>NC_083409.1:28775139-30102584 GCF_020745735.1 Hemiscyllium ocellatum
GATCAGGTGTCCCCCAGAACTTTGTGGGAAGCTAGGGAAGAGATTGCTGGGCCACTTGTTGAGATATTTGTATCAGTGACAGCCACAGGTAAGGTGCTGGAAGACTGGAGGTTAGATAATGTGGTGTTATTATTTAAGAAAGTTGTAAGGAAAAGCCAGGAATTTATAGACCAGTGAGACGGAGGTCAGTTGTTGGAGGGAATTCCAAGAGATAAAATTTGGAAAGGCAAGGATTGATTATGAATAGTGAATATGGCTTTGTGCATGGGAAATCGTGTCTCACTAACTTGATTGAGTTTTTTGAAGAAGTGACAAAGAAGGTTGATGAAGGCAGAGCAGTAGACATTATTGGTATGGACTTCAGTAAGGCGTTCAACAAGTTTCCACAATGTAGATTGGTTAGCAAGGTTAAATCATATGAAATTCAGGGTGTGCTAGCCAATTAGATACAAAATTGGCTTGAAGGTAGGAGACAGAGGTGGAGGGTTATTTTTCAGACTAGAGGCCTATGACCAGTGATGTGCTGCATGGATTGGTGCTGGTCCACTGCTTTTCATCATTTATATAAATGATTTGGATGTGAATAAAGGAGGCATGGTTACTAAGTTTGCAAATGACACCAAAGTTAGTAGTGTAATGGACAGTGAAGAAGGTTACCTCAGAGTACAACAAGAGCTTGATCAGATAGGCCAATATGCCGAGGAATGGCAGATGAAGCTTAATTTCGATAAATGTGAGGTTCTCCATTTTGGTAATGCAAATCGAGGCGGACTTGTACGGTTAATAGGGTTCTGAATGGCTGAAACGGTGGTGGAGAGGAGCAATGTTTTCATGCAGAGGGTAGTGCATGTATGGAATGAGCTGCAACAGGAATTGGTGAGGCTGGTACAATTACAACAATTAAATTCATCTGGACTGATACATGAATAGGAAGGATTTACAAGGAAATGGGCCAACTGTTGGCAAATGGGACTAGATCAGTTAGGATATCTGGTCCACATGAACAAGTTGGACCAAAGGGTCTGTTTCTGTAATGTATACCTCGATGACTCTATACATGGAAAGACAAATAGAACTAACATTTCAGATTGACCTATCTTTATTTCGGAAGTCTAACAACTGCAGTCATCTGTTTCTCATAAAAATTGCATAACTGGCCTGTACTGGTAAAGGTAAAAGTTGCCATAGTCTTTCCTGACCATAGGGCTCCTTTCTCATTGCGAAAGACATGACTGGTGGTGTTTTAACCTTAGGACCAGCACGTCACTGGCAAGGGGAGAATTTGAGAAGAGAAAGTCTTTCATGGTAACTTCAGCTGCTGTGAGAATTGAACCAATGCTACTGGTGTCACTGCATCACAAATCGGTCCACCAGCCAACTGAGCTAGCCAACCCTCCACTGCTGTACTGACAGCTTAGCCAGCCTGAGGTTACAATAATAGAAGACTGATACTCGCTAACAGCTATTTATTTTCACAGCAGGTAGCATCCCATCAATGGTTCTCTTCAGAATTTGGTTGCTGGTCAGGTCCCTAATAGCATCAAATGTGGCTCAGAGTAGGCTCATCTTTAAGTCAGAGAATATTTTATTCAAGCGCTATTGTAGAACTTCAACACAGGATGCTGAATATTTGCTGGAGAAGCAAGTAGCTTAAGTTGTGAAATTTCTGCAGTCACTGACCCGCCTTAGAAGAAAGAACTCAAACTGATATAATGTTTGTTCCAAGGGGGTGCAACAGAGTGAAACCCACCAATACCAGAAGCACGGCATAAGCAGCCAGGGAAGGTGGTAAAGAAGTCCCATCTCAATTCTTTAGGACTTTCTTAGAGATATATTTAAGGTGGTTAAATCCTCTAATCCTCACTGTCTTCACTGTATTCTACACATTCTCCTGCCCAAACATGCCCTCAGTCCAGCCCATCACCATCATATACTCAATGTCAATTCATGGCCTTTCCCTGCCCTTCATCTCAAATACTACATACACATACAATAAGCCACATCTTAGCAATAGCATACATGGAACTACTCAGAGAAAAAAATTCACAAACCAGTACCTGCGAAACCGCTGTTCATCCAACCTTGTAAAAATGTCAGGCATATCATTAAAAATATCAATATTAGATTTCAAATGCTTCACACCTCTTCATATTATATAAATAAACATTAAGATAGTTATGAGATCATAGACAGAACTGTAATCATTTAAAAGATGTCAGTCAAGCAAAGGCAACAATCCAACCCAGTTATCAAAACAGATAACTGGTTGACAGAATGTTTTTATGAATCTAGACTTTCAGCCAAATGTGCAGTATGTGTCCAGCCTGGTCTATGTTCTAATGTGGGGAGGATCTCCTTAAAAACATTGCAACATGGCAAGTAGCATTAAACTTAACAATGAAACGTCAGACAATTGGTGAAACAACAGGCATAGTTAATGGTGTTCTTATCACACTGGGTCTGAGGTATAATGTGTGCTTTAGACAAAATGTGAAAGTTGCCAAAAACTAACAAACAGTCCCTGACCCCGAAATGGTTAGATCAAAATAAATGGTGGCATAATATGAATCTTTTTGAAGTACATCTTGTGATTAAATGGCAGAATATACGTTTGCACATTTCAATTCGAAATTGGAAAATTGGCATTCAATTTTTTGATTTCATGGCAACAATGTACAAATTGCACCATGTAAAAGAGAAAATCCAGCAAATCAAACTAAGACTTCTGATACAAATCTCAGAAACAGTTTCCAGCTGTAACAAATAAAACAGTGTCTTGTTTTAATTCACAGCTGAGTCACTGACCAGATTTCCTAGAATCAAGAGAAAATAAAATAGTACTTTCAATCAGAATTAAGCAATTCAAATCAAAAGTAAAATCAATAAATGCCGGAGAAATCAGCAAATTGCATTTAAAAGTCAACAACTTACCCTAGCATGCACAGGATTGGAACTAAACAAAGTTACTAACTAGAATCGATCTAATACATCCAATAACCAACAAAGTCCATCTTCAGAAATGAAGATATCCTGCTACATATCAACTGTAAATACCATCATCAGTAGCTACTATGCTAGTACAGTCACTAGAAAATTCTAGTAAAGTACATTGCAATAATCAAATCACAATTGGTTGTCATGTTTAAGCACAATTCACAAACCAGAACCTGCGAAACCGCTGTTCATCCAACTGTGCTTAGAAGCACGAGATTAATAATCATGACTTTGAAGCTGAAAAAGATTGTATTAATTCAACTGTAAATCTCAAATACCTTTTTCTCAACTTTCTTTCTTTAAATAGTCTAGAATTGGACTAGTGCTTAAATATTTGGCAATTCGTTATAACACATCTCAGTGGGTACTTCAGAAGTTTATTTGGAGCCATATTCGTGTTTTGAAAATCTAAACGGGTTTGCTTTTCTTTCCTCCTGAATGTGTTTTGCCCATGAATTCCTTATGCTACTCTCTACTAAGCAACAAACTAAGAAAAAAGGGTGGCATGGTGGCTCAGTGGTTAGCACTGCAGCCTCACAGCAGCAGAACCTGGGGTTCAATTCCCGCCTCAGGCAACTGTATGTGTAGAGTTGCACATCTTCCCCGTGTCTACATGGGTTTCCTCCAGGTATTCCGATTTCCACCCATTATCCAAAGATGTGCAGGTTAGGTGAACTGGCCAAGCTAAATTGCCCATAGCGTTAGGTGCATTAGTCAGGGGTAAACATAGGGTAGGGGAATGGGTCTGGGTGGGTTACTCTTCAGAGGGTTGTTGTGGACTTGTTGGGTTGAAGGGCCTGTTGCCATACTGTAGGGAATCTAATCTAATCAAAAACTTGAGCAATGAAAGTAGTCATATGGTTTTGAAAGATTTTTTTTCACATCAGCAGAGTTTCGGATGAATTCTGCAACTGTGCTGGGACACACTGTGCAACTCAGGAAGTCGCAGGGCAGGTCATTAAAAGTTTTCCTTAGGTGCAAATGAAGTACACAAATAGGAGATGAAGACAACTGAATTGAAGTAAACGGAGTAACTGGGAAATCTATCCTCAACTAATCAACTTCGATGAGGGCAAGAAAATAATTCGGGATCAGATATCATCAACACTAAAGTATAAAAGTACATGTCAGTTTCTAAATAAACAAGTACTTTGCAAAAAATGTTCAATATGATAAGTCTATTATCATAACAACATATGTTCAGCTAAGACCAAAAGGACAGCCTACTTGATTGGTACCATAATGACAAATAATCATTCCATCCATCACAGACGCCTAGCAGTAGCATACTCACAATTGATGTGTTTGGAAACCAGCAGCAACTCCATATCAGTCAAAACACTAGAGAAGCAACCAAATGTCTTTCCAAGTCAACATTTCAGAGTCTGACACTATTCCACACACCATCATTTACTTGCAGATTTTCCTTTCGATCACACAGCCTGCTCAGAAAGCTAAGATGCAAGCACATATCATACTCTGTAAATCTAATGCCCATGTTCAAAATAGAGTTCCATAAACAATTTTGATTTTATTGCTTTACATCTTCCCAATTAAAGGAATGTTAAGAACAGTCAGCTTCTGTTTAAATTTGAAAGATGGTGAATGATAGCACAGCAAACTGCAAAATACCCATAATTTTATGCAAAAGTTACATACAGTTGGATTAAACATTGAAATAGCAAAATTAGCATCATGAACATGCGAATTAGTGATCATTAAATTGGCTCAGAATGGTACACAGTCATCAGTTTCATTGTGACCAATAACCCTAACCTTCAGTGTTTACAAGTTGTTAACACAAATCCAGAATGCCTGGCCTCAAAGTAAAATGACTGTATCGTACACTAAGTTTAAAATGTCAATGTACACACATATAAGAAAATAAGATCAAATATGAGTTTCTTCACAATATGTTTTCTCACTACAGAAACTTTGAAGAATTCCTTTCTATACTTCTTTTAATATGTTGCCTAAAGCCGAAAAAGTGATTTGCAAAATTAGAGGGGACCAGGGCGGAATAGCATATATAAATTGGAATTATGCCTCGGCCTTTTTTTAAAAAAACTAGACTATTTTATATAATTGAAGACTTCAAAACATATCTAGCAAGAGCAAACATTTTCCAAGTTCCCTAGCAATGCCTTCAAGAAAACTAACAGCAGCTGTTTTTTGTGAAAATTTAATAAATACATTTAGGAAAAATTAGTTAATTGAAAGAAGATATTTTACATAGCCTAACTGTATTATCCAATTGAAAAGGATATACTTTTAAGCCTATAAATTACATGTATCTTTCATCAAATGAAATATATTCTGAGAACTTAGCTGTTATCAGCTAACTAAAAAAGTGTCTATATAAACTTGAAATTTATTACTTACCAACTCTTTCAGTCAACAAACTTTCCAGACAATTTACAAAATCTTTCAAAGTCATTGCTTAGGAGTTTGCTTCAAAAAAGTTGTCCCATTCTAAGACAAAATCAACTTCATCTTTTGTATTTCAATTGCAAAAATACAAATACAAACTTTTGAGTTAATCATGCTAATATTGGACATTAAGTGTGTTGTCAAGTGCTTTAATTAAATTTGACAATAAAACTCAAGATATATACATATATTGTTCAGGATATTAGAAATTCAGCCTGATCAGTCAATCACAAAAATACTTGCAATCCGAAAGATTAATTTTCCAAATCAATGTAAGACCATAAAATAGTTAAGTGAACAAAAAGCTGCAAGTGCTAATCCTCAAAATTTCATAGTTAACAGGATTTTTATTCCCTTGAAATATATGTCTCACAAAAGAAAACAATCATCAACAATGAAATTTTAATGGACCTTCTTAGGTTTCAGTCTTAAATTGAAACAAATGTTCAGAAATGTAAAAGATGAAATTAAACATCCAAATGTGCCAAGCCAAATTCCAAAATTGTGTGTCAATAATTTAGCACTGTAGACCAATAACCTTAGCTGGACTGAAAAAAAATTAACTTGTATATTTAAAGGAAGGTTCATAGATCCAATGGCTTGTTTTTTGAAAAAGTTAATACATGGGATGTGAACTTTATTGACTGGGCCAGCATTTATTACACATCCCTATTTGCCCTGGAGCATGTGGTGATAAATTTTATTCGTGAACTGCCATAGTCCATTTGCTGTGGATATAGTCACAATGTTATTTGGGACAGAGTTCCAGGATTTTGACTAGATTTCCAAGTTAACATGGTGAGTGGCTTGGGTGTGAATTTGCAAATGGGGTATCCCATGTCCTGATGAAGGGCTTTTGCCTGAAACGTTGATTTTCCTGCTCCTCGGATGCTGCCTGACTGGCTGTGCTTCTCCAGCATCACTCTAATCTAAACTTTGACTTCCAACATCTGCAGTCCTCACTTTTGCCTTATCCCATGTTATCTGATCCCCTTTCTAAGAAGAGTTAGGGTATTTCTCCAGTACAATTCTCCACACTACCACTGTGTATCAATGGTGGATGGAGTCAATGTTGGTGAATGTGGTGCCTATGAAGCAGGCTGTTTTGTCTTGGATGGTGTCAAGCTTCTTTAGTGTTGATAGAGCTGCACTCATCAGGCAAGCAGGAAATATTTCATCACACACCTGAATTGTCTATCATGGATTGTGCACAGACTTTGGAGAGTCAGAAGGTGAGTTACATGCTGTCAGATTCATAGTCTCTGAACTGTTCTTGTGCATGACTGCTTCAGTACCTGAGGGGTCACGAATAATGCTGAACGTTATATATTCATCAGTGATCATACTCAATCTGACCTTACGATTATTAAAGAGTCACTGATAAACCTTCTAGAGATGGTTGAGCCTAGGACACAACCTTAAGAAATGCCTGCAATGATATCTAATAGCTAAGATGACTGCTCTCCAATGACACAACTGTCTTCCTTTCTATTCCATTAGAGAACTTTCCCCATGATGACCCTAGTTTTCAGAGGATGCCTTGATGCTACACTCGGTCGAACCAGTTTTGATGACAAGAGCAATGGCTCTCACCTTTGAAATTCATCTCTTTTGTCCATGTTCGAAACAAGGCAGGAATGATATCAGGAGCTGAACAGCCTTGGTGGACCCCAAACTGAACATCTGTGTGAAGGTTATTGCTAACAAGTGCTGCTAAGTATTCCTGTTCATGACACTTTCCAAACCTTTACTGATGATTGAAAGTAGGCTGATGGAATAGCTGTCTGGGTTTTGTGGACAGGGCATAATTCCACATTATCAGGCAAATGCCAGTATTGTAAATGTATGGTACAGCGTGGTCTTTGTTATATCAAGTTCTGGTGCAAATTTTTTCAACGCAATTGTCAAGATATTGTCAGAGCCCACAGCATTTGCAATATCCAACACCTTCAGATGTTTCTTGATATGAAATGGAGGTAATCAAATGAGCTGAAATGGGCATCTTTCATGCTGACGATCTCCAAAGGAGGCCGAAAAGATCCTCTGCTCTCTACTTCTGAAATGAGATTGTCACAAATATTGCAGCCTTATCTTTTGCACTGATGTCGAGGATTGGAATATTTCTGGAGCTTCCTCTTCCAGTGAATAGTTTAATTGTCTATCCACAACTGGAGGAGGCAGGACTGCTGAGCCTAGATCTGATCAGCTGGCTGTGGAACTGGATGTAAGTTGGCTCGCTGAGCTGGAAGGTTCATTTTCAGACGTTTCGTCACCGGAATTAACATCTGGTAAAGCATTGGTGGTATAGCCCGCTTTTTATTTATGTATTTAGAGTTCCTTGGGTTGGTGATGTCATTTTTCTATGGTGATATAATTTCCTGTTTTTTTCTCAGAGGGTGGTAAATGGGATCCAAGTCAATGTGTTTGTTGATAGAGTTCCGGCTGGAGTGCCATGCTTCTAGGAATTCTTGTGCTTGTGTCTGTTTGGCTTGTCCTAGGATGGATGTGTTGTCCCAGTCAAAGTGGTGCCCTTCCTCATGTGTATGTAAGGATACTAATGAGAGTGGGTCATGTCTTTTTGTGACTAGTTGATGTCCATGCATCCTGGTGGCTAGTTTTCTGCCTGTTTGTCCAATGTAGTGTTTGTTACAGTTCTTGCAAAGTATTTTGTAAATCACATTAGCTTTGCTTGTTATCTGTATAGGGTCTTTCAGGTTCATTAGGTGCAGTTTTAGTGTATTGCTGGGTTTGTGGGCTATGATGCCAAGGGGTCTAAGTAGTCTGGCAGCCATTTCAGAGATGTATTTGATGTAGGGGAGAGTGGCTAGGGTTTCTGAATGCTTTTTGTCTGCTTGTTTGGGTTTGTTGCTGAGAAATCGGTGAACTGTATTCACTGGGTCCCCATTCTTTTTGGGCACACTGTACAGGTGATTTTCCTCTGTTCTTCATAGTTCCTCTGTGCTGCAGTGTACGGTGGCTTGTTGAAATAATGTTCTAATGCAGCTTCGTTTGTGAGTGTTGTGACAACTGTATCTGTAGTTCAGTATTGGATACGCACTAGTATCTTTACGTACAGATGTGGAACGACACCACTTGACTGGAACAACCCATCCATCCCAGGAAAGGCCAAATAGAGACACGCACGAGAATTCCTAGAAGCATGGCACTCCAAACAGAATTCTATCAACAAACACATTGCCTTGGATCCCACTGAGAAAAGATAAAGGAAATGCCATCACCGCAGGAAATACCACCAACCAAAGGAAACATAACCACAAATAAAAAGTGGGTCATTCTGTCAGTGCTTCACCGGAGGCTCACTGATGATGTTACCGAGTATGTTGGCGAAACATCTGAAAATGTACCTTCCAGCTCAGTCTGAAACCTCAACCTGAGCTACAAATCTTCTCAAGGCTATGGAACTGCTTAGCCTTTAGTCTTTAACTTATCACTTATGTTTGGTATAACTAGTCTTAAGTTGCCAGATGTGTTACCAATCTATCCAATTTAGCATAGCTGTAGTACCACACAATATGGTGGAGGATTTGCTCAATGGCAACTCGGGACTTTATTTCCACAAGGACTGTGCAATGGTCATTCTTACTAATACTTCCATTGACAGAAGCATCTACGGGAAACAGACAGGTGGGATGGGGCAATAATGATTTTTCCCCTTGTCAGTTGCCTCATCACCTGACACAGACCCTAAGTCCTTTGGGTCTTGACCAGTTCAGTCAGTATTGGTTGATAAGTGGGTGCTGGTATTATCTGGACATAGTCATACTCATGGAACTGTACCTTACTGATATTGTCAGGCTATTGCTTGACTTGTCTGTGATATGGCCCTCCCAATGTTGCACTAGCTACCAAATGTTACAAAGGAAAACACATTTCATTCTTACCCTACAATTAAAATATAAAACAAAAAAACTTATAATTATAACTATTGCAAAACTTAACAGAATTATTTAACCACTAAAGAGCAACTGTTCCAACATAGTAACATCCCATCAATACATCCTTGACAAAGGCAAAGTCAGTAAAACTGATTGTTTGCTGCCAGATCGCATGTGAGACAGAGAACCCAAGCTTCACTATCCCCAACAACTAGTGAAAGCTAAACTAAAACCCTGATTCTGAGAGCGCCTAACTCCACCTATTCATGGTGCTTCTATTGTTCCAACTTAAAAACAAAAAAAATCCCAAAGCCTCATAAGCTGTCTACTTTATTGACTTGGAAGAGATAGCTTGCCACCTTTGGCTCAAAACTTCTCTTCAAAAGAACAGGACAAAATACAGCTCAAAGCCTGTAACATCACATCTTCCCCTTAAAAAACATGAACCAAACATACAAAGATGACTTCATTTTTAAAAAGTTTAGTCTTACACAATCAGTACACCACAATACATATCATTACACTGACTATAAGCATGCAATCATTTAATACTACAGTTCATTTCAGTCTGTTTCTTCTGCCACCAAACATCTTTGTCATGACTTTAATGAAGGAAGACAATGTGGTGGCAATTAGATTCTCTCATCCTGCCAGGTGTACAACTTTCCAATTACAGAGAAACCTCAATTACCCGGCATTCAATTAACCGAATTTTGGATTATCCACACAAGATCATAAGGTCCTAATGCGTGGCTAACAACTTTATTCGGCATTCGATTAACCAAACAAAATACTCCCCATTCATGTTTTCGGATAATTGAGGTTCCTCTGTAAATAGCTGCAACAATAAACTCCATCTAAAACAGTCTGGTATTTTTATCTTTAAATTTCATCTCCAAAAATGTTAAGGGGTTATGATCAATTGCCTCAGATGCATTACTGGTAATGTTGCTTAAATTTGGTACAAGTTTTCAATAAAAACCACTCAGTCTCAGGAATTGTAGCACTTCCCTCTTCGCCAATGGTATCGAAAGTTCCCCAATAACCTTTGTTTTCCCATCCATGGGGTCATCTGTGAATGTCAAAGGATGTGGCCCAGGAACATGAATAGGACTTTTGCAAAACTCGCTTTTAACCAGGTTTATCACCAAGCCGGCCTTCTGAAGTCAATCAAACAATTCTGATGGATGCTCCAAATGCTTCTTCCATGTGTGACTTAAAGTCACCAGATCGTTTATGTACACCACACAACTGAATAATTGTGAAATTACTTTATTGGTTAGTCTTTGAAATGTAGGTGCATCTTTCATACCAAATGACATCACTTTAAACTGGTAAAGTCCATTCGTTGTCACAAAAGCCAAAATTTCCTTCGCACTCTCAGATAAAGGTACCCACTAGTATTCTTTGAGTAAGTCTATCTTCAAGATATAAATTGCTTGTCCCACCTTCTCAATACAGCCTTCCAGCTGTGGAATAGGATACAAATCAGATTTCACAATTGCTTTAACTTTGCAGTAATCAACACTCATTGGGTGCCTTGGATTTTGGCACCATCACCATTTGCTGCAACTCGCTTTGATTATATCGGCTTTGAACATGCTTCTAATCTCTTTTTGATCATGTGCCAACGTTAGACAGTTAAGTCTGTAAGGAAGATGCTTAATTGGAACAGCATTTCAAATATCTACATCATGTGTAATCATTTCAGTACTTGCCAGCATATTCACACAGATCTCTCCACATGATGATAATAATTATTTCAGGTCACTTCAATGTTCCTCTGGAAGGTAACTCAATAATTTATCCCAATTTTGAGAACTTCCACATTATCCAATTTAATTTCAGGAATATCAAATTCAAATATATTTGGATTTTGTTTATTTTAAGTTCCAGCAAGTACCACATTTTCCTTTTGCTTTCTTTCCCTATCAATGTGCTGCTTAAGCATATTCATATGATAGAGTTTTCCTTCTAACTGACGCTCTTATCAAATAATTTACCTCACTCAACGTCCTTTTGATTTGATAAAGGCCATTAAACCTTGCTTTTAAAGGCTCACTATTACCAATATAATACTAATACTTTATCTCCTCTAGCAAAATTAAAAATGTATGTCTTGCACAACTGAAAAATTAGCCATTAGGAAATAATTGGCTAAAACTTACTGGCCAACGCACTCCTTAAAATACATTCATTTTGTCTGAAATTTTAAAGTTGCTAATTTCTCTAATAAATTAAAAACATTTATGTTGTACAGAGCACTTAAATATATATCTTGGATAAGCTGCACCATATATTAAATGTTAAATAGTAAGGCATTCAATCCCACTGACATATAGCATTAATTATGCAAAACCTGCAATTTAAACTGGTGATGAATTTCAGCACCCATGATTTAAGGAAGACAATGTAAAACAAAAACAAAAAGTGACCAACATGCCCTGACAGTGTCATAATTCAGATGAACTGGAAAGTTGGGAAAATTAGTAATCAAAGATACAAACTGGTAAAAATTACCGAAGAACACTTTTAGCAGAGACTGAAGAATTTTGAGATATTTGTTGACTGAAGAATGTGTCACTGACAGCACAGTGAAGTTGTAGATGCGTACAACACATTAGACTATTAGAGAAACAACAGAAGAAGGTACACTATGTAGGTGATGGCAATGGACGTAACAGATTTTGCTATTCTGCATTTATTTAGAAAAACTCAAGCCATATGGTAATGAATAGCTTTATATCGTGCATTTTAGAAAGAAAATATCTTCACAAAGACATAGTCAGACAAGAGGAGAAAATGATGCAAAATATACCACGTTTGAGAGAACGAAGTGATCGTGAAATAATGATTTTCAAAGATTTCCTTTACTGTGCTTAGCCTCATATTTTGGCCTGTTGTCAAACTTATGATAGCAATGATCACATTAGTAAACAACTCCATTATTTTTGTATCACTTGACTATTAGGATGGTAGAAAGTGAAACACCTGGACCTTGATTTTTTAGCATCTATAATTTATATGAGCCTATGTAAAGTGCCTAAAATTAAGACTGGGATTAACAATGACATTTATATAAATGAAAACAGATAAACATAGGAATCCTTAACTTGAAGCTCAAATAAGACTCGAGAAACTTTGTATACTATCCGGTTTAGCTTAATGAAAAGCTCACGAAATAAATGGAATTAGTTACCTGAGACATCGGGTTTCGGGTAGGAGTCAAAAGATTTTTTCATCTGACCTATGTTTAATTTTAAAAATCTCTCACCTCACCAGCTTCAGAATCATGGCTCAAATATAACATTAAGCATCTGTGGCATGCATATGTAAAGACAACTTAAAATGGAACTAAGATAGAGAAGAGGAGAATGAAAGAGTTGTGCTAGAGGTAAGTAATCAATCATAATCCGTATAAGCAGCTAAAACATATCATCAGTAAAAATATCATGTCCAAAGTTATCACACTGCTTCATAGTTTGTAGCAATAGCAATAGCAATCTGAAGGAACTTACTTCAGGCTGAATAGCTTTAAAAACAGGTGCATCCATTAGTGTTATCTGACTCTGAAAGAAACCAAACATATCAGAATTTTCAATTAGCCAACCTTCACATTTTATGAATATTTAAAACAGAAAATAAATGTCCTAAGTGTGTGCTTTTCTGCGAAAATATGAAGTCTTAAAAGAAAGGCTGAATAATTATCTAGACATATTTTCAGAATCAATGGAACTACTGCAGTTTAAAAATTGCTAGCTAATTAATATCTAAACTCAAACATGACGATGTTAGACAATAGAAGTTCAAATATTAAAATCATTGGCTATCAATTCCTGAGATGCTCCTTAAGGACTAAATTTTCACAAACAAAATTCATTAATCACCTTAAATTACTAAATAACTTTTCTGTCCTCAACAGAATGAGCTTTAGAAAACCCCATCAATTTGATAATGAGACAGTTTCTAAAGAACAATTACAATAGTTATACAATTCAACTTGAGATAAATTGAAAATAATTACTTCCAGATTTTCAATTGAAGCATCAGCATATCTGATGCACAAATTTAAACTACATACACAGGCAAACATATTATAAAGAAGGTTTTGAGCAAAAGTTAATGCATGAGGTGACTGAAGTGGAAAATATTTTTGTGATTTAATAGGTATGGTCTCTAAAGAAAACAGCTGTTGGAGGAATAGCCAAAGTAGCCAAAACAGAATGTTTTAATAATACATACACAGAATGGAAGCAGGGAAGGTAATTAGAAAACATTATTAGCATTGGCTGAGTGTGATTCATTTTGAAACCAGAGTAACAAATGTACATAAAAGGTATAAGAAATATAACTGCATTAGAATTTTTTTATGCACAACAAGATAACTGCAGCTTAAATCAGGAAAACAGTTTGTGCTGCATTTCAACCTGCAATGTAAAACTCATATTGTTTTCCACTGAGACATTGTTTAAAGTAAAGGTTTAAGAGAAATTCCATCAGGATACCAAATTGAACAACTAATGCTGTATATTGCATCAGATTCATAAAAGCAGAAAAATATTTAACCAACTCAACAACACATTGGTACCTTTTGACTGAAGGTATTCCCCAAATTACATGTTTTCTCAAGACATTATAGCTTAGGACAGGGTATTTGGGGTTATTTTGATCACCTACTATGTGAATAGAAACATGGGCTGAATCAAATGCTAAGTACAGGCTCCCTATATACCAACATAAATGAGATGGACTGATTCGATCCAAATTAATATATTTTTAAATTATCCTTTAACAATTAAGGGTACATAACTCCACAAAGGCCATCATCCCATCATCAAGTCACCGTTTATTTACACATGCACTAGCTGGTCAGAGTGAGTCTTGTCACTCCTGTTTATTTTTTTCCATCACTCCTGTTTATATCTGTCAGCCAGAGCTTCCTGATTGGCCCAGGTTAACAGTCCCACTCAGGCATATCATAGTCAACGAGATCCACACTGCCTACATTACAAACAATACATTCCTCTTCCCCCCACCACCCCAAACCTCCCATTGTTTTTCTTCTAGCTTCACCTGGGACATTTTTGCACCAGGTCTCATTCCTCTGACTCCACTTGGACATAGGCAGCATGTACCAAACCGTAGCCTACCTCATGCACCCAAAGCTTCTCAGAAGAAATTACTCCTCTTCCTCAGGCAGGGCTAAATATGTTTTGCTCTGGTCCTGCTTGCAAGATAGCAGCTTTCAAGTGATCCACGCTTTTGTTGAGGACCGCTTCGCCAACCTCATGTCAACCTTTATGACTTGATGAATTAGTGTAGTGCAAACAATGCATGCAGCTTTACAATCATCAAACCCAAGTTTGACAAATGATCTCTATGCACATCTAATCACTTTGAATGGGCACTTACAAAGACCAAGAACATGAGTCCATGAAAGGACTTACATAGTCAACGTGCGAGTCAGTCCAGAGTTTACCTTGCATTTCCCATAAATGTGGGAGAGCTGCTGGCAGCAATTTTTGTCCTTGTTTGCACTCTGGGCACTGCCTCTACCAACCCAGCTATGTTAACATTCAATCCTCTCCACCAGGCATAACTTCTTGCCAACATCTTCATTTTGGAAACCCATGGATGACACTGGTGGAGCTCAGTCAGTATCTGGCGGTAACCTTTACTTGAGACAATCATTCTTGCTCCCATATTAATATGTCATCCTCTATGGTGATCTATTCTCACCGGGTCCAGAAAGCTTTCACTTCTGGCTGTGATGGCCCTTTTATTTCCTCCAACTTGTAACTGTACACACTAAGAATAAGAGCCCACCTCTGAATTCAACCAGAGGCTATGGGCAGAACAGCCTTGCCTTTTCCAAATAGCCCTCGAAAGGGTTTGTGGTCTGCCACTATTACAAAATTAGATCCATAAAGGTATGAGTGGAATTTTCTCACACCAAAAATGATTGTCAAACCTTCCTTATCTTTCTGGGCCTATTTGCATTTAGCATATGCCAAAGTCCAGGAAGCAGACACTATCGTGCATTCGTCTCCATTCTGTCAAAACTACTCTTGTACCATACAGGGAGGCATCACATGTCAGCACCACCTCTCACTTCAGATTGTAATGCGCCAACATCACAGATGATGATAGCTGCTTTTTCACTTCCCTAAAGGTTATTTCTTGGCTATGCGACCATTTCCAAGGCTGACCCTTTATCAACAGCAGGTGTAAGAGTGCCAAGATGGAGGCCAGGTTACATATCACCAACTCAGATCTAAGCTCTGGTATAGACATAGGAGCCAGAGCACCTTTGATCATCCTCACTTTGTCTTCCAATGGGTGTAACCTGATCTTGCCGACTCTGTAGCCCAAGTAGGTTACTTAGGTGCCTTGAACACATATTTTTCCTTCTTGTACATTGTATATTGGTACAAACACTTCTAGGTATTAAATATGGCATATTTCTGTGACTTCTCATGGTTCATGTCAAGTCCTCGACATGAGGGATTGAATATTTATCCAGATGGGAGAAGCAGTTTACCATTTGCTTGAAATACTCACAAAGGCAAACCAACCCATCAGGTTTCACCATCAATATGATCGGTGCTGCCCATTCCACAAACTATACCAGTTTGATGATTCCTTCGCTTTCCAGCCACCTGATTTCTGCCTCTACTTTTTCATGTTAGGCAAATGGCAGGCTTTGCAGAACTGCTGAATTGCTTCCTCGTCAACATGTAAGGTGACCTTGCCTCTTTTGATAATCCCTCGATCTTCCTGAAAAACGTCTGGGTATTTCGTCACAATTTCACTCAGGCAGCAATTTTCTAATCAAAAGATTATGAGCCAATCAAGATGAATCTTTCTCAACCAATTCCATTGCATCAAACTCGGGCCCAAGTCTTTTACTACAACCAGTGGTAATTGCAGCAACTGCTTCTCATAGGAGACTGAAACCGAAGTCATTATATTAATCTGTAATGGTTTCCTCAATATAGTTTCTCAGTTTAGTCAAGGTCTTATGCAAACTTAAATTCGTCCAGAACGAATCGTGATAAAGCCTGGTATCCACCACAATCTGATGACCATTCAACCAGACATTTATTTTGATTAGTTCTGATTTGGACATTACTAGATAAATTAGCTGTTCCAAACCACACGTTGGTGAACTTCCCAGAATGAGCACTCTCCTGGATACTGGCCTGAGTTCTCTTGCTCGAATCAGGCCTGATAGGATTGTTTTGCATGCCAGCAGGAATTACAATGGCTTGCTGGCCCAGAGCCTGAAGAACATTTTAGTCACTTGGCCAAGGCTCGGCTTTGGGGTTTTTCCATGGGCTGACATGGTGCCCCTCTGCTCAGGATATTCCTGCGTAAGGCTACGCAATTGCATTCACCCAAGTGGTGTACTTCAAGCTCAGTCGGAGAGGTGAGGGTGTCCAATTCCATCAGAACACCCTGTAGCTCACGTGCTCCACTTGCCGCATTCTCTAATGAACAGGCATGACAGCCAGTCACAGTGCCAGTTTGAAATCCAGTTGGGCTTCAGCTAATAGGTGCTTTTGCATGGTTACGTCAGGATCCCAAATGGTCTCTCAGCATTTCATTCAGGGTTAACCCAAAATTACATACCTCTGCCAATTATCTTAACCTAGTCCAAAATCCCGATTCAGATTCTCCTGGAGGTTCCCCTCTCGAATTGCCAAATAGAAAGCGTCTCAGAATTAAAGGAGGCTTGGGGGTCGTAATATTCCTTAACTAAATCCTACAACTCTTGAAAGGTTTTTGGATGTAGTATCTCAAGGAATGTTAGGTTCCGAATAACTAAAAATGCTGCAGATCTGCAAACAGTGAAAGAATTACTCATAGCTTTTCATCCACCCTAATGTCTTTTGCTCAGAAAAAAAAACCTTTTTTCCACATACCAAGTCCAGTCTTTGACTGCAGAATCAAACGAGTCAAGCTTCCCAAATAAAGGCAAGATGCCAGAAATGCTTACCCCAACTCAAAATCAACTGCAGTGAGCAAAATTTCCTCAGAAGCATACTATTTTCCCTCATTGCCACTGAAATAACTCCATGGAGGCTATTATCCTGTACAAAACCAAAGCAATCTTAGTTTGCACTCGAGAATGAAAAAATGCCAATGATCAGGCTTTCTTCAAGACTTAAATGAGACGATGGAAAAAACACTGGAAAGGCAGGAAACCAACTTTTGCATGTGAGTAAATTACGAAAGTTTCACCTCCAAAGAGAACATAACACTACATAGGACCTCAGTCTTTCTCAATCAATTTCTCAAGGAACGGGTAATAAATGCTAGCTACATTTTATGAAAGAATGAAAAAATGACACCACAATTTAGATTTACAGGGATTCTAAAATAATGAGAAAACAAAGAAAAGCCTCTTGTAATAATGTCACTGAAATGCCTCTTATGCTTGTGGAAGAATTTCAGTTGCAAGTTGCTCACTAAGGATCTTGAATGACAGTATCACAAAAATCAAAAATACATTTTGTTAATAAATGTTCATTTAAGATGAAATTATCTTCCTATTTAAAAACAAATACAAAATTGAAGACAATGATCTCATGTTGTTCAATATGCCTCATTAAATGCAATCAGGAAGTAAGCTGAGGGGTGATCTTATACAAGTTCGTAAAACCATGAGGGGCATGTATAAGGTGAATAGTCAAGGTCTTTTCTCAGGTTAGGGGAGTCCAAAGCTAGAGGGCATACGTTTAAGGTGAGAGGAGCAAGATTTAAAAGGGATTGAAGAAGCAACGTTTTCACACAAAAGGTGATGCATGCATGGAATGAACTGCCAGAGGAAGTGGAGAAGACCAATACAATTACAACATTTAAAATGCATCTGCATAGGTATATGAATAGCAAAGGTTTAGAGGGATATAGGTCAAATGCTGACAAATGGGATTAATTTGGATATCTGATCGGTATGAACAAGATGGACTGAAGAGTCTGTTTCCGTGCTGTACATCTCTATGACTCAGTAACAGAAAAGTTCTGTTTAATTATAGTTTATTATTTCTCTAATCAACTATTGTAATTCTATGTTTTGAAAACAATTAATTATTGTTCAAAACAAACAAGGATACATTGCTTGTTCTCTCTTGAACAAGAAAGACAGGAATTGGGAATAGAATACCTGTGCTGTAAATACAACAGAAAATCAATGTTTCTCTCATGTACATGGATTCATGCGCATAAAATATGCCTCAAGACTCAAAAATATTCCAATTTATTTTAATAAAAAGACTGCCACTTAGGATGTCTTTGCTTCCAGAGCATTTCAATTTTGTCACTGAAGAAGTTGAATTAATTAAGGATTAAAGCTTCAGGCATAGAGCCAGTAATAAGCAAAGCTATCAAAAGATGTGGGAACTGTAGATGTACACAGAAATAAATACCAACCTAGACATTCAAATTGTCAAGATTAGTAACATAGAAGCCAAACAATCAGGCCTTAGGTAAAGGCTGAGGGAAAATAAAAATAACGTGGGACACATTGATACTGAAGTGTGGGAATTGTAATATGTATTCTGCAATCTGTATAATGCTTGAAGGTGCTCTGTTCACTCTGAAGGGTTACAATTTAGAGTGTTAAGGCGATCAGGGCAGGATCATAGGACACAGAATTTATAGCAAAAGATCACAGAGTTCTGTGTCCTATGATCCTCCCCCCACCAGCTACCTGATGAGGTAACAATGCTCTGAAAGCTTGTACTTCCAAATAAACCTGCTGGACTATAACCAAGCATTCTGTGATTTTTAACTTTGTCCACCCCAGTCAAACACCAGCACCTCCACATCATATAAAAATAAATTAAGTTGTCAAAATTAACAGAAGATGGAGGCACCTCTTTTAATTTAATGACATCACCAAGCAGAATACCCAACACAGGATAATATTAAGAATTTAATTTTCAGAAAAACAGAATATGTTTAAAAGTACAATCATTAAAAGCTTCTCATGCATTTTCCTTCCTAGTATGTAACAATTACCCTAATGTGCATAGTAAAAAATGAGGTCTGCAGATGCTGGAGATCACAGCTGCAAATGTGTTGCTGGTCAAAGCACAGCAGGTTAGGCAGCATCTCAGGAATAGAGAATTCGACGTTTCGAGCATAAGCCCTTCATCAGGAGGGCTTATGCTCGAAACGTCGAATTCTCTATTCCTGAGATGCTGCCTAACCTAATGTGCATAACCAACCTCCAAAGTAACATTGATAATGATCAATGATATTATGTTTGTTGCATTTCTCTTGTTCAATTCACTATTTCATGCATAATCCACAGACATACTGCAAAGACTTTAATCACCAACTGTACTCACAGCAAACTCTTCTGGCGTCACCTTCAGGACATCAAAGACCACTGCATCAAAACTTTTCTTAGGGTCATTAGAAGCTTTCTCACTCAGAGACTCAGAGCTGCTACTCCGCTGCAGGAATGAGACACATTCATGAGTTGAGAATATCAGACCTTCATTTAATAACATAGTCAGGAGTCATTTAGAGAAAAGTCTAACAAGCAAAACCAGAAAACAAAAGGCCACAGACAGGAAATATTAAGTTTGGAAATGATTCCAAAAGTTGGACTTAAAGTAAAATCAAAGGAATCTGTAGACAGAGTGTGAATTTGAAATACAAAGCAATGAGATGCAAGGTACAATATAACTAACCAAAGATATTGTTGGGAGGTTAAGTGTCAGCAGGATTTACTGCTGAATAGATTCAGATAAGAAAGGTCTGTAAGTTTAGAGTCTATAGATGGCAGAGGTTATGAGACCAGCAGAAGTATGGCTATTCTGGCAATTCTTCTCTTCCTCCATGGAATATTGAAATTGTGTGGTTGAGCTTTCCAAATCCATATATTTTGCTCGAATATATGATTCTGTTTGCGTTTCTCATGACCTGGCCAACACTAGCACAGCTCTTTCTGATTGTCTATTCATTCTAAGGTTTCAGTTAAACAATGGTGATCCTTCTGGTGTTGATGCTCAGAGAAGAATGATAGATCGAAAATTTCAAGTTGTAACCAAATATTTATCCTCAAACCCAAATCATTTGCTACCGCAGAGAGTAACTTACAGGTAACAATATACTCATTACCCTGCTGTTTTTCCTTGATGGTATAAGGCATGGGGCAGGAAAGTGCCACCAAATAGAATTTGGTCATTTGCTGCAGTGTTCTTTATATAACTCATAATCCCTCCACAAAGTACTGGTGTTGGATGTCTTAGGTACTGAGGCAAATATCTGTACGTTATTGACTACAGCTTCACCTTCAACACCATAATTCCAAAGAAACACATCTCCAAACTCCAGGACCTGCGGCCCTGCAGCCCTGCTCCCCTTTCTGTGACTAGACTCTCAACTTCCTGACCAACACATCACAGTCATTAAGCATGTGCGACATCTCCTCCATGATAATCTTGAACACAGGTGCCCCACAAGGCTGTGTACTCAGCCCCCTACTGCACCTCTTGCGCACATATGACCACGTGGTCAAATTCCACACCAACTCCATTTGCAAGTTTGCTGACAACACCATCATTGTTGGTCAGATCACAAACAACGATGAGATGAAGTACATGAAAGAGACGGAATACTTAATGGCATTGTGTAGAGGCAACAATCTCTTCAGCAATGTCAGCAAATTGAAGGAGCGGGTCACTAACATCAGGAAGCTGAGTGGAGGGCATGGCCCATCTGCATCAATGGTGCTGAGGTGGAAATAGTTGACAGCATCAAGCTCCTGTGAGGGATGATCACCAATAATCTGTCCTGGTCCACACACTTTGGCATTACAATCAAAAAAGCACAGCAATGCCTCTGCTTCCTCATGAGGCTAAGGAAATTCAGCATTTCCATAAAGACGCTGACAAATTTTCATAGATGCACCATAGAAAGCATTTTATCTAAATGCATCAGTGTGACACAGTAACTTTTCCCAAGATCAAAAGAAACTATACACAGTTGTGAACATAGCCCAGTCAATCACTAAACCAGCCTTCCATCCACTGACTCTATCTATACTTCCCACTGCATTGGGAAAGCAAACAACATAATCAAGGTTATACTCTCTTCCACCCACTTCCTTCAGGCAGAAGATATAAATGTTTGCACGTACAAGTATTCAAAAACAGCTTCTTCCCTGCTGTTGTCACACCTTTAAATGAACCTCTGTAATGTTAATGTTGATCCCTCTCTCTGCACTTTCTGAGCGTCTGTATAACATTGTACCCTGCACTCTTCTCTATTACCCATATGTACTTATAATGTACGATCCACCTGTAAATCATGTAAGACAACATTTGTCACTGTACCTCGGTACACATAACAATAGTAAATCAAATCAAACAAAATCTGCATTGAGAAAGACTGTAGATTGAGCTCCCTCAATGGTGTTGCAACTTTATACTGGTTTCATTCTCTAATAATGCAATAAAAATTTAGGAAATGTGTTAAATATTACAGAACTAGCTCGTTCTTTCTTTTCTGAAAAAAGCTTCCATAACAGTCTTCCAGACTGATAAACAAAGAACTGCTTCGGCCTGTTGTTTGGGAGGTGAATGCAGCAGTTAGTATTGATATAAAGTAGAATAAGTGGAATGTGCAGAGAGTGAGCATCGCTGCAAAGTAGATTGAGGGGAACTATCAAAACCAGCACATAAGGGAAGCAATAGTGCTAGTAGGGAGTTGAAATAGAGTGGAACTTTGTAATGTTGTGAGAGTGTTGGGGTTGGAGAAAGGCTCCCAGTGTAACTAGCATTCTTTTAAAGGGAGCAACTAACCAGCTTAGCCTAACGGGAAGTCATGGCACAGATCTTGCACCGGTGACATGCTCAACTTTCGGCATTTGATGGCCAATGCAAATGTCTCATGTATCCTGGTGTTCGGAAAGTGTGCCAAGCTGCATCAACTAACTATATGCATTTCAGAGCTGGAGCTGCAGGTGTGGGGCACTGGTGACGCTGAATTATCGTGGACAGCACACTCAGAGAGGCAGCCACAACGCAAGCAAAGACTGGACTGGCAGAAGTGTAATGGGTGATCACCGGGCAGAGTAAAGGTAGCAATAGAGGCAGGAGATTTCTGTAACTGTCATACACTGAATATTTGGATACTGTTGGGAGAGACAAATACTCAGTGAACAGCAGTGGAGAGCCAGATCCATAACAGGATGGTGGCTCTCCTGCTCAAGAGTGGAGAAAGAAAAATGTACAGCTATAGTGATGAGGGATTCATGAATAAGGGGAATTGGCAGGTGTTTCTGCAGTCACAAAAGAGACTCCTGGATAATGTGTTATCTTCCCAGTGCCAGGGACAACAATATCTCGAAGACCCTGCAGGCTGCTCTGAAGGGAAGGTGAACAGCTACTGGCCGTGTTACATATCGTTGGTATTGACAGAAGTAAAAGAATGATCGCGTACTACAAGCTGAGTGTATGGAGTTATGATGCAAATTAAGGAAGAAGGACTTTTAGGATAACAGGATTACTACCAATGCCACATGCCACTGAGTGTAGAAATAATAGGATATATCAGATGTTATACCTGGACAAACATAACAGTACTAAGCATTTAAAGTTTGAGCAGCTTTGCTCTGAGTTTACAAACAGGAGGCTAAACTACAGACACTGCGAGGCATTAGGGCAGCGTAAAGTTACATGGATTCTTTGTACCAGGAAGCAGTCTCACCTCTTAGGATAGGATGCTCTGATATGGTCAGTGGTCAGGAACAAGATAATGGGACTGCAAGTGAGGCAGACAAGGGAATCCAGAGGACAAGAGTGCCAGCAGTGTCAACCTCTGCAATTATCCAAAAGGTTTGAGCTTCTCTCAACTTGTTTGGATGACAGCTGAAGCTGTGGCATGGATGAGCTAAATGACCACAGCACTGTGGTACAGGAAGCCATTTCAAGCAAGGCGAAGCAGAAGGAAAATAGTGGTAATATGGGATAGCATAGTCAGGGGGATGACACTGTTCTCTGAAGCAACAAGTCCAGGCAGCTTTATTGTCTGCCCAGCCACATGATTCAGGATATCTGCTCTGGGCAGGATGAGAGAGTTGGAGGGGGAAGGAACAGTTGTCCTGGTCCATGTAGGCACCAATGACATAGAAAGATTTGGAAAATTGGTGTTGAGCCAGTATGAAGAGTTGGCCACCGAATTAAGAAGCAGAACTTCTATGGTAATAATTTCTGCAAATTAGCATCCTGTAAACAAGGTCAGAGTAGCTGAAAGACTGGTGTGGGAGCAACTAGTTCTACGTCATGGGACACTGGCACCAATACTGGGGTAAGTGGGATCGGTAATGTTGGGATGGTCTACACCTGAACTACACTGGATAGTACTGTTGCGAACATATAACTAAGGAAGTAGTGTAGGTTTTAAATTAAGTAGCAGGGCAAAGGACCCAAATTTGGGAAATTGTGATGAATCATAGACTGGGGAAAATTCAACACAGGAGAGAATTAATATGGGAAATGATAAATAGACAATAACAGGAAAAGGACAGAGAATACAGATCTAAGAGGAAATCAGCACATAAGTCTAGAGATTAAGAAAATAACAAAAGGACAATATTTAAGACGCTGTATTTGAATGGACAGTAGGATTTGAAATAAAGCATACGAACTAGTAGTCACATTGAGATAAGCATGTACAATCTTGTGGATATAATTGAGACATGGCTGTAGGATGATCAAGACAACTTTTCACTTTCAACATTAATGACCTAGATGAAGGAACTGAGGGCATTCTGGCTATGTTTGTAGACGGTACAAAGATAGACAAAGGGGCAGGTGGTACTGAGGGAGCAGAGAGGCTGCAGAAGGATTTGGACAGGTTAGGGGATTGGGCAAAGAAGTGGCAGATGGAGTACAGCATGGGAAAGTGAGAGGTCATGCACTTTGGTAGGAAGAAGTAGTATGAACTATTTTCTAAATGGGGAGAAAATTCAGAAATCTGAAAAGAAAAGAGACTTGGGATTTCTAGTCCAGGATTCTCTCAAGGCAAACTTGCAGGTTGAGTCAGTAGTTAGGAAGGCAAATGCAATTATTTGAAAGGACTTGAATGTAAAAGCAGGCATGTACTTCTGAGGTTCTATAAGGCACTAGTCAGACCACATTTGGAGTATTGTGTGTGGTTTTGGGCCCCATAGCTCAGGAAAGATGTACTGGCCCTAGAGTGCGTACAGAGGAGTTCACGACAATAGTCCCAGGAAAAAAAGCTTAACATAGGAAGGATGTTTGAGAACTCTGGATTTGTACTACATGGAGTTTAGAAGGAAGGGGACACTAATTGAAACATACAGAATACTGAATGGTCTGGACAGAGTAGATGTTGGGAAGATGTTTCCATTAGTAGAAGAGGCCTGGACCGGAGGGCATAGCCTTAGAGTAAAGGGAAGACCTTTTAGAACGGAGATCAGGAGAAACTTCTTCAGCCAGAGTGTGCGTGAATCTACAGATTCACTGCCACAGAAGGCTGTGGAGGCCATGTCATTGAGTATATGTAAGACTGAGGTAGATAGGTTTTTGGGGATCAAGGGTTACTGGGAGAAAGCTGGAGAATGGGGTTGAGAAACTTATCAGCTCTGAGTGAATGGCAGAGCAGACTCAATGGGCTAAATGGCCTAATTTCTGTTCCAATGTCTTATGTTCTTAGATTGGGACCTGAATATTGATGGATACATGACATTTCAGAAGGACAGGAAGAGAGGGAAAGGGTGGAGAATTGACTTTGTTAATTAAACATGATATTAGTATAACAGAGAGGGATGACCCAAGTTCCAGAAACCAGGTCCACAACCACCTGATGAAGGAGCAGCGCTCCGAAAGCTCGTGCTTCCAATTAAATCTGGACTATAACCTGGTGTTGTGTGATTTTTAACTTTGTACACCGTCCAACACCGGCATCTCCAAATCATAATATGATTGAATCTGACGTACTGTTTAAGGGGCAGAATTGTGGGTCCAGACCATTTTGAATTTAAACAAGGGCAATTATGAATGTACGAAAGAAGAACTTGCGAAGATGGACCAACAATTTTGTTTCAGGATAATTTAAGAGAGATGCTGTGGCAAACATTTAAGGGGATATTTGAGAAAATGCATAGAGAATTCCAGTATGTATGAAAAATTTTAAGGGACAGAACCACTATCCATGGTTAACTAAAAATGTCAAAGACAGTATCGAACTCAAAGAAAAGATTTTAATTGTGAAACAATAGGTGTCTAGTCAGAAGATTGGACAGAATATAAAAAAACAGAAAAATTGTAAAAGGACGAGGCAACAATTACAGTATAAGAGAAAGGTAGTCAAAAATATAAAGACAGGTAGGAACGTTTTTTTTATCTGATTTTAATAAACAAAAAGACTTAAAGTAAATGCTGATCCTACAGTGAGTGTAGGGAATTAGAAGTGGAAGACAAAAAGATGGCAGATGAATTGAACAGATAGTTTGTATCACAAGGGACAGCATAATAGCTGCATTCTGGACATAGCTGTAATTCAGAAATTGATAGAGAAGGAGGAACTTAAGAAATTACAAATAATCCTGAGTAAATTGTTGGATCTGCATGTTTCCACATCCCCAGGTCCAGATGGATTTCATCCTAGTGTCTTAAAATGAGTCGATGAGATAGTTAGTTGGCATTGGTTTCAATTTTCAAAAAGTCATTAAATTCTGCAAAGATTCCTTCACATTAGAAAACAGCTCATGAAACTCCTTTATTCAAAAAAAATGGAAAAGAGGGGGCAGAAATTCAGAATCTACAGGCCACCTAGCTTGACATATGACTCTACCTATCGGAAAAATGCTAGAAGCTTTTTACCAGGGCACTTGGAGAAGTTCCAGACAATCAGGCAGAGCCAACATTGTCCTTTTTTTCAAAACTATGACATTGAACTAGTTTAGATGACTTTTTTGAAAACGTAACTTGTACTGCAGGCAAAGGGGAACCAGTGAATGTGTTGTGCTTACATTTCCAGAAGGCATTTGATAAGGTGTGGAATAGGTTATTATGGAAAATAGAAACTCATGAAGTTGAGACTAACATATTGGCATCAATAAATCTCCTTGGATGCCCTAACACATTCTGCCCAATCTCAATACAGATTCCAGCATGTGCAGTAATTTGCTTGTTATCCTTCCTGGTTTGGCCTACTTGTGACCAGAGACCTATAACAATGTGGTTGACTCTTTGCTGCCCTCTGGACAATTAGGTATGGTAAAACAATTCTGGCCTAGCTAGTGACGTCTGTGAATTTTTTAAAACGCATGTGTTTTAAATTAAAACAGGTGCTTTAAGGTGTGAATAGAGCATTTTAGCTTTCACAAGTTCTACCCAGCAATAAGTCAATGTGATATCATTGCCATGGGGAACAGGGGCCCAGTATCAGTCGTCTTAAAATTCTAGCGCTAGATTTAAACAATAATAAGTAGCTTTTAAATGGAATCTAGCAGTTCTGCCCTGGTGAAGCAAGGAGCAAAGAGTGTGTTGAAATACCAGAGGGATTTGTGATCTTCCAAACAAGACTACAATTCTGCTGAGAGAACAGCATGGTGTAATGTAACTGGGGCAAGGGTTATTTTAAGAATCTTAGAAGGAAGACCTTTTCTGTACACGACAGCATTAGATATCTACTAAGTAATGTTTAGTCAACATTGATTTGTTTTGTTTATCACAGAAAATGACTTCAAACTTGGAATCTTGTTGCATAGTGGCACCTCTGATTTTACCTCTGAATTAGCACCTATTATCTCTTCTCTTCCCATTTACAAGGATATACGGACTCTAATAATTGCTATGTAAGCAGGCCTCCTAAACTAAAATTGCCCATGTCCATTTACAAGCACCATTTAACTGCCACTTTGAACCTGAGCCGAACAATTTCATTTGAACGGATTTTAAAATTTATATTTTTTAAATATACTTTTTTGATTAAATCTGCCCAAATCTCTCCCCATCTCAATAAGTACTAATTAGGTAAAGTGAATTCCTTGCCTCCAAGCACAAAAAAAATTAACAAATAAAAACAAACAGATGAATGCAGAAGACTTACCTCAGAAGCTGTGGCTGTAAAATATATCGCACTCGACTGCCCGTTAGTCAGGTCCATACTTCCTATGCCACCCACCACAATAGCATTATGGAAAGCTCATAGTCATGGTGCAAGCTTCATCACTCCTATACAAAGACACAGCACCAGTCAGTTGCAAGACTTTGACAAAAGAATTTCAGTTTCTATTTGTAAAGCACAAGAGGCACATAAAAGTTGTCAGGCTATTTCAAAATGTTTAATTTTCTCTTCTGTGACAAGCTGATATACTAAAAGCTAATGAGCACCTCAAATTAATGCCTTCAAAACAACTGCCATAAACTGACGAAGCAGCTGACAAAGCAATCATTAAAATGACACAAAAGTTGACTCCCAAATACAGTACACACAGATTCCCAATAGGAACACATTTCTGAAAAGCAGCAAACCAATTATTGCATGTACTTTAACAACAAAGAGTTTTACATTTAAATTGTAAAATGACACAGCACAATATCTATGCAATTTAATTCCCAACATTATCTTCCTGCCCCTTGGGTGCTGCCTGACCTGCTGTGCTTTTCCAGCACCACTCTAATCTTGACTCTAATCTCCAGCATCTGCAGTCCTCACTTCCACCCTGCTTACTAAATCCAATCTAACAATTATTTAACCTATTTTTCTCATCAACCTGTTCAGAGATGTTATTACATACCTCTGGAGCAGGTGGGACGTGAACACTGGCCTCCTGATGCAGGGGTAGGGAAGCTACTACTGCATCACAAGAGGATCCACTAAATATGAATTTATGTGTCATCCTTACAAATTGGTCATGCTAATTCTCTCTGTATCATTCCAGTTGGACTTGCACAATTCAAATTTTCCCTTGTGAACTTAGAAATCATTCACATTTTTACAAGTTTATTCTACAGCCAGGCATAACTGTGTTCACCCTTGATGTCTACACAGTGGTTTCTTGCCCTTTTTTGGAGATAGTAAGAAGGCCAATCACACTAACCTAAACACTGCACTGAATAATATCAGTTAATCCAACACAAGCTTGGAATGAAATGCTAAATCTTCTAAATTTCTAGTCTCATTTAACACAACTTCATAGTTGTAGGTAAACAATCAGAGAACTCGTGCCTTACTGAACTCTATTTTTGTTGAACTACATCATCTGCCAAACTTATCTTGATTTCTAAGTTCACAAGGGAAAATTTGAATTGTGCAAGTCCAACTATGCGTCTTTAACTCCAAGATGGGAGCTGCAAAAAAAATCAACAATTTTGCATCTGATCACTCTCAGCATATTGTGCACCGAAACTATCCCAAAGCTGAAACATACAGTTGCAATGCAAATTCTGATCACAAAGTTCAATTTATACATTATCTAAAATATGCATTTAGTTAGAGCTTTCAACATAGAAGAATGTGCTCAGATGCTCCATAAAGTCATAAAAGTAATTTAAGCCAACAAAGAAAATACTAGGAGGACTGAATGAAAGCTTAGGTAAAGCGGAAATTTAAGTAAGATCTCCAAGAAAGAGAGGGAGTCAAGAACTGCAGGGTTTAGGTTGGGCATTTCAAAATTATTGATATTTCTGAAAGTTGAGCAGGCTACGCTGGGATGAAAGAAGTGGGAAGCACAATAGGCCACAGACAGAAGGATAGAAAGATCTGAGCAGACCACTTTTTGGACTGACAGAGATTTCAGAGTTAAGACAGGATAATGTTATGAGGGTGTTTGAGTAGGAGTATGAAAAATTTAAATTTTAGGAATTGAAGAACCAGAAGCCAAGACAGCATGAATGAGGAAGAATGAACTGGACTTGTTAGGGGATAGGCTGGATCAGCATAATTTTGGATGAGCTGAAGATCAAGGAGAATGCTAGGTTAGCCAGGAGAGTACTGAAGCAATCAAACCAAAAGGCAATAAAGGGGAATGAATGTATACAAAGAGAGTGAGAGTGTGAATGTATGTGCCTATTTGTGTGTTTGTGGGTGTAGGTAAGCTGAGTAATGAGATAAAACATAAAACTTAATGGACAAGAAGAAGAATTTATTACTGAATAGCTTCTCATCCTGGTGTAATTCCTTCAGTGGTTTCCTATTTCCACCAAGTATGTACCAATTCTGGAGTGCTGAGTTTCTGCAGAATATTTCTGTTTTTAATTCAGATATTATACAGTCTTAAATTCAATGAATAGAATATGTAGTGCAACTGTGTCTCAGAATTTGGATGTTTCCAGTGCATGTCATGTTGAAAATGACCAGATGCAAAATTGATGGTACAACTGAGTTTCAAGATACATGATTTACATTGTCACAATTTTCACCAAAAGTGGTGAGACCCAAACTGTGCCAAAATTTACATAGATATGCTTAATCTGTGTAGCATTGTCATGTACATCCATCATCACTACTAGCTACCCAGAAAGATACTTTGCAAACAATAACATTCAACGAAAATCTTATGAGCTAGACGTCATGAAACTACAACTTGAAATGCTAAGAACACAAGGCAAAGCAACGTGACTGTTCATATGCCATCCACTAGTCTAATGGTATTTTTATAGCACTGGTCTATCTTAAGTCGTCAGGAAATTTAAATAGCTAGAATTGTCGGCATCGTTCCATCTGCATAAACATGCAGCAAATGAAATCTGGTAGAGATGAGATAACTTCATTCAGTGTACTTTTGCTTAATTGCTGAAAAGTCTAATCCATGAAGTAGGTTCTACAACAAATAAGAAATGGTTATTAGGTGCAATTGTGGCTGTTCAGTGCTGGCAGCTGCTGCCAAGCTGCTGTATCCATTGATCACCACAGTGAACAGATTGATCTTCAGGTTATGCTGCCATTTTCCTCCATCATCAGCTAGTGTCCCTCAGATATGAGAACTGGTACTAAGGACCTTCACATCATACTTGCAGGTCTCCTTGAAATGGTCCTTTGGACATCTGGTCATCTTGACATATAGAATATTCTTAGGATTCAACTGTCTTCCATCTTAGAAGTATACCTGAACCAGTGTAGTCACCTGTTTGATTAAGCTTTATGTTTACAAGTATTGCTGCAATCATGACTCTGTCCTTCTAGGAAATGCCAAAAATGAGCCAGAAACAATGGAGATGATTGTTTTTGAACTCTCTTTCCTGTAAATCATTCTGTTTTTCCACAATCATACAAAACGGTGCTAAGAATACAGGCCTCCACATTGCATCTTAGTGCTAAGCATCAACATAATTTAGTTAAACTGCTTTCCCTCTGCATATATGATTTCTGCATCAACCAATGACTGTCTATTGCTATGGACCCAATGTACAAGAATTTACAATCATTTCTAGCAGTGCATTATTAGGAATGGAAATGTGACACCTTTTTCCATTACCACGGCTCTCTTGACATTAAAGTCAGGAAGAACCTATAGTTGTAGGAGAGACAATTCTCATTACTCACAGTAGCCGAGTTTCCATAAGAAGGACTAGCATGGCATTGTTAGCACAAGCAGGCTGTATTTTTATCTTTGTTTTCTGTCTGGGTTACTATCTGACCTAGTTTGCAAGTAAACACCTTAAATTTACACAGGGAAGAAACAGTCAGGAGCATGAGGAATAAAATAATGAAGTGGAAGCTTTGACAAAGGGTCAGTTAGACTCGAACTGTCAGCTCTTTTCTCTTCTTACAGATGCTGCCAGACCTGCTGAGATTTTCCAGCATTTTCTCTTTTAGCAAGGACACAACCCTGTTTCACTTTAATCTTACCCTGAAACTGTTAGAAGTGGTGCAATCAAATGGACAGTACAGTGCATGCTGTTATGGAAGAAGAGTACAGTGGTTCAGTGGTCAGCCCTGCTGCCTCACAGCACCAGGGACCCAGGTTTGATTCCAGCCTTAGCCAGCTGTTTGTGTGGAGTTTGTCTCCAGGTGCTTCGGTTTGCAGGTTAGGTGAATTAGCCATGCTAAATTGCCATTAGCGTTCAGGGATGTGTAGGTTAGGCGCATTAGTCAGGCGTAATTGTCGAGTAATAGGGTAGGGGAATGGGTCTGGGTGGGATACTCTTCAGAGGGTCGGTGTGGATTTGTTGGGCTGAAGGGCCTGTTTCCACAATATTAGGATTCTATGATCTAAAAACATCAAACTGAGGAACTTTGGTCAATAGCCAATTCCCCTAAAATCTTGAAAGATCCTGCCCTGTTAATGGTCTTGAATACTTTATGGAGATCGACAAATGGAAAGTGAAGAAATACATCCTGTTCTTTAAACTTCTCTTGTCATGGTGTATTTAGAAAATCATGTCTACTTTATTCCAGGAGCATAAAAACCACTATATGTTTCTGGGTACACTGGGTCTGGAGAAGTTTGAGCATGACATCCCCCAAAGGCGTTCCCAGTCATAATAAGGAGTGAGACACTGCTGGAGTTGCTGCAATCTCCTGTTTCAGCTTTGTTTTTGTATAATGCAATCATTTTGAATTACACATATCCTGTGAAACAGAGCTGTCTACCAACAGAGATGGGGAAAATAATCACAAAGTTGTTGTCTTAGATTGAACTTGCCAAGCATCAGAATTTTGTCTTTTTGTTACATCAAGATAGCAAGCTGCACCAAATCAGACTCTCAAACAATGGGTTTGAAATCGTGACTTTAAATCATTTGATGGCCCTCAAAATTGCTCAATTATTTCTAACTAGACTTTACAAATAATCAATCTTGGACACCAAGTTTATCATTTAAACAGAAATTAACAATTTCTAACATAATTTTAACAGAATACAGATGAACTACATGGCAATCTAATTAATATTTATGATCTAAGCCCATTTGAACACCAATTCTATTTACATTCCGACAGAGAACTATGGGACAAATTTAATTTTTTTAAAATCATGTGTTGCCAGTTCAAAAACTGCTTCAATAATGAATATTAAGTCTATGCAAAATCTGATGGGTTGAATTACAGGCACACAGCATTGCATCTCACTGGAATTCCAAAGTCACCTGTTAATGCAAGTAGCTTCTGCAGACCTCTGGATACTTTCCAGTATTTCCTATAGCCTGGGGTTCTTTTCTCAGAACTTCCAGCAATTCAATAAGTAAAGGATAACTATATCAAGCAAAACCAAAAAAAAACCTCCATCTTCCATAGCAACACTGCCTCCTACCCAGAAACCCAGTTGGTTTCTCTTTCTTTTTCAACATTCTCCATAGTTGGCTGGCCAGAATCCATCCTCCTTTGTTTGACTGATTCAATATCCGACTAGCTGACAGTCCCTGAGCAAAACGACGACATCTCAGTGTCAGTTTGTCTGTGGTGTTCTGGAAACAGTATTTAACAAGCATTACCCTCCCAGGCTAGTTCCCAACAGCAAACATCAGACTTTTGTGTTCTCACTTTTAAAAAAAAACTACTGTTCAAAGTTCAATTCTCAATGCAATTTACAGTTGAATCCAAACTGAGAGAAATGAAAGAAAAATAATAATGATAGTCTCAACAGGCTGGTCTTCTATACTTCTGTTTGCTCAGCAATGAATGCTATTTATAAATTTAACTACTGGGTTCTTAGTCCAGCTGAACCATGTCTGGAAGTTGCAAGAAATCATTAACACCAATGGAGAAATGTCAGTATCAAATAAGCATGATTCACAATAATGCTCAACTCATCAGGACATGTGCTTACTTCTGTTGGGAAGATACACCAACTTTGACAATGGTACAATCATTTGTGCTCTTGATCCCACCATACATAACAAGGAGATTTTTTATATTCTGTCTGCATGCTTAATAGCACTCCTTTATCATAAGGCATCAAGAGATTAACCCATCCATAATTAAGAAATCACTGCCACCTTGTGGAAACAGGTGCATGAATTCACTATATTAGCAATAACAAAGTGGAAGGTATATCAAACGTTAAAGAAAATTTGTACCTGATAATGAAAAGAATCAAAGAACAACTTAAATATAAAAGCACATACTTGCTTCATGGTGTGCTATTTTGTTTATTTTTTAAAAATTCATTGTAACTTTGTGCACACCAACATTTTAAAGCATGTATAAAGTCTTGTGATGTTTAGAAGTTGCAAAGAGCCTGTATATGCGGTCCAGCCTACATCTTTGTCACAATAAATTCATATTAAATGTTAGATTGGATTAGATTACTTAAAGTGTGGAAACAGGCCCTTCGGCCCAACAAGTCCACAACGACCCGCCAAAGCACAACCCACCCAGACCCATTCCCTTACATTTACCCCTTCACCTCACACTACGGGCAATTTAGCATGGCCAATTCACCTAACCTGCACATTTTTGGACTGTGGGACGAAACCGGAGCACCCTGAAGAAACCCATGCAGACACACGGGGAGAACGTGCAAACTCCACACAGTCGCCTAAGGCAGGAATTGAACCCGGGTCTCTGGCGCTGTGAGGCAGCAGTGCTAATCACTGTGCCACTGTGCCGCCCATATGTATGTCCTCATAGTGCTATGAATCGATGGTAAGTTTATTTTTAAATTTTCAATCAACTGTACAGAAGATGCAGAATTCTTGGAGGTCAAATAATATTTAATGTTGTTAAGTTCTTTTTCCTGAAATCTTTACTCACTTGACGCAACCGCAACACACCAACTTCTGTAAACAACCAAACTTTTATTAAGCACAGTACAACCTTCTGGAGGAACCTTTAAAACACCTGGCAGGGCTTACGAGGTCATGGCAAAAGCTCTCCCCAAACAAAGGAAACACTCCTTCCTTTATGCATAATCTTTATATCATACTTGGTAATGCCCACAAGACAATCTCCAGCCATTGCCCCACAGTCAGATGCTATTCAAGACAACACCCAGCCACTCTCTCGCAGTCACATGCCACTCAAGGCACAATGCAGTGACCGAGGAGCAGGAAAATCAATGTCTCGAGCAAAAGCCCTTCAACATTCGTGTTGAAGGACTTTAGCCTGAAATGTCAATTTCCTGCTCCTCGGATGCTGCCTGACCTGCTGTGCTTTTCCAGCACCACTCTGATCTAAACTCTGGTTTCCAGCATCTGCAGTCATCACTTTTGCTAGTTGATTTTAACCTTACTGCGAATCCTCTTGTAAGGATGCCTACCTTGAAGGAGGTTCTCCTCCGCTCTCCACAAGAATCTATCACTGCAACCTGCAGGTCATCTCCTCTGCCCTGAAGCTCTTCAACCATGTACTGAAACAGACTGCTTTCTCAGTGCCTGCCTCTGTAACCTACTGATCCTGCAATTCCAGATGAAGGGCTTTTGCCTGAAATGACGATTTTCCTGCTCCTCAGATGCTGCCTGACCTGCTATGCTTTTCCAGCACCACTCTGATCTAAATTCTGGTTTCCAACATCTGCAATCCACACTTTTGCCCACAATGCAGTGACCACCTCACCTCTAGAAACAATGTAATGCAAATCGTCCCTTAATGGCCAGATCTGGTGTGAATTGTATTTTTTTTAAACTACAGAGAGTAGTCAGAATTCCGACTATAATGTTCTTATTGATTTCAGAATAGGGGATGAAAATGTAAATAGGCTTTTGAATGGCAAAGAAATGGCCATGTAAATGGCTCTGGATAATAGGATTAGAAGCTGCAAAGAGCCTGTATATGCTGTCTAGCCTACATCTTTATGACAATAAATTTATATTAAATGTATGCCCTAATGGCACTATTAATCAAAGGTAAGTTTATTTTTAAATTTTCTCTGGATAAGATAATTTCTTACAACTTATCTGTAAATCAGAGGCATCCCACCCTAGCCTCGGGACATCCAATTTCCTGCAGGTCTGCAGTGCAAGTTAACAATTTAATATTACAATGTCAGTACTTATAAAGCCATGTAACAAACCATAAGACATAGGAGTGGAAGTAAGGCCATTCGGCCCATCGAGTCCACTCCGCCATTCAATCATGGCTGATGGGCATTTCAACTCCACTTACCCGCATTCTCCCCGTAGACCTTAATTCCTAGTGACATTACATTGATCAATCTATGCCTTGAAGGCATTTAGCATCCCGGCTTCCACTGCACTCTACGGCAATGAATTCCACAGGCCGACCACTCTCTGGCTGAAGAAATGTCTCCACATTTCTGTTCTGAATTTACTCCCTCTAATTCTAAGACTGTGTCCACGGGTCCTAGTCTCCTCACCTAACGGAAACAATTTCCTAAAGTCCACCCTTTCCAAGCCAAGTATTATCTTGTAAGTTTCTATTAGATCTCCCCTTAATCTTCTAAACTCCAATGAATACAATCCCAGGATCCTCAGCCGTTCCTCGTATGTTAGACCTATCATTCCAGGGATCATCCGTGTGAATCTCCGCTGGACACGTTCCAGTGCCAGTATGTCCTTCCTGAGGTGTAGGGACCAAAACTGGACAGAGTACTCCAAATGGGTATAACCAGAGCTTTACAAAATCTCAATTGCACAACGATGCTTTTATATTCCAACCCTCTTGAGATAAATGACAACATTGCATTTGTTTTCTTAATCACGGACTCAAACTACATGTTTATCTTTAAAGAATCCTCGACTAGCACTCCCAGATCCCTTTGTACTTTGGCTTTGTGAATTTTCTCACCATTTAGAAAGTAGTCCATGCTTGTATTCTTTTTTCCAAAGTGCAAGACCTCGCATTTGCTCACATTGAATTCCATCAGCCATTTCCTGGACCACTCTCCCAAACTGTCTAGATCCTTGTGCAGCCTCCCCACTTCCTCAGTACTACCTGCCTGTCCACCTAACTTCGCATCATCGGCAAACTTCGCTAGAATGCCCTCAGTCCCTTCATCCAGATCATTAATATATAGCGTGAACAGCTGCGGCCCCAACACTGAACCCTGCGGGACACCACTTGTCACCGGCTGCCATTCCGAAAAAGAACCTTTTATCCCAACTCTCTGCCTTCTGTCAGACAGCCAATCCTCAATCCATACACCATGGGCCCTCACCTTACTCAGCAGCCTCCTGTGTGGCACCTTATCAAAGGCCTTTTGGAAGTCTAGACAGACCACATCCATTGGGTTTCCCTGATCTAACCTACTTGTCACCTCTTCAAAGAATTCCAACAGGTTTGTCAGGCACGACCTCCCCTTACTAAATCCATGTTGACTCGTTCTAATCTGACCCTGCTGTTCCAAGAATTTAGAAACCTCATCCTTAATGATGGATTCTAGAATTTTACCAACAACCGAGGTTAGGCTAATTGGCCTATAATTTTCCATCTTTTGTCTTGATCCTTTCTTGAACGAGGGGGTTACAACAGTGATCTTCCAATCATCCGGGACTTTCCCTGACTCCAGTGGCTCCGCTATTTCCTCAGCTACCTCCCTCAGAACTCTAATATGTAGCCCAGCGGGGCCAGGAGATTTATCATTTTAAGCTTTTAGCTTTTCTAGCACTTTCTCTTTTGTAATGGCAACCATACTCAACTCAGCCCCCTGACTCCCTTTAATTGTTGGGATATTACTCATATCTTCCACTGTGAAGACTGATGCAAAGTACTTATTAAGTTCTCCAGCTATTTCCTTATCTCCCATCACTAGGCTTCCAGCATGAGTTTGAAGTGGCCCAATGTCTACTTTTGCCTGTCGTTTCTTTCTTATGTATTGAAATAAACTTTTACTATCATTTCTAATATTACTGGTTAGCCTACCTTCATATTTAATCCTCTCCTTCCTTATTTCTCTCTTTGTTATCCTCTGTTTGTTTTTGTAGCATTCTCAAACTTCTGATTTCCCAGTGCTCTTGGCCACTTTATAGGATCTCTCTTTTTCTTTCATCCATTTCCTGACTTCCTTTGTCAGCCATGGCTGTCTAATCCCTCCCCAGATAATCTTTCTTTTCTTGGGGATGAACCACTGTACAGTATCCTCAGTTACACCCACAAAATCACTCCAGTTTTGTTCTACTGTCCTCCCCGCTAGGCTCTGCTTCCAGTCTATTTTCGTCAGTTCCTCTCTCATGCCCTCATAATTACCTTTATTTAACTGTAACACCATTACATCCGATTTTGCCATGGAGCTAATCACAAAACTCTACTTTAAAGCAGCAAGTTTTAAAGTCCATCATTCATCTCTACATTATACTATGTAGGTTTCACAAGTCTGCACTGTATCTCAGGTGTTAAGATCCCAGATAAAATCACTGCATTTTTTTTGTTAAAAATCTAAAAATTCCAATGTTAATGAAAGAAAAGAAGCCACAGGCTCATGGATTATGGTTTAAATAAAACAAATTTTGCTACACAAAAACCAAAGCACATGAATATTAACAACTACACTATCTTAAATGTTAAAAATCACACAACACCAGGCTTTAGTCCAACAGGTTTATTTGGAGCACTGGCTTTCAAGCACTGTTCCTTCATCAGGTGATGTGGAGAATAAGATTGTAAGACACAGAATTTATAGCAAAAGTTTACAGTGTGATGTAACTGAAATTATATATTGAAAAAGACCCAGATTGTTTGTTGTCTCTCATCTTTTAGAGTGACCATGTTGGTTTCAATTCTTTCATATGTAAATCACAAAACTTTTTTTAAAAAAGTTACATTCTCAAGTGCACTTTAACAATTGGTGTCATGACGGCCTAGATAAGGTATTGAAGGTAGTAACTCCCTGTGGGGCTGTCTGTGCCACAATGGTCAGACTGATTGTAATAGTCGATCTTAAATGGTCAGTTACATTAACAATTAAAAGCATAACACAAATATTTTTTAAAACTGGAGCCATTCAGCCCTTAAAGTCTGCTGCCATTAAATAGGATCATGGTTGATCATTTAACTCAGCATCCCATTCCCACATTCTTACCATAACCTTTTAATCCCTTTAGCTATAAGAACCACATCTAATACTTTCTTGAAAACAGGCCATTTTTTTGATCTCAACCAACTTGCGACAGAAAATTCAACAGGCTCACCATTCTGGGTCAGTGGTGCTGACAGTTCAGGCAGCATCCAACTCTACTCTCTTCCCACCCCCACCCTCCTCTAGCTTATCTCTCCACGCTTCAGGCTCACTGCCTTTATTCCTGATGAAGGGCTTTTGTCCGAAACGTCAATTTCGCTGCTCGCTGGATGCTGCCTGAACTGCTGTGCTCTTCCAGCACCACTGATCCAGAATCTGGTTTCGAGCATCTGCAGTCATTGATTTTACCTCACCATTCTGGGTAATGATTTGCAGGTGGCGGTGTTGGATTGGGGTGGACAAAGTTAAAAATCACAACACCGGGTTATGGTCCAACAGGTTTATTTGGAATCACTAGCTTTCAAAGTACTGCTTCTTCATCAGGTGGTTGGGGAGCACAATCATAAGACACAGACTTTATAGCAACTGGATTGCAGTATCATGGAATGTAATATTAAACAAATTTACCTTAGGTCTTTCATCTTTTAGAATGCTCTTGTTAGTTTGGTTCCTTCAGATGTAAATCCCAGAACTTTTTTAAAGTTACATTCTTAAGATAGCTTTTAACAATAGGTTTTATTTTGCTCAAAAATTGCATAAATCCATGCAAGATTCTGTAACTCCCACTTTAGAAATAGAATCAATCTGACCTAACATTGGGTCATAAACAGATTTGAACTTCACACTTTCAATGCATTATCTGAGCTGATAGGACGCTTATTATTCAAGACACTGCAATCCTGTTGCTATGAAAGTCTGTGTCTTAGGATTCTGCTCCACAATCACCTGATGAAGAAACAGCACTTCAAAAGCTAGTGATTCCAAATAAACCTGTTGGACTATAATCTGGTGTTGTGTATTTTTTAACATTCTGGATTAAGAAACTTCCCCTCATCTTAGTCTTGAATGGCCTACCCCATATTATTAAACTGAGAACTCTGACTCTGGATTCCCCAGTCATTGGGAAATACTCTTCCTGCATTTACCCTGAGAAGTCCTGTTAGAATTTTTTTCAGCTCCTATGCGATCCCCCTTATTCTTCTAAACTCCACTGAATATAGATCTAACCAATTCAGTCTCTCTTCATACATCAATCCTGCCATCTCGGGAATCAATTTGGCAAACCATTGTCGCACTCCCTCCATAGCCAGAATATAGTCCCTCAGATAATGAGACTAAAACAGCACACAATATTCCAGAAGTGGTCTCACCAAAACCCTAGACAATTGCAGCATGACACCTCTGCCCCTGTATTTGTTTCCCCTCACTTTGAAGACCAAACCATTTGCTTTCTTCACAAAAGCATGCTTACTTTCAGCAACTGGGGTACAAAGACACCAAAGGTCTTATCATACCTTCCCCTTCCCAATCTATCACATGCCTTCCTATTTTCACCACCAAATTGAATAACCTCACATCTATTCACATTATATTCTATCTGCCATGCATTTGCCCAAATTATATTGAAACATCACTGTATCCTCCTCTCTACAGCCTTGATATGACTGCAAACTTGGGAGATATTACACTTATCCAAATCATTAATACATACTGTAAATAACTGGAGCCAAAGCACTGCTTCATGCTGTACCCCACTAGCTACTGCCTACCACTTGAACAAAGATCCGTTCTTTCCTTCTTTGTTTCCTGTCTGCCAACCTGTTCCCTATCCATAATAATCAAACGTGCAGATGCTGAAAATCTGAAACAGAAACAGAAATTACTGAAGAAACCCAGCAGGTCTGACAGCATCCGTGGAGTTCTCTATGCATGTCTGCACACTAGCCATAATCCTATACTAATCTCTCACTGGCTTCCCATGACCAACTCTTACTATTTACATCCAAACATTCCAGCAGATTTATTTCCTTTTTCCTGATTTTCTTTTCACAAATCCATGGTGACTCTTTCCAATTCTATTATTGTTTTTCAAATGCTCTGCTATTAAGTCTTTTATAATGGATTCCAACATTTGCCCCATTACAGACATCAGTGTAACCCATCTATAATTGCCTGTTTTCTCTCTACTTCCTTTTTAAAATATTGGGTTACCCTCGAAATATATAGGAACTGTTCCAGAATTAATAGAGTCTTTAAATATAACTGCTGAAGCATCCATTATTTCTAGAACGACTTCCTCAAGTACTCTGGGATGTGGAGTAATGGGTGTCAGGGATTTGTTAGCCTTTAACCCCATCAAGGTTCTCCACACTGATTTCCTTCAGTACTAATACTTTACACAACAAAACCTCTAGACAAAACCTCTCAATTCAAGTTTCTTTTGAACACCAATGTGACTTACAGCTCAAAAGTCAAGTCAAATACTTTCAAAATTTGGAACATTAACTTCTTGGTTGGAGTACCACTATGAAGACATTTTTTTCTATATTTTGCAATTTCTTGGGCCTTGTGCTTACTTCTAGTCAAGCTTTCCCTTCAATTCTGCTCCAGCCAACCTGGAGTTGTGGACGGCGAATTCAACAACCAATTCAACTACTTAATAAGATAAGAGCCCATAATGTTGAGGACAGTATGTTAGCATGGGTAGAGGATTGGTTAACTAAGAGAAGATAGAGATTTGGGATCAAGGGAGGATTTTCAGGACGGCAATCTGTAACTAATAGAATGCCATAGGCATGAGTGCTGGGTCCAAATTTATATAGCTGAAAATGTGTTGCTGGTTAAAGCACAGCAGGTTAGGCAGCATCCAAGGAACAGGAAATTCGACGTTTCGGGCATAAGCCCTTCATGATGAAGCGCTTATGCCCGAAACGTCGAATTTCCTGTTCCTTGGATGCTGCCTAACCTGCCGTGCTTTAACCAGCAACACATTTTCAGCTGTGATCTCCAGCATCTGCAGACCTCATTTTTTATCCAAATTTATATAAATGACTTGGAGAATATGTGTTAAAAAATCACACAACTCCCAGGTTATAGTCCAACAGGTTTAATTGGAAGCACACTAGCTTTCAGAGCAACGCTCCTTCATCAGGTGACGAAGGAGCACTGTTCCGAAAGCTAGGGTGCTTCCAATTAAACCTGTTGGACTATAACCTGGTGTTGTGTGATTTTTAACTTTGTACACCCCAGTCCAACACCGGCATCTCCAAATCAGGATATAAGTGAATATACTATCAACATACACTTAATGGTAAGGTCCTAGGGAGTGTTATTGAACAAAGAGACCATGGAGTGCAGGTTCATAATTCCTTGAAAGTGGAGTTGCAGGTAGATAGGATAATGAAGAAGGCATATAAATTCAACAGGGAAGGCAAATGCTCTGTTGCCCTTTATTTCAAAGGGAATGGAGTATATAAATAGGGAAACCTTGCTGAAACTCTACAAAGCAATCGTCAGACCACATCTAGAATAATGTGAAATATTTGGTCCCCTGAGCTAAGGAATGATCCACTGGCATTAGAGGTAATCCAGAAGAGGTTCAGTAGCCTGTTTCCAACATTAGAGGGATTTTCTATTGAAGAGAGGTTGAGTAGATTGGGCTTGTACTTATTGGGGATTTAGAAGAATGAAAGGTAACCTTATTGAAACATATAAAATTCTTAGAGGACTTTACAGGGTGATGCAGAAAAGATGTCTCTCATCTCTAGGACCAGAGGGCATAATCTCAGTGATGGTTTGTCCATAATACAGAGATGAGCAGCAATTTTCATTCTCCTAGAGGGTAGGAAATCTGTGAAATTTTCTACGAGAGAGGTCAAGACTGCGATGTTAAGAGTATTCAAGGCTGAGATAGACAAATTTGTAATCAGCAAGGGAATCAAGGGTTAAGGGTTAAAGACATGAAAGTGGAGTTGACAATTATCAGATCAGTCACGAGCTCTTTGAATGGTGGAGCAGACTCAATATGCAGAATGGTCAACTTATGCCCTGACATTTTTACAGTCTTAACCAAGGCATTTGGGCTTTTCCACCTCAGATCAGAACTCTCCAGTTGTTCGTATTCTTTAGCTCTGTAGTCTTCTGTTTTTAAAACCTTTTCACCTCTCCATACTAACCTCAGCTATCACAGAAATCTAACTCTCCGTGCAAAATCTTTCAGCTAACCAAGAGCTTTAAACTTTTTCATCCTTTATGTTAAATGAACTCTGCTGGAAAGCGATGGTCTTTGTTTATCAATCAGATTGTTCTGAAACCTAAAAAGCAGCATCAATCAGAACCATGCTCATAATCTACCAACTAATATCTTGTTGATCATTTTGCTATCTGTTGCTACTTTCCCAGACAAATTGGTTATGGGTGCTAGGTGCTAGGTGCTTCACCAGAAATCTTTTCTCAGAGAAACCTAGTTCTTTAAAGGACCAACACAAAAAAAAATTGGTTTGAATTCCCAAAAAGCGCACGGTTCATCATACAGGGCTATGATAACATTTCCAAGTTACTTATTTATTCTTAGTCTTTCATCTTTCAAACAAAATTGTCTGATTGTCTCACAGCTTCTCTGAAACATTAGGTGGTATACCAAGATTTGCTCATTATTAAGTTGACTAATAGACGTTGATTACCAACATGAACTCCTTTCCTCCACCTCATCACTGTATGCAATTTGTATCCTATTATAAGATGACCTTTCAACCAATATCCTTTTCATAGAAGCCCTGCAGTGTGGGAGCATGCCATTTCACCCATCAAGTCCACACTGGCCATCCAAAGAGCACACCACTCAGACCCCACCACCTTATTCCTGCATTTCCCATGGCCACTCCACATATCCTGCATCCCTGGACACTATGGGACATTTAGTGTGGCCAATTCATCTAACCTGCATATCTTTGGTCTGTGGGAAGAAACCAGAGCATCCGGAGGAAACCCATGCAAAAATGGGGAGAATGTGCAAACTCTACACTGACAGTTTCCCTGAGACTGGAATCAAACCCGGGTGCCTGGCGCTGTAAAGCAGCAGTACTAATCACTGAGTCACCATTACACCTGATAACCATGAAAGCCTATTTCAGCCTGCATACCATCATTCATCTCTATGCCTGCTTTAGCTCATCCACCTTAAAATCATGCAACCAAGCTACCAATTCCAGACTCAACTACTTCAATGACCATATGGCCTTGCACCCTTTATAAACACGAGCTCATCCAAAATTCTGCTGCTCATACCAGAACCCTATCCACTCACCGCTCCTGTGCTGATTGACATGAGCGACAAATTCAGAAACTCTCCATTTTAAAATTTTTGTCTTCACTTTCAAATCCCTTCAAGACCCCGTCCCTTCCTAACTCTGAAATCTCCTCCAACAACTACATGAAATCTCAGCAGACTTTAAATTTGGTCCTTTTTGTGAATTCTTAATAATTTTTTCACTCCACCAAGATGCCTTCAGTTATCTAGGCTTTAAGGACTGGACTTCTTTCCAAAGTTCTCAAGTAAGGTAATTCTTAAATCAACGTCCCCCTGTTATAACAACTCATGTTGCCCAGTGTCAAGCTTTGTTTAATATAAATTCCTGCAAAGTTCCTAATGAAGTCTTACTTGGAAAAACTCAGAAGCCAACCTAAATGACTATGTCACTATCATCACAAGTGCACAGAGGAATGCCCAAAAGAAGTTAATCCATGAATTTCCCAACAATAATCCGTGGCTGAACCTGGTCTGAGGTGATCAAGCTGGAAAACCCTGACCTGTACGGAAATCTGGGTAATATCTTTGCAAAGCAAAGACATCTTTAACTGTGGAATAAGGGGAGGTTAAGGTTCCCAGCTACTTCAAGAGGAGCACTATCATGCCAAAGAAAAATCAGGCAACATGCCTTAATGACTACCGCCCAGTGGCTCTGACATTCATCATCATGAAGTACTTTGAGGGGTTAGTAATGGCACATAATTTTCTTGATCCACTACAATTTACCTACCACTTTCAATCACTACCTATCACTTTCGCTTACTGCTGTAATAGGTCTATGGCAGACAGAACCTCCCTAGCACTAAATTCATCCTAGGTCCATCTGGATGACAAGGATCCTATGTCAGACTCCTATTTATTGACTTTAGCTCCACCTTCAACACCATAAATCCAACAAAACTCATTTCTATACGCTGAGGCCTTGGACTCTGCATTCCCCCTCTCTAACTAGATACTTCATCCTCTGACCTACAGACTGCAATCAATAAGGACAGGTGGCAGCACCTCCTCCACAATAACCTTCAACACCAATGCCCTGCAAAACTGTACTCAGCCCCTTACATACTCCTTATACACTCATGACTATGTGGGCAAATCCAGCTCTATCTCCATTTGCAGATGACACCACTGTAGTGGGTTGAATCACAAGGACAAGACAGAGTACAAGAAGGAGATGGACAGCTTAGTGGCATGGCATAAAAACCGCAATCACTCCCTCAACATCAGCAAAATGAAGGAGTTCAGTAAGTAGCATGGAGGACATGCCCTTGTCTGCATTAATGGTGCCGAGGCAGAGGTGGTCAACAGCTTCAAATTCCTAGGAGTAAATATCACCAACAATCTGTCTATCTATCCATGTTGATGCTGCAGTCAAGAAAGCACACCAACACATCTACTTACTCAGAAGGCTAAGGAAATTCAGAATGTTCACAATGACTATTACCAATGTTTATAGATGCACCATAGAAAGCAACCTCTCCAAATGCACCACAGGTTGGTATGGCATCTGCTCTGCCCAAGACCACAAGAAATTGCGGAGAGTTGTGAACACAGCCCAGTCCATCACGAAAACCAGCCATCCTTCCATCGATTTCCTGCTGCCTCAGAAAGCTAGCCAACATAATCAAAGACCCCTTCCACTGCAGTAGTACTCTTCCACCTCTTCTGTTGGGCAGAAGATACAAAAGTTTGAAAATACGCACTAACACATTCAAAAACAGCTTCTTTCTCATTATTAACAGGATTATGAACAGATCTCATATAGAGTCATAGAGATGTACAGCATGGAAACAGACCCTTCGGTCCAACCTGTCCACGCCAACCAGATATCCCAATCCAATCTAGTCCCACCTGCCAGCACCCGGCCCATATCCCTCCAAACCCTTCTTATTCATATACCCATCCAAACGCCTCTTAAATGTTGCAATTGTACCAGCCTCCACCACTTCCTCTGGCAGTTCATTCCATACACGTACCACCCTCTGTGTGAAAAAGTTGCCCCTCAGGTGTCTTTTATATCTTTCCCCTCTCACCCTAAACCTATGACATCTAGTTCTGGAATCCTCAACTCCAGAGAAAAGACTTTGTCTATTTGTCCTATCCAGGCCCCTCACAATTTTGTAAATCTCTATAATGTCACCCCTCAGCCTCCAACTCTCCAGGGAAAACAGCCCCAGTCTGTTCAGCCTCTCCCTGTAGAGTTGACTTTTTTCTGCATCTTCTCTGCAGCTATAACACTATATTCTGCATTCTGTTCTATTACCCTGATGTACTTACATAAGGTATGGTTTGCCTGGTCGCACACAAAACAATACATTTCACTATATTTTCGTACACATGACAATAGTAAATGAAATGAAAAAAGCATAGTATTAGTTAGTGTTCAAGAAAAATGTGATCAAATTCATTTGCAAGTCTTATTTATCTCAGTGACAATATTTGAAAGTTGCTCTTTTTTCAGTTTCTCTCATATTTCCTAACTGAGACAGGCTGACAATCTGAAAAGCTTCATAGACAGAATGAACAATCAGTGACAGTATCTTGACATTCAAATTGATCATCAAATTTTCTGACTTACCAAGAATATGCACAGGATCAGGCTACAAGAGCAGGGCATGTACTAGGAATTCTGCATCAAGTAATTCACCTCCTGCCTCCCCATACCTACCTGCCTGCCCACCGCCTACAAGGCACAAGTCAGGAGTGCAATGGAATATACTCAAATTACCTGCATGAGTGGAAGGGCTTGACTCTATCCATATCCATTATACTTTCTTGCATTGTTGGTTGTCCTTCGTCTTAACAGTGACATTTATTCACGATTTTAGCCATGGATCATCATGTGATCTTTGGGCACATATGGTGGGACAGCGTGCAGTGTGAAAGATGGGTTTACTTTACTTACCTTTCTGCTGCTGCTATGCCTGATCGTCACAATGCTGATAGACAAGTTGTTGACATTTTGCAACATTAGCAGCAAGTTTTACACAGTCATCAATGTCAACGCTGCCAGGTTTCAACAAGACCTTCAGATTTTCTCAAAAACAATTTTTTGGTATTGTCCTTGAAAGTTACTCATTTGAGAGTTGATTAAACAGGAACCAGCAATGGAGACAATGTGAGGCCATCCAGACATAATGTTCACTCCATTTGGATACTTAATGAACTGGATCCAGGAAGGACATTGTTTGCTTGAAAGTGCTCTTTCTTGAATCTTTCTTGATTAATGGAACTCCACACCAAATATTCTATGTTTCAACATCCACTAATAATCAGAAATATCCCCTTAAGATCTGTTGCTTGAACCACATTTTCAGTTATCTACTCATTTCTATACTCCTTCTATTTGACTGACAAAGTGGGCATTTTCCATGTTGTGTCACCTAGGTCAAAAGTGACATTCGGACTACCAGTATAGAAGGTGAGCATGTGCCACTAAGTCATAGGCTGGTATACATTCTTTTGGCAGGTGTATGTTCTTTTTTACTGGTAGAACTACTACCTTTGTAAAGGATAATAGGTTCAAGTGATTTAATCTGTATGATGGCTAGAAGAAATACAAACATAGCAACACTCTGGTTTTCATACTTCAGTAATGTGCATACTTGTCAATTGCTAAAACCTCAATCACCTTAAATACAGCATACAAGCTCAGCTTCAGACATTTAACATGGTCTCATAAACAAAACTGCCAGGCAAACATATCTTAAGATTTATTCAGTTGTTATGCAGTCTCTTTCCATGATTTCTAATTCATTTAATTCAAAATTACAGATAGCCTAAATCTTTCAGGACTTTTTGGAACCTTTTGGAAATAAAACACTCTTGCAAGGCCCATTTGGGTAGGTGTGTATGCGTACGCAAGTGCGTCTGAGCCTGTGTGTGGTATAAATTGATAAATTAGTCAAAGTAGTTATAACAGAAACCAGCAGCCTGAAAAACTGAAAAATAAAAATAACACTTCTAGAAGTAAAGTGTAGTGCTCATACGTCTGCGGCATGACGCTGGAAAAGCTCAGCAGGTCAGGCAGCAACCAAGGAGCAGGAGAGTCAAAGTTTCGGACATAAGCCCTTCATCAGGAAAGCAGAGGGTCGGGGGACAAAAAGAGGCTGAGAGATAAAGAGGAGGGTGTGGATAAGGTGGCAGGAAAGGCAATAGGTAGATGTAGGTGGGGGCTGATGGTGATAGGTCGGAGAGGAGGGTGAAGCAAACAGATGGGAACGAAGATGGACAGGGCATACCGTTCATGAGGGGGTGCAGAGTTGGGTGCCCCAGAGATGCTTTGTGAGTTGGTGTCCTGTCTCCCCAATGTAGAGGAGACCACATCGAGAGCAATGGACAGGGTAGATGAGATGTTTGTGTGTGCAGGAAAATCTCTGCCAGATGTGGAAGGATCCTTTGGGGCCTCGGATTGAGGTGAGGAGGGAGATGTCGGTGAAGGTTTTATACCTCTTGTGGCAGCAAGGGAACATACCACGAGTAGGCGGTAGGCTCGCGCTTGCTCTTCTCCCATTTCCATCCAAGATCCCAAAGGATCCTTCCATATCTGGCAGAGATTTTCTTGCACATCCAGAAACCTCACCTACTATGACTGTTGCTCTTGATGTGGTCTCCTCTACATTGAGGAGGGACAGAACACCAACTCACAAAGCATCTCTGGGACACAACCCTCCAACTCGATACCACCCTCATGAACTGTATGATCTGTCCATCTTCGTTCCCATCTATGTGGTCTCCTCTACATTGGGGAGGCAGGATGTCAATTCACGAAATATTTCAGGGAACATCTCTGGGACACGCACCAAACAACCGCACTGCCCTGTGACTGACAACCTCAACTTCTCCGAAGACATGCAAGTTCTGGGCTGCCTCCACCAGCAAATCCAAGCAACCCGATGCCTGGAGGACCCTCCAACCACACGGCATCGACATCAATTTCACCAGGTTCCTTATTTCCACTCTCCCCACCTCATCCCAAATCTAGCCCTCTAACTCAGCATCACCCTCTTGAACTGTCCTATTGTCCATTTTCGTTTCCACCTATCTGGTCCACCCTCCCCACCCTCCACCTATCACCATCACACCCCACCTGTATCTACCTATTGCCTTCCCAGTTACCTCATCCCCACCCTCTTATTTATCTCCCAGCCCCTTTCTCCCCACTACCAACCCCCTACATTCCTGATGAAGGGCTTATGCCCAAAACGTCGATTCTCCTGCTCCTTGGATGCTGCCTAACCTGCTATGCTTTTCAAGTGCCACACTTTTCGACTCTGATCTCCAGTATCTGCAGTCCTCACTCTCTTATAGTTCTGAGGTACAAAAGCTTGAATTAATCTTAACAGTAAACTTTTGAATCATTAACTACTAGACGCTATTGATTCTTTTTAGAGCTTAAGGTGTCAATTAATTTTCATGTCATCAAACAATTTTAATATTTGTTTTCAATTTTCCCACATCTGGAAACAAATAAGCATCAAACATGTATAATGAATATTGTATAAATCCACTAGATGGCAACAGTTGCTTATCATTGTACTTGCTTTATTCCCACAAACAACAAGATTAGAAACTGGACCATTTTACAGAAGGCAGCATTTTTAAAAAATGTATTCTTTCTTGATGGGAGTCACCAGCTCGGCCAAACTAAATCGTTAATCCCTAATAGCCCTTGAGAAGATGGTGGTAGGCTATAGTTGAGCTGCAATACTCTAAGGGAGGCAGTTTTGATGCATCAACAGAATACAAGTCATACAGACATAGAAACGTACATGGAAACAGACCTTTCGGTCCAACTCATCCATGCCAACCAGATATCCTAAATTAATCTAGTCCCATTTGTCAGTACTTAGCGCATATCCCTCTTAAACCCTTCCTATTCATATACCCATCCAGATGCCTTTTAAATGTCGTAATTGTACCAGCCGCCACCACTTCCTCTGGCAGCTCATTCCATATATGCTCCTCCGTCTGCGTGAAGAAATTGCCCCTTGTGTCCATTTTAAATTTTTCCTCCTTTCACCCTAAACCTATTCCCTCGAGAAGGAAGTGGCAAGAGAGTAAGTTGGGGTCAGCACAAGTCACAAATCGGAGGATTGACAGTGATTGGTAAGATCTAGGAGCATGGTGTTTGGGAAGCAGGATCACTGGTAAGAAGGTACGTGTACAGTAGACAAGTTACATTTTTATTACGTTTAAATTTTGTTTATTTTTTTTACTTACCAATACAAGAACTTAGCAATGCAAAATATTTCAACTTAAGAGGGTAAAATATGTAAATATTTGTCTTTTGCTGATAAGGTAGGTCCTACAGAACCCAACCAACAATTTTAACTTTGTTTTCTATGGGAAGTAATGTTTTACTTCAAGATGCAATTTTTCAAGACAGCAGTCATACCTTTAAGTGAGGGAATACCAAAACACCCTACTTGTTCTTAAAGTGCCAGCCCTCTTGTCTTCAGCTTCCAAAGACTGAAATAACACCGTGTGCAGACAAACAAATCAATTCATCTTTGATATGTGTACTGAATCATGTTCCAATTTTCACAATAACAGTTTGTAAAGCAATTAGGCCATCATATCAAAAGTAAGTAAAATAAGTCAATCGTCTCAGTAACTACCCAATTTTTATTCAATCTGGACTACCTCAAGAAAAACTTTTGAATGTTTATCAAGAGGCACGGTGGCACAGTGGTTAGCACTGCTGCCTCACAGCACCAGAGACCTGGGTTCAATTCCCACCTTAGGCAACTGTGTGTGTGGAGTTTGTACATTCTCCCAGTGTCTGCATGGGATTCCTCCGGGTGCTCCAGTTTCCCCCCACAGTCCAAAAATATGCCATGCAAATTGCCCATAGTGTTAGGTGAAGGGGTAAATGGAGGGGAATGGGTCAGGTGGGTTGCTCTTCGGAGGGTCGGTGTGGACTTGTTGGGCTGAAGGGCCTGTTTCCACACTAAGTAATCTAATCTAAAAAGAAACACAATTGTCAGATCAGAAAATCAACAAGGACAAATGAGAATTTGAAAGAGAAGAAAATTACTGATTAGATGACACCAACTGGCTTTAAAATCTCACAAATTGTGTGGATGACAGATGCAACTGAAGAATTTCACAGTTTACCTATATATGCCTTCCTTAGAAAGGGTACTTGAAAGGAGCAAATACTTCAATACAATGAGAAATGACAATGGAAAACCTAGTTACAACTCCTGGCCCTGCCTTAGATATTCTTCCAGATTCAGGGGCATTGGACTTAGCAATTAGAAGAATACAGAGTTTGCCCAAACTATCTAATAATTAAGACAACAGCATTACACAGCCCAGCAGTGGATCAAAGATGTTTATGAACTAGATATTCCCTCAAAACTTGCTTTTATATGTTGCTAACCCATCAGAGAGCAAAATAGTTTATTTGGAGATGACATGAGCAGGTTAAATTGTTTTTGCTTATACAGCAAGTGAATATACATTTATTGGAACAAATTAGTGCTTAGCCCAACCCAAGTTCAATGACTCCAGCCCAAACAATAAAAGTAAACCATACTGCACTGGCCTGGATTACAAATTGAATATTCTTGCTTTCAATGGGACTCCTCTATAATTCAGTCCAACATTTTTTTTGGGCCAGATCCTTCTCAAGCTTTCTTTTGGAACTCACTAAGTTTAATTTTTTCTTTTGTTGATTTGAAATACAAGTAGAACCTGTTTTACAAGACAAGTTGATTAAATATCCAAAGCCTGATAACCCACATTTTCTTCAGTTTTTATTTCAATCACTTTCAATTTTCATTCAGTTATCCAGCAGTAAGTTTTATCTTCATAATATCCAACCTTTATGGTAAACACACGAGACTATGTATTGGTCTACTGAATCATTGGGAGTGAAACTTTTTTTTAAAAAGTACAGAAACAGGAAGCTGAAATATCTCAGGTTTCAGTTTTTCCACACTCTGATAGCAATTATATATTTCATAAACAAATCCTTGCTCAGATGAAGTTGGGGAGATCCTGACAATTCAAGTAAAGGAGGTTTCTATAAGTGGCCCCCAATTTAGGAATGTCCGACTTGTAATTGTATGTACTGTGGTCCAACTTGCATATAAATCAACTCACAAACACACTCAAGAACGGAATCCATTCATAACCCGGGACATGACTGTATTTCTTTTTTTTAGATTAATTACAGTATGGAAACAGGCCCTTCAGCCCAACAAGTCCACACCGACCTGCCGAAGCGCAACCCACCCAGACCCATTCCCCTACATTTACCCCTTCACCTAACACTACGGGCAATTTAGCATGGCCAATTCACCTAACCTATACATTTTTGGATTGTGGGAGGAAACCGGAGCACCCAGAGGAAGCCCACGCAAACACGGGGAGAATATGCAAACTCCACAGAGTCGCCTGAATGGGAACTGAACCCAGGTCTCTGGCGCTGTGAGGCAGCAGTGCGAACCACTGTGCAGAACAGGGTTTCTGCTATGTGAAATTAACTGAACAATACATTGGGGAAAATGTAGGTCAGTTTAATTTTGACAATGTTAACAACTAAATAGAAAAGTCTCTAGCAAAAAATTGCATCCAGACTGATTTGGGTTGCTGGAAAAGTAATACAAATAGCTAATTGTCAATTGTTTGCTATTTTAAAGCATCTTTTGATCATCCCTTGCTTAGTTACTGTCTGATTAAATTTCCCAGAACTTAGCATTTTTTAATACACTCACATTACCTTGTTCAGATTTTCCCTTGGTTTTTGATGCTGACAATTAAAAGATACCTCAAAAGGTGCAGTCTACTTTCACAAAACTGACAGACCCAGTTAAGGGATTAGTCAAAAGGTGTTTAAAAAAAGTGAGATATAACTAGCCAGTTTATTTCAAGAGACTCCATGATCCATAACATCACAGGCATATGGGGTTGTATCTTGCCTAGTTTCTATGGATACCAATGCATGCATATAGCTTCCAGCAGCCCAAGAATTCTTGTAACTGAGAATTCTATTCTCTGAACTTTGAAGAAGTTGATAGAGGGGACAACCAGGGACCACCGTAGCTGTGGTCACCAAAATTCTTCCAACATCAACAGTGCAAAAACTAGTTCAAACTCTGTTTTCTCTTTGTTAGACTTGCTGACTTCCTATGAGGTACCTGTTATCATTCAAACATCTGTCATCTATTTGGGATATCTCTCTAGAGCCAGAGGGTCTATAGAACACTTTCAACAAGAATCAACCTGCAGTGAACTTCCACGCTTGGCCTCAAACAAATACCTGTTGCTTCTTTTTTTAAAAAGCAACTGTTGCTGACAGTCCAAAGGTCACCTTTAATTCTCAGCTCAAAGTTCACAGTTTCAAACCAAAAATTACGAAAATAGAAATAAAAAAAGTCTTAAGCTATACAAAGTATCTTCAGTGACTTCTAACAGCAGTACAACAGATTCCTGCTATCAAAAAAATCAGTTTGATCCTAAAGGAAGATGATTTAAGACAAGAATAAACCATCAGGCAAGTAACTGGAAGTAATTTCAGTCTTGGTTGGTAGTGCAACTAAGGTTTGCCTTCACTTGTACCCAAAATACTCTTCAAACCTTCGGCAGTGGGAGCAAACAAGGTAACAAACAACATCAAGGAGATAAAGATCAGAAAGGGGAAACAAAGTATCTGTGTGGCAGACATCAAATCGTGTAACAGCAAATATTTTGGCTGATCAAATCTTCCAAGTAAATCCACATAAATGACCAGTATACCTGAAGTAGAAATAAATTAAACTGGGTCAAGTCAGAATTATTACATATAAATGGATTTTAAAATGTTCTCAATGTATTAGAACTGACACAGATGATGATTTCCCCCAGCCTGATGGCAGTCAGGCACAAACTACTTCAGTTGCCACTAGACATAACTATTCTACAAAACTCAATTGATATTTCTCTCTGTATAATGGTTGACAATAAATACAAACTGTCCTCTTGCAATATTAGTGCTAGAAAAAGAAATCACAATAGAATTGCTCACAGATGGCAAAATTCTCAGCCAATATATCTGAAAGGATAACAGACTTAATGTGCATGATAACACTAAGATTTACATGCAAACAAATTCTGGAAGTGTGCGCTGTGAGCTTGAGTTCTTGGAATTCTGGACTGGATATGTGAGCATGCCCGAGTTTACTGTTGACAATTGACTTTGAAGGAAAAACTTCAATATCCATAATTCACAGCAAAAGGAAGTTACCCAGAATTCCTAGACAACCACCCAGGGAGCTTAGGGAGAGAACTTTCCAGATTTATTAATTCATTTTGTGCTGGGAACCCACAGACTCAATCCATGCAGTGTGGAAACAAGCCATTTGACCCAACGAATCCACACCGGCAGTCCAAAGAGTGACCAACCCAGATCCATTTCCTAACCCTATTACTCTACATTTCCCCTCACTAATGCAGCTAACCTACACTTCCCTGAACACTATGGGCAATTTACCATAGCCAATTCACCTAACTTGTTGGAGAAGGAGCAATATAAGTTTGAAAGTGATGAGAAATCTTTTGATAGGAATACTGCTCAGCTAAGGAATTTAAGCTAACAAAATCATAAAGATTATTATTCCCAAAGTGTGAACATACAACTGGTGAAATTAAACTGCGGCAGAGGGATATTTCAGCACTGAAACTATACTTAGGCCCCTTGCATTGAAATAAATGCAGTTTATTTGTCTTACCTTGTCCATGCCTGCCCTTCTGTTTTACTCACTTCTGTTCTCAGCTGTATCCGTCTTGGATCGATCTCTTTCCTCATTATCTCCCTGGGTCCCACCCCCCACCTCACCTTACTAGTTTAAATCCTCCCGAGCAGATCTAGCAAATTTCCCTGCCAGTATATTAGTCCTCTTCCAATTTAGGTGCAATCCGTCCTTCTTTTACAGGACACTTGTACCCCAAAAGAGATTCCAATGATCCAAAAATGTGAATCCTTCTCCCATACACCAACTCCTCAGCATGCATTCATCTGCTCTATCCTCCTATTCCTGCCCTCACTAGCCCGTGGCACTTGGAGTAATCCAGATATTACTACCCTTGAGGACGTCCTTTTTAAATTTCTTCCTAACTCTTTGTAACCTCCCTTCAGAATCTCATCCTTTTCCCTTCCTATATCGTTGGTTCCAATGTGGACAATGACCTCTTGCTGGCCCCTCTCCCCCGTGAGAACATTCTGCACCCTCTCTGAGACATCTTTGACCCTGGCACCAGCAAAACAACACACCATTCTGATTTTTCTCTGCTGGCCACAGAAACATCTGTCTGCACCTCAGACTACAGAATTCATTAACACAATTGATCTCTTGGAAGCCTATGTACCCCTCGTTGCATTACAGCCAGTCTCAATACCAGAAACTTGGCTGTTCGTGCTACGTTCCCCTGAGAATCCATCACCCCCCTACATTTCCCAAAACAGCATACCTGGGTATATCCACAAAGGACTCCTGCCCTCAGTGCCTACCTCTCTTACCCTTCCTGGAGTGAACCCATCTATGTGATTGTATCTGAGACTTTCTTCCTTTCCTATAACTGCCATCCATTACATACTGTTGCTGTTGCAAATTCCTCATCGCTTCTATCTGTCTCTCCAATCGATTCACTCGATCTGATAAAATTCACATCCAACAGCATTTACGGCAGATATAATCCACAGTGACCCTTAAACTCTCTTTAAACTCTCACATCTGACAAGAGTACATATCACTACAAAGGCCACTTTTGCTCCTTCACAAACTACAGACTCAGAAAATAACACTGTCTTATTCCTCTACAAAACACTGCCCCAGGTTAAATAAAGAGCTATGGCTTATATTTTAAGTTTAATCAAGAGACTTATCTCCAGAAACATATAATCAAGAACTAATACAGCCTTCTAACAACGTTTGGAAACTATCAGGTGATACTGATTCCATGAAGTTCACTTATAAGTTTAAAAATCCTTCAATCTGTATTACAAGGAAATATTTTTTGGTCATTAATGAAAAACGTAAGAATACATACTGTAATCTGTATATCGCTGAGTCACCTTTTGCACTGTTGGGATTAGTGTTTTTCTACCTTTGTTGAGTTAACACAAATATTCCAAAATATAAAACAAAACACAAATGAAAATTTTCTAAAAGTAATAATTCTTGTTTACAAATATTTTTCAAAATTAGGAATATAAAATGCAAACCAATCGAATAAAAGTTAGCTGTTTGGTAGCTTTAACAAAGTGTGTACATTTCATCTTTTAAAAAAGTCTAAGGCTTTACCTAGGAAAATCCCGATTTTTCTGCCACCAAGGAAGCCTCTGCTCAAGGGAGTCAGTAATAGAAAACTTCGATGGAAAGATACAAATGCTTGGAACCTGAAAGAATTTTTGGATTTAGGTTCTTAACCTCAGGAGCTTCGGCTGTGCGAGTATAACATTATGTCCTAATAAAGGGTCCTGCCCAAAATATTGATTCTCCTGCTCCTGTAATGCTGTGCTTTTATCAGCTCTACATTTTATCGACTCTGACTTTCCAGCATCTGCAATCCTCACCTCCCAGTTTATATCTATGCAGTGTAAGTTGAAAGTTTCACACAGCAGCGCACATGAAATAGAACAAAAATTGCTCAAAATAATCAGCAGGTTAGTCAGCTGTGGAAAAAGACGGTCTCTCTGCAACATCCTGGTAAACTCAGTGAACACCAGCATCTTTCCATGCAAGCACACGAGGTGGAACACTTGCCCTTTACCTCCATGTTTCTTCGACCCATAGCGCTAAACGCTCTGTCCAAGTGATACAGCAATTTGTTTGTACTTCTTTCAATTTAGAATACTTTATTCACTAATTGCGATATAGTCTCCTCTTCATTGGGACTTCAAATATAAGCTGGGTGAATACTTTACAGAACGCTTGTGTTCAGTCTACAGGCTAGCCCCAAGCTTCTCTTGGCTCAATACTGAGTTAGAGATTAACCTTGGGTGGTTGCAGCAAGTCAAGGAGAGAGTCAAAGCAACACAGCAAAACTATAACATGTGAAATGAATGAGAATGGCAGGAAGGGAGAGGGAGAATAAACTTAAGAACATATCAGCAGTCAAGTTAAAATGTAATAAAGATAAAAAAGACATTAAATGCCCAGTATCTGAATTCACAAAACAATCTAAAGTAAACAAATTGATAGCCTACATTGAAGTAAACAAATATAATCTGACACCCATTACATAGCTACATTAAAATAAGAATTGGGTTCTGAATATTGAAGGGGATGTGACAGACAAGAAGAATAGGAAGCTAGGTAAAGATGGAGGGGTAACACTGGTAATCAAGGATGGCACTGGTGCAATTGTTGGAGATGATCTTCATTCAGCAGAAAAGGGTGTAGAATTGATTTGGGTGAAAATGAGGAATAACAGGGGAAAGAAGTCACTGGACCGAATGACCTACAGGTCTCCTAACACTAAGTACAATGCATGTTGTGCATTGAGTCCAAGAAATTGTTAGGGATGAGAAATTGTGCATTGTGAAATACAGGAGGAGAAATTCTCTCTTTCAAAGCTTTCATCTATGGAAATCTCTTGCTCAAAAAACAATGCAGGTTGGGTCACTGAATTTGTTCAAGGTTGAATTCGATATATTTTTAACAAGACAAGAAAATCTAGGGGTATAGCGGCAGAAAATAAGGTGGAGTTGAATCTCACCCAGATCAGCCAAGATCTTACTGAATAGTGCAACAGTCTTCAAGGACCAAATTGCCTCCTGCTTCTAACGCAAGTATTCATACATTCGTAAATGCAATTGTCCAGTCCTCTGGCACCACCTGAGTCCATGGAAGACTGGAAAATCATGTTTGGTGCCTGTATATTTTCACTCAGTATTCTTGAAAACATCATCCAGGTCCTGGTGAATTATCCAACATGTCCTCATCAAATTTTAAACCTGTAAATGCTTGAACAATCTTCTCCGCAGCACGATGGTTCATTGGTTAGCACTGCTGCCTCGTAGCACCAGGGACCCAGGTTTGATTCTTGCCTTGGGTGACTGTCTGTGTGGAGTTTGCACATTCTCCCAGTGGCTGTATGGGTTTCCTCTGGGTGCTCCAGTTTCCTCCCACATTCCAAAGATATGCAGGTCAGATGAATTGGCCATGCTAAATTGCCCATAGTGTTAGGTATGTTAATCAGGGGTAAGTGTATGGAAATGGATCTGAGTGGGTTACACTTCGGAGGGTCTGTGTAAACTTGTTGAGCCAAATGGCCTGTATCCACACTGCAGGGAATGTAATCTAATCTAATCTTTGACCATGCCACTGTATTTGTTTTAAATCTCCTCTCGAGATTTTCCCCCAATAATTTCAGTTGCATTGCTAGGCTGGAGAAGTTAGGGATCTTTTTCGGGCAATAAAAGCTTTGTTAGAGATGTTTATAATCATAAAAACTTATAATAGCTGAAGCTTTGATAACCAACGGACACAGATTAAAGTAATTGGTGAAAGAACTAGAAATAGCATGAGCAAACCCTTTTAAGCAATAAGCAGGCTGCAGAATACACCATCTGATTGAATCAGTATCATCCCATCATAACTTTAAAAATGAAAAGGGGATAAGTATTTGAAAGATATCTAATTGTAGGGACATGTTGAAAGATTGATGGCGTGGTACTGACTTAATTGATCAGAAAAGTCATCACAAAGTAGATAGGCCAAATGATGTCATCCTATGCTGGACAATAGATACAAAGTATTTATTTAACATTAGTCTCTCTCTGTCAGTAAATTCTCTTTTTTTAAGTGAATAATTGACCCCATTCCTCCTTGTACCAATCTTTTACTATTTTTACACCTATGGGACACTTTGAAAATCCCTTTTATATTGGTTGCTGTTGTCTTTTCACACACTCTCTTTGCTTTTCTTATTTGTTTTTCTCACTCCCACTCTAAACTTTCCATATTCGGCCTGGATATCACACGTAAATTTCCCATAAGCACACTTTTTCTAATTCATCTTAATCTCTACTTTTTTTTTATCACTTATGGATTTCTGGCATTGTTTGCTGTACCCTTCCTCTTAGCATGGACACAGTCAAGTTATATTCCCATGATCTCCTCTTTAAAGGCAGCCCGTTCTTCAGTTACTGTTTTGCCTGCCAACCTTTGATTCCAATTTATCTGGCCCATATCCATTCTTACACCCCAGTTAAGTTGGCTTTCATCCAGTTAATTATTCTTATTTTGGATTGTTCTTTGTCCTTGTTCATAGCTAACTTAAACCTTATGTACAATAACACTGTTCTCTAAGTGTTCTCACTGACACTTGATTCACTTGGCAAATCTCATTCCCGAGTACAAGGTCTAGCAGAAAAAGTTTTGAATCAACATTTTTGATTAAGCATTTGGCAATAACCTGTGCATGTGTAGTTTCATCATAATCTTTTAAAACTCCATTCATTTAGCGCCCTTTCAAAAATTGTATTCAGTCCTTTTTGAAGACAACATAATACAAAACCCACTGGTCACATGGATTGTGTACTATGATCATTAACATATGAAGATACACATGATTCAGTTTTTCACTCCTCGATCTCAATGAAGATATTCATAGTTGAACACGACAAAACTTCTTCCAAAGTCCTATCAGTCATTAATCGTATTCGTACTGCAAACTCTTGAAACAGTTTCATTAAATTCAAAGACGTACTAGCACAGTTACATCAGATTATCATATTCAATGACATAATATTAGAAGATTTCTCACACATTGTATAAGTCCAAGTTGCCATCACAAGCTGATTTTAACCCTGGGGATCAGTTCAGTTTAGATTTACTTGACCATCAAGTTTAACCATTTACTGACTTACAAAATTACATAAAATACATTTTGAAGTACAATTAGTAAATCACCATGTCATTTTAAAATGCTTTCATCTTATTTAATGTGTTTCATTCCAAGTCACTGCAAACTCATGTTTCATATATTTTCTTCCCTGCAGCATTCATTCAAAGAAAGTTGCTCCGAAATTCATTTTAAGCAGCTTCAGTCCACTCAATGCTAACTGCAGCAAGCACAACCTACATTCTGTTGTCCTACTTTAGTACCTCAAGTAACCAGCTGGTTATGCATTTTATGAAGATTACTGCTGCAAAATCAGGTCAGCAAAGATACATCCCAGAGCATGTTAACAGCTAACAGTATTTCATTGTTTGTGAAGCACTTTGAAATAAATCAGAAATATAATCAGGTCCAACATAAATGCTGCCCCTGTTAATGAGCAATTGCTATTTTAAAGAAACACAAGTACACAATGGTAAGGTTACATACTACAGACACTTCACAAAATGCAAAAAAAAGCATTATATTGGCTCACAAACTATAAGGTGTTTGTTTTAAAATGTTTGCTTATCTCATGCTACAGAAAACATCATACAAACTATACTGATCACATGGGACCAAATGGCAATTGCAAGTCACTTCTAGCATTAATTTTTGTGCTTTAAATTAGAAAGTCTTGTTACCTTTCACAAGTAATATACATTCTTAGTACATTAAATTATAATTATGACAAACCTGGGCAGTATCAAGGTAATTATATTATTACCCAGTGAATAATAGAAGATGTATGACAGTAAAATTGCAGTAACTATGTTGATCAATTAAATTTTATATTGTTCGGCATTCACAATACTCAACTTATGTCAGATTTCCATCAAAACAATGATGCTGCCTTCCAGAGAATAAAACTAACCTATATTTTAATGGCTGTTGCCATAATAATTAAGTATTTTCACAATAATTCATCACCTTTTGTGTTCAGATGCAATACAATTATGGCTTTTCAAGTTTCTCCAAATTAATACTGGAACAGCAAATCATGTTTGATTTTACATCTCATCAAATGGTAACTCAGTTTGACTTGGTATTGAAAAATGAACGGTGCACACATAGAAGTCCATATCTTCTTTGGTTTCTTTCCACAACTTCAGATGAAACATCATTATTTGCGGTGTAAATATCAACAATATGTACCATAAGGTTGGACTTCAGAGGATCAGATATTAGCACCTAAAAAAGCCCAATGCTTTCTTTACATGGTGTTTCGGTAAATTCTTGTCTCAATATGAATTTGAGAACTCTATCTTTAGGCTTTAGACCATTAAAACCTAAATGCACAAATGCATAAAATTTCAATGAGGCAGTATCCAAGCAAATAGGAGAAAGAGTAGACCACTCAGCCCTGTGTGCCTGTTCTGCCATCCTAAATCATAGCTGATTATCTACCTCAATTCCATCTCCATAATCCTTGGCATCATTTGTAAGTGGAAATCTATTAATCTCAGTCTTGAACTCATTGAATGAGTGAACGTCACAGACCTTGGGAGTAGATAATACACTCCATGAATCACCACCATCTTAGTGAAGTTCCTCATCTCAGTTGTAATTGGCTCGCCTTTTATTGAGACTATCTCCTGGTTCTAAACACCACAAACGGCACATCTTTTCTGCACTAAAGTCTAGCCTTTTAAAATTTGTAAGTTTCAACGAGATTACCTCTTTTTCTAAATTCCACAGAATGAAATCTCAGGGTCCTCAATCTCTCCTCATTGGACACCACCACCCCAGGAATCAGCATGGTGAACCTCCCTCTGTGTCAACTATACCCTTCCTTAGGTAAGAGTACCAGAACTGCACACAGCACTCCAGGTGCAGTCTCACTAGTGTTCTGTACAACTGAAACAAGGATTTTTACCTTCTGCATTCAAATCCTCTTTTAGTAAAGGCAAACACACCTTCTGAATTCTTTACTGCACATGCTAGCTTTCAGTGACTTAAAAACAAGGAAAACCTTGGACATCAACACTTTCCAATCTCTCACCACTCCAGAAATACACTGCACTTTCATTCCACCTATCCAAGTGATGACTTCACACTGATCCAAATTGAATTCCATCTGCCAAGCTCATTCAGCCTGTCCAAATCCCTTTGTAGCCTCTTTACATCCTTTGCACATTTCTATTAAGTTTTGTATCATCTGCAAACTTGGAAATATTGGCCCTCACATTCGAATCATTGACAAACGTGTGGACAGTTGGGGCTCTGAGCCCCGGATCTTGTGCAACACCACTGGTCAAGCCTGCCAACCTTAGACTGACCCATTTACTCCTATTCTCTGTTTTCCGCCAAGACACCATTCCCCCAATTCTATGAGCTTCAATTTTTGTTTACTAACCTTGTATGTGGGACTTTATCCAAAGTTTTCTAAAAGTCCAAAAGCACCACTATTTCCCACTTATCAACTCTGTTTGTTACATCCTCAAAAATTTCCATCAGGTCAAACATGATTTCCCCCTTTATAAATTTGGCTTTGCCTGGTCAGGCAATTAGTTTCTAAATACCCAGTAACCAATCCATTATAATAGATTATAAAGAAGTTTTAGTTCTCCATTTTCTCTGTCCATTTTTCTTAAACAAATCATGGGGTTACATTTGCAAACTTCCAATTTGCAGATGAAGTTTTGAAAGATACCAACAATGCATCTATGTCTGTAGCCTTTCAACATTCCAAGGTGAAGACATCAAGTCCCAGGGATTTGTCAGTCACAATAATTTTTCCAAAACTACTTTTTTATTAATACTAATTTATTTCAGTTCCACACACTCACTAGACTTTTCAGTTTGAATTATTTCCTCTCTATAAAGACAGTCATATAGTACTTGTTTATTTTGTCACTGTTCTACTTCCTATTATAAAACTGTCCTGTCTCTGCTTGTAAAAGAGATATATATTAGCCTTCACTAATTTTTTTGCTTCTTACATACCTGAAGATGTTTTCATAATCATTTATATATTTTTGTTGTTTTATATTCATATTCTATTTTATCTTTCTTTATCAATTTGTAGGTCCTCCTTCACTAAATTCTACAAACCTCCCAATCTCAGACTTACAACATATTCTGGGCAAGTTAAACAATTTCCTCCTTTGATCAAATCCTATCTTTAGCTTCCCTCGCTAGCCATAGCTGTCACATTTCACGATGGGTTTTCTACCCGAAAAGAATAGCTTTGTTTTTTTTAAATTATCTATTCCTTTCAATTCAGCAGTTCTATTCATCATATAGCTTGCAAAACAATAGAAATTTCTTGCAGATTGCTCAGAACATGCAAACACCAAAAATTGCCTATTAATAACTATTCTAATAACTTTTCTGCATGGGCCTTTTATTTATTTTGAGTCCTTTCTGGCAATCACACTCTGTGTTCACCTCGGAAATTATGTGTCACTGGCCATGGATCCTTGCAAACTAGTGAGCCCAATTCTATGGTTGCATCTCCAACCAGATTGGCAGTTGTCTGCAGGAGATGGAATTGGTCCTTGACCTTGAAACTGCTGGCATTTCTTTTTCCGATTCTGCTTGCTATCAGGTATTCTCAAGGAACTGTACCCTTTCATACAGGAGGTTCCTCCAAGTGGTTTTTCCTAAATGGGGGTCTCCTATGCATTGACAACTACATTGCATTTAAGGGAAGCCTAAAGAGAGCTTTAGAATGCTTTCTTTGTCCTCCTCTCATTTCAAGTGCCTTCCTTATGCAAAACAAATCATCTTCACCTAGCTTATCAGGACAGAGGTACTTTTAAGCATGTGGCCAGCCCCTTTGGTTTTAGATGATCATGGCCTCAATGCTGATGCTGTTAGCTGCTTCAAGAACACTGATATGAGTACACTGTCCTCCCAGCTGATCCACAGAACCCAAGTTTCAGAACTATAGAAGGACGACTGCCTGAAACACAAGAATCTTGGTATCAGCACAATGTTACAGTCTTCAAAGATTTTACTCCTTAGGTGGCCATGGGTTACGCTCACAGATTGGATGCAATACTGAATCCCTGCATCGATGTCAACTTTAGGTAAAATATAGCTTCCCAGGTCGAAGATGAAGGGATGGGCCAGAATTTCACCTGGGACCAGTTGATAAATAATCTGAATCATTTTGAGATTAGGGTGGAGACCACTGCTTCAGTATGCTTCTGTGAAGACACTAAGGCTTCAAGATACACTTTCAAGAGAGCAGATATAACATTGTTCCATCCATCTGTAGAAAATGTCCACTGCTAGGTAGCTTATTCTTGGTGTAGTGAAGATGGTGAAAGGGTTATGGGGGATGACACATCCCTCCTTGACTCCGACTTTGACCTCAAGGGATTCTGTCATATCACCGTTGGTGAGGACCATCAACAACATTTTATCATGGATGAGATGGAGGATGTTCATGAATTTCATGGATAGTCAGCCTCTGACAGGATGTTCCACAGCACTTTATGACTGATGAGTCAAAAGCCTTGGTCTGGTCAATGAAGTCCATGTTATGTGATTGGGGTTATTCCTGGTAATTTTATTGCAGCTACCAAACAGTGAAAATCATGTGTGTAGTTCCACAGTTGGGTAGGCAATCACCCCGACTTTCAGGAATGACTTCTTTAGAGACTGGGAAGTGGTGTCTAACAGGGAGTCCGGCGATGATTTTTCCAGCAATTGAGAAAAGGGAGTTTCCTCAGTAGGTCCCACAGTCCACTTTGTCCCCTTTCTTGAGGACAGTGGTGATGGCAGCATTCTGAGATCGACAGAGATTTCTGGTTTGTTGCCAGTTCAGGAAAGTTGAAGATGAGGCTAAGCTCTGCTGCTCCAAGTTTGAAAATCTCCTCTGAAATCCTTTCTATTCCTGCAGTTTTCCATGCTTCATGTGTCTAATGAAGGTTTCAACCTCTGCCACACTCAATGGGAATCCAAGAACACTTTTGATGGTGAGCTGGAGAATTTCCTCAAACACATCCTCATCGACTGTTCGATCGTGATTTAAGAGTTCTTTAAAGTGTTCCCTCCATAAGAGGTTGTTTTCTCTGTCTCTCAAAAAGCTGCCATCCTTACTTTGCACTGGCTTGAGGCCAAGTCTACTGGGTCCATATACTGCCTTGGAGAAAAAGTCCCGGTGTGGAGTTGCTGCTCTATAGCTTTCTTGGTTCACCACTGGTTCTTGACTTTAGTTTTTCAGTTTACAGTACAGTATCAGGCCTTTTGGCCAAAGTGGTGTAAGCCAGTTTATACTCCAAGCATGCCTCCTCCAACCTAATTCATCTAAACCTTTTCATTCCTTTTTTTCCTCCAGATGCATATCTAGTTATGAAAACCTGTATTATTTATCCCAACAATTACATGTAGTGATGAATTTCATCATCTTAATGCACAGCGGGTGGAGATGTTTCAGTTGAATTCCCTATTGGATTTATTATTTACTATCTTATGTTTATGACCTTAAGTTTTGATTTCTTCCACAAGCAGAAACATTTCCTCTCTTATCCTATAGTTTTTTCACAAATCACCTCAAGGAAATTGAGCCTGAGGAGTCCTTCCTACAAAGCACATCGTCTCAATCAGATGTCAACAGTGTGAACATTTTCTGCAACATTTTTCAAGGCTTCTATACTCTTGCCATAATATGTAATATTATATGCAGTTCTGGCCCAAGTGTGATCCAACCAAGATTCAGTAAGAATTAAAATAAAATTGTAACGTAAGATGCTCTTATTCTCAAAATGAACTCCTTTGTCTGAATTTATCAAAACTGGGCGATTTATGTCCAAATGCTAAACTAATTATGTTGCTAAAAACACACATCTCAAAGCATCTCTCCATGCTCACTAAATTCTAGGCTTTCATTCCACCCCAACAGAGCTGTCTTTCCTCCCTTATCACTGAGCTATTTCATATAGAACCATCCAAGAGGTGCTCAGATTGTGACAAATCCAGATTAATCATGATTACATTCAAAGTTGGCTAAGTTTCAGTTAATGGAACTCACGAGTCCTTCTCCAGAAACACAATACATATTTTAATGTGTTTTGGACAGGATTTTAAACTAAAGCTCCCTATACCATCTATGAACACCCATGGACTCTGAAGATCCCACAGCACCACTTGAAGAGGAGCAGTGAGTTTTCCATCTTTCGAAGCATTCTTCTCCCACACTTTGGAGATAGTGAGGACTGCAGATGGTGCAAAGTTTGAGCCAATATAGGATGGAGCTGGAAAAAGCAGAGCAGAGGAGCAGGGGAGTCAATGTTTCAGGTCAGAACCTTTCATCAGGAACCTTTCTTCTGCTAAAAATGTGTTGCTGGTTAAAGCACAGCAGGTCAGGCAGCATCCAAGGAACAGGAAATTCGACGTTTCGGGCCAGAGCCCTTCATCAGGAATGAGGAGAGTGTGCCAGGCAGGCTAAGATAAAAGGTAAGGAGGAGGGACTTGGGGGAGGGGCGATGGAGATGTGATAGGTGGAAGGAGGTCAAGGTGAGGGTGATAGGCTGGAGTGGGGTGGGGGCGGAGAGGTCAGGAAGAAGATTGCAGGTTAGGAGGGCGGTGCTGAGTTCGAACCTGCAATCTTCTTCCTGACCTCTCCGCCCCCCACCCCACTCCAGCCTATCACCCTCACCTTGACCTCCTTCCACCTATCACATCTCCATCGCCCCTCCCCCAAGTCCCTCCTCCCTACCTTTTATCTTAGCCTGCCTGGCGCACACTCTTCATTCCTGATGAAGGGCTCTGGCCCGAAACGTCGAATTCCCTGTTCCTTGGATGCTGCCTGACCTGCTGTGCTTTAACCAGCAACACATTTTCAGCTCTGATCTCCAGCATCTGCAGACCTCACTTTTTACTCCTTTCTTCTGCTACACAACTTACATTTACATAGTACCTTTAGCACAATGGAAAATCCCAAGTGTCTTCACAGTGCATTATAAAACAAAATTTAATAGAGTCATATGAAGAAATATTAGACAAGCTTACCGAAATCTTTGTGAAAGAGGTAGAGAAGTATGGTAGAGAAGCAGAAAGTATGATAGAGAAGCAGAAAGTATGGTAGAGAAGCAGAAAGGCGTACAGGGATGACTCAAACATTTAGGGTTAAGGTAACTGAAGGAGCCACCTTCGGAACACTTAAAATTAATGATGTACAAGAAATCACAAATGGAGAAGCACAGATATCTTGGAGGATTGCGGGACTGCAGAAGATTACAAGGATAAGAAGCAGTGAGGCCAAGGAGAGATTTGGGAAAAGAGGATAATATCCAGGGCATTGTTTGACCAAGAGCCAATGTAGATCAGTGAGGACAAAGGGTGACAGTGAAACAGAATTGGGTGCAACTTAAGACACAGGCAGCAAAGCTTTGAATGGAGTACACATTCACAGAGTGCAGAATTTTGGGGAGCAGCCAGCAGTGCACTGGGGTTGTCAGGTCCAGGGGTAACAAAGAAATGGCCAAGGATTACAACAGCAAATATGTTCAAATAGATGATTTGATGGAAGAGGGAATAGGTGCCATGATGATGGCAGTAACATTAGTTATAAAGCTCACCTCAGGATCAAATGTGACACCAAGATTGCAAACAGGCTGGATTTATCTTGAGCTCTTGCCTGGAAGTGGAATAGAACCAACAATTGAAACCTAAAATAACAGCTACAGTCTTCCCAATATTTCCTTGAAGAAAATTTGAGTTTATCCATCTCTGAACATTGGATACACAGTCTGTAATAGAGCAAGAGCACGGGAATCCTGAGAGGAGGTGGTGAGGTAGAACTAGTAGCGGTTAGCATCCTAATGAAAATGAATGCTATATTTTTGGGTATTGGAAAGGAACAGAACGTACATGAGAATTATGAGAATTCAAAGATAGATCCTTGGGAACACCAGAGAGAAAAGTGCAGAAGCAAGAAGAACCACCACTGAAAGTAGTTCTCTGACTGTGATAAAAGAGTGAAAAATGGAACCACCTAACAGCAGTTTTTTTCGAGCTATTGTTAGGGGAGCACTGTGCAAGACGTTGTACACTGATTGAAAAGAATGACAGGGTGAGGACGTAAATCTTTGTCACAATCACATGAAATATCATTATATCATTTGCAAATTGGATAAGAATGGTCTCGATGATGCAACAGGAACAGAAATCCAATTAAAGGGATATAAATATGGACTTTTGGGCACAATGGGTGGAAATTAGGAGTGATAATATATGAAGACTTCAAAGTGGAGTGGACGCGGGAGAGGTGTTTAGAACATAGAACTGTATAGCACAGGCCCTTCGGCCCTTGATGTTGTGCGACCTTTTATCCTACTCTGAAGATTAAACTAACCTAAATTTTACTATCATCTATGTGCTTATCCAAGAGTCGCTTAAATGTCCCTAATGTAATTGACTCTACTACCACTGCTGGCATTGCATTCCACCCACCACTCAGGGTAAAGGACCGACCTCTGACATCTCCCATAAACCTTCCTCCAATCACCTTCAAATTATGCCCCCTTGTGATGGTCATTTCTACCCTGGGAAAAAAGTCTCTGGCTATTCACTCTATGTACGCCTCTAATCATCTTGTATGACTCTATCAAGTCACCCCCATCCTTCCTCGTTCCAATAAAAAAGCCTTATCTCAACCTTTCTTCATAATGTATGCCCTCCAGCCCAGGCAACATCTTGGTAAGTCTCCTCTGCACCCTGTCTAGAGCTTCCACATCCTTTCTACAATGAGGCGAACAGAACTGAACACAATATTCCAAGTGTGGTCTAAATAGGGCTGTATAGAGCTGCAGCATAACCTCGTAGCTCTTAAACTCAATCCCCTTGCTAATGAAAGCCAACACACCATATTGCCTTCTTAACAATCCTATCAACTTGTCTGGCAACTTTGAGGGATCTATGGACATGGACCCCAGGATCCCTCTGCTCCTCCACATTGCCAAAAGTCATGCCTTTAACCCTGTATTCTGCATTCAAATTCAAAATGAATCACTTCATACTTTTCTAGATTGAATTCTATCTGCCACATATCAGCCCAGTTCTGCATCCTGTCAATGTCCCATTGCAACCTACAACAGCCTTCCACACTATCCACAACTCCACCAACCTTTAGGTCTTCAACAAACTTAACAACCCACCCTACCACTTCCTCATCCAAGTCATTTATAAAAATCACAAAGTGTAGAGGTCCCAGAACAAATCCCAGCAGAACACTACTGGTCACTGAGCTCCAGGCTGAATACTTTCCATCTACTATCACCCTCTATGGGTCTTCTGTGGGTCAGCCAATTCTGTATCCAGACAGCCAAATTTCCCTGTATCCCATGCCTCCTTACTTTCTGAATGAGCCTACCATAGGGAACCTTATCAAATGCCTTGCTAAAATCCACGTACACCACATCCACTGCTCTACCTTCAATGTGTTTTGTGATATCCTCAAAGAATTCAATAAGGCTTGTGGGGCATGCAGACTATCTCTAATCCTGTCTCTCAAAATCCTCTCCAATAATTTGCCCAGCACCAACACAAGTCAGGAATTCACAGGGTTATCCCTATTCCTTTTCTTAAGCAAGGGAATAACATTTGCCACCTTCCAATCATCTGGCATTACTCCATTGGACAGTGAAGATGCAAAGATCATCGCTAAGGTGCACATCTCTTCCCTCGCTTCCTGTACTAACCTTGGATATATCCCGTCTGGCCCAGAGGACTTATTTATCCTTATGTTTTTTAAAGTTTGCAGCATATCCTCCTTCTTAACATCAACCTCTTCGAGCATATCAGCCTGTTTCACGCTGTCCTCACAAACAACAAGGTTCCTCTCACTAGTGTATACTGACGCAAAGTATTCATTAAGAAACTCCTCTACTGCCTCAGATTCCAGACAAGTTCTCTCCACTATCCCTGATCAGATCCCTTAGGCAGACAGTTTGCAGTTCAAAAAAAGCTGGGAATTATCCTTACATTCCAGACTAATCATGGAATTGTGAACAGTTTTAGCAGAAAAGAGGAGATGGTGGTCCACTCAGAATGTTTAAACCAGCCAAAGTCATAGAAAGCTAATGACATTTTACCCATAGTGTCAGGCAAAGAAAACATATGCTCAGTCAAATGCTATTTTACACCATTTTGTCCATTGCCATAAAAGTTACGATATGTGAGGGATTTATTCTGATTCAGTGAATTTTATCTTTATCTCTACTACCTTTTTAGGCAGTGTTCCAGACCCCCAACCACTCTGATTGGGGAAAAACGTTTCCTTATCTCCCCTCAAATCTTTCTACTTTCCATTTCAACTCTATGCTCTAGCTCACTGGCATCCTGCTAAGAGTTTTTAGTGCTTCTCATCGTCTCTGCGCAGAACCTTCATAATTTTGTATACCCCAAATCAGATCTCCTTTTAGCATTCTTTGTTTGCAGGAGAGTGATGTCAATCTATCCAATCTTTCCTCATAGCTGCAATTTTCCAGTCACTTCATCATCTTTACAAACCTCTGTGCTGGCCGGGGCAATTACATTCTTTTTTGTAATGGCTGAGTGTGGGTATTTCCTTGATTGTATGTTTTTGGAGATATATCTCTTGATTAAACTTAAAATATAAGCCACAACTATTAATTTAACCTGGTGCAGTGTTTTGTAGAGAATTAAGATTGTTATTTTCGGAGTCTGTAGATTGTGAAGGAGCAAAAATGGCCTTTGCAGTGATATGTGCTTCTTGTCAGATGTGGGAGTTTAAAGAGAGTTTAAGGGTTACTGCGGATTATATCTGCCATAAATGCTGCTGGCTGTGAATCTTATCAGAACAAATGGATTGGATGGAGAGACAGTTAAAAGAGATGAGGAATTTGCAACAGCAACAGTATGTGATGGGTGGCAGTTATAGGAAGGGGGCAAAGTCTCAGGTACAGTCACATAGATAGGTTAACTCCAGGAAGGGTAAGAGAGGTAGGCAGTGAGAGCAGGAGTCATTTGCAGCTTTACCGATTTCAAACTAGTATACGGTTTTGGAAAATGTAGGGGGTGGTGGAATCTCAGGGGAAGGTAGCACGAACAGCCAAGTTTCTGGTATTGAGACTGGCTCTAATGCAATGAGGGTACATAGGCTTCCAAGAGATCAATTGTGTTCAGGGATTCTCTAGTCTGAGGTACGGACAGACATTTCTGTGGCCAGCAGTGAAAAATCAGAATGGTCTGTTGCTTTCCTGGTGCCAGGATCAGGGATGTCTCAGAGAGGGTGCAGGATGTTCTCACAGGGGAGAGGGACCAGCAAGAGGTCATTGTCCATATTGGAACCAACAACGTAGGAAGGCAAAAGGTTGAGATTCTGAAAGTAGATTACAAAGAGTTAGGCAGGAATTTGAAAAGGAGGTTCCCGAGGGTGGTAATATCTAGATTGCTCCCAGTCCTACGAGCTATTGAGGGCAGGAATAGGAGAATAGAGCAGATGAAGGCATGGCTGAGGAGCTGATGTATGGGGCAAGGATTCACATTTTTGGATCATTGGAATCTCTTTTGGGGTTGAAGTGATGTGTACAAGGAGGATGGATTGCACCTAAATTGGAAGGGGACTAATATACTGGCAGGGAAATTTGCTAGAGCTGCCCAAGAGGATTTAAACTAGTAAGTTGGGGGGTGGGGCCCAGGGAGATAGTGAGGAAAGCGGTCAATCTGAGACTGGTACAGTTGAGAACAGGAGGAGTCAAACCTTCATGGTAGGCAGGGACAAGGTAGAACTAATAAATTAAACTGCGTTTATTTCAATGCAAGGGGCCTAACAGGGAAGGCAGATGAATTATGGGCATGGTTAGGAACATGGGACTGGGATATCATAGCAATTACAGAAACATGGCTCAGGGATGGGCAGGACCAGCAGTTTAATGTTCCAGGATACAAATGCTACAGGAAGGATAGAAAGGGAGGCAAGAGAAGAGGGGGAGTGGCATTTTTTGATAAGGGATAGCATTACAGCTGTGCTGAGGGAGGATATTCCCGGAAATGCAACCAGGGAAGTTATTTGGGTGGAACTGAGAAATAAGAAAGGGATGATCACCTTATTGGGATTGTATTATAGACCTCCAAATAGTCAGAGCGAAATTGAGAAACAAACTTGTAAGGAGATCTCATCTATCTATAGGAATAATAGGGTGGTTATCATAGGGGATTTTAACTTTCCAAACATAGACTGGGACTGCCATAGTGTTAAGGGTCCTGTGTGTCGATGTACCTACTAAAGAAGATGCAAAACTTGACCTACTCTTGGGGAATAAGTCACGGCAGGTGACTGAGGTGTCAATGGGGGAGCACTTTGGGGCCAGCAACCAAAAGTCTATTAGATTTAAAATAGTGATGGAAAAGGACAGACCAGATCTAAAGGTTGAAGCTCTAAATTGGAGAAAGGCTAATTTTGACATATTAGGCAAGAACTTTCAAAAGCTGATTGGGGGCAGATGTTTGCAGGTAAAGGGACGGCTGGAAAATGGGAAGCCTTCAGAATTGAGAATCCAGATAAAGTATATTCTAGGGTGAAAGGAAAGGCTGATAGGCATAGGGAATGCTGGATGACGAAAGAAATTGACTGTTTGGTTAAGAAAAAGAAGGAACCATATGCAAGGTAGATCGAGTGAATCCTTAGAAGTGTATAAAGGCAGTAGGAGTATACTTATGAGGGAAATCAGGAGGGCAAAAAAGATAGCTATGGCAAGTAGAATTAAGGAGAATCCAAAAGGTTTTTACAAATATATTAAGGACAAAAGGGTAACTAGGGTGGGAATAGGGCCCCTCAAAGATTAGCAAGGCTGCCTTTGTGTGGAGCCACAGAAAATGGGGGAGATGCTAAACGAGCATTTTGCATCAGGATTTACCTTAGAAAAGGATATGGAAGATATAGAATGTAAGGAATTAGATGGTGACACCTTGCAAAATGTCCAGGGTACAGAGGAGGAAGTGCTGGATGTCTTGAAATGGGTAAAGGTGGATAAATCCCCAGGACCTGATCAGGTGTACCCTAGAACTCTGTGGGAAGCTCGAGAAGTGATTGCTGGGCATCTTGCTGAGATACTTGTAATATCGATACTCACAGGTGAGGTGCCGAAAGACTGGAGGTTGGCTCACATGGTGCCACTATTTAAGAAGGGTGGGAAGGACAAGCCAGGGAACTATAGACCAATGATCCTGACGTCAGTGGTGGGCGAGTTGTTGGAGGGAATCCTGAGGGACAGGATGTACATGTATTTGGAATGGCAAGGACTGATTAGGGATAGTCAACATGGCTTTGTGCGTAGGAAATCATATTTCACAAACTTGATTGAGTTTTTTGAAGTAACAAAGAGGATTGATGAGGGCAGAGCGGTAGATGTAATCTATATGGACTTCAGTAAGGCGTTCGATAAGGTTCCCCATGGGAGACTGATTAGCAAGGTTAGATCTCACGGAATACAGGGCAAACTAGCCATTTGGATGCAGAACTGGCTCAAAGGTAGAAGACAGAGGGTGTGGTGGAGGGTTGTTTTTCAGACTGGAGGCCTGTGACCAGTGGAATGCCACAAGGATCAGTACTGGGTCCTCTACTTTTTGACATCTATATAAATAATTTGGATGTGAGCGTAAGACGTACAGTTAGTAAGTTTGCAGATGACAGCAAAATTGGAGGGTTACCTCAGATTACAACAGGATCTTGACCAGATGGACCAATCGGCAGAGAAGTGGCAGATGGAGTTTAATTCAGATAAATGTGAGGTGCTGCATTTTGGGAAAGCAAATCTTAGCAGGACTTATACACCTTAAATGGTAAGGTCCTAGGGGGTGTTGCTGAACACAGAGGCTTTGGAGTGCAGGTTCATAGCTCCTTGAAAGTGGAGTCGCAGGTAGATAGGATAGTGAAGGCGGAGTTTAGCATGCTTTCTTTCATTGTTCAGTGTATTGAGTATAGGAATTGGGAGGTCATATTGCAGCTGTACAGTTCATTGGTTAGACTACTGTTGGAATATTGCATGCAATTCTGATCTCCTGCCTATCAGAAAGATGTTGTGAAACTTGAAAGGGTTCAGAAAAGATTTACAAGGATGTTACCAGGGTTGGAGGATTTGAGCTATAGGGAGAGGCTGAACAGGCTAAGGCTGTTTTCCCTGGAGCAGAGGCTAAGGGGTGACCTTGTAGAGGTTTACAAAATTATGAGGGGCATGGATATGATAAATAGACAAAATCTTTTCCCTGGGTTGGTGGAATCCAGAACTAGAGGGCACAGGTTTAGGGTGAGAGGGGAAAGATATAAAAAGATACCTAAGAGGGTGGTACGTGTATGGAATGAGCTGCAAGAGGATGTGGTGGAGGCTGGTACAATTGCAACATTTAAGAGGCATTTGGATTGGTATATGAATAGGAAGGGTTTAGAAAGATATGGGCCGGGTGCTGCCAGGTGGGACTAGATTGGGTTGGGATATCTGGTTGGCATGGACGGGTTGGACCGAAGGGTCTGTTTCCATGCTGTACATCTCTATGACTCTAACTGCACACAGTGCTCAAGCTGCGTTCTAACTAAATATCTATACGAATTCAGCGCATTACAGAGAAACCTCAATTATCCGACCATTAGTTATCCAAATATCAGATTATCCGAATGAGATTTCAACTTCCCGATAGAAATATTACAAGAGAGACCTGTTTCAACCCTGATCACATCTTTTGTTTATAATTATTAAAAGTGACTTCGGCTCACCGAAATGCTGCTGAGAACAGTCCTGGATATCGATGGGAGCCCACACGCCATCCCCAAATGACGGACCTCCCGCACTCTCTCCCTCTCCCCACACTTTCCCTAGAGTTATACATAGCAGTGAACCCTAAAACCCCTTTCCCCAGATATTCTCTCTAACATTGTTCTGTTCAGGGCAGAGTTGGAACTTTCAAAAAGTTGCAGTAAGAAGTTGTGTGTGTAGCTGTGTGAGTATGTGTGTGATTGAGTGTGTGTGTGTGCGCGTGCGTGTGTGTGTGCGTGCGTGCGATTGAATTCATGTGCGCATGTGTGGTTGAGAGTGTGTGCATGGTTGAGAGTTTGTGTGTGTGGGGTTCAGCGTGGGCGCGCACGTGTGTGAGTGTGTGTGTGTGAGTGAGAGAGTGGTTGAGAGAGTGTGTGTGAGTGTGTGTGTGAGAGTGAGAGAGAGAGAGAGAAAGATTGTGTGTGTGTGTGTGCACGTGAGAGAATGTGTGTGAGAGAGAGTGTGTGTGTGTGAGAGAGAGTGTGAGTGAGTGTGTATGAGTGAGTGTGCGTGAGAGTGTGAGAGAGAGAGAGCGTGTGAGAGAGAGAGAGTGTGTGAGTGTGAGAGAAAGAGTGTGAGAGAGAGAGTGTGCGCACGCTCATGCACGTGTGCAAACATGCTTTATTTGGAGACTTACCCCAGAAAGGTAGCGGCAATCTTACTGTTGGTGCCCTGTCTGGCTGCCCGAGTGGGAGACTGGGAGGCTAAGGGGGGAGGGGTACATGTGGAGTGGGGGGCCCGGATTGGGGTCAAACAGTGGGTGGGGGTGGGCAGGGGGACATGTGGGCAGGGCACAGACAGTGATGCGGGTGGAGGGCAGTGATACACGGGGTGAGGGGGGGCAGCGGGTGGGGAACATTGTTGGACGGGGTTGGGGGCGGGCAGGGGGCAGTGTTGGACTGAGTTGGGGTGCGGTTGGTGTTGGATTTGGTTGGAGTGCGGGCGGGGGCGGGTGCAGTGTTGGACTGGGTTGGGGGAAAACGACGGGCTCAAGTCGTGTAATGCTGTCTCCTTTCCTGAACGGGGGAGCAGACTTAACAGAAAACTCAGTTCCAGTGGAAAGGCATTGAATTGATTAACCGAATAATCAATTATCTGAACAAAATTGTGCTGCCCATCTCATTCAAATAATCGAGGTTCCTCTGTATTCCATTCTGCGGCAGGAGGAGGAGCATGAAGGCAGTAATGTCAGCGGCAGCAGACACTGAGCTCCAGGCTGTGGTTTGGCCTGGGTGTCGACACAGAGATAAGACTTAAGAATGACTTTATTATCTGGTCATTTCTAATTCCTCATGGCTTTATTTCCTTCATTTTTGGTTGCCTGAAAACTTCACATCATCCCAATTTAGTGAACATTCACTGCCCAGCTAACACAGGAGGAATGTACTTCCATAGATAGAGGCTTCAACTGCTCTCATCACTTCAGGTATGATCTCATTAGAGGTCTAAATAGCAAGACAGCAAGATTTGTTTACTCTTGAATTCCAAGCCCCCTTTTCCATGAAGGTCAACATGCCACAGAACTATATAGAGCTAAAAAATTTATTAAAAACACAAATGGAAAATAAAAAGAAAAACAATGCAAGTAAATAGAAAAATCAAATTAAGTGCGAGAGATATAATACCAATATATAGTTACTTGATAGTACAGAACTTGACTATAGATATGAGTGGTGGGAGGGTAAGGAAGAGATAGCGATATATTCTTGATTATTACAGGGATTAATGGTTACAGGAGGATGGCAGGAAAATGGGATTGAGAAACGTATCAATCGTCATTGAATGGCAGAACAGATTTAATGAGCTGAATCACATAATTAGAGACATAGAGATGTACAGGATGGAAACAGACCCTTCAGTTCAACCCATCCATGCCAACCAGTCATCCCAATGCAATCTAGTCCCACCTCCCAGCACCTGGCCCATATCCCTCCAACCCTTCCTATTCGTATACCCATCCAAATGACTTTTAAATGTTGCAATTGTACTGGCCTCCACCACTTCCTCTGGCAGCTCATTCCATACACGTACCACCCTCTGTGTGAAAAGTTGCCCCTCAGGTTTCTCACGATTTTATAAACCTCTATAAAGTCTCCCCTCAGCCCTCAGAAGCTCCACGGAAAACAGCCACAGCCTGTTCAGCCTCTCCCTATAGCTCAAATTCTCCAACCCTGGCAACATCCTTGTAAATCTTTTCTGAACCCTTTCAAGGTTCACAACATCTTACCGATAGGAAAGAGACCAGAACTGCATGCAATATTCCAACAATGGCCTAACCAATGTCTTGTACATGACCTCCCAACTCCTGTATTCAATATTCTGACTGATAAAGGAAAGCATACCAAATGCCTTCTTCACTGTCCTATCTATCTGTGACTCCACTTTCAAGGAGCTATGAACCTGCACTCCAAGATCTCTTTGTTCAGCAACACTCCCTAGGACCTTACCATTAAGGTGTATAAGCCCTGCTAAGATTGGCTTTCTCAAAATGCAGCACCTCGCATTTATCTGAATTAAACTCCATCTGCCACTTCTCAGCCCATTGGCCCATCTGATCAAGATCCTATTGTAATCTGAGGCAGCCTTCTTCACTGAAGAAGGGCTTATGCCCGAAACATTGATTCTCCTGCTCCTTAGATGCTGCCTGACCTGCTGCGCTTTTCCAGCAATACATTTTACAGCTCTGATCTCCAGCATCTGCAGTCCTCACTTTCTCCCAGCCTTCTTCATTGTCCACTATACCTCCAATTTTGGTGTTATCTGCAAACTTACTAACCTACCTCTTATGCTCACATCCAGATCATTTATATAAATGATGAAAAGTAGCGGACCCAGCACTGATCCTTGTGGCACTTCACTGGTCACAGGCCTCCAGTCTGAAAAACAATCCTCCACCACCACATCCTCTGTCTTCTACCTTTGAGCCAGTTCTGTATCCAAATGGCTAGTTTTCCCTGTATTCCATGAGATCTAACCTTGCTAATCAGTCTCCCATGGGGAACCTTGTCGAACACCTTACTGAAGTCCATATAGATCACACCTAACGCTCTGCCCTCATCAATCTTCTTTGTTACTTCTTCAAAAAACTCAATCAAATTGGTGAGACATGATTTCCCACGCACAAAGCCATGTTGACTATCCCTGATCAGTCCTTGCCATTCCAAATACACGTACATCCTGTCCCTCAGGATTCCCTCCAACAACTTGCCCACCACCGATGTCAGGCTCACTGGTCTATAGTTCCCTGACTTGTCCTCACCATGCTTCTTAAACAGTGGCACATTAGCCAACCTCCAGTCTTGCAACTGAAAAAGTTGCAAGAAAGATTTACAAGGATGTTATCAAGTCTGGAGGGTTTAATTTATAAGGAGAGGCTGGATAGGCTGAGCATAGGAGGCTGACGGGTGACCTTATAGAGGTGCATAAAAACACCTCTATAAGAGCACAGATAAGGTGAATGGCCAAAATCTTTTCTCCAGAGTAAGTACTCCAAAACTAGATGGTTTAAGGTGGGAGAGGAAATATTTAAAAAGGGACCTGGGACAACTATTTTACACATAGGACGGTGCGTACATGGAACGAGCTACTAGTGGAAAGGGTCGAGCAGAGTACAATTACAACATTTAAAAGTCATTTGGACAGGTACACATATAGGAAAGGTTTAGACGGATGTGGGCCAAATGCAGGCAAATGGGAGGAAATTTAGGAAACCTTGTCAGCATGGGTGAGCTGGGCCAAAGGGTCTGTTTCCATGCTGTACCACTCTATTAAATGTAAGCTAATTAAAGTTATAGTCAGCAACAGGCAACTGCAACTATAAGACAAGAAATTTATAAATTTGCACAGACATAAGAATATTGGTAGCACAGTATCACAAATACACATCTCCAAAACATCCATCCTAGCTCAGACAATATACTATCCATAAGATCTGGACGAATATTCCGGGTCATCTAAACATTGAAGGAGAAATCAGAGCTTGAAACAGAATTCAGAGATCATCAACTTCACCAATGTCTATTTCATTTTCTGCTCACAAAAACATTTTTTTTAACGGAATTAGTATAAGCTTCATGCTGGTGGTAACAACTCATTCAAACTCATTTTAACTTTAATAATGGTAATCAGCACATCCAGTTACACTTGCACTGGATTCATATATTAGCTCCAGGACAACAGGAACATCAAATCAATGAAGCTTGCAGGCTAGTCAGACCGGGAAACCTGAAAATACTTCAAATTTTATTACGAATAATGGCCATTTAATTTCCCAATTATGTACCAAATATCATCACAAACGATGGAACTTTGTAAGGAACAGCTCAAAATCTTTCCTTCCCTGTTAGTCAGTCAGTTTCATTATTAACAGAGTTACAATCATTTTAAATTAACCAACAGAAAAAGACCAGCTCGTGTCTTCTAAAAGCTCAACATATGTTTTTTTTCACTCATGCGATGTGGGCATTTGCTAGTTGGCCAACATTTATTGCCCATCCCTAGATACGCTTAAGAAGGTGATGGTGAGCTGCCATCTTGAACTGCTGCAGTCTACATGTTGTTGACCCACAATGTCATTAGGGTGGGTATTCCACTGTCCCAATAACAGTGAAGCCATATATTTCCAAGTCAAGATGGTGAGTAGCTTGGAAAGGTACTTGCAGGTGATGGTATTCTGAGGTATCTGCTGCACTTCTAGGTGGAAGTGACCATGTGTTTGGAAGATGCTAAGAAGCTTTGGTGCAACTTATAGATTGTGGACGCTGCTGCTAAAGGGAGTGGGTGCTGGTGCATTTGGTACAAGGAAATGGGCCACTTTGCCCTGGATGGCACTGAGCTTTTTGTGCATTATTGAAGCTGCACCCATTCAGGCAAGTGGGGAGTATTCCATCACACTCCTAACTTGTGACGTTTTGTTGGTGGACAGGCTATGGGAGGTCAGGAGACGAGACACTCGCCATAGGAGTCCCAGCCTGTGACTTGTTCTTATAGGCATTGTACTTATATGGCAAAGCCAGTTGAGTTTCTGAACAATGCTAGCTCAAAGGTTCATAGTGGTAACACCACTGAATCCCCAACTAAATGTCAATGGACAATAGTTACAGAGTCAAAGTCATACAGCATGGAAACAGACCCTTCAGTGCAATTAGTCTATGCCAACCATGTTCCCAAACTAAACTAGTCTCAGTTTGTTTGGTCCCTATCCCTACAACCCTTTCCAATTCATGTACTTATTCAAATGTCGTTGAAATGTTTTAACTATCCCTGCATCCACCACTTCCTTTGGCAGTTCATGCCACACACAAACCCCTTTCTGTGTAAAAGAAAAGTTGCCCCTTCTGTCCTTTTTAAAGCTTTCTCCTCTCACCTTAAAAATATGCCCCCTTGTTTTGAACCCCTCCACCAAGGGAAAATACATTTGTTATTCACCTTACCTACACCCCTCATGACTTTAAAAGCTATTGAAGGTCACCCCTCCTATGCTCCAGTGAAAAAAGTCCCAACCTGTTCAACTTATTTTTATAGCTCAAATCCTCTATTCCTGGCAATATCTGGATAAATATTTCCTGAACCCTCTCCAATTTAATAATGTGTTTCCAATAGCAAAGTGACTAGGACACTTGCCTCACCAACGTCCTCCACAACCCTAATATGACGCCTCAACTCCTATACTCAAAGGCCTGAGCAATGCAAGCAAGCATGCTAAACACCTTAATAATCATCCTGTCTACCTATGATGCTAATTTCAAAAAATTATGTACCTAGGTCTCTCTGTTCTACAACACTACCCAGGGCCTTACAATAGAAGCCCTGCCCTGGTTTGTTTTGCCAAAATACAATAACTTGCATTAACCCAAATTAAACTCCATCTGCCACTCCTCAGCCCATTGATCAAGATCTCTTTGTATTCTTAGATAACCTTCTTCACTGTCCACTATAGCACGAATATTGGCAGCATCTGCAAACTTACTAATTATGCTTCCTATATTCTCATCGAAATCATTTATACAAATGACAAACAAAAATGGACCCAGCACTGATCTCTACAGAATGCTGCTGGTCACAGGCCTCTAGTCTGAAAAACAATCATCCTCCACCACCTTTCATCTCATACTGTCAAGCCAATTTTGTATCTAATTGGCAAGCTTACCCTGAATCCCACATGATCTAATTTTACTAATTAATCTACCATGTGGAACCTTGTCAAAAGCTTTAGCAAAGTTCATTTACACAACATCTATGACCTTGCCCTCAATCTTGTCAGTCACTTCCTCAAAAAAACTCAATGCAAGTTTGAGATACACAATTTCCCTCACGCAAAACTATGTTGCCTATCCCTAATCTGTCCTTGCCTGTCCAAATGCACAAAAATCAGAATCACCTCACAACAACTTACCCATCATCGATGTCAGGCTCACAAGCTATAGTTCCAAAGCTTTTCCTTATAGCCTTTCTTAAATAAAGACACAATATTAGCCACCGTCCAGTCCACCAGCACTTTACCCATGGTTTAGATTAAATTACCTACAGTATGGAAATAGGCCATTTGGCCCAACAAGTCCACACTGATCCTCTGAAGAATAACCCACCCAGACCCATTTCCCTACCCTATATTTACCCCTGACTAATGCACCTGACACGATAGGCAATTTAGCATGACTGATTCATCTGACCTGCACATCTATGGATTGTAGGGGGAAACCCACGCAGACATGGGGAAAATGTGCAAACTCCAACAGAGAGTCGTCCGAGGTGGGAAGTGAACCCAGGTCCTTAGTGCTGTGAGGCAGCAGTGCTAACTACTGTGCCGCTCCTAGTTATTGGAGGTGGTCATTGCGTGATATTTGTGTCATACAAATGTTACTTTGCACTTGTAGGCCCAAGCCTAGATATTATCAAGATTTTGTTGCATTCGAACATGGACTACTTAAATATCTGAGGAGTCATGAATGATGGTGAACATTGTTCACCGATGATTGCACATCCCCACTTCTGATTTTATGATAGTGGGAAAGTCATTGGTGAAGCAGCTGAAGAGGGCTGGGCTGAGGACACTACTCTGAGGAACTCCTGCAAAGATGTTCTGGAGCTGTGATGAATGAACTCCAACAAGTACAACCATCTTCCTGTGTGCTGAGTATGACTCAAACCACTGGAGAGTTTGTTTGATATCCACGGATTCCAGTTTTGCTAGGGCTCCTTGTTGCCAGACTCTGTCAAATGCCACCTTGATGTCAAACATCCTCAAGAGAATTCATACTCTCAACAAACAGTATTTCAATTCCATCTCAAACATCAAAAACTGTAAGTACAACAAACTTTTATCCACCCATTTCCATAACCAGCGCTCCTCAAACATTCCAAAAGATTCCCCGGGCCTCAGAAACGCCATTAGCCATGCTAATTGATTATGTCATTTCCGTCCCCATCATGGTCACTCTCACAGCCACTTCCGGCCCTCACATCATCACTGATGCGCCAAGCTCAGTGACTTCCGCCACCCCTACTGCCGTGTCTGCCACCACTTCCGCCCCCACCAGTGCCACTCACCTGCATTCTGCTGACAAGCCACCCACAGACCCCACTGTCACTATCCCCACCCCCCAGAACCCTGAGGGGAACACTACCCCTGCTCATGACTCCACCCCCATTCCCCCCACCATCACACCCACTCCAGGTACTGGCTCCGACCCACTCCCAGCTCCACACCCACACCAGATCCCAGCTCCCAGCCCTGCCAAGTTTTCACCATCCTTCCAGACCTCCCCCTCACTGAGGACGAACGATCAGTCCTCAGCAAAGGACTCACCTTCATCCCCCTCCGTCCATGCATCAATGAATTTAATACACGCCGTGACGTCGAACAATTCTTCCATCGCCTCCACCTCCGAGCTTACTATCACAATCAGGACTCCCGCCCACCTTCTGAGGACCCCTTTGCCCACCTCCAACACACTGCATCCACCTGGACACCCCGCATTGGCCTATTACCTGACCTCGACCTCTTCATTTCCAACTGCCGCCGGGACATTAACCGCCTCAACCTGTCTACCCCCTCCCCCACTCTAACCTCTCACCCTCACAACACGCAGCCCTCCAATCCCAACCTCACCATTAAGCCGGCTGATAAAGGGGACACAGTGGTATTCTGGCGCATTGACCTCTACACCGCTGAAGCTAAACGCCAACTCAAGGACATCTCTTCCTACTGCCCCCTCGACCATGACCCCACCCTCCATCACCAAACCATCATCTCCCAGACTATACAGAACCTCATCACCTCAGGAGATCTCCCACCCACAGCTTCTGACCTCAGAGTCCGGGAACCCCGCACTGCCCGGTTCTACCTCCTTCTCAAGATCCACAAGCCTGACCACTCTGGCCGACACATTGTCTCAGCATACTCCTGCCCCACTGAACTCATCTCTACCTACCTCGACACTGTCCTATCCCCCCCAGTCCAGGAACTCCCCACATACATTCGAGACACCACCCACACCCTCCACCTCCTCCAAGACTTCCATTTCCCCGGCCCCCAACGCCTCATCTTCACCATGGATATCCAATCCCTCTACACCTCCATCCGCCATGACCAGGGCCTCCAAGTCCTCCGTTTTTTTCCTCTCCAGACATCCCCAACAGTACCCTTCCACCGACCAGTACCATTCGTTTGGCCGAACTGATCTTCACCCTTAACAATTTCTCCTTTGAATCCTCCCACTTCCTCCAGACCAAAGGGGTAGCCATGGGCACACGTATGGGCCCCAGCTATGCCTGTCTCTTTGTTGGCTATGTAGAACAATTGATCTTCTGTAATTACACGGGCACCACTCCCCACCTCTTCCTCCGCTACATTGATGACTGCATCGGCGCCACCTCGTGCTCCCGCAGGAGGTTGAGCAATTCATCAACTTCACTAACACATTCCACCCTGACCTTAAATTTACCAGGACCATCTCTGACACCTCTCTCCCCTTCCTGGACCTCTCCATCTCCATTAATGACAACCGACTTGATATTGACATTTTTTACAAACCCACCGACTCCCCACCCTATCTCTTGCAAAAATGCCATCCCGTATTCCCAATTCCTCCGCCACCGCCATACCTGCTCCCAGGAGGACCAGTTCCACCATAGAACACACCAGATGGCCTCCTTCTTTAGAGACCGCAATTTCCCTTCCCACGTGGTTAAAGATGCCCTCCAAAGCATCTCGTCCACATCCCGCACCTCCGCCCTCAGACCCCATCCCTCCAACCGTAACAAGGACAGAACGCCCCTGGTGCTCACCTTCCACCCTACAAACCTTCGCATAAACCAAATCATCCGCTGACATTTCCGCCACCTCCATAAAGACCCCACCACCAGGGATATATTTCCCTCCCCACCCCTTTCTGCCTTCCGCAAAGACCGTTCCCTCCGTGACTACCTGGTCAGGTCCACGCCCCCCTACGATCCACCCTCCCATCCCGGCACTTTCCCCTGCCACCATAGGAACTGTAAAACCTGTGCCCACACCTCCTCCCTCACCTCTATCCAAGGCCCTAAAGGAGCCTTCCACATCCATCAAAGTTTTACCTGCACATCCACTAATATCATTTATTGTATCTGTTGCTCCCGGTGTGGCCTCCTCTACATTGGGAAGACTGGGTGCCTCCTAGCAGAGCGCTTTAGGGAACATCTCCAAGACACCTGCACCAATCAACCACACCGCCCTGTGGCCCAACATTTCAACTCCCCCTCCCACTCTGCCGAGGACATAGAGATCCTGGGCCTCCTTCACCACCGCTCTCTCACCACCAGACACCTGGAGGAAGAATGCCTCATCTTTCGCCTCGGAACACTTCAACCCCAGGGCATCAATGTGGACTTCAACAGCTTCCTCATTTCCCCTTCCCCCATCTCATCCTAGTTTCAAACTTTCGGCTCAGCACTGTCCCCATGACTTGTCCGGACTTGTCTGACCTGCCTAGCTCCTTTTCCACCTATCCATTCACCCTCTCCTCCCTGACCTATCACCTTCATCTCCTCCCCCACTCACCCATTGTACTCTATGCTACTCTCTCCCCACCCCCACCCTCCCCTAGCTTATCTCTCCACGCTTCAGGCTCACTGCCTTTATTCCTGATGAAGGGCTTTTGTCCAAAACGTCGATTTCGCTGCTCATTGGATGCTGCCTGAACTGCTGTGCTTTTCCAGCACCACTGATCCAGGACCTTGATGTCAAAGGCTGTCACTCACACCTCACCTCACCTCCAGAATTCAGCTCTTTTGTCCATATTTGAACCAAGGCTTTAAGGAGTTCAGGAGCTGAGTGCCCTGATTGGAATCCAAATTGGGTGTCATTAAACAGGTTATTGCTGAGCAGATGCTGCTTAATAGCACAGTTGATAACTCTTTCCATCACTCTGCTAAAGATCTAGAGTAGACGGAGGGTGGTCATTCGACTGGTTGGATTCGTCCTGCTTTTTGTATACAGTACATACCTGGCAATTTTCCACATTGCCAGACAGATACCAGTATTGTAACTGTGCTGAAAGAGCTTGACTAGGCATGTTATGCAGCACAGATTTTCAGTACGATTACCAGAACGTTGTCATGTAGTATCCAATGCCTCCAACCATTTCTTGACATTATGTGGAATGAATCGAATTGGCTGAAGATCAGAATCTGAGATGATGGGGAGCATTGGACAAAACCGAGATAGATCATCCACTCCACATGTTTGGCTGAAGATTGCTGCAAATGCTTCAGCCTTATCTTTTGCACTGAGTGTTGGGCCCTTCCATCATTGAGGATGGAGATATTTATGGATTGTCCTCCTCTGGTAAGTTGTTTAATTTTCCACCAGTCACGGTTGGATGTGGCAGGACTACAGTACTTATATCTGATCCTTTGGTTGTGGGATCATTTAGCTATCTATCACTTGCTATTGAGCATGCAAGGTCTTCACCAGATTGACACCTCATTTTTAGGTAGGCCTGTGCTGCTACTGGCATGCCCTCATACACACTCCTTTGAACCCTGGTGGAGACCTTGGCTTGATGCTAATGGTTGAATGGAGTATATGCTGGACTATGAGATCCAGTCAATTATATCATAAATTCATATTTTTATTGCTTATGACATTCATAAATGACATGGATGAGAATTGGGTGGGGAGGAAGAGGTTGGGTAAAGTTGTGCATGACACATAGGTTGGCCAAGTGGTTGACAGTCACGAGGAAGGTGTTGTGTTACAGGAGGATTTAAACAGATTAGTCAGATAGGCAGATAAATGGCAGGTGGAATTTAACCTTGATAAATGTTAGGTAATGTATTTTGGAAGAAGGAACAAGACAAGCCTGCCAATACGTACAAAAAAAAGGAAATTTTACAAAAAAAAATAAATACTTACAAGTTAATTTACTTTTCGATCTTAGTATTCAATGGATGGTAAGGGACACTAGGAAGTTCACAGGAATGTACGGTGCTTATCCATAGATTCCTAAAGGTGGCAGGACAGCTTAACAGGCATACAGAATGCTTGCTTTCAGTTGTGGCATAGATTATAAGAGCAAGCGGTCATGCTGGAGCTGAAAAGAACTTTGGTTAGGCGATAGCTATAATAGTGCATGCAGGTCTAGTCACTACAATCTAGGAAGGATATGATTGCACTGGAGGGGGTGCAAAGGAGATTCACCAAACTGTTGTCTAAGGTGGAGCATTTCAACTATGAAGAAAGGCTAGAGAAGCTCACATTTTCTTCTTTGGAACAGGGAAACTGCCAAAAGTGCCTAGGATTATGAGAGGTATGGACAGGATCATTAGAAAACAGATGTCCCCCTTAGTCAAAGAGTCGATAACAAGGGCTACAAAGTTTAAAATGAAAGGCAGGAGGATTAAAGGGGATTTGAGGAAAAACATTTTCACAGAGAATGATGGGGATTTGGAATGCATTGCCTGAGTGGGTAGTTGAGGCAATTAGTTGAACTTCACAGCCTTTAAAAAGTACTTGGATGAACACTTGAAGTGTCATAATATTCAGGACTATGGGTCTATTTGGGACTAGTGTAAGTAGTAGTATATTTATGGCAGCACAGACTCAATGGGCCTCTTCAGCAGTGTATGACTCTCGGATAGATAACACCTCTTTTCCACAACAATACGCTTCCATTCTGAGAGATTGAAAATGACCTTACTTGAAGCTACATTCTATAAAAAAAAGTTTGTTTAAATCCATTCATCAGAAGTGGGCAACACAGGATTAGCCAGCCTTTATTGGTCATGAGAACATTGTGGTGCTTTCTTGAACTACTACTGTTCATTTGGTATTTGCTGTTATCACATCCAATATCAATTAATCCTTGCATATTACATCCAATCTGCTCCAGAATATTCTTGCACAGTTTTACCTCCAATCAATAATGACTTAATAACCTGGAGCTATTTATAATTTCAGTACATTGCTGAAAGAAAAGTATGATCGAAATGTTTCAATCTTGAGTTTAGTCATCATTTCTCAGCAATAGTCAAGTTCTGAACTTCCAAACTGCTTCTGAACCCATAATTATTATAACTATATTACATATTTGGTCCTCCATTCTTCAAATAGAATTTCAATTTAACTTATAGATCCTACATAATCACCAGATTATTCAATAAGAAATTGTAATGGTGCCAAGATTGCGTTTTATTGGTTTTGCATTTTGCCACATTCCATGGCTGATAATTTGGATCTTGTGCAGTGGCAGCAACACCAACGTAAAACATTCCAAACTCATTTGAACCCCATCTATAATGCCCAACCTTCACTTGAGAAAACACAGCAAGACAATTTTTAATTGAAGCTTCAAAATCTAATTTTTAATATCAAAAATTTATTTTACTTGAGTTTTCAGCAAACATATTTAAATGTTAGAAATAGCTTAAAGTTGGACAACAGTTTTATGTACAACACTGTCGCAATTTTCTCAGCACACTTTATCAAGTATAGAAGGGTGACGCAGAAACATTCAAAACTATGAATTCTGGGAAAATCTGAGGTGAATGGCAGGTGTCTTTTACCTAATAGGGGATTTCAAGACAAAGAGACATATTTTAAGGGGAGAGGGGAAAGATTTTAAAAAGATGAAGGCCATTTTTTTAATACAAAGAGTGATTTTACACAAAGCAAGCGAAATGAACTTCCAAAGTAAGTGGTGGATGTGGGCATAGTTACAATGTTTAGAAGGCATTTACACAAGTACATAAATAAGAAATGTTTGGAGGGATATGGGCCACGTGCAAGCAAATAGGACTAGTTTACTTTGGGATTATGGTCGGCATGGACTGGTTTGACCGAAGGGTCTGTTTCCATACTGTATGACTCTATTCTGAAGAAGGGCTTATGCCCAAAACATCGAATCTCCTGTTCCTTGGATGCTGCCTGACCTGCTGCGCTTTTCCAGCAACACATTTTCAGCTCTGATCTCCAGCATCTGCAGACCTCACTTTCTCCTGTATGACTCTATTCCAAACATCAAAACTGAGACCTCCTGAGCCAAAGAGCAAATTGAATACGCAATTCGTTCTTTAAAAAAATTACAAGTCAGAGTCTTGAGTTGTGTGCAAACACATCATTGTGTACGATCAACACCTTATCTATTTTAAACAGATAAAGGGACAAACTGTTTGATACAATCTGCCAATTTTTGGGACATATACCCTACATACTTTGTGCTTAGTCTGGCATGCACAGATTTATTTTATTCACTCGCAGACATGAGCGCTGGCTGGCCAGCATTTATCGCCTATGCCTAGTTGTCCTTGACAAAGTATTAGTGACCTGCCTTCTTAAACTGCTGCAGTTCCTGTACTGTGCCCAGGTCGATGCCAGGCGGTTCGTCTAGTTCAATTCTTTTTTGAGATATTCATTTCACTTTTCAATTTGAGCCATTTTTGCGGCTTTATTGTTTTAATACATGACAGCATCATGCACAGCACTCATGTCTAACACACCCACTCCACAAACTTATTTAAATGGAAACAGTTTAGCAACATAATCAATGACACCACTGAACACATAATCATCTTCTCTGAAAAGGTGAGGAGTTTATTTTTGTTTGATTTTATTTGTTTGCATCCCACATCAAGTGGTAGTTGGCAACTACTGAGTTCCAAACACTATACTCCCAGCTATCCTGTCACAAGCCACAATCCAGCAGAGATACTGAACTTTGAAAACATGGCTAGCCAATCTAGCATATGTATTGGAGGATTCCAAACAACCTATTCAACTTTCACAAACTCTACAAACATCTGAATGCTAGAGCTCAAAGCGAACCGAAACATACGTGTAAAACCACCAAAGGGATGTAAATAGTCAAACTAAAAGATGTCTTAACAAAATGCATGTTATTTATGATGGAATTCCCATCCTCTTACTTGAAATCAGTTAAAAATTCTGATTGGACATATGTAAAAACAACAAACTGCTGGATGATATAAATTATAGGGGTTGATCTCATGGCTCATGGAGCCTGAATACATACAAAAGCATGCCTTTATACACGACCTTAACTTTAACCAGTTCTACACAACATTAATTAGTACAATGGTTAAGCTATTAGCTACAACCAGTTTTGTATAAGCTTGTCGCTGAAATAGGGCACATCAAGACCATCCTGCAAGATAATGAGTGCACTGATCTAGATCAATTATTGCCATATATTGCACAATCCCACAATTAGGTCCAAAGCCACCACTTTCAGCCGTGAAAAATGTCCACTCGACCTGAGGTTAGGGGTACTGCATCTTAAGCAGTTTCACTCTACAACTAAGTGGTAGCAACATTGGTAATGTTTTCAAGTAAAACGATCCTGCCTTCAAGCTAAAAAAGACATACTGCCTCTAACACAAGTGAGTAATGTGGTGTACGAATTTCAGTGCCAATATAATGCTGCGTATGTAGACTGCAGGTGCATTTCATACGTCAAACAGCATGTTCCTTCATCAGGAATGAGGTTCACACGTGAAACGTCAATTCCCCTGCTCCTCGGATGCTGCCTGACTGGCTGTGCTCTTCCAGCACCACACTCTCAATCATGTTCCTTCAGCTGTCTGCAACAAATCCAACCAATGCTCATTTGCAAACTTTGCAACAATATTCAACACTTGATGTGATTCTGTGACTGAACAACAATTGCCAAATAAAGACAGCGGGCAAAGAAATATGTGGACAACCAGTTTAAGATTGTTAGTGAGTTCACAGTTTGGAGCACACGCATGTACTGACAGCTACATTTCTGGCCAATCAGGGAGCAATATGAGCAAAATAAAACTAGCAATCCAAGTTTAAACATCCTGCCTGAGTACCAGAGCTCCTCAAGGTCCTGAGTTATTGCAGTCAAAGCAAGGATAAGCATCATGGTGAGCTATCAATAGTTCTAACAAATACTGGTAATTTCAAGTATAGGTGACAATCCAGGAAACCAAGGACAATTGGAGTTAGTGTCAAAGTAGAAATATACTGACAATGTTAAAGTTGTAAATCTGCCAATTTCTCCCCAGAAGACTAAATCCCAGGACAATGTTTTACACATAAAACAGATGCCCACAGCACCCTGTGAATTGAATACTTTGGAAGAGAAACCTGCATAATCCTGAACATGCTGGGTTACATTCTCATACAAGTATCACCACAACAAAATAAAGTAATTTTAATAATTTTACATTTTCAAGAGAAGTTAAAGGTTTGGGACCTGTAGCTAAGTAATGTTAGGTTTTAGCACGTTTTGAGAAGACTTGTAGCTCAGGTTGCGTTTCTGGATGTAAGCTTGCTCGCTGAGCTGGAAGGTTCGTTTTCAGACGTTTCGTCGCCATTCTAGGTAATATGATCAGTGAGCCTCCGGTGAAGCACTAGTGTTAGTGACCACCTTCTATTTGCGTGTTAGGGTTTCCTTGGATTGGCAATGTCATTTCTTGTGGTGATGTCATTTCCTGTTCTTTTTCTTAGAGGGTGGTAGGCAGGATCCAAATCGATGTGTTTGTTGATAGAGTTCCAGTTGGAATGCCATGCTTCTAGAAATTCTTGTGTCTCTCTTATGTTTGGCTTGACCTAGGATGGATGTGTTGTCCCAGACAGTGGTGTCCTTAACTCATCTGTAAGGATACTAGTAAGAATGGGTCAAGTCTTTTGGTGACTAGTGGGATGTTCATGTATTCTAGTGGCTAGTTTTCTGCCTGTTTGTCACAGTTCTTACAAGGTATTTTGCAAAGGACATTTGTTTTGTTAATGTTAGTAGTTATCTATCACTCAAGTATCTATTTTGAAAGTCTGAAACTACATGAGACTGGACTCGTAACAGAAGGTTACATTATTATTGACATACACTGCAATCGCTGAATCTAAGTGAGTAAAAATGGTGTTTGATGGATCATAAAATAGTGATAAACCAATAGTAAATTAAGAAATTAGATCAATCTAAAGGAAACATTTTCCATACAGAAGATAATGAAAAAAACAAGTCAAACAAAGAATGGAAAGCTTTTAAAAAATGTAGGAGGAAGTAGGAAAGCAAGTTTGTAAAAAGCAAGTGATAATGAGAGCCTTCTCTAATCAAAAGAGGCCAAAAATGTGAAAAACTCAAGCCTGCAGTGAAATTATTCACACACTAAGTACGCTAGCCTGTTTCCAAAAGGTTAAATTTGAGATTAAATAACTTTCAATTGGGTTTGTACAATCTGGAATGAACAAATAATCCCAACCTAACTATTTATGTTGAAGAATATCGAGGGAAGCTAAACAAGAATGAGAAGGCTTAGTCACTGACACTGAATGCATTTGTGAAAATAAATTAGCAATAGATAACTGGAGGGTCACAAATAAAAAGAAAACAGAGACCAGTTAGGAAATGTGGCAAAGAGAGGGAGAGAAAGAGAGTGGGAGAAAAAGAGAGATGGGGGCAAAGAGAGAGGGAGAGAAAGAGAGATGGAGGAGCAAAGAGAGAGCAAGACAGAAAATTGCAGAGGTAAAGAGGGAGGGAGATGGACAGATAGAGAAGAAGTGGTTTAAGTTGCATTGTGATAGAAAAAGGAAGTGATTTCTGGTGTTATTTTACATTGAATAGCAAATCCTGGTATGAATGGCTGTCAGCCTGAAAAGCAGTCTGAAAAATTGATTATTTTGATGGTTCCACTGGGCATTACTTGTGGCACCTTTTGAGTACTGGGGCTTGATTATCAGTGCACTCCTCCCAATGAGGCTGCAATACTACATATTGAAGCAAAACCTGGTGGCACCATGTGTATTCTAATAAAAGCACATACAGAACTGAAGTAATTTTGATATTAGCCGATAAAGGTACATACCCAAACATGGAGGAAAATAAAGTCTGACTACTGGAGTGACTAATAATGCTGAACACTTGATTTGGATAATTTGCAATGCCAATACCATATACTGTACCTGACATTAGTATATAGCAGCATTCCTTTGACATACTCTACAGACATGCTAACACTAAGAAAATAGCTGAAGTAGCTGTACAACAACTAATGTGTGAGGAAGGCAATCTTGTCAGACAATATTGGTCATCCCCTGAGATACTACTTAGTTTGTCGCATTAATAACAAAACCATGGATAAACAAATACCTCCTACATCGCTCCCAAGTGATAAACTATTAAATTATAGTTCAGTTTGTTTCATTAAGTCTGTAATTTGAAGTCTTGATTTGGAGATGCCAGTGTTGGACTGGGGTGCACAAAGTTAAAAATCACACAACACCAGGTTATAGTCCAACAGGTTTAATTGGAAGCCCACTAGCTTTCGGAGTATCGCTCCTTCGTCAGGTGGTTGTGGAGAGCACAATTATCAGTCACAGAATTTACAGCAAAAGTTTACGGTGTGATGTAACTGAAATTATACATTGAATAATACCTTAATTGTTTTGTTGAGGCTTTCATCTGTTAGAATACTATGATAGTTTCACTTCTTTCATGTGTAAATCACAAAACCTTTTTTTAAAAAGTTACATTCTCCGGTTAACTATAACAATGGGTGTTAGCTAGACAATATGTTGAAGGTGTTAGCCTCCTGTGTTCAGACAGAGAACACAGGGGGCTAACATCTTCAACATATTGTCTAGCTAACATCCATTGTTACAGTTAACCGGAGAATGTAACTTTTTAAAAAAAGGTTTTGTGATTTACACATGAAAGAAGTGAAACTATCATAGTATTCTAACAGATGAAAGCCTCAACAAAACAATTAAGGTATTATTCAATGTATAATTTCAGTTACATCACACCGTAAACTTTTGCTGTAAATTCTGTGTCTGATAATTGTGCTCTCCACAACCACCTGATGAAGGAGCGATACTCCGAAAGCTAGCGTGCTTCCAATTAAACCTGTTGGACTTTAACCCGCTGTTATAGGATTTTTAACTTTGTAATTTGGAGAGAGTTTATGGAGCATTCAGAGGAACAGAAGTTAACCAGGTCCAGACAGCATAGATGTCTAAACAGCGAGTCAAAGAATTATTTGATGTGATGAGAAAGTAGATATAGGAAACATCATATACTCATTACACTGGATTTTTCAAGTATAGACATTGCTTATGAAACAAATCGGCAAATTGAAGTGCAAGATGTTGTCTCAAAAGGCTTGAGGAATCAAGCAATGCATCTGCAGATAGTACTCAGATTGTCACTGGAGTATGGAGGGAGAGAATATTTACAACGAGCTGAACAAGTATGCCCCAGATAGAACTGAGATTGCTCCATCAAACTTAGAATAACATTAAATGCTGCTTACACGTATTTGCAAAATCTGTGGATAACTGTAAGCATTTAGACATGGCAAATGTCTTCTGCTCCAGACCAAAAATTCTTAGTCAATTTACAGTCAAGTTTGGACTCTCTGAAGAAACAGGCATCCAATGGATTTAACTCAACCAAAAAAGGAAATGACCAAATTTCCAAACAAAATAACATGATTATGAGATTCTCTACTTATTTGCTGATGAATCAGATCAATCTTGGTTTGCAATCACATTAATGTTTCAGGCATAAAGGCAAAGGAAGAATAATACCTCCACATTTTTGCTTCTTCGGTTCCATTTAAAACATTCACAAATAATGAGGTTCTTTACATTAAGCTTGAATTACAGAAGTGATATCTGACAATCATAAATTTGTCGGAACTCGAAATAATAAATCTAGAGTTAATATTCAACAAATGTATGAAGCTAAATTGAAATGCTAACACAAGCTGGAAGCACCAAAGTAGACAGTATGGCAGAGTGGTGAAAAAAAGTATGGGGATAGTCAGGTCATAGTCAGGTAAGCAGATGGGATACCAGAACATTTATTAGTTGATATACAGGTATATGGTTCACTTGAATAGTACTATTCCCTTTTCAAATGAATTTTTATATCTCTAAACTAGTCCATATGATATCTCTTCCCTAACATCTCTGAAAATGTGAAGATGTAATCTTTCCAGATCATGCGTTTTAATTGACAGCGAGATTAGGAAAAAACACTTTACACAGAACATTATCAAATTAAGAAATTCCAAATCATAGTTCAGAAGTACTTCTCAAAAGCACTTGCTGCATAAAAATAGGGAAATTAAAAAGACTTTCAGTCAATTTCTCGCAACCATACATGCAAGGAGACAAGTAGCAGCGCATGCTCCAAACTAAGCAAGACTCGGGATCTGCAGTAATTTGCTTCTACTTAAGAAGAAAATGGCAGAGCAAGCCAAAGAGGATTAATTCAGGGACAATTTTGAATATTAATTCCGATTATAATTTGCGAAAACTTAGCTATTAACTGCTAGTTTATGGTTGGACAGACAAATTTAGGGAATTTAGGAAGCAAAAGCTGATTACAGGATGCTGTTGTGCAGCCAGAAAACTAGGTACACACAAATTGAAAGTGCTAAAATGCTGATTAATGCATTACAATAATGATTACACTTCAAAAATACTCTACGGGGAGACCTTTAAGGTATTGAGATTCTGGGACAATTCCTAGAGGGTAGCTCACGTCATCGCAAGTTAAAAAAGGTGGAAAGAAAACAATTATATACCAGTAACTTGACATTGATGGGAGGGAAATTCTGGAATCCATTACAAAAGACTTAATAACAGACCGTTCGGAATACAGCAACATAATAAGACAGTCAATGTGGATTTAAGAAGGGGAAATCATGTCTGAACAAATTACTGGAATTTTGAGTTTGTAATTCAGAGTGTTGATGAGGGGGAGCCACCTTTATTTGGATTTTCAGAAGACTTCAATAAGGCCCCACAAAAAAGATTAGCATTTAAAACTGAAGTACATGAGATGGGGGCAGTTATACTGACATGGATAAAGAACTAGTTGGCAGATAGGAAACAAAGAGCAGAAAGCAACAGGTCTTTGTCCAAGTGGCAGGCAGTGACTAGTGGGATACCACAGGGATCAAAGCACGGATCCCAGCTTTTAACAATTTACAGTAATACTTCAGATGAGGTAACGAAAAGTAATATCTCTAAGCTTGCAGGTGACACAAAGCTAATTGGGAGGATGAACTGTGAGGAGGATGCAAAGATGCTTCAGTATGATTTTGGCAAATTGAGGAAGTGGGCAAATACATAGTAGATGAAGTATAATGTGAAGTTATCCACCTTGTTGGCAAAAAACAGGAAAGCAAATTATTTGAATAGTCATAAGGTTTAGAAAGTGAGAGGTGAAATGTGAACAGCAGTTGTTGAAAGTAAGCTTGCATGTTCAGCAAACAGTGATGATAAATAGTATGTTGGCTTTCAAAGCAAGAAGATTCAAATGTAAGAGCAGGAATGTCTTCCTGCAATTGTACAGAACCGTGATGAGACCACACCTGGAGGACTGTGTACACTTTTTGTCTCCTTACCCGAGGGAAGGACATTCTGGCAATGGAGAAAACTCACCTGATCGCTGGGTTGGCAGGACAGACATATGAAGGGAGGCTGAATCAGCTGTGTAGTTGATAAGAATGAAGGAGTAACTCTTAGGACTAGATAGGGTGAATGCAGAAAAGATGTCTCTGATGACCAGGGAGTCTAGAACCAAGGGACACATTCTAAGGATAGAAGTCAGGCAATAAGGAACTGAAAGGAGGAGAAATTTCTTTGTGGTGAGACGATGAAATACAATACAGATGTCAATGCTTGGGAGACCCTTGCTTAGAAGTAATCGATTGAAGAGGCCACCTTACAAAGGTATACTCCTTCAAGGACCCCATCACAAAGTACAGAAAAGGTATATGAGAAAGGAATGCCAGCAACCTAGAAGCCAAGGACCAATTCCACATCCTGGAAACACATGCCTAATATGTCTGATTAGAGACATAGATTAAGGATTGGGCTCATCAGCCACACAAGGACCTGTAAAACCGATGAACAGTGACACGGAATTTCGTGGATGGACAATCACACTCATCAGTGAGTGATTGCCGACATAATCAAAACAGAATATCATCAACATCACCTACAACTATCTTCTCAATACTTATGAAGAGAACAGTACAGGAACGGGTCCTTCAACCCACAACTTGACAGGCTTTGACTATCATTAGCCCAAGAACACAACTTAGTAGCTTTTGTTTAACCACAATATCTTCTAAATGTCAGCTGAACTACTTAATCATTTGATCTTCGAATCAGTAAGATGTGAGCACTATTTCAATCTAGACAAGGAATTCAAGTGTCATCCAATTCTTGGATTTCACTGTCTTCACCTTTTTACACCTTAAAGTGCAGTTATTCTTATGCACCTTAATTGAACTTTCAGAAACAGTTGCTGTCATTATAAAACAAAGTATCATGAGCTACAAAAGTAGATTAAATGTTTCTTGCTTAAAATCCAGCAACTGTGGTATAAACTTCAAATAGCCAAATGGTATTTTTAATAAGAATCTTAAGGAAGATCATAATTGCAATGGAAGCAGTGAATTGATTCTTGCGATAAAGGCCTAGTCTCATTGAGCAGGCTGGGCCATCACCCTTTGCAGTTTAGAGAGTGAAAGATTATCTTGCTGAAATATAAAAAATTCTGAGTGGGCTTGACATAGTAGTGCTGAAATGTTTTCCCTCTTGTGGGAGAACCTATAAGTTGGAAGACACTATTTTGAGGTCACCCATTTATGACAGAGATTAGAAGCAATTTCTTCTCTCAGACACAGTCATTAATATTTGGAATTCTGTTTTCTCTAACTGATTCTTCTGCCATTGGTCCTCAGCTGTTATTCCTCAGAGTGGATGATTTAACCATATAGGATGGCACGACAGAACGCCTCGTGCTAGTGGGATAGGCAGTCACTGCAAAATGACAGATTTGGATTGGGTAGACCAGTATGACTTTTCAGATTGCACTCAAGTTGTTTGGTGGGTGGTGCAATGTTGCTCAGGATAGAGACACATTTGCTCATAGTGAACTTAAGATAAAACATATTACTGAACAGTACAGTTCGGGAACAAACAATTGATGTGGCGTGTGCCCCTTAAAACAGTAGCTAGGTAATAATTCTGATCAGTTAGTTTACTGGCCTCTGTGAATTTCTCAAAACATCATATGCAGTTTATTGAAATACTGTACCTTGATCAGTGGCATGGAAGATTTTGTTTGTTTTTTTTGAAGCAATGGTTTCTAGTAGCCAAGAAAACAAGAAGCCGAGTGACAATTTGCAATTTTCTGAATTCACTGTGAACAACGGTTCATACCATAAATGACTGAGCAGAGTTAGATCATTTGGTCTTCCCACCTGCTGTACAACATGGTTGATCTGATTAAGGAAGGAGCTGTACTGTCCTCCTTTAAACCTTGGACTCCTTTGTCCAATTCAAAGATACAGCCTTCACTATCTTGTCCCTCTCGCCCTAAGCCTGTGTTCTCCAATTCTGCACTCCCTCACCACAATGAAAAGACCTTATCTATTTATCCTAGCCATGCCCCTCATGATTTTATAAACCTCTGTCAGGTCACCCCTCAGCCCTCGAACTCTGGGGAAAACAGCCCCAACCTTTTTAGCATCTCCCTATAGCTCAAATCCTCCAATTCTGGCAACATCCTTATCAATATTTTATGAACCCTTTCAAGTTTCACAACATCCTTCCGATAGGGAGGAGACCAGAATTGCATGCAATATTCCAGAAGTGGCCTAACTAATGACCTGTACAGCCGCAACATGACTTCCCAACATCTACACTCAATGCTCTAACCTATAAAGAAAAGCATACCAAATACCTTCTTCACTATCCTATCTATCTGCGACTCCACTTTCAAGGAACCTGACGGCTGCCTTAAAGAACTCCATCCAGCCTACAACAGTGCTTTTGCTCTACCCTGTGTTGACACACATTGAATAAAGAAATCTCTAATTACAAGATTTTCTATTGACCATGATATATTTCCTGATCCATTTCCTTTTTTAAGTAACCCAATTTGCCAACAAACTCACTCAAAAATGAAAATCTATTCCACATTTAAAGCCAAGTCAGCTATTATTTTAATTTATAAGTGGTAATAGTTGTTAACTAAAAAATGTGAAGCACAAGAAAGTGGCTAAATAATCTGCTCTGTTCCTATGTTTCCTAAGACAGCATTATCTGACTTGCGCATTAGTACATGGTCAATTGATTAAAAACATGTGCTAATTTCAAATAAAAACAAAAAATTACTGGAGAAACTGTTCTGAATAAGGGTCATTAGACCTAAAATGTTATCTCTGCTTTCTCTCCAGAGATGCTGCCAGACCTCCTGAGTTTCTCCAACAATTTCTGTTTTTGTTTCAGATATCCAGCATCCAAAGTTCTTTATTTTGTTTTGTACATGTGATAAGTTGATACTCTTCATGAGAGATTTTAATCAATTGAACATTAGGCTCTGATGTCAGCCAATTCACTTGAACAGGTGATTATAGATTCTGACATGGTATGGTTGTGCAAAAATAATAATAGAATCCTACAAGAATACTTTTCAAAAGTGCCTAACTTTATTGATGTATGCAACTAACTTAAATATGTTGAAATAATTTAATTACTGCTATACAACTGGATAGAGCACATAGATTAGTTTTACAATAAAAATATTCTGACAGAGGTGATATCACAATGCAATGCACTATGGCTTACCTTTGCTCCAGTCCCTCAATCTAATTTCAGCCCTGTGAAACTGTTCCAAGACTAACCCTATCCTTTGCATTTATATTTTGTGTTGTCTGGCAAATACGGTGACCTGATCAGAACTTTGGCAAGCACCAAAATGGCCAGTTGTGATGCGGTGGTAGTACTCTCACCTCTGAACAAGGAGGTCTAAGTTCAAGTCCCACATACCCCAGAAGTGTGTAATACCATCTCTGATCAGGTTGACTAGAAAATCTCAAAATTCTATTGGACACAATGCCAATTTGCTTCTATTTGCGTAACACAAAAGCAAAGAGTTTTGTTTTGTAAATCTGTCCTTGTTAAATTAGCTGCAGAATCACTCTATTACAGTTAAGGAATAAGTATATAACAGTGGTCAAAATCACAGGTGTGATATAAGTGGAGCAATGAAGAAAGAAGCAAATTAAAAATGGTGTTGACAACTAGTTGAAAATAAACTGGCATAGAAATGAATTAAATACAGGAGATTTTATCTTCCCATTTCAATCTGAAGAAAAAATCCTCAGAAACTTGTTCGTGCTACGTTCCCCTGAGAATCCATCACCCCCTACATTTTCCAAAACAGCATACCTGTTTGAAATGGGTATATCAACAAAAGACTCCTGCACTAGCTGCCTACCTCTCTTACTCTACCTGGAGTTAACCAATTTACATGACTATATCTGAGACTTTCCCCCCTTCCTATAACTTCCTTCCATCACATACTGTTGCTGTTGCAAATTCCTCATCGCTTCTATCTGTCTCGCCAACCGATCCACTCAATCTGATAAGATTCACATCCAACAGCATTTATGGCAAATATAATCCACATTAATCCTTAAACTCTCTTTAAACTCCCACATCTGACAAGAAGTACATATCACTGCAAAGGCCATTTTTGCTCCTTCACAATCTACAGACCCAGAAAATAACACCGTCCTATTCCTCTGCAAACACTGTCCCAGGTTAAATTAATAGCTATGACTTATATTTTAAGTTTAATCAAGAGACTTATCTCCAAAAACACATAATCAAGAAAGAATCCACTATACTACTATACTCACTACTGCAGCCTCTCTCGGACAGACTTAAAACAACAATTAACTTATCTGATTCTGTGCTGCGAACTTCGTCCAACAGTTCCTCCAAGATCAGTCGTGAATTTCACTGTTTGCTAATTTTCCCAGATGCATTCCGATGTCCAGCGATACATGAATTCAAACAGCAAAGGCAGTAACTGTGCAGGTCCTCTCTCCTGCACTGTCCTCACCATGTGCTCTAATGCAACGAGGGGTACATCAGCTTCCAAGAGATCAATTGTGTTAAGGGATTCTGTAGTCAGAGGTACAGACAGACGTTTCTGTGGCCAGCAGAGAAAAAGCAGAATGGTGTGTTGTTTCGCTGGTGCCAGGACAAAGGATGTCTCAGAGAGGGTGCAGAATGTTCTCACGGGGGGGGAGAGGGGCCAGCAAGAGGTCACTGTCCACATTGGAACCAACGATATAGGAAGGGAAAAGGTTGAGAATCTGAAGGGAGATTACAGAGAGTTAGGCAGAAATTTAAAAAGGAGGTCCTCAAGGGTAGTAATATCTGGATTACTCCCAGTGCTCCGAGCTAGTGAGGGCAGGAATAGGAGAATAGAACAGATGAAGGCATGGCTGAGGAGCTGGTGTATGGGAGAAGAATTCACATTTTTGGATCATGGGAATCTCTTTTGGGATAGAAGTGACCTGTACAAAAAGGGCGATTGCACCTAAATCAGAAGGGGACTAATATACTGGCAGGGAAATTTGGTAGAACTGTTTGGGAGGATTTAAACTAGTAAGGTGGGGTGGGGGGTGGTACCCAGGGAGATAATGAGGAAAGAGATCGATCCGAGATGGATACAGCTGAGAACAGAAGTGAGTAAAACAGACAGGGCAGGCACGGACATGGTAGGACAAGGAAACTGCATTTATTTCAATGCAAGGGGCCTAACAGGGAAGGCAGATGAACTCAGGGCATGGTTAGGAACATGGGACTGCGATATCATAGCAATTTCAGAAACATGGCTCAGGGATGGGAAGGACTGGCAGTTTAATGTTCCAAGACACAAATGGTACAGGAAGGATAGAAAGGAAGGCAAGAGAGGACGGGGAGTGGCATTTTTGATAAAGGATAGCATTACAGCTGTGCTGAGGGAGGATATTCCCGGAAATACATCCAGGGAAGTTATTCGGGTGGAACTGAGAAATAAGAAAGGGATGATCACCTTATTACATTATAGACCCCCCCAATAGTCAGGGGGAAATTGAGAAACAAACTTGTAAGGAGATCTCAGCTATCTGTAAGAGTAATAGGGTAGTTATGGTAGGGGATTTTAACTTTCCAAACATTGACTGGGACTGCCATAGTGTTAAAGGTTTAAATGGAGAGGAATTTCGTAAGTGTGTACAAGACAATTTTCTGATTCAGTATGTGGATGTACCTACTAGAGAAGGTGCAAAACTTGACCTACTCTTGGGAAATAAGGCAGGGCAGGTGACTGAGGTGTCAGTGGGGGAGCACTTTGGGGCCAGCGACCATAATTCTATTTGTTTTAAAATAGTGATGGAAAAGGATAAACCAGATCTAAAAGTTGAAGTTCTAAATTGGAGAAAGGCCAATTTTGATGGTATTAGGCTAGAACTTTCGAAAGCTGATTGGAGGTAGATGTTCTCAGGTAAAGGGACGGCTGGAAAATGGGAAACCTTCAGAAATGAGATAATAAGAATCCAGAAAAAGTATATTCCTGTCAAGGTGAAAGGGAAGGCTGGTAGGTATAGGGAATGCTGGATGACTAAAGAATTTGAGGGTTTGGTTAAGAAAAAGAAGGAAGCATATATCAGGTATAGACAGGATAGATCGAGTGAATCCTTAGAAGAGAATAAAGGAAGTAGGAGTATACTTAAAAGAGAAATCAGGAGGGCAAAAAGGGGACATGAGATCGCTTTGGCAAATAGAATTAAGGAGAATCCAAAGGGGTTTTACAAATATATTAAGAACAAAAGGGTAACTAGGGAGGGAATAGGGCCCCTCAAAGATCAGCAAGGCGGCCTTTGTGTGGAGCCCCAGAAAATGGGGGAAATAATAAATGAATATTTTGCATCAGTATTTACTGTGGAAAAGAATATGGAAGATATAGACTGTAGGGAAATAGATGGTGACATCTTGCAAAATGTCCAGATTACAGAGGAAATGCTGGATGTCTTGAAACTGTTAAAAGGTGGGTAAATCCCCAGGACCTGATCAGGTGTACTCGAGAACTCTGTGGGAAGCTAGAAAAGTGATTGCTGTGCCTCTTGCTGAGATATTTTTATCATCGATAGTCACAGGTGGGGTGTCGGGAGGTTGGCAAGCGTGGTGCCTCAGTTTAAGAAGGCCGGTAAAGACAAGCCAGGGAATTACAGACCAGTGAGCCTGACCTCGGTGTTGGGCAAGTTGTTGGAGGGAATCCTGAGGGACAGGACGTACATGTGTTTGGAAAGGCAAGGACTGATTCGGGATAGTCAACATGGCTTTGTGCGTGGGAAATCATGTCTCAGAAACTTGATTGAGTTTTTTGAGGAAGTAATAAAGATGATTGATGAGGGCAGAACATTAGGTGTGATCTATATGGACTTCAGTAAGGTGTTCGACAAGGTTTCCCATGGGAGACTGATTAGCAAGTTTAGATCTCACGGAATACAGAGAGAACTAGCCATTTGGATACAGAACTAGCTCAAAGGTAGAAGACAGAGCATGGTGGTAGTGGAGGGTTGTTTTTCAGACAGGAGGCCTGTGACCAGTGAAGTGCCACTGGGTGCTGGGCACTCTACTTTTTGCCATTTACATAAATGATTTGGATGCAAGCATAAGAGGTACAGTTAGTAAGTTTGCAGATGACACCAAAGTTGGAGGTGTAGTGGACAGTGAAGAGGGTTACTTCAGATTACAACAGGATCTGGACCAGATGGGCCAATGGGCTGAGAAGTGGCAGATGGAATTTAATTCAGACAAATACGAGGTGCTGTATTTTGGGAAAGCAAATCTTAGCAGGACTTACTACACTTAATGGTAAGGTCCTAGGGACTGTTGCTGAACAAAGAGACCTTGAAGTGCAGGTTCATAGCTCCTTGAAAGTGGAGTAGCAGGTAGATAGGGTAGTGAAGAAGGCATGTGGTATGCTTTCCTTTATTGGTCAGAGTATTGATTAGAGTAGTTGGGAGGTCATGTTGCAGCTGTAGAGGACATTGGTTAGGCCACTGTTGTAATATTGCGTGCAATTCTGGACTCCTTCCTATCGGAAAGATGTTGTGAAACTTGAAATGGTTCAGAAAAGATTTAAAGGATGTTGCCAGGGTTGGAGGATCTGAGCTACAGGGAGAAGCCGAACAGGCTGGGGCTGTTTTCCCTTGAGCATCGGAGACTGAGGGGAGACCTTATAGAGGTTTACAAAATTATGAGAGGCATGGATAGGATAAATAGGCAAAGTCTTTTCTCTGGGGTCGGGGTGTCCAGAACTAAAGGGCATATGTTTAGGGCAAGAGGGGAAAGATATAAAAGAGACCTGAGGGGCAACTTTTTCACGCAGAGGGTGGTACATGTATGGAATGAGCTGCCAGAGGATGTGCCAGAGGATACAATTGCAACATTTAAGAGGCATTTGGATGAGTATATGAATAGGAAGGGTTTGGAGGGATATGGGCCAGGTGATGGCAGGTGGGACTAGATTGGGTTGGGATATCTGGTCGGCATGGACGGGTTGGACCGAAGGGTCTGTTTCCATGCTGTACATCTCTATGACTCTAGGACTCTAAATCAACAAGTTATCACACCATTCTGATGGGCTGCAATATTATTACTAACTGACAACAGGTCAAGACTGTAGAGGATAATGCGTACAGATTATAAAATATAAAATAGTAGGTATTATAAATATTTTGCAAGCAAGGTCAAAGAAGCATGACCACATTAAGCAAGGAAAATTTCTCAGTCACCTAAAAATAGAAAAGGTATAATAATGTCGGGATTTCAAGGAAAGACCCAGCCCTCACTCACATCAAATTGAAGATAGTAAGTAGATTAGTATTATAGTTGGTGCTACTTTGCCAGTTTCAAAGTAAAATTATAATAACATGACATAATATCAGTAGTCAAAAGAAAAACTCTGCATTGCTCCCATCTTGGACATGCAATCAAAATTATTTTGCAAACCAAGCCTAATGAAAATAAAGTTCAGACCGTGACATGGACTTGACTCAGTAAAACTGAAAAGTTGAAAAATCTGGACTCAAAGGGAGAAGTAAAAGTATCCCAATTTGAATATGACACAAAGCTGAGTGGAACAGTGAACTACAAAAAGGATGCAAAGATGTTCTAGTGTCATTTGGACAAGCTGAATGAGAAAATGCCTGGGAGATTGAGTATAATGTAGATATCCACTTTGGTAGCAAAAACAGGAAAGCAGATTATTGCAGTAAAGGTGGCAAATGGTATAATAAGAGGATCAAGAGGATCAAAACAAGAGGATCCAAATAAAGACACAGGGATGTTTTGCTGCCTTGGTGAGACCATATCTGGATTTGTCTCCTTATCTGAGGAAGGATGCTCTTGCTGTAAGAGGGAGTGCATTGAGGGTCTGCCAGACCGATGCTTGGCATAGCGGAACTGACGAATGAGAACAGATTGAATGAGTTAGGTGTGTGTGAGTGAGAGAGTGAGAGTGTGAGAGAGAGTGAGAGCGCGAGAGAGCGCGAGAGAGCGCGTGAGAGGTTTAATAACATCATTGAGCAGATTGGTTAGAAAATATTTCAAAACTCAATAGGGTTTTGGTGATAACCATGATGATCATTTTCATACTGTAATTCAGGCAAAGTCAAAAATAACAAAGAAATGTTGAGTCCATCTTTATAGATCATAGAAAAGTTTCCAGGAAAATAAAATTCAGAACAAAGAAATGTAACAATACAGTATTCTTAAGATTTTTCTAGATGACATAGAAGTGTATCCAAATAAATAAGAGAAACAAGACAATAATGATCAATGTGTGCAAGCAGATTTTTGTCAATGCAACGTACCGAGAATCAAATGTTGTAGCAAGATAGTCTAAACTGCTTTTCTCAAAAAAACTGCACGTATAGCAGATAGAATATTCAAAATTAACTATCAAAGCAAAACCCTCAGACTCTGGAAATGCGAACTGAAAACTGAAAATGCTCAAGTCAGAGAGAAACAGAGTTAACAGTAGATCGATGACTATCATTAGAGCTTTCACTGATCTTAAACATTAACACTGAAATAGCTTAGCTAAAGCTTAGTTAAATCTTGTAAAAGTATTAGAGAATCAGGAAATGTCAAAATCATTTAACTGTCACTTGATAGTAAACAATTTAAACACTGTTGAAGTCCGTTGCCAGAGCCTTTTGTCCTGCACTCAAAAGACAAACACAGAATGCCCATTTTCAAATAATCACAACAAGTTATTCAATTGACAACATTGCAGCCAACCAAAGTCAACTTGTCAACCAGTCATCCAAACAAATCTTATCCCGGAAAGACAGTGATTCAAGAATCAAGAAACAAAAAAATTAAGGAAGTCATTTTGCATTGCTACTGCCCATTGGCTATACAAGTGATAATTTTCACTAATAAAAATAATGAAACCAGTCCAAACAACATTTCACCCAACACACAACAAGCAATGTTATACATGAATTTCACTGCCAAAACAATGTCAGGTATGGAGGACCATATATCTCAGCAATTGGCAACATCATTGCCTATTATGAATAATCAAAGGCACAAGTACAGACAGCATTCAATCAGTCCACACTTTGAAAACTAAAACAAAAGTCCACTGCTTGATGTGATTCTGCAATGGGGTAGCACTTGCTGTAAAATCATATGCGTGCCAATAGCTATATTAACAGCTAATTTACTGAAACCAGTTCAGCTTGTAACTGAGCCATTTACATTTGCTGTAAGAATACATACATAAGCAGGAAATAGTTATTTGTAGGGTAATGGAACAGTGGGTGCAGCCAGTGCCAATCAGCAGAAATACATCCCTAGGGGTCCTGGGTTCATTGGCCAAGTAGTCTGAGGAAAGGTCACTAATCCCAAAATGTTACCAGACGTGCTGAGTTTTTCCAGCAATTTTTGTTTTTGAGCCTGTCACTTGGAATGTCACTGTACAGTACAACCAATCTGGCATATGAACCTCCTGAATTACAGGCTAAATCAGCCAACAATTGCTGTTATTCTCAGCTACACTTGGTGAATGGGGTTTAGGACTTTCATACAACTCCAAATATTCGCAGCAATAATCTCAAAAATCAAAAAACATTCATGAATTTAGAAATTACAAGTCAAACTATCAGAAGTTGGAAGATTAGTCAAAACTCCCTGTCAAAATATTATTCTAGTCCTCTAATCATGACAGTCAATATGGAACTTTTAACACATTACATTCAACAAATCCTCTTGAATCTTTTTTAAAAGTAATTAAATTACAAAGGCAGTGATTGTAATTAGTTTGGGCTTTCTGAAGGCATTTGACAAAGATACACAAGAAAATCTTAACAAGATGTTTGATGTACACCATACATGCCAAATTAGCTGACATGATTAAACCCACTTGATACTTGTTACATGAATATGATCAATAAAATTCACAATAGGGAGGAAGTAAATTGACTTGCGCTGCATTCTCTTTCAGAATATTGCTGTCTACACTGACAGGTAGAAAGATACTTACAAAAAAATGGCAGATGACATCAAGATCCATTCATGTGATCAGTTCCAAAAAGAACAGCATTCACAACAATCTGAAATAATTAAATAGTTTATAATGAGAAAACATTGATGGGTTTTAACATAAACATTAATTCACCTAAAATAAGTGAGAAGCTGGGTACAATAGAACAGGAAACCATAAATGTTTCAATAATTTAGTGTTCTTTATAACAAAGATGGATTAAGAAAAAGTCTTGATTCAAATTATTAACCTTTCATAATGCTGTCTGCTTAATGTGAATCACTAATGGAACAAATGACAATGGAATGCATCTAAGAAGTACAAACCAATTCAAGTAATCCTCTAAAATTTATAGGTCAATACTAGAATTAAAGATGTTAAGCATCTACCTTCAGAATAACTTCAGTACATTAGGAAAAAGTAAATGACTTTCATTTTAGTCAGACATAAGCTCTGCTGTCATTTCTTTTTACAAGACGCATAGTACATAGAACTCAAGATACAAACTGAGTTTAAAGGTGGAGTGCCACAAGGATTGGTGCTGGGTCCTCTACTTTTTGTCATTTACATAAATGATTTGGATGCGAGCATAAGAGGTACACAGTTAGTAAGTTTGCAGATGACCCCAAAATTGGAGGTTTAGTGGACAGCGAAGAGGGTTACCTCAGATTACAACAGGATCTGGACCAATGGCAGAGGTGGCAGATGGAGTTTAATTCAGATAAATGCGAGGTGCTGCATTTTGGGAAAACAAATCTTGGCAGGACTTATACACCTTAATGGTAAAATCCTAGGGGGTGTTGCTGAACAAAGAGATCTTGGAGTGCAGGTTCATAGCTCCTTGAAAGTGGAATCGCAGGTAGATAGGACAGTGAAGAAGGCATTTGGGATGCTTTTCTTTATTGGTCAGAGTATTTGAGTACAGGAGTTGGGAGGTCATGTTGCGGCTGTACAGGACATTGGTCAGGCCATTGTTGGAATATTGCGTGCAATTCTGGTCTCCTTCCTACCAAAAGTCTATTGTGATACCTGAAAGGGTTCAGAAAAGATTTACAAGGATGTTGCCAGGGTTGAAGGATTTGAGCTATAGGGAGAGACTGAACAGGCTGGGGCTGTTTTCCCTGGAGCATCAGAGGCTGAGGGTGACCTTATCGAGGTTTACAAAATTATGAGAGGCATAGATAGGATAAATAGACAGAGAAAGTATTTTCCCTGGGGTGGGGGAGTCCATAACTAGAGGGCATAGGTTTAGGGTGAGAGGGGAAAGATATAAGAGAGACATAAGGGGCAACTTTTTCACGCAGAGGGTAGTACATGTATGGAATGAGCTGCCAGACAAAGTGGTGGAGGCTGGTACAATTGCAACATTTAAGAGGCATCTGGATGAGTATATGAATAGGAAGGATTTGGAGGGATATGGGCTGGGTGCTGGCAGGTGGGACTAGATTGGGTTGGGGTATCTGGTCGGCATGGACAGGTTGGGCAGAAGAGTCTGTTTCCATGCTATACATCCATGACTCTGTGACTCAGTTGAGTTTTCTCACTGCCCTCAGAGACCAAAGCTAGGTATCTAAATTGTAAGAATCTGGAGAAGATAATGTCGATAACAGATAGTTATTTCACAAAGACTACAATCGCAGATATAGGAGAGTAGTGTGTAGTGGTAATGTCACTGGACTAGTACCCCAGAGGGATGTTCTTGGGACATGGGCTAAAATTCCACAATGATAGATGATGAAAGTTGAAATCAGAAAAATCTGAAATAAAATGCAAGTCTAAGAAAAATCATGTAACCATTGTCGATTGCTGTAAAAACCTATCTACTTTACTAATGCTCTTTAGGGAAGGAAATCTACTGTCCTTACCAGGTCCAGTGTGCATGTGATTCCAGATCCACAGTAAACTGCCCTCTAGTTAATTAGGAATGTGCAAGAAATGCTGACCTAGCCAATGATGCTCACATTCCATGTATGAAAGAAAGAAAATAATTATAGGCCACATAAATAATGAACATGCCTTAAGCAAGTCAGTGTAAAGAGTTCATCTCCTTCCAATTAAAAGGATGAAACTTGGATATCCCTCAGAAATAAATCCCAAAATATTTCACATGGTGAAATGCTTTGAACACAATGACAGTCAGTGGAAAGTCATATAAAGTGAATCCAGTGTTTTCGACCAGAATGGAAACAACTGGGGCATCCTTCCCCCAACCACTTTAAGTGACTGAAATTAATTTTATATACATAATTTGTATGTAACTATATTCCACCAGCTACTGAAATCATAGTTTTGTCATTTTACTTTCATGTTAGTCATACATAAAAACTGCTGTCATTTTATTTACAAGACCCACAGACATAGAACGTAACAGCTCAGTACAGGCCCTTCAGCCCTCGATGCTGCACTGACCCCTCTTTAAAAGAGCCTGTTAACAGACTTTGTTTGCTAAAAATACACTCGCCCACCCATAAATTCAACCATAATTCCATATCAATGGCTGATACAATGGATAAATAGCTATTGGAAATACAACAGCCATTTTGCACAAACCAAGAACCCACAAATGTGGTAAGTACAAGAATGGTTACAACACAACAGACCACTTAGCTTAACATGCCCATGCCAACATCCTCTAAAAGTAATTTGACAACTCCAAGATACTTATTCCACACCTCTTCCTTTTTCTCGTAGCCTTGCAAAGAATTTATATTGAGATAATATTAAAATCCTTCTTGAAAGCAGTCATCAAATCTGTTTCCACCCCAATCCCTGCTAGTTTTTTTTTCTGAAGTCTGAACGAAGCAAGACTGCATCTGTACAAACATCACTTAATATACTTAAAGTGAAATTCAGAATCACTGAATTGAAACTTCCTTGCAGCACAGCCAGGAACTGAAACTAAGGTACTGTCAAAAGAAAATATATTGCTGACAATGTTACTTTACGAAGAGACATGTTGCAATATATACGCAACAGTAAAGAAATAGTGCTCCAAAATGTTTTTTTCAAACCTATCTTCTTGCAAGGCATTAATATCTATGTGGAGCTCAATTCAATAGAGTCATAGACAAGTCAAAAAGGGTGGCACTGGAAAAGCACATCAAGTCAGGCAGCATCCGAGGAGCAACAAAGTCGATGTTTCGGAATATGGAGGGGAAAGGGGGATGAGAGATAAAAAGATGGTTGGGGGTGGGGGTGGGGCGGGGGGGGCAGGTATGAAGGTGATTGGTGGATACACGTGGGGAGTGATTGTGATAGGTTGGTGCTGAGGATGGAGTGGATGGGTGGGAAGGAAGATGAACAGATAGGACAGATCAAAAGGGTGGTGGCAAGTTGGAGGGTTGGATCTGTGATATGGAGGAGGGAGGGGAGATTTGGAAACTAGTGAAGTCAATGTTGATGCCACGTGATTATAGGGTCCCAAGGTGGAACTTGAGGCGTTCTTCCTCCAGTTGGTGGGTGACTTTGATTTGTCATACAGCATGGTCCAACCAGTGCCTGCCAAACATAATCCCAATATAAACTCATCCCACCTTCCTGATTAAAACAGACTTTGTTTGCTAAAAATACACTCGCCCACCCATAAATTCAACCATAATTCCATTTCAATGGCTGATACAATGGATAAATAGCTATTGGAAATACAACATCCCACCTTCCCACCTTCCTGATTTGTTATATTTTGATGCAAATACCATAAATATTCAAATTACATACGGCAAATGTTGTTTCATCTTAAGCAGGAACTGACCCAAATATCACATCAATATGATCAAATGCCAACATAAACCTCTGTATTGATGTTTGCACTCATTAATGTACATATCCAGAACCAAATTTTAAGTAAACAAATCATACCTACAGAATTAAGATAATTCATCTTTTTCACAACTAAACATTTATTTTTTTTTCATTCAATCTGATTGGATTCGCAACCAATAGCATTTATTGCAGATATAATTCATAGTGACCCATAAACTCTCCTTAAACTCCTATGTCTAACAAGTGCATATCACTCTACTAAAAGACCATTTTTGCTCCTTCACAATCTACAGATCCAGAAAATAATATTGTCTTATTCCTCTACAAAACTCTGCTCCAGGTTAAATTAATAGTTATGGCTTATATTTTAAGTTTAATCAAGAGACTTATCTCCAGAAAATATATAAGCAAGAAAGAACCCACTCTCCTCATTAATGCAGACTTCCTGTAGGCCACACTAAAAACTATTCACTTATCTGATTCTGTGCTGTGAATTGGCCCAAACAGTTGTGCTGTGAATTGGCCCAAACAGTTCCTCAAAGATCAGTTGTGAATTTCACTGTTTATCAATTTTCCCAGGCGCACTCCAATGTCCAGCGATACAAAGCAAAGACAGTAACTGTGTAGGTACACTGTGGTGTCAGTTTCTTTCTCTCTCTCTCTCCTGTACTGACTTCACTATGTCCTTCCTTGGTCTGTTCTTCTCCCTTTTAAAACGGCTGTTGTTTTGACCTTTTTTTCCAAAGTTCCAAAACAATGCAACAGCATATAAAACAGTAATTGCTGTTCCTGGAATTCGAGGAAATCACCTCCAACACCTACAATACCTCAAAAAAGGAGCATCCATTACAGCCAGAAATTTTTCCCGTCCTCCATCTTGGATTACCCAGAATTCTATTAGATTTGAAATAGTGATGGAAAGGGATAGACCAAATCTAAAAGTTGAATTTCTAAATTGGAGAAATGCTGATTTTAACTGTATGAGGCAAGAACTTTCAAAAGCTGATAGGGGGCAGATGTTCGCAGGTAAAGGGGTAGCTGGAAAATGGGAAGCCTTCAGAAATGAGATAATTAGAATCCAGAAAAATTATATTCCTATTAGGGTGAAAGGAAAGGCTTGTAGGTATAGGGAATGCTGGATGACTGAAGAAACTGAGGGTTTGGTTGACAAAAAGAAGGAAGCATGTGTCAGGTATGGACGGGATAGATCGAATGAATCCTTAGAAGAGTATAAAGGCAGTAGGAGTATACTTAAGAGGGAAATCAGGAGGGCAAAAAGGGGACATGAGTTAGCTTTGGCAAACAGAATAAGGAGAATCCAAAGAGTTTTTACAAATACATTAAGGACAAAAGGGTAACTATGGAAAGAATAAGGCCCAAAGCTTAAAAATGTGTTGCTGGAAAAGCGCAGCAGGTCAGGCAGCATCAAAGGAACAGGAGAATCGACGTTTCGGGCATAAGCCCTTCTTCAGGAATAGGGCCCCTCAATGATCAGCAGGGCTTTGTGTGGAGCAGCAGAAAATGGGGGAGATAATAAACAAGTATTTTGCATCAGAATTTACTGTGGAAAAGGACATAGAAGATATAGAATGTAGGGAAATAAATGGTGACATCTTGCAAAATGTCCAGATTATAGAGGAGGAAGTGCTGGATGTCTTGAAATGTATAAAGCTGGACAAATCCCCAGGACCTGATCAAGTGTACCCGAGAACACTGTGGGAAGCTAGGGAAGTGATTGCTGAGCCTCTTGCTGAGATATTTACAACATTATAGTCACAGGTGAGATGCTGGAAGTCTGGAGGTTAGCTAATGTGGTGCCACTGTTTAAGAAGGGTGGGAAGGACAAGCCAGGGAACCTGACGTCGGTGACGGGCAAGTTGTTGGAGGGAATCCTGAGGCCCAGGACGTACATGTATTTGGAAAGGCATGGACTGATCAGTCGTAGTCAACATGGCTTTGTGCATGGGAAATCATGTCTCACAAACTTGATTGAGTTTTTTGAAGAAGTAACAAAGAGGATTGATGAGGTCAGAGCGATAGATGCGATCTATGTAGGCTTCAGTAAGGATTTCGACAAGGTTTCCCATGGGAGACTGGTTAGCAAGGTTAAATGTCACAGAATACAGGAAGAACTAGCCAATTGGATACAGAACTGACTCAAAGGTAGAAGACAGAGGGTGGTGGTGACCAGTTGAGTGCCACAAGGGTTGGTGCTGGGTCCTCTATTTTTTGATATTTACATAAATAATTAGGATGTGAGTCTAAGAGGTACAGTTAGTAAGTTTGCAGATGAAACCAAAATTGGAGATGTAGTGGACAGCGAAGAAGGTTATCTCAGATTACAACAGGATCTTGATCAGATGGACCTATGGGCAAAGAAGTGGCAGATGGAATTTAATTCAGATGAATGTGACGTGCTGCATTTTGGGAAAGCAAATCTTAGCAGGACTTACACACTTAATGGTAAGGTCCTAGGGAGTGTTGCTGAACAAAGAGACCTTGGAGTTCTGGTTCATAACTGCTTGAAAGTGGAGTCGCAGGTAGACATGATAGTGGAGGAGGAGTTTGGTATACTTTCCTTTATCAGTCAGAGTATTGAGTACAGGAGTTGGGAGGTCATGTTGCAACTGTACAGGACATTGGTATGCCACTGTCGGAATATTGCGTGCAATTCTGGTCTCCTTCCTATCGGAAGAATATTGTGAAACTTGAAAGGATTCAGAAAAGATTTACAAGGATGTTGCCAGGATTTGGAGGATTTGAGCTACAGGGAGAGGCCGAACAGGCTGGGGCTGTTTTCCCTGGAGCGTCAGAGGCTAAGGGGTGACCTTACAGAGGTTTACAAAATTATGAGGGGCATGGATATGATAAATAGACAAAGGCTTTTCCCTGAGTTGGGAGAGTCCAGAACTAGAGGGCAGAGGTTAAGGTGAGGGGGGAAGATATAAAAGGGACCTAAGGGGCAACTTTTCCATGTAGAGGGTGGTACATGTATGGAATGAGCTGATGGAGGAAGTGGTGGATGTTGTAACAATTGCAACATTTAAAAGGCATTTGAATTGGTACATGAATAGGAAAGGTTTGGAGGGATATAGGCCGGGTGCTGGCAGGTGGGACTAGGATGGGTTGGGATAACTGGTCGACATGGACGCGTTGGACCGAAGGGTCTGTTTCCATGCTGTGCATTGCTATGAGTAAAAAATGAGGTCTGCAGATGCTGGGGATCACAGCTGCAAATGTGTTGCTGGTCAAAGCACAGCAGGTCAGGCAGCATCTCAGGAATAGAGAATTCAACGTTTCGAGCATAAGCCCTTCATCAGGAATAAGAGAGAGAGTCAAGCAGGCTAAGATAAAAGGTAGGGAGGAGGGACTAGGGGGAGGGGCGATAGAGGTGGGATAGGTGGAAGGAGGTCAAGGTGAGGGTGATAGGCCGGAGTGGGGTGGGGGCGGAGAGGTCAGGAAGAGGATTGCAGGTTAGGAGGGCGGTGCTGAGTTGAGGGAACCGACTGAGACAAGGTGGGGGGAGGGGAAATGAGGAAACTGGAGAAATCTGAATTCATACCTTGTGGTTGGAGGGTTCCCAGGCGGAAGATGAGGCGCTCCTCCTCCAGCCGTCGTGTTGTTGTGTTCTGCCGGTGGAGGAGTCCAAGGACCTGCATGTCCTCGGTGGAGTGGGAGGGAGAGTTAAAGTGTTGAGCCACGGGGTGATTGGGTTGGTTGGTTCGGGTGGCCCAGAGGTGTTCTCTGAAGCGTTCCGCAAGTAAGCGGCCTGTCTCACCAATATAGAGGAGGCCACATCGGGTGCAGCGGATGCAATAGATGATGTGTGTGGAGGTACAGGTGAACTTGTGGCAGATATGGAAGGATCCCTTGGGGCCTTGGAGGGAAGTGAGTGTGGAGGTGTGGGCGCAAGTTTTACATTTCCTGCGGTTGCAGGGGAAGGTGCCGGGGGTGGAGGTTGGGTTGGTGGGGGGTGTGGATCTGACGAGGGAGTCACGAAGGGAGTGGTCCTTGCGGAACGCTGATAGGGGAGGGGAGGGAAATATATCCTTGGTGGTGGGGTCCGTTTGGAGGTGGCGGAAATGGCGGCGGATGATACGTTGTATGCGGAGGTTGGTGGGGTGGTAGGTGAGAACCAGTGGGGTTCTGTCTTGGTGGCGGTTGGAGGAGCGGGGCTCAAGGGCGGAGGAGCGGGAAGTGGAGGAGATGCGGTGGAGGGCATCGTCGATCACGTCTGGGGGGAATCTGCGGTCCTTGAAGAAGGAGGCCATCTGGGCTGTGCGGTGTTGGAATTGGTCCTCCTGGGAGCAGATGCGGCGGAGGCGAAGGAATTGGGAATATGGGATGGCGTTTTTACAGGGGGCAGGGTGGGAGGAGGTGTAGTCCAGGTAGCTGTGGGAGTCAGTCGGTTTATAATAGATGTCTGTGTTGAGTCGGTCGCCCGAGATAGAAATGGAAAGGTCTAGGAAGGGGAGGGAGGAGTCTGAGACAGTCCAGGTGAATTTCAGGTCGGGATGGAAGGTGTTAGTAAAGTTGATGAACTGTTCAACCTCCTCGTGGGAGCACGAGGCAGCGCCGATACAGTCATCGATGTAGCGGAGGAAAAGGTGGGGGGTGGTGCCAGTGTAGTTGCGGAAGATGGACTGTTCCACATATCCTACGAAGAGGCAGGCATAGCTGGGGCCCATGCGGGTGCCCATGGCAACTCCTTTAGTTTGGAGGAAGTGGGAGGATTGAAAAGAGAAGTTATTCAGGGTGAGGACCAGTTCAGTCAGTCGAAGGAGGGTGTCAGTGGAAGGGTACTGGTTGGTGCGGCGGGAAAGGAAGAAGCGGAGGGCTTTGAGTCCTTCGTGATGGGGGATGGAGGTGTACAGGGACTGGATGTCCATAGTGAAAATAAGGCGTTGGGGACCGGGGAAGCGAAAATCCTGGAGGAGGTGGAGGGCGTGGGTGGTGTCCCGAACGTAGGTGGGGAGTTCTTGGACTAAAGGGGACAGGACCGTGTCGAGGTATTGGGAGATGAGTTCGGTGGGGCAGGAGCAGGCTGAGACAATGGGTCGGCCGGGGCAGGCAGGTTTGTGGATTTTGGGCAGGAGATAGAAACGGGCGGTGCGGGGTTGTGGGACTATGCATTGCTATGACTCTACTTATTGTACAAATGTTGAAATATTTAAAACACTCCACCTGCTGGTTAAACATAGCAAATGCTGAACTCAGATGTATTACCTCCATTTAAGCTTGCTATGCTAACTGCAATAAGCACATGAGTAAAGTGCTCGGCAGCACATCAAACCACTTTGAATAAGTGGCGTATGAATTCATGAAATAAACATCGAGAACTACAAAGGAAATGGAAAGGAACTTTTTGATGCAAGGTGTTATGTTGCTCAGGTAATGATCTACAGAGTAATCTAATGACAAGTCTTGCTTGACAGATTTCATAATGACTGTCAATCATCAGTCTTTCGTGGTCACATTCCCATCCTAACTTTGCTTTTTTCAATTTTTCACACCCTTATACAGCATTTTCACAATGTTTCATAAGAACTAGGAGCAGGAGTAGGCAATTTACTCTCAAGCCTGCTCGACCATTTTGTACGATCACAATTGATCTCATCTCAGCCTCAACTCAACTTCAACCATTTCTAATTAAAAATCTGACTATCTACCTCCTTAAATTTATTCAGTGTCTCAGCATTCACCATACTTTGGGATAGTGAATTCCAAAGATTCAAGACCCTTTAAGTATTTATCCTTGTCTCTGTTTTAAATCTGCAATTCCTTCTCCAAAAGCTGACCTCCCACTTTTGTTTGCCTCACGTTAGGAAACATAGTTTCTACATCTACTTTGTTAAGTCCCTTGAGTGTCTTATATAACCATTAGATCTCTTTTCATTCGTCTAAACTTCAGACAATATAGGGCTAAACTGCTCAATTTCTCTTCATAAAATAAACTACTCATCTTTGGGATCAATCTAGTGAACCTGCTCTGAACTGCTTCCAAAACAACTATATCACTTCTCAAGTAAGGGAGGAAGTGATGGAGGATTACGTACAAGTGCAGTCTAACTAATGCCTTGTACAGTTGCAGCAACACTTGCCTGCTTTTATACTCTATTCCTTTTGCAATAAATGTCAAATGTCTATTTGCCTTCCTTACTATCTGTAGTATCTGTGTACTATCACCTACAATTCATCTATGAGGACACCCAGACCCCTCTGCACCAAAACACTCTGAAGTTTCTCTGCATTTAGATAATAAATTGCCTTTCTATTCCTCTGATCAAAATGGATAATCTCACACCTACCACATTAACTTCATCTACCAAATTTTGACCCATACATTTAATCATTTCATATCCATTTGTAAATTTTGTATTTCTTTATGGCAATTTACTTTCCCATCTATTTTATTGTCATCTGTAAATTTGGTGATAATATTTCACTTCCTGAAACCCAAGTCTTTAATTCATGACGTAGTATCAGTCATTTCCAGGAAAAAACAATGAACCAATCCTTTATCAATAAATCATTTCAGATGATAAAAATAAACCACATTATTTGCTATTTATTTCATGTAAAGGACAAACATCAATACTAGAAGGTTGATAAGGCCACAAAGACTTTTGACACACTTGAATAAAAACCGAAAGAACTGCGGATGCTGTAAAACAGAAACAAAAGCAGAAGTTGCTGGGAAAGATCAGCAGGTCTGTCAGCTGGTAGAAGAGAAGAGAAATCTGGTGACTCTTCCTCAGAACTGATGGGAGCTAAGAAAATGTCAGTTTATATGCAAAAGATTGGATGGAGGAAGGGGGTAAGAAGTAAATGAAAGGTGGGGAGAGAGTCCAGAGAGAGAAAGAAGACGGTTAGAAAGACAAAGGAGTGCTTAACGATCTGGATAAAAGGATGAATAGCTGTTATTGGTGGCAGCAGAAGATCAAAGGCAGTAGCATCAGCAGCAGCAAGCATTCAACTCCTCCCAAGATTCCAGGCTGCGGCTTGGCCCAGGTATCTGCATGGAAATATGACTTAAATAAGGCTTCAATACCTGGACGTTTCTCTTGGTGCTTTTGGCTTTGTTTCCTTTACTTATGTTTTTTTAAATTCTGGTTTTCTGATCACATAACCCAGATGGCACTGGTTACATCATTGGAGGTGAGATGATGCCGAAGAGTGACGACTTTCATTCCCCAGTGGTGGTGCAGCAAAGGGGACTCCTGCTTAGCCACCAGGCCCATGGCCCATGATGGAGCACTTCACAGAAAGGACTGTAAAATTGAACACTTTGTTTATTTCTTCATTTCTCTGCCTTTATACTCAATGTTTTGGTTTATTTGTCTGTGGTTCAAGATGGCGCCAGAAAGTGGCAACACTTATCGCTGTATTTTGTCACAAGATACACATGAAAATAAATCAATCAAATCAGATATGACAGAAAGGTGCATTTCTTTGAATGTGAGAACTTCTCAGACTGTTGTTCCTTGTGTAATAAATAGTCAAATTCAGAGTGTCCCATCCATACACTTTGCAGACAGGCATAAGTCTTGAATATCTTTTGATTTTCAATTACATGGCTTGGTATGGCTTGGCAGGTGTTGGCCAATCCCTTAGTTGATAAAAGAGGTTGATGATCTCAAGGCAGTAAAATTCAAACAAAAAATTAATTTTCTGCTGTGAGAATCCAAACCAAATTCAGAAACATCCATAGAGGTGGAATCAGGTCTGGGTGGCACCAAAATTTTAGATTAGATTAGACTTACAGTGTGGAAACAGGCCCTTCGGCCCAACAAGTCCACACCGACCCGCCGAAGCGCAACCCACCCATACCCCTACATTTACCTGTTACCTAACACTATGGGCAATTTAGCATGGCCAATTCACCTGACCCGCACATCTTTGGACTGTGGGAGGAAACTGGAGCACCCAGAGGAAACCCACGCAGATACAGGGAGAACGTGCAAACTCCACACAGTCTGTCGCCTGAGTCGGGAATTGAACCTGGGTCTCAGGCGCTGTGAGGTAGCAGTGCTAACCACTGTGCCACCGTGCCGCCCACGGTGTCAAACTTAAGAACAGATTATGCAGTCAATATTCCAATACTACAACACAATATACCCATTAATTACAGAAAAGATGTATGATAATTGTCAATAGAAGAGCCATGAAACAGAGACCCTCAAATTCAGGTATCAAACTTAACCTAATTTGTTTCTTAGTTTGTAAGTTAATTGCCCCTTGAGCTTGCCCTGCAATTCAATAATTAAGACAGCTCTGGTAACTCCACATTTCCACTCACCCCTTACTTATCAAGATTACATCTGTTCCTGTGTAAAAATATTCAAGAAATCTGCTTCAATCACATTATGAAGAACAGAATTCCAAAGACTCAACTCTGAAAAAAAATTAACCTCCTCTGTTAAATGGGTAGCCCGTTAATTTCACATGGCGCCCCCTTGTTCTAGATTCTCCTACAAGAGGAAGCATCTTTTCCATTCTCACCCTGTCAAGACCCCTAAAGACAATTCAAGCTGGTCACCCTTCAGTCTTGGAAATTCTAGCCAAAATTAGCCTAGATTCTTTTGTTATAAGACAACCCACCCATTCTAGTCAAAAACATTCTGAACTGTTTTTACATTCCTAAAAAAGAGAGCAAAACTGTAGACAATACTCTAAATGTGGTCTCACCAGTACATTACATAATGAAGCATAACCTCCATATTTTTGTACTCCATTTCCCTCACAATAAACAAGAACATTCTATTGATCCTAATTCTTTGCTGTACCAGCAGCCTTTTATAATTCATGCACAAAAACATCAATGTCCCTCTTCACCTGAGAGCTCTGCAATCACTCACTCTTTGGATAATATACTTCTATATTCCTCCTGCCAAAAGTATAGTTTTACATTTTCCCACATCATACTCCATTTCTAACATCATGGCATCTTGACAACTGGGGGAAAAAAATTTCAATACCAACTGTGTTTCCTGTTAGCTAGCCAATCTTCTGGAGTACTGTGTTCAGTTCTGGTCACCCTGTTATCGGACAGATGTTGATAAACATGAAGGTTCAGAAGAAATTTACCAGGATGTTGCTGGGAATGGAGAGTTTGAGTTATAAGGAGAGGCTGGATGGGCTGGAAGTCCTTCCACTGGAGCATACTAGGTTGAGAAGTGACCTTATAGAGGTTTATAAAATCATGACTGGTATAGATAAGGTGAATGGCAGATGTATTTTCCCTATAATGGGGAATTTCAAAATTAGGGGCATATTTTTAAGATGAGAGGAAAAATATTTAAGGAGAATAGCAACCACAACACCGCACGATCCTGCCACAGCAACCTCTGCAAGACATCAGATCATCAACACGGATACTACCATCACATGTGGGAACACCACCCACCACATGAATGGTATGTACTCATATGACTGAGCCAACATTGTTTACCTCATATGCTGCAGGAAACGATGCTTGGAGGCATGGAACATCGGTAAGATTGTGCAGATGTTACGACAACAGACGACCGACCATCGTCGAACAACTGATAGGCAGTTAGGGAACATTAAGAACATTCAATCGTTGACCTCCAGGTAAGTGTCCACCAAAGAAGCCTTCAAGATACACAACAACGCAGAATCGCTGAGCAGAAAATGACAGTCAAGTTCCGTACCCATGAGGGCAGCCTCAACCGTGATCTTAAGTTCAAGTCACTCTACATATAACCACACCATACCGTTGTGTGTAAAATCTCCTTACCTTTTTGTTTTCACACCACCACCTCGATAACTTGCTATTACCTCTCTACCTTAATTAGTTTGTACAGTTCTGGATTATCTGTTACTTTGGTTAAACCCTTGTCACACGACTGTTACATCTATCATGTTATTCCAGCCATTTGGCTTGTCTCTAGCACCATCCTATTTTTGATTCTTTTTTGTAATTATTAATTGGATCATAGGTCCCTTCACTTGCTGTTCAGCTATTGACATTTTTGATCACCTGCAAAGATTTGATACTCAGCCTGTTGACACTCCACTCATACTATGTGTATTTATTTTTTGACACTCCTAATTACCTAATTATCTTACCATTATCTCTCTGCATATAAAGTCTGTGCCTGTGCACTTTCTTCTACTTCATCTGACGAAGGAGCAGCATTCCAAAAGCTTGAGACTTCAAATAAACCTGTTGGATTTTATCCTGGCGTTGTGTGCTTCTGACTTTGCCCACTCCAGTCCAACACTGGCATCTCCACATATTTTCACTATAGAATCAGAGGCCCAGAAGTCACCTGATAGAAGAATACATAATTATGAGAGAGATGGATAGGGTAGATAGCTGGAGTCTTGGTTCCAGGGTTACCAGGGAGTATAGTTTATGGTGAGAGGGGGAAAGTTTAAAAGGAGATGTACGAGACATGTTTTTGCATAGAGAGCAGTAGCTGCATGAAGCATGCTGCCAGCTAAGTAGGTAGGTATATATGCAATGTTTCAAAGACATTTAGACAGAAACATGAACAGGCAGGGAATAGAGGGATACACACCACATTTAGGAAGATGAAATTAGTTTAGAATGGCATTATGGTCAGTGCAAACATGATGGGCAGAAGCAAAACACCACAACCAATTCTAGAGTCTGGACAGAAGAATTAAACAGTCAGTGTGAAACTCAAAATGATATAGCAAGAGTCCAACTGTATATAGCTAGTCCAGTATACAACACAAATGTGAGGAACACCAAGCAGAGGATAAAAGTACAGCAACAGGTTATTCAGCCCTTCTGGAATGCCCTGATATTCACTGATCTAGTTACGGTCTCAATTTCATTTTCCTAGTTTGCTTGTCTAGCAGATGAAATTTGAATATAGTAAAATCTGCAATTTTAAAAAGCTATCCTAGTGGTGATCAAAGTTAAAAATCACACAACACCAAGTTATAGTCCAACAGGTTTAATTGGAAGCACACTAGCTTTCGGAGTGACGCTCCTTCTATAACCTGGCATGTGTGATTTTTAACTTTGTACACCCCAGTCCAACACTGGCATTTCCAAATCATGACTAGTGGTAATGTGTAGCAACGGTCAAGTGTTATAAAAGCCCATCTAGTTCATTGATGTCCTCCAGGGAACAAAATCTGCCATCCTTACCTGCTCTGGCCTCCATATGACTACAGAGCCCACACCAATATGATGTTTCGTAACTGCTCTCTGAAATAGCCTTTCAAGCCAATCATAGTGTCATAGAGTCATAGAGATGTACAGCATGGAAACAGACCCTTCAGTCCAACTCGTCCATGCTGACCAGATATCCCAACCCAATCTAGTCCCATTTGCCAGCACCTGGGCCCATATCTCTCCAAACCCTTCCTATCCATATACCCATCCAGATGCCTTTGAAAATGTTGCAATTGTACCAGCCACTACCACTTCCTCTGGCAGCTCATTCCACACACGTATCACCCTCTGCATGAAAAAGCTGCCCCTTATGTTTATTTTTATATGTTTTCCCTCTCACCCTAAACCTGTGGTGCAGTCACTTCCTGTTCCTTTTCTCAGTGGGTGATAGATGTCTAGCCACAAAAAGACATGATCCTCTCTCACTAGTATCCTCACATACAGATGAGGAAGGACACCACTTCGACTGGGACAACACATCCATCCTGGAACAAGCCAAACAAAGGCACGTACGAGAATTCCCGGAAGCATGGCATTCCAACCGGAACTCTATCAAAAACACATGGAGTTAGACCCCATTTGCCACCCACTGAGCAAAGGAACAGGAAATGACTTTACCAAAGGAAATAACATCACCAACCCAAAGAAACCCAAACACACAAATAGAAAGCAGGAACTTTCAACATTGCTTTGCCTGAGGCCCACTGAAGGTGTTATCTAGTAGGGTAACGTAATGTCTGGAAATGAACCTTGCAGCTCAGTGAGCAAACCTACATGCAAAACCTCAACCTAAGCTACAAATCTTCACAAAACTCACTGCTCAACCTCTCCCTATAGTTCAAATCCTCCAACTCTGGCAACATCCTTCTAAATCCTTCCCGAATGCTTTCAAGTTTCACAACATCTTTCCAATAGGAAGGAGACCATAAATGCACGCAATATTCCAACAGTGGCCTAAACAATGTCCTGTACAGCCACAACGTGACCTCCCAACTCCTGTACTCAATGCTCTGACCAATAAAGGAATGCATACTAAACTCCTTCTTCACTATCCTACCTACCTGTGACTCCACTTTCAAGCGACTATGAACCTGTACTTCAAGGTCTCGTTGTTCAGCTACATTCCCTAGGACCTTACCATTAAGTGTATGAGTCCTGCTAAGATTTGCTTTGTCAAAATGCAGCACCTCGCATTTATCTAAATTATACCCCATCTGCCACTTTTCAGCCCATTGGCCCATCTGATCAAGATCCTGTTGTAATCTGAGGTAACCTTCTCTGCCATCCACTACACTTCCAATTTTGGTATCATCTGCAAACTTACTAACTATAACTCTTATGCTCACATCCAAATCATTTATATAAATTATGAAAAGTAGTGGACCCAGCACCGATCCTTGTGACAGACACTCCACTGGTCAGAGGCCTCCAGTATGAAAAACAAACCTCCACCATCGCCCTCTGTCTTCTACCGTTGAGCCAGTTCTGTATTCAAATGACTAGGTCTCCCTGTATTCAATGAGATCTAACCTTACTAACCAGTCTCCCATGAGGAACCTTGTCGAACGCCTTACTGAAGTCTATATAGATTACATCCACCACTCTGCCCTCATCAATCCTCTTTGTTACTTCTTCAAAAAACTTAAGTTTGTAAGACATGATTTCCAATGGAAAAAGCCATGTTGACTATCTCTAATCAGTCCTTGCCTTTCCAAATACATGTACACCCTGTCCCTCAGGATTCCCTCCAACAACTTGCCCACCATCGACGTCAGGCTCACTGGTCTATAGTTCCCTGGCTTGTCCTTATCACCATTCTTAAACAATGGCACCACGTTAGCCAACCTCCAGTCTTCAGGCACCTCATTTGTGACTATTGATGATACAAATAACTCCGTAGGAGGCCCAGCAATCACTTCCCTAGCTTCTAGGGTACACCTGATCAGGTCCTGGGGATTTATCCATTTTAATGCATTTCTAGACATCCAGCACTTCCTCTTCTGTACTATGGACATTTTTCAAGTGATCACCATCTATTTCCCTACATTCTATACCTTCCATGTCCTTTTCCACAGTAAATACTGATGCAAAATACTTGTTTAGTATTTCCCCCATCTCCTGTGGATCAATTCCCAGACAATTGGAGATAGATAATAAACATGGGCACAGTCAGGAACACCAACATCCCATGAACAAATGAATAAATTTAATGACCCAGCCTCCACAACTTTCTGGGAAAGAGAATTCCTTAGACAAATGTCTCTCAAAAGAAGAAAACATTTTCCCAAGACTGAGATGAGAATACCTCAGTTTTAAACTGTGGCTCCTTACCTCTGGTCTTCCACACAAGTGGAAGCATTCTTCCAATATCTTACCAATCAAGTCCCCTCATGATCATACAAATTTATTAAGATTATCTCTTATTCTTCTAAACTCCAATGGGTATGTGCCTACTGTTCACTGTTTCTCAACAAGATAGACCCTTTATTGCAGGAACCCTCTCCAAGCTGCTTCTAAGTTATTTACCAAATAAGGAAGATCAAAGATTTACATAGTACTCCAAATATGATCCCACCCCAGCCCTGTGCAGCTGCAATGAAGCTTCTATATTTCATTTCCCTTGAAATACAAATGTTAATATTCCATTTGCCTTCTTAATTACTTTTTGCACCTGCAAAGTAACTATGTGATTCATCTACGAGAACACAGGTTCCCCGGCAAGTTCTGTAATTTCTGCGTAAGACACAAAGAACTGGTTCAATGGAAACTAGTGGAATACAAACTGCCTCAAGTCACCTATGGCAGGGCAACTAAAGTGGCAGGCATAACATCAAGTTTTGAAAAGCCACACCAGAACATGATGGGTGGAAGAGAAAAAATAGTTTTTTATTAATATTATTTGCTAAAACCTAACAGAGCAGTCCTTCTTGAGCCTTAAGTCCATCAACAGAACACATCACCAAACATTGTTCAAATAACCACTTACGCACAGAAGCCTCTATTTATCTTGATTTTTGGAGCTTTGCAATCCACACATTTGCATAGTAGAGGACATTCCACAAATCAAGTGACTGTAGTTAGGATTATCCTGGAGTTTAATGATTTAAAGATGGTAGATCAGCAGTAGAAAACGAGGTCAAAGATTGTTTTTACATAAAATTTGAAATACACATAGTTTTCAGTGATAATTTTATTCACTGGCATCAGAGAAGGAAATGGTTTTTCAAAACACGGTTCAGAACGATCTAATTATAGATCAAGAAATAATATTAATGGCAGGTTGCCTTTCCCTCCACCACTTTTCAGGGTTAATGAAGAATAATTTGTCTCAACAGCACTCTCATTTGAGTCACAAATCTGTAGTTCTAATGATAGCTGCATTATTGGAGGTCCAGTCTTTCAGATGAGACATTAAACAGAGGTTCTGCATACATTCTCAGAAGGTTATAAAATATACCAGAGCACTATTCAAAATAAATTATGGCCATTTTTCCAGTATCCTGGCTAAAAATTTTCCTTAACCAGATGACTAAATCAATGACCTACAATCAATTAGTTACTTCATTATTGCCGTCAGTTTGCCAAGTATATATTTCTGTACTTGCTATCATATTCCCGATATTGCAACAATATTTCAAAAGAATTACAAGGGGTCCCTGACTTACAAACATCCATTTACAGACACTCGCATTGCAACGCCACACAGGGTATAACTGGATATACAAACATTTTCTTTACCTACAAGCAATTATTTTAACACAGATTCGAGTGGACCCCAACGTGGATCTTGTGACAGCAGTGAGTACTTAATAATCCCAGGTGAGCACTGGACCTGGCATTGGAATCGATGCTGCTAAATCAGCAGAGGCGACGAAAGCAAGGTAGACCCAGTAGCTAAAGACGGCACCTGAGGATCAGCAACTTGGTTGGGCCCAGCACTCGTAATGGCAAAGCTGTGGTAGCAAAGTGGTGGCAGGAGGGCATCATAGTAAACTGAGGTGAGACTGGCGGCGAGAGATGTTACTCTGACCTTGGTGTATCTGACACAGGTGGCAAAGAAGAATCCGCCCATTAGCGAAAGATGGCATCTAAAGATTGGCCATTTCAACATTGGTTGGATCAGGTGTAGATGGTGGCAAGGCAATGGAGGAAGGATGGCGGTGCGGGCGTTGATGATGATGATCTGGCTCAGGACTGATGGAGTCCTAAAGTTATGTTTTCTAACTTTTTTTATCTGAAAGCTATTCAAAATGTCACTGGATCATGGCGACATTGGAAAAGCTTTTCACTGTATTTTACTGTTCTTATTGTTAAATACATGTGATTATAAACACATTATTTCATTCATTTATATTGTCCTGCATTGTATTCCAATTTGTGCACAAATTGACTTGCAAATAGACTCAAGAACAGAATGCGCTTGCAACCTGGGGACTGCCTATAATTGACTCTGAACAATTTTGAAACATTGAGGTTGTGAAAAGCATAATATAAAATCGAAGTCTTTGCTTCTTCCTTTTACATCTTGTTGTATAAATACACTGAAGACATTTAATGATTCATCACTTTTCATATGCATTTTACACTTGTGCTTTCTAGTCCTAGAGATTACACTCATACTAAATCAGCACTGATTTCTAAATGCAAAGCAGCAATAAGAATGCATCAAGAATGTATATTGGAAACAAAACAGCAACTACTTCCAAATGTATCTTTCATGAAACATTGAATTATGTCTATTTTTTCTGAAAATTGCACCTCAATTATCAAACAACACAAAAGAAATTCAATATAATTTGTGATGGAATCTGTTGCTGATTGGACTGGATTTTTCAAGTAGCAGCAATCTCATGCCCCTTCTTTTACGAAATGAGTGCACTCCATATTTTTGCGGAGATTCTCAATCAGGACCTCTTCAGAAAAATGAAGACGTACTCTCATTCTAACAGCTTTTTCTTAGTGCAGAACTATCAAAGGAAGGAAAACAATGCCCCCTTCTCACAGCAGTCAGTTGCCATATTCTGAAATTTAAAGGTCCAGAATCACAGATAGCTGTCAATGTGGCTAAATAGAAGTGTAATGTTATAGTACGAGGAGAGTAGACTGCCAGATAAGTAGGGTGGGTTTGGGATAGGTTGATGTGAGAGTATGGAGTAGGGTAAATAGGGTGTCAGAGTGCATGACGCACGATGAATGAGGGCTGGATGTCAGCTGGGTAGGGTTCCAGATGCGCAGGATGCCAAAATGGCATGGAGTACAGTACCATTTTAGGTGGCAAGGGAGCCAGAGTGAAAGTGGCAAAAAGATCAGCTAGGTGATGTCGTATCTAGGGTAGGATGACAGTCAGGTGCAGTGTGGGGGCAGGGAATTCTGGATCAAGATGTGGGTTAAGTTGAGGGTGTGAGAGCTAAGTATGGGGTCCATTAAATAGATACTCAGGAATTAAACCAAATAGTTAGTTAATTTCATCAGACCATTCCGAAGTCTCCAATTTAAATGGAGAATTTCAGGCTTATGAGAATCACCCAGCAGAATCTTCAATTCTGCAACAATTTCTTTTGAGTTGATTTGATGGGGATTCTGCAAGGTCCCCAGGCTTAAACCCTATATACTCTGGAACAACAGTCTGATAATCAGAAAATCACATTTAACATTCTGGCAAGCTTTTTCCAAGGAAGCTACATTTGACAGTTCCAAAGTATTGCATGGAATTCAGCAATAGAAAAAAGGTTTATTGCAAGGTTTTCAGTAGATCACTCATGACATTTCAAGGTCACTGAAAGAGTTAAAAAGCACAGGCATTTGAGTGTGTCAGTGAATGAGGGTGTGAAAGAGCAAAGCAGACTTCACATTAGGCGTGCTACAGATAGCTGCACAGCTGTACGACACAAATTCTGTGAAGGGTTAAGAGCAGCTGATGGCTCTGCGCTGAGAGCTCAGAAAGATGATCTAGGAATTAGAGGGCAGCTAAATATTGGAGTCAGGTCTTAGAAGTTACTCCTGGTGGGAAAAGTAATTGGGAAAGTCACTGACTGGGTTAGACGAAAACAGTAATGAGTTCTGGCAAAGGCTGTGAGCATTACAGTGCAGTTCTACAAGGGGATAGCAAAAAGTTCACAAGCAATACTTATGCCTTTAACTGAGCAAAATTAAAATTCAAAGAAAAACCCAGGGACAGGACAGAACTGGGGCTAGGCATCACTCAAGCTACAGTTATATTCGAGTTTGTTTGCAGTTTCTGGAGTTCAGGGGAATGTCAACAGAGGAAAGGAGGATAATAAGCTGTACATAAGCAATCATTGAGGCAGTCCATGATGGAGTAGCTCTTCAGAGGGGGTTTCCAGACCAGGTCAGTAAAAATGAAGTACTGTGATTTCTTGTGAAATTCACTGAGACTTGGTGACACATCATGCTATTCTGACTTGTACAGTGAGCACGTACAAGTGCGTCGTACACGTGCACAATGCATATGCACAGTGAATTTTGTGAATGTGAGGTTGTGTGCGCTTGTGCGGAAGAGGGTGTGGGATGTCCAGTTTGCAATTGGTGAAAAATCCAATGTCTGTCTCAGGTCCCATCAAATATTACAAAGTTGTAGAAAAGTTCTTGTAGAATTTGTTAATGTGAACATGGGTGTTGGCATTTGCTGAAGTTAAAGCCTAGTTATGATTTTCATGATGAACTTTAATAAACATATTCAAAAATAATACAAAACAAAGAACTGTCGCTGCTGGAAATCTGAAACCCAAATAGAAATTGGTGGAGAAACTCAGCATGTGTGGCAACATCAATAGAGAGAAAGCAAAGTTCATGTTTCAAGTCCAGTGACCCTCTTCAGAAGTGATAATAACTTGGAAGAAGTGGCATACAGGTATATGCTGAAGGCAGGAGGTGGGGATAGGCGAGCAAAAATGAGTAAGCTGATAAGCAGAGATGAGGTCCAGAGAGAGAGGAGAGAACAATGAAGATTATAACAAAATTGGAGGTGTAGTGGACAGCGAAGAGGATTACCTCAGATTACAACAGGATCTTGACCAGATGGGCCAATGGGCAGAGACGTAGCAGATAGGAGTTTAATTCAGATAAATGCAAGGTGCTGCATTTTGGGAAAGCAAATCTTAGCAGGACTTATACACTTAATGACAAGGTCCTAGGGAGTGTTGCTGAACAAAGAGACCTTGGAGTGCAGGTTCATAGCTCCTTGAAAGTGGAGTCGCAGGTAGGTAGGATAGTGAAGAAGGCATTTGGTATGCTTTCCTTTATTGGTCAGAGTATTGAGTACAGGAGTTGGGAGGTCACGTTGTGGCTGTACAAGACATTAGTTAGGCAACTGTCGGAATAATATGTGCAATTCTGGTCTCCATCCTATCGGAAAGATGTTGTGAAACTTGAAAGGGTTCAGAAAAGATTTACAAGGATGTTGCCAGGGTTGGAGGATTTGTGCTATAAGGAGTGGTTGAATAGGCTAGGGTCCTTTTCCCTGGAGCGTCGGAGCTGAGGGGTGACCTTATAGAGGTTTACAAAATTATGAGGGGCATGGACAGGATAAATAGACAAAGTCTTTTCCCTGGGGTTAGGGAGTCCAGAACAAGGTTTAGGAAGAGAGGGGAAAGATATAAAAGAGACCTAAGGGGCAGCTTTTTCACACAGAGGGTGGTACGGGTAGGGAATGTGCTGCCAACGGAAGTGGTCAAGGCTGGTACAATTGCAACATTTAAGAGGCATTTGGGTGGGTATACGAATAGGAAGGGTTTGGAGGGATATGGGCCGGGTGCTGGCAGGTGGGACTAGATTGGGCTGGGATATCTGGTTGGCATGGATTGGTTGGACCGAAGGGTCTGTTTCCATTCTGATCATCTCCATGACTCTAAGTACAGTGAACTGGATTGAGCGAAGTGCAGGTAAATCACTACTTTACCTGGAAGGCATATCTGGAACTTTGGATTGTGAAGGAGGGAAGGAGGAAGTAAATAAGCAAGTGTTACACTTTTTGCAATTGCCAGAGAAGTTGCCATGGTGGAGCAGGGAAGTATTGGAAATGAATGAGGAATGGACCAGGGTGTCCTGGAGGGAATGGCCCTTGCAAAATGCTGGCAAGGGAGGGGAGGAGAGGGGAATGTGTGTCTGGTGGTGGCATCCCTCTGGAGGTGGCAGAAATGGTACTAACAATCCTTTAATACTGGTGGGGTGCAAAGTGAGGACCACGGAAATCTTAACGGTGTTGTGGAAGATAAGAGACGGGGTGAGGCAGAAGTGCGGGGAATGGGTCAGACACGGCTGAAGGCCCTATCAACTGTGGTGGTGGGGAATCCTCGGTTGAGGAAAAAAGGTGGATATTTCTAAGGCTCCCCTGCAGAAAGTGGCAACACGAGAACAGATGCAACACAGACAGGGAAACTGGGAGAATGGAATAGTCTTTGTAGGAAGCGTGCAGTGAGGTTGAATATCCCAGGTAACTGCAGGAGTTGGTGATTTTGTAGTACAGGGGAACCTCGATTATCCGTATACTAATTATCCGAAAATTGGAATTTCCGAAGGAGATCTCAAGGTCCCGACACAAACATTACATCAAAGACGTGTGTCCAACACTGATCACATCTTTTGTTTACAGTGATTAAAAGTGCTGCTGAGAACAGTCCTGGACTGATGGGAGCGCAGGCACCATCTCTAAATGACTCACCTTCCACCTCGCTCTCTCCCACCCTACACTTTCCCTGGGGTTCTACACAGGCATGTGCCCTAAACCCCTCCTTCTCCAGATAATCTCTCCAACACTATCCTTTACAGGGCAGAGGTGGAACCTGTCAAAACGTTGCAGTAAAAAGGTGTGTGTGTGTGTTAGTTATTTGGAGACTCACTCTCCAAAAGGCAGCAGCAGCAGCAGCAGCCTTTTTGGCGGTGTCCAGTCCGGCTGCCCCAGAGAGGGAGTGGGGGTGGGAGTGGGGGCGGGCGGGGACAGTGTTGGGGGTCAGAGCGCAGTGTTGGATGGGATCGGGATGGGAAGGTGATGTTGGAACGGGGTTTGGGGTGTGGGCGGGGCAGTGTTGTAGGATTTGAGGGGGTGGGTCCTCACGCGCATTTTGCTGCTGCCTAGTCTGAACAGGGAGCAGACTTAATAGAAAACCCTGAGCCCCAGAGAAAAGGCATTCAATTGATTAACTGAATAATCAATTATCCAAATGAAAAAGTGCCCATCCATCTCATTCAGATAATCAAGGTTCCCCTGTAGATGTCAGTAGCCATCCTATCTCAAAAATGGAAACAAATGTCAGGAAGCAAAGGGAAGAGTCAGAGATGGACCAGATGAAGGAGAGGACACGGTGGAAATTGGAATCAAGATTGTTAAATTTTCTCAATTCCAAACGAGAGTGTGAAACATGTCATTGATATATTAAACAAAAAAATTGTGGTTAGAGCAGGATTGGAACAAGCAAAATTCCACATATCTCACAAAGAGACAGGCATAATTGAGATGCATTCAGGTACCCATCTTTGATCTGAAGAAAGGGAGAGGAATTAAAAGACAAGTTTTCAATGTGACAGGAAGCTCAGCCAAGCAGAGGAGATTGTTAATGAATGGAACAGTTCAGGTTTTCTTTCCAGGAAGCAAACAAACCTAAGACCTTCCTCCTTTTTTGGTTCACTCACAGGATGTGGGCGTCCCTGGCTAGGCCAGCATTTAATGCCTATCCCTAATTACCCAGAGGGCAGTTAAGAATCAACAACTGCTGTGATTCTGGAGTCATATATAGGCTAGACCAGGGAAGGATGGCAGATTTCCTGCTGTAAAAGGGCATTTATGGACCAGATAAGTTTATCCCGACAATCAACAATGGTTTCACAGTCATCATTATAGCCTTAATTCCAGATTGTTTATTGAATTCAAATTCCACCATCTGCCATAGCAGGATTTGAACTTGACTCCCCAGAAGGTTAGTTAAGTTTCTGGATTATTAGTCTAGCAATAATACCACTAGGCCACTGCTTCCCATAATGCTTCCACTTCCTGCTGAGGGATGAAAATTTAAAAGCTTGCATGTTCACGGTGAAGAGGAGATGGCTGGTGTCTGTGAATAGTAATTCTGAAACTGATATAAAGCTGACATAATATAGTATGGCAGCTGTCAATGCTTTTCTGGAAAGGGAAGATTACACCCCTAAGTAATTTGGAGAAATTAACCATGGCTATGCATGTTTAGAGAGTGAACAAAAAAGTTGCCAAGTTTGATTTTGTAGCCCTCGCTATTAATTCTAAGTTATGAGAACAATACAGCATCTTAGATTGAAAGAAAAGAATCTAACTTAGACAAAAACACACTTGAATTTGGCAGAATTCAGTTACAGATGAAGAAGTTTTAAATGGAACAAGGGAAAATAAGGGAGGAAAGCTGAACTTGAACTCCAGGGAGAGAGGTTAGCAAAGAAGGAAAGACATAAGGAAGAGAAGAACTTCTAAAAGGAGGAAAAAAAAAAATCAGAAAACATGAAGTTACAGAATAAATGCTTAGTTGCTTAAAGGAAATTGGTCCATTCAACACAGGCTAGTATGAAGAATAAAAATGATCTCAGAAAAACAGTAAGACTTCATTGCCATAATGCAGAGCATGTAAAAGTAAATTGTTTGATGTAGAACACTAAAACAGTGGCCATATTAAGAACACTTTCAGAGTCTTTTCAAAAAACAGTAGCAGTAAATGACAAGGATGTTAAACCAGTGGCACTGGTGCATGTGACAGGAATTTCCGCAAGGCAAGTTGCATCAGAAAGTGAAGCTCAAAAGGAACACTTTACAGCTAATGTGTTTACAATGGGAATAAATTGAAATGCCAAGAATGATGGGGGTTTTATGTATTAGGTGAAATCATTTCATTTCTGTCCAAGAAAGATTGTTATTCTGAGAGACTCATTTGATTCAGAGCCTGTAATAAGGATTCAGACCCTTCTTCAGAAAATTCATTGTATCAATACACTTTGATTCAATGTTGAGGGAGAGTGTGTATTTTACCCACTGCGTTAAGTAAATTTAAACTGTGCTCTGGTAAAGGAGTCGCGTGTGGTTATAATTATTCCTGAATTACCTATTAAAAATATAGATTTTATATGAATAAATAATGTAGCAGGCATGTTTATACTACCATCTAGCAAGGAGTATCCCAATTTGTAAGTTGTTTCTTCAGTATAAATGCCATACCTATTTGTGATCCAGTTGAGTAAAGAACTGGTTCCAGGCAGAAGTAACTGATGCATCCATGTCAGTAATCCACAGTACAGAGGCCAAAAAAGGGGCCTGCAGAATCGCCAAATAAAGGCTTTCAATGGAAAGGACTGAGGCCACAAAGTAAACTTGAGCGTCAATGACACTTGACATGCAGCCAGAAATGCTTTCTACTTTGAGACACAAGATACAACAGCAGGAAGTCAAGAAAGTCAAATTTCCAAAGACAGCTTCACACCCCAAAGGGATTGGAAGGTGTGAATCGTGAATTATGTTTGAGACTAAAAGTGCTGGAAATAAAAAATTGAAGGCCAGAGTGAAGAAACAATGGGCATTATTCAGAAAGAACTATATAAGACATGTTTGGAATGGGAACTGAAAAAAACAAAAATCTCAACATATACAGAGATGAAATCAGACAAGATAAATAAAGTATCTCAATAACTTCTTGACTTTGACCAGCAAGAGACCATGTGTTATCATAGAAAACAAGTTACTTTGACCCTGTTGTCTCAAAATTAGACATTACCCGATCAAGTTCAGAAAATGGATTTAAAGATGAATTATACCTCCACCTGGCATAAAGAACAACACCTGGTCCAAGGAGTTATCGAGGTGAAAGTAAGATCTGCAGATGCTGGAGATTAGAGATGAAAGTGTGGTGCTGGAAAAACACAGCAGATCAGGCAGCATCCAAGAAGCAGGAAAATCAACGTTTCGGGTAAAAGTCCTTCATCAGGACTGTAGAGAGAGGAGGAGAACTTTTTCAAGGTAGGCATCTTGGAAGAGGATTCGCAGTGAAGTTAGAATCAACTAGGCGAAAGTGAGGCCTGCAGATGCTGGAAATTAGAGTCGAGCGTGTGGTGCTGGAAAAGCACAGCAGGTTAAGCAACATCCGAGGAGCAGGAATGTCGACACTTCAGGCAAAAGCCCTTCATCAGGCCTTCAACGGCTATATTCCTGCTCCTTGGATGCTGCTTGACCTGCTGTGCTTTTCCAGCACCACACTCTCAACCCCAAGGAGTTATCGATCCAATCTGTTCACACTGACCATATTCCCAAACTACAACAGTCCCATTTTGCCTGGGTTTGGCCCACATCCTCCAACCATTCCCATTCACGTACTTATTGAAGTGTCTTTTAAATTTTGTAACTGTCTACCACTTTCTCAGGAAATTCCTTCTACACTCGAACTACTCTGTGTAAAAAAGTTGGCTCTCATGTCCTTTTTAAAACTTTCTCCTCTCACCTCAAGCTCTGTAACATCACGCCTCAATGTCCTACATTCCAGTGAAAAATGTCCCAGCCTATTCAGCCTCTCCTTATAACTCAAACCCTCTATTCCTGGCAACATCCTGGTAAATCTTTTCTGAAACCTCTCTAATTTAATAATATCTTTCCTTAAGCAGGGTGATCAGAACTGCACACAGTACTCCAGAAGAGGCCTCACCAACAACCAAAACAACCTAAACATTATGTCCCAATTTCTATACTCAATGACAAAAACTACAGTTGCTGGAAAAGCTCAGCAGGTCTGGCAGCATCTCAGAACTAAGAAAGGGTTGCTCGACCTGAAACTTTAACTCTGATTTCTCTCCACAGATGCTGCCAGATCTGCTAAGCTTTTCCAGAAACTTCTGCTTTTGTTTCTGATTTACAACATCCACAGTTCTTTTGACTTTTATTTCCTATCCTCAAAGGTCTGAACGAGAAGGACAAATGTGCTAACTGCCACCTTAGCCACCCTGTCTACCTATCATGCTAATTTCGAACAATTATGTACCTGAACTCCTAGGTCTCTCTATTCTACAACACTACCCAGGGCCCTACCATTATAAGATCTGCTCTGGTTTGTTTTACTAAAATGCAATACCTCAAATTTATCTAAATTAAACTCCATCTGCCACTCTTTAGCCCATTGATCCAACTGATCAAGATCTCTTTGTAATCTTAGATAACCTTAGTCACAGTCCACTGTACCACCAATTTTGGTGTCATCCGCAAATTAACAAACCACAACTCCTATATTCTCATCCAAATCATGATAAAAGTAGACCCAGTACCGATCCCTGTGAAACACCACTGGTCACAGGCCTCCAGTCCTAAAAACATCTCACCACCACCCTCTGTCTCATACCATCAAGCCAATTTTATATCTAATTGGCAAGATCACCCTGAATCCCATGTGATCTAACTTTACTAATTAGTCTACCATGTGGAACCTTGTCAAAGGCTTTACCGAAGTCCATGTAAACAATGTGTACCACTCTGCCCTCATCAATCTTTTTGGTTACTACTTCAAAAAAATTCAACGAAGTTTGAAAGACACGATTTCCCTCGCATAAAACCATGCAACTATCCCTAATTAATCCTTGCCTCTCCAAATGCACGTAAATCCTCTGTTTCAGATCACCAACAACTTACCCACCACCAATGTCAGGCACCACCAATGTGCATAGCTCCCAGGCATTACCTTACAGTCTTTCTTAAATAAAGGCACAACATTAGGCAACCTCCAGTCCTCCGCACCTTAACTATGATTATAGATGATACAAATATTTCTGTTAGGGGCCCCACAATTTCTTCCCTAACTTCCAACAAAGTCCTGGGATGCACTTGATCAGGTCTGGACATTTATCCACCTTCACATTTTAAGGCCCCCAACACCACCTCTTCCGAAATGTTCAAAACATCAATATTGATTTCCCCAAGTTCTTTAGCCTCCTCTTCTTTCTCCATAGTAATAACTGACGCAAAATATTCATTTAGTATCTCTCCCATCTCCCGAGGTTCAACACACATAAGACTCTGCTGATCTTTAAGGGCCCTATTTTCTCTCTATTTGATCTTTTGCTCTTAATGTACTTTCAGAATCTTTTCAGATTATCCTTAATCTTATCTACCAAGGCTATCACATATCCCCTCTTTACCCTCCTGATTTCTCACTTAAGAACACCCCTACATTCTTTATACTTTGAGAATCATTTAATCCCAGTTGTCTATATCTAATATATGATTCGTTCTTATTCTTGACTAAAATCTCAATATCTTTATTCATCCATTGTTTCCTACACTTATCAGCCTTACCCTTCACTCTAACAAGTACATAATACCTCTGAACTTGCATTATCACACTTCTGAATGTAACTTAAACACTTGCAGAATTAAAGTAAGCAGAGTAAGAAACAAATTCGTTTAAACATCAATGCATTAACCTGTTTAAGACAAATATTCTTTTCATTCAAGTTAAGCTTTCATAGTTTTGTTTATACAATATATGTAAATGCGAAAATGAAACAATTAACTATATAGTCTGTACTACCATAATGAAAGTTAGGAACTGGAGTAGGCAAAAGCCCATAAGCCTCCTCTGCCATTCACTAAAATCATGGCTGATTGAATTTGAACCTCACATAAATGATCCCGCCTACCCCAATAACCATGCAACTTCTTTGCTCAAGAAGAACGTATCCATCTCTGCTTTCAAACTGTTCAAAGACTGTTCCTCTAAAGTTGGCAGAAACAGAGTTCCGTATACTCTCCTACATTTCATTTTGGCAACTACTCTACCAGCGACCACTAGCTCAAGATTCTTCAAGAAAAAGAAAATATCCTTGCCACAGCTATGCTCAGGATTTTAAATGATTCAATCATGCCATCCCTTATTCTTCTAAACTCCAGTCTATCCAGTCCAACCTTCCTTCCTGAGGTCTTTTACCCAGTATCATGATGTGGAGGTGCCAGTGTTTGACTATGATGGACAAAGTCAGAAGTCACACTACGCAGGTTATAGTCCAGCAGAGTTATTTGAAATCACAAGCTTTTGGGGCGTTTCTGCTTGGTGATTCTGCATTCTTGTATTCCCCATCTGGGGAACCCTTCAGCAGTCATGGACATTCAGCCTCTGATGGGTCCTGCAAGGCAGCCTTCCAGACACACAATGCAGAATTGCCAAGCAGAAACTGATACTGCTGAAAATGTGTTGCTGGAAAAGCGCAGCAGGTCAGGCGCATCCAAGGAGCAGGAGAATCAACGTTTCGGGCATGTGGCCTTCTTCAGGAATGAGGAAAGTGTGCCAAGCAGGCTAAGATAAAAGGTAGGGAGGAAGGACTTGGGGGAGGGGCGTTGGAAATGCGATAGGTGGGAGGAGGTTAAGGTGAGGGTGATAGGCCGGGTGGGGCGGAGAGGTCAGGAAGAAGATTGCAGGTTAGGAAGGTGGTGCTGAGTTCGAGGGTTGGGACTGAGACAAGGTGGGAGGAGGGGAAATGAGGAAACTGGAGAAATCTGAGTTCATCCCTTGTGGTTGGAGGCCCGAAACGTCGATTCTCCTGCTCCTTGGATGCTGCCCAACCTGCTACGCTTTTCCAGCAACACATTTTCAGCTCTGATCTCCAGCATCTGCAGTCCTCAGTTTCTCCCCCAAACAGAAACTGATAGCCAAGTTCTGTACACATGCAGGTGGCCTCAAATGCAACCTTGGGTTTATGTCATGCTACATGTGACCCGACCACACTGTTCTGCATCTGTAAAATCTTCCTTACTGTCCTGTTTTGACACTATCACCTTGATAAATTGTTATGAGTTCTCTACCTTAATCAGTTTGTACAATTTGGATTACTTATTACATTGGTTAGTCTCTCTGCATGCGACTCTTATACCTATCACGTTATTCCAGTCATTTGGCTTGTCTCCTGCACCACCTTACTTTTAACTTTTGGTAATTATCTTTCTGCCTCATTTAATCGGATTATAGTTCATCCCTTTATTTGTTATTCAGCTGTTGACACTTTACTTACACTGTCTAACATTTTTGATCACCTGCAGACGTTTATTATTTGACACTCCGCTCACACCATTTGTATGATCTTTTGATCACTCTGCCTGTGTGTGTGCTTCTCTCACTGGACCTGACGAAGGGGTTATGCTTCAAAAGCTTGTGATTTGAAATAAACTTGTTGCACTATAATCATGTGACTTCTGACTTTTGTGCCCGCCCCCCGGTCCCAGGGTAGCACAGTCCAAAACTAGAGAGCGAGGTTTAAAGTGGGAGGAGAAATATTTAAAAGGAACCTAAAGGGCAATGTTTTCATGCAGAGGGTGGTGTGCGTATGGAATGAGCTGCCAGAGGAAGTGGTGGAGGCTGGCACAATTACAACATTTAAAAAGCATCTGGATGTGTATATGAACAGAAAGGATTTAGACTAATATGGGCCAAATGCTGGAAAATAAACTAGACTAAATTTAGACATGGATGAGGTGAACTGAAGGGTCTGTTTCCATGCTGTACAGCTCAATGACCCACCAGTAAGAATGGAGATGGGCACCCTGTGAGGGTGGTTTCATTGATACCTGTAAGTGTGTACAGGCAGATAATCCTTCATCCGAAATCTCCGAAGTCCCAAGGTTTTTTTTCTCATTCACAAGGTTGTTTGGTGTGCAAACAGTTAACCCAAGTCGACACCCACCCTGAGCATATCACTCAGAGGTGTCGGCTGGCCTCTATTCTCTCTCAAGGCCTGTTTTACTTAGTAAGTCTGCTCCTCCGATAAGATTTTTAAAATATTTCACCATCAAACTGTTACTTATTCTGAAATTCAAAAAATTCTGAATTCCGAAAAACAGCTAGTCCCAACGATTTCAGATAAAGGACCATCTACCTGCATTAGAAACAGCTGAGTCACACTGCACTGCAATACCCAAAGATTGCACTAAGTAGTAAGGCCTTTCAAACTTGTATTAATGGGAATGTTCCGTTATACGATCAGTCTGAAGACTTGTCCTTACATGTTAGCAAAGGAAATCTTCCAGCTTTATTGGGAAGAACGTGGTCGGAGAAAATCATACTCAAACGGGCTGAATTATATTGCTTGTCAGATTCTGAGAGTGACTGATCAAAAGATATAAAGAAGCTGGCATCCTAAATTAATCTATTCCCATTTGCCAACATTTGGCTCATATCCCTCTAATCAGTCCCTACTTATATACCCACGCAGACGCAATTTAAATGTTGCAATCGGACCAGCCTCAACCACTTCCTCTGGCAGTTCATTCCATACAAGCATGAAAAGTTCCACCTGTCTCTTTTAAATCTTTCCTCTCTAATCTTAAACCTATGCCCTCTAGTTTTGGACTCCCTTACCCTGGGAAAAAGACCATGACTATTCGCCCAGTTCACGCTCCTTAAGATTTTATAAACTTTTATAATGTCACCTGCCAGCATCTGACACGTCAGGAAAAATAGCCCCAGCTTATTCAGCGTCCCCTCATAGCTCAAACCCTCCAAACCTGACAAATCCTTGTAAATCTTTTCTGAACTGTTTCATGTTTCACAACATCCTTCTGATAGGAAGGAGACCAGAACTGAATGCAGTATTCCAAAAGTGGCCTAACCAATGTCTCGTACAGCCACAACATGACCTCCCAACTTCTACACTCTGCACTGACCACTAAAGATAAGTGTACTACAAGCTGCCTTCATCCTGTCACAATTGATATAAATGACTTGGACAAAGAGATGTAAGGTATGATTACCAAATTTGCAACTGTGAATGTGACTCCACTTTCAAGGAACAGTGAACTTGCACTCCAAGATTTCTTTGTTCAGCAACACACCCCAGGACCTTACCATTAAATGTATACCCCTATCCAATAAGAGAAAATCTAACCACAGTCCTTTGATAATCAATGGTGTTACCATTGCTAAATCCCCAACAATCAACATCCTTAGAGATACCATTGACCAAAATTATACAACTGGACTCATCCTTTATTAGCATAGTGGTTACAAGAGTTGATAACAGGTTAGGAACACTGCAGCAAGTAACTCACTTCCTGACTCCCCAAAGCCTGTCCATCACCTACAAGACACAAGTCAGGAGTGAGATAGAATACTCCATACTTGCCTGGATGGATGCAGCTCTAACAACATTCATGAAGCTGAACACCATTCAACGAAGTGGCCTGCTTGATTACCACATCCACGGGCATCCATCATCATCAACATTCAGTGGCAGCTGTGTGCACTAAAAGATGCACCACAAAAATACACAAAAGTTCTTGGACAGCATCTTCCAAACCCATGACCACTTCTATTTAGAAGGATAAGGACAGCAGATACAAGCAAATGCCACCACCTCCAAGTCGCTCTTCATCCTCGCAGTTGACTTGAAAATACATCACCACTGCTCCATTGTCACTGGGTCAAAATCCTGAATTCCACCCTCCAACTGCCTTGTGGGTCAACCTACAACACATGGACTGCAGCAGTTCAAGAAAGCAGCTCACCACCACCTTCCCAAGGGCAACTAGGAACAGCAATAAATGAGGGCCAAGAACATTCACATCCCACAGGTGAATAAGTAAAAATTATTGGGACCACTTTTGAATCAAGAAAGTTTTGGAAAATAAAAACCAATGCATCAACTACTGCATTAGCCACTTCTATTAAGACCTAGGATTAAGTTCATCAGGACCTGGCCACTGTTCAGCCTACAGCTCCAATACTGTACTCGGTACTATTTCTCTGGCAGGTATCATTTCACCCAGATTCCTCCCTCCTTTCCATTTCCTAATTTACAGCTGCTTCTGGGATGTTATTTATATTCTCTACAGTGTTGAAAAATGCCTATTCGTCTGCCATTTTCACATAAACCACAGTTGGTGGGTCCATCCTTGGAAATTTCATTACTTCTTGCAATGCACCTATTCTGCATCTATTCCCTTACATTCTTTAGCTTAATTTGCCAGTTGACTTTAAAGAGCACTGAATCAGAGAATCCCGACAGTGCAGAAAGAGGCCATTCAGCCAATGAAGTCTGTACCGATTCTTCGAAAAGCATCCCATGCAGACTCAGCTCCCACCCCAAGTCTGTAACCCCATATTTATCATGGCTAAACTACTTATCCTGTACATAGAGTCATAGAGATGTACAGCATGGAAACAGACCCTTCGGACCATCTCGTCCATGCCGACCAGATATCCCAACCCAATCTAGTCCCACCTGCCAGCACCTGGCCCATATCCCTCCAATCCTTTCCTATTCATATACCCTTCCAAACGCTTCTTAAATGTTGCAATTGTACCAGCCTCCACCACTTCCTCTGGCAGCTCATTCCATACCCGTACCACGCTCTGTGTGAAAAAGTTGCCCCTTAGGTCCCTTTTATATCTTTCCCCTCTCACCCTAAACCTATGCCCTCTAGTCCTGGACTCCGCGACCCCAGGGAAAAGACTTTGTCTATTTACCCTATCCAAGCCCCTCATAATTTTGTAAACCACTATGAGGTCACCCCTCAGCCTCCAATGCTCCAAGGAAAACAGCCCCAGCCTGTTCAGCCTCTCCCGATAGCTCAAATCCTCCAACCCTGGCAACAACCTTGTAAATCTTTTCTGAACCCTTTCAAGTTTCACAACATCTATGGACAATTTAGCAAGGCCAATCCAACTAACCTAAACATAGAGTCATAGAGTCATACAGCATGGAAACAGACCCTTCAGTCCAAACCAAACATAATCCCACACTGAACTATTCCTATTTGCCTACTTCTGACACATATCCTTCCATACCTTGCTTATCTATGTACTTACCTAAGGGCCTTTAATCATTGTAACTGTACCCGCATCCACCACTTCCTCTGGAAGTTCATTTCACAGGCAAACTGCCATCTGTGTAAAAACTTTGGCCCTCATGTCTTTTTTAAATCTCTCTCCTCTCACCTTAAAAATATGCCCTCTAGTCTTGAAATCCCCATCCTAGGGAAAAGACACCTACAACTGACCCTATTCATACCCCTCATGATTTTAAATCTTTATTAAGGTCACCTCTCAACTCCTGACCTCAGTGACAAAATCCCAGCCTATCCAGCCTTTCTTTATAACTCAAACGTTCTATACCCAGCATTCTGGTAAATCTCTTCTGAACGCGCTCCAGCTTAATAATGTCCTTCCTATAACAGGGCGGCAAGAACTGCACATAATATTGCAGAAGAGGACTCAGCAAAGTCCTGTACAAAGTCAACATGACTTCCCAACTCCTACACTCAAAAGAACTGACCAATGAAGGTAAATGTGCTGAAAGCCTTTTTATCTATACATGACGCAAACTTCAAAGAATTACCTACCTGAACCAAAGAGTCATAGAGTCATAGAGATGTACAGCATGGAAACAGACCGTTCAGTCCAAGCCATCCACACCGACCAGATATCCCCACTCAAATCTAGTCCCACCTGCCAGCACCTGGCCCATATCCCTCCAAACCCTTCCTATTCGTATACCCACCCAAATGCCTCTTAAATGTTGCAATTGTACCAGCCTCCACCACTTCCTCTGGCAGCTCATTCCACACACGTACCACGCTCTGCATGAAAAAGTTGCCCGTTAGGTCTCTCTTATATCTTTCCCCTCTCACCCTAAACCTATGCCCTCTAGTTCTGGACTCCCCAACCCCAGGGAAAAGACTTTGTCTATTTACCCTATCCATGCCCCTCACAATTTTGTAAACCTCTATGAGGTCACCCCTCAGCCTCCGAGCTCCAGGGAAAACAGCCCCAGCCTGTTCAGCCTCTCCCTGTAGCTCAGATCCTCCAACCCTGGCAACATCCTTGTAAATCTTTTCTAAACCCTTTCAAGTTTCACAACATCTTTCCGATAGGAAGGAGACCAGAACTGCACGCAATATTCCAACAGTGGCCTAACCCATGTCCTGTACAGCTGCAACATGACCTCCCAACTCCTCTAATCAATACTCTGACCAATAAAGGAAAGCATACCAAATGCCTTCTTCACTATCCTACCTACCTGCGACTCCACTTTCAAGGAGCTATGAACCTGCACTCCAAAGTCTCTTTGTTCAGCAACACTCCCTAGGACCTTACCATTAAGTGTATAAGTCCTGCTAAGATTTGCTTTCCCAAAATACAGCACCTCACATTTATCTAAATTAAATTCCATCTGCCACTTCTCTGTCCATTGGCCCATCTGGTCAAGATCCTGTTGTAATCTGAGGTAATCCTCTTCGCTGTCCACTACACCTCCAATTTTGGTGTCATCTGCAAACTTACTAACTGTACCTCTTATGCTCGCATCCAAATCATTTATGTAAACAACTTGCCCACCACCGAGGTCAGGCTCACTGGTCTATAGTTCCCTGGCTTGTCTTTACCATCCTTCTTAAAGAGTGGCACCACATTAGTCAACCTCCAGTCTTCCAGCACCTCACCTGTGACTATCGATGATAAAAATATCTCAGCAAGAGGCACAGCAATCACTTCTCTAGCTTCCCACAGAGTTCTCAGGTACACCTGATCAGATCCTGGGGATTTATACACCTTTAACCATTTCAAGACATCCAACACTTCCTTCTCTGTAATCTGGACATTTTGCAAGATGTCACCATCTATTTCCCTACAGTCTATATCTTCCATATCCTTTTCCACAGTAAATACTGATGCAAAATATTCATTTAGTATCTCCCCCATTTTCTGGGGCTCCACACAAAGGCCGCCTTGCTGATCTTTGAGGGGCCCTATTCTCCCCCTAGTTACCCTTTTGTCCTTAATATATTTGTAAAACCCCTTTGGATTCTCCTTAATTCTATTTGCCAAAGCTATCTCATGTCCCCTTTTTGCCCTCCTGATTTCTCTTTTAAGTATACTCCTACTTCCTTTATTCTCTTCTAAGGATTCACTCGATCTATCCTGTCTATACCTGACATATGCTCCTTCTTTTTCTTAACCAAACCCTCAATTTCTTTAGTCATCCAGCATTCCCTATACCTACCAGCCTTCCCTTTCACCCTGACAGGAATATACTTTCTCTGGATTCTTGTTATCTCATTTCTGAAGGCTTCCCATTTTCCAGCCATCCCTTTACCTGAGAACATCTACCTCCAATCAGCTTTCGAAAGCTCTTGCTTAATACCGTCAAAATTGGCCTTTCTCCAATTTAGAACTTCAACTTTTAGATCTGGTCTATCCTTTTCCATCACTATTTTAAAACAAATAGAATTATGGTCGCTGGCCCCAAAGTGCTCCCCCAATGACACCTCAGTCACCTGCCCTGCCTTATTTCCCAAGAGTAGGTCAAGTTTTGCACCTTCTCTAGTAGGTACATCCACATACTGAATCAGAAAATTGTCTTTTACACACTTACAAAATTCCTCTCCATCTAAACCTTTAACACTATGGCAGACCAAAGGCAATGTTTGAAAAGTTAAAATCCCCTACCATAACTACCCTATTATTCTTACAGATAGCTGAGATCTCCTTACAAGTTTGTTTCTCAATTTCCCCCTGACTATTGGGGGGGTCTATAATACAATCCCAATAAGGTGATCATCCCTTTCTTATTTCTCAGTTCCACCCAAATAACTTGCTTGGATGTATTTCGGGAATATCCTCCCTCAGCATAGCTGTAATGCTATCCCTTATCAAAAATGCCACCCCCGCTCCTCTCTTGCCTCCCTTTCTATCCTCCCTGTAGCATTTGTATCCTGGAACATTAAGCTGCCGGTCCTTCCCATCCCTGAGCCATGGTTCTGTAATCGCCATGATATCCCAGTCCCATGTTCCTAACCATGCCCTGAGTTCATCTGCCTTCCCTGTTAGGCCCCTTGCATTGAAATAAATGCAGTTTAATTTGTTAGTCCTACCCCTGCCTGCCCGGACTGTTTGACTCACTTCTGTTCTCAGCTGTATCTGTCTCAGATCGATCTCTTTCCTCACTATCTCCCTGGGTCCCACCACCCCACCTTACTAGTTTAAATCCTCCCAAGCAGTTCTAGCAAATTTTCCTGCCAGTTTTAGTCCCCTTCCAATTTAGGTGCAATCCGTCCTTCTTTTACAGGTCACTTCTACCCCAAAAGAGATTCCAATGATCCAAAAATAAGAATCCTTCTCCCGTACACCATGGGCGGCAAGGTGGCACAGTGGTTAGCACTGCTGACTCACAGCACCAGAGACTCGGGTTCAATTCCCACCTCAGGCGACTCTCTGTGTGGAGTTTGCACATTCTCCCAGTGTCTGCGTAGGTTTCCACCGGGTGATCCAGTTTCCTCCCACAATCCAAAAAAGGTTAGGTGAATTAGCCATGCTAAATTGCCCGTAGTGTTAGGTGAAGGGGTAAACTTAGGGGAATGGGTCTGGGTGGGTTGTGCATCGGCAGGTCGGTGTGGACTTGTTGGTCCGAAGGGCCTTTTTCCACACTGTAAATAATCTAATCTAATCTGAAAAAATACACCAGCTCCTCAGCCATACATTCATCTGCTCTATCCTCCTATTCCTGCCCTCACTAGCTCGTAGCACTGGGAGTAATCCAGATATTTCTACCCTTGAGGACCTCCTTTTTAAATTTCTGCCTAACTCTCTAATCTTCCTTCAGAATCTCAACCTTTTTCCTTCCAATGTCATTGGTTCCAATGTAGACAATGACCTCCTGCTGGCCCCACTCACCCGTGAGAACGTTCTGCACCCTCTCTGAGACATTCTTGATCCTGGTACCAGGGAAACAACACACCATTCTGCTTTTTCTCTGCTGGCCACAGAAAAATTTGTCTGTACCTCGGACTACAGAATCCCCTAACACATTTGATCTCTTGGTATCCCTCGTTGCATTAAAGCCAGTCTCAATACCAGAAACTTGGCTGTATGTGCTACATTCCCCTGAGAATCCATCACCCCCTACATTTTCCAAAACAGCATACCTGTTTGAAATGGGTATATCAACAAAAGACTCATGCCCTAAGTGCCAACCTCTCTCACCCTTTCTGGAGTTAACCCATCTATGTGACTGTATCTGAGACTTTCCCCCCTTCCTATAACTGCCATCCATCACTTACTGTTGCTGTTGCAAATTCCTCATCTCTTCTATCTGTCTCTCCAACCGAAAAACTCAATCTGATAAGATTCGCATCCAACAGCATTTATGGCAGATATAACCCATAGTAACCCTTAAACTCTCTTTAAACTCCCACATCTGACAAGTAGTACATATCACTGCAAAGGCCATTTTTGCTCCTTCACAATCTACAGACCCAGAAAATAACACCGTCCTATTCCTCTGCAAACACTGCCCCAGGGTAAATAAATAGCGATGGCTTATATTTTAAGTTTAATCAAGAGACTTATCTCCAAAGACAAATGATTAAGAAAGAATCCACTATGCGCACTACTGCAGCCTTTCTTTTAGACAGACTTAAAACAACAATTAACTTATCTGATTCTGTGCTGCGAATTTCGTCCAACAGTTCCTCCAAGATTAGTTGTGAATTTCACTGTTTGTTAATTTTCCCAGACTCACTTCGATGCCCAGCGATACATGAATTCAAACAGCAAAGACAGTAACTGTACAGGTTCTTTTTCTTTCTCTTTCTCTCTCTCTCTCCCCCCTACACTGTCCTCTCCATGTGCTTCCTATGTCTGGTCTTCTCCCTTTTAAACTGCTGGTGTTTTGACTTTATTTTTCCAAAACTCCAAAACAATGCAACAGCTTATAAAACAGTAATTGCTGCTCCTCGAATTAGAGGAAATCACTTCCAACACCTAAAGAACCTCAAAAAAAGAGCAGCTCTTACAGCCAAAAATTTTTCCTGTCCTCCGTCTTGGATTACCCAGAATCCCTTTGGTCCCTCAGTTCTACAAAACAACCCAAGGCCCTACTGATCACCCAGCAGAAACCCATCCAGACATGGGGAGAACATGCAAATTCCACACAATTGCCCAAGGCTAGAATCGAACCCGGGTCCCTGGCGCTGTGAGGCAGCAATGCTAACCACTGAGCCACTGTACCACCCCATCCCTCATAAATGCATTAATTTAAATTACAGAAAAGCTCAAACCTAGTCTTCCCTCCCTCAAACTGAAAACCAAAGTATCAGTCATATTAAGTTGACTGCAACTCAGCATGCCTTCATTATGAAATCATAAACTAATCCTACTTGATTGAACAATATAAAGTCTAGTATAGGTTGCCCTATGGTCAGCTCCTTAAGTGCTATTCTCAGAAACGATCCTGAAAATATTTCATGTACTCAGCCAGGCTACTTTTTCCCAGATAATTTTTCCATTTAGTACAGGTCATTCTGGTGTAACGCACGTTTTGTCAACACAAATTAACTAAAATGCAACTGACGAATTGTGGACACACTTTGGAAAACTCTAACTTTCTATTGAACAGTATAGCGACTTTCTACAGCACAATTTTCGATAACAATTTTCCATAACGTGATTTTCTACAGCGCGAGGTTGCAGAGGAATGCAACTGTTGTGTAAAAGCAGAATGACCTGTACATAAACTAATATTTCCCAGATTTTCTGCCATGCTTTTCTAGCAAACTCTCATTGTTTCTTCCTTTATGCCCCATCCTGCTATGTCTCAGTGTTAGGGGGCCAGAATACCCACTCCCATGAATCACATCTTGACCTAAATCAGACAATCCAACTCTTAAGAGATATGCGTTCCAGCTGGTACCTAAAAATCCAGGAAACCTTTGCCCTCCCTGATGTGTTGCAGTGTCTGCAGTTCAACCATGTTGAGCTGAGGCTGCTTGTACTTCAACACTTGCCACAGACATAATTGGTAGCTGCTCAAATTTCAAACATTTACTCAGATATATTTATTCTGAATCACATAGGGATCCAGGAACTCCCACATCCTGTAATTGTGACACATCACCTGTTTTGCCATTCTCACTGTGTTCTAAGGAACTACATAATTATTGCATTCAACTGTATGTTTAGTCATGTTTGATTTATTCTATTATCCTTGCCAACAGCTACCAAATGATTTTCAATCTTAGGGATAGAATAAACACAAATCACATACCAGATTAACTCAAGATTAACCAACCTTTTCTCCTGCAGCAGAGCAAAAACCAATTTTGTAAGCTGAAAAGAAATTAGACAAAGCAAAAGCAACAAAAAAGGTTTCCTTTCCTCAGCTTCATTTAGTCTAACACTTAATTTTAGAACTCTATTGTAAGTCGCACTCCAATTGCAAGGTCACAGCAAACTGGCTAGTTTTATATGCTTTTAACATAAAAGACATATCTGACTCACTTCAGGACCCAGTTGTCACTCGTTCTTAATTAAGCTGTTTGTTCAATGGAACCCTTGAGCTTCTTGGGGCACAATGGTAATTTGTGTGTCTGAGCCAGAAGGGCTCATTCAAGTCCCACTTACATAAGAAATGTGTTATAATACGCCTGAATAGGTTTTTCCCCCCCCACTGGAACCCATGAGAAATCCCTGCATTAGGCTGCAACTGCAAAATTTAATCTATATATTCCAGTTTAATGCCAAAATTAGTTCAAAATAAAATGTAGACTTTATTACCCAACAATTCCATACACTCAGTTCTGGATGATAATGTACTTTATTAAAACTTTACAATAAGAAAGTCTGGTATTTTCAAAACTATTGTAAAGAAACCTTCCACCATTATAAACTTGCATTCTTCCAGGGGAATGAGTTGATGAACTAGGATAGTCTGCTGGAAATCAAGTCCCCACAGTTCCTAGGGTCCTCAAATGCAAAAAGATTTAGTCAAACAACCAAAGTCGTCAATTTAGCTCGCAGGTGTAGCAGGTCTCTCGTTTTGCAGGTGAGGAGGCTCTCTGCCGCACTGGTTTTATAGAAGTGGTGAACACTTTGTCAGGAGCAAACCAGGACACTGTTGTCAAGCAGTTTTCTCAGTTCATAATCCATCAGCTCTTTGGTGTCTACTTCTGCTCTCACTGTTCCGGAAAACTCAATGTGATACAACAAACATGATTTTTAAAACTGTCACCATCTCTTTGCACTGTCTCCTTGGTTTAAAACCAAGGCACACAGTGCAAAAATGAAGAGAGTAAAATGATGTGGTCTTTAAGTGTTTTATTGTATGCAGTTTGTACTGGAAGCCAGCATTGTTTATGAATCTACCAAAACATTGTAGCAGTTGCTTTACACCAAACTTTGGAGGTTTTATTATTAAGGCATTGTGCAATATTTATTTTTCAAGCAATAATAAACAGGCTTACAGAAAATAAATACAGAAATTCAACAGCTAAGTAAATGAATTTAACACAATTAAATGGTTTTTGCTAACAGACCTATAAAGATTGCAAATAGTATCAACACACAGCTGAACAGAGTTCCTGAAGAAGACATTCATTGTACATGCTCTACAAATAAAACTACTGAAAAATGTTAAATGTCAAGTTTAGAAGCAACAATTATGCTAATATCTATTATAGCAATGAAGGTGCGGGTTGGGAAGATAGTGCAAATGAATTGGTGAGCAGATAAGAGAGTGCCTGAGAATGCAAAATTAAGTATGTAATCTATTCCAATACAATTATATAAACACGGGTCATAATTCTCTGTTTACTGGAACATCTGCTGACCAAATCCAAAAGGACACATATCAGCAGCAATTTTCAGATATGACTTAAACTGAGGCCCCATCTGCCCTTTCAAGTGGATATAAAGAGGAACCCACTGCATTACTTCCAAGAAAGGCAAGAGGTTTCTCAACTGGTCTGGCCAATACGTATCCCCAAATCAACAAAAAAGGATTATCTGGTCATTATCACATTGCTGTTTGTGAAAGTTGATTGCCACATTTCCTACATTACATTGATTACATTTCAAAGTAATTTAATTGACTGCAAAACACTTTCAGTTGTCTGGTGATCATGAAGACTTTATATAAATACAAATTTTCTTTTCATTTATGAAACATATATAAAAGCAAAAAGTACACACATTTGCCAAACAAAACACCTGGAAGCAAAACATTCCTAGTCTGCTAGGAATTGGGCACATGCACAAACAGAGCAAGACAAAATAAATTGACAGAATCAATGGAGGGACTGTTTCAAAGAGATCGAGTGTTCAGGTGTTCGGACAATATCATCTCAGCCTACTGTTAACAATACGTACCAGATAGAACATTTGTAACATCTCAATCCAAACGTGTTTGTCATGCCATCAAATCACTCAATTTCATTGTTCCAATTAGTTGTGCAAATGTCTGTTTATCTTTCTAATTAGATATTTCCTGCTTTTTACATTACTTTTCTTAATTATCAATATTACTATATAAAATTCTTCCACAATTGTCTGCCCCTCAGTAACACAATGAAATTCCAGGGGATATTAGCATATGCTTCAGCCAAGAAAATAAAACCCACAGCATCTCAACCAAAGGTGTGTGTTTCCAATGCAATGAAGTTACACACAAAAATGCAAAGGCAGCAACTTAAAAATTTTGCAGACAGTAAAAGGTGACTAAATATTTAAAACAAAATTGTTCAGTTTGTGCTGTTTGACAACATTTACTGAACATCTGGAAGGTATAGTCCTTCCGACAGGTCTGCCTTATTTACAAGCCATAGTATAGATGGCATCTGCCATGTCATGAATATATACAGAAATTTGATCCCATGTAAGAATTTCCCAAATGGCTCATTCAGTATTAAATAGGATAACTGACGATGCACATTTGGCAGAAAACCTGAAGTCAACAACCTTGAACTATAGTCAAGAAACACAAATTGCAAAGTTATATTTTTCAGAAAAACTAGTCAAAAGTATTCTAAGACAAAGTTAATTTTTCAATTAAATTGGAATAAGGTTCCATTAAGGAAGTCAGTAGCACAAAACTGGTACAATGAGTCTAACTGATGTGCACAGCTTATATGTATCCTCTGATTGAAAAGCATGATAAACAACACAACTTTGATTAGCATATAATTGTGCTGCCAAGCTCTGAAGATCTATTTGCATGAATAATAACCCAATTAAATTTCATTTTAAATGTAGTGTGCTTCTGTAAAATTTATTTAAATTAAAAGACAAATTAATTTATTTCTACCATTTTGCTTGTAATGTTCCTTTTTAATTGCGCAAGATATTATATAAGACACCTCACAACTGATGAAGCTAACTGATACAACTTTGCAAACGTATATTCTTTCACATATCTTGCTGATGAAAATTAATTTAATTTATTTCACAGACATTTCAAAATAATTGTCCTAGTGCCTCAATATACATTTTCTTGTCAAATGTCAACAAAACCAGCTATAAATACTTCAAACATTTGAGGTACAGCAAGAAGACAAGAAACGCTATACAATAGCTATGTGGAATAATTAAGAATAAACTTTATGCATTAAGTAAAGATTTTAAATCCTAATGCCAACTGGTGTCATGAATCTCTCATGCACAAGGAACCTTATTAATTCTCCAGTTATCTGCCTCGCCAAGTAGATTCAGTGCAATAATTATATATTATTAATATGCTAGACCAAGGATGAATTAATTAAGCAAATGTTGAACTAATGTGGTGATCTTATAATAAGCTTGAAGAGGACTAAGTAAAAAGTTCACAACTAAAATCCCCAAGGGTCAAGAATAATTTCATGTCTGATCATTTCCACCTATGCAGTTTGCACATTCTCCCTGCATCTGTGGGGGTTTCCTCCAGGTGCTCAGGTTCCTCTCTCAATCCAAAGACCAGCAGGTTAGGTGGATTAGCCATGCTAAATTTCCATAGTGTTCAGGAATGTGTAGGTTAGGGTTAAATATAGAGTAAAGGGGAATGGGTTTGGGTGGAATACTCTTCGGAGGGTCAGTGTAAACTTGAAAGGACAAAGGCCTGTTTCCACGCAGTAGGGACTCTATGAAATTCTATGAAATCTATCTTCCATGTTTCTTTCATTATACAAGTCTGTACCATATCAGTCATGGCAAAACTTTTATTTCCAAATCCCAAGTTTGAGGATCCAGATTTCATTGCAGAGATGGCAGTACAATAACTAGATGATTAACAGCATTGTCATGGATGCTGTCTATTGAATGAGACTTAAACAGTTATATCTGCCCTCAGCAGTTGCAGAAAAGACCCCATAGCAATATTCCAGGAAAAGCAGTATAGTAGTCAATTGGTTATTTTTTAACCAACATCAAAAATATGTTACGTGATCATTTATTTTACTGCTTTTTGAGAGAGTTTGTGCAATTTAGCTGCCACATATTTTAGATAACCATGATGGCAAAAATTCAGAAGTATCACACTGGCTATAAAACACAATTGGAAGGCTATAGGTCATGAAAGGCCCGATAAAAATGCAAGCCTTTACTTTGTGATCATCTTCCCTTAAATTACCATAAGACATAGGAGTGGAAGTAAGGCCATTCGGCCCATCGAGTCCACTCCGCCATTCAATCATGGCTGATAGGCATTTCAACTCCACTTACCAGCATTCTCTCCGTAGCCCTTAATTCCTCGTGACATCAAGAATCTATCAATCTCTGCCTCGAAGACAGTTAGCGTCCTGGCCTCCGCTGCACTCTGCAGAAATGAATTCCACAGGCCCACCACTCTCTGGCTGAAGAAATGTCTCCGCATTTCTGTTCTGAATTGACCCCCTCTAATTCTAAGGCTGTGTCCACGGGTCTAGTCTCCTCGTCTAACGGAAACAATTTCCTAGCGTCCACCCTTTCCAAGCCATATATTATCTTGTAAGTTTCTATTAAGTCTCCCCTTAATCTTCTAAACTCCAATAAATACAATCCCAGGATCCTCAGCCGTTCCTCGTATTTTAGACCAACCATTCCAGGGATCATCCGTGTGAATCTCCGCTAGACACGTTCCAGTGCCAGTATGTTCTTCCTGAGGTGTGGGGACCAACACTGGACACAGTACTCCAGATGGGGCCTAACCAGAGCTTTATAAAGTCTCAGTAGCACAACGATGCTTTTATATTCCAACCCTCTTGAGATAAGTGACAACATTGCATTCACTTTCTGAATCACGGAGCTCAACCTGCATGTTTACCTTTAGATAATCCTCGGCTAGCACTCCCAGATCCCTTTATACTTTAGCTTTACGAATTTTCTCACAATTTAGAAAGTAGTCTACGCTTTTATTCCTTTTTCCAAAGTGCAAGACCTCGCATTTGCTCACGTTGAATTCCATCAGCCATTTCCTGGACCACTCTCTCAAATTGTCTAGATCCTTCTGCAGCCTCCCCACTTCCTCAGAACTACCTGCCTGTCCACCTAACTTCGTATCATCGGCAAACTTCGCTAGAATGCCCTCAGTCCCTTCATCGAGATCATTAATATATAATGTGAACAGCTGCGGCCCCAACACTGAACCCTGCGGGACACCGCTTGTCACCGGCTGCCATTCCGAAAAAGAACCTTTTATCCCAACTCTCTGCCTTCTGTCAGACAGCCAATCCTCAATCCATACCAGTAGCTCACCTCAAACACCATGGGCCCTCACCTTGCTCAGCAGCCTTCCAAGTGGCACCTTATCAAAGGCCTTTTGGAAGTCTACATAGACCACATCCATTGGGTTTCCCTGGTCTAACCTACTTGTCACCTTTTCAAAGAATTCCAACAGGTTTGTCAGGCACGACCTCCCCTTACTAAATCCATGTTGACTTGTTCTAATCAGACACTGCTCTTCCAAGAATTTAGAAACCTCATCCTTAATGATGGATTCTAGAATTTTAACAACGGAGGTTAGACTAATTGGCCTATAATTTTCCATCTTTTGTCTTGATCCTTTCTTGAACAAGGGGGTTACAACAGTGATCTTCCAATCATCCGGGACTTTCCCTGACTCCAGTGACTCTTGAAAGATCTCGACCAATGCCTCCGCTATTTCCTCAGCCACCTCTCTCAGAACTCTAGGATGTAGCCCATCGGGGCCAGGAGATTTATCAATTTTTCGACCTTTTAGCTTTTCTAGCACTTTCTCTTTTGTAAAGGCAACCATACTCAACTCAGCCCCGACTCCCTTTAATTGTTAGGATATTACTCATGTCTGCCACTGTGAAGACTAACGCAAAGTACTTGTTAAGTTCTCCTGCTATTTCCTTATCTCCCATCACTAGGCTTCCAGAATTAGTTTGAAGTGGCCCAATGTCTACTTTTGCCTGTCGTTTCTTTCTTATGTATTGAAAGAAACTTTTACTATCATTTCTAATATTACTGGCTAGCCTACCTTCATATTTGATCCTCTCCTTCCTTATTACTCTCTTTGTTATTCTCTGTTTGTTTTTGTAGCCTTCCCAATCTTCTGATTTCCCACTGCTCTTGGCCACTTTATAGGATCTCTCTTTTTCTTTAATACATTTCCGACTTCCTTTGTCAGCCATGGCTGTCTAATCCCTCCCCGGATAATCTTTCTTTTCTTGGGGATGAACCTCTGTACTGTGTCCTCAATTATACCGACAAACTCCTGCCATTTTTGCTCTACTGTCATCCCCGCTAGGGTCTGCTTCCAGTCTGTTTTTGTCAGTTCCTCTCTCATGCCCTCATAATTACCTTTATTTAACTGTAACACCATTACATCCGATTTAACCTTTTCTCTTTCAAACTGCAGACTGAACTCTACCATATTATGATCGCTGCTTCCTAAGGGTTCCCTTACTTTAAGATCTTTTATAAAGTCTGGTTCATTACAAAGCACTAGGTCCAGAATAGCCTGCTCCCTTGTGGGCTCCATGATAAGCTGTTCCAAAAAGCCACCCTGTAAGCATTCCATGAATTCCCTTCCTTTGGATCCACTGGCAACATTATTTACCCAGTCCACCTGCATATTAAAGTCTCCCATGATCACCATGACCTTGCCTTTCTGACATGCCTTCTCTATTTCCCAGTACATGTTGCGCCCCTGGTCCTGACCACTGTTAGGAGGTCTGTACACAACTCCAATTATGTTTTTTTTGCCTTTGTGGTTCCTCAATTCCACCCACACAGATGCCACATCATCCAACGCTATGTCATTCAGTGCCATAGATTTAACTAACAAGGCAACCCCACCCCCTCTGCCCACCTCCCTGTCTTTTCGATAAGTTGAAAATTACTGCACCATATTTAACTATCACAATGCAGTTTTGCTCTCCTCAAAAATGCTGGTATAGAACTTGTTTCCCAGTTTCAATCTCTGTACATACACTTGCTGGTTTGAGCTTTCAGCCCAGCCTGATGGAATTTTAACATCTCCCTACAAATTTGCTATAATCCTGCTATTTAGCCTCAACTCTCAAACTGAATTTTAAAAAACTGGTTCCAACACCTACTAGTCTCAGCTGATCAGGGCCCAACTTCTGAAAATGAAGAGTTGGCCTACAAAGCAAACAATACTGTATAGAATAATTTAGTGCTGTCATCTGCTTCTCCTCCTGCACCAAGTTACAGCTGTTTACTTTAGTCCAGACATTTACTAATTGGGAGGCAATTACTAGTCGTATTACTGAGAGACTAGTTAATGTCCTGGGAATATGTTTCTCGTCCCACCAAACATCCAGCCTCAGAAAGTGATGTGTTGATTGGTTCGATTTTTAGGTATTGCCACAGTAGCATCCCTATTTCTGAGTACAGACTTCCGGGTTCAAGGCTCATCTGCTCCAGAGGTGTGGAATAACATGTCTGAATTAGTTGAGAGCATAACTTTATCGAATACTAATTCCCCTTGCACTTGGCAGTTCAATTAGTCCTAGCCAAGAGAAGAGGTGTGAATTTGCAAACACTAACATTTCAGATTTTGTATCAGTCCCAATCTTCTCCAAGTGACCTAAACTCACATTTGAGGCTCTGTAGCACTTAATTTTAAACAGGGACAACATGACACTGCTCCTCGGCATGCACTTTTCAGATCAAGTCCAGGTTTACGAGCAAAGGTGGGAAAATCATGAGCTGACTGGATAGAATAGATAGGGAAAAGGTGTTCCCACTCTTAAAAGTTCCAAGGAACAAAGGGGCTCTACTTCAGTGATTTGCAAAACAAGCTAGGGTGATATGAAATAAAATATTTTCAAATAAGTACAGCTTGGAAAGCAATGCCTGGAAGTGTGGTAGGTTCAATTGAGGCTTTCAACAGAGCAATGGATGATAATTTGGATAAAAATAACCTGGAAAGGTATCAGAAAAAGGCAGGAAATTGGCGCTAGGTAATGATGCTCATTTGAAGAGCTGGTGCTGACATAATTGGCTATATATCAATATTATGCTCTGTAAGACCTGTGATTCTCTCAACATCAGCAGAATATGCAGTGTGAAAAATTAGTGTTGCACATAAAATTATAAATAAAACTTGTACTCATTTTGCCACATACCATTCAACTCAGCTGACAAAATTGTTAATTATTTTATTGTGGAAACTCATTTTCAAAAACCACAAGAAAAAGGCAACAATAAATATAAATTCATGATTTTCTAAAATAAGTATTTTGAATGCTAATTAATAATTATCATCTAACAAATCAGAATGTTATTGCACATGAACAAAATTTGCTTTGTCTCTTTCCCCTGACTTGTGCCAATATGAAATTATTGGAGTTTAAGCATTAAGAACACTTCTTCACAGAAGACAAGATGACTCACTGGTTAAAACAACCATACATAATAACTGCACCCAATGCAACATTATGCTGCCACACCTAAAATAGGCAGTATTGTGGACAGTAAGAAGGTTATCAGAAATTGCAGCAGATCTTGATCAGCTGGGGAAGTGAGCTGAAAAATGGCAAATGGAGTTTAATATGGATAAGTGTGAGGATTTGACTTGCCAAAATACAAAACAAGATAGGAGTTTCATGTTGAATGGTGGAACAGAGGGACCTTGGAATTCAGGTGCATGGTTCTCTGAATCTGGAATCACAAGTAGACAGAGCAGTGAAGACAGCTTTTGCCAAACTGGCCATCATCAGTCAGGGCATTGAGTATAGAAGTTGGGAAGTTATGTTGCACTGATACAGGACCTTGGTGAGGCCACACTTGGAGTGTTGCGTTCAGTTTTGGTCAACTTGCTATAGGCAGGATGTTATTAAACTGGAAAGAATGCAGAAGAAATTTACAGGGATGTGGTCAGGACTCAACAGTCTGAGTTACAGGCACAGGTTGGACAAGCTAGGACTTTTTTTCTTTAGAGCACAGGAGACTGAGGGGGGATCTTACAGAAGTGTACAAGATCATGACAGGTTATGGATATGGTGAATGCACTCAAGTCTTTTTCCCAGGGTTGGGGAATCGAGGACTAGTGGGCATCAGTGTTAGGTAAAAAGGGAAAGAATAAATGGGAACCTGATGGGCAACCTTTTTTACACAGAGGGAGGTACACAAAAATTGTGTACCAACAGAAATGATTAAGGCAGGTACATTAACAACATTTAAAAGGCATTTGGATAAATACATGGATAGGAAAAGTTTAGAAAGATATGCGCCAAGTGTAGGGAATTGGGGTTACTGTGGATGGGCATTTTGGTTGGCAAGGGCCCGATGACTTTATGACCTCCAATTTTTTTTCCTCCTTAACTCTGTATCCTTCTTCCAATTTATTTTGTGTAAAAGGCCTTTAGATCTTTCTATCCTTGAAAAACTGCATTTCTGCAAGCTGCTAGCCTTTACTGAGCTAGTTATTCACAACCTGGTTGACAAGAGGTGTATGACAATTTTTCTCAGCCCTTTCAGTTGTAAAACAAGTCAAGTAGCCAATAAGGGATCAACAAATAGATGAGGGTGGGGTTGGAAAATGCCACTTCAGTGAGAGGAGGGAAGACAGAATAGAAGAATGAGAGCAACCAAGAGTAATCACTTAGACAGGGACTAAAAGGAATTTTGAACTGTACATAGTTCATGTCCCAACAATAGCAATTGGATACAGGAATAAATGGAAAATTCATTTAAATTAGATTTCTTCTTCAAATTCCATTTGTTTAAAACACTTGCTTGATAATAAATCCTATTGTTTTGTTAGCACCTAGTAATTTTAAGAAGGAATTCTGAGACTCGTAAGAATGACTACAGCTCAAGGTGAAAATGTTTAGTATTGGCACCATGTTAATAAAAGGTTACAGTCAGTGAGGTATATTGGGTTGTAGTGATCAATGGGCCCTATTTTACACACTGTCCAGAACAGCACTTAAAATCCAGTGATAGCTTTGAGCATGACTTTGATCTATATCATTGTGTAATAACATCAAAATAATGATAACAAATCTAACAAAAACTTAAACAGTAATCGGGCCCAAACCACAAATTTCCTTCATTAAACAGTGCTCAGATATAGGCTTTCAGTTAAAAAAGGGAAAACATGTTTGTACAGAACTCAAATAACTGTGTTGAGTCAGTTTCGTTTCAAAGAAAATATGCACACACTGACTGTCCACTACCCCACCCTACGGTCTTTAGGTGCAAGATATTTTCCCATTCAACTTTCTGTTAATGGCATTACACAAGCATATCAGATTGTGCAAACTTCCGTATGTCACTGACAAGTTTACAGGATCCAGCACCATTTCTATATATACAGTTGACAATCAGGAAATGCTGCCAAATATATGAAATATGATCTTTGGGAACAGAATATTAGTTCTTTTAAGTCATCAAAGAGATTCCTTTTCTTTTTAGAGAAAATGACTGTTTTTTAATAATTAAATCTTGTGGATTCTTCTCAACAGAATCTAATTACCTGGCTTTGCATCCAACTATTAACTACCAATACGGGCAGTATGGTGGTTCAGAGGTTACCACTGCTGCCTCAAAGCGCATGGGGCTGAGGTTCAATTTCGGCCTTGAGTGATTGTTTGTGTGCGTGCAATTTACCCGTTCTCCCTGCATCTGTGTGGGATTCCTCCAGGTGCTCTGGTTTCCTTTCACAATCCAAAGATGTGCAGGCAGTGTGGACTGGCAATACTAAATTATCCCCTTGCATCTAGGGATTTGCAGGGTAAGTGGATTAGATAAACCGGGGTGACAGATAGGTTGGAGGATTGGGTCTGCATGGATGCTCTTCAGAAGGTTGGTGCAAATTAAATAGGCTGAATAGTCTCTTTCCATATTTCTTTTCTTGCTGATAAAAATTAGCTTCCAATATAAAATTGTACAGATGCTAGAAATCGAAGAAATCATAGAAAATGCTGTGGAGCCAAAGAATCCCCACCCAAGGCATGACCTTTTTTGTCCTCTGTGCAGCAGCTGCCTGACTTGGAGTGTTTCCAGAATATTTTGTTTTTATTTCTCAGAGAGGTATATTGAGTTTGTCACTGGGAAATAACAATAAGGACCAACATCCTGTATATGTATAGAGGACATACCTTGGCAACTTTCCGATTGCCAGGCAGATGCTAGTGTTATAGCTGCACTGCAAAAGCTTTGCTCAGGAAATAAATTCTGGGACACAAGTTTTCAGCAATACCAGCTGACCATCCATAATAGTTTGCTTTTCAGTAATCTACATTAACTAGTTTAAGAACAAAGCCTGAATTACATTTTGGAGACAAAAATCTCTTGCTTTAGTGTTCCTTTCATCAGAAGAACAAAATCAGTAGAATGATTTTCTCTTTTGATCATAACTTGATCTGGAGATAAAAAAGGACTCAATGAGACAGATTACATGGATACCAGTGGTTCTGTTGAGAGTAGACTGAGGATTAGCAATTTGCTTAGCTCCAGAGTGCACAAGTCAAATCCAAACCTAGCCTTATTATAAAGTATTAAACATTATTGGTTCAACAGCCCCAGCAAAGTAGACATTGTCTTTCTCGATCTCTGGGCTGTGGATTTTAATTTCAATACATCGAAAACATTCCTGATTGAGGTCAACTCATTCACTACAGATAGGGGACAACACAAAGACACAACTGCACCTTTGCTAGGACTCCAACCCACTGATCATGAGAAGGTCAATTAAAAAATTCATCTCTATTCAAAAATACATATTTGTGAACAATTTTCAATGCTGGGTGTTATGAAATAAGCTTTCAATATTATCCGAAGTCCACTTATTGTTCCATTATACATTAAAAAAGTAGCAATCTCTTCAAAACAATTACGAAGTAAACGTCAAACTGAACAATTCCAAACCCTTCAAAGTCAACAAATACTTACTCATTTTATAAATAAAATTAATCATCAAAGTGACAAGAAATTAGGAAGGGCAAGTTCAAAAAAATTAAAATTAAAACTATTAGTAATTTCATTTTCAGTAAGTCGTCAAATTTCAGACTTGAAGAATATGAAAACAGAAGTATTAAAAAGTTGAAGGTTAATGATTGTTGAGATAGTTCTCAGCTCAGATGTGAAAATTGCAGCATTAAAACATAAATATCATTTAAGTTTATATTTTTGATGACAGAGTGAATTGGGAAAAGGGCTATTTTACAACAAAGTTGCAAAGGAGGAATTGCTGTACTTTTAAACCAGCAAGTTAATGAAATTCATTACAGTTCAGCTTTACACAATTGCTTTGCAAGCCATGGAGAAAGGTACAAGAGGAGACAGCACTGCACCAGGGTTATATACAAAGTGAGATTCGGCTGGCAACAGGCTGAACTGCTCATCAAATTGTGACCAGTTATGGATGCCAAGTCATTAGCCTGACAAAAACCATCTGATTTGTTCCTGAGTAACTGAACAGCTTATGCATGTGAACAACACTGAGGAGCCTTCAGACCTCTGAAAGGGTAGGTGATATGTCTTCTCCCTCTCTCAGGTGAAAATACCTGAAACGAAAGAAGGCTAACTATTTGCTCCCACCAGTTGCAATAAACTGATTTTTTAGTTAAAAGCAACAAAGACTATAACTTGTGGGCCAAAGCACCGAACCTGCTGGGATGAAGTGAATATCCCAAAGAAAAAGCTCAGAAGACTAAAGGGCTGAAGAAACCAAAGGAACCTCGCCATCAAATCCTAAGGAATGATGCCCTTCAACGATTACCCTGGTGTTTTTTTTCCTCCATCCTTTTTGTCTGTCCGAGGCTGTACGTGAATGTAGGGGATTTAGGAGGAGGTTTCAATTTTTAACTGGTAGAGTTATATGTTGATAGATCATAGTTGTTTACATGTGGTTAGAATTGATTTATTCACAATAGCTTGTAGTTTTTGGTAAACACAGAACCTGGCCAAGTTTCAGTCAACCTGACTCCAAGACTACTAGACAGGTAAATTGGGGACTTTGTGTTACTTTGGTAAAGGTTCAACTTTTAGGACTACTATGGGTACAGGAGACTTGATTTCTTGCAAGTTACCCCAGTGAGTCAGAATATTCCTAAAATATTTGTTCTAATCTTTGTATTTTGCTCCCTAGTCCTACATTCCCCTAAATTAGCTAATCATTTACTTCATTACAACAGTGACTATATCTGCAAACTATAGCCCTTAATTCCTCGAGACAACAAGAATCTATCAATATCTGCCTTGAAGATATTAGCATCCCGGCCTCCACTGCACCCTGTGGCAATGAATTCCACAGGCCCACCACTCTCTGGCTGAAGAAGAGTCTCCGCATTTCTGTTCTGAATTGACCCCCTCTAATTCTAAGGCTGTGTCCACGGGTCCTAGTCTCCTCGCCTAATGGAAACAATTTCCTAGCGTCCACCCTTTCCAAGCCATGTATTATCTTGTACGTCTCTATTAAGTCTCCCCTTAATCTTCTAAACTCCAATGAATACAATCCCAGGATCCTCAGCCATTCCTCATATGTTAGACCAACCATTCCAGGGATCATCCGTGTGAAAAATACTGTTAACAAAATACTGTTCTTGTATAGGATGTGGCTGCCACTAATAAGGCTGGCATTTGTTCCTATCTCTAATTATCCTTAAATTGATTGCTTCTCTTGGCCATTTCAGAGGGCAGTCAAGTGTCAATCACATTACTGTAGAGTACTGCTGTGGGTCTGGAGTTGCATATAGGCCAAATCTCAGTGAACCAGATGGGTTTTTACAACAACGGTTACATGGTCAACATTATATGAGCTTTGAATGAATTCAACTTTCACCATCTGCCATGGTGGGAGTTCAAATCCATGACCACAGAACATTAGCCCAAGATTCTGCATTACTTGTCCAGAAGCATTACCACAATATCAACACCTTCCCCCAAGATTAACATCCCGAAAAATGAAATCCATATCACAGAGATCATTAAATTAAAGTTTCTGGGCAACTTTCAGCAAGCTCAGAGGCAAAGCTTTCATTTCATCAACATTCCACAATGGCTTGTCCACTTTCTGCACTCCTTTGGTTCTTTAAGAACCATACAACACTTGCAGTCAAAAGAGCAGGCAAGCAACCCACTTCCCAACAGAAACAAAGTTGCTGGAAAAGCTCCGCAGGTATGGGAATATCAGTGAAGGTGACCCTTCCTCAGAATTCCCTTCTCCCAAGCCTGTCAACACTACTTTCAAACTAAATGCAGCTATCATCATTGATGAGCAAAACCATTTTATTTTTCATTGTCTCTCCATCAAAGCGCTTGGCTTCCCCCTAAAAAAAAAGGATCAAGATTAGTGTAAACTAGAAAATCAAAGTACATGTATAGGGAATTATCTAATTCTTACCATCTGTCTAGGGCAGAACTGCCCATCAATCTAGCCATAAGATACATTTACATTATGTAAATAAGAAACCTTATGACATAGCACAAATGACACCTGTATCTAGGAGCTAGGAGCTTGATAACTGACTTCGTACCTCGAGAGTGTAGTACATGTGCCAGCACAAGAAAGTTTCAATGGAAAAGGCCTTCAAAATTTTCAATCTCTTCACTCCTCAGCAGCATAACAACAGGATTTCACTAAGCAACATATATTACATTTACAGTATCTATTTTGCATACATTTAGTAACCTTCTCTAACGCAATGTAGGCAAGTCACAAATGCATCTTTGTGTCTGTCAAAAGATTAACATGTTATGCTGATCAAACAATTTACCTGCATAAATTAAATTTTCGATTTGATTGCCCTCTTGAAACGTCAAAAAAGAACTCAGCAAAATATAGTTACACACACAGATGGATCCTATTGATCCTCATACATAGCAAATCAAAGTGCAGCTGCTAAATTGTTAAAGTACCTATTCGAGTCAGCTCAGGAATCCCTAATAGACTTGACCTGTAAGCCTCCCTTGGTTTGTCCCGGAGATCATATTCTGTGACAGTCTGGAATATAAAACTTTTACAGACAATTTAGTTTAAATTATGACCTTTATTTACCAGTGGCATCAATGTTACAATATAACATAGATACCTACAAGCCAGGCTTGAGCTCAGGTTTTAAAACCATTAGCAGAGGCGTGGCACCAGCTGTTACCTCTAAGAGCTCTCTCAGGCTACTCCTCTTGATACTGCAACCAAGCTGTCTTTATACAGAAATTGGTACTGAGATTACAAAAAAAAAACACATGTCCTTAATCAGATAAGCAGCAATAAAATGGTAAAAGTTTGTACAGGAAGAAAAACTAATTGAAAGGTCCTAGTACGCTTGACTAATTAAGATACATGCACATCAAATAGGAAGCCCTGGTCAAGCCAGGTCAAATGCCTTAGCTAGATAAGCTCCCTTTTAATAGTACATCATAGTTTAGAGACTAAATGGCTTTTTTAAAAGTCACCTTAGATTCCCAAAATGCAAATTGAATTCATAACATTCCTGGATCTCAACACACAAATATTCAATCCATGACAAGCAAGTGCATACTCAAATCAGACTACAAAGGAGTTAACCTTTCCACCAGCTTCTGTCCTGTCTCTCCTCCCAACTTTCTCTCTCAGCTAGGGGTATCCCTTGAACCCTAATGTCATTGAATGTAATTTATAGAAGAATGTGCTTTCTCTCTCTCTCACACATATGAACATCTTCCAACTTTCTTACTATTTCAGTTTCAGCCTGTGTGTTTTGCTAGTTTGCAAGGGTCATGAAACTTTCACATTCCGGAACAGTCAAGATTAGGGAGCTGAGCTTCACAAATTCAAATTTGCTCAGTGTGATATACATGATAATGTATCAGGATTGTTCTATTACTTGTATATTCCACTCAGCTTACAAAATTACAAGTTGCTTTCCTACTGAGAATGAGTTTTGTTAAAGTCTTCGATATAAACCAGAAATTTAGTTATCCAACATCCAACTGTAAAATATACGCAGGTTCCAGCTGTCGGGTTCAAAAGGAAGTACTGCCACACATTCCACAAGTGAACAAATGTCATCATCTTATTTACGCCCATCTACTGACACTAAGAACAGGTATCCTTAATTCTTCTGAACAATCCCTCCCACCGTGGTCAAGTGCTTTCCTACATATCCTGTTTAGTTCTAATGTGTGTGGTAGATGTGTCAAATATAAGGCTACCAACTTTCTCAAAACAAAAAAAAACATATTACAGCTTAGAAGCATAGGTCTGAAAATTAATACACCAGAGGAAAAAAGTTTTAAAAGGTTTTCCAGTCATATGCCAAATTAGAACAAATAGCAATTTTTATTTTCTTTAGATATGTTTTTCATAAGTCATATATAATTACCTAAATTTCAACTTTTCGAATGTACATTGCTGTGTGGAAGTTCCAAAAAAAGTGATGGTTATTACAGCATTAAAAAATTGTCTTTGTTTGCTGCATGCATAAGTAGTTAACTATAAAACTGACTTCTGATAATTGACAAGATCACACTGTTGCCTGCACGTTATGGCAAAGGATCCAATTTTAACATACTTCAATATTGGACCAACTGCCCAGATCGTTGACATCAGTAGAACGTCACGCACACATGCAAAGAAAACTGACAAAATCATAAAATTTCAAATATGATCAACAATTAATGTAATTTGAGGAAAACATAATGGTTTGCAAAACATTGAGGTACCAACTTGGTGCAGATACAATACATAGCTATTTGGCATGCCAAATAACAAACAGCAAGTGATAGACAGGGCAAAGCATTTTACAAATAAAATCCAAGATCAAGTCCTGCGACATCCAGATGTGAATGGTGATGTACAATTAAACAACTCACTGGAGAAGGCTTCATAAGTTTTCCTTTTCTGATTGATGGGGAAAGCCACACATATCAGTACCAAATAAAAGGCTGAACCATATGCAATTTTTAGCCAGAAGATCCACCTCAATCCCCAGCATCACAGATGCCAGTTTCCAACCCATTTAATTCACTCCATACCCTATCAAGAAACATGTGGAGGCATTCAGTACTGCAAAGGCTTTGGACCCTGCCAACACTTAGTCATAGAGATGTACAGCATGGAAACAGACCCTTCGGTGCAACCCGTCCATGCCAACCAGATATCTAAACCCAATCTAGCACCAGGTCCATATCCCTCCATACCCTTCCTATTCATATACCCATCCAAATGTCTCTTAAATGTTGCAATTGTACCAATAGTACTGAAGACATATGTTCCAAAACTTCTCTCACACCTAGCTAAGCGGTTCTATACAGCTACAACATTAGCACTGACCTAGCAACATGCCCAGGTTTGTCCTGTACATAAACAGCAGGATCAATCCACCCTGACCAAATTCGATCAGTCAACTCTCGATCATCAGTAATGTGATGTAAGGGACTATTGATAGTGCAATCAAGCTGTACTTGAATAGCAACCTCCAGCTCATGAATGCACAGTTTGTATTCCACATGAGCCACTCAGCTCCTGAATGCATTATAATCTTAGTTCAAACATGGACAAAATAGTTGCATTCCAAAGATAAGGTGAGAGTCACTGTGCTTAAGATCAAATGTGACATCATGGAGCCCAGCAAAACTGGAATTCAATGGGAATTGATGGGAAAACTTTCTGCTGCTAGAAATCACATTAAGAAAGATAGTTTGATTGTCAGACATCAATCATCATTGCTCCAGAACATCACAACAGGATTTGCTCAGGGTTGGGTCCCAACTTCAACTCTCTTCAACTACTTCATCAACATCCTTCCCGCCATCACAAAATCATAACTCACCTTCTGATTTTCAAAAACCTGTACACCATTGGCAAGATGTAAATTAAGAATGTGATAGAATACTCTGTTCTTGCCTCGATGAGTGTAGTTCCAAAAACATTCAAGAAACTTGACATTATCCAGGGCAAAGCAGCCAGTTTGCATGCACCATGATCTCAAACATTTACTTCCTTCATCACAGATGCACAGAGGCAGGTGTGTGTACCATTTGCAAGATGCACTGCAGAAATTCACAGACGTTCTTTAGATAGTATCTTACAAACCCATTATTTCCACTATCTAAAGGTACAAGAACAGCAGATGCATGAGTACGCCAACTGTAAGTTCCTCTTCAAGTCATTCACCATATTGATTTAGAAATAAATAGCCATTCCTTCACTGTCACTAGGTCAAAATTCTGACCCCCCTCCCTAACATCAATGTGGCTGTACTTGCACCAAATGGCTTGCAGTGCTTCAAGAAGGAAGGTCACCATAACACCTTCTCAAAGGCAACTACAAATGCTTGCCTAGCCAGTGAAATTCCACATCCTTTAAATGATTTCAAAAATATGCCCAACCAACTTGCTCCCAAACTACTTGTCCTTAAAACAAAAGTTCTGCCTTTTCTCAAAAGGGCCTCGCTGGATTCCAATTTTTTGAGTTCCTGCCCAAGAAAAATCTACGTGCAAATCTTACAAAATATAGGTAACACAACATTTGTCTTTCAGTCAACATAACTTATGACTGACGAGACTCAGCAGGTCTGGCAGAATTCATGGAGAGAAAGCAGAATTAACATTTTGAGACCCTTGTTTAGAACATATTTCACAGATTTGGGTAATCTACAATCCAACTGTCCTATTGTATGAAGTCATCGCGGCCCAGCATATGGTTAAAATTTGGTGGATATGCTATGAAATAATTCCACAGAGGACGATATCCTGTCTCCAAGTCACCCACTGTCTACACGTGTATAGTACTTAACACTACTCTGGCTTCGTCAAAGTCAGCACCCAGAGTGAACAGAATCTCTGACCTCATATATATAATATATATATATATATATATATATATCACTCACTGGACCAGGTTAACAAACCAATCGGAACTCATATTCAATGAGGTCCACCTGGATGACCTAATTACACTCACTACATGTTAGTTTTACTGCTTTTATTGCTCAAGTGATGTTTGATCGGTGTTCAAAGACAAAGATTTATGCCACAAATTATGGTGAAAAACATCTTGGAAACGAGAGAAGAAATTTTTCTTTACAGGTCAACCATCTTCAACTTGAGTGCAAGAACAAACATTTTTTGGAATACTTGAATATATTGAAGAATTACCTGGGGGAAAAAAATGGAAGATTTTGGAACATTTAGATAGTCTTTGAAATAAATAATTTTTTGACCATGTGATTTCTTGTAAGTAATCAATTTAACATGTGCTGTAAACACCTGTTTTCACTGGAAATCCACTCACTTTCAAGAAGCAGCTAATCAAAGCTATCATAGAGATTAGATAGTTTATTTACTAAATTTAGGGAAAATCTTGCTTTGAGAGATTTGAAGAAAAGTGATTGGACTGAACGCAACAATTTTGTTCCTCTCTCCCCAGATGCTGCCAGGCAGGCTGAGATTCTGTAGCACTCAGTTTTTATTGCTAGCTTTCAGAGGACTAGAAGCCCCTATATTACCAAACTGTTAAGCAGTCATCTCTGGACCTCACTTCTGTTCTACAAGCCCCAGAAGCAGCAAGTGGCTCTCTTGTTCTTAGAAGTTTCTGCAAACTTACAGGGTCGCCAACTACCAGTATTTCTGTTTTACTGGTAAAACCTAAAAAGCTGAATTGTGACCATCCAAGATGGTTGGAATCAGAATTAGATATCTGCCCAATTGACATCTGTCAGCAATGTTGCTTTGAGAAATCTTCACAGCCCATCCTTTGTTTCCAAATCTTTGGCTCATACATACAGAGTGTGTATTTTTCCTTTTGACTTTTTAAGTCATAGCTGCAGAGGCTGGTCTTTCTTTATCTTGTGCGTGCCTCAGTGAGATTAAATGAATGAACTTTTACTTCCAGATCACAGTTTAAATGTTAAATATTAATTGCTACCTGCTTTAAGAATAAAGTTATAGTAAATTAATTATTTTGAATTTATTAATTAAGCCTGGTGACTACTTTTATTCTGAATAATACTACAGAAGCAACTGGCCGTTTTGATAACCAAATTTTTTTTTTGTTCATTCATAGGATGTAGGATTCACTTGCTGCACCAGCATTTATTGCCTGTTTCTGGTCAATGGAAGACCAAGATGAATCATCCACTTAGCACTTCAGGTTAAAGATTGTTACAAATACTTTGGCCTCAACTCTTACACTGGTGTGCTGGGCTCCCTGAACTGAGAATGGTAATACATGTGGCGACACCACCTTCAATGAGCTGCTTAATTGCCCACAACCATTCACAATGGTAGAGTGGGAGATACACTAAGCAATGGAGGCACAATTCTGCTTCTGCTGATGGTTCATAGCACCTCATGGACATCCAATCTGAGTTGCTAGACTCGTTCAACGTTTATCCCAGTTTGCATGGTGATAGTGTCACGCAACATTATGTTAAGTACTCTCAATGTGAAGGCATGACTACAAGGCTGTTGCTTGACTAATCTGTACATCTGCTCTCCCAACTTTTTCACTCACCCCCAGGCAGAAATAAGAAGGACTTTGTAGGCCTGTGTTTGCCAGTGCTTTCGTTGATGCTAGGTGGTCCATCAAGGTTCATTCCTTCTTTGACACTTTCTAGTAGTTGTTATAACTGAGTGGCTTGCTAGGCCATTTAACAGTAAAACACTTGGTCATGAGTATGCAGTCACACATTGGCCAAACCAAGAAAGGACAGCAGGTTCCTTTCCCAAACTCCAGTAGTAAGCCACATGGATTTTTAGGATAATGATCTCATGGTCATCATTTGACTTTTAATTCTATATAATTATTGAATTCATACTCCATCATTTGCTATGGTATGTTTTGAATCCAGATCCCAAAAATATTACCTGGACCTCTCGATTACAAGCACTGCGGCAATACCATCGTCTCCACCTCAATCATCACATTCAAATGAATGATGCAACTGGTGGAGCAATGGGGGATGATTTGTCTCACATTCAACTGTAATAATCAACAAGTAGAAAATGAACTTAGAAACCTATCTATGTAATGGCAGCTGATTTTTTCAGAGACAAAGACCACAGGACTAAACTGACCTCCAGCTCAGTCCAAGATTTCAGGGCCACTCACTCCTCCAAATAGCAAACTGCAGCATCATAGTTCTCTTGTTTTAACTTTTGGAACTTGATATACTTGATAGAAACACAATCTTCTTTTGGTTGTCTCCTTCCCTCCCACCTCTAAAACTACGTTTGTAGGTACTTATATACATAAAAGATAAGCTAGAGAACAAAACACTGATGTCTTAAAGGTGACTTGGGATCAACACATTTTATACCTTTAAGTGGATAACTAAATAATGAGACTGTAGGTATAGCATGTTCAAATTATATTCAAAGAAGTGTCATTATAAAAATTTAGGTGTATGCTTAAAGAGTATATGCCAGCTGGATGATTAACAGGGAAAAGGGCAGATGTCTTCAGCTATGACTAACAGGTAAATGACTCATGGATGTAGAGAAAGGTTGTAAATGCTATAACCCAAAGCACAATGTCATAGCCACTTTTGACTTTTATATAAATGCATAAGAACAAAATAAAAAGTGGATTAAAGAAAGCAAGAACTACCAAAAATATTGCAAGTTAACCTGGAGACATGTCAAGTGCTGCATTTTACGACGACCTAGATAAAACAAGACTACGAAAATCTATGGAGAAAGAAAGACACAGGGATATAATAACTAGAAGTGAATATGTTCAAATAAGTTCAAGGTAACCACAGGCATCATATACAAGGGTATAGAGGAAAGTGATTGCAATAGACTTGTGTTTGAGAGAAAGTGAGGACTGCAGATGCTGGAGAGTTAAGAGTCAAAAAGTGTGGAGCTGGAAAAGCACAGCAAGTCAGACAGTATCCGAGGAGCAGGAGAGTTGACATTTTGGGCATAAGCCCTTCATCAGGAATGTCAGGCGACTCTGCTCCTCGGATTCTTCCTGACCTGCTGTGCTTTTCCAGTACCACACTTTTTAACATAGATTGGTGTTTGACCACAGGTAAGAGTTGTGTGCTTTTTAAGTTACTCATGAGAAATGGCATCACTTGCTGGCCAACATCTATTGGCCATTTCTAGTCGCCCTTGAGAAGGTAGTACTGAGCTGACCTCTTGAACTGCCACAGTCCCTGTTCTGTGACCAGGTGGTCCAGCCAATTTAGTTTAATTTCTTTTTTGAGACTTTGGAGCTGAAATAATTCTTCAGAGATCTGTATCCTTTATTTAAAGTTGCGCAGTTGTTGATGACCGTACTGCCTCTCACTCAGTCAGCCACTAGAGTGTCAATATCCCTGACATTCAATATTTTATGTTAGCCAGATCTCCCTGATTGAAGATTAATAACCCCAATCAGGGAACTGATATTCAGTGAGGTCCAGTTGGCTGACCTTGTTAAAATCACTACATCCCCAAGTCCTCAGATTTTGAGAGTCTCCTGGAAAATTTTAGCACCATTTAGTGGGCGGCACGGTGGCACAGTGGTTAGCACTGCTGCCTCACAGCGCCCGGAGACCCGGGTTCAATTCCCGACTCAGGCGACTGACTGTGTGGAGTTTGCACGTTCTCCCCGTGTCTGCGTGGGTTTCCTCCGGGTGCTCCGGTTTCCTCCCACAGTCCAAAGATGTGCGGGTCAGGTGAATTGGCCATTCTAAATTGCCCATAGTGGTAAGGGATAATGCAGGGGTATGGGTGGGTTGCGCTTCGGCGGGTCGGTGTGGACTTGTTGGGCCGAAGGGCCTGTTTCCACACTGTAAGTAATCTAATCATTTCAGATTCCAAATCCGCACATGACGTGCAACGAACAGGAGCTTGCCTTTTCTGCCTGGAACACTTCACACACATTTTTCAATGACACCAGCATCGAGGTGGTTACTTCTGTTATGTCTGATTCAGAAGGCTTGACAATGTTTGATGGAGGGTGAATCAATGGGTTCCAGAAGTACTCTCAGAAGGTTCCAAAGAATAGGTCAAGTTTTACTCCCAGACAGCCTGCGAATTTGTAGCTTTCAAATGATCCACATACTTACTCAGGATGATTATACCTATCCGACCTTTAAAAGTCACTGGACGTGACCTTGTTTCGATTATGCCACTTACCCATGCAGGGCCATTTCCACGATTCTTGTACCGATCTTTATCCCCTGTATCAAATGTCTCTCTCGCTTGGCAGTCTTGGATTTGGCATTGAAGATCCTAATGCCATTTGACCCTCCCACCCAAATTCCAAAAGATCAGACTTGACCTGGTGCAGAGTCTTCTACCCATTAGTAACTCTGTCGGTGTTATCCCTGTAATTGCATGTCAGGTGGTCCTATAATAAAACAAGAACCAAGACAACTTGGTATCTAGTGAGGTTGTTTCTTCAGTCCTGCCTTCAAAGTTGGGACTGCACTTTCTGCCAAGCCACTGGATGATGAGTGGTATGGAGCTGTCCTTACATGTCAAATCCCATTCAACTTTAAAGTTCCTGCTCGTTAAATGATGGCCCATTATCTATGAGCAACACCTGCATGGTGCCATGTGTTGAAACGATGTGCACAGCTTTTCTGTAGTGTTTGACAAATGGACCCTCTGAAAATCCAACCACTTTGAGTGTCTAAAATGACTAAAAATGTTGAACCCATGAAAGGATCCACATTATCGACATACAAAAAGTCCAAATTTTATCCGGCCTTTCCCATGGGTGTGGAGCAACTGCTGGCAATAATATTTGTCCTTGCTGGCACTCTGGGTGCCACTAATGTGGCCATCAGACATGACTCCCCACCAACATCTTCATTTTGGAGACCTCTGAATAGCCCTGGGGGAGCTCAGCCAATATGTGACAGCAACTTTTGTTTGGGGCAATTATTTGCACTCCCTGTAATATTATGCCATCCTCTACTGTGAGCTGGTTCTCTGGGTCCAAAAGGCATTAACTCCAGTTGTGACAGCTCTTTGGGTTCTCCCATGAATACCAATTGTCTCAGTTTGGAAAAAAACAGGATTTGTCCATGTCCAAAATCAAATTGATCGGTGTAACTGGTAGTGTGTCCAGAAAATTGAATCTTATTACAGATTCTTCCACTGGACGTACTACTGGTGGTGTACCTGCTAAGGGAAGGTGGATCAATGCATCCACATGTGCTACTCAGCGTCCCAGACAGTGTTCTAATCTGTAATTAAAAGCACTTAGTATTAGAGCCCACTACTAAAAGCGGCCTGAAACAATGAGCGGCACTTCCTTGTCCTCTTTAAGTAGAGAGAGTAGGGGTTTGGAGTCCATACTTTCTAATTCCAAATATGACCGCCAATCCTTCTTTTTCTATTTGGGTGTATTTATACTCTGCCTTAGCCAAAGTCTTGGATGCAAAGGATATTGGGCATTTCTCTCGTTTTGGTCACTTATGAACTAATGCCATGCGGGGAGGCATCACATGTCAATACCACATCTTTCTTGGAATCATAGTGCACCAACACATCAGAGGATAACAGTTGTTTCTCTACATTATTGAAAGCTAGGGTTTGTCAATGACACCATTTCACAGGCTGATCCTTTTTAAAGAGTTGATGCAACAGTGCCAGAATGGATGCCAGATTGAGTATAAACTCTCATGGATACTGCCCTATGAGTTAACTTACACAATTTAAGTCTGGTAGGACTCTGTTGCTGTCTCGAGTCCGCATATCAACAACAATAACAATAATGTCTTACCAGCAGGATCCTGAAGAAAATTCTGTTTAGCAAAGTTGTGGCTTTGTTTGAGAGTTTTGCTGTGAGCTGCCCTGAAGTTACACTAAGCAGGATATTTCTTGACGGCGGCTATGCAGTTGCCTGTCTCAAATGGTATTCCCCAAGCTCAGTCAGACTAGCGAGGGTGTCCACTTCATTGGAATACCTTGCAAATAACACACACCATCCCACATTTTCCAATGATAAAGCCAAATATAAATCCAGGTGAGCTTCAGCAAGTGGGTGTTGTTGCATAGTTACATCATTAGTCGCACATACCAATCTCTTAAGTGTCTCATTGAAGGTTACGTCAAATTCACAGGCTTCTGCCAGTCATCTTAACCTCGCCAAAAACCCCATATTCCTCTCTATTGGGGTAAAAGTGATAGTGTCTCAGAATTAGAGGCAGCTTGGGTCATAATAGAACTTAACTACATCAGTTAATTTTGAAAGGCTTCAGTATCTGGTATCTCAGGAAAATTTAGGTTGTTAATGACAGAAACAGCTGCAACTTCACAGGCTGTTAGGAGAATTAGGCATTGTTTTTCATTTGCCACAATGTTTATTGTCCACAAATGTAATGCAGTCGTTCCAAATACTGGCATCAATCCTCAATGGCAAGGTCAAATGCATCAAGCTTTCCAACAAACAGCAGCCAGTATCCCATCATGAAACGACATTTCCAAATGCCCAGTGTTTAACTATAGTACTGTCTCTCACTCAGTGCCAATATCCCTGACATTCAACCTATTATGTCAGCCAGGTCTCTCTGATTGGAGCAGATTAATAGCCTCAATAGGGAACTCATATTCCATAAGGTCTAGCTGGCTGACCTCATTTCAATCATTACTGCAGTGATTGATACAACTACGTGGCTTGCTAGACCCTTCCGGAGGGCAGGTAACAGTCAGTCACATTGCTGCGACTTTGACTCACATGTAGGCCAGACCATGCGAGTATGGCACTGAAGGATATTGGTGAGCCAGATGGGTTTTTTCCTCCAATAATCGACAATTGTTTTGGTTATCAATAGATATTAATTCCAGACATTTTTTATTGAATTCAAATTCAACATCTGCCATGGTGGGATTTGAACCCAGATCCCCAAAACATCAGCTAAGTTTCTGGATTAATACCACTAGGCCATTACCCCTCCTGTGTATCCTTGAGTGCCCATAACAAAACCCATAAAAGTCATATCTGATTAACTCACCAACATAATACTATACATGTGAATCTCAAGGAGTGACTTAAGGCACTAGTACCATTTGATATTGAAAATTACTAAGTAAAACCCATCAACTGTTCGATTCTCCTCAATCCCACAAAAGTGATGATCACAGTCTCTTCCTAGCCTCCATCTGAAATGGTTCTTTTTTTTTCGAAGGTATCATCTTTCAAAATTACCTCTTCAAAATTCACCCTCAATTCCCAGGTCCTTGCAAAATACTGAACAACCTCAGTTATCAGCACATCAATTATCCGAATTTTGAATTATCCGAACAAGATCTCAAGGTCCCGTAAAAACATTATCCGTTATCCAAACAAAATACTCTCCGCCCATCTCATTTGGATAATCGAGGTTGTTCTGTATTCTCCAACTCTAATCTCTCTTTTCTGAAATCTTAAAATATATTTTGCCTCCCAACCCATAATCTTTCCCACAACTCCCAAGTTAAATCATTCCAATCAAGATTCAACCTCTTCCACAAAAAGGAAAAATTGGAACCACGGTCGTAAATGATACCCCCTGATCTAGTACACTATTATTCATCCCTTCTCTGCAATCTTTGAAAAAACCCATACCAAAAGACCCAAACCCCATTCCTCAAGTCCAGCTCAATGGGACTCATTTCATATTCATCTACCTCATTATAGCCACAGCATCAAAAGTAAATGGATTTTCATCCCACGCTGGCAGGGTTAGCTCTAAATCCCTCCTGGGATGTAAAAATTACAGAAAGAAGTTTTAATATTTTTAATCCTGTTCTCTTTCTTAAACCTTCTGAAAATGCTGTCACCTCCAGGTTCTACTATTAAAATGCTCTCAACTGCCCTCGCTGCTTTCAATTCCTGTAAATTTCAACTCATGCAAAGCTCTGCTGCCCATAAATAATAGCTCATAATATCATCATCCATGTGTTTAAATCACTTCATCGCTTCACCGCTCTAAAACCAATGCAATTTCTCACACGCTGAAAACTTCCTACTACTCCGCAAATTCCCTCTCTTTCATTTCCAAAAGTTGCTGCTCCTGTGGTACAGTGTCACCACATATATCTCCAGAATGTCTAACTCCCATACATTGAAATTTTCTCCCCAGATCTTGTGGATTCTTCACTTTGATAACTTGCTCCAAGAGGCTGCTTTAAAACTTATTTTATTGGTAGAATTTTGTTATCATTCCAGCTCCCATTTCAGCACTGCATTTTATTTTTTAAGCACCTCAGGATCATTTTTCTATGTCAAAGATATCATGTAACATATAAATTGTTGTTGTATACAACACTTGTGTTTGAGTTTGATTCTCCATGAGAAGCAACTGTGAAATTCCATGTTTAATAGCAGGCAAAATATGGATACATTTGATTTGACCAAGTAAGCTTCAAAACTTATGTAAAATGTTTAACTGAAAAAAACCACTAATGGTAAATGTGTACAGGGCATAAGCTGAGAGAGAAAGAGTTAAGTTCTGAGTTTTGTTTAAGAAGAGGTTCAACTGAGCATAACTCAGATCAGATAAGAACTTACATTTAACAATGGAGTGCTAGAGGCAAGGGTAATGGGTTAACAAGGTGGAAAAGCATTCATTATGTAGAGCCATTTAACAATATTGGAAACATTCAGTATGTAAGGTCAGTTTAACAAGGTGAGAAGTATTCATTATGTGAAGCCAGTTAAGAACATTCATTGTATAACACCAGAGGGCTTGGTCTCTTATTGATAGTTGAGGATTGTAATGGTCACCCAATTAATATGTATGCTGCCTTATCTGGATGCTCCTCCCTGTAAAATAACTACATAGAGGACTATGAACTCATGTCCCTGTGCACATGAGCGATCGTTTTCTCTCTCCAGGGCCCGGAATAAAGATGAAGGAGGCAAAACTATACTGTATCTCTCAGTTTTGCTTCAACTAAGGGAGGGAAACAGGATGAGACTAAGATTCTGCAACAATCTAAAATTGAAACAAGATCAATTACACCTTGTACAATTTTCTGCATTGTTTACAATATATGAATTTAGTTTATGCGTGAATTCTTTTTGCACCAGCTTGGCTCTGCAACCTAAAACTAAAATTGGTATTGAAAATGGTTTATATGTAGCATATAATGTATTCCTATGCACAAGATTAACTCCACAATTCTCCACCTCACTGAATTAAAAACATTCTCTTAGTGAATTAACTTCTAGCTGACAGACTTTAAATTCATTTCCCAAATCTGGAATTAAAAGCTAGTCTCATTAAGCTACCTTCGATTGTCATAAAATCCCATCTGGCTCACTAACGTCCTCCAGGAAAAGAAATCTGGCACACTTAACCGCGCTTGCGTAGAGTTATACCACACTTACAGCAATGTGATTACCACTTAAATGCCTACTGCGGTGGTGAGCAAGGCGCTACGTTGCACCAAATCATTCTGCAGCTTAAAAGAAAATGAAACCAGACCGACCTCACAGCATTGAAACAACACAAAGCAAGTACTGCCAATCACACAATATCCTGCTTATAAATATCTGGGGGTTTGTACCAAAATTGGGAAAGGTGTTCCACAGATTTGTTAAGCAATATCCTGATATAGTAATATTCACTGACTCATACTTTATAATGTCCCAAATATGACCATCACATCCAATATATCCTGTACCATTCCAGTATGTCCTGTCCCAGCAGCAGGACAGACCCACCAGAGGTGGCAACACATTTCAGAGTCAACCACACTGTTGCAGGTCTGGAGTCACATATAGGCCAGAAGGATATTATATTTCCATCTCGAAAGGGCATTACTGAATCACCATTACAATTGACTTTAAACAGGTGTTTACAACAATGATTGCTTCACGATCACCTTTATAGTGATTAACTTTATATTCCAAATTTTACGATAATAGAATTTAAATGCCCCCAGCTGCTGTGATGGGAGCCACATCTGTGTCTTAACAGCATTAGCCCGGTCTCTGGATTGCTAGTGTCATGATATTACCACTGAGCCATCTGAGATCAAACCAGGTTTAATGGAAGACTGCAGCTGGCCATGCCTACAGCAGCCTCAAGATGACCTAGAAATAAGATGTCAACCTTATGAGACTACCATACAGGTCTACCTGCATGCCAGACAGTAGAATTAGAATGCAATGGACTGAATTAAGCAATTCTACAACAAACAGATCAAATCCAAACGCTGCAAACCTGCCACATCCAGACTTGAATGGTGGTGGACAGCTAAATAATTGACTGGTATCAGCAACTCCAAACATCCCCATTCTCAAATAATGGGGCAGCTCATCATACCAGTATAAAAGACAAGGTTGAATCATTTGCAATTATCAGACAGAAGTGTCAAATAATATGGTCCATCTCAGGCTCCTCACAAGATTGCCAGATCACAGAAACTAATCTACAGCAAATTCAATACACTCCACATGATATTAGGAAGGCACTGAATACTGCAAAGGCTATGGGCACTGTCAACATCTTAGAAAGTGAGCTAAAGACTTCTACTCCAAAAATAGCTGCCCTTTGGCCAAGCTGCTCCAGTATAAATAGCATTACACTGGTATCCAGTGAGCAATGTGGAAATTTACCAACATATGTCCTGTCCACTAAAAAAAAGAAACAAATTCAACCAACCAAATACTGACTAAACTACTCTCAACTGACAACAGTCACAAAAAGGGTAGTCAACAATGCAATCAAAGGACAGTTATATAATAAGTGTGTGACACTGATGCTCACTTCAGGTCCTACAGGGCTACTTAAAACTTGACCTCATGACACCCCGATAAAACAGCTGAATTCCACGTGGAAGATGACAGGGACTGCCCTTAATGTCAAGGCAGCATCTGACCAAGTTTGGGAACAAGAAATCCAGCAAAACAGAAGTCAATGGGAATCGGGGGGACTCCACTGCTTGGAGTCATGGCGGGCACAAAGGATGGTGAGTAAAAAGTGAGGTCTGCAGATGCTGGAGATCAGAGCTGAAAATGTGTTGCTGGAAAAGCGCAGCAGGTCAGGCAGCATCCAAGGAGCAGGAAATTCGACGTTTCAGGCATAAGCCCTTCATCAGGAATCCTGATGAAGGGCTTATGCCCGAAACGTCGAATTTCCTGCTCCTTGGATGCTGTCTGACCTGCTGCGCTTTAACCAGCAACACATTTTCAACAAAGGATGGTGATCGATGTTTTAGAATGTCAATCACCTTCGTTTCAGGACATATCTGCAGATGTTCCCCAGGTCAGTGTGCTATGACCTGCTCTTATAATGACAGTATTTATATGGCTAATCCAGTTCAATTTCTGGTCAGTGGTAACTCCGTATGTTGACAGTGGGGGATCGAGTGATGGCAATGTTATACAATTTCAAGGTGCAATCATTAGATTCTCTCTTGTAGAATATGGTCTTTATCTAGCTCTTGCATTGCACAAATGTCACTTGTCAGCCCAAAACTGGGTGTTGTCCAGGCCTTGTTGCATTTAGACATGGATTATTTCAGTAATTGAGGAGTCATGAATGGTACTGATCAATGTGCAATCATCAGCAAAATCCTCTGTTCTGACTTTATGACAGAGGGAATATCATTACCAAGGCCATCTATCCAGCATTGTACTTAGAGCACACTCCAAGGAACTCCTGCTGTGATGTGCTGGAAGCAAGATGACTAACGTCATAAGAATCAATAATATTTATAGCTGAAAATGTGTTGCTGGAAAAGCGTGTCAGGTCAGGCAGCATCCAAGGAACAGAAAATTATTCCTGATGAAGGGCTTATGCCCGAAACGTCGAATTTCCTGTTCCTTGGATGCTGCCTGACCTGCTGCGCTTTTCCAGCAACACATTTTCAGCTCTGATCTCCAGCATCTGCAGACCTCACTTTCTCCTCAATAATATTTATAATCAACTTGTGTTATAGATTAGATTAGATTACTTACAGTGTGGAAACAGGCCCTTCGGCCCAACAAGTCCACACCGACCCGCCGAAGCGCAACCCACCCAGACCCCTACATTTACCCCTTACCTAACACTACAGACAATTTAGCATGGCCAATTCACCTGACCCGCACATTTTTGGACTGTGGGAGGAAACCGGAGCACCCGGAGGAAACCCACGCAGACACGGGAAGAACATGCAAACTCCACACAGTCAGTCACCTGAGTCGGGAATTGAACCCGGGTCTCAGGCGCTGTGAGGCAGCAGTGCTAACCACTGTGCCACCATGCCGCCCACTATGTGGTTTCTCTTACTTCAGGTATAAGTCAAGCATATCCCTATAATTAACATTTTAAGAATCGACTGCAACCAAAATCTAATGTATTTTATCTATTAAAAAAGGTCAACTAGTTAGTTCAAGTGGAATGGATCAGAGGAACACTAATATCCTTTAGGGAAGGAAACTGCCATCCTTACCTGGTCCACCCTACATATGATTCCAGACACTCAGCAATGTAATTGACTCTTAACTGTCCTCTGGGCAATTAGGGATGTGCAATAAATGTTGGCCTATCCAACTTCACCCACATCCTGTGAATGAATAAAAATGAATTTAATGGGAAAGACACTTGCAGGTCAATGTTGGTGTTCTGACTGCTCAGCCAGGGGATCTAGGTTCAAGTGCCATCTGATCCAGAAGTATGTCACAACATCTCTGAACAGGTTGATTAGAAAATATCTAGCTTAATTTGTTATACGTGAAGATGTTGTTCAGATTTCAAAACTGAAGCCAGAAATTGAACTTATAACGAAGGTGACAATTTGCTGCCACGAGAATTCATGAACTTCATATCTCGACAAAAAAACACGATAATTTAGGTGTGCAGAACTGATTGGATGTTAGTCGATCGTTGAGTACGCCGACAGCTATACTGTCAATGGCACAAATCTTCCAATTTTGACATGTATATATGGTGTGGCTGTGTTGGTATGCAAGTTTACACAAAACTGATTTTTTTTCCAACTATGCAATAAATCATTTTGATCCCCAGCCCAGACCGGGGGATTTGTTGAAGCAGGATTCAAATGATTGGGAATTGACATCAAAGTCCTAACAATCACCGAGTGGCAAAGCCCGAGGTGAGGACGGAGCGATGGCCCTTGATTATAAAGACCGAGTGGTGGTATCAAAGTCCGGACAGCCGCCACCAACCGGCTCGACAGTCACCAAAACATGGGAGTGAGAGCTGTTGTTACCTCCTTCCATAGCTCCTCCCGCATGCATCTTCTGAAGTCCTGGCTGACCCCTCCCCCAACCCCGACAGACAGGTTTTTAAACCGGCAGCTTGACGAAACACCGCGGAAAGCCTGGGGCCCGCGGGGCGGCGGCGTGTGTGTGTGTAACGCGAGTGAGAGGGACAGAAAGACAGAGAGACGTTACTGGAACAGAGGCTGACTGACCTATGCCGTGTCCACACTGATGCTGCGCCGAGAAACCAGTCGCTGCTGACACTGACCGTCGCGTACATCCCAAGGTCTCATTCCCGAAGTGGGTCTCCGAAGTCTGTCGTCGTCGTTGTTGTTGTTGTTGTTGTTGTTGGCGGGGGGTCGCGAGCTCCCCGCTGAGAGGAGGAGCGGCCGATTAGAAAACACGATCACGCTCGCGCTCGCTCACACATGGACAAACCGCGTTCCGAGGCAGCTCGAGCGTGCACGAGCGCCTGCGTGCGCCCAACCACCGCCGGTACTCGCGCGCCGCCTGGGGTACGTTACAAAACTCGCGCGCGCAGCCTCTCGTCCCGCGGCCGTGCCCCTCCCCCTCCATTTTTTTTCCCCCACTCCTTCTCTCGGCCGTCCCTTTGTCGCAGTCGTTGACACACGCACAATTTCGGGATATTGGTCCCCGGGGGCGGGAGTCATTGACCTTTCCTTTGTTCCAGCGCGGAAAAAAAAAGCAACGGTCGTCGCGGCGTTTTTTTTTCCGCAAGCCGCGATACGATGCGGAAGGCAGATCTCTTGCCCTCTTTCATGAGTTTCAAGTGCAGGTCTGTGGGGTCGGGGGTTGAGGGATCCCAGGTCGTCCCCTCCCGCTGCAAACTGTGGTCGGTCGGTGTGAAACTGTGCACGTAACTTTACCCAGCTCCATCCATGATTCCGCGGCAACCTCGCAGGACGGACGGGTGGGCAATTTCCACACTGCAGTCTCGTTGCAGGGTCTGCCCAATACTACCTCCAGCCGATATGCTGTGTTCAAGAAAGACCGCGAAATGCCAGGGACTGGAATCCGCAATCTTCTACCCCCGAGCCACTTAATCTGAACTATCAACACTGGCAAAAAAAATAAGTTAAAAGTATGAAAGATGCGATCCATTAGGCCGCCACATGGAGTTTTAATAGAATCCCTACAGGGGAAACAGGCCATCCACACGGACCCTCCGGAGTAACCCACCCAGACCCATTCCCCTAATGCAACTGCAAATGTGTTGCTGGTCAAAGCACAGCAGGTTAGGCAGCATCTCAGGAATAGAGAATTCGACGTTTCGAGCATAAGCCCTTCATCAGGATTATTCCTGATGAAGGGCTTATGCTCGAAACGTCGAATTCTCTATTCCTGAGATGCTGCCTAACCTGCTGTGCTTTGACCAGCAACACATTTGCAGCTGTGATCTCCAGCATCTGCAGACCTAATTTTTTACCCCTAATGCAACTAACCTACACATCCTTAGGACCGGGCCTCAGGTTGGCTGCCTTTGGTCAGTTGAGAGCAAATGAGGACTGCAGATGCTGGAGATGAGAGTTGAAACGTGTGGCGCTGGAAAAGCGCAGCAGCTCAGGCAGTATCCGAGGGGCAGGAGACTTGTTTAGGGCATAAGCCCCCATTCTCCATCCATTCCTGATGAAGGGCCTATGCCTAAAACGTTGACTCTCATGCTCGTCGGATGCTGTCTGACCTGTTGTGCTTTTCCAGCACCACACTTTTCAACTTTGCCCTGTTGAGGATAATTAATGACAACTTAAGGATTGTTTGGTGGTAAAAGTTGATCTCAAAAGTGTCCCTGCTGAGGTTTTGAGTTCCTGATGAAGGGCTTTTGTCCGAAACGTCGATTTTACTGCTCCTGGGATGCTGACTGAACTGCTTTTTCCAGTACCACTAATCCAGATAATGGAACACCTCCTTTCACCATTGGGTGTTCCCTACTCCCAACAACTTCTCTTTGCTGTGAATGTATCTTCCCCCAGGAGCATATTCACACACACTTCAGTCTTCCCTCTGGGCCTTATCTCCCTTCCCCACACACATTTCTAGGGTTTTGGACTCCCCAGAACTGAGCCTCTGGAAGGTGCTTACATTGCATACTTTACAGTTGCTGGGGCTAGGTTTTGCTTTTACATTATTCTTTCACCACTCGTCTGTTTTTCTGTTAATCAGTCAATTTCATTTCCATGTTGGTACTGTCCCATTTTTTTCATAAACTTTAATTTTGCTCACAATTCTGTTTTGTAATAAAGACAAAAAGCGCTGGAAATCCCAGCGGGTCAGACAGCATCCACAGAGAGAGAGAGCAGGTTAACATTTTGAGTATAGATGACATTTTCAGAGCTGCCGTGAAGTGTGGAGTTGGCAGTATTCATGCAATAGTGTTAAGGTGGAGTGCTGTTGGAGAAAGGGTGTTGATAGTTCAGATTAAGTGATCAGGATGTGAGAAAGGCTGAACAATGGTGTGTCCAACTGCCAAACTGGAAAAGAACAGATGGTGCAACTGGAGTTGGGGAAGGGGAGAGAGGACATGGTGACAGAAAATGCAACAAGTAAAACTAAAAGAAAAGGAAGAAATGGGTGTGAGTTCACAATCTGAAGCTGTTGAATTCAATCCAGAGGAACTTCAATTATCCGGCATTTGATTATTGGATTATCCAGCAAGATCACAGGGTCCCGATGCTTGGCTAAACCATGTTATCCGGCATTCAATTATGTGGAATTCAATTAACCGTACACAATACTCCCTGCCTGTACCTTTGGATAACCAAGGTTCCTCTGTACTAAGATTGTAAAGTGCCTAGTCTGAAGATGAGATGTTGTACCTCTACACTGACATGCTTGAGCTTTACAGCATACCGAGGACAGATAAGTGGGTATGAGAGCATGATGCTATGTTAAAACGACCAACTATGATACGGTCAGGATAATGCTTGCACCTTCTTCCGTCCGGGATACTCTAGTCCATTCGTCAATGACCGCCAACACTACCCCTCCTGCCCACAGCATCTTGCCATGTAACTGCAGAAAGGGCAAGAACTGCCCCTTCAACTCTTGTCTGCTCACCATCCAAGGGCCAAATAGTCTTTACAGGTGAAGCAGCATTTAGATTAGATTTAGATTACTTACAGTGTGGAAACAGGCCCTTCGGCCCAACAAGTCCACACTGACCCTCCGAAGAGCAACCCACCCAGACCCATTCCCCTACATTTACCTTTACCCCTTCACCTAACACTACAGGCAATTTAGCGTAGCCAATTCACCTAACGTGCGATCTTTGGACTGTGGGAGGAAACCGGAGCACCTGGAGGAAAAGTCATAGAGCTGTACAGAATGGAAACAGACCCTTCAGTTCAACTCGTCCATACTGATCAGATATCCTAAGTTAATCTAGTCCTATTTGTTAAAATTTGGCCTATATCCGTCAAAACACTTCCTATTCATTTTCCAATGCAGATGCCTTTTAAATGTTGTAACTGTACAGCCTCCACTGCTTTCTCTGGCACCTCATTCCATACATGTACCATCCTTTGTGTGAAAAAGTTGCCCCTTAGGTCCCTTTTAAATCTTTCCCCTCTCACCTTAACCTATGTGCTGTAGTTATTGACTCCCCCATCCTAGGGAAAACACCTTGGATATTCACTCTATCCATGCCCCTCATTATTTTATAAACCTCTATATAATGTCAGCATCCAATGCTCCAGGGAAAATAGCCTCAGCCCATTCAGCCTCTCCCTAGCTCATACCCTCCTACCCTGGCAACATTTTTGTAAATCTTTTCTGAACCCTTTCAAGTTACACAACATCCTTCCTATAACAGAGAGACCAGAACTGCATGCAGTATTCCAAAAGCTTTCACCCGTACCTTCTCCAATCTGGTCTATTGCATTCGCTGCAGCCAATAGGCCTGCTCTACATTCGAGAAATCAAACACAGACGAGGTGGCTGCCTTGCAGAACACTTCCAGGTTCATGTGCAGGCATGGCCTTGACCTTCCCATAGCCGGTAATTTTAACACAGCTTCCTGCTCTCATACCCACTCGTCTATCCTCAGCACACTGCAATGCTCCAGCGAATCATAGCACAAACTGGAGGAACAGCACCTTATTGTCAGACTAAGCATTTTACATTCTTCTGGATTTAATTTGAGTTCAATACTTTAAGATTGAGTTCACTCCCATTTCTTCCCTTTCTTTTAGCTTAATTTGTCGCATTCTCAGTCATCACGTGTCTTCTCCCCTTCCCTCAACTCCAGTTGCACCATCTGTTCTTTCCAGTTTAGCAGTTAGACTTGCTACTGTTCTGCCATTCTCACATTTCGATCATTTAATCTGTACTAACAACACCCTTTCTCCCCAGCATTCCATCTCCACACTACACATCATGTCAGCTCTAGAAGAGTCGTCTAGACTCGAAACGTTAGCTTGCTGTCTCTCCACGGATGCTACGTGATCTGCTGTGATTTCCAACAGTTTTTGTTTTCAGTACAGATTTCAGCATCGACAGTAATTTGCTCCTACATTCTGTTTTGATTTAGATTCCCTACAGTGTGGAAACAGGCCCTTCACCCCAACAAGTCCACACCAACCCTCTGAAGAGCAACCCACCCAGACCCATTCCCCTCCATTTATCCCTTCACCTAACACAACGGGCAATTTGCCATGGCCAGTTTACCTAACATGCACATTTTTGGACTGTGGGAGGAAACTGGAGCATCCGGAGGAAACCCATGCAGACACGGGGAGAATATGCAAACTCCACACAGACAGTTGCCCAAGGCGGAAATTGAACCCGGGTCTCTGGCGCTGTAAGGCAGCAGTGTTAGCCACTGTGCCACCATGCTGCCATTCTGGTTTTTAATATCTCATCATGGAACCATGATTGGCATTATCTACGCTCTATGTCACTCATCACGAGAGGAGGTGTCAGATCCGATCAGAAGGGTTTGTCGGGAATGATTGAGATGGGAAGTTCAAGGTCCGGGCCAGCAACAGGAGGTGTTGGGTTCTGAGGAAAATGGGATCATGTTAGATTGGAGTTCTAGTCAGAGGGATGATTGTCAGGGTCTGTGAGTGTGTAAGTGGTTGGGATGGTGTAATTTGGTGGGGGGAGGTGGTTGTGGGCTTTATTATAATTGTTATTTAGGAATTTAAATAGAATGTTAATCCTCAAATTTTTCATGAATAACAACTGAAATTTAATACTCTGAATCAATGTTTAGGTTCTTTCAGAGGTTCCAAATGCAGTCATTGGAATCTTCAATTTCCTGGGCAATTCCCATTGAATTTGCTGCATCTGGAATTCCACAGGGATCCAAAGTGCTGCTCCAATAACTCTGTGGTTATCAGAATATCCAGCTCCACCCCACCACCCCCTCTCCAGTATTACAAAGCTCCCTTTAATCAATAATAGCTCAGAGACGCTAATGAGCTGGGATTTTTTTTCCCAGGAGTGACCAAACTGAAAACCAGGGTGTTATGAGTCGAAAGGATTAACAGATTAATTGAAATGGGTTAACAGAAATGTGCCCAGAGTGATGATCATACCTATGAAACTCGAGAGTAAAAGCTGTTGTCAGATAGAACCTTCGATCTGCCCTGTGTGAATAAAGCATATTGTGGAACAGTGTAGTTCCAGACTCACATTTGTGCAGTGAGCTTGTATCAGCAATTCTTGATTTTATTTTAAGTATAATTTGCTTGTTAATTCATGTGAAATTTATGTTAATTCTGGCTTGTGTTAAGTAAAAAAATATAAAACCTGGAATCTTATTATATTTCTTTATTTGCGGTCATTCACTCAGTTTGGTTTATTGCCACAACTTCATATTTCTACCTGGATATCTGTGCCTGCAGCTCAGGACCTTATTTACAATACTCTTTGTATTCATTTATATGCAGAGTATGGTTAACCTAATCATATTACATTCCCTTGTACTTTGATCCCACCTAATACCCTTTTATTTAGTCATACATTCGTAGAGATGTACAGCACGGAAACAGACCCTTCAGTCCAACTCATCCATGCCAATCAGATATCCCAACCAATCTAGTCCCACTTGCCAGCACCTGGTCTAACCCCTCCAAACCCTTCCTATTCATAAACCCATCTAGATGCCTTTTAAATATAACAATTGTACCTGCCTCCACCACTTCCTCTGGCAGCCCATTCCGCATACTCACCATCCTCTGTGTGGAAAAAGTTGTCCCTTAGGTTTCTTTTATATCTTTCCCCTCTCACCCTAAACCTATGCCCTCTAGTTCTGAACTCCCTACCCCAGGAAAATACTTTATCTATTTACCCTATCCATGTCCCTCATGATTTTATAAACTTTCATAAGGTCACTCCTCAGCTTCCGATGCTCCTGGGAAAACAGCACCAGCCTATTCAACCTCTCCCTATAGATCAAATCATCCAACCTGGCAACATCCTTGTAAATCTTTTCAGAACCCTTTCAAGTTTCACAACATCCTTCCAATAGGAAGGAGACCAGAATTGCACACAATACTCCAAAAGTGGCCTAACCATTGTCCTGTACACCCTCAACATGACTTCCCAACTCCTGCACTCAATACTCTGACCAATAAAGAAAAGCATACCAAAAGCCTTCTTCACTATTATATCCACTTGCAACTCTACTTTCAAGGAGCTATGAGCCTACAGTCCAAGATCTCTTTGTTCAGCAACACTCCCTAGGACCTTACCATTCAGTAATATAAGTCCTGCCCTGATTTGCCTTTCCAAAATACAGCACCTCGCATTTATCTAAATTAAACTCCACCTGCCACTCCTCAGTCCACTGGCCCATCTGATCAAGATTCTGTTGTAATCTGAGGTAATCTTTGCTGCCCACTACACCTCCAATTTTGGTGTCATCTGCAAACTTACGAAATATACTTATGCTCACATCCAAATCATATATAAATGACGAAAAGTAGTGGACCCAGCACTGATCCTTGTGACACTCCACTGGTCACAGATCTCCAGTCTGAAAAACAACTCTCTGCTACCACTCTTTATCTTTTACCTTTGAGGCAGTTGTGTATCCAACTGGCTAGTTCTACATGTATTCCATGAGATCTCACCTTGCTAACCAGTCTCCCATGGGAAGCCTTGTCAAATCTTTACTAAAGTCCAAATATATTTCATCTACTGCTCTGCCCTCATTAATCCTCTTTGTTATTTTTTGAAATCAAATTTGTGAGACATGATTTCCCATGCACAATGCCATGTTGACTATCCTTAATCAGTCCTATTTGTTTCTCTCAAATTTCTTTTCTCCTTAATTTTTAAACTTGTGTTTTTGTAAATGTGTTCTTGTAACTAATGGAGTGCCACCGTGATCAGTGTTCGGGCTACAATTATTTACAACATATATTATTGACATGGATGAGAGAGGGGAATGTACTATTGCTAAGTTTGCAGATGACACAAAAATAGGTAGGAAGGCAAATGGTGAGGATTACACAGCAGGAATGTAAACAAATCAAGTGAGAGGGCAAAAGCTTGAAAGATGGAATTTGTTTTTATTCTCATGTGAAACATGGGAATCTCTGGTTGGCCAGCATTTATGATGTGGGAAAATGTGAGGTTATGCACTTTGGCAGGGAGAATAGAGAAGCTGAATATTATTTCAATAGCGAAATATCACAGAAAGCTGCGGGATAGAAGGCGTTGGGTGTCCTCATATATAAATCACAAAATACTAGCAAACAAAACACATTATAGGGAAAACAATTGTACAGTTGGGAATTGAACATAAAAATAAGGAAGTCTTGCTAAAGCTATACAGGGTTAGACCAGTTCAGAATACTCTAAACAGTTTTTCCAATGAAAAATATTCAGGCATTGGAGGCAGTCCAGAGAAAGTTCATGAGGTTGATTCCTTGGTATGGAAGGATACAGTTCCACATCTGTTTCCAGATATGCATGTGATATTACCTTTGTTATTCACCACATCGGTCTACAGCTGCCAGTCTGAATAGCTGCACTATAATTGTATACAAAGACTCCAGAATCCCTTGCTGATGTGGAAATGCGATTTTCTTTTCTATGCTAATATCTTAATTAAGTGGAACAATGATAACCTTGCAGCCTAGAATCCCTAGAGGGCATGTGGCTGTTAAGTGGAATTGTGGGATCAGAAAATGTTGGCAAGCTTTCAAACCTTGGAGTCATAGATGAATGCAGGAGGCGTTATTTATCAAAAGATTTATGAGTTAATAAGTGAATAAGCTTAGAGGATTGACTCACTTGACAAGTATTAGAATTATGAGGAATCTTATCAAGTGATTTTTTTAAGCGATGATAAGTAGTTAAAACTTATCAAATAAATCGTGGAAGGTAATGGTTTAATCTTTGTTGACTTTACAATAGGAAATGGGAATGTGCACAGTCACCCACAGCAGCTGCACAGCATAGTGTATACCACAGTAAGCAGGTTAGGGTGTTTTTATAAGTTACTATACGGCATAATTTAAGTAAACATTCTTTAGCACAAATTATCAAGTAATTTCACAATGCATTACTTTTGCATCTACAGTGAAACATAATTGTGTTTTGATCCAAAATAGTTTAATTTTCAGATTTATAGGTATTGGTTTTTTAGATCTAAAATAAGAAAAGAAAAACTTGAAAGTGAATGTTGGAAGATGTTGTGTTTTCAGAGCCATATAATTCGAAGTAAGGTGAATTGATTTGAATTAGCTTTATTGTTACATGTATTCAAATTAGTATAGTGAAAAGTTTATATGTCACCAATTACAGTGCCATTTTAGGTACAAAAGTATCTCGGTACAGAGCCGAGAGTGTGCTGCTGGAAAAGCACTACAGGTCAGGCAGCATCCAAGAAGCAGAAAAATTGACATTTCAGACAAAAGCCCTTCATCAGGTACAGCTTCTTCAGTTACAAGATTTTAGAAAATCAAGAAGTAAAAAGTCAAGCATTGCAGAAATAAAATGTTTGGAACAACCGTCTTCCAAGGCAGACCACACTGGCTGAAAATGTGTTGCTGGTTAAAGCACAGCAGGTTAGGCAGCATCCAAGAAACAGGAAATTCGACGTTTCGGGCCAGAGCCCTTCATCAGGAAGACCACACTGGCACCTACCCTCCAGTCCACACCGGGCCTTTGCTCCAGACTGCGCTGGACTTCATCTTGAGGTTCGTGAGGCTGGGCAATCACTATGGTATCACCTTGAGACTAGGAGACCACGTGAGGCCATGCCAGGCCGAGAGACTGCCACGTACCACCAAAAGACCACCACCTCGGGTCAGGGAATTCTCCACGACACACCGGCAAGCCGCCACAGGGGAGTGTTATGCCAAGCTGGAAAGAACAGTACAACAGGTAGATAGACTTCTTTTTCCATAAAAGCACATCATGAAAAGAAAAATACTTGCATTTATATCACAATTTTTATGACCACTTGGCATCTCAAAGCACTTTATAGCCAAATAAGTACTTTTGGAAAAATGTCAACATTGTATCTGGGAAATAACAGCTAACTTGAACTCAGCAAACCTCAATTACTGTAATGTGATATGATACACTGAGAAAATCAGAATATTTGAAGGGTTTTTTTTCACAAGAGCAGATTACCATTAAAGATAAGGAGTTATACTTAAATGGAGAACAACAACAGAATTCTGAGGTCTGGAGAGATGTAATCGTTCTAGCTTTTGACTCTCAAAAGGTCAGTATGCAGGTATAGCAAGGTATTAGTTATTAGCTAATAAAACACTACCCTTTAGTGGCAGTGGACATGAAAGTAAGGATGTTATGCTTCAGTTATAGAGGGCTTTGATGAAGTCATATTTAAAGTACTGTGTTTGGTTTCAATATCCTTATTTAAAGAAGGATGCAAATACACTGGACACCATTCAAGGTTTCACGAAATGCATACCTTTAATGAATGAATTGTCTTAAGAAGAAAGATTGGATAGACTGGGTTTGTTTCCAATAGAGTCTACAAGGGGTAAGGAGTGACTTGATGGCATATATAAGATCTTGAATAGTCTTGACAAGGTGGACATGGAAAGGATGTTTTGACTTGTAGTTTTCATGGAGGGGGGGGCACTATTTAAAAATTTGCAATCACCCTTTATGTATTGGTGTAAGTTCTTTTTTAACCCCAGAAGATTTTGCAACATTAAAAATCTACCTCAAAAGACTTTGGAGGCAGAGTCATTGAATATTTTTATAGTGATGGTAGATAGATTCTTTTTAGGCAAAGGAATTAAAGGTTATCAGGAGCACATAAAACATCGAATTCAAAACAAACATCAACATAAATTGATCAGCCATGAATGGCAGAGGAGGCTGGATGGCCCATTTATGCTTTTAATTCATAAGTTTCTATGCATTTTATACCTTTATCAGACCAACTATCAGGCTTACAATTCATGTTTTTCCAGTCTTTCCTCATAAACTTAGTTTGTCATCTATCCCAATTAACGGTGAAGAACCTCAGTAGTTTCACTACCATGTTTGAAAACCATCATCTTAACATACCTTCATAACTCTCTTTTATAGTGTACTAAATTCACAAAATTAGCATTTATCGAAGACCATGTACTGTGATACCTTCGAGCTCTTCAATTTTGTTTCTGAGATTTCAAATTTGATAAATGCTGCTCTCACCAAAGCACTCAAGTGGACAGAAACAAAATTACTTGATTGTAGTACCATTTAGGGCAGGGAACTATTGCACAGCATATAACTTAATTTGTGATTGCTCACACAGAAGAATCAATAAGTATTACAGCCACAAACTTCTAAAGTGAATTCTTTGCACAGATTGCTCATGTCGTGGCACTTATTAACCTGCAATTTGATTGACCAGCTAAGAACTATGGAGCATCTAATCAATTATCATGTAATTTCTCTAGCTGTGAATTTTTTGGCTGCAGTGTCCATGACCACAACGTTCACATATATCTCTAAATGGATTATTGATAAATTTTTGCCTATTGTCAGTCAGAAGTTTAGTCAGTCCTATACATTTTTAAATGATTTTATCTATAATCATTTATCCTTGCCATGTAGTACTTTGGAAAGACTGAATCTTAGTAATGTGTCTGTAGATTATAAAATGAAAATGAATATCTTTAAATCCATGGCCTCTACTCCATTAAAGTCTGAAGCCATTGGAGACTTGCAATGGGATGTGACAGTGTTATCTGATACTTATTACATATATCATCACATTTTGCACTAATTTCTTCAATGAACCTCATGTACTCATCATCAACCACAGCCACACTCTTCAGTGAGAATTTTAATCTGCGTCAAGAAAGATGAGGTAAATGTTCATGTAACTTTAGTACTATTTCTTTATTATTCCTCAGGTGCCCCGGTTTCCTCCCTCAATCCGAAGATGTGCATGTTAGATGAATTGGACATGCTAAATTGCCCGTAGTGTTCAGGGATGTATAGGCTCGGTGCATTAGTCAGGGGAAATGTGGAGTAAGAGAGCAATGATACTCTGGGTGGGATACTGTTTGGAGCATTGGTATGGACTTGTTGTGCCAAATGGCCTGTTTTCACACTGTATGGATTCTATGAATTCTTTTCTATGAAGTAATGCCACCAAAACTACTTTAACATTCCATGATTAGAAATTTCAAGTTTTGTTAAGAGGTGCAATAATTTCCCAATTGGGTATACTGCAGATCCATTAATTTTGCAAAAACAATTGTTTCATCATGTTCCATGCCTCACGTGTCATTTGAGTCTTTTTCATGGAAAGTATGCTCATCAGCAAGGCTATCTTGTGACAGACTACATCAATATTAATAAAATTGTTTACTTCTGTTACTTTGCATGGAATCATCCTCCTTTTAGGGATTTCAATATTTTGTCATCCTTAATATTGAGCAAGTGGATTCTTCATATGCTCTGATATTACTGCAATTCTTACTACTAAGTGAATTTAAATAATATTTTAACCAATTTGTTGCACACACTATCAAGGTGCAACCACTGCCTAACACATTACAAATAAATTAATCTAAAATTATGGATGTAAGTTTGCTCACTGAGCTGGAAGGTTAGTTTTCAGACATTTCATCACCAAAGTAGGTAACATCTTCAGTGAGCTTCTGGATGAAGCCAGACGCTCACTGAAGATGTTACCTAGTATGGCCGAAATGTCTGAAAACGAACCTTCCAGCTCAGCGAGCAAACCTAAATCTAGAACCTCAACCTGAGCTACAAATCTTCTCAAAACTCGCTAATCTACAATTATTATATCTACTACCAGACTAAGGCATTTGTTAGTACAAATTTCCTCAGTTTTACCAATATTACTTCTGGATTTTGACTCATATGTTGCTTTATAAACCCACTTTCCACACAATTCATCCCATGTTGATATTTAGAGCCACATTTAAAGCATCTGTTAAGTTTTGTACAGCATATCTGGGATTAATTTATTTATTATTGCTATTCCAATGTTGACATCTGTTTTGATATCCAGAAATGCTAAGTGCCTTCATCCTCAATTTACGTCACATTGCATAATTCTTTAGAGAAGACCAACTGACCTTATTATTTAACTCAGCAGGCTATTTTTATTTATAGAAAGAAATAACTGCCTTTACCATTTTCAGAAAAGTTATTTGTTAATTGCTGCCTCTATTGAGGTGTTAGCTGTGGCTCAGTGGGTTGTACTCTCATATCCAAGTCAAACCTTCCAAATGGTTTAGATGTGGACTGTGCACAGCAGATATCTCAAAGTTCTGGTGAAATAACACCAGTACAACCCCTGCAAAATCTTGCAAATTCATTGGTAGGATAGACACACTAATGTCAGTGTTCTTGCTTAGGCTAACATTCCCAACATTGGAATATTAATCACCCCTCAATTGGCTCTGCCAGGTGGACTACATTGTCCGCAAGCCTGGCATGAGAATCTGTAAACAAGTGTTCCACTTAGAACTTCAACAAGACAAACATGCTGCAGGAGATAAACACTTCAAGGACTACCTCGAAGCTTCCTTGAAAAGATGCAACAACCCAATGGAGACCTGGGACCTCCTGAAGTGGAGGAAAGCATCCAGGCGAATCCAAATGCCTTGAATCTCATTGTCGACAGCAACCTGAGACAGCAACCTCCACTGTGTGTGCGTGTGTGAGAGAGAGAGAGAGACTGTAGTGTTATAATCCCAGCAGGTAGTATTACCAGACAAGTCAGATCCTAGTAATTAGTTGATAGATAATATTTTGTTTTGGTTTTAATAAAGTGGTCACTCATTGAAAAATAAGCATGCAATGCTGCAGGTTTTGTTTTAACAACAAAACAGAAGTTTTATATTGCAATAAGAATTTAGGTAAAGTAGAATATTCCAAACAATCTAAATATGATACAAATGCAAAAATTTTAAAAATATGGTAACAAAAATATAATCATATTAATCTTAAAACACTCCTTTATAAATTGAAAAGAAACCAAACAGAATTTGTATGGTTCCCAAAACACCTGTGGTATATTGTTTGAAACATCACTCATATAATACAACAATATCCCTGTACCTAACACCTTGGTAGGTTTAAGTCACGGGAATTCAACTTTTAAACTGGAACTATGACAGCTACTTTCTAGAGTTGTCATAGACTTAAATTTCACCGCACCTAACTTAAATTACCTGGTCTAGAACCAACACTAACTCTCCACTTTAAGGACCTAACTCACCATATCTTTCTCGCTGCATACATACGTCTATATACAGCAATTCTGTTCCGAGATCTTCACAGAACTAAAAAAACTACCTAAAGTTGAAAGTGAAACTTCGTTTTTCTCTCTCTCTCATTCAAGTCATCTCCCCCGGATTAAAGAACTATAGATTCCAGAACACTCTAACAAACCTTTGAGGCCCCATTATTAACCATATTGTGTTACAAACAAAAGTCCATTAGTGCACCAAAATACTATTCACTCTATAACCAGGCTTCAAAAATTGTTTTTAAAAGATTTTAGAAATACCTGCAAGTTAATTATTAACTTCAGAAAGAAAAAAACTCACCAGTTACTAGCTCAGCCCTAGAAATTCACATTTGTGGCGATTAACATTAAAAATTAGAGATATAAATCCCACAGTTTCCATTACAACAGGTTGTGCATGAGACTTATCATCACCTGAGAACTCATTTTTAGTGTGCAAGTCATCCTTAACCATGTTGGACCTTCTAAGAAGACAAAACAATTGTGAATTTAAGCCTAATGCCAGCATAATTGAATCTGCCCCTACTAGACACTCAGGTAGTGCATTCCAGATCATGATGACTAACTGCATAAAAAAAAATTCTTTATGCCACCTTTGGTTGTTTGCCAAGCACCTTAAATTGTTTTTGACCCTTCCTCCAATGGGAATAGCTTCTTTCCTGTCCTCTTTGTCAAGGCCTCATGCTAGCGACTGAATGTGAAATCTTAGCTGGCACAAGGGAGTGCTGCAGTGTTGGAGGTGTTGTCTTTTGAATGGGTTTATTTGAAACCACAAGCTCGGAAATAGAACCTGTCTGACTCCAGGTTAAGACACAGACAAACTCTAATCAAGGCCTCACACCTAAAATGCATTGTTTGACCTGAGATGTCACCTCTTTTACACTGATAAAACCTTAAATTATTTTGGAGCAATGACTTGAAATAAATTTCTGGATTTACATATTAATCAATTAAAACCTGCATCTCCATTCTATCTGATGAAAGAATTAACAACCATCTAGGTTGTTCAATACATTCTCATCCTATATGATTTGATCTTCTACTTATAAAGTCTGTGTCCAATGTATTCTTTCTCACTAGCTGCCTGAAGAAGGAACGAGGCTTCAAAGACTTGCAGCTTCAAATAAGCCTATTGGACTATAAGCCAGTGTGAGTTTTAACTTTGTCCACCCCAGTCCAACACCAGCACCTCCACGTCTTTTGAATGGGACAGTAAACTGAGCTGTTTTCCAGATCCTATTGTATCAGATAAACATAAAAGATTGTTTTATTATAATTGTATTTGAGATTGAAGATGCTGACAGATATATGCAGTCTGCTGGAGCAGGACTTGCTGCTAAATAGATTTGGTGATCGTTTATACTTGTGATTGTCAAAGTCACTATTGCCCTCATCATCTTTCCATTTTGATCCTTCCAAGGATCTTCCAGCCAGCAGCTCACAAAACGACAGATGATTGAAAATTTTACGAGGATGTTGCCTGGTATGGAAGGTGCTAGCTACGAAAAAAGGTTGAGTCGATTAGGATTGTTTTCATTACAAAAAAGGAGGTTGAGGGGGGATCTGATTGAGGTCTACAAAATCATGAAGGGTATAGACAAGGTGGATAGAGATAAGCTTTTTTTCAGGGTCAGGGATTCAATAACGAGAGGTCACGCATTCAAAATGAGAGGAGAAAAGTTTAAGGGGAATACACGTGGAAAGTACTTTACACAGAGGGAGCTAGGTGCCTAGAATGTGTTGCCAGCAGAAGTAGTAGAGGCAGGCACGGTTGATTCATTTAAGATGTGTCTGGTCAGATGCATGAGTATGTGGAGAGCAGAGGGATACAGATCCTTAGGAATTGGGCGATAGGTGTAGACAGTGGATTTGGATTGGCACAGGCTTGGAGGACCAAAGGACCTGTTCCTGGGCTGTAAATCTTCTTTGTTCTTTGTCATTGTTGGCCCTGAAAACTAACCTATGTTAATGTTTGATGTGACTATGCTAGTCAAAATGAATGGGTTTGCATGTTTGTGGATATGCTGGCTTCCGACAGGTACATAGAACATCATACAGTATAACACAGGAAATGGCCCACAATGTTGTGCCAAACATGACACCAAATTAAACAAATCCCTTCTGCGTATCTTTGCTTCATATCTCTCAATTTCTTGCATATTCATGTGCTTCTCTAAAAGTACCTTAAACGCTCTATGGTATCTGCCTCCACCACCACCCCTGGCAGCACATTCCAGACATCTAACACTCTATGTATAAAAGAACTTGCTCCTCACATCTCCTTTGAACTTTCCCCCTCCGACCTTAAATGCATGATGCCTAATATTAGACATTACAACTCTGGGGAAAAAGTTTCTGACCATCAACTGTATCTATGCATCTCATAATTTTATAGACTTCTATCAAGTCTCCCTTCAGCCTCTGTCGCTCCAAAGAAAACAACCCAAGTTTTTCTAGCCTCTCCTTATAGCTCATACCATCTAATCCTGATAAATGTCTCCCCAAACTCTTGAATGCAATGCTCTAAGAATGGCTTAACCAAAAACTGCAACATGACTACTGACTCTTGTACTTAATTTCCCAACCAAAGCCTTTATTATGCCTTTTTTTTAACCACCCTATCTACTTGGGTGGTGACTTTATGGGAGCTAGGGACTTGAATCCCAAGAACTCTCTGCACATTAATGCTGTTCAGGTTCCTGGCATTTGATCTCCCAAAGTGCAGTAGCTCACACTTAGCCTGGATTAAACTCTACCTGCCATTTCTCCATTCTTATCTGTAACTGATCGATATCCTGCTGTATCCTTTGATAACCTTCTACACTATTCACAACTCCACCAATCCTTGTGTCATCTGCAAACTTACTAACCCGCCCATCTACATTTTCATCCAAGTCATTTATGTATATCACAAACAACAGAAGTCCCCATGTGGATCCCTGCAGAACACACTGGTCATGGATCTCCAGCCAGAAAAACATCCTACCATGCTATAGAATCCCTACAGTGTGGCCCTTCAGCCAAACAAGTCCACACCAACCTTCTGAAGAGTATCCCACCCAAACCCATTTCCCTACCCTATTACTGTACATTTTACCTCTAACTAACACATCGCTGAACACTATGGGCAATTTAGCATAGCCAATTCATCTAAACTGCACATCTTTGAACTGTGGGAGGAAACAGGAGCACCCAGAGGAAACCCACACAGACACAGGGAGAATGTGCAAACTCCACACAAACAGAGGCTGGAATTGAACTCGGGTCCCTGGTGCTGTGAGGCAGCAGTGCTAACCACTAAGCCACCGTGCCACCCCCTACTGTACTACCCTCTGTCCTCTATGGGAAAGCCAATTCTGAATCCATGTGGCTAAGTCACCATGGATCCCATGCATCTTAATCTTCTGGATGACCCTACCATGAGGGACCTTGTCAACAGCTTTACTAAAATCCATGTAAACCACATCCACTGCTCTACCATCATCGATCACCTTCATCACCACCTCAAAAAATTTAATCAAGTTAGTAAGACATGACCTGCCCTGCACAAAGCCATGCTAACTGTCCCTAATTAGGGCATGCTTTTCCAAATGTGTGGAAATCCTAATCTAAGAATTCTCTCCAATAACTTTCCAACTACTAATATAAGACTATAGTTTCCTGGATCATCCCCATTTCCCTTCTTAAACAGAGGAACAATGTTAGCTACTTGCTAGTTCTCTGGGACCTCTCCAGTGGCAAGTGAGTATACAAGGATGTTGGTAAAAACAATGACTGCAGATGCTGGAAACCAGATTCTGGATTAGTGGTGCTGGAAGAGCACAGCAGTTCAGGCAGCATCCAAGGAGCACTGCTCCTCGGATGCTGCCTGAACTGCTGTGCTCTTCTAGCACCACTAATCCAGATACAAGGATATTGGTCAAGGCTCCAGCAATCTCCTCTCTTGCCTCTCTCAATAACCTAGTGTAGATAGTATTGAGCCCTGGTAATTTATCCACCTTAATGCTCTTCAAGAGACCCAACACCACATCTTTCTTAATTTCAAAATGCACTAGCATATTAGGATGGTCTATACTAATCACAGTATCCTCTGTATCCTTCACCGAGATGAATACTGATACGAAGTACACATTTAGGATCTCCCCACGTTCTCTGCCTCCAAGCACAATTTCTTTCTTTTATACTTGAGTAATCCTACCTTCTCCTTGGTAATCCTCTTGTTTTTAATATATGTATAGAATGCCTTGGCATTCTCTTTAACACTATTTGCCAAGGTCATTTCATGGCCCCTTCTTGCTCTCCTAATTCCCTGTTTGAATTCTTTCCTGCTTTCTTTATATTCCTTACCCTGTCCAATTTTACCTTCCTAAATCTTACATATGCTTCTTTTTCCCTTTTGACTTGTTATCCAAAGGTCCCTTACCTTGCAACCCTTGTCCTTTCTCCTTTACCTGAACATGTCGGTCCTGAACTCTGATCAGTAGCTCATTAAACAACTCCCACATATGGAATGTGAACTTGCCTGATAACAACTCCTGCCAATTAACACTCCCTATCTCTTGTCTAATACTGACACAATGTGCCCTTAACCAATTTAGCACCTTCCCGCAAGGTCCTGACTTATCCTGATGCATAGTTATCTTAAAACTTTAAGGAGTTGTGATCACTGTTTCCAAAGTGCTCTCCCACCTAAAGTTCAATCACCTAGCCAGGCTCATTAGCCAAAAGGAGGCCCAGTATGGCCCCTCCTTTAGTTGGACTATTCATATACTGCTTCAAGAAATTCTCTTGGATGCACTTAACAAATTCTGTCCAACTAAGCCTCTTGCTCTAAGGGAGTCCCAGTCAATACTGGGTAAGTTAAAGTCACCCACTATGACAACCCTGTTGTTATTGCACCTTTCCATAATATTTGCCTACATGTTTGTTCCTCAATATCTTGGTGGCTGTTGGGGGTGGGGGGAGGGGGGAGCGCTATAGTGTAATCCTATCAGTGTGACTGCATGCATATTATGTTTAAGCTCTACCCATGTAGCCTCACTGGTTGCGCACTATAGTATGTCCTCTGTGAGTGCAGATGTGACACTCTCCCTGATTAGTAATGCAACTCCTCCACTTCTTTTACCTTCCTCTCTATCTCAGCTAGAACAACAAAACCCTGGAAAGTTGAGCAGCCAGTCCTGTCCCTCTCTCAACCAAGTCTCTGTAATGGCGACAACATCATAGAGCCATGTACTGATCCAGACTCTAAGCTCTACTGCCTTACCCATGATACTCCTTGCTTTGAAATAAACACACTTAAGCTCATTAGTATCATCATGTTCACTACCTGTTTCTGTTTATCTTTCCTTTCTGGCTTACTGGTCCTAACCCTGTATCTACCTTCCCCTCAATCCCTCCACTTGCTGGCCTGCTGCTCTGGTTCCCAGCCCCTTGCCACTCTAGTTAGATCCTCCTGAGTAGTATTAGTGAACCTCCCTGCAGATATCATTGAATGCAATAATGTTATAATTAAGGCACCCATAAATCATTTCTGAAGAAGGGTCTATGCCCGAAACGTTGATTCTCCTGTTCCTCGGATGCTGCCTAGCCTGCTGTGTTTTTCCAGCATCACAATTTTCAACACATAAATCTGCCAAGGATATTTATCAATTGCAAGACTTCCACTTCAACAGTGCATAATTGCAACAAGAACTTTATATGGGAATACAAAAAAATTTCAGGCATCTGCCACAATGTTTGACAATCCACTTTCCTTAATTTATTCTAACATCAAAGCAGACCGACTGGCTGGCTATTTGGAGACCACAAAATCCCAATTATAGTACGCATAAACAACAAGACCCAGAATGACACAATGAATGCTATGCTAACTAGGTGTGTATTCTTTTTAAAAAATGTTTTATTGAAAAAGAGATTTTTAAAAAAATTACAATAAACCAACAACAAAACTCAAAAACAATACAAACTGAGCAAAACTACACTCATGTACATATACATACAAAACAACAAGATAAATAAACAGATAGAAGAAAAAGAAAAATAAATAATAAAAAATACCGCTTAGCACAACAAAACAATAGCTCTCGATCTTCGAGAGCATTAACTAATACACATTCATACGTTCATAGTTCTTCCTCTCAGGATATTAGGTTCTTTTGATAAGATTGTCATGGCTATATAAATGCCCTTATTAGAGTGGCAGATAGGTCTGTATCTAGGCAATCCAAAAAGGGCTGCCATGTCTTATAGAAATCCTTAGTTTTTTAGTGCACCATACTTGTGAGAAAGTCCGAAGAGCTATGCTCCATGACCAGCTTGCACCAACACAACTGACCCAGGGTGTTTTCAGATACCCAACATAACAGAATACATTTCCATGCACAAAAAGTAAGGATATTGAAAAGTTTTTTCCTATGCACATCTTAGTAAGGTACCCTGGGCAGGCCCAGAGGAAGACAGACTGAGTCCACCTCCAATTTGATACCAAAAGTCCTCTCTATCATTCCTATCACAGCACTCCAGTATGTACGAAGCCTGTGGCAGGACCACAAGCAATGAGTAAGAGTGCCCGAAGCCATTCTCCTTTGGGACATGAGGATACTTCCACTTTGAATTTTGAGAGGTGAGCCGGGGGCAGGTGGATCCGATGAATAATCTTCAACTGCATGGCATAGGTCTATCACAGATCAAAATCGTTCTTGCATTTCCCCAAATATCCTCCCATGTCTCAGAGGCGATCTCAACCCCAACTTTCTCTCCCACACCTCACAAAGCTGCTCAGTCTCGTCCGAGGGGCCACTTTCCAACAGATGATAAAGAGTGCTGACAGAGAGTATGCTCGTTCTTCTCTGTGTCAGATCTGTAAAGGTTGAAAAGTTAGGGTGGCATGGTGGCCCAGTGGTTGACACTGCTGTCTCACCGCGCCAGAGACCTGAGTTAAATTCCCACCTGTCTGTGTGGAGTTTGCACATTCTCCCTGTGTCTGCATGGGTTTCCTTTGGGTGCTCCGGTTTCTTCCCACAATCCAAAGATGTGCAGGTCAGGTGAATTGGTCATGCTAAATTGCCCGAAGTGTTAGGTGCATTAGTAAGGGGTAAACATAGGGTAGGGGAATGGGTCTGGGTGGGTTTCTCTTCAGAGGGTTGGTATGGACTTGTTGGGCCAAATGGCCTGTTTCCATACTGTAGGTAATCTAATCTAACAGTGCAGTTCTTTTTGAATAAACTCCCTAATCTGAAAAAAGCGGAAAAGGTCTCCCCTAGATAGTCCATACTTGCAAGTTATTTGATCATTGTTTCTCCCTCAAATAAGTCACCCAAGCAAGACATACCCCTAGCTGCCCATTATCCACGGTTGGAAACCCGGTATACTAATTATAGGAGTAAGAAATTAGGTTTTGGTTATATTGCCCTCGTTGTGTCACAGTGCCCTCCATGTTTTAGCAGTATTGATAATTCTTGGGTTATGACAATACTCTGTAACTGCCCTCATTTTGTCTAAGAACAACAGATTAATAAGGGGACACCTTGCCTGAGAAGCTTCAATATCTAACCATATTCACGCCGAGTCCCCGCAGGCCCAGTCACTCATGTAAGATAAAAGAAAACTTAATTGGTAGTTTTTAATATCTGGGAAATCTAAACCCCCATCTGTGTGGCAGTTGTAATTTGGTTAGTTTGATAAGGGGCTGCTTATGGTGCCAAATAAAAGATCGGAACCAGTCATTAAGTCTCCTGAATGTCTGTCTGGGAAAGATCAAGGGAAGCATTTGCATGAGGTATAGCAAGCTTATTATTCATTTTAATAAGGGCTATCTGGCCTAGCCAGGATATTGGAAGTGCCTCCCAGCTTCGAAGGTCTTGTTTAATTTTGTCAAACAAGTGGACAAAGTGCACTTTAATAACTGATCAAAGACAGGAGTAACGAATATACCTAAATAAAGAAAATCCCGCTGTGAGTATTTAAAAGGAAATTGGGATTTGCCCACAGCGTCAGTATTCCCCTAAGGCCTCCCTAATTTTGTAAAATTAATCTTATAGCCCAAAAAATTGCCAAATGAATTGATACATTGTATCACGAGGTACCAAAACTGCTGGGTTTGATAAAAAGATGAGAACATAATCTTCATGCAATGTAATCTTATGTGACTTTGTTCCCACTTCTGGAGCAGATATTTTGGGGTTCCCACTAATGGCCTGTGCCACTGCTTCAATCATCAATGTAAACAGGAACGGGGAAAGGGGACAACCTTGTCAACTGCGCTGAAAAGTATTAAAATTCCTGGATTGCACACCATTAGTGAGAACCGTGGCCAGAGGGTCACTATAAAGGGCCCTCACCCATTTATTAAAAGCTTCACCTAGACCAGACCGTTCTAAAGTATGGAAGAGATACAGCCACTCAACCCAATCAAATGCCTTCTCTGCATCTAGAGAGATCGCTAATCCCTATACAGATTGTTGTTGAGACACCTGAATCATATTGTGTAATCTTACATTGTTGGAAGATCTGCTGCCCTTTATAAAGCCCATTTGGTCCTCTTTGACAATGGGAGGCAGCACAATTTCCAACCTTAATGCAAGGATCTTAGACAGGAGCTTGAAATCAATATTTAAAAGTGACAAGGGCTGATATGCAGCACAATCCTCCGGGGTCTTCCCTTTCTGAAGAATAAGAGAAATATTAGCCTCTCTTAAGGATGGTGGGAGGTGGTTGTGACTGTACAAGTGATTGATCATCGGCCCCGACAATGTGTTTGTAAATTCTTTATAAAATTCACTAGGAAGGGCGCCTTTCCACTCTGAAGCTGCTCCACAGCCTCTTGCGCTTCCTGCACTGACAAAGGTGTGTTAAGGCAAGATGCTTGTTCAGGGGTTACCAGAAGATCCAAGTTCTTGAAAAAATGACTCAATTTTAACCCATCTATCTTCACAATGTTCAGCCTGATCTAATTCGGAATAAAATCTATGAAATGCTGCATTAGTCTTTTTAGAATTGCAGGTAAGGTTCCCAGTCCCTTCCTCAATTGAGGTAATGGCTTAGGGGGCGCTCTTTTTCCTGGCAAGATATTCTAAATACTTACCCGGCCTAACACCATACTCAAAGAAACTTTGTTTTGCAAAAGCAAGTTCCTTCTTGGCTGTCTGCGTGAGCATGGAATTCAATGTAGACTGAAAGTGCTGTGATCCTCTGTAGCTTAGCCATCGAGGATCTCTCAAAGGGTGCTCTCTCAACTGCCTCCAGCCATGTCTCGAGCAAGCATTGCTGCTCTCCCTTCTGCCACCTCCTACTGGCAGAGTAAGAAATAATTATCTCCCTAGCATAAGTCTTAGCAGTTTCTCAAAGAATGGATACATTACTGGCTGAATCTGAATTAATGGCTAATAACGATGTGAATTCATTCGAGAAATACTCAATGTATTTACTATCCTTAAGAATACAAGGATTCATTCGCCAGTGTCTCGAACCTGTTATATTGCCCTTAAGCTTAACCAATAAGTATACTGCTGCATGATCAGAGATGGTAATATTCCCAATTGTGCAGGATGCCATCAAATCCAGGAGTGCTGCAAGGGTAAGGAAGAGATCAATCCTAGTGTGGCATTTGTGAGTGTTAGAGAAGAAAGTAAATCCTTATCTTTGGGGTGAAATCGCCTTTAGACATCCACCAACCCTAGTTCTGCACACAAATCCACTAGTTGCTTAGATTGCAAAGAAGGTATTGGGGGTCCTTTGGGCACTCGGTCTACCATGTGATCCATTAAAAGTTGAAATCTTCCCCTGTGATAATGTGCCGCGATGCAAGACTACTCAATTTGGAAAATGCATCTACCAGGAATTTAAGGGGGTGTGCTGGGGGCAATAAACATTCAAAATACCATGTTCTCCCCCATATATCAAGACTTTGAGGATTATGAGCCTTCTGTGAATGTCTTTACTACAATCAAGTAATTTAAATGGGAGATTCTTCTTAATAAGTATGGCCATTTCCCTACTCCTAGTATTAAAAGACGAGAAATAAACCCGATCAAACCCACCCTGCTATAATTTCAAATGATCAATGTCATCAAGGTGAGTCTCCTGCAATAGGGCAATATCCACCCTCTCCTTTTTAAGACTAGAAAGAACTTTTTTTCTCTTGATTGACAAATGGCTCTCGTAATGTTCCAGGTATACTATTTAAGCATAGCATTAGCCATAACACTCTGTAACAAAATTTGAACCCAAGAGAGAAAGAACTCGAGTTACAAATCACTGAGCATCAATGAAAAAAGACTAATAGAGTCTAAAAGCTACACAAACAAAAACTGTTGCAACTAACAAACACTTAAAATTTTCGAAAACTATGTACATGAAGAACCAAAAAATGAAACAAAGTATAAAGCACAGGTGGCACTCAATAGGGGTGTTTACCCCCCCACCCACTGGGGGCACTTACATATCCCAAAACCTTATCTTCTGCCCCGCTATCAATATGGCAACCAGGGCAATTAAACACAAAAACCAGGCTTGAACTTCCCTTAGATAGGCATTTGGCCATCACGACCACCTTCATAACTCCCTCCAGCTTGACCCTCACCCCAGATACAAGCAAACAAGAGAGAAAATAGTAATGTTAGTGAAGACGTTAAAAGTGAATACTCTACCCATCCCCAACTGTAATTTAACACTGGCTCATACCAGAAAAATCCAACAAATTTTCTTTAAGAAAAAAAATCATAATATTTATATCCATTAAACTATCCAGCCTACTTTAATGTATCCTTAAAGTATTTTTGCTTTCTTTGGAGGGGCAAATGAGTGCGTGGATCCATTGAAAGCAATATGGAGCACTGCTGGGTACCTTAAAGAATATGAATTCTGAGTACTCTTCATCTTCTCTTGATATCATCACACGACTTCCTTTTCCAAAACACCGCCACTGAGAAGTCCTGAAAGAACATAATCCTAGAGCCCTTGTGAATCAAAGCCATCGGATCTTTCCCGTGGGTTCTGGAGGCTTCCATAACTCTTTGCTTGTCCCCGTAGCTTTGAAATTGCACTGGTGAGGGCACTGGTTCGAATCTGACCTGTGTGCCGTAATCCACTGAGTTTGCTCAATCTTCACCTGCCTTGCCTCAGTCTCTAAGCGAAGGAACTGCGGGAGCCAGTTCTCAAAACAACTCACTAGCTGACTGCCTTCCATCCCCTCTGGCCGACCAACGATACAAATGATCTTCCTCCTGCCCCTATTCTTGACATCGTCAATTTGTTCATTTAAGGTACGGACCTGTTTTTCAAGGGCTTGGATCTGCTCCTTAGAGAAACCAATCACGGACTCATGTTTTTAGAGCACAGCAGGGAATGGGCCCAACCATTGTTGAACTTTTCTTCAATCGTGGCTTCAATGATTTCTCACAACTTTGTCAATTCTGCTACCAGGGCCTGGTGAATGATTGGGTCCAACAAACTAGTACATGGGGTCACAGCCACGGCCACGGGGAGGCTCGATGCTTCCGGCAGGTATCCCTTGGGATTTAGTCAATCTTTGCCCATGCTTTGTCATGTCCCCTCAACAAGATGGGATTAGTAAAGATTCGATAATTACTTTAGTGTTGACTTTTAAGAAAATGGCTTAGGTGGGGTGGGTTAGAGCACGACTTTGCTTGTGCTATGATGCTGACCCCAGCAAAGCAGACCTTTCAGATCACCGCTGAAGTGGGAGATGGCACGGGGCAGGGTGACACTAGCCACACGGACACACAAAATGGCTGCTGAGCTATAAGTTGGCCACTTGACACACAAGATGGCTGCCGGACCACAGTATGGTAAAAGACAGCAGAGCAAACACAGACACTGCCTGCACAATGCACTCACAGCCTAAATGATTAATTTTAGGTGGGTGGGGGAGAGAATACACATGAGTAGCATATTCTGTCAGCTGAAGTGTCTGGGTCCAGCCAACACTTTTGGTAGAAATGCTAGCAGTCTGATAAGGACTCAACATAGAGTGATAATAGCCAGGGTTGCAGTAATCATCCTTCTCAGGAAGAGCGATTAGTGCCTATTGCTATAGCAATGAACTTCTGCGCAGACATTGAAACTGACAATGTCTACATTGAAACTGACAACAACCGCACTGAAATTAACAAAAGCTGTGCCGGAACTGACAATGACTGCTCTGAAACTGTTAATGATTTTGTAATGTTTACAATAATCAAACTATATTGCAGAGACAATAACCTCATCACTGACCTGTTATATTACAAAATGTATAAAGGTATCTTGACATGTGCTCCAGGTTGGGAGAAGACTTGCAACTGACCACTGTGCTGTTGATGTCTTTCTGTTTAGATTACTTACAGCGTGGAAACAGGCCCTTTGGCCCAACAAGTCCAGACCGACCCTCCGAAGCGCAGCCCACCCAGACCCATTCCCCTATATTTACCCCTTCACCTAACACTACAGACAATTTAGCGTGGCCAATTCACCTAACCTGCACATTTTTTTTGGATTGTGGGAGGGGACCAGAGCACCCAGAGGAAACCCACGCAGACACGGGGAGAATGTGCAAACTCCACAGAGAAAGTCGCCTGAGGTGGGAATTGAACCCGGGTCTCTGGCACTGTGAGGCAACAATGCTAACCACTGTGCCACCGTGCCGCCTTACTCCCCCTGGAGCTCTGGTATTTCCTTGTACAATAAACTCTGTTGTTGAACCCTTACTCTGATTCTGAGGCTGGTGATTTTCCCCACAACACCGCCATCTTGAATCCCCCTCAGGTGTGCAATTTAACAATTCATTGGCAAGCTGATGATGTCTTCAGGTGCTAGCATCGATCTGGAGGAGCCAAGGTCTCCAGAATGTCTGTGATGTGCAGTGCTGCACACAAAGTTTTGCAACTACAAATTTAGACCTACAGGTAAAATAAGGTACAGGGCTCAGAAACTTTGTAAACAATCCCAAAGAGGAGAAAGAGGCAGACATGGTGTAATTAACGCACCAGCAGTGAGGTTTATTACTCTCTGGCTCTCTGGGATATCCTTATTATTGGGAAGTTCATTGAATTTCTACCAGGCCATCCATTGGACAGTCACATGTAATAACCACTTTTCTCCTGATTCACTGATCCTGATTCCTGTCACAAGCATAAAACCCTGATGCACACAAATAACCATCCCTTTAACAGGCCCTCAATGCTTGGTATGAATACTTACTATTCATTGCAAGTGAAAAGGCGACATGCCAGTCAGCATCCAAAAATGGACAATACAAAATCATCATCGAAATAAGTGTCAAAAATAAAACAAATCTACTAGCTTAACAATATGTAACACATTCATGTGCACACCATTGAGTAATTACAAATCTTTACTCTTCCTCCTCATACTTTTCTGTGGTAGAACTGTTATGATTTCAATAGAGTGGAGACAGGCTGCTCAAATCCCTCCTCCAAAATCTGAGATGCTTTTAGCTGACGTCTTTGGCTTTTGGAGCTTGTAAAGACTCCTGGCAAAGATAGACTCTACCTGCAAGTGATCAGGGACAGATTCCACCACTGTGCCATGAAGCACTCTAGACAGGTAATGACTGAAAGTGTGAGGAAGATAGAAAGTGGTCAACAGATAAAAACTGGAAGCATCTTGAAAAAAGTCCTCAATTCCACTCCCCTTTCATAATTGTCCCTCTTGTGGCTCACCCACACTTCTGAGCTAGCATTGACCTGAAGAACATTTTGCTGCAGATTCATGGTGTGATTAATGAACAATACTGGGATATCATGCATCTTGCTTATAGTGACATTCATAGAGTACAAGACATTAGTGAACATTTTCATGCATTTGTTTCACAGAATCATTGAATGGCTACAGCACTAAGGATGCCATTCAGCCTGTGATGTCCTCACTAGATCTCTGCTTGTGCAACTCAACTTGTCCCACTTCCCTAGCTTTTATAAAAAATCTTGCAATGCATTTCAAATTATCATCTAATTCCCCTTTTAAAAGTATAATTTTGAATCTGTCTCTATTACATTCTCAGTGTTATACAGATCCTAACCACTCATTGCATAAAAAGTATTTCCTTATGCCACCTCTGGTAGTTTGCCAACCACCTTAAATGTTTTTGACCCATCCTCCAGTTTCCTCTTACCAACTCCGTCAATGATTTTGAACAAACATCAAATCTCCTCTCAACCTTCTCTCCTCTAAGGAAAACAGCCCTAACTTCACAAATCCACTCACATAATGAAGGCTGCCTATTCTCAGAACTGTTCTTTAAATCTTTTTTGCATCTCCTCCACTATATCTGTATCCTTCTGAAAGTGTGGTGCCCAGAATCAGACACAGTTATCCAGAATTTTGTAAATATTCACCATGATACTTTTGTACTGTATATGCCTTTGTTGATAAAGTCCAGGATCCTGTTTGCTTTATTAACCAGCACTGCCACCTTCAAAGATTTATACACATTTACCTGTTGAGTCCCACAATAAAGCTGTATCATTTATTTTATGTTGCCAGCCTTTGTTTGATGTGCCCTCTCTTCATTCTCCCTCCAAAATGTATCCTTTCACACTTCTTTGCATTGAATTCCCTTTGCAATATGTTTGCCATTCCCCAGCCTACCTAAGTCCCTTCGAGGTCTATCATTAACCTCTTCACAGAACTTCTAAGTCTTACGTCAACTGCAAATTGCACATGCAAGTCTGGTCATAAATATTGCCACATTTGAGGTACATTGTAGGTGTCCACTCTTTCCATTAACAGAAGACATAATTACAAAATTTCATTGCATGATGCCACTCATACTTGAGACAATCTGACTGCAAATAAGGTCAGTACAGCTACAACATCTCCAGTACATTGCACATTCTCCAAATAGCAGGGGAGAGCTTGGAGGATCCTAAAATCTCCAGCAAAGACTCTTTGCTGTACCTATCTTCACCATCTGCTCATGCTCACTTGCAATGTTTGAGTCCCCAGATGAAAGCTGAACTTGCTGTACTATGTACCTTTGAGTGTGAGTATCTGCACTTCGTGGTGCATTCAGTGTGTGACCTTATCTGAGAAACTGTTATCATCCTCCTGTCAGTTGCATGATGATCCTGGATGACATTAAAGACATAGAGTCATAGAGTCAGAGGTGTACAGCATGGAAACAGACCCTTCGGTCCAACCCGTCCATGCCGACCAGATATCCCAACTCAATCTAGTCCCACCTGCCACACCCGAGCCCATATCCCTCCAAACCCTTCCTATTCATATTCCCATCCAAATGCCTCTTAAATGTTGCAATTGTACCAGCCTCCACCACATCCTCTGGCAGCTCATTCTATACACGTACCACCCTCTGCATGAAAAAGTTGCCCCTTAGGTCTCTTTTATATTTTTCCCCTCTCACCCTAAACCTATGCCCTTTAGTTCTGGGCTCCCTGACCCCAGGGAAAAGACTTTGCCTATTTATCCTATGAATATGAACAGTGAATCATTACACATATGATTATATTTGTCCTTATATGGACATCAAATCAAGGTTGGTTAAGATTGTTTGCCATGCAGCTGCCTGATAGACCAAACTGCCGGCTATCTGGTAAACCTCATTGCTGACACCCAAGCACATTGACACTCCATTAATTTTCATTATCTCCATCTCTGCAGCTTTCAGTTGCAGGTCAGCTAAAGGACCACATTTAATTCTCCACCCCAGTTAAACAGTTGGGAATGTTAGGAAATCAGGGAGCTTTTAGAGTGAGAAGTGACAGAAGGAAGAATGAGCAAAACTTAGAAATGACATATTTTAGTCTGACAGATCTTGTCTATTTCAAAATAGAAGCCCAGTACTACTGTTGTTTTTACAGTTTTGTTTCCTTCTGGGTATGTGCTCAAATAGACATTAGATGGCAGGTAGAGGGAGTTGGGGTAATACTTGCATCAGGACTTAGGTGACTATGCCATTATTCTCACTCTCCCTGATGTATTTGATCCATTCTTCTGGCATGAAACAATGAGAGTGACACCACACTCATGCTGATGGCCACATGAGCAACCTTCGTCCTCACTTTCTTTGTTTCGGAGTAGGCTCCTTCCTCTTGTCATTAGGCAAATATGTCTTCCTGTGGGCTCTGACAGCTCCTGATATCTGATCGAAGAAGGCATTATTAAAATGAGGGACAGCTTTTGAATATCTGAATTTCACTCTGCCCTTTCCTTCTGTTGCTGCTCCCTGGCCAAAATCCATCAAATTGCATGTTTGGAGCATTACTTTAAATCCTGGCGTTAAAATTGTCATCACCACATAAACAGGCACTAATTGGTCAAGAAAAACAAAAATAAAATAGTAATACAGGACTTGACTGAAAAGTCACTGTAAGCTCTAGCTATTACTAGATTTCCCAAGAGCCCCAGACAGACACATGTCATAACCATTAGATCCAATTTGATAAGTGTGATGTGTCCTAGGTAAGGAGGGCTGCATCATTGATATCTTATAAAACATTTGCCTTTGCTGAATTTCAGTTCCAACAAAAGGTCATTGACCAGAGTCACTAACTCTCTTTATTCTCTCTGCAACAAATGCTCTCCAACCAGTGAATATTTGCAAAGATTTATGTTTTTATTCCAGATTTCCAGTTCAGACTGTTCTTCTGATTCTGTTCAATATGTGACACACTTTGCACCTTCAACTCCTGCCTCATGATTAGGTCTTCCAAGGCCTGCCCACATCTTCTAAGAAAGAAGGCTGAAATGGTACAAAAGTTTTTTTCCATACTTGTTAGTATCAATCTAGTTACATATACTGGAAAGACTGCAAAAAACTAGTATCGGTTTTTGATGCTCCCAATCATTGCTTTTTGTGGATTCAGCACTGGAGGATGTTTTAAACTCAGTCAGGATTGCTGGCAAAGGCTGAAGCTGCTGAGAAATAAGTATGTGTAAATTCAGCAAATTCAGGTGACAGAGAGATACATCATTAAAGTCAAGTATCCAAAAGTTGCTGTCTGATTTGTTCAACTCCATCCCTAGCCTTGTCAAAATAAACTGTTATTGCCTGAATCATCACTTAAATGTATTAAATGGCATGAAGTTGTAATATGTATTCATAGGTACAAATGAAAGTATTGTCAATTTAAGTTTACGTACCTCATTAACAATTGATCTATTGTTTACTGCCCAACAGCATCACTGAAAGTTGATGATTAAAAGTGTGGAATCTCACTCTTTCAGACTGTAATTTCATGGTTGGTGTTTTAAAAATTTATTTTTAAAAACTCCTTTCTCTTATTCTAATAGTTCATTGCTTTTCTTTAATTTTACAGACCTGATTTAAAATTGAATTAAACAATTTTAATTTACACCTTTTCAGTCCTTATACAGTTAATTTCATAATCTTCTAATCTGATTTGTTAAGGAAATATAAAGTTGTTTGTCCTATTCATTCAGGTTGCAGGTGCTCTGTTTCTCTTTAATGCAGCAATATCAGCTCACTCTTTGAGTATCTTGATGATCAAAATATTTTGGTTTGAAAATAATGTTAATCCACAGATCAGTCACGCTGACCTTGTTTTGGCTTGTTGACAAATCAACACTGATTTGGGAGCCAGAAAATAATCTTTGGAAGAACACTCTTTGCTTGATACTTTTAAGTGCTTAATCTCTCCACTAATAGTGGTTGGTGACTTTCTACTATGTATTTGTAGTATTTCGATTTTGCTTTTTTTTCCTTCAAATGTGCTGATTTATCTAATTATCAAAAAATGCACCAATTGTGTTTTGGTTTACATTCAGATATTTTTCATGTAATCTAACCTTAAAGAGTGGGATGTTGGGGAAGGGTAGAGCATGTTTTGTTGTGTGCTTGAGTTTGGGAATTTTCTATCTCAAAAGTTTGAGGCTTCAGTTCATGACCTTTTAAAGCCAATGTTCTTTGTTTACAACAAGCTCTCTACACACATTATATCTTCTCACAATGTTAGAGGTTATCCTAAGCCAAGGACAATTTTCTGATTTTCTATCTTTATTTCAGCTCTCCAGCATCTGCAATTCCTTGATACAAGCATCTCCTTCATGGTACTACAGCACCACTGTGTGGAGGTGAAACTGTAGCATACAATGGACAACGCTATATTTTTCATAAACCAAAACAGAAATTGCTGGAAAAGCTGAGTCAGTCTGGCAGCATCTGTGGAGAGAAATCAGAGTTCACTTTTCAGGTCAAGTGACCCTTCCTCAGAACTCCTGAAACATTAACTCTGATTTCTCTCCACAGATGCTCTTAGACCTACTGATCTTATCCAACAATTTCTAGTTCTGTTTCTGATTTACAGCATTTGCAGTTCTTTCAGTTTTTATTTACTATATTTTTCACCTCCTTCTGAATAATTGATCCCACCTTAATCCATTTTTCCTGATAAACCCATTTACCATAAAGTCTGCATGTAGACAGTGCAAAAACAACCTCAGAACCTCACCCTTAGAAAATCCCACGTTTAATTTCCCAACACATACTGAGTAGTGTGATAAAGCAATGGATTCTAGTCATCGTCTAACACAATCTAGAAAGTATAATCCATCACCCACAATGATAGATATCATAATGTGAGGATTTTACGCAGTTGGCAGAGCCCGATTTTCATCCTGTTAGTTTAGTTATACATTAGTTGCACTGCTCATGTATTGTTCCAAAACAAAAGTCAAAAATCATTCATTAATTTAAATTCATTATGTTTCAATAATGATGGATGTGCCATGTGCCAAGGCTGTCATTACTAAGTCACTGTTCACTGCACCTCCTGGTGGAGGGCAGTGCAAGTAGGAGTTCGGCTGTTATTAATTTTGATGTTAAAGGAAGACCATTTGACAATCATTCTGACCCTTGTTTCATCTCAAGCTATGTATTTTGGCAGGAAGAATAGAGAGGCTGAATATCACTTAAGTGGAGACAGATTGCAGAAAGCTGTATCACGAGGGGATTTGGGAGTCCTTGTGCAAAAATCACCAAACCCGTAGCATCCAAGTTCAGCAAGTAATAGGGAAGGCAAACTGGATGTTGGCCTTTATTTCAAAGGAAAAGGGATTCAAAAATAGGGAGGTCTTGCTAAGACTATACAAGACACTAGTCAGAACCCGGAATATTGTGACTCCGTCCCCTTATCTAAGGAAGGATATACTGTCATTGGAGATATTCCAGAAAAGATTCACTAGGTTGATTCTGGGTATGGAGAGACTGTTTTTTGAAGAGAGGTTGAGTAGTTTGAGCCTGTGCTCATTGGAATTTAGAAGAATGAGAGGCAACCTCATTGAAACATATAAAATTCTTAGAAGGTTTGATAGAGTAGAAATAGAGGTTGTTACTCCTTGTGGGAGAGTCTAGGGCCAGAGGGCATAATCTCACAGTAAGGGATCACCCTGTTAGGCAGAGATATGGAGTATAATCTTTCCTCTCAGAGTGAGCTGAGACTGTAGAATTCTTTACAACTGAGGCTGTAAAGGTTGGGTTGTTAAGTATACTCAAGGTTGAGGTAGACCTTGATCATAAGGGAATCAAGGGTTATGGGGAAAAGGCAGGAAAGTCTATAGTTTAGGATAATCAGATTAGTCATGATCTCATTAATTAGCGGAGCCAACTCAATAGGTCATTTGGCCTACTTCTGTTCCTCCACCTTATAGTTTTATAGTCCTCACGATGTTTTCTAGTGGTACGTTGCTCTGAAGGTCCACACCAGACCTGAGAGGCAATGAAAGAAGCAAAAAGAATATTAGAACATATTGGGAGGATGATTCAAAGTAGAGCAAAGAGCATCACAATGCCCTTGCACATGACTTCAATTAGGCCCCAGTAAAAACAGTATGTCCATTTCTGCCCCCTCACATATAAAGACCTAGAAAAGGTCCCAGGAAGGTTAAATTTAGTTTAAAATCCCTTGATTATTTAACTAGGCTCGAGCACATAGACTTTTAGGAGACTTGATGGAAGTAGTTGCAATAATGAAGAGATTAGGATGTGTCCCTGTGGAGAGATCGTTTGAATTTAGGTAAGCCCTGGAGTACAAGAATACAAAGTCATATGTCATATACACAAAGAATTGGGCAGTGTCAGGGGAGTGGGGTGTTTGTGTGTGTGTTAGTGGGAGGGTGGGGGGTGGGGGAATGGTGGTTCCTTCTCTGGGGTGGTCAGTGACTTCAAAATAGATTACTGATCCATGTAGTGGTCTATACCTTCCACAAACATTCAAAAGGAGAGTTCCTAGATAGGGCAGGCCCAAGGATTTTTGGTGCTCTAGGCAAACTGTGACTTTATCTCCACTTACTCCTCTTTCCTCACATTCAAATAGCAAAAAATTATAAGTCCAGAATGAAATATTCCCTTTATTTAGGTTAGTATTCAAAATGGTGAATTAATAGCCCAATTCTAATCTTAGGCAACCACACAGCTTACCTACATGCTCAAGCTAGCTCTATACCTAAAGGATGTTTAAGACACTCTGAGTGAAAGGAAGTTGGGACATTCATTGATGCATTTATCGTTTTCAATATCTCCCAGAACATTTTTGAGTTGAGGTGGTTGGAGAGGATTTTTCCAGAACTCTTTTGTCCCTGAGGATATTTCAAATTTGTTTTCTTTATCTCTCCCAGGAGAGCATTTGGCTGCTGGTAAGTAAGAAGCACTGAGATGTTGTGTCACTTTGTTGAATGAATTGGACAAGCTCAATAAACCGGATTATCTTTATCTGTGTGCCCTTTTCATCTGTTTGTGATTCATTGTTTTTCTTTCTTCCTAAAAGGGATTTTAGAAAATATTTGCACATGACACATCCAGCAATAAAATTGTCCTCAATAAATGATATTACCTCCTATGTTATGACTCACAGTGAGTCGCCTTCTCACCTGATTTTCATGTTTTCTTTATTGTATTGCTGCAGCTGGAAGAATGTTCCGCGCCTTTTAGAACTTTTAGAAGGCCAAAGAGGGATCTTGCTTAAATGGGAGGCAACAATTCAGTTTCCTGATGGCAACCAAAGTTTTGTTATTAAGCTTTTGGAATCTTTCAGGCAGGCAGGCGGGTGGGCAGGCAGGTGGGTGGGCAGGCAGGTGGCTGGGCAGGCAGGCAGGCTTTCCCGACCTTCATGGTTAAGAGCTGCCTTCATTTTAGCATATTTTAAATACTCATCAAAATCCCAGCCTGCTGGAGTAATGTTGATGGGCACCATCTTCTTCGCCACAAATGGGAAATGATGCATTCACAAACCCAACTCTGGCACACCAAGTTCAGGTGAGTGCAAACACCTTTGCGAGAACTCCTTCACAAACAAAGTGTTTCTTTGTACAAAGGTTTACAGTGTAAGAGGTGAACCCTGATATGACCAACCAGCTCAGGAGAAGTTTCAGTCATACAAGCAGTGTGCCTTCTCGTAGCTAAACACCTATAGTGTAAGGGGTGAAGTCTTTCCATTTTCAACAGCTTAATAGAAGTTTCAGCCATATGTAGCCTGCCTTCTTGTTATTATTATTGTTGTTATGCTTCCATTATTAGAAAGATCGGGGAAGGAAACTGGAGCTCAATAAAAACGGACCATTAATTTAAATGGTGGATTTAACAGCAAAGGCAGTTGTAAAAGTTGGTAAATTGGAAAGAACTGGGACTGTAATCTAAAGGATGAGATTGTTGGGGCATTGAAACGATCCTGGGAAATAGGGAAAACAAACTGGGATGCAGAGAGCAGAGTAACAATGATAGGGGCAACAGGAGTAGGAAGAGTGGGAGTTGCAAATTAAAAGTAGGGATAACAATGGGGTAATTAGACATCCTGGAGAGGAGGAAAAAAGCAGTGGGCATGAAAAAAGGAGTAGCATTTAAGGATGAGGCTGGGCAGGGAAATCCAAATGAGAGTGCGAGAAAAGCAGGAAAATCCCAGAAAATAGTAATAGGGCTAATTGTCACAATGGCAGATTGAAGAAGGAAAGAGGGACTGCCAATTGAAAGAAGGCGGCCATCATTAATTGCAGAACTCAAATGTTTTGCACATGGCTGCATCAGAAAGGGGTACACCAGTCATAAATCATGAAGGATGCCCCTCACCATATAGAGGTGATTTAAGGCAGGCTTTAATTCAAACATGAACAGCCTGATAAGAGCCCAAAGGTTACATTGACTGTGTCAATATCTCAGATTTAAGTCATAAATCTCATTCCTGATATTTCTTCACAGATCAGTTCTTTCATGCCACAGATTTGATCAACTTAATCCAGCATCTTTTTTAGATTTGCTAAGACCGAGGAGAAGGAGGAAGAGAAGAAGGGAAGAGGAAGAACAACAGGACAGAGACTCAATGGTCAGGAGGCTGCAACAATGGATGAACAAGCAGTGCATAAAGAGGAGCAATACAGTCATCAGTGCCGAGAAGGGGTGTACAGGAGGCATTTAACCTGTCTATAGATGAGTAGAAGTCAATGCTGGAGGCATCTTCTCAAGACAAGGGAAGCTTCCATCTACACCTGCCACATCCAACAGACAGTTCTGCGGCTGCTCAGCTTTGGAGGAAGTGCTGTGCCAGTCGTGGTAAACCTCCTCACCATCAGCCTCTTCCAAACCTGAACTGGGCATGAATGCCGCCTCCCAAATGGCACTCCACAAGTGCACTTGGGAATTCTGAAAAAAAAATGATACAGTTAATCCACTTGCCACAACACTGAATGAGACCCCAGCACTTTTTTCACTGAAGTTTTTGCAATGTGAGCACGCAAGGTGATCATTGCTCCTCAAGGAAAATGTGAACAGTCCAGGAGTCTTCATAGATTATGCTTGCTTCAAGTGTAAAGTTGTACAGGAGGTTGACATCTCTGCCCAAATGATTTCATTGTTGTTGAATCTTTCTCTTCTTACAGCTACACATTGAGTTTGAGAAAGCCTGCTAACTGCTTTGCTGCCTTGCTTCAGATGACTCTACTGACCTGGACCTAAAGGACTTCAGCCTTCCTGCTTCAGAGACTTCAGAGACTTCCTTCGCAGCTATAGGTGCAACTTTGTTGGCCTGACCTGATGGAGGCCTTTGGGTCGTGGAGTTATACAGCATGGAAACAGACCCTTCAGCCCAACTCGTTCATGCTGACTAGGTTTCCTGAACTGAACTAGTCCCATTTGCCTGCATTGGGCCCATATCCCTCTGAACCTTTATTATGCATGTGCCTGTCCAAATGTCTTTTAACTGTTGTAATTGTACCTGAATCTACCATTTCCTCTCGCAGCTTGTTTCATATATGCACCACCTTCTCTGTGGAAAAGTTGCGCCTTGGGGCCCTCTTAAAAAGTTCCCCTCTCACTTTAAACCTATGCATCTAGTTTTGGACATTCCTACCCTAGGGAAAAGATCTTGTGCCCCTCATGATTTTATAAACCTTTGTTTCGTCTCCCCTCTGACACTCAGGGGAAAAGACCCTAGCTTGTTCAGCCTCTCCTTATAACTCAACTTTCCAGTCTCAGTAATATCCTTATAAATCCTTTTTATATTCTTCCAGTTTAATAACATCCTTCTATAGCTGGGCAACCAGAATTGTATGCAGTACTCCATATGTGGCCTTAACAATGTCTTGTACAACACGAACATGGTATTCTAACTCCTGTGCTCAATGCTCCATCCAATGAAGACAACGCCGAACGTCTTCTTCACCACTTTATCTACCTGTGACACCAGTTTGAAGGAACTGTGTAGCTGCACACCTAGGTCTCTCTGTTTGACATTGAATGTACAAGTCCTGCCCTGGTTTGCCTTATCAAAATGCAACACCTCGCATTTACTTGAATTAAACTCCATCTGCCATTCCTCGCCCATTGGCCGTATTGGTCAAGATCCTGTCGTACTCATTGATAACTTTCTTCACTGTCCACTGTACCACCGACTTTTGTGCCATCCACAAACTTACTAACCACACCTCCTATATTCTCATTCAAATTGTTTATATTGTTGCCTGCAGAGAGGGGATGGTGCAACAGAGCAATTCTGGAGTGTCCTAAGATGACAATTCCTGAATGCTAGTCTTTTCCTGTCCCCCATGTGAGCACACAATGGCACCTTCCTCAATCTTTGAGGGCATAGGGCACCTAGAAGGAGGCCAAGATCCCTCTGCCACCCTCATCAAGCCATTAATTAAGGTATCCTTGATTCAAGAGATGGGGTGAAGGGCCAAGTGCACATATGGCAGATATTTAATATTCTACAGGACATGGCTATCTCACTAACTAGTCCATGGAGGCAGTGATGCATTTGCACATCAGACCACAATATCAGACAGAACTTGGGCAGACTTCTCTTTGTTTCAGTCTCTGCATGATCTCTGGCAATTCTGCCAGATGTTCTGCAGTTTGCTGCTGCATCTCCATCAGCTCATTAATGGCTAAATCCAAAGGCTCAACTGAAGTGAGTTCAGCAACGTCCTGTTCTGCAGCAGTCCTCCAAGTGTCAGAGTCCTCAGCCATTTCTTCCTCCTCTAGATTTGGATGCGTATCAGTGTTGGGCTCACCAGAATGTAACTCTAAACTGATTCTAGATACAGTATCCACCAACATGAATGTCTCTGTGCAGGTCGATGGTGAGGAGGAAGGCCTTGTCAGTGTTTCCTCTAAGGGTGTCAACTGTGAGGGGCTGTTGGAGATGGATCTGGGAATTGGTGCTCTTCATAATCTCTTTGCCCTGGCTTGGGAGTGGGATCTGGAGATGAAAACATAAAGATTTGTTAATGTGGCAAACTGCCTCCCTTGTCCAAGGTTTTATTGTGAAGGTGGTTGTTTGGTATGCAGCTGGAGTAGTTGTTTGGAGACTTTCTCATTCATTGGTTATAGATATCCAACTCTCCTTCAGGACAGGTGCAGTGATTGGAACAAGGTCAACCAAGAGAAAGTGAAGACTGCAGATGCTAGAGATCAGAGTTAAAGAGTATGTTGCTGGAAAAGCTTCGGTGGTCAAACAGCATCCAACAACCAGAAGAATAGATGTTTCCAGCATATGCCTTTCATTAGGAATTTCCTTGCTGATGAAGGGCTTAATCTCAAAACATTGATTCTCCTGCTCCCGGATGCTGCCTGACCGACTGTGCTTTGCCAGCACCGCACTTTTCGACAAGGTCAGCCAGGCAGACCTCATAGAATATGATTGGGCTGTTAATCTGGTCCATTCAAGGACCCCTGGCTCACAGATATATACAGGAGTGTTAGGAGTTCTGCTCACTCTAGGAACCAGCCTTGAGTTAGCTGGGTCAGTGTCGTGTACTATGCATTTGGAAATAAAAGATGCCTTGGTGATGGGATACCAGCCTTTGTGAAGTTATTTCAATAGGCACGTTCCTCTTGCATACCATGAGTGAGGAGTCTTATGTCAGATATCTAAGCAAAGATCCCATCAATTTTGTACCCACCTCCAAACTTAATCTCTAATAAAGAAAGTTCTGACAAGCATTTCTGTGCCTATGTCTCAGTTCCCAAACAGTATTTATTCTGTAATGAATTTTGAGATTCTACTGAAGCTGTATCTTCTTGATGTCTCTTGCTTTGGCACCTGATCTTCCCCACATTCTGGCCCACATCAGGTACCCTGAACTCTTGCTCCATCACCCTGAATTTTAACTTTCTTTATCATCAATCACTCTGACCATCAATTCTCTCCAACTGATGTATTCATCTTATATCATAAAAGAACAAAGCAAGTTACATCACAGGAACAGGCCCTTTGGCCCTCCAAACCTGCACCGATCCAGTTCCTCTATTTAAACCTGTTGCCTATTTGCTACCCCTCTGCTCCCTGCCTATTCATGTATCTGTCTAGATACATCTTAAATGATGCTATCGTGCTTGCCTCTTCCATCTCCGCTGGCAATGCATTCCAGGCACCCACCACCCTCTGTGTGAAGAACTTTCCACATGTATCTCCCTTAAACTTTTCCCCTCTCATCTTGAACTCCTAGTAATCGAGTTCCCCACACTGGTAAAAGGTTTCTTGCTATCCACCCTGTCTATACCTCTCCTGATTTTGTAGACCTCAATCAGGTCCACCTTTAACCTTTGTCTTTCTAATGAAAATAATCCTAATCTACTCAACCTCTTTTTTTTAGCTAGCACCCTCCATACCAGGCAACATCCTGGTAAACCTCTTTGCACTGTCTCCAAAGCATCCACATCCTTTTGGCAATGTGGCGACCAGAACTGTATGCAATATTCCAAATGTGGCCGAACCAAAGTCTTATACAAATGTAACATGAAGTCCTATACAACTGTACCATGGCTTTCCCTTTATCTCTTGATTCCTGTCTGTGCCTTATTCCTCTCTTTGTCCTCCAATATCTTTCAGTTCCTTGTTATAAATGTTTGTTTGAAAGATTGTTATGTTTTGAACCACCTTTGTAATTTAATATGATGAGGAACGATGGAAAAAGGATTGGTTGGATGTTGATTACCAGAGATATAATTCCCTCCCCCCCATTTTCAGCATTCTGCAGAGACCATTCCCTCTGCGACTCCCTTCGTTAAGACCATGCCCTGCACCTACCCACCCTCCATTCCTGGCACTTTCCCCTGCCACTGCAAGAGGTGTAAAACCTGCACCCACACCTCCTCCCTCACCTCCATTCAAGGCCCCAAAGGATCCTTCCATATCCGGCAGAGATTTTCCTGCACCTCCAAACACCTCATCTACTGTGTCTGTTGCTCTTGATGTGGTCTCCTCTACACTGGGGAGACAGGACGCCAATTTGCAGAATGTTTCAGAGAACATCTCCAGGACACGCACCAAATTACCCCACCGCCCCATGGCCAAACATTCAACTCCCCCTTCCACTGTGCCAAGGACATGCTAGTCCTGGGCATCCTCCATCGCCAAATCCTAGCCACTCGACAACTGGAGGAAGAACACCTCATCTTCCACCTTGGGACCTTCCTACCACATGGAATCAATGTTGATTTCACTAGTTTCCTCATCTCCTTTCCCCTCACCTTTTCCCAGATCCAAGCCTCCAACTTGGCACCGCTCTCTTAAACTGTCCCCACCTGTTTCCACCTATCCGGTCCACCCTCCCCTTCGACCTGCCCATCTTCCTTCCCATCTATGTGGTCCACCCTCCCCTCTGACCTATCACCATCATCCTGCCCCTTCATCTAACTATCGCAATACTAGCTATCTTCACCCCACCCCAACAACCCACCACACCCCCCAATACCCATTTATCTCAGCACTCTTGGGCCACCCCAACATTTCTGATGCCTGAAACGTCGTCTCTCCTGCTCCTTGGATGCTGCCTGACTGGCTGTGCCTTTCCAGCGCCACACTTTTTGACTCTGATCTCCAGCACCTGCAGCCTCACTTCTTCCTGGTTGATTCCCTCTGCCAAGCCAGGTGTCTTTATTTCCGTGGGGACAGGAGAACCACAAGTGAAAAGATTTGCTGAGCAAGCTGCAAAATTCTCACACTTAAAATTTAAAGCAAGAGTAACTGGGCAGACTTAATTTCTCTGAAAATTTGAAGAAAAAGAGAGACAGAGAGAGCAGATCTCACAGCGAGAAGGAAGTGTGCTGAAAGTGGTCTGTGGCAAGGAAAATCTATCCTTCCTGTGAATGATGAGGCAAAACGTAGGAGTGAAGTTGATCTCTGGTTAAAGAAATACATCCTGTCTCAGTCAAAGATATTCAGAAGATTTACCATGGTGTGACCAGATTGTTTTTAAAAAATTGCCAGAATAGGCCTTACAGCTGCTAGTCGATTCAGAACATTTCCAGAAATTGACAGACATGTCTTTTGATAGTCAATAGGTGTTAAGACCTGGCAAAATGTATAGTACCTTTGAGGTTTCACTAGAAAATGAGGAAGTAGAAGAGGAAATGCTTTATTGTGCAACCTCTTATTTCCATTGTCAGCTTTAGACTGCCTCTCCTTGCTCCTTCCTCTGGTCACCTGACCTGCTGTCTTAAGCACATACCAAACTTTTTACATAACATCCCTCCCCCTTTATTTCAATACTCCCTTAATAATACATATACATCCATTATGTTATACAGGCATTGTAACCAATATATATATATATACATCATCAGGAATATTTACCAAAAAAAGGAAAATAAAGTGACCCTTCCATAGTTTAAATTGACATGGTCAGTCTCTCAGGGGGATGATGATTCCTAGCAAACTGTCTCCTCATCTCAAGAACATATTTCTAGTATAATCCCCCGGCTTCTAGAAACTCTTGTTGTTCCACAGATATGTCTCTCTGTCTGAATGGCTGTTGTTGCCCTCTGATACTGCTGTTGCCTCCTAGCTGGGTATGATCAATCCTGGCTTGGAGATACATGATTCATAGATTAGGATTATTTTCATTGGAAAGATATAACCTACAACCATCTTCTTCACTATTAACCAACCTTGTTGCCTCTGCAAATTTGCACAACATTCCCCACACATTTTCATCTATATCATTTATGTATGTTACAAAGAATAAGGGTCCCAGGGCTGACCTTATGAGGCCTGCAGTCACTCAGTCTTCTGCAACAATACTTTGTGTCCTATTTTTGATTCATCTTGTCAAGTTCCCCTAAATTGCTTTAACCTTCCCAATCAGTCTCTCACGTGGAACCTTGTCAAAACCTTTGCTAAAATCCATTTAACGTACTTCAACTGAAATTCCCTCATCTACATACTTGATCACATTTTTTAAAAATTCCAATTTATTAGGTATGACCTCCCTCTGACAAAGTTATGCTGACTATCCCTAATTAACGTTTCCAAATGCGTATTACTTGGCTCCTTCAGAAGTTTCTCCAGTTGACTGACGTGAGAGTCACCAGTCTGTAATTACCTGGTTCATCTCTTACAACCCTCTTAAAAGGTGGAACCATATTAGCTCCAGTCCTCTGGCATTCCCTCTGTGGTCCTAAGATCACAGAGGAATTAAAACTTTGTCAGAGTCCCTGTAATTTCCTGCATTGCCTCCCACAGTAGCCTAGGGTACAATTCATCTGAGCCAGAGGAATTGTCTGTTCTTAAGCTCAGTAGAGTCTCCAGTACTCCCCATTTCCTCTGTCAAACTGTACAAGTTCTTTACAGTCCCTTTTCCTGAATTTATGCACATGTTCTCCTTTTCCAAAGTCAAGTCTGAAGAGAAGTATTCATTCGACACCCTTCCAATATCCTGTGGCTTCAAGCACAGACTGCCCTCTTGGTCCTTAATGAGTCCTGCTCTTCCCCTGGTTAGCCTCTTCCCTTTAATGTATTTATAAAATATCTTAGGATTGGGTTGACACCACTGGTCGCATCTAGATCGGTTCAGCATTCTGAGGAAAATCCCCCAATTGGTGATGTGCAGCGATCAGCTGATCCACGTGCCCTTCTCTAGACCAGTTCATCCTGAGTCTGCACTGTCTATGACAATGGTCCTGTTTTGAGTCACCATTTTTGGGATCCATTTTTCCCCAAACGTATGATTCCGGACAAACACAATCTCTCCTCTTTGTAATACTCTTGACTTTGAGGTTCCAACCTTCCAAACACGATTCCTTCCTGATTTCGCTTTACCATTTCTCTGGTTTCTTCCGGTCACAGTATGCTAAACATGTTTCTCAGCTGGCAGCTGAACATTAAGGGCACCAGTAAGCATCGGGCTGTTGTGTGTAGCGCATGTTCCTGGACATACTGAGGAACCTGTTGAGTCATTATCCAAGCAAACCCTCTCCCTCTGAGGCCTCTGAGGCCTGATTCAGGGTTTGTATGGATTTTTCTGCCTGGTCATTTGTCGTAGGGTAATGCAATCTCATTATTTTCCGCTCCTTGAGTTTCCAGGTACCCCTCAAACTCTTGCACCGCAAACTGTGGGCCTTTGTCATTCACAACTTGTTTGGAGTTTCTCAATCTCTTTGAGGTAATCACAAAATGGGCAATGGATTCTCCTTCATATTGTACCTATTTATGGAAACAGAAATGTTTTGCAATCATCAGTGGCTTTGGTGCAAAATGACTTTTCAACACTTCACATAGTTCTTTATTGGTCTTCTCTGCTGGTTTCCCTGGTTGTACTAACTTTAGAATTGCTAAGGTCTTGCTCTCAGTGGTGCTCAAGAAAACCTTCACTATTAAGTCTTCAGCTATTCTGTTTGCCTGCAAGTATGAATCAAAATGGTCAGTGTACAGATTCCAACTTTCTGTTTCTTTGTTAAACAATCCCATGGCTCCATGTTGGTCTGCCATTTTGTTTTCCCACCACTTGAGTTTATGTAGTCGATAGCTGTTTGCAATCAATGTCCCCTCAGGGAATACTCTCCACGATGCTTTCGGTGAGCTCCTGGATGAATATTCCCTTTTTCACCTGTTGGCAGCAGCCTGAGTCCCCTATCAACTGCTGCTCTTAGCCCACTTCCCATGAGTATGCTTCTTCCCTGGCATCAACTGCAGCCCAAGTTCCCTCACGACCACTTCCCTCGATATTTTGTTCTGACTCCCAGCAAGTACACTATGCTATCTCCTCAATCCTGCACAGTTTTTAAAGTCCAGGCGACATTTGATCTCCTCCTTCCAGTGGCCAAAGCGAAGATGCCAGAGACCAACAGTCTGGAGTACGGACGCCAGTGACCAGTGGCCCAGTGCAGAGAGGGGCAGAGGCCCAGTGTGGAATGTGATGGCCACTAGCGGTCAGACCATGTGGAGGCCCCCTGCACTGGTCTGCTACAGAAAGCCCTTGGACAGAGACTGTGATGTTTGTCTTATTAAGTTTGCTTCTTGTTTTTCCTGTGTGTAACTGTAATGTAACTCTGGTTTTTCTTCATTTCTCTATTCTGTAACTAAGGACGATATCTAGACACTCTGTACCTAAGATGACACTATGTGTTAGTGATATTGTTGCACTGTAACTAGGTACCTTTGGACCTAAGATGGACCCCCCAACTGCATATATAACACCAATAAATATACATTTCAACTGAAAATAACTGTAAAGAACACAAGGTGGTGCTGTTATATGAACAATACTTCAAAGAAATAACAGATGCAGGATATCTGAAAACATATAGTAAATTCAGAAAACATATACAAAAAAAAACTCCATCAATAGAGCGAAAACAGACCGGTTAATTAATTGCATAAAGAGTGCTTGTCAGAAGATTATTTCCTTTATCAGAAGATTCCTGATGAAAGGCTTTTGCCCGAAGCGTCAATTGTCCTGCTCCTCGGATGCTGCCTGACCTGTTGTGCTTTTCCAGCACCATACTCTTGACTCTGACCTCCAGCATCTGCAGTCCTCACTTTCTCCTAGAAGATTATTTTCTGACTCTTGGATCATTGTTGATTGAAGTGGAAGGTTGCTGATTCGGGTAACCCACTTTCAGAATAATAATTTCCTTCAGACTATTTGGTACCTCTGAAATCTAAAAGCAGTGAGGCTATTATTGCTAAAGCTCCACATAGGAGGGTCAGCGGCATGAATGTGTAACCTAGCAAACCAAAGAAATATCACACCACCCTGTCTGCTGGCCATTTCCATTTGGATTCAAATTCTGCAATGGCAGATTATGGATATTGGGATCAATAGAAATATTTGGATTTAAAAGTCTAATGATGACCACGGAACAGTTGCTATATGGAAAAATCATTTTGGTTCACTAATATCTTTTAGGGAAGAAAACTGCCATCCTTACCAGTTCTGGCCTACATGTGACTCTAGACCCACAATAATGTGGTTGATTCTTAACTGCCCTCTGGGCAATTAGGGATGTGCAATAATGCTAAACTGGCCATTAATACTGAATCATGTGAACGAATAAATTAAAACTTTCTGGGGTCAGTGATTGAGTTTCCAGTGCCATCACCTATAACTTTAACATCAACTATAACTTTAGCATCAACTATAACTTCAGCATCAATTATAACATCCCTTCACAATTTGTTTGGGGATGTAGCCAGTTAATTGTTAACTTTATGAATAGTCATCTTCCCAGATTTATGAGCTGCCTGATCACAGGTTGAAAATTTAACAGGCAAACCTTAAGACACATGGATGAAAAGGGTTACAGTTATCCAGATCTGCTATCCAGCAAACTATGAGGTATAGTTCATGAAATAAGAATGATACTTGAAGAATAAACATCAAGGTGAGATACCAATTCACAGAAAATTCATTCACTTGCATAGAATTAAAACTGAGCTCTTCAAAAGTTTGTCATTGTCTTCAAAAACTTTGGTTGTTCTTTTGTCCCATACATTCATTTGACTGTTTGATGGATGTTGATACTCAAGAGCTGCAGCATGGTGACAGCTGATGCAGCTTTGCTTTTTCCACATCGTAGCAATAACGATAACTAACCAGCAGCGCATAAAGTTTAGGAAAGTCTGAAGATCCTGACGATTAAGGACAAACCCTGCTGCCTAACGTTTTGCTTTATTCCAAGCCCACCAAAAAATTGTATAGTAGTTTGATTGCAAATTTGAGTCAGAGTTGTCAGCAAGCATTGAATCTATCAGAGATAGAGCACACTCCAGATTCCATACTGAAAGGTAATTGTATTGCATCAAGACAATTGAGACAAATAACTGACAAAGGAATAAAATGTTTTAAGAGAATAAAGTCATCACACATAAAATGATTTAAAATTTTAATTAAAAATCCTTTCCAATGATGCCTGAAGAAGGGCTTTTGCCCGAAACGTCAGATTTTCCTGCTCCTCGGATGCTGCCTGAACATCTGTACTTTTCCAGCACCACTCTACTCCTGCCTGAAGAACAACAAACATTAGCATTATAAATACCTAATGGTAGGCTCTTGTGTTGCAGTGATAGTGTCCACACTAAAGCAGAAGACCCAGGTTTCAGTTTCTCACCTCGTCCAGAGGTGTATAATAAGATCCCGAAACACTTTATATGAACGTAAGTACCAGGAATGTACAAGCACGGAGTGATTTGCACAAACAGAGCTTAAAGCCCCTTATAAATGTGGATATTGGAATTTTAATGGCAAAATGTTGGTATGAAAATATGACTGAAGGAAATCATAGGATGCAGATAGGAAAGGTATACAGATATCAGATTTAAAATAAAGTTGAGAAATATTTGTACATTTTACATGGAAATAAATGGAGAGAGCTTGCTCTGGCTGCTGTGTGATTGGCTGCCATATCCTGTAGTTGAGATTATTCACTGATAAGATTTTCCAAGACACCATATTTTTAAATGTGACTGTTTGCAGCCTCACAGCAGATGTATTTGACCGAGGTGCATTGTATATGGATCATCTGAGATTATTGATGAATAAGTAGAAGTAAAACCCTGACTAATTGTACTGTATAACTCTGAGAGGTCATGCTCAGTTAGAAGGTCCCCATGTGCTAGGTAGCCTGAGCTCAGTCAATTTGGTTGAGCCCATGTGTTTTTAAAATGTTTTCTTCTTTATTTCAACATTAAAATTCTCACACTTATTATCAATCTCTTCCATTGCCTCATCTCTCTCTTTTTTCTGCAGCTCTACGAGAGGGCTGCACACATCAATGCACTATTGTTGGGCTGACATGAATTCCAAACAAACTTAAATCCTTAAAGCAAATCTGATTTGATTTGATTTATTATTGTCACATGTACCGAGATACAGTGAAAAGTATTGTATTGTGTGCTAACCATACAAACCATACCTTACATAAGTACATTAGGGTAATAGAACAGAATGCAAGATGCAAGTGTTATAGCTACAGAGAAGGTGCAGAGAAAGATCAACCCTAAAATATGAGACGTCCCTTCATAAGGCTGATAACAGCGGGGAAGAAGTTGTTCTTAAATATGTTTCAAACTTTTGTATCCTCTGCCCGATGGAAGAGGGTGGAAGAGAATATAACTGGGGTGGGAGGGGTTTTTGATTATCGGTGTTTTCCCGAGTCAGCAGAAAATGTAGACGGAGTCAATGGAAGGAAGGCTAGTTTTCCTAATGAACTAGGCTGCGTTCACAACTCTGTAATTTCCTGTGGTCTTAGGCAGAACCGTTGCCATACCAAGCTATGATGCATCTGGATAAGATGCTTTCTATGGTGCATCTATAAAAATCGGTAGGAGTCATTGTGGACATGAACAGACATCCTGTTCTCTCTGACAGCTGCCTCTGAGGGAGCTGCATCAGTATAGAACATAGAACATTACAGCACCGTACAAGCCCTTTGGCCCTCGATGTTGCGCCGACCTGTCATACTAATCTGAAACCCATCTAACCTGCACTATTCCATGTACGTTGGCAATGAGTGAAGGACTCTGCTCTTTTTTTTACTGTATTAAAGAGGAGAGGAGATTGATTCTGTTGGTGTCTTCCCATTGAGGAGTTTATTTTGAAGTATTTTGTTTCTTCTTTATTGTTTATTGTTTATTGTGATTGTAAAAAAAGGACTGTCCGATTGCCTTCTCCTCTTCCGTGGTATCCACCAACACCATCGAGATATTTAGGGAAAGGTGGGCACCACAGGGAGTGGAGTGTATTAATTACCCCTCCAACTATTTTGATTCAATCCCTGCCCTCCCCTTCACTGTTTGAAAACATGGCAATGCCCTCTGAGAAGGGCACTGCTTATCACTGGCCACTTGGGTATTTCCTTTCTTCCTGGTGGTGGAAATTGAATAAAGATTTGTACACCTTGTGTCTTTCACTGTGTCTCACACCTGCACACACACAACATGGGTGCTGGGGATAATATGAGCACTACTGCAGTTAGGTGGTAGTGTGGGGGTAATATAAAAAAAAACATAAATAGGGCTGCCCGATTGCCTGCTCCTCTTACACGGTTATATCGGAGCCCGGGTGTCCCCACAGAAGGAGCTCGCGGTATCCACCAACAACCTCGAGATTTTCAGGGAAAGGTGGGCGCCGCAGGGAGTGGAGTGTATTATTTCCCTCTCCAACTCTATTTTGATTTAATCCCCGCCCTTCCCTTTACTGTTTGATCACACAACATTGCCCTTTGATGTGAAAGGTACAGCTTGTCACTGGCCACTTTGGTGTTTCCTTTCTTCCTGGTGGTGGAATATAAATAAAGATTTACACACTTGTTGTTTTTCACTGTGTCTGACACCTGCACACACACTACAAAAAAAACAGAAGGGTCAAACATCCTGTTCACTCTGAGGGAGCTGGATCATTAGAGAGAAAAAAATAAATAGGAGTGTCCCCCAAGCTCCCATGAGAGCCTGTGCCCCACAACCTGAGCATCCTCCAGAATTTTAATTTTGCCCCTTTTAGGGACATAAAACGTTGGGAACTATACCAAGCACTGCTGCACACCTTCCACTTCTTTTCCCTCAACCACCACCCAGACAGGCCTTGGCGTGCCCATTTGCCACCGGGAGATAGTGATCCCCAGTGGAGGGCTCTCTACGCGCGAGACTTCCACCTTTCTCTCGGGGTTCTGGGGTGGAGGATGCTGCATGCGGCGGTCCCCTGCAACTGCAGATTGCGATGGTTCCCCGACTCCCAGCTCAACTGCTTGTTCTGTGGTGCTCTGGAGTCTGTGGACCACGTGTATATTGGGTGTGGGCACTTGCATTCCCTTTTTGATTCTCTCAAAAACCTTCTTCTCTGTTTTTGGTTGCACTTTAGTACCACACTCCTGGTCTTTGGGCACCTGGTGTGGAGGGGGGACAGCAGGTCAGAGGGCCTCCTTGTAGGTCTGCTCCTGGGCCTGGCCAAACTGGCCATAAACAGGTCCAGGCAGCGGGCCGTGGAGGGGGTCATTAGGGCCGAATGCCTGCCCCTCTTCTGCGGTTATGTTAGAGCCCGGATGTCCCTGGAGAGGGAGCATGCGGTGTCCACCAACATTCTTGAGCTGTTCAGTGAGAGGTGGGCACCACAGGGAGTGGAGAGTTTTATTTCCCCCTCCAACTCTAATTTGATTTAGTCTGTGCACCCACCCCCCTTCACTTTTTGATCATGCAGCATTGCCCTCATATGAGAAGGGCACTCTTGTCACTGGCCACTTGGGTGTTTACCTTCTTCCTGGTGGCGCATACTTGTTGTTCTACACTGTGTCTGACAGCTGCACACACATGACATGGATGCTGGGATAAATAAGCTCTACAGCAGTTGGGTGGAAGTGTGAGGAAAAAGAAAAATAAAGAAATAAAAATAAAGAAAAGAAGAAGAATGTTAGACATTCTAACAGTCTGAGAGCTGCCTCTGAAAAAAAAAGGAGCACTCCCCAAGCTCCTGTACTTCCAGTGGGTGCCTGTGCATCATGCCGTTATTTGGGAAGCCTGATTCGTTTGATCCTGCCATAGAAGATTGGGCCCAGGATGTGGAAAGGATGCATTAATTTATTATGGTCAATTTACACTGGGGCAGATGAAAAGCAACGAGTAATTTACCTGACAATTTGTGGACCCGCAGCTTTTTCGTTTATTAGGAACTTAATGTTTCCTGAAGCACCAGATATTAAAATCTTTCAAGAGTTGACAGATTTAGTTAAAGAATATTATAACTCCAAGCCTCCTCTAATTTTGAGACACTATTGGTTGAAGAACTAGCCTAATCTGTGTCGGGAATTTGACAAGATTAAGACTGGCAGAGGCATGTGATTTTGGTTTAACCCTTAATGAGATGCTGAGAGATCGTTTGGTATGTGGAATTAATGATGTAACCATACAAAAGTGCCTACTAACTGAAGCCCAACTGGACTTCAAACAGACACTACAACTGACTTTGTCATTAGAAAATGCAGCACGTGGAGTATATGAGTTACAGTTTATGCCGATGCAAGTGGAAATGCTCAGTAGGCCAACTGAGCTTGGAAGACACCACTTAAATGAAGACAATTGCATAGCCTCACTCAGGACTTATCATGAACAGAGTAACTCTAGGTCAGCCCACAACAAATCCCCAAAACAAAGTCAAGCCTTGGCCAAACGGTTAACTGTTCTTCTGGATCTGGGCTGGCATTGTAGTTGCCGCCGGTACGCGGATTCAAGACGGCAAGAGTCCCACTAGGCCTTATTGGAGTAAGAGAGCTCATAGGCTAGAATCTAGGAGACTGCACACCCTGAAAAGCCCACCTACATCTGGCTTGAAATAATTCAATTGCTCAGCAAGATCCAAATCAGAACCAATTAAAATAAACATCTGGTTTAATGGTACCAGGTCCTAATGGGATTTTGCTACCAGCGTGGCTATATCAGTGATAGCAGAATCAGTTTTTAACAAAATTTGCTGTGGACTCCAACCCATATGTTTGCATAAGACCTTGGCTAGATTTTGATTTGATTTGATTTATTGTTGTCACATGTACCTAGGTACAGTGAAAGATTTTGCATGCACTACATGCACTACCATACAAAGATCATAGGGTGATAGAACAGAGTGAGGAATACAAAGTTACAGTTGCAAAGCAGTTGCACAAAAAGCAAGATCAGTATTAGATTTGAGACTTGAGAGGTCCATTCAGAAGTCTAATACAGCAGGGAAGAAGCTGATAGTGAACCTGTTGGTGCGTGTATTTAAGCTTTAGTATCTTCTGGAAGAAATTATAACGGGGGGTGGGTGGGGTCTTTGATCATGTTGGCTGCCTTTCTGAGACAGCAAAAAGTGTAAATGGAGTCAATGGATGGAAAGTTAGCATGCACGATGGACTGGCGATGTTCACAACCCTCTAGTTTCTTACAGTCCTGGGCAGAGCAGTTGCCATATCAAGCCATGAAATACCAGGGAACGTTTACTGATTAAGGCTACAACTTTGGTTCTGGTCTCTTATGAAAAGCAACTGGTTGAGTTACCCACTGATTGTAGTAAAAGGCTCAGGCCCAAGTCTGATGGGGGGAAATTGGTTGAGCAAAGTTCACCTTGACTGGCTCAACATTTTTTGGTTAGAAAATGACTACCTGAGTGTAATCCTAATTAAATTCCTGGGAATCTTTCAGAGAGGTCTAGGGACAATCAAAGGAGACAAGGTCACCTTGCATGTTGACCAGGAAGCAATTGCACAATTCTGCAAGGTCCACCCAGTACCACTTGCCTTACGTGCAAAAGTAGAGGCAAAAATCAGGAGGCTGGAAAGCGTAGGAATCATCAAACCAGCAAAGTTTGTGAAATGGGCACGACTGGTTATACCATTGTGAAACGCGATGGGTCGGTTCACCTTTGTGGATTTTAAACAAACAGTAAATCACTTCTTGCAGCTGGATAAATACCAAATCTCTTGCATAAAGGAGTGAGATGCAAAGCTGGCTGGGTGGACTATATTTCATGAAGCTGGACATGAGCCATGTATACTTGCAATTGCAGTTAGATGAGGATTCACAGATATATGCTACAATTAATACCAATAAGGGTTTGAACCAATGTACAAGACTGTCACTTGGCATATCATCAGTCTGTGCCATTTTTCAGTGGACGATGGAGAAGATTTTACAAGATCTATCCCAAGTTGCCACTTATCTGAATGACAAGTAAGATCAAAAAAGAACACTTAGAGAACTTGGATATAGCCCTTAGACGTTTCTCCAAGACAGATGTATGCCTTAGAAGGGAAAAATGACTGTTCCAGGCACCTCAAGTGACCTACTTGGGCTACGGAGTCGACAAGACTGGGTTATACCCATTGGAAGATAGCGAGGGTGATCAAAGATGTCCGGTTCCTGCATCTGTATTGGAGCTTAAGTCTTTTTTTTGGATTGGTGAATTGTTATGGAAAGTTCATATGTAAGCTGGCCTCCATCTTGACACCCTCACATCTGCTGTTGAAAAAGGGTCAGCCTTGGAAATGGTTTCATAGACAAGATGTAGCCTTTAGGGAAGTGACGAAGCAGCTGTCATCGTCTAAGATGTTGGTACAGTCTGACCCCAAGCGAGATCTGGTGCTGATATGTGATGCCTCCCTGTATGGTATTAGGGTGGTGTTGGCTCACCGGAGGCTCGATGGAGAGGCCCAATAGCAAATGCTTGCTGGACTTTGGCTGATGTTGAATGCAAATATGCCCAGATAAAGAAGAAAGGTTTGGCGGTCACCTTTGGTGTGAGAAAGTTTAACCAATACCTTTACAGACATAAAATTTGCAATAATAACAGACCACAAACCCCTCCTCAGGCCACTCATAGAGGACAAGGCCATGCCACCCATAGCTTTAGGTCAAATTCAGCAGTGGGCTCTCATTCTAGTGTGTATAACTACAAGGAGGAACACTGTCCCTGCGGCCAAGTAGCAAATGCAGATGTCTTGAGCCATCTCCCACGAGCGGATACATCACCAGTAGTGCCACGACTGGAAGAGTCTGTTCTGGTTTTAGGCTTTCTGGACACCCTTCTGGTCACCACCTATAATATCAGACTGTGGATTCAAAAATATCCGGTTCTGGCAATACCAAAACAGCAGGTGGTGATGGGGGAAACAAAACACCCAGAATTGAAATCTTTCTGGACATAGTGAGACCAGATCTCTGTATAGGATGGCATTTTATTATGGGACACAGGTGTGATTGTCCCGAGCAAATTCGCTGCAAGATAATGACTGAAATCTATCAGGGTCATTCAGGCATTTCCAAAATGAAGATGTTGGTGAGAAGTTATGTCTGGTGGCCAGGATTGGGTGCAGACATATCTGTGTTGGTGGAGCAACACCCAGAGTGCCAACAAGTACAAAAATTGCTGCCAGCAGTTCCTCCACATTTGTGGGAATGGCTGGTTAAACCCTAGGCTTGGTTACACAGACAATGTCAGCCTCTTTATGGGCTCATCATTCTTATTAACTGTGGACTCAAAGTGGTTGGATGTGCAGAAAGCTCATTTGTCAAACATGGGAACAAGTGAGAGGAATTGAAAAGCTGCGAGCATCTTTTGCAATTCATGGACTCCCTGTAGTGTTAGTCACAGGCAATGGGCCATCATTTACCAGCAGGGAATTTGAATATTTCCTAAAATTGAATGGCATTTAGCATATATTATCTAACGTTCTGGCATCCATTATCTAACGTTCTGGAGGAAACAACAGTCCAAATATTGAAGGCAGGTGTAAAGAAACAGCCTACAGTGTCACTCAAAACCAAACTGTCCCAGTTCCTATTTGATTTTCATACCATCCCTCACACAAGGATAGCTCCAGCGGACTTGCTAATGCAGAGAAGACTCCACACCGGGTTAAATCTGATCTTCCCGAATGGGGTGGGAAGGGTGAAAAGACATCAGGCACACCAATGCTAGACACGAGACTCCTGCTAAGTGAGAGAGAGGGAGTTTACTTCAGGGGACAAAGTTTGATGCTGAAACCACGGAAATGGCCCTGCATGTGGAAGAGCCATGTTTGATGCGAGGTCAGGTCCCATGAAGTACAAAGTTTGGATAGGTGAGGCAACCCTGAACAAGCATGTGGACCACATGAAAGCTGTACACTCGCTAATGGGGCAGAAGCAAAATATATTTGGCCAGTTGTTGGCTGTTGGAACACATAGGTTTTTCCATCCTCATCCAGCATCGAAGAAACCTCGGATAGACATGACGGATTTTGCAGCTTTTATGCCTTTACCACCAGTAGAAGAGGAAAATTTTCTTCCAACATGGTCCTGGTGCAAGAGGTGGTCTATGGTCCAGTACACGCCACCCGTATCCAAGGCGAGTCAGAGGAGCTAGACCCGGTGCAAAAATGCTCGAGCAGATGCTATAAAATAAAGAACAGGCCTACATCCCTGAATTTAGAGGGGGAGGGAAGTTGTGATTGTAATGAGGTCAGCCAGGTAGTTCTCATAGAATATGGGACTGTTAATCCAGTCCAATCAAGGGAGCCTGGCTGACAGATATAAACAGGAGCAACAGAGGTCTGTTCACTCTGAGAGGTGGGTCTGAGGAAACCGGACCAGTGCCAAGTACTATACATGTGTAAATAAAGAATGACTTAGTGATGGAATACCAGCCTCTGTGGAGTTATTTCATCTTGGTGATTTTCCAAATATATCTGTCATTTTGAAATAGATAGTATTGGACAAGCCAATTTAAAAAATGATCATTTTCCACTCCTTGGGTGTAACTGTGTAAGTCAGAGATGGGGCGGTAACACCCAAGCAAGAATTCTGTGATTGTGTGTTTGCCTCATCAGATGCCACAGCAGGAACAGAGCATTACAATATCATCACTTGGTCTGTTTACATCAATCATTTTATAAGACTTGCACTTCATGCCAACTTTTTCAACTATAAATTTCTTTGTCCACTTTTGTAATGGAAGCAGCCTCTGCAAACCTTTGCTGTTATAATTTGGTCAATGCAGTCCAAAAAGTTTACACAGGATCCTCCAAGTAAAAGGTCAACAAAATATTTTAGAATGGAAATATAAAAATAAGGACTATATGTCTTTAAAATGGGACTAAATTACACCTGTTCAACCTGGTCAAACATCTGCTGCCATATAACTCCCTCCTATTCCTGAAGAGGATATATTGTCTTTGATTCTCTATACGCAATGTTACGATCATAATTGCTGAGTAATTCAATCTATAAATAATAAAGGAATCCAACAATTTTCCAATGTTCTTTAAAGAAGATTATTATTTGATAATAGGGAACTTCAATATTGCTGAGAAAGGATGCATGTTGTTGAAGCATTTCATTTTGCATTCATCAGAACAATTTGCAGGAAATACCAAAGTGAAGGGAAAACAACATTTCTAGTCTATGAGAGAAAACCGCTGATTGAATTGGTGAGTGAATTCCCCTCTCATGTCGTACAAATTTTGTTTTCCTTTTCCTTTGATATTTCTTGTGAATTGTTCTGCTGAATGCAAAGCGAAAAGCGTTAACAAAATATATCTTTTTCAGCAACGTGTGAGGAAGATCGTCATTCAAAAAAGGTTCTTTTAATTCAATATTAGTTTTGTTAGCTTCAGCATCTGTGTAGCAATTCCTCAGCTTCATCCAAAAAGACATTCTTTCATTGATGCCTCAGTCACATAGAGGCAGAGATAATATTTTTCAAAATGCAAAAAGGCTTTTGTGACAGAAAATTGGAGTTGAATGGTCATTTCTCTTTCTGGACTTATTGTTTTGACTAGATAGGTTCCAGATATTAAACTGAGTTCAGCACTGAAAACTGACTCTGATCACCTTGCTCATTCCTCCTCACCCCAATAACTTTCACTGCCCTCTAAGTTCCACATTTGACAGTAGGCTGTACTGTATATGTCACCTGGCTATTAGCTCTTCATCACTAACCAGCTCTGCTGGGAAATGTACCTACTGCAGCCAAACAAGGTCACATATAAATATGATGGCTGGTCTGTTTGACATTTTGTTTTATTGAGCTGTTATACTCTAAACTTTAAGTCAGAGAGGTAAATGTTCAAGTACTGCTCCAGAGACCTGAGCACAAAAATCTAGGTTGACATTCCAATGAAATGCAGAAGCAGTGATATACTATTTGTATTGCTATCTTTCAGACGAGACATTAAACTGAAGTCTCGCCTGCTCTCTCAGCTGGTCATAAAAGATTCCACAGTGCTGTTTTAAAGGTCAGCAGTGAAGTTCTTCCCAGTACCCTGACCAAAGCATATCCCTCAGCCCAATAAACTGAGATGATTCAGTCATATTGACATTTGTGTAATTTGCTGTGAGTTGAAGTTTGAAAAGTGTGACACTGGAAAACCACAGCAGGTCAGGCAATGTCCAGGAGCAGGAGAGTCGACATTTCGGGCATAAGCCCTTCATCAGGAATGTGGAGGCTAGGGATAAATAGGGGGGTGGGTGGGGCTGGGGGAAAGGTGGCTGGGAAGGGGATAGGTGGATGCAGGTGGGAGGTAATGGTAACAGATCGGTGATGAACGCGGAGAGAATAGGTGGGAAAGAAGATGGACAGGTAGAGCAGATAAAGTGGGCGATGCTGAGTTGGAGGGTTGAATCTGAGATGAGATAGGGAGAGAAAATTTGGAAACTAGTGAAGTCAAAGTTGACGCCGTATGATTGAAGGGTCACAAGGTGAAAAATGAGGCGTTCTTTCTCTAGTTGGTGGGTGTGGAAGAGCTTTCATTTGGCAGTGGCATGTCCTTGGGGGAGTGGGAGGAGGAGTTGAAGTGGTCGGCGGGATTGTTTGGTGCATGTCTCCCAGGGAGGTTCTCTGAAATGTTCTGCGAGTTAGCGTCCTGCCTCCTCGGTGTAGAGGAGATCACACCAAGAGCATTGGACACAATAGATGAGGTGCTTGGATATGCAGAAAAATCTCTGCTGGATGTGACAAGTTCCTTTGGTACCTTGGATGGAGGTGAGGGGGAAGATGTGTGCATACGTTATACATCTCGTGCAGCAGCAAGGGAAGGTGCCAGGTGTGGAAAGTGGGTTAGTGGGGGGTGTGAACCTAACAAGGGAGTCACGGAGGGAATGGTCTCTGTAGAATGCAGCTAAGGCTTGGTGGTGGAGTCGCACTGTAGCTGATGGAAATGGCGGAGGGATAATGCGCTGTATCCTGAGATCAGTCAGGTGGAAGATGAGGACAAGGATGGTTCTATTCTTGTTGCAGTTGGAAGGATGGGATTCAAGGGTGGAGGTGCAGGAAGTGGAACAAATGTGCTGGAGGGCTTTATTGATCACATGTGAGGGGAAATTGCAGTCCTTGAAGTAGAAGACCATCTGGGATGCCCTGGAGTGGAATTGCTTCTCCTGGGAGCAGATACGGCAGAGGCGGAGGAATTGGGAATACGGGATAGCATTTTTGCAGAAGGGAGGGTGGGAGGAAGTGTAGTCAAATTAGCTGTGGGAGTCTGTGGGTTTGAAATAGATGTCCGTGTTGAATCAGTCACCGGTGAGGTCCAGGAAGGGGAGGAAGGTGTCCAAGATGTTCTGTGTGAACTTAAATCAGAGTGGAAAGTGTTAGTGAAGCTGAACTGTTCAACCTCCTCGTGGGAGGACGAGGTGGTGCCAATACAGTCATCAATGTACCAGAGGAAAAGGTGGTGGATGATGCCGGTGTAACTGCAGAAGGTGGACTTTCCAATGTATCCTACAAAGAGGCAGGCATAGTTGTAGCCCTTGCGTGTGCCCAGGGCTACCAATTTGATCTGAAGGAAGTGGGAGGATTTGAAGGAGAAATTGTTGAGGGTGAGGACTAGTTCCACCAACTGAGTGAATATGTCAGTGGAGGAGTACTCCACTTCCCACACCTCCGCCTTGAACCCTACCCCTCCAAACACAATAAGGATAGAACCCTCCCCCCCCACCACCCAGTCCTCACCTTTGACCCCATTAGTTTCCGGATACAGTGCATTATCCTCTGCCATTTCTGCCACCTACAAGCAGACCCCACCACCAAAGATATGTATTCCCTCCCCACTCCTGTTTGCATTCTGCAGAGACCATTCTCTCCATGACTCCCTTGTTAGGCCCACGCCCACAACCAACCCACTTTCCACACCGACACCTTCCCTTGTCACCGCACGAGGTGTTAAACCTACATCCATAACTTCCCCGTCACCTCCATCCAAGACCCCAAAGGATCTCTGCACATCCAGCAGAGATTTTCCTGCACACCCAGCCATTTCATGTACTGTGTCCGATGCTCTCGATGTGGTCTCTTCTACATTGAGGAGACAGAATGCCAACTCACAAAACATTTCAGGGAACATTTCTGGTACACACGCACCAAACAACCCCATCGTCCAGTGCCTGAACACTTCAATTTCCCCCTCCCATTCCCCCGAGGACATGCAAGTCCTGGACCACCTCCACTGCCAAATGATAGCCATCTGCCAACTGGATGGCATCAGCATCAACTTTACTAGTTTACAAATCTCCCCTCCCCCAACTTCATCCCAGACTCAACCCTCCAATTTGGCACCACCCTCTTGAATTGTCCTAATGGTCCATCTTCCTTCCCGTCTATTTGCACCACCCTATCTTCCAACCTATCATCATCACCCCCACATGTATCCACCTATCACTTTCTCAGCTATCTCCCCACTTGCCTGACCCCCCACCCCCCTATTTATCTGTCAACCCCCTTCCCCTCCACATTCCTGATGAAGGGCTTATGCCTGAAACGTGGACTCTGCTGCTCCTCAGATGCTGCCTGACCTGCTGTGCTTTTCCAGAGCCACGTGTTTCGACTCTGACTCTCCCTCGTCTGCAGTCCTCACTTTCTCTTGTGAGTTCAAATTTCCTGCTGCATTTACCCAAATAACAATGAGTGCATTTCATGTCTGTGAATTCCTTTGGAGAGCCCTAAAAATGTTGTAGAATGATATAAAAGTGCAAATTCTTTCTGCGATTAATTGCAGTGTTGTTATCTTGAAGGCCTTACACTGCAATGGTAGTGTCCCTGTCTCTGATCTCAGAAGCTCCCCCTTCCAGGCTTGATGACTCAGAAAGTGGCGCTTGTAGCATGGCCAAATAAGTTGGTCATCAAACTGTAAATCCTTTTGATTTGTCTAGGGCAGGCTGTAGGTGTGCATTATGTCCTGATGTGATATCCCTCAACCTACAGCTTCTGGCAGCCGTTAGGCTTTGGGAAATACAGCTATGGAAACAGGAATAAGCATGGGAGACAAAGAAGACTGTTATCTGTATACATTTGTTAAATGCTGATGGAGCAATAGTCAATTCATCCTTCCAGTCTTTGGGATGTTTAACATCACTCATAATGACACTTTTCTTCAGCTGAGGGGTGATCTGGCATTCCTTGTCAGCCAAGCTTTCCTTCCTCCATTATTACAATGCATCTGGCCCCTGAGCAGTATTTCTTAATCAAGGAAGGCAATGGCCTAATTGTATTATCTCTGAACTGTTCATCCAGAGGCCCAGGTAATGTATTGGGGACCTGGGTCTGAATCCCACCATGGCAGATGGTAGAATTTGAATGTAATAAAAAAAACTCTGGAATAAAGAGAGCCCAGATACAGTGTGCTCCTGTTAGGGTTAAAGGCAAGGCTGGTAGGTATAGGGAATGCTGGATGACTTGAGAAACTGAGAAAAAGAAGGAAGCAGAGGTCAGGTATAGACAGCAGAGATTGAGTGAATCCTCAGAAGTGTATAAAGGCAGCAGGAGTATGCTTAAGAGGGAAATCAGGAGGGCAAAAAGGGGACATGAGATAGCTTTGGCAAATAGAATTAAGGAGAATCCAAAGGGATTTTATAAATACATTAAGGACAAAAGGGTAACTAAGGAGAGAATAGGACCTCTCAAGGCAGCCTATGTGCGGAGCCACAGGAGATGGGAGAGATACTAAACAAGTATTTCGCATCAGTGTTTTTTGTGCAGAAGGACATGGAAGATATAGAATGTGAGGAAATGCATGGTGACATCTTGAAAACTGTCCATATTACAGAGGAAGAGGTGCTGGATGTCTTGAAATGCATAAAGATGGATAAATCCCCAGGACCTGATCAGGTGTCCCGTAGAACTCTGTGGGAAGCTAGGGAAGTGATTGCTGGGCCCCTTGCTGAGTTATTTGTATCATAATAGTCATAGATGAGGTGCTGAAAGACTGGAGGTTGGCTAACTTGGCTCCACTGTTTAAGAATGGTAGTAAGGACAAGCCAGGGAACTATAGACTGGTGAGCCTGATGTCGGTGGTGGGCAAGTAGTTGGAGGGAATCTTGAGGGACAGGATTTACATGTATTTGTAAAGGCAAGGACTGATTAAGGATGTGGTTTTGTGTGTGGGAAATCATGTCTCACAAACTTGATTGAGTTTTTTGAAGAAGTAATGATGAGGATTGACGAGGGCAGAGTGGTGGACATGATCTATATGGACTTCAGTAAGGCGTTCAACAAGGTTCCCCATGATTAGCAAGGTTAGATCTCATGGAATACAGGGAGAACTATCCATTTGGGTACAGAACTGGATTGTAGGTAGAAAACAGAGGGTGGAGGTGGAGGGTTGCTTTTCAGAATGTGAACAGTGATGTGCCCCAAGCAACGGTGCCGGGTCCACTGCTTTTGTAACTTATATAAATGATTTGGATGTGAGCATGGGAAATGTAGTTAGCAAGTTTGCAGATGACACCACATTTGGAGGTGTAGTGAAGGTTACTCCAGCGTATAATGGGATCTTGATCAGCTGGGCCAAAGGGCTGAGATCTGGCAGATGGAGTTTAATTTAGATAATGTGAGGTGCTGCATTTTGGAAAGGCAAATCAGGACAGGACTTAGACACTTAATGGTAAGGTCCTGGGGAGTGTTGCTGAACAAAGAGACTTTGGAGTGCAGGTTCACAAGTCTTTGAAAGTAGAGTTCCAGATAGATAGGATAGTGAGGAAGGTGTTTGGTGTGCTTTCCTTTATTGGTCAGAACATTGAGTATAGAAGTTGGGAGGTCATGTTGCAGCTGTACAGGACATTGGTTAGGTCACTTTTGGAATATTGTGTGCAGTTCTGGTCCTCCTCCTATAGGAAGGTTGTTGTGAAACTTGAAAGTATTCAAAAAAGATTTACAAGGATGTTGCCAGGGTTGGAGGGTAAGAGCTACATAGAGAGGCTGAAAAGGCATGGGCTGTTTTCCCTGGAGAGTCGGAGGCTGAGGGGTGACCGTATAGAGGTTTATAAAATCATGAGGGGCATGGATAGGATAAATAGACAGGGTCTTTTCCCTGGGTTGGGGGAGTCCAGAACTAGAGGGTGTAAGTTTAGGGTGAGAGGAGAAATATTTAAAAGGGATCTAAGGGGCAACTTTTTCATGCAGAGGGTGGTAAGTTTATGTGTCGGGGAAACTTTGTCTGAGGCTTTGAGACTTATTTCAAGAAGCTTTATTTTTCGTGAATTCACAGAGAGATTGCCACAGTCTTCATTGTCTCACAGCAGTCTCTCTCTCTCTCGAGCTGAACAGTCCACCTATATTTATACAATGATACAAACATAATTTGCTTGTTTTACTTAGATTGCATGCAACAATGCTCACGTAATGTTGAATACAATAAACCAAGATAGAGAATTAAATTGCATTGAATTGAATTTATTGTCACGTGTATCGAGGAAAAGGAAAAGGATAGCGAATAATTTCTTCCCATATGCATCTAGAGAAGGGAAATTTGGAGAACCCAAAAGAAGAGACACTCCAAAAGAATCTCCATTCCCAAAATCTTTGACAAGGCATTCGCTACACTGTCCCAATATCTATGAATCTTATGGCATGTACTGACCGAGGGTGCACCCATCAGTCGAAGCACTCTCCTTTCCATATCCGATTTAAAAGGATTAGTCATCAATGTGGTCTTGTTTTGTACGAAGCCTCATACTTGAAAATATCGAAAAACGTCCTTGCTTGACAACCCGAACTTCTTACGTAACCATTCGAAGGACAGCATGACCCCTCCATCGAACAGCTCTCCCTAACAGGGGATACCGCTGGACTTCCAGATTTTAAATCCAGCATCAGTCAACCTTTGCTGAAATCCCAACGTTCCCAATGTAGGAGTATAAGGGGAAGTTTTTTGTGAATTACCCTCATCCTGTTGCATCATCCTCCAAGTTTGTATTTAATACAATTGGATTTTTACAATGATCCATAATAACTCTCATCTTATCCATGAATAGCAGATTGATGAGAGGACATTTTGCTTGGGAGGCTTCAATATCCAACCAGATTGATTGTGGGTCACAGGAGACCCAATCAGCTACACATGATAACAGAACTCAATTGGTACCTCCTGAAAACCAGAAAATCCAGCCCTCCCCTTACTTGTGGGAACTGCAACTTATCTAATTTAATAAGGGGTCGTCCATGACTCCAAATAAAGAAGCCGAGCCAACCATAGAGCTTACACAGCGTTTGTCTCGGCAATATCAAGGGGAGCATTCTCATAGGGTTTAATAGTTGAGGTAGAATATTCATCTTGACCAAAGCTGTTCTTCCTAGCCAGGATATTGGGAGATCTTCCCAGCATTGAAGGTCCTGCCTTATTTTCTCTAATAAGTGTGCATAATTGGCTTTATATAGCTGACCAAATACCAGAGTAATAAAAATTCCTAAATAACGAAAACCTCCCAGTTACAAATTTAAAAGAATGTGCTGGGGGACAGTAAACATTGAAAATCCCGTATTCATCTTCATATATTAGGGCTTTAAGAACTATATACCATCCAGACTCAACTTTTATCTGGCTTAGTATTTGGAAGGGAAGATTCTTCTGGATAAGAATGGCCACTCCCCTACTTTTTGAGCTAAAAGATGAAAAGAACACCTGGCCAAATCCACCCTGTTGCAGCTTTAAATGCTCCTTATCAAGTAGCTGTGTCTCCTGGAGAGGGGCTACATCAACCCTCTCTTTTAAGATTTGATAATATCTTTTTCCTTTTAACTGGTGAGTGGTTCCCCTTGGAATTCCAGGTGCACCATTTAAACGAGTGACTATCCATGATTGTTCAAGCAATTCTGAGACCCCCCCCCCCCCCAGGAGGAAGAACCCCACTCAAAAGACATTGAGTAGAAACCATAAACAATTCACATATAAAAACACCCTTTAAAACAACTAAATCAAAATAGCTAAGAACTATTCCTCAAAAAAAGACATAATCAAAAGGAGACCTTACCTCTTGTCCACAGGAGGCACTCCTACTTCCAGTAATCCCACCATAACTCCTCCCAGCTGGAGGAGTAGAATAAAGTAGAAAGTAGAATAAACAAATGCCAACATCTTATAATGCAGGAGTCAAAAGTGGGCAACAAATCCACCCCTCCATACTATTACCGAGGCACTCTTAACAAAACAGCATCATAAGATAAAATATATGAAATTACAATCCCAGCAAATATCAAGGAACAAACAACAACTCAGAAACATCCCCCAATAGTTGGATAAACTGAGTGAGTTACAGATAATAGTTAAAAGAAAGAAGAAAGAATGACCCACCCACCCCACCCCCTACAGGAGGAAGGATGGAAAAGAGAAAGAGGGAAAGAGGACGAGAAAAAACGGAAGGGGGGTAAAATAAAGTCATTATCCATATAGTTCAAGTCCCGCAGTCTATTTGAGAGCATCCAAGAATTCTTTTACTTTTTCCGGTGATCCAAAGTTATACATAGATCCTCCATGACTGAAGCGCAACATTGCCAGGTATCACATGGATTATTGAATATTTAAATCCCTCAGACATTTCTTTACCTCGTCAAACACCTTCCTCTTGTGAACCACAACCAGAGAAAAGTCCTGGAACAACATTATTTTGGAACCCTAGTATACCATGGTGTGGGGATCCTTCTCCAAAACTCTAGAGGCCTCCAGCAGCATTTGTTTTTCCCTGTAGTGCTGAAGTTGAACTAGGACTGGGCAGGGGTGCTGGTCCGGCCCGGGCCTGTGCATAGCAACCCGGTGGGCCCACTCGACCTGCACCCGGCCCAGCTCCGACACCAGTTTCAACAGCTATGGGAGCCATTGCTCCAAAAAATCAACAAGCTGGCCTTCCTCCTCCCATTTGGGAAGGCCCAGCAAACAAATATTTTTCCGATGACCTTGATTTTCATGCTTCTGCAGCATGACCGAGATTGACTCCTACCTGGACCGGGTCTCTTCAATGTACGCGTCGATCTTCTCTCAGAGCTTAACAAACTCCAAGATCGGGCTTGTCTCTGCAGGTAAGACCTCCTCTTCGTGAGCCTTTGCCTTTGGTCATTTTAAAATGCATCAAACTGCTAACGTTTGATGCGGAATGACCAAAGCTGCTGGGAAAAGGCTATTTTAAATAGTTTAGAAAGTGAGGTGAGGGTGGATGCCCCACTTTGTCTGGGTCGTGGTCAGAACTCAGCAGACTCAGACCTATTGGGTCGCCGCCCATCTTGAATCTCCTCGCAAGGTCACCTTTTACCTTGGTCAAGTATCCCATCATGCAGCAGTATGTCAAGCCCTTACTACTTCCACTGTATGGAATGAGCTGCCAGAGGTAGTGGTGGAGGCTGGTACAATTGCAACATTTAAAAGGCATCTGGATGGGCATATGAATAGGAGGGTTTAGAGGGATATGGGCTAAGTGCTGGCAAATTGGATGAGATTAATTTAAGATTTCTGGTCAGCATAGACAAGTTGGACCGAAGGGTCTGTATCTGTACTGTTCATCATTATGATTCTATGACTTTAAGGGTTGAATGATGACCATGAAACTATTACCAATTGTAAGAAAATCTCATCTGGTTCACGAATGGCCTTTAGGGGAAAGAAATCTGCCATCTTTACCTGGTCTGGCCTATATATGATACCAGACACACAGCAATGCAGTTGACTAATTGTCCGCTGAGCAATTAGGGATGGGCAATAATGTTTGCGTAGCCAGGATGCCCTGATCCCGTGATTGAATTTTTAAAACTGAGGTTTTGGGTGGCTAGGTGGCGCAGTAGTTAGCACTATGGCTTCACAGTGCCAGGGACCCAGATTTGATTCCTGCCTTGGGTGACTATGTGATGTTTGCTCAATGCCTGGGTTTCCTCTGGGGGCTCTGGTTTCCTCCCATGGCCCAAGGATGTGCAGGTTAGGTGGATTGGCCATGCTAAATTGTCCAGTAATGTCCAGGGATATGCAGGTTTCATGGATTAGGCACAGTAAATGCAGGGCTATGAGGTGGAGTGGGTGGGTGGGCTGCTCTTTGGAGGGCTGGTATAGACGTGGAGGGCTGAATAGCCTCTTTCTACACTGTTGGGATCCTATGACTGTTCAATTTTATAGTTCATCATTAGTCAGCACAAAGTTTGAGAGAGTATTTGAAGTTCAGTGGCTGGAAAAAATTATAGTTGGAGTATTTGTCTATTTTTGTCAAATTTTGTTCACAAATGAAATAATTACTGGAAAAACTACAGAGATCATGTATACAAAGGGGCCAAATTCAACACACATATTTAACTATTAACAACGTCTCTGGGTCAATGATTCTGCATTGATGTTAATTAAGTTCCATTTTAATTGGCACCCTCAGCAATTGCTCCTAGCAGTTCTCACTAGAGCTTTTAATACTGAGCCATGTAAAAATATCTCATGATAAGAAAAGAAAAACAGAAATATCTCCAATAAAGAGGTATGGATGTCCATGCTGGCACTGAACAATTGCACAGGTACCTGCTAGTAACTGCTGATAGTTGGAGTTGGGATTTTAACCATCCCCTTCATGTTAAACAATCATCTTTAACTTGAATTTAATAGTGATGATTGACACAGACAGAAACCTTTATATTCTAGGAGAACTAATCATAACAGAGGCATGCTTCCTCCTTCACTTCCTGCAGTCCTTAATGTAAACTGGTTCAGTGATCAAGTACTAGGCAGTTTGGACCCAGGAAGCTCTGAGATTGAGAATCTGTTGTCAGATTGAAGGCAGATGTTTGTGTTTGAGCAAACCCAGAGGATCCTGCCTTAGGCTGAGTTTGCATTGAAGATGTCAGTGTTACCCAGCAATCCCAATGACTAACATGTGACACTGATGATGTCAAGAAGACAACAAGGCTCAAAGGTCACATGCTGCAGATGGAAATAGTTTGACAGAAAGGCAGATTTTTGTCTTTATTTTGCACTATTCATGCCTTCAGAACATCCTAAAATGATTTAGCTGTCAATTAATTAACATTTTTAAAAATTCTTCCAATGTAGGAGGCAGGGCAGACAAGTAATGTTAATTATCTAATCGCATTGACTTTTTGGAGATTTTAGTTGAGAGATAAATATCAGTCAGGACACTGGGGAAACCTCTCCCATTATTCAATAGTGTCGCGTGATAGTGCCGCGTGATCTTTAAATCCACCTGAGAGGGTGAATCAGGCTTCAGTTTAGTATTTTTGTTGCAAAAAACCCACACATCTAACATTGCAGGTCTCTCTCAGTACTGCAATAGTTTTCAGTCTGAATTTTGTGAATAAGTCTCTTGAGTGGAACTTGAATATACATTTGGAGGCTGTTAACTGAAGCAAAACCGAGGCTTGGCACAGATAAATGCTTTTATACGAGAGCTCAGGTTGACTCCTATGACCACAGTGTAGCAGGATGCTCCTGAAGAAGGACAGAATAATCATAAGAAGTGGTTTATCAAACTTCTCTGGATAGAATACGAACAGGGCAGCAGCATTGAGGTTGCCTGCCTTGATATCAGTGCAATCATTTCTGGCTGGTGCTGGACTTAGCAGTGACTTTGTTCATGCAGGTTAGAGCGGCAGCTGTACATATCCCAGTACATCCCTGCCTCAACATCCATCGCAACCATCAGTTATTAACTTCACAATAATTCCAACAGATTTTAAAGAAAAATATGTCACTGTTTGCTGGGGTCTGCCGGATATTTCTAATTACCAGACTGCAATGCTAATTATGGCTTGCCTGTGTCTTTGGATGGGCAATTTGTAGGTATCTTCCCTATGCTGTGAGAAAGTTCCACTCTGATCACTTAATAATCTCAGTTGAATCTTCCAACATACCATGTCCTGAGATCTAAGCGGTTGGGAATGAAAGCTGCAATTTGCAAAAGTGGGTAGTTTGGTTGCTGTTTCTGCCAAAATAATGTGTAATATAAACTGGATGGATTGGTGCATCTCTGGTAGCTCAAACAAGCGCAACTTAAAGTGTGATTATGAACCTCAATATCTTAAGGAGTGAAGTATTAAAGTGTAAGAGAATGAGAGATGGGATGCACAAGTGTCAAGATCCTGGAGAAAGTACATGTTAAATATCATTTTATTTAGCAGCTGAAAAGTCCTTCTGTTTTGCCATTCGGTGTACCAGGACTGCAATATGCATCATCTACAAGATGCACGGCATCAAATCACCAAGGTTTTTGTACATCAAAGGCCGTGACTTCCACCTCCTCATTGAACAGAGGTAGTGGGCACAGAACACTACCATCTCTTTCAGGTGCACAGCATTATGACTTGCAAATATATTGTTATTCTTTCAATGTCACTGGGTAAAAATTCTAGAACTCTCTTTCTAACAGCAATGTATAGATATCTCCATCAGATAGACTGTAGCAGTTTTATAAGATCCACTGCAAACCTCTTATGGGCATCGGGTAATAATGCCAACCATGCCAACCAAAATGCCCACATCTAAAGAGTGATCAAGAAAATATCAATTAATAATTGCAAAACCCAGATTGAATATTCTATCTGGATTAAATTGAACGCTACCAATAATCTCTCCATATTTTAGAGATAGTTAGACACTTGGGATCTCTCATTATATTGCACAGCTGCTTATAAACAACCTGTGCCTGGGGACAAATATTTAGCATAGAGTTCTCAAATATGTAACAGTACGAAGTTCTGTTCCAGTCACCTGATACTTGGAGAGTGATGGCTTCAATTCACTCTTCCAACTAAAGATGTGATTTGGCAGTGAATTCTGCACTGACTGTTGGCTCACAGATTGACTGTAATCTTATTTGAGCACTGTATCTGTAAGATGGGATGCTAAAGGGGAACCAATAATAGATTATGTAGTACTTTATGTGCATGTAACAGTTAAGATTATGAAGAAGTCTGTTCTTTGGTTAAATCCTATCAACCCCTCCCAAAACATGATTTTCAATGTTCTGCATCTCTATCGTCATACTGCTAGTCCATTGGGAAGTAAACAGCTGCTTTCTCTCTTAGCCCTGATCAGCATTCCACCTGCTCTCCTTAACACTAGTCCAGGAGAGATAAATCATATCATAACATATATCACACAAATAGAGGGACGTTATAAAGGGGACAAACCACTGAACATGTAACCAGCAATCCGTATCAATTCAATTCAGCGCTGTTGTCACTTTTAAACAAAAAATATTTTATTTGATGCTGACAAAATCCTTTCATTGATTTGACCCAAAGTTTGTTGAATATTGGTAGATGTGCTAAACGGTGTTTTTGTTTCATGGGATCAGTTCTTGACTGGAGCACACTTGGTCTATTTGATCATTTGGACTGATTTTATTGCTGAAGGGAGTTGAGGAGGAACTTTCAGAATTTTTTTTGCTTTATTGGCTTTGGATTCTTTCTTTCTGAGGGTTTAGGTTGATCAGATGATCCTGTGATGGGGGTAGTAAGAAGTAGTTGGGATTCAGAGGAGAGGGGTTGGGTAACAGTAGCATAGTGGTGGGTGGGGGGGGGTTAGGACCTATTGATGAGTGCATGGAAGAGGCAGTTGGAAACCTCATGGTAGGAATGGCCACCTGAAGAAAAGGATGTTCGTGTATTGCCTGTTTGGAGGGGACTAACTCCAATAAATAGGTTTGAAGGCCATTACCTCCTGTATCCACCAAGTCCTCAAACTGATAAAACTGTTGGGTTTACAAATATTCAGGGGTTAAAGTCTGAAAGCTGAACTACAATGAAACTTTCAGTCTTATTATCATAATTAGTGTTCCAACCCGCGTCCTTGGAGTCGTTTCTTTGTAATGCACCATCCACCATCCAGCATCAGCTTAAACGAAGTTCTGAATTGTAACTTTTTTTGCTGTTTTCCTGCTGACTGGAGATTCTTGTAACAATATCCAAACATTTCCTGTTGTCACCAAAATTTATACAAAAATTCATGGCAACACTTCTCTCACCAAGGATAATCGCCTGTCCAAAGTTTTTAAATGACAAATTCTTGCATTTTGATACATACTTTGAAATTATGGAAGTTACATTTAGAGAAAAAAAACAGAAATGTAACATTCCAAAACATATTTCAGAAAGTGTATCAATTATTTAGTTGAATTGTACTAATAACTCTTCTATGTCCATATGTCAGTTTGGGTAGCAAGGGCCTGTAATCAATTCAGGTTTGGTTGGCATGGATCCAATCATGGTTTGAGATTCTGGATTTACTTTGTCTTTTCAACCTTTGTTGTGTTCTATATTATTGCCCATGTGTCTTCTCAATAACATAAAGTTACAGTCCAAATAGACAAGAAAATGGTCATGTCACACTGTATGGCAGCCAGCAATAGGAACCTGGTTATATTTCCACTCCCAGCCTTGGAGTGCTGAGGTAAATTCAACTGCTGCACTGTACACCATGAACTACCTGAATACAGGATTGCAATTGCGGATATTTGTCCTTATATTGTCATTAATATTTTATGGATTTATTGTGATTTTCTGATGCACTTAATGGTTAAAGTATACAATGATCGAACTTTTATACATTTTTAAACATTTTAAAATCATTTGTTGCCTGTGTGAGTTCACATGTAATACTATAACATTATAAATAGAAGCCCCACTCACGAAGTGCATTGGATATAAACAATAACATTCATTATATCATTGGATATAAACAATAATATTCACACGAGGATAATGTATCAAATCAACTGAACTTGTAAAGAATTTACCCAGGGTGGAAACAGTTAATATTTCTGAAATATATCCTTTAACCAAACTGTTGGGGTTCATTTAGTCAATGGTGTAAGTTGGAATTTTGAGTCGACAAGTCCCAAGGCCCTGTGGATTTCATCCAACGATATAAAAAAGAAGCAGGTAGTGAAATATTTGTTACATTGGTTTAAATTTTTCAAGACTCATTAGATTCAGGGACAGTTCCTTTAGATTGGAAAATAGCTAATGTAACTCCTTTGTTCAAAAAGGGAAGGAGGTAGAAAGCAACTACATGCCAGCTAGCATAGCATCTGTGATGATGCTGTCCTGGTTTCTTTTAGAAAGACATTAGGTGACAAGCAGTCTGTGAGAAAATAAACAACTTATGAAGCGTTGGGTGTTTTATTTTGCGAAGTTAAAAAAATAGAAGCAGCCTGAATGGGTGTAGTCAAGCTCCCATCCACAGAACCAAGGATTTTATGTTTAGCTTTTAGCAGTTGTTGCTGGGATCTCAGCAGGTTGGAAAGCAGTGGATCTATCTCAGCTGCTATACTCTTTCTCTGAGCAACTGCAGTTTTCTTTGTCTCTTTCTATTTGAGTGACATTGTAAGTCAATAATCATTTCTGATTTATGTCTTCTTTTGAATTTAAATATTCACCTCTGTTTCTTAATTAAGTAAAACATCTGTGAGTGAGCAAATTGTTCCAGAGGAACAACTCTAGAACTGCCCACTATGATGATCCACAAATAAGTGTGCATCTGGATTTTTACTTCCACACTGTGGTAAAGAATCTGGGCCCTACAGAAGTAAAGTTGAGAAACTAGCCCGTTTGACTAGAAACTTGATCATTATCTTGCATTAAATACTTCTATTCTGCAATGGGACATAAAAAGGCTCCTGCACCTTCATATCGATCTATGCCAGGTTCCAACCAGCTTCTCTACCTCTTAGAATTTAACCCTCTGCTGATTTTCTACTTAATTTAGAGGGATGCTAGTACATTTACAGTGCTGTTAGAAAGGAAGTGTTAAGAACCTAACTCAATATTGGTGAAGGACTGATGAAATTTCCAGAGGAGGGTAGTGTGAAACCGGGAGGGGAACTTGCAGATTGTGGCACCAATGCATTTATTCTTTTGGATGCTAAAGGTTTTGTGCTTGGAAGGTGCTATTGAAGGAAATTTGGGGTACATTGCTGCTGTGCATCTTCTAGATGTGTTGACAGTACACACTGCTGCAGCCATGTGCTAGTCATGGAGGACATGACTTCTTAAGATGCTAGTTGGGGAGCCAACAAAGCAAGTTGTTTATTAGAGTCATAGAGATATAGAGTGCGGAGACAGACCCTTAGGTCCATGCCAATCAGATATCCTAAATAACGCTAATCCCTTTTGGTCCATATCCATCTAAACTCTTTCTATTCATATACCATCCTTTTAAATGTTGTAATATTACCAGTCTCCACTATTTCCTTTGCAGCTCTTTCAATACATGCACCACCGTCTTTGTGAAAAGGTTGCCCCTTAGATCCCTTTAAAATCTTTCCCCCCCTCACCTGAAACGTATGTCTAGTTTTGGACTCCCACAACCCTGGGACAAGACCTTGTCTATTTATCGTATCCATGCACCTTGTGATTTTATAAACCTTTATAAGGTTACCCCTCACTCTCTGATGCTCCAGGGAAAACAGCCCCAGCCTATTCATCCTCTCCCTATGGCTCAAACCCTCCAACCCTGACAACATCCTTGTAAATTTTTTCTGAATCCTTTCAAGCTTCACAACGTCTTGCCTATAACAGGGTTCTCCCAGGCAGTTGGGGAATATTCCAATGGCCTGAAGCAGGGACCCAGTGACCAGCATTGCCGGAGCAGGAGTGGAAGCGGAAGTGTGGGCAGTGGTCCAGTGCGGAGTGTGGTGGCAGCCATCAGTCAGACCATAACAGAGGCCTCTGCGCTGGTCTGCTGCGGAGGGCCCTCAGAGATGTTTGTCTTTTTAAGCTTGCTTCTTGTTTTTTGTGACCTATGGGTATACAGTGTATAGCTGTAATGTAACTTTTTTTTATTCATTTCTCTATTCTGTAATAAAGGATTGTACCTAGGTACTCTGTACCTAAGATGGTGCCATGTATTGGTGACATTGTTACACTGTAACTAACCTTGTAACTGAAGAAGCTGTATCTAGATACCTTTATACCTAAGATGATGCTGTAAATGGCGACTTACCAACGTTTCACTGAACTCTCTGGAATACAGCTGAAACAAAGCTAATTCAATTCAATGTGAAACATTTGTGACTTGTGACTTGTGGACAGGGGAGTAAGGAGATGAGTTACTCATTGCAAGATTCCCAGCCTCTGATCCACTTATATATCTATACTCACAATATTCTAGTGAGCTTTCTAACTTCCAGCAAAGAGGATGATGCTATATGTCAAGGACAGGTGTTCAGATTCTCTTTTGTTGAAAATGGTCATTGTCCGGCACTTCTGTGGCAGAAATGTTGCTTGTCATTTATCACCCCAAGTCTGGTTGTTTTACATGCAGACATAAACTGCTTCATGATCTGAAGAGTCATAAGTGGAATGAAACTATATATAATCGTCAGCAAACATCCCCAGATTTGTTAGAAGGAAGGCCGCTAATTAAGCAACTGAATTAAGTTGGTCCTAAGATTCTATCCTGAGGAATTCCTGAAGCAATATCTTTGGGCTGAGGTGATTGGCCTCCAATAATCATAACCTTCTTCTTTTGTGCAACTCCAATTACAATGGAGTTTTCCCTCTTTTTCCAGTTAATTCAATTTTACTTGGGCTCCTTAATGCTACACAGTAAAATGCTACCTTGAAGTTAAGGGTTTTCACTCTCAGGTCACCTTGTAATTCAGCTCCTTTTCCCATGTTTGGATCAAGGTTATAATGAAATCTGGAACTGATTGGTTCTCACAAAACCCACATTGAGCAATTGGAGTAGGTTATTGGATTTAGGTGAGACTTGATAATACTGTTGATGACACCCTTCGTCACCAGTCTGATAATCGTGTGTACACTAGTGGGGTGGTAATTGGCCGGATCGAGTTTGTCCTACTTTTTGTTTGCAGCTTTGTCAAATCACTGCCAGTATTGAAGCTCTACAGGACCAGCTTGTCTAGGTGTGTGACTGATTCTGGAGCACAAGTCTTCTACCATTGCTGGGATTAGTTAGGGCCCTCGGCTCCTTTTACTAACACTTGCAGTGAATCAGACTGTCATCTGTAACGCTGGGGACCTCAGGAAGGGATTGAGATGGATTGTCAACTTGACACTTCTAATTGAAGATGATTGCTAATCCTTCAGCCTTGCTTTTTGCACTGATGTGCTGAACTCCCCTATCATAGGTGATATCTGGGGAGTGTCTTCCTCCTGTTAGTTGTTTAATTATCCACCAACATTTTCAACTGGATATGTCAGGATTTCAGAGCTTTGAAATGATTTGTCCTTTGTGGAATCTATAGCAGACTGTTTCCTCTGTTTGGTGTACATTTGGACCTGAGGTGTGGTTTCACTAGGTTGACAACAATCTTTTAGCTTACCTGGTGCTAGTCTTAACATGCGATTCTACATTCCTCATTGAACCAGCTTCAGTCCCTTGCTTTGAAGATGTTGACAATGTGTGAGATTGCCAAGTAATGAGATTAAAGATTATGGCAGAATATAGTATATGGTGAAGGTCCATTGTGCCTCATGGAAGCCCAATTTTGAGCTGCTGGATCTGTTCTGAATCTATCCCACTGAGCGAAGTGGTTGTGCCACCTATAACCAAGCGTGTCCTTGGTGTAAAGACAGGACATTGCCTCCACAAGAACTGTATGGAGCTCTCTGCTACCAATACTATCATAACCATATGAGACAGGTAGATTGGCAAAAACAAATTGGACTTTACCTAGTGGGTGGCACGGTGGCACAGTGGTTAGCACTGCTGCTTCACAGAGCCAGAGACACGGGTTCAATTCCCGACTCTGGCGACTGACTGTGTGGAGTTTGCATATTCTCCCCGTGTCTGCGTGGGTTTCCTCTGGGTGCTCCAGTTTCCTCCCACAGTCTAAAGATGTGCAGGTCAGGTGAATTGGCCATGCTAAATTGCCCGTAGTGTTAGGTAAAGGGGTAGAGGTATGGGTGGGTTGCGCTTCAGCGGGTTGGTGTGGACTTGTTGGGCCGAAGGGCCTGTTTCCATACTGTAAGTAATCTAATCTAATTATTCCTCTCATTACCTGCCATGGGTTATCTGTGGCAAATATTTCCTTTGGAGGGACATGAGCCAGGTGCTGGCAGGTGGGACTAGATTGGGTTGGGACATCTGGTCGGCATGGACGGGTTGGACCGAAGGGTCTGTTTCCATGCTGTACATCTCTATGCCTCTATGACCTCATCCACTTCACGCCACATCACAAATACATTATGATTCCTTACTACCCTCAGTGCTCCCTTGGAAGAGTGTTCAATGTGTAGGTTCATGAGTTGAGGGAGGGCAGTATATGGTAGCCAGCAAGACATCTCCTTGTTCATGTATAACTTGATGTAATGGGAATTCATGGGGTCTAGAATTAATGTTAAAGCTATTTCCTCTGTAAACATATAACTGTGACTCCTGCTTGTGAAACAGGGCATATCCAGGAATAGTGATAGAGGAGTCTGGGACTGTAGGTATGGTTTAGAGAACATGGCTATTTTGGAGTTTCTTGACTAGACTGGGGCAACTCTTGTAATTTTGGCACAGTGATAGTGAGGGGGACTTTGCAGGGTCAACTGTGTTGGATGTGCAATGGTTCTCTCCAGTAATCCATGTCGATACCAAGTGTTCTGCATAATTTCACTTTTCTTCAGTGGTTTTGTGATGGTAAATCTAAAATGTTTTACTACTCAGAGCCAACCAGATTATTGTGTGACTGGAATCACAAATAGGCAAGACCAGCAGATTTTCTTCCCTCAAGAGTCCAAATAGATTTTTACAACAATTTAGCAATTTAGGGTAACCATTACAGATACTAGTTTTTTAAAAATCCAAATTTTTTAATACAATTTAAATTCCACTGCTTATTGTCAGATTTGAGCCCATGTCTCCAGAATATTAATCCAGTCCTTTGGATTACAGGGCTAAACATAATATAACCATGTTGCTTTGTCTGTAATGTCATGTCCGTCTTGATCTCTTGCCCAAGAAGATTGCACAAGCACTGTTAACTGACTGACTGTTATTGATCTCCCTGTCTGCCAATTTAATATTACAATGTGATGTAGAGAAATGGTTGCAAATACAATTACCTGCAGGCAAATATAAATCCAACAGGAGGAAATCTTTAATCAAAAAGCATTTTCTTGTTTGTAGCACTTCTGAGTTGATAACTTGATAAAATACTAACGCAAATACAGCGGCCCCTTTTCATGTTATTTATTAGCAGGCAATTATTCAATCTGTACCTGAATTCAAAATATAATTTTCACCTCAGGCACTAAAAGTCTTGAATATTAACAAGGATAAGCCATGCAAATCATTTCTCCACCTTTTAATTAGATGATGGCTCAGCTCCATTTATTAATCTTAATTCCAAATTTCACAACACCCTCGCCCAAACAAAACTGATTGATCTTAGTGTTGAAAACTCCAATTATTTCAGCAGCAACAGGCCAACGAGGGCAGAATTCCAGATTTTTTTTACTGCTCAATGTGAAATGCTCTCTTTTGATTTCCCATCTGAATAGATTAGCTGTATCTTTAAGATTATGTTCCCCCACACTTAATACCGTTACCAGAGGAAATATTTTCACCATAATTATCCTATTTAATTCATTTTGCATTTCAAACACCAGAACGTAAAAACAATATAACTGAAAGCCTTTACACTGTATCACAAAATGCAGTTTGAAGAATGGAGAAACGTGTCTCAAATTATTTTTTTCCTCATCTCACTTTACTGATTCTTTCCCAGATTTGGACCATGGTTAAGTTTCTTCTGATAAATATGTTCCACATTTTCTTAAATTGTACCAATCCTTGGTTTCTTCATCTCTTCCTTTTCTGCATTTTGTTCTTAAGGCTGTTAGAATTGGACCAGCCCCCTCCTTTCCCACCCCTTCATCTATTCCTGCTGACTTATTGGCAGTAAGACTCCTCCTGGCTTCCTCTAGTCCCATTCAGTCAATCAGCAGCAACAAACCCAGCTCTGCTGCAAATTGGAAATTAATGCTCTCTCCACATCAGGCGTTCGCTGTGAATGGCAACGCAGTATTATTTGTGCAACTGGTATTTGTCTAAACTATAAGTGAAGGAACTGGACCGTTCTCTGGAGTGTTTACCTCAGCCTTGATCTTGCCGATTTTAGTGGGGCGAGGGCGGGGGGGGGAAATTGGTGTTTGTTTTCTGCAGCTCTTGGCAGTAATCCTGCCCTCGACCCGACCACACTCTTATTCAGTGAGTGCGGAAAGATCCCTTCATGCGGATAACGAAGATGCTGTGGGGAGCAGTCTTCATCGTGGGCTTGGCTCTGTGCAGTGGACTACCGGTCAACAGCGGACTCCGCAACATCACCGGCAAAAATGCTAAACCGATGCCAGTTGTTGGGGAAGAAGCGAAGAGTGACGCTGAAGCCAGGACAACTGAATCCCAGAAACAGGACAGCAACCTATCAGAGGTAAAAATCACCCCTTTACTAGTTAGAGAGGGGAAACAAACTGAAAACAACGGCAGTATATTTTTGGAATGGTAATTGCACCTTTGGGAAAATGTTTTTTCTTATAACTTAATGATGTGCCCGCCATATCGTTGTTTATTTCAGTCCAACAGACCTGTTGTTTAAATGCAAAACCTTTTCAAATTCTTTAGCTTTCCTTTAGCACCGTTGCATCGGTATTATTTAATTCCAATTGGGAACATTCTGGTTTAGCATTTAGGAGGAAGTCCTGCTCCTCTTTTCCCTTAGATCCCTGAGACAAAGTCAAAGCTGCATTTGCAAGTTTCTAAATGCTCTGGGTCGTTGTACTAGCAACAGATTTAGGAAACTTCAGATTGCCGGATGCACAATTCTTTAAAATGAAACAAAGTTACAGTCGGAAGTAACAGAAGTGTAATCCTCCCACGTTTTTAATTGTGCATTCACTATTGACCGTATACTGGACACATCATGTAGTGACTGAGTATTGCTGCTTTGCACTTAAAGGTTTGCTATTTTCTTTTGCACACACACACGCACGGGTTGTGACTTGCTCTTCGTTTGCCTCCAGTTGCTAGGGGACTATGATAAAGTGAAAGCCGTCTCTGAGGGTTCGGATTGCCGCTGCAAGTGTGTGCTTACACCCCTGGGCCGGGACGCTTGCCACCGGATTCAGGAGGGCACCGCCAGGCCGGACGACTCGTACACGGTGGAAACTATCAGCTCGGGACCACTCTGTAAATGTACCTGCCTCGCCCCACCCTCGGCTCTCGACTCCTGCCCTGGCCAAATCAGATTGCAGAAGTTCCAGGAAGCGGAAGGCAACAGTTTCAAGGTTGGTTGGCACTGAAGCTGAACATGTTGCATTGATAACGATCAGGCTGTGGAGCAAGTCTCTGAGGGCATGCTTTCATAGAAGCGTTTTTGGCAAACTGCGATAAGGGAAGGGGTGTGGGGCACCATCGTAGACAAGTGAATCAAAAGTGCTTTTGAAAATGCTCTCAAATAATCAGATTTGCTCATTGTTCTTGAACATAATCGTGGCGGTGTGATCAGCTCCCCCTGACCCTGCCTTTTGTCACCCAACACACCATACACAAAAACCTCCTCACATCAGCAGTAAATCAGTCTTTTGAGGGCTCATTAACTCAAATAACATTAGCTCAATTTTATGTGAAAGCATCGACAATGTGCAGAGTAGAGAGCAGTGATAATGACGAACTCGCTCTAACAGTGATTTGTTGTAATCTACAGTTATAGAATTAAAAAATCACACAACACCAGGTTATAGTCCAACAGGTTTATTTGGAAAAGCACCAGCTTTTGAGGTGCTGCCTCTTCATCAGGTGGTTGTGGAACCTGACCATATGACACAGAATTTATAGCAAAAGGGTTACGGTGTCGTGGAGTTGTAATGACATATTAAATAACTTTAGTTAAAAATCACACTAGACCAGGTTATAGTTCTTAAACAAATTTAGATTAAGTCTTTCATCTTTTAGAATGGAGTGGTTTAGGTTCTTTACTATGTAATGATTACAGTTATCGAGTCATAGAGTATCACAGGTATACAGCATGGAAACAGACCCTTTGGTGCAACACATCCCATTTGCCAGGACTTGGCTCATATTTCTATAAACCCTTCCTATTCATATACCCATCCAGATCCTTTAAATGTTGTAATTATACCAGCCTCCACCACTTCCTCTAGCAGCTTACTCCATACATGCGCCACCCTCTGTGTGAAAAAGTTGTCCCTTAGGTCCCTTTTAAACCTTTCCCTTCTCACCCTAAACCTGTGCCCTCTAGTTTTGGACTCCCCCACCCTGAGGAAAAGTACCTTGTCTAATTATGCTATCTATTCCTCTCATGATTTTATAACGCTCCATAATGTCACCTCCCTACATTTTCCATTGTACCAAAGCACAGTAGAATAATCTTGCAAATGACTCCCAAGTATTAGAACCATTCTGAACAGCTTCATCAGATGGAGACTTAGCTCAATTATGGCCACATGTAGATGCGTCGGTCATAATAGGACAAATCGAGTTCCTTTATCCTGCTAGTGCTCTTAAACCACGTAAATTTGGGTCCTATGTTTGTTTGGTTGTGTTAATTGTAGAATTTGTTTTATATTGATTTCTGTATTTAAGAAAAATGTCTGACATGTCTGATTGGTTTGGCTGGTAAATCAAAAATCAAGTCTGCACCAGCCCTCCGAAGAGCATTCAGCCCAGATCCACCCCTCATGCCCCGTAACCTCTGCATTTATCATGACTAATCCAGCTAACCTGCACATCCCTGGACAAAGCTGTAGCTTGGCCAATCTGCCTAAAGTGTATATCTTTGGACTGAGGGAAGAAACTGGAGCAGCCGGCAGGTGCTCACACAGACATGGGGAGGATGTACAAACGCCACAAAAACAGACACACAAGGCTGGAGTCAAACCAAGGTCCCTGGTGCTGTGATGCAGTGGTGCTAAACGCTGTGCCCACCAGGTCACAGTAGGATTGATCCTCATTATGTCTTTCAATCAATACTGTACAGGTTCCTCCTTGAACACGCACATCAAGTACAAATTCCAGCACATCCCATGGCTTAGCCCAGTATTGATGCCAGACAGTGAGTTTATCAACAACACTACCAGCTGTGAGAAACAACAATATTTTCAGAAAAAAATGCACCAAGATAGCACAATGATGCCACCAGCGATTAAGAAATGAAAAAAAAACGTTGGCAATAGTGGACAATCCTGCCAATGGCCTAATTTGAGAGATGGGTTCAGTAAGTCTCTCTTACATCAATATTGAATCAGGAATATATGTCAAATAAAACACAAGATTTGGGTATATAGTCTAAATATGTTTCCAGCTTCTTCGTGGAGCACCTGGTCAAAGTACTCAAGGAAACAACGCTGCATGAAGCCATAATATTCCCATACAATGGATTTAAGATCAGTTTCTCTGGAATCCTTACTCTGCTCATTAAAAAGATTGTGCAGCTTTAAACAAGATTGTATCCTCCCAGTAACATACCCTGAAAAATGCAGCAGTCATTGACACAATTATAGGTGATCTATGAAGGTTACTTCTGAAACCTTTGTTCTAACTTGTACAAGAAAACAAATTGAACACGTTAGCATTGCAATTTGAACATTGTGCTGGATAAAAAGTAAAATTGCCTTGAATTTCAATGTGATGAGTCTGGTAAGGTTTGTAAGGTGAGTTGTACAAGGATTATTGTCTGCCCTACAACTGTTACCAGAGCAATTATTTACATTTACTCTGAAAGGATTTTAAAAAATCAATTTCTGGATGGAATAAAAGATGAAGTAACAGGTTGAATCGAAAATACTTGCTCCCAATGGGGCAGTCTACAATCAAACTACATTTCTGAATTTGCTGTCTTGGGTATAACAGCAAACTGATTTTGTTTGATAGTATTCGGAATTTAGTACATTACTCTTTCTGGAACTGGTGCGAGTTCAACAAGTTTAATGGCTTGGTTTTGCAAATGTGCTCAATATAAAAATGAAGCTGAAGAAATAGGAAAAATTTTTTGTTTGTGCTGAGTGAGCTGATCTCCACAAGGCCAATGATAGTGAGTGCTGCAGTTGTCAGAGGACACCACATTCCCCTTGTGACGTATTTTTGGAGTGCGCTGTGGTTTTCCCTACAGTCAAATTGGTCATTAACATGCAGTGACTGACCTCCTACAAGACATACTGACTTGGGTGAGTTACAAGGATGATGTTTTTGTCTGTGAAAGTGCATTTCATTAAAAACAATGTCTTCCGATGTGGAATACCTGGGGGAAAAAGACTTTGAACACATTTGGAAAAAAAGCCAAACATAATTTGACAGCATCTCATAAAGGTGTAACAATTTCGAAGGAATCACGGAGGTTTGCAAAGCTCATGGTCTAATTGTACTTCTTGTGTCAACTCCAAAAAAAACTTGAGTCCGGAAACAAGAACAAAGTTGAGCCAGATGCGTTATTGGAACTATTCGAGGGCTGCTTCATTCCTTGGGATTGTTACATTCCACTTGTACTGTGACAGCATCATCAGTGCTTTTTTTTCAATTGGAAACCATTCAAGTTGGAATTTGCACACTTCTTTGCAACTGGCAATGTCCTTGTTGAGTTTGTGTCTGCAGTTGTTGGATGAAGGATGTCAATGATGGGCATACTGGGTGCTTTATTACTTTGGTAACCTACACTAACATAGACTTAGGAGCAGAAGTTGGCATTCATCTCTCAAGCATGATATGCCACACATTAAGATCATGGCTGATCTGATTTTAATCTCCTCTGGTTTGTGAACAGTGACCCCTGGTTCTAGATTTTCCTAAAAGAAAAAACGCCTCCTCCACAGCTACCTGTCAAGAACTACTTTGATCTTATATGCTTCAATCAAGGTGCTCTTACTATTTTAAATTCTTGCAGATGCAAACCTAGACTGTCCACAATTTTCTAACAAGACAACCTCTCATTCCAGTACAAGCCCCTATGTCTGATATCATGCAAGGAAAAATAATCCTTTCCACTGTGAATTAATTGACTCTTTTTATGAATACTGAGCAGGGCTCCAGTTGGAGTTCCAGCAATGCCCTCTATAACTGAAGCATAAACTTCCCTACCTTTGTATTTAATTCCTTTGTCAACCAATGATAATATTTATTCGCTTTCAATTAGCTTTCCTGAATCTTTGTTGTACCTGCATACTTCTGTGATTCATGCACAGGGACACTTGGATCCCTCTGTATCTCAGATCTCTGCAATTTTTCACCATTTAGACAATACGCCTTTTTAAAAAAAAGCATGTGTCAAGACTGTGTTTAAACAATTCATAACATACTGCAACACCCCAGAACTCTGCAAAAAAGAAAAGGAACACCTATACAAAGTCTTTGTCAATAATGGATATCCTATCAGCTTCATCTTTTTGGTGCTTGGCTGACAAACGGCACCAAAAAGACACTGCGCCCCCCCACCACTCTACCCTATATTAGAAATGTCTCAGAACTAACAATGAGACTTCAACATCCTCTGGGAATAATGACAGCACACAGATCCACAGCAACACTTCTCTAGTTACTATTCAGGACAAAAGACCCATATCCACAATATGCAGGACCAATGTGGTATATAAAATACTATGCAGCAACTGCAAGAAACATTACATAGGACAATTGGGCAGGAAACTCGCCACCAGAATATATGAATGTTAGCTTTAATAAAACAACATGACTAGCCCTCCCTCATATCAATGCACACTGACAAGGACACCAATTCAACTGGGACAATGTCATAATACTGGGACAGACCAAACAAATAAAAGCTCAGGAGTTCCTGGAGGCCTGGTATTCATCCACTGGTTCCATAAACAAACACATTGAAATAGACCCCATCTACAGACCAGTACAGAACAAAACCAGAAGTAGAATCACCCGCCACAACAGACAGAACCATATAGATTCGGGGCAGATCACAACAACAGGGCGTCATCCGGAGGCTCCTGAAGATGCCACCAGGGAGGAAGACGAAACATTTGTAAGAAAATCAACCCAGCTCAGCGAACCAACCAACAATTTCAAGAAGTCTTCCTGCCAAAATGGATAGTTTCACATTTCCCCACTGGAAATTATATTGGATTTGCTACATATTTGCCCACTCACAATCTATCTATATGTTTTCGTCATCTCTTTGTGTCCTCTTCACAATTTTCTTTCCTACCTCATCTTAAAAAAAACATAGAGGGCTTTGTTCAAGATTATGTGCTGTTGTACTATCTGACAGAAACTGATTTGCAGCAATTTTCAGAATGTGTTCAACCTACATGTCTCATTTCAAGGCTTAATGAAGGAGTAACTAAAAATTAGACCTTGAACTTTATTCAGGTTAGTACCTCAGTCCAAGATAAATGAGAAGTTTACAGATGTCATCTTTCTCGAAAAAGGAAAAAGCCAAGGAAATCAACTGGTGCTCACTGGCAATGGGTTGGAGTGAGTTAGGTTAATGTCATAGATTCTGAGACCAGTGTTATATCCAACTTTGACTGACTGAATTAATATCATATTTCATTCTGTTTTGCCTATGGAGCTTTCTAAGTCTGACATGAAAGTTAGTTTCGGGATGTTTTGACCTGGAGCCAGCTCATTGCAAATAAAAAAACTGCTTTTGTTCAAATATCTGTTCAAAGAACCTGGAAAGGTAGTGGTAAGACTAGTTAGAAATGGTACAATGATGCAGAAGAAGATGCCTTTGATATACAATTTACAGTTTGCACATTCCTCTCCTGCACCGCTCCATTCTCAAAGTGGAAACGTACTCCTTGAGAACAGTTTATTGTTAAATTATAGCAACAGGAACATGGCTATGGTCTTGTTCTTGCCTCTGAGCCAGAAGAAGCAGCTTCAAGCCACACTGCAGTGCTTAAAGGTCAAGGAAGGTGCATTCACAACATTCCCAAACTTGCAAACAGTATATGCCAACAGTAGGTGATAAGAGCAGGAGAGATTCCTGATCAGCTGTGCGATGAAAAAAAAGTCAGCGTCCCTACATCTTGTCGTTGCAGATACAACGTGCTTGTACAGTCCTGTGGGCCAGTTGGCTGGACAGGCTACTGTGGATCATTCTGGTTCCAAGAGCACAAGGTTTACGCCTGGACTGGCTGGGGTAATTTCAAGACCTGTCTCCTTGCCCTACCTGTGATGGATAATGTGGCACAGTGGGTGCCACACTGCCTTGGGGTAGAGATCTCAAGAATAAGAAGAATACAAATATGTCCTCGGAGAATGCTGTGTACAGCCTCATTGTCTGCAGTGTCAGAACATTCTAATGTGTGTTTTGAGCATGCAGTTTATTGGGAGCCAGTTCAGCCAGATTTAACTCCTAAAATCCTGCGCAAGATGCTTAATGAAGAAACTACTGGCAAGAATGCTGAAAAGAAAAGTTCTGTGTACAGTATAGTTTGAGCAGCCACTTGAAATGAAATTATGATTCACTATCTGTTAAAGCCAAGAGCAACATTTTCACTAGAACACAAAGAGGAAGCTATAGCTATCATTTATCTGCCAGTAACAGCTGAAGAATTCAACCATTAAATGCGTTGGTTCCAGATGGAGTACAGGACAGGAAGAAACTGCACTTACAAAGCAACTTAACATACTGCTCGGAAACAGCCCAAAGTAGCTCCACATACAATGTGGAAGCAAATTAGACACATTTTTTGATACGTTGGTAAAAACATTTTCTATTTTCTTCATAGCGAAGTCCAACAAACAATAATGAGATGAGTGACCAGTAGTTGTGTTCTCAGTGATGGTGCTTCACTGCTGACCTGGGTACCAGGAAAACTTCCCTGCTCCACAAAAACAGGGCAATGGAATCTTTACTTCTGCCTGACCTTGAGGATGGGTTTGTTTAAAATGAACAATTAGAAAGGGAAACACATAGATAAACTCTTTAAAAATGAGAATGAAGAAAAGTGAAATGTTGAATTTGTCAACATTGATAAGTTTACTCATTCAATACTGTGGCAAGCAAATATTCCTTTTATTGTACAGCACTTCGGAATGTTTGGGAATTAGCTAGAATATAAACACTTGCTTTTAGCCTGTATTTCCGTAATGTCAAAGGTTATGGAATCTGAGACAGTAATTGGCACAGAAACTCTGCAGAAAATACATAGGAGAAAGTGAGGACTGCAGAGGCAGGAGAGTCAGAGTCAAAAAGGGTGGTGCTGGAAAAGTACAGCAGGTCAGGCAGCATCCGAGAAGCAGGAGGGTTGGAGTTTCAGGTATAAGCCCTTCATCAGGTTTGAGACCTTTGGGGCCTTGGTCGGAGGTGAGGGGAGATGTGTGGGTGCAGGTTTTACACCTTGTGTGGCGGAAAGAGAAGGTGCCGGGTATGGAGGGTGGGTTGGTGGAGGGTGTGGACTTAAGGGAGTCACGGAGGGGATGGTCTCTGCGGAATGCAGGTGGGAAGGAGGGAAATATCTTTGGCGGTGGTGTTTAACTGTAGGTGGCGGAAACGACTGAGGATAATGCGCTATCGGGAGATCAGGTTGGAGTGGAAGGTGAGGACCAGGGGGTTCTATCCTTGTTGCGATTGGAGGGGTGAGGTTCAATGGTGGAGGTGCGGGAAGTGGAGGAGATGCGCTGGAAGACATTGTTGATCACGTGAGAAAGGAAACTGCGGTCCTTGAAATAGGAGGTCATCTGGGATGTCCTGGAGTGGAATTGATCCTCCAGGGAGCAGATATGGTGGAGGAATTGGGAGTAAGGGATCTCATTTTTACAGGGGTTGGGGTATGGGGGAGGGTGGAGGTGTTGGGAGTTGGTATAGTCAAGGTAGCTATGGGAGTCATTGGGTTTGAAATAGATGTCTGTTTTGAGATGGAGACGGAGTGGTCCAGGAAGGGGAGGGAGGTGTCAGAGATGGTCCATGTGAACTTGAGGTCAGAGTGGAAGGTGTTGGTGAAGTTGATGAATCATCCAACCTTCTTGTTGGAGCATGAGGTGCCGCTGATACAATCACTGATGTTTTGTAGGAAAAGGTGAGGTATGGTACCAGTGTGACTGCGTAAGGCGGACTGTTCCACGTATCCTATGAAAAGGCAGGCATAGCTGAGGCCCATGCGGATATCCAGGGCTACCCCTACGGTCTGATGGTAGTGGGAGGATTCAGAGGAGAAGTTGTTGAGGGTGAGGAACAGTTCCACCAATTGAATGAGTTTGAATTGAAACCATTTTCTGATATAGGGCTCTGCCCTGAAACGTCGACTCTTCTGCTCCTCGGATGCTGCCTGACCTGCTGTGCTTTTCCAGCAAAACACTCTTGATTCTGATCTCCTTCATCTGCAGTCCTCACTCTCTCCCAATTGAATGAGTTTGTCATTCATGAGTGTATAGTGACTGGATGTCTATGATGAAGATGAGATGTTGGGGACTATTCCCTCTATGGCTCCCCCATTTGGTCCATATCCCCTACCAACCCACCCTCCACACCCGGCACCTTCCCTCCCCGCCGCAAGAGGTGTAAAACCTGTGCCCACGCCTCCACCTTCACCTCCGTCCAAGGCCCCAGAGGATCTTTTCACATCCAACAGAGATTTTCTTGCACATCCACCCATCTCATCTACTGTGTCTGCTGCTGTCAGTGTGGTCTCCTCTACATTGGGGAGACAGGACACCAACTCACAAAGTGCTTCAGAGAACATCTCTGGGACACATGCACCAAACAACCCGACCACCCTGTGGCCGACCACTTCAACACCCCATCCCAGTCCCCCAAGGACATGCGAGTCCTAGGTCTCCACCACTGCCACATCAAAGCCACCTGCCCCATTTTCCGCCGCAGGACCGTTCAATCACACGGCATCAACATCGACTTCACTAATAGTTTCCAAACCTCCCCTCCCCGCATCTCATCTAGATCCAAGCCTCCAACTTGGCACTGCCTTCTTGACATTTCCTACCTGTCAGCTCTACCCTTCACACTGACCGATCACAATTACCTCCACCTGCCTTTCCACCTATCTCCCCCCCCATTTATCACTCATCCCCCTTCTGACTCCACATTCCAGATGGAGGGCTTATGCCTGAAACAGCAACTCTTCTGCTCCTCAGAGAATGCTGCCTGACTTGTAGTGCTTTTCCAGTGCCACCCTTTTCGACTATAGATAATACATAGTCCATTCTATAGTGGAGTCCACCTATTGCCTTTAATCCTAGAGAAGGTCCTGAAAGATTTTACCTATGCCTCTTCTGCCCAAGTTAATCAAATACATCTCCATTATATTGAGGCTTTATAATTCCTTATTAACCAATTCCCCTTGCAATTATTTGTACCATTTCAGCTGCTTAGAAAATAATAATTCCCAAGTGCGTTCAGTTAACTCCATCAGTGCTTCCTTATAATCTTCAATTCTGTTTCTAAATTTATATTCATACAGTTCCTTTAAAGAGGTGTTAATTGACAGAGCATGAATAACCTCCACAAGGAGAAGTGTTGCCATTGTCATGTGAGGAAAAATAATTCCTTCTATTTGAATTAACTGACTGTCTTTAATACTGGGCTGTATTTTCACAATCAGTGCTCATGGTATGTCTGCAGCTAAATTATGCATTCCTCATCGCATTTTAAAACCTCAATCACATCTTCTCACAATCCTTTTCTGTGATATACCTGAGTTGCTTCATTAGATTAATGGGAGACTCTACAAGGAGATGTAACCTTGTAATTAGTCATTCGGGGTGATACCAAGGGCCACAAGTGAATTTCTTTGCATTTGTGTTTCAAACGCCGACTGACAGCAAATTTCCCTTCATTGGATACTGCAGGCCAAGATGAGATCCTTATACTGGCCCCTGTTACATTTGGGGATTGCAGCTGATGGGAAGTTGTCTCACGCTCATACATAACATAAACTGTCCTACATCATTCATGAGCAGTAGTGATTTTTTGAGTCTCCACTCGGTAAATCAACTTTTCTTAAAGCCCACTGAATTTGTCAAGCTGGTCTAGCATTATGAGCTGGATAACTGGGTGGCACAGTGGCTCAGTGGTTAGCACTGCTGCCTCACAGCACCAGGGTCCCAGGTTTGATTCCAGCCTTGGGTGACTGTGTGGAGTTTGCACATTCTCCCTGTGTCTGGGTGTTCCAGTTTCCTCCCACAGTCCAACAATGTGTAGGTCAGGTGAATGGGCTGTGCTAAATTGCTGAAAGTGTTAGGTACATTAATCAGAGGGAAATGGGTCTAGGTGGGTTATTCTTTGGAGGTCGGTGTGGACTGGTTTGGAGAAAGGGCCTGTTTCCACACTGTAGTGAAACCAAAACCAGTTGTGTTAACAGCTGATCAACAAACACTGTTAGATAGCAACTCATAACAGATTAACAGTGGATATTAACAAAGATAAATAGATCTGAATGCTCCTAATTTGAAGTTGAGGCGAATGTGAAAAGCAGGGTTGAGTGAGTAATGAAACATGTGCAGAGAGGCCAGTGCAACACTGCTGTCATGAAAGTAAAAGGTTCAGTCAAGCTTTTCATTTCCAAAGCCCATCAGAGGCAGTTAGCAACTCTTTTCATTAGAAAATAATATGGTTTTCCAGTTTTGAAGAAAAGGCATATCGGTTTTGAAATGTTAAATTTTTTTCTTGCTCATAGAACATAGAAAAATATAGCGCAGTACAGGCCCTTCAGCCCTCGATGTTGTGCTGATCCAAGCCCACCTAACCTACACTAGCCCACTTTCCTCCATATGCCTATCCAATGCCTGTTTAAATGCCCATAAAGAGGGAGAGTCCACCACGTTACTGGCAGGGCATTCCATGAACTCACAACTCGCTGAGTAAAGAATCTACCCCTAACATCAGTCCTATACCTACCACCCCTTAATTTAAAGCTATGCCCCTTGTAATATCTGACTCCATACGTGGAAAAAGGTTCTCATGGTCAACCCTATCTAAACCCCTAATCATCTTGTACACCTCTATCAAGTCACCCCTAAACCTTTTTTTCTCCAATGAAAACAGCCCCAAGTGCCTCAGCCTTTCCTCATACGATCTTCCTACCATACCAGGCAACATCCTGGTAAACCTCCTCTGCACCCGTTCCAGTGCCTCCACACCCTTCTATAGTATGGCGACCAAAACTGCACACAATACTTCAGATGCGGCCGCACCAGAGTCTTATACAACTGCAACATGACCTCAGGACTCCGGAACTCAATTCCTCTGCCAATAAAAGCCAGTACACCATATGCCTTCTTCACAGCTCCTTGAATGCTTCCAGACTGGTTGAGTTTCTCCAGCATTTTCTGTGATCTAATTGAGTTGCTTAATTAGATTAATAGGAGAGTCCACAAGGAGATATAACCTTGTAATTAGTCATTTGGGGTGATATCAAAAAATATTTTAGCTTTAGGGATAAGGTGACTTTACAGAGCAACGAGTGAATTGCCCAATAGACAAAGGAATATCTAATCCATGGTGTTTCTTGATAGGATAAGCAAGGAGATGCAGAAACAATTATGACAGATCTATTTGTTGCATGGATTGTGCTGTCTGCAGAATGAAAAATGATGAGGATGAGTTGAAATCTGAGAATTATTACTAAATCAGACTTCAAGATGTTATTTTGGATATTTCATGTTATTGTATTTGTTCTTCATTATAATACCACAGGATGTGGATCCTGTAAACCATTGAGGAAATTGGAGGATCACTGGGATTACCCTCTGCATGACAGCAAACACAGGTGTCACTTGAGACAATAGCTTAGACTTGACTAAACCTAGTCTCAGTGGAACCCTAACAACTGTGCTTGATAACTATTACAGAACAAAATTAAATATAACATAGTTAATATATTAACTCATCAAAAGAACACCATTGTTATTTTATTTCTTGGGAACAATCTCTTTCAATTGAAATCAGTTCATCTTCAGGATTCACGGTAACACTTTGGAGAAGGTGACTTGTGTTTTTGAAAAAAAACTTGCATTAATATTGTCCCTTTCTGAAAGCTCTTTGAAGCCAATGAAATGTATTCCCTGTTGTAATGCATGAAATGCAATAGCCAGTCTTCATCCTGCTGTTTGTGCAAACTTGCAACAGGATTATAACCAATAATCTGTCTTTATGATATTGATTGAAGGTTAAATATTTTCCATGATAGTAGGAGTAAATTCTGTGGGGAGGACTCTTCCAATCCTGGGCCATTCACTGGGAATGAAACTTAATTAGATGGGCTGGCGGCATCCAAGCACCTCCCCATCTTCCTGTCTTTGCTCTGTTTAAATGTAGTTTTTCTGCTACTGACAATTGGTCAACTAATGACCAGTTAAGGGCCTGTTCCTGCCTAGGCTGAGATTATTTTGGCCTGTGGTGGGATGAGAAAAAGTCGGTCTAACTGACTGGTTAACAGTGCAGGTCGGCTGACAATTTGGTGATAGGTTGGAAGTGGGGTGATACCTCAAAGTGTATTAAACTATGAATGACTGAGGTACTTGATCTTGTCACAGGGGTGGCAAGAGTGAGCTACCCCTTCACATTTGCTTCTGATCCCACTTGAGAAAGTTCACCACCAACAAGATACATTTACTTTTCCTGTAGGGAGACTATGAGCAATTATACTGGCAGTAGTCACAGTCTCCTTGTGATGCTGCTGAGGTTTGGAGCTACTGACCTCTGATTTGTTACAGAGGCACACTTTCCCTGCATCTGAATTCTGGTACGTTTGCTGGCAACGAATCAGCTGTCTGATCACCAGAAGATCTGGCAGTCCTGCCCTCACAGACTGCAGATTTCTCTCTTCCAAACTCTCTTCTGGTTTTAGACTTAACCCAAAATCAGTCTTTGAAACTCTGCAACCTGATCATTTACCAGAAAGCAGATGAGGTTACGGTGTAACATCTTACACAAAAATTGGCTCCTTCCGGACTGTACTGCAGTGAAAGCTTTTGTTTAATTGCAGTCAAAATTATTTCAATGTGTTTCTCATTTATTTTCAGCTCTCCTCTGTGATGGAATTGTTGGAAGGTGCCATCTTTGGATTAGACCTCATAAAGTTACATTCCATTACAACCAAGCTTATCAAGCGCATTGAAAAATTGGAAGAGGTAAGGCAGTCTTTGTGTGGAGCCGCAGAAAATGGGGGAGATACTAAATGAGTATTTTGCATCAATATTTACTGTGGAAAAGGGTATGGAAGATATAGACTGTAGGGAAATAGATGGTGACATTTTGCAAAATGTCCGTATTACAGAGGAGGAAGTGCTGGATGTCTTGAAACAAGTAAAGGTGGATAAATCCCCAGGACCTGATCAGGTGTACCCTGGAACTCTGTGGGAAGCTAGAGAAGTGATTGCTGGGCCTTTTGCTGAGATATTTGTATCATCGATAGTCACAGGTGAGGTGACGGAAGACTGGAGGTTGGCTAACTTGGTGCCACTGTTTAAGAAGGGTGGGAAGGTCAAGCCAGGGAACTATAGACCAGTGAGCCTGATGTCGGTGGTGGGCAAGTTATTGGAGGGAATCCTGAGGGACAGGATGTACATGTATTTGGAAAGGCAAGGACTGATTAGGGGTAGTCAACATGGCTTTGTGCATGGAAAATCATGTCTCACAAACTTGATTGAGTTTTTGAGGAAGTAACAAAGAGGATTGATGAGGGCAGAGCGTTAGATGTGATCTATATGGACTTCAGTAAGGTGTTTGACAAGGTTCCCCATGGGAGACTGATTAGCAAGGTTAGATCTCATGGAATACAGGGAGAACTAGCCATTTGGATACAGAACTGGCTCAAAGGTAGAAGATAGAAGGTGGTGGTGGAGGGTTGTTTTTCAGACTGGAGGCCTGTGACCAGTGGAATGCCACAAGGATCGGTGCTGGGTCCTCTACTTTTTGTCATTTACATAAATGATTTGGATGCGAGCGTAAGAGGTACAGTTAGTAAGTTTGCAGATGACAGCAAAATTGGAGGTTTAGTGGACAACGAAGAGGGTTACCTCAGATTACAACAGGATCTGGACCAGATAGACCAATGGGCTGAAAAGCAGCGGATGGAGTTTAATTTAGATAAATAGGAGGTGCTGCATTTTGGGAAAGCAAATCTTAGCAGGACTTATACACTTAATGCTAAGGTCTTAGGGAGTGTTACTGAACAAAGACACTTTGGAGTGCAGATTCATAACTCCTTGAAATTGGAATTGCAGGTAGGTAGGATAGTGAAGAAGGCATTTGGTATGCTTTTGTTTATTGGTCAGAGTATTGAGTACAGGAGTTGGGAGGTCATGTTGTGGCTGTACAAGACATTGGTTAAGCCACTGTTGGAATATTGCGTGTAATTCTGGTCTCCTTCCTATCGGAAAGATGTTGTGAAACTTGAAAGAGTTCAGAAAAGATTTACAAGGATATTGCCAGGGTTGGAGGATTTGAGCTACAGGGAAAGGCTGAACAGGCTGGGGTTGTTTTCCCTGGAGCATCAGAGGCTATGGGGTGATCTTATAGAGGGTTACAAAATTATGAGGGGCATGGATAGGGTAAATAGGCAAAGTCTTTTCCCTGGGGGCGGGGAGTCCAGAACTAGAGGGCATAGGTTTAGGATGAGAGGGGAAAGATATAAAAGAGACCTAAGGGGCAACATTTTCACTCAGAGGGTGGTACATGTCTGGAATGGTGGAGGAAGTGGTGGAGGCTGGTACAATTGCAACATTTAAGAGGCATTTGGATGGGCATATGAATAGGAAGGGTTTGGAGGGATATGGGCAGGTGGGTGGGATTAGATTGGGTTGGGATATCTGGTCAGTGTGGATGGGTTGGACCGAAGGGTCTCTTTCCATGCTGTACATCTCTATGACTCTACATAATGAGCTGGCTACAATTTGGTACCTAGTCCAAGTGGATTCTCTTGGGTGGCGATAATGATAGTGATAAAATAGGGTAGTGAATGTTAGAAGTGTGTTTAACTATGAGAGGTTTTGTAGCAAACCCAATCCTGCAGATTTCGTTTGCCAGTGTCACGGAACAGCCTCTGAAAGAGGGAAGGCAGAGGGAGAGTCACCGAGGTCACAGTCTGTATCTCCTTATGGTAGGTTTTAGAACTACACAGAAAAACCATTGAACCCAAATAGTCTGTAATTGTACTCCCACTTCATATCATAGCAACCTATCACAGTGTCCTTTCAAACAAAACTGAAAGAACTGCTGTAAATCAGAAATAAAAACAGAAATGGCTGTAAAAACTCAGCAGGACTGGCAGCATCCGTGATATAGAAATCAGAGTTAACATTTCAGTCAGTTTTGAGGAAAGGTCACTTGACCTGAAATGTAAACCCTGATTTTTCACCACAATATCCGTTTATTTTTTGCTCCCTCATGTAATAACCTAACTTCTCAAACATAGGGTGGTACAGTGGCTCAGTGGTTAGCACTGCTGCCTCACAGTGCCAGGGACCTGGGTTCGATCCCAGCTTTGGGTGACTGTCTGTGTGGAGTATGTACATTTTCCCTGTGTCTGCGTGGGTTTCCTCTGGGTGCTCCAGTTTCCTCCCACAGTCTAAAGGTGTGTATCTTAGGTGAATTGGCCAAGCTAAATTGCCCGTAGTGTTTTGGGTTGTGTAGGTTAGATGCATCATTCAGCGGGATGGATCTGGGTGGGATACTCTTTGGAGGTTTGTTGTGGACTTGTTGAGCCAAATGGCCTGTTTCCACACTGTAGGGATTCTATTCTATCCAATCGATGTTGGGCAGAATTGTAAAGGAGCCTGAATGATGTCAGCTATGGCAAGAATTGTGACAGAATTGGTTGGCAAGTCGGTGAGGCCTATCTTGAGGTCAGGAGCAGCATGCTGTTTTTTTATTATTGAAGCAAAGAAGTGCAGATGTTGGAGATCTTAAACGAAGACAAAAAAAATGCTGGAAAACTCAGCAGGTCTGGCAGCATCTCTAGAGAAAGAAAAACATAGTGAGTTGAGTGACTTTTTGTCAGAACTGAAACCAGCTAGGAAAGGATGATTTTAATGCTGATGAGTGAGATGAATAAATGGAGACAGTGCCCAGGAGACAGAGAGAGAGAGAAAGAGAAAGAAGAGAGGTAAGCAAAGGGATTGCTGATGATCAGGTGGGAGAGAGATAAATACTGAATGGATACGAATGAGAAATGTGAATGGCTGCAAATGGATTGGCTGTACTAGGAGCAATGTGTACAAAGTGGGACTTGGGGTGTGAGATTAGGTAGTGAACATGGAGGAAGGTGTTCACATTCTGAAACTGTTAAATTCATTGTTGAATCCTGAAGGCTTTAAGGTACCTAGGTAGAAGACGAGATGTTGTTCCTCCAACTTGTGTTGATCTTTGCTGGAGCACATGCCTGAGACAGAAATGTTGGCATGGGAACATGGTCGTCTGTTGAAGTGGCTGACGACTAGACGCACAGCGTCTTTCTTGATGGACAGAGTGGAAATGTCCTGAAAATTAGTCACCCAGTCTGCATTTTATCTGTCCACTGCCGAGGAGACCATATTGTGAGCAGTGAATATGGCAGACTATATGAGATGAAGTGCAGGTAGATCACTGGGGCCTTGGATAGTGAGGAGCGATGAAGTAAACGATCAAGTATTGCACCTTCTGCGATTGCATGGGAAGATGCTGTGCAAGTGTGGGGTGGTGTTAGGTGGAGAAAGACTGGATGAGGGTGTCTAAGGCGGACCAGTCCTTGCAGAATGTACAGAATGGCAAGTTGGGTTTTTCACTGGGCAGTGATGACTTACCAATTGAATGGGATTGTAGCTTGTTAAATTAACTCTTAAAATACATAAAAGGTGGATAAATCCCCTGGACCTGATCGGGTGTATCCTAGAAGTCTTGAGAAGTTTGGGAAGAAAGTGCTAGACTTCTTGCTGAGATATTTGTATGATTGATAGCCACAGATGAGATGCCGGAAGACTGGAGGTTGGCTGATGTAGTGTCACTATTCAGGAAAGGTGGTAGAGAAAAGCCAGGGATCTATAGACCAGTGAGCCTGACATCATTGGTGAGCAAGTTGTTGGAGGGAATCCTGGGATTTATATGTATTTGGAAAGGCAAGGACTGATTAGGGATAATCAACATGGCTGTGTGCATGGGAGATCGTGTCTCACAAACTTGATTAAGATTTTTCAAGGAGTAATAAAGAGGATCGCAGAGCAGTGGACGTGATCTATATGGACCTCAGAAAGGCTTTTGAGAAGATTCCTCACGGTAGACTGGTTAGCAAAGTTAGATCACATGGAATATAGGGAGAACTAGCTATTTGGATACAGAACTGACTTGAAGGTAGAAGACAGAGGGTGGTGGTGGCGGGATAGCTTTTCAGACTACAGGCCTGTGACCAGTGATTTGCCACAAGGATTGGTGCTGGATCCACTACTTTTTGTCATTTACACAAATTACCTCAGAGTACAAGGCAATCTGGAACAGATGGACCAATGGGCTAAGGAGTGGCAGATGGAGTTTAATTTGGGTAAATGTGAAGTGTTGCATTTGGAAAGGCAAATTAGGGTGGGATTTATATACTTAATGGTAATGCCCTGGGTAGTGTTGTTGAAGAGACCTTGGAGTGCAGGTTCATAGTTCCTTGAAAGTGGAGTCACAGTTAGGATAGTGAAGAAGGCGTTTGGTATGCTTGCCTTTATTGGTCAGAACATTGAGTATAAGAATTGGGAAGTTATGTTGTGGCTGTACAGTACATTGATTCAGCCACCTTTGGAATACTGCATGCAATTCTGGTCTCCCTGCCAAAGGAAAGATGTTGTGAAACTTGAAAGAGTTCAGAAGAGATCTCCAAGGATGTTGCCAGGGTTGGAGGATTTGAGCTAGAAGGAGAGACTGAATAGGCAGGGGGCAGATAAATGGCAGATGGAGTTTAATCCAGGCAAATGTGAGGTGATGCATTTTGGAAGTTCAACTACAGTTGCAAATTATATAGTTAGGAGAAAGTGAGGACTGCAGATGCTGGAGATCAGAGTCATGAGTGTGGCGCTGGAAAAGCACAGCGGGTCAGGCAGCATCTGAGGAGCGGGAGAAATAACATTTCGGGCAGAAGCCCACTGAAGGTCTTATGCCGGAAACATCGATTCTCCTGCTCCTCGGATGCTGCCTGACCTGCTGTGCTTTTCCAGCACCACACTTTTGACAAATTATACAGTGAATGGCAGAATCGTTTGGAATATTGATATGCAGGGATCTGGGCGTGGGGGTCCACAAATCACTGAAGGTGGCAGCACAGGTAGAAAAGCCTACGGTTTGCTCACCTTCATTGGAAAGGGCATTGAGTATAAGGGCAATTATAAAGCAAGTTATGGTGCAGCTTTATAGAACTTTAGATAGACCACACTTGGAATAATGCATACAGTTCTGGTCATCACATTACCAGAAGGATGTGGATGCTTTGGAGAGGGTGCAAAAAAGGTTTGCCAGGATGTTGCCTGATGTGGGGGATTTAAGCTGTGAAAGAAAGGTTGGATGGACTGGATTTGTTTTTGCTGGAACACAGGAGGTTGGGGGGGTGGGGGCGACCTGATAGAGGTTTGTAAGATTGTGAACGGCTTGGATAGAGTGGAAAGTTTAAGGCTTTTTCCCCAGGGTGGAGAGATCAATTACTAGGAGATACAGTTTCAAGGTGTTGGGGGGGAGGTGAGTCAGGGGGAGTTGTTGGGAGTGGAGTTTGAAAGAGATGTGTGAGGCAAGTTTTTCACATAAAGAGTGGCGAGTGCCTCAAACGTGCTGCCAGAGGAGGTGGTGGAAGCAGACACAATAGCAGCATTGAAGAAGCACCTGGATGAATATATGGATGGGAAGGGAACAGAGGGATACAGATCCTGTAAGTGAAGATGGTTTTAGTATAGAAGGGCACATGTGTTGGTGCAGGCTTGTAGGGCCTGTTCCTGTGCTGTATTGTTCTTTATTCATTATTCAATGCAGTTTGCACTCATACAAAACAAATTGTAAGATTCAGTCCACTGGTTAAAATAAGTAACACCATTCTATGTGCACCAACACATTTTCCCTTCTATACTAAAACCATCTTCACTTACAGGATCTGTATCCCTCTGTCCCCTTCTCATGTGGCAGTATGATTCATATTCACTGGAGAACAATACCAGTGGTGACCTGGAACAAGGCATTTGATTGGGGGAAAATTGAAGCATGTGGGGAGTTGAAGAGATACCACAGCTGTTATTTTGTTAGAACCATTGAAAGTTGTTGACTGAACTTTAAGTTATTCACTACGTCTTACCACACACCAAGGGTACAGACTTTACTAACAAAGAAAACCTGTTCAAGTGTCAACCATGGTTTAATTCACAGAAGTGCAAGAAGTGCTTTCCCTGATGTTGCACGCACATCAAAAAGCCAGGCACTTTTTGCCAGACCGCAATTTGTTTATCTTTCCTTTTGTTGTGTGACTGACCATTGGCACAGAGCTATGGAAAATCCTGGGTAACCTTTCCACTCATTTTAAAAACAGGCAGTGACCTTAGGGTCTAGCAGCAGCTTTGAATGATTTCTTCAACAATTAAAGCCCACAATTCCTCCTCCATGATTCTACACCCTTGTGTACTCTCTCATGCACAGTTTTTTTGATTGAGTTACAGACAACATTGAGCATGGCAAATCAGCATAGAAATAATCCGTTAGATCTAAAGCAAATTAGTATGAAATTCTTTGTCATCCACTCAGGAACTTACAGGTCTAGTCATATTGTTGGTTGTGATATTTGATCCTCAGAACGTGTTTTGAAGAGGATACAAAAAGTCCTCAATTGTATAATTAAGTTAACTGAATGGGTAAAGATTTGGCAGATGGAAAGTTAGGTAGGAAAATGTAAATTTGTTCACTTTGACAGAGTAGATGCATTTCAAAGGGTAAAAATAATTTCAAATGACAGAATCAAAATCTGTAGTTAATTAGAAATGTTAAACATATGATCAAACTAAAAGAAAAAGCAAATCTATGTGCAAAAACAGGTGGATTAGAATATTGGATAGAATATAAAAGAAACAAATGACTGAACTATTAATAAGGAGGGAAGCATTATGCTACAAGGAAAATATAAAAACAGATAGTAAGAGTTTCTATTAATAGTTAAAGAAGGGAGAGGTAGTGGCATTGTGGTGATGTTGCTGCTGGTAATCCAGTGCCTGTTTTGCTGGGGAGATGGTAGTTCCAGGATTTTGGCACAGCAACAGTGGAGGAACAGCGATGTATTTCCAGGCTGGTGGTGGTTGTGAGTGTGGGAAGTACTGTGTAGGGAACTTTCGCAAATTGCTGTATCATAATGATTCTATAAACTACCAGGTCATCTTCAAATTTGATTTGCTCTATTAATGTCCTTTAGGAAAGTAAATCTGCCATCCCTAGTTGGCCTGGTCACCGCAATCAAGTTGATTATTAACAGTCCTCTGAATTAGCTAGTATGCCACTTAGCTGTGAAGAGGTCCCTCAATAAATGCCAGGCGAAAGTGAGGACTGTAGATACTGGAGATTAGAGTCAGGAGTGTGGTGCTGGAAAAGCACAGCAGGTCAGGCAGCATCCAAGAGCAGGAGAACATATGTTTCGGGCAAAAGCCCTTCATCAAGAATGAACTCTCAGCTACCTTGCTCCCCAGCCCAAGCCCCAGCCCCCTCAATAAATGCCAGCCTTGCCAATCACACCCACTTTTTATTATTCAATGAAAATATAACCTTTCCTCATCAAGCAGGTATACTCTGCCAGAAACAGCTTTCCAAAAATAAGAATTATGCCAAAGTCATAAATTTTTCCCGTAGGAGGTCTCGGCATTGCTCCCAGAATAGAGTAAAGGCAAGAATAAAGAGACTATTCTTGGGCTCATTTCAGAGTCTGGTATCAGTCAAAGCTGTATGGACACAGCACCTGAGCCCTTTGCATCGTTCTAATATTAATCGCCCACCTCCTGGCCCACCCTGACCTCCTGACACCTACTCGAATGACATGCCCAGCAAAGGAAACTTGGTCTGATAATTCCTTCTGGAAATTTTGGGATCAACTTGTCCTTGCTTGCACTAGATTTTGTTGGATGGATTGCAAGGGCGAATTCCTGCTGACGGCAATGATGCTTAGGGAAGTTCAGATCCAGTATCCATCCGGAGTTTAGAAGAATGAAGGAGGGTCTCATAGAAACTGATAAAATTCTAACAGGACCAGACAGGATAAATGCAGAAAGGATGTTCCTGACAGCAGGGCAGTTCCAGGACAGGGGTAACAGTCGAAGGACACAGCCAAAAGTCTGAGCTGAGACACAAAGTTTCTTCACCCATAGATTGGTGAGCCTGTAGAATTCTCTGCCAAAGAAAGTGGTCGGGGTCAAATGTTGAATGTTTTCAAGAAGGATCGCTATTAGGGCTAAAGGGTTCAAAGGATATGGGGATAAAGTGGGAACAGGATACAGAGTTGAATCATCAGCCATTCAGTGATCCTAATGAATGGTAGACCAGGCTCAAAAGATTGTGTGGCTTACTTCTGCTGCTATATTCTATGTTTTCTATTATTATTTAAATGGAGGCTACAGAATACTGCAGAACAGATGGACCTGAATGTCCTTGTACATGAAAACCGTATGTTAGAAAGCAGGAATGGCAAGTACAGCAAACATTTTATTAACCGGTACTTATGGGACCAGGAATGTGCTGGAAGATCAAATATTCTGGACAATCAAGAGGTCCTAATAATCAACGTAAAAACACACACTAAGAAATAGAAACATAACACAGCGGGTATGCGCATCACTGTTATACCTTATTTATAGCATTAATCAGTTAAATAATAATGCAACTTTGCCTAAAATAAAAGGGCAGAGAGCCCTCTCACTGACACCGTCAACTGACTACTCGGACTTCGCGGGAGAGTGCAGTATTTGAGGAGAAATTGACTCAGAATTGAGTCAACTATTGGTATTTCATGTGACCATTCGATTGAACAAATATTTACGTTGAGGTATAAATTTAAAACTAGACAGAATAAAACAATAAGCCTTAGTAAAATACAGTCAACTACAGGTATATAATTTTTTCTCGGTTTAGTGTTGGTTCCGAAGGTGTTGGTTAAAACAATGTTTGTTGTAATTAAAAGGCACGTGGAATACTTTATTGGAAGGTTAATAGAATATAAACAGTAGAGTGGGCATTGACGAGACCACACATGGTGTAAGTACTGTGCGCAATTTTGGTCTCCTGACTTACGGCAGGCTGTACTTTTACTGGAAACAGTTCAGAGAATGTTCACTTAGCTGATTTTTGGAATGAACAGATTGTGCTATGATTCTCATTCCTGATGAAGGGCTTTTACCTGAAACGTCGATTTTCCTGCTCCTTGGATGTTGCCTGACCTGCTGTGCTTTTCCAGCAACACTTTAATCTTGACTCTAATTTCCAGCATCTGTAGTACTCACTTTTGCCTAGATGGTGCTATGATCAGAGTGGGCAAATATTATATGGAGTTTTGAATTCATTAAAATGTAAAATATTCTGAGGGGGCTTTACAGGGTTGGGGTTGGTAAGATGTTTCTTCTCATGGAAGAATCTAGATTGAGGGTCAGTCTGAAAACAAAAGGGTCTCCCTTTTAAAATAGAGATGAGGAGAAATTCATTCTTTCAGAGGATCATAGGTGTTTGGAATTCCTTTCTACAGACAGAAGTAAAGATCATGTCATTGAATATCTGAGACAGACAGATTTCTGATTTACAAAGTAGTCAAAGGTAATGGGGGCAGGCAGGGATGTGAAGTTAGGGTCACAATCAGTTCAGCCATGATGTTATTGAATAGTAGAGCAAGCTTGACGTACCAAATGGCATTCAGTTACTTTAGTTTTTTATGATCTATCTCTGCAATCTTCTCCTGCTTCATAACCCTCCCATAACATGTGTTCTTCTAGCTCTGGCCCCTTATGACATGCCTTAGAACCAACTTCTTTAACCAAGCTTTTGGTCATCTGTTGTAATACCTCGCTACCTAATTCAGTCATATTTTGTTTTGTAACATTCTAATGAAGATCTTTGGGACATTTTATTATGTTAAAGGGATTATATTGTGTAAGCACAAGTTGTTGTAACAACAAGCTCTATAAGACTTTAGTTATTGTGTTCAATCATGGTCGCCACATCACAGGAAGGATGTGGAGCTTTGGAGAGGGTTCAGAAGAGGCTTACCAGGATGCTGCCTGGATTAGAGGGTTTGAGCTGTAAGGAGAAACTAGAAAAACTTGGGTTCTTGGGTTCTTTTCTCTGGAGTGGTGGAGACTTGGGGGAGACTTAATAGAAGAGATGCATAAATAGGGTATACACTCAGAATCTTTTCCCCAGATTGAAATGTCTAAAACTAAGAGGCATGCATTTAAGGTGAGAAGGGAAAGTTCAAAGGGATGTGAGGGGTAAGTTTTATGTTACACAGATATTGGTAGGAATCTGGAAGTTGCTGCTCGTGGTAGTGGTGAAGGCAGATACAATTGGGGCATTTAAGGGACTTTTAAATAAGCATGTGAATATTGCAAGGAATGGAAGGATATGGACCAAGGGCAGGCAAAAGGGATTAGTTTAACTTAGCATCATGTTGGCATAACATTGTGGTTCGAGGGCTGTACAGTTCTGTGTTCTAAGCAACAAACAATATTTTATCCAATGTATAACAGTCTTTCTTAAAACACACATTTCCCCTCACATTTGCGATGTTATATTTTGGCTGTCACTTTGGTACAGTAAATTATTCTACTAATTTTGCAGCATATTGAGATTCACATTGACATTCATTTACACATTCACAAGCACCAACGTAATAAAACTGCACAAAATACCTATTAAAGGAAACAGCAAAAACATTCAAATTAAAGTACTGAACATTCAAACTAATTAAGCTGCTTAAAATAGGTTTTAAAAGTCTTTTTAAATGCGCTTACTTTATGTTTAAATGGAAAGGATGCAGTCAGGTAATCTTGTTGCTAACCAAAGCGCAAAAATTTGTCAAGATTATAAGGAAGTTATCAAGCTTCCCATCCATTGCTAGATTTATACTTAAGACATTTACAGATGTACACCTGTCCAATAAGGCATTTCTTGTGCCTTATGCAAATGGCTGTTTCCACAAACGAGCCCACACTCAATAATGCAAAATGTAGCCATTTGCTTGAAGGAATCAAGCAATTCCTATGCCAGTGGTGAAGAGTAAATCCCTTATCTTGTTTAAACATTCATGTAACTATTGACTGCAGCTTTCTAACTGTGACCTATCTATTTCAGGCTAAAAAGAGTAGTCATTGGAGTTAGAAAGAATTGTGAAATTAAACTAACCATTAATCAATCCTCAGAAGTAACAAGAAGTCCACTGAAAAACCTGCTTCTACCAAATCATTAAAATGTTAAAAACTGCTCATGCCTTAAAAAGTAAGAAAAGATCATGCGAGAACATGGTTATTCAGAGCTTCATCCCCTTATCACTGTGGCATGACAGCTGAACCATGTCAGTGCACATGGGAAAGAATAATACTTCTTATCCCTATCAAATAGGGTCTACACATGGAGTTGCCAACAAACACTAGCTACTTCTATCCTGCTTGAAATGGCAGCTGCAACAAGCTCCTACTGCTTGACCTGCAAGGCATTCCAATTGGTACAGCATGATTAAAGAGGCAAGTGAGCTTAATTCCAAAAAGTATCTATCACACTAGACACACATGCAGTTGGAGAATAAGTGAACTTGCTGACAGATGGGATCACTTTTGCTTAAACCATGACCAGATGAATGTTTCTGGCAACTCTGTCTGAAAGAACAGTAAGTGGTTTTTGAACAGGTTTCGCTTCTATTCACGAACTGCCCATTTATTTGGATCTGGGTAATGGCCATTAAGTACAAATAGTGTAATTGTGCAGATGGGCACTGATACACGGTGTTGTCAAGAAAGGATTGTAATTTATTAGGTCCACGTTAAGTGGGAATTGCCATTTTGAAACAAGGTTGAAAGGAACAAAACTAGGGATCATCAACATAAAGTAGTCATTCAGAAATTAAACAGGGAATTTACCTGGAGTGCTAGAAATATGGAGTGGTTACATGGCGAGTTGTCCAGAAGGATTCATGGGAAAGTTTGATAAGTATATATAAAGAAAAGCATATAAGGGTTCTGCCAGTAGAGCTAGATGAGTAAGGAGGTTCAAGTGCAGCATAAAGACAGACAAGGATGGTTGGGCCTGATGCTATGCTGTACATTTTATATAAACTAACACTATAAGCCTAAAAGGGAAGATTAAATCAAGCGTTACCTTGCAAAAGATAACAGAAAGTGGCTGAGAAAATTAGAGGAGCACTTGAAGAGTAACAATATTCTGGAGTGTGGGTATTGTGATTAGAAAACTGATGTGGGACTAACATCGTAATGAAGGGACTGTTGGTGGACAATGTTTGTGATTTTGTTTCTTCAATTACTAGTCTTTGTCCAATTTGAATCCTATGGGCTGAGTGATTTAGAAAATACTGTTTATAGTGCTGTTGCTTAATTGATGAAAGAACCTTAAGGCTTTATCGTGGTGTTGAAATTTTTATGATTCTGTGAAATAATATGATAAGTTGATTCAATGCTCAAGTAGCATTCTAAGGAGGATTCTTGCTTTGAAACTTGGGAGTTACTTTATGGAAAAATAGCACACCTTGCAGCACAATGCTTATTCAGGGAATAGTGCTTTATTGAATTGATTTTTAGTAAGAGGCATCAGAAAATGTTCTTCTCCCCCAATGCACCTAAATAAAGTTTCCATTTCCCACCAAAGTTGTCCTCCCTTAATGAGATTGGTAGTTGATCCCAATTAAGATCAATTACTGGTTCCTGTTGCGCTGTGTACTCACAGCAGTCAACGTGTAGATTGGGTCTGACCGACAACTGCTCTTGTTAACTTTTAAGTGTGGCGTTTATGAACATTGCGCCATTCAGGTAAAAACAAACTTCACAAGAGCGTTATAAAACAAAGTTTGACATCAAATTATCAAAGAATACATTAGGGCACAAAAAGTAGGTTGAAGAAAATTTTAAAAGGCAGAAAGGTGGAAGGTTTCAGCCAAGGTAATAACCTTGAAATTAAGATGTGTAAATTTTGTACATCTTGCTGCCTAACCTTGTACAAACCCCCTTATAGTTTTGATTTAATCCATGGGGTCTCCACATTGTACCCACTGTCCAAATGTGGCTCTGGTTTCAACTTTTGTGATTTTGTTTCTTCAATTACTAGTCTTGGGGTTAACTAATTTGGAAAAGGCTGTATAGTGTTGAATTCTATGGGCTGAGTAATTTGGAAAAGGCTGTATAGTGTTGTTGCTTCATTGATGAAAGAATCTTAAATTAGGGAAGAAAGAACTGACAGTCTTGCATTTATGTCACACTTCCAATGACCTTAGAAAGTTGTAAAAGTTCTTTGTTACCAGTTAATTTGGATTGTAATGTAGGAAACAGCAATTGATTCATGCACACAAGCTATGAACAGCAATGAGATAGAATTCAGCTGATTTGTTCAAGTGATGTTGATTGAGAGTTAAATATTAACTGGGAATGGGAAGAACTCTCTTGTCATCAAATAATACCTTGATTTTTTTTCATGTCAATTTGTAAGATACTTGTCTACCCCAATGTGATTTATTTAATAGTCTCATAGAACCCCTACAGCGTGGAAATAGGTCCTTAGGCCCATCAAGTCCACACCAACCCTCCAAAGAGTATCCCACCCAGGCCCATTCCCCTATTACTCTACATTTAACCCTGACTAATACACCTAACCTACACATTCCTGAACACTATAGGTAATTTAGCGTGGGCAATTCACCTCACCTGCACATCTTTGGATTGTGGGAGGAAACCGGATCACCTGGAGGAAACCCACGGAGACACAGAGAATGTGCAAACTCCACACAGACTGTCGTCCAAGGCTGGAATCAAACCTGGGTCCCTGGCACTGTGAGGCAACAGTGCTAACCACTGAGCCACCGTTCTATATAAAATGAATCAATTGCATCCAAAATCTATCAACAATAACTGGGTACTTATTCAGATGGTTCTCATAACACACAGCAACAGAACAGATGTAGAAAAGGAGGTGTGAAAAGATGATGCTGGTTGTATTTATAGTGTGACAAGAGCTTTAAGAAGATGCCATGAACAATAAAGTCTCATGGACACTGGTATATTCTCCAAATAAGATAAAACCATAATTACCCACACAAAGGAATGCCATATCACAAGCATACTGAACAATAGTTCTAAGCAGTTAGCCATGCTCATAAAACTCTTTCAGACTATCAAGTCAGAAACCTCTACAAACTTGACCTCTCTTTGTTAAGTTCAGTGAACCAATTGTCAGTGAAATTGTTGTTGAAACAGTAAATTATTTAGTAACATTATGGTTTTAGAAGAGGTTGGTTCCCAAAACTACTTTTAAGGCTTAAGATGTAGCAAATAGCTCCCCACCACCTTTATAATATTGTAAATTTCACAGACACTGTGTAATTAGTGGTATTTGTGGTCTATGAATCAATATGCAGAATATGAGGTATACTAATTTAGTGATTGAAGTACAAGACAAAAATTCAAATCAGGAACTCATCCTGGGAGGCTGTAAAACTGTAATCAATAAAATTTGCTAGATTTGTGTAAAGATTCAGCTGGTCCACATCTGCTTGTTGTTAATGTGATTTTGGTTATTTTCTATTATAAGGGTGCTTTCAAGCCATATGTAGATTGCTGCTGAGTTACAGGAATAAACTTGAGAAGCAGAAGAAAGGACCAACCAAAAACAAATAAATGAGAGAAGACCGACTGGCTGACAGAACAGGGCAGCTAACTGATCTCCCCTTCTCTTCAGGTATATCCTATGAAAACCTCCACGGAAGATGTGCCAATCACTGGTTATGTCAATGAGGTTCAGAATAAGATGGAGAAGAAGGAAAATTGCACTACCCCTCACAGATACACAAAGGAAGAAATGATCGACATGAGCACAAACTTCCTGCAGAGAGATGCTGCAGCCACCTACACACAGTCTGAGGTAAGATATCAAGCAAGTGGGTAAATAACAGCATTTTGACAGCTCAGTCACATTTATATATCTTTTGTCAGTTTGAAGAGCTGCTGAAGGAGATAGGGATCCAAGCAGAAAAACAACAATGACTACATCATTTGACTGTTCTAGGTTTAGGATCTTGAACCTAAACACTCTCCTCAACTCCCACTCCAACATGACAGGATTGGCATGTGATTCATTCAGGCATGGGTAAAAACTCCAAACTTGAAACAAAAAAATGACCTTGAGGTTTTGTGCTTACCAGCATTGGGGATAGTTAATATTGGAGCATGTGCCAAAGGTCTAAGGCAGGTTTATGTTTGGGTTTATTTCGCTTAGATGACAGCACCCTTGTATCCTGCTTCTCCATGTTTTAATTCAGCTCCACTATCCTGGAGACAGAAATGTTTTGTTGGAGTACAGAAAATAGGGCTAGGATTTAGCCATTTGGTCCCTTAAGCCTGCTCCACTATTCAGCTAAATCCTGGCTCATCTGCTAGATCAATGCTATATTTTAAAATATCCTCAATATCTATAAATCTATCCACCTCTGTCTCATATATTCTTAATGACTGGGCTTGCACAACTCCCCAAGTTAGAGAATTCCACCTCCAAAGTCCATTTTATATTTGCTTTCAATTCTAATTTTCTGTTCTTTTACAGGTTTTATTGGCCTCCTTTGCTGAATTATAAAGACTCCCAATCCTCAGGCTGACTACCTTTTTTGGCAATCTTTTCCTCTGATCTCATACAATCTTTAATTCTCATTCGCCATTGTTGGATCATGTTTCCTGATAGGGTTTTATGCATTAATGGAATGTAAATTTGTTCTTAACCATTTATTAATTTCTTAAATGCTAGCAATCACCTGTCTACTCTCATACCCTTAATGTAATTTCCAATCCATCACTATCTATTTTTCCCTCATAACTTTGACCATAAGATAAAAGAGCAATATTAGGCCATTCTGCCCATCAAGTCTGTACTACCATTGGTTCATGGCTGATATGTTTCTTAACCCCATTTCTACCTTCTCTCTCGCTAATCAAAAACCTATTCATCTCTGTCCTACATGCACTCAGTGACTTAGCCTCCACTGCCTTCTGTGGCAATGAGTTCCACAGATTCACCATTTTCTGGCTAAGTAAATTCTTCCTCATTACAGTTCTAAAGGCTTGTGCCTTTACCCTGAAGCTGTGCCATTGGGTCCGAGTTTCTCCTATTTGTGAAAAAATGGCCACATTTACTCTATTCGGTCTTCTCAATACCACTGTTGATTTGACGTTGTACGAACAAGGCAACCCGGTCCCCTCTGCCTGTCTTTTTGATAGGATGCATATCCTTGGATATTTAGTTCCCACCCCTGATCCCCTTGGAGTCACATCCCTGTCATTCCCACATCGTATCTGCCAATTTCAATCTGCGCTAGAAGCTCATTGACCTTGTTTTGTATTCCGTGGGTATTTAAGTACAACACCCTCAGGTTTGCATTGACTGCCCCCCTTCTCATAGTTGTCCCCTTATCTGCTGAGCAAGAAGTTAGATTCCTAATCTTTTTATTACACTTTGTCCTATTATTTGCTCTGGAAACTTTAATAACCTCCCATAAATACGTCATCACTTCAATTTTTCAATAACGTTTATGCAACCAAACTCAATATACCACTAATTAGCTTAAAAGTCGTATCTACAATGACCCATGAATTTTAACCTTTTTCTCCCACACCAGTCTTTGAGCCACACATTTAACCCTTTATCCTTGTTGATTCTGTGTCATTTAGCTTATGGCTCAGGGAGTAATCTGGAGATTATTACTTTTTCAATTCTGTTTTTTAATTTAGCTCATAGCTGCTCATTCCCTCAACAGACCGTGTTTTCTCTTCCTCTCTGTATCATTAGTACCTCCATGCAGCATGATAACTGGATCTTTCCCCTTACACTTCAAGTTCCTCTGCAGCCTAGATGAAATATTCTGAACCTGAGCACCAGGCAGACAACACAGCTTTTGGGACTCTTGATGCTGACCACAGTGTCTATTCACCTGACTATACTATCCCCAAATACTACCACAGTTATCTTTTCACCTCCATCTTGAGTACTACAGTGCAATGTTCAATTTGCTCATCCTCCCTACAGTCCCATTCTCATCCACACATAGAGCAAAAATCTCAAACCGGTTAGGCAAGCTCAAGGCCTGAGGTTCCTGGATCCTTCTACCTGTCTCACTCTTAATCACACCCTCCTGCCCCTAACCAATTATTGAATTTGGGGTAGTTAATTTGAGGGTTGTGGCTGCCTCCTGAAACACAGCTTTCAGGTAACTCTCCCACTCCCTGATGTGTCATTGGATTTGAGGCCCAGACTCCAGCTTATCATCTCCAGCCGGAGTTCCTCAAGCAAATAGTTTTGGAGTTTCCAGTCATTTAGATGAAAGACCTTCATTTCAGGTTGAACGACATTACTTTCAAATTTTATGCAATTTTCTTTTCAAATTATAGTCACTTTCTCCGAAAGGCTTCTTTACAACTATATGATTAAGTAGCTCTTGTTAATTGCGCAATACTAGATCTAAACTAGCGTGGTCTCTAGTTGGATTCTTAACATGCCATGTAAAATATCATCAGGGAAACGACCTTCATAGAATTAGTGCTGCTTCGGTTTACCAAGTCAAGATGTAGATGAAATACACCAGATCTTTCTTTCATGCGTCTCTAATATTTTGATTCATAATGTGCCCTACATTAACACTAATGTTTGGTGACCTATAAATAACTCCCATAAATCTTTGTTGAATCCGTGATTTTGGTGCTGGATCAGAGAGTTTTGGAAAGTGCAGGGAGTTAAAAAAAAAGGGGGGGAGGTGGTGCCAATATAAAGCTTCCATGATGCCATCTCAAAACTGAGCTTCAGTCTTTGGAAAAGCACCTCTGACTTGCTTCATCATTTTCTAAGCTAGTCTGAGCAGGCAGAGTTTCATGTTGTGGGCTCAACACCCACACGGAACAGAATAGAGATTGCTCAAATTTGTTTCAGCTTAGGAAGGATCCTCAACAGCCAGTCAATAGATCACCTTGAATTATTTTTAGTTGGGTTCCAGAGGTCTTAGAGTCTTTAATTCTTAATTTGACAGGTTGATCATTAAAGACAGAGTCTTCACACCCTGCCAATGTCAGAACTTGAGATAATACTGCTCCTCACAACCTACTGGTTCTCCCGCCCACTTCCTTTAATTGGACAAGAAAACAGTGTCCAATGACAATTAAGGGGATCCCCAGTCATAGAGTAGTAGAGATGTACAGCATGGAAATAGACCCTTCGCTCCAATTCATCCATGCTGACCAGCTATCCTAACCTAATCTAGTCCCATTTGCCAGCACTTGGCCCAGATCTCTCGAAACCCTTCCTATTCATATACCCATCCAGATGCCTTTTAAATGTTGTAATTGTACCAGCCAGCCTCCACCACTTCCTCTGGCAGCTCAGTCAATACACCCACTAGCCTCTATGTGAAAAAGTTGCCCCTTAGGTCCCTTTTAAATTTTTCTTCTCTAAACCTCAACCTTTATCCTCTAGCTCTGGACTCCCCATCCCAGGGAAAATATCTTGTCTATTTACCATAACCATGCCCCTCATGATTTTATAAACCTCTATAAGGTCACCCCTCAGCCTCCACGCTTCAGGGAAAACAGATTCAGCCTATTCAGCTTCACCCTGTCGCTCAAACTCTCCAACCCTGGCAGCATCCTTGTAAAACTTTTCTGAACCCTTCATGTTTCACAACATCCTTACGATAGGAGGGAGACCAGAATTGCACACAGTATTCCAAAAGTGGCCTAATCAATGTCCTGTACAGCGGCAACATGACCTCCCGACTCCTACTCTTAATGCTCTATCCAATAAAGGAAAACATACCAAATGCCTTCTTCACTCTTAAACATGTAAATAGAAAGCGGGTCTCTAACAGCAGTGCTTCACTGGAGGCTCACTGATGATGTTACCTAGTATGGTGACGAAATGTCTGAAAACGAATCTTCCAGCTCAGTGAGCAAACATGTATCCAGAGCCTTCTTCACTATACTATCTACCTGCGACTCCACTTTCAAGGAACTATGAACCTGCTCTCCAAGGTCGCTTTGTTCAACAACACTCCCCAGGATCTTACCATTAAGTGAAAGGTCCTGCTGTGATTTGCCTTGCCAAAATGCAGCACCTCATATTTATCTAAATTAAACTTCGTCTGCCACACCAAACCTGAGTAGTGGCTGTTTCTTTGTGGGGCCACCTTTGGGATCCATTAACAGCTCCAACTCCCATTTCCTGCCTCTGAGGTGAAAATTTAGTCCTCTTCTGCTAAAATGGAAGATAAAACCAACAATGGGAAGAAATATGGTAGTGATAAAACTGCAAGGCAAAGGAGTGAAGGACACAATAAATTTTCATGGAAGGGACAAGAAATATTGCAGCTGAAACTCACAAAGTGTAAAATAGTCCATATTAAGTGTTAAGTGACTAGGTAAGGCAGTTATTTATCATGACATTCCAACAGGAGTAGGTTTAAGAGACTAACAGCCTAATTTCCAGCCTATGGGAAAGATGTTTGAATGAAACTCTTGAACAGGTTGGGAATGCATCCTTTTGCCTTGCTGTATTTCAGGGTTCAAATGTCCAACCTTTTCTTCCATTTGTTCTCTGTTATGGCCATTAAGTGAGGCCTGGGGATTATTTGGCTCCCCAGTCTCCAGGTAACAGTATAAACTTTAAAGCAAACACTTTATTGCCTAACTATAGCTACTCTGTGAGCATGAAGACTCAACCATATGGTGTGAGATTAAATTTCTGTGCTTCTTGTCAAGTAGAGTTGGCAGCTTCCCCTTCTTGAAAAATGTGAGTGATCTATATAAAAAACACTGATAATTTTAGGCTGCGATTGCAAATAGCCAGATTTATGGAATTCAGCTTCTTCTCTTGCCAAGGTGGGATTTGAACTTGGAACTACCAGGCTGCTAGTCCAGTACCACAATCACTAGGTTACTGTACCTACTTCTGCTTTCAGCGACTCCCATTTTTACCTGGAGTACCGCAGTGGTGGTAAATTACTTTTCGTCAGTTTCTCCTAAGCCTCACTGAGTCATCTCCCAACCTTCTGTGTTTAAGTTTCTCACCACCACATCATTCCATCTAGACTTAAGACTTTTTCTTCTCCTTCTTCCTGGCTCCATCTCTCTCTTTACTACAAGACTTTACAATTTCACCACTTCTTTCAATGTCACTGAAATCTTCACTGACACCCTAATGTACTAATCCCCAATTTTGTCTGTTCTTGTCACTCTACACATCCATCTCAATACCTGCACTCCAATATTAGTCAGTTGTTGTTCCTTTCTTGTTGAATTGGTTGCTGTGCTATGTATTAAGGGCAGTTTCCCCAGTGTTTTGTATATTCTTCCTTTCAGTTTCAGTGATAACTTTCCTGTGCACAACATCCAATTAGACAGAACCATTGAAAAGGCACAGAAAAAGACCATTCAGCCCACCTTGTCTGCATCACCTAAAAAAAATTGAGCTGCCCATTTTAATCCCACCTTCCAGCACTTGTCCGTGGCCTTGCAATCTGGTGCAGGTCCAGGAAGCTTTTCAGTGAGTAAAGATTTTTTGCTTCAACCAAACTGGGCAACAAATTTCTTAAACCCACCTGTTTCTATTCCTCATATTGCCTCTAATTCAATGTCCAATCAACTTAATCTGTTCCCCTTGGTAAATTGACTCCTCTGCTAGAGGAATCAGGCCTTTCCGATTTCTCCATCAAGGCTCTTCATAATTTTGTAGACTTTAATTAAGTCAGCCCCCAGCTTCCTCTGTTCTAAGGAAAACAATTCTCACCCATCAATTTTTGAGATTGCAAGGATGCAGAACCCTTGGAGAGAAATAAAAATCGGCTCTTACTTCTTAAAACAATTCTTCATATCAAAATGGATAATTTCACATTTTCCCACATTATACTCCATCTGCAATATCCTTGCTCAGTCACTCAAACTATCTATCTTTTTTGTAGCTTCCTTATATCCTGTTCACGGTTTTCTCCATATATTTGGGCCAACAGCAAATGTGACAACCATACCTTCAGTTTCTTCATCTAAGTAGTTTATATAAAAATGTGAAGAGTTGAGGTCCCAGCATTGATCCGTGTGGTATACCACTTGTTACATCTTGTGAACCTGAGAAAGACCCATTTATGCCTAATATCTACTTCTTGCTACCCAGCTAAACTTCTACCCTAGACCGCGAGCTTTTATTTCTGCAATTACGTTTGATGTGGCACCTTATCAAGTGCCTTCTTAAATCTAAAGACAGTATATCCCCTCATTCCTCTTTAGCTAGAACATGTGTTACTTACTCAAAGAACTCCAACAGACTGGAGAAATTATGTCCTTCCTATAAAGTGGTGACTATCTGTGGCCTAATGTGTTTTATACAATTGCAGGATTGCATCCCTGCTTTTGTATTCTGTACCTTGTTCAATGAGGGAAAGCGTTCTATCTGTTTCCTGACTACCTTATCTACCTGTCCTAGCACCTTCCAAGGATTTGGAGACATATACTCCAAAATCTGTCACTTTCTCTTTCATTATTCTCCTGTTTATTGTGCCTTGCCTTGCTTAGTTTTCTGTCCCAAAATCCAATACCTCACACTTCTCTGTGCCACTTTTCTGTCCATTCAACTAAACAATTTTGTTAGGCAAAAGCAATCAAGGGTTATCGGTGATAGATATGGGAGTAGAATTCAAAACTCAGACAGATCAGCCACTTTCTTATGGATAAGCGGACCAAGCTGAAAGGGCTGAAAAGTCTACTTCTATTCCAATTTCATATGCCCATAAAACACTGATATCATTCTGGAGTGAATAGCAATTTTCTTCAATTCAACTAGACGGCCAGCTTTTGTGACATCTGCAATTTTCCTAATCGTGCCCCCAACATTTCATTTTAAGTCATTAGTCTGTATGGCAAACAGAAAGGGTCTCAACATTAAGGTCTGTGAAACAGCACCAGAAACCATGCTGCATTTGTAAAAACATGTCAATGCCTACCCTTCAATCCTTGTCAATTTTGGATCCCTTTCATTCGACCAGTTATCATGCGGGACCTGTCAAATGCCTCAAACATCCATTTGAGTACCTTATTAATACTGCTTGTTACTTTCTCAAATAACTTTATTAAGTTAGTAAAACACAATCTTCTGTTTTCAAAATCATGCTGACTATTCCTGATGAATCTGTGCCCTACGAAGTGTCTCTCAGAATTGGTTCTAATAATTTTCCCAACACTAAGTCAGAATGATAAGCCTATAATAATTTGGCATATTCATCACCCCTAAGTGCTCAGACTTCCAATCTTCTGGAGGATTGTCTGTACCCCATGCTGGGCACCTTCATTTGTGGGCAGCATGGTGACTCAGTGGTTAGCACTGCTGCCTCACAGCGTCAGGGACCCAGATTCAATTCCAGCCTTGGGTGATTGTCTGTGTGTAGTTTGTACATTCTCCCCATTTCTGTGTGGGTTTCCTCTGGGTGCTCCAGCTTCCTCCCACAGTCCAAAGATGTGTAGGTTAGGTGAGTTGGCCATGCCAATATTTAGGGGTGTGTAGTATTTAGGGGTGTATAGTTTAGGTACATTAGTCAGGGGAAGTGTAAAGTAATAGGGTCGGGGAATGGGTCTGGGTGGGTCCTCTTTGGAAGGTTGACGTGGGCTTATTGTGCCAAATGGCCTGTTTCCATACTGTTGGGATTTGATGATTTAGTGCGGATTGGAAAAATGATCCTCAGAGAATCCACTATTTCCTCACTTATTATACTTCTTCCAATTACTCCAACCAGAGTTAATCTGACCCTTAATTTCCAATCCCATGCAACCACATCTACTTATAACTCATCAAGGAAATGGTTGAGGAACTGAATAATTACTTTGCATCGGTTTTCGCAGTGGACGACATGAGTAATAGCCCAAAAATTCAAGAGAGTCATGGGGCAGAGCTGATATGGTGGCCATCACCAAGGAGACGATGCTAGAAAATCTGAGGGGTCTGAAGGTGGATAAATCACCTGGACCAGATGGACTACATCCCAGAATTCTAAAGGAGATAGCTGAAAAGATAGTGAAGGCGTTAGTGGTGATCTTTCAGGAATTAATAGAGTCAGGGAGGGTCCCAGAGGACTGGAAAATGACTAACGTGACACTCCAGTTTAAAAAGGGAGTATGGTAAAAGATGGAAAATTACAGGCCGATTAGTCTAAGCTCAGTCATGGGTCAGATTTTGAAGTCCATTGTGAGGGATGAGATCTCTGAATACTTGGAAATGTGTAGTAAAATAGGGCAAAGTCAGTATAGTTTCATCAAAGGGAGGTCATGTATGACAAATCTGCTAGAATTCTTTGAGGAAGTAACGAGCATGTTAGACTAAGAAGATCCAATGGGTATTTTCTACCTGGGCTTGGATCTTGCTGAAGAAGATAATCTTCCAAAGTGTTAGAGCCAAGTTGCTAGCATGGATAGAAGCTTGGCTTTCTGGCAGAAAACAGAGAGTGGGGATAAAAGGGTAAATGTTGTCCCTTGTTCAAGAAGGGGAGTAGAGGCAACCAGAGATACACCAGTGAGCCTTATTTCGGTTGTGAGTAAAGTGTTGGAGGGTTATAAGAGATAGGATTTATAATCATCTAGAAAGGAATAAGTTGATTAGGGATAGTCAACACGGTTTTGTGAAGCGTAGGTCGTGCCTCACAAACCTTATTGAGTTGTTTAAGAAGGTGACCAAACAGGTGGATGAGAGGAAAGTGGTTGGTGTTGTGTATATGGATTTCAGAAAGGCATTTGATAAGGTTCCCCATGGTAGGCTATTGCAGAAAATACAGAGGCATGGGATTAAGGGTGATTTGGAGGTTTGGATCAGAAATTGGCTAGCTGAGAAAAGACAGAAGGTAGTGGTTGATGGGAGATATTCATCGTGGAGTTTAGTTACTCGCAGTGGACCGCGAGGAACTGTTTTGGGGCCACTTCTGTTTGTCAATTTTATAAATGACCTGGATGAAAGCGTAGGAGGTTGGGTTAGTAAACTTGCAGATGTCACTAAAGTCAGTGGAGTTGTGGATAGTGATGAAGCATGTTGCAGGTTACAGAGGGACATAGATAAGCTGCAGAGCTGGGCTGAGAGGTGGCAAATGGAGTTTAATGCAGAAAAGGTATGTTGCCTGGTATGGAGGGAAGGTGTTATGAGGAAAGACTGAGGACTTGAGGTTGTTTTCATTGAAGAGAAGAAGGTTCAAAGGTGCCTTAATTGAGATATATAAGATAATCAGAGGGTTAGATAGGATGGATAGTGAGAGCCTTTTTTGTCGGACGGTGATGGCTATCACAAGGGGACGTAGCTTTAAATTGAGGGGTGATAGATATAGGGCAGATGTCAGAGGTAGTTTCTTTACTCAGACAGTAGTAGGGGCATGGAATGCACCGCCTGCAACAGTAGTAAACTCACAAACTTTCAGGGCATTTAAATGATCTTTGGATAAACATATGGATGAAAATGGAATCGTGTAGGTTAGGTAGGCTTCAGATTTTTTGTATCTCAGTTTTACTCTTACTTTGTAACTATGATCTTTCGTTCGAGACATCCCACAAGTGGAAACATGATCTCACCATCTCTGCTGTCAAATCTTCTCAGAATCTTATATGTTTCAATAAGATCACCTTCCATTCTTCAAAACTCTAATGAATAATAAAGACCTAAGCTGTTTGGCCATTCTTGATAAGTCAATCCCTTTACACCAGGGATCAGCTTTTGAAATTCCTTCAAAGCCAGTGTTTTCTTTTTTAAATATGGGGATTAAAACTGTATGTGTGATCTCAGTAACATCCTGTATAGTTTTAGCAAGACTTTCCTAAACTGAGGGGTTGGTGAGCTTAGTTGGCTGGACGGCTGGTTTGCAATGAAGAGTAGTGACAACAGTGCGGGCACAATTCCTGCACCAGATAAGGTTATTCTGAAGGACTTTGCTTCTCAATTTCTCCACTTACCTGAGGCATGGTGACGCTTAGTATAAACGACCACCAGTCACCTCTCTCTAATGAGAGATCAGTCCTATGGTCTGCTAGGACTATGATGATTTTACATTTACTTTTAAATTCCAAGCCCCTAGCAATTAAGGACAAAATTCCACTTGCATTCTTAATTACTTGCTGCACCTGCGTGCTAACTTCTTGTGTTTCATGCACAAGATCACCCAAATCCCTCTCTGCATTTAAATAATAGTCTGCCTTTTAATTCTTCTTTCCAAAATGTGTGAGCTTACACTTTCCGACATTAAACTCCATCTGCCAGGTTTTTTATCCACTCGTTTTATTTGTAACCCTTTGCAGCTTCTTTATGTCTTCATCACAATATGTCCTCTCACCTATTTTTGTACGGTCAGCAAATTTGGATACATTACACTCCCCACCCCAAGTCATTAAATCTCGATAGTAAATTTTATTAGAAGACATTTTACAATGGCTAAAGGTACCTAGAAGCAGGGTTACTGCCCAGTATCACGCCTGAAAAGGAGTCTTCTGCCTTAGCATCACTTTGCACCATTTCCCCAGTAAGTAAATGGGAGAACTTAGCCTTCAATGAGCACAGGATTACTTGATCGATCAGTGAACTGCATCATGTTACAGTGCCAAACCAAACAGATATTTGACCTGTCCACATGGTTATGTTTCCTTGATTGGGGATAATTCAAATCTGTCAAACTATCCTTGAGGATAATCAGTGACTGATGGGAAAATCTGTCACAGTATCTCTTTTTAAATGACTCATGAATCAGCTATTTGAATGGGGTATCAGCTGACTGATGGAGCTTATCCCTGTTAGAATCAGATGAGTGGGGAAACAACTTGGGGCAAAGAAATGCCAGACTGTCTGATCTTGGACAGCTTTCAGCAGCAACACGAGTGGTATGGTATGCTGTGGTTCAGCCAGTGAGTCTGAGTTGCTGAGGCAACATGCAGTTTTACACACATGTAAATTAATGCATTTATAGATTATTCGCAATCTGTTATGACATATGACTCCCAGAGTGGGAATTGCATCGAGAGACATTGGCTCCGAGGCAAATATGCAACTCTCTGTAAAAGACCTTCCTGTGAAACTGTTATTCATGATAACTTAACAAAACCATAGAATAAACATATTTTGTGTGGTATGCTGAGCTAACCAATTTAGAGTCAGTATTATAGACTTTGAATCTGCAGTGTGATTTGTTAATGCTGCTGCGAGCTCTTAACTGGGTCTTCAACCTAATGGCCTCCAATTCTGGTTTGTTTAAAGGAGAGGCACATCCGATTGTTAGCTGAAATGTATGACAAAGAGCTTAGCCAGAAAAGACAAAATAATAAAGACACCATATCACCCGCATTATCGCGCACAGAGAAGAAGCGGTTTGAGAGGAAACAGAAGCAGAAGCAGTCCCAAGGGCCAACTATTTTACGAACAACATACTACAAGGCAAAGCCTTCAGAGGAAGCTGGAGATGAAGAGATGGCAGAGGATGAGCGTAAGTGCATATGTTTGAGAACTGGATGAGAGTTTTTAAGTTAAGCATAATTGGCTGTAAAGCACGTTGAAAGATCTTGATATTAGATTAGATTACTTACAGTGTGGAAACAGGCCCTTCGGCCCAACAAGTCCACACCGACCCGCCGAAGCGCAACCCACCCATACCCCTACATTTACCCCTTACCTAACACTACGGGCAATTTAGCACGGCCAATTCACCTGACCCGCACATCTTTGTGACTGTGGGAGGAAACCGGAGCACCCGGAGGAAACCCGGAGGAAACCCACGCAGACACGGGGAGAACGTGCAAACTCCACACAGTCTGTCGCCTGAGTCGGGAAGACTTGTTGAAGATGTGATATCAACACAAGTGTATTCTGTAATACTTAATAATGGAGTGATAGATGTAGATGTCTTTGGTTCGGAACAGAGGAACACAAATATGCTGTTCAACCCATTGATCCTGCTCTGCCACTAATACAATCAGACTGATCGAACACTTCAATGTCCACCTGATCCCCATAGCCCTTTACATTATTGGTAATCAAAAATCTATCAATTTCTCTTTAAACCTCATTATACCTGTGTTTAACATGGAGGAGCACTAATTCATAATAAATGGTAATCAGCAGGAGGTTTCTTTCCCTATGTTTGACCTGATGCCATGAGACTTCATGGTGAATGAAGCAACTATTGAGCACTCACAGAGCAACCCATTCCCAGGGCAACTGTACACCACTGTGTTGTATAGTACTCTAATCTGGAGCCATTGTGAGCCGCTGTATATCAGGCTCTGTCTCGTGACTCTGCACCTTCTCTAGACTAACAATCTGCTGCTCCCTTCCTTCTGTCTTTGCTCCAAGAGCAGAGAGTGTGACATCTGCTGTTACAGCTTCACCAAACTCAGTGAACAACTAGAGGAAATAACACTGCCATAATTAGAAGTTGAAACATTGCACTGGTACAGTGTTGGACAAACTGCAGCAAATTTTACCTGATGTGTTAAAAAAAGGAAATTATTAAACTTCATCACCTTGATAAGCATAAAATTAAAACTGTATTAAATTTGCTGAAGATTGGCATCTGGTGACTTGAAAAGGAGGCCAAGATCTTTTGGTGCATTGATCTTTAGTTTAGAAAAGGCATCATGTGTCTGCACAGGCTTGGTGGGCTGAAAGGCTTGTTCATGTGCTGTATTGTTCTTTGTTTTTTGTTCTATAATCTTCATTGTACACTTTAGCAAAACAACAGTGCTAAATGGGGCCAATTTAGCACAAATGTAGATACCTAAGACTGACTATTGACATCAGCTGAATTATGTTCAGTCACAGTTTGTAACTTCAGCATATCCCTGACACTACGGTCCAATGATGAATGCGAGAAAGCATACCAGGAGCAGCACAAACTATGCCTAAAAATGAGGTGCAACCTTTCCATGCTAAACAGTGGAAAGAGCTTGCAATAGAGCATAGCAAACTCCCAACCACCAGATCAGATCAATTAACCTTGGACACTGTTTCCCTCATGTTTAAAGAAACAAAGCAAACATTTTTGAACTAAGTCTATAATTCTACTGAAGAGAAATTCTGTTCAACCTGTAACAGCTTTACTATTAATTTTGTAATCATGACACTTTATTTAGTTTTTACCTGATTTCAGTATGTTGGCAACATCAGCAAAGATGCATTTACAGTCCATCATGTGTTCCAGAAGGTGCTAGTGGGCTGCATCTTCGAACTTCACAATTCACATATTGTTGATGCTCTGTGGTGTCTTTGGGCAGTGAATTTCAATGTCACAGGAATATGCAGCTGCCTAAAGATGAAACATGACAATGCATTATATAGAGTCATAGAGATGTACAGCATGGAAACAGACCCTTTGGTCCAACTTGTCCATGCTGACCAGATATCCCAACCCAATCTCGTCCCACCTGCCAACACCCGGCCTATATCCCTCCAAACCCTTCCTATTCATATACCCATCCAGATGCCTTTTAAATATTGCAATTGTACCAGCCTCCACCACTACCTCTGGCAGCTCATTCCATACAAGTACCACCCTCTGTGTGAAAAAGTTGTCCCTTAGATCTCTTTTATATCTTTTCCCTCTCACTCTAAAACTATGCCCTCGAGTTCTGGACTCCCCCACCCCAGGGAAGAGACTTTGTCTATTTATCCAATTCATGCCCCTCATGATTTTATAAAACTCGATAAGGTCACCCCTCAGCTCCAACGTTTGTAGGAGGATTTTATGCTGAGGTTGAATTAGGATTGAGAGGTTCACATAGTAGGAGCAATTAGGATTTAACAAGGCCTCAAGTGTGCCTGAATTCCCTGAAAGGTTCACTGACTCCAAAGTTCTGCCTAGCAACTTTCTGAGATCGAACCAAACTGCTCACAGCCTTGGTGTCCTTTTGGCCTCATCCATCCCTGGTTCACCTCATCCACTGCTGAAACCCTCTGTTACCTCTGGCGTCACCCATTCTGATCCTCTTCTGCCCAGCATCCCACCCACCATTGTCCGGAAACTTGATCATATCCAAAACTCTACTGCTCAGATCCTAAGTTTCATCCATCCGTGACGCTGGCTTGCAAAATCTCAACTTTCATCTGTTTATCTCTGTAATCTTTCTCTGCCTGACAACTACCCTGAGGTCCCTGCACTCTCTCAGATCCCCAGCTTTAATCAGAGCACCATTGTGGGCTTGGTGCTTCGCCCTCAAATTTTCCCCTTTAACTTCTCTGACATTTGCACTTTCTTGAAGATGGTTGTTAAAACCAACCTCTTTCACTAAGCCTTCGGTCATCTGTCTAAATGTCACGCTATGTGGTTCAGTGTTAAATTTTGTTTGATAATGTGCTTCAGGAGCCTGTTGGTTACTTTACTGCTTGAAAAGGCAGTGTCTGACTATAGGTTGCTGTTGTGTACCCAGAGATAACTGTGGACGTATGTTCATGCAGTACATTAAAATAAGTTTAGAACATTGTTTAGTAATTAAGGCAGCTAACATTGATGTGTCAAGACACTTCTGTTTTCTCCCTACACCAGTTGTGAGGCACCGGGCAATATTTAGTGTATTTAGTGAATACATGCATTGCAACATAAATTTGCAAGATAATGAGATTAGATACTGCTAAAATGTACATGCACAGAATAAATTGGAAACTAGCATTGAAGTAGGCAAACTCTAAGGGGTACATAACGTGCTGTCTGTCTGCATCTTAATGTTTTAGTGCTTTTTATGCATTCATTCATGGGAAGTGAGCACTGCTGACAAGGGCAGGGATAATTGCTTATTCCTAATTGCCATCATGAATCACTGCATTTCATTTGATTAATGTGCCTGCATTTAGGGAGTTCAAAATGTTTACATAACGGCAGTGAAGGAATACAATCCAGTTCCAAGTTAGGATGGCCTTGAAGGGAAATTTTCAGATGGCGGTGTTCCCATTCTTCGGCTGCCCGTGGCTTTCTAGATGGCAAAGATTGAAGGGAGCTTCGTGAATGGCTGCAGTGCATCTTGTCAACACTGGTACAACTGAGCTTCAGTCATTCTTGCTCTCAGCTGACCGATATGACAGTATGACAATTCAGTAAAACATGGCACAAGATCTCTAATGAACATGACAGCCTATTTGTTGGTTAACAAGTGAAGAGAGATGAGCAAAATGAGGAATCATGTTCATTATATTTGTTCCAAAAATTCTGTGTAGTGAAGTGGTGACAATGTTGGACAGGTGGCAGAGGGGGTGACTATGTAAAGGTGTGGGTCAGGTGTTGATCAAAGGACTGTTTTGTCCTGTATTCTGTTGAGCTCTTTCAGATTTGTAGGGGCCTTGCTCATTCAGCCAAGTGGAGAATATTCCATTGTGCTCCTGACTTCAATCTTTTGGTTCTGGGACTCAGGAAGTGAGCACTTGCCAAAGAATTCCCAGTTTCTAGCCTACTTTTGTAGGTGAGGCATTTGTATGGCTATTAGGTTTCTGGTCAGTGCTAACCCTTATGATGTTAATGGGAGGAAATTCAGACATGGTAATCCTGTTGAATATCAGGGAAAGGTGCGAGCCTGTCTTGTTGGAGATCATCGTAACTTGAATTATGAGATGTGATCATACTTGCATTAATCAGGCCAAGCTTCAATATTGTCCAAGTGCATAATAATAGGGCATAATCAGATTCAACCCCAGTCTTCAAGTTTAGACTTGATACATGTGTCAATGGGACCAGGCTGACCCCAAAGCAGTGGTATTGTGAACAGGAATATGATTGATGGCTGATATTCCACCAAGTGGCACACAATGGGTTAAAGCTCAGAGGTTTAAAATAAAGCAGTTTGATAATACACATAGAAAAGAAATAGCTACATTTAAGTGGTGCTGGTTGCTATAACATGCTTTGTGGCCAGTAAAGTCCATTTGAAGGCTGATCACTATTGTTACAAGGCTGATGCAGTAAATAACTTGGACACAATATGGTTGTATAAAGGGTAAATGAGGCAAGTTTCCAGCTCATCTGTTGTTTGCTGGATATGTTGGCTGAGGGATAAATGTTAGATAGATAAAGGTTGGATTTGCTTGCTTGTCTTCAAATAGTGACATGGGATCTTTATTCTGAATATGCAGGCAACACATTGCTTTAACACAAATTAAAACCGAAAAATTGCAGATGTTGGAGATCTTGTTAAATTGACCCATTTTGTGGGACGTGAGCGTTCCGGTTGGCCAACATTTATTGCCTGTGCCTAGTTGCCCTTGAGATGGTGGTGGTGGGTGAGCTGCCTTCTTGAACTGCTGCAATCCACCTGCTGTGGGTTGACCCACAGTGCCATTCAGGAGGGAATTCCAGGATTTTGATCCAACAACAGTAAAGGAACAGCGATGTATTTCCAAGTCAGGATGGTGAGTGGCTTGGAGCGGAACTTGAAGGTGGTGGTGTTCCCATATACATACTACCCCTGTCCTTCTAGATGGAAGTGGTTGTGGGTTTGAAAGGTGCTGTCTGAGGATCTTTGGTGAATTTCTGCAGTGCATCTTGTAGATAGTACACACTGCTGTTACTGAGTATCGGTGGTGAGGGAGTGGATGCTTGTGGATGCAGTGCCAATCAAGTGTACTGCTTTTTCCTGGATGGTGTTAATCTCCTTGAGTATTGTTGGAGCTGCAGCCATCCAAGCAAGTGGGGAGTATGCCATCACACTCCTGACTTGAGCCTTATAGATAATGGACAGGCTTTGGGGAGTCAGTATTCCTAACCTCTGACTAGCTCTTGTAGCCATTGCATATATGTGGTGAGCCCAGTTGAGTTTCTGATCAATGCTAACTCCCAGGATGTTGGTAGTGGGCGATTCAGTGATGGTAACAACATTGAATGTCAAGGGGCCTTAGTTAGATTGTCTCTTGTTGGTGATAGCCATAGCCAGGCATTTGTATGGCACGAATGTTACTTGTCACTGGTCAGTCCAAGCTGGATATTGTCCAGATCTTGTTACATTTCGACAAGGACTGCTTCAGTGTCTGAGGAGTCGCAAGTGGTGCTGAACATTGTGCAATCATTGGTGAATATGCCCACCTCCTACCTTATGATGGAGGGAAGGTCATTGATGAAGCAGCTCAACATAGAACAATACAGCGCAGAACAGGCTCTCCAGCCCTCGATGTTGTGCCAACTTGTGAATTAATCTAAGTCCACGCCCTTACACTATCCCACCATCCATCCATATGCTTATCCAAGGACTGTTTAAATGCCCCAAATGTGGCTGAGTTAACTACATTGGCAGGCAGAGCATTCCACGCCCTTACCACTCTCTGAGTAAAGAACCTGCCTCTGACATTTGCCTTAAATCTAATACCCCTCAGTTTGCAGCTATATCCCTTAATAGAAGCTGATGTCATCATCCTGGGAAAAAGACTCTCACTGTCCACCCTTATCTAATCCTCTGATCATCTTGTATGTCTCTATTAAATCCCCTCTTAGTCTTCTCTCCAATGAGAACAGACCCAAGTCCCTCAGCCTTTCCTCATAAGATCTTCCCTCCAGACCAGGCAACATCCTGGGAAATCTCCTCTGCACCTTTTCCAATGCTTCCTGTAATGGGGCGACCAGAACTGCAAACAATACTCCAAGTGAGGCCGCTCTAGTATTTTGTACAGTTGCAGCATGACATCACGGCTCCGGAACTCAATCCCTCTACCAATAAAACCTAACACACCATATGCCTTCTTAACAGCATTATCAATCTGGGTGGCAACTTTCAGGGATCTATGTACATGGGCATCAAGATCCGTCTGCATATCCACACTACCAAGAATCTTTCCATTGACCCAGTATTCTGCCTTCCTGTTATTCTTCTCAAAGTGAATCACCTCACATTTATCTGCATTGAACTCCATTTGCCACCCCTCAGCCCAATTCTGCAGTTTATCCAAGTCCTGCTGCAACCTGCAACATTCTTCCACACTGTCCACTACTCCACCGACTTTAGTATCAACTGCAAACTTACTAACCCATCCACCTATGCCTGCATTCAAGTCATTTATAAAAATGACAAAGAGCAGTGGTCCAAAAACAGATCCTTGTGGCACACCCCTAGTAACTGGACTCTAGGCTGCATATTTTCCATCAACCACCACTTGCTGCCTTCTTATAGAAAGCCAGTTTCTAATCAAAACTGCTAAATCACCCTCAATCCCATGTCTCTGCATTTTCTCCAAATGCCTACCATATGGAACCTTATCAAATGCCTTACTGAAGTCCATGTACACCACATCAACTGCCATATCCTCATCCACATAATTGGTCACCTTCTCAAAAAACTCAGTGAGTATTGAGACACGACCTGCCCTTGACGAAACCATGTTGACTATCTCCAGTGCTTGCTAGATGACTATAAATCCTACCTCTTATAATCCTTTTCAAAACTTTTCCTACAACAGATGTAAGCTCACCAGTCTATAATTACCTGGATCATCTCTACTGCCCTTCTTGAACAAGGGCACAAAAATTGCCCTTGTCCTCCAATCCTCTATAGGCAATGACGACTCAAAGATCAAGGCCAAAGACTCTGCCATCTCCTCCCTAGCTTCCCAGAGAATCCTTGGATAAATTCCATCTAGCCCAGAGGACTTATCTACTTTCACACCTTCTAGAACTGACAACACCTCCTCCTTACTAACCTCAATCTTTTCTAGTCGAATAGTCCGTATTTCAGTCTTCTCTTCTACAATATTCTCCTTTTCCTGAGGGAAAATAGATGAAAAATATTCATTTAGCACTTCTCCAATCTCCACAGGACTCAAACACAATTTCCCACTTCTGTCTTTGACTGGCCCTATTTATACCCTAGCTGAAAATGTGTTGCTGGTTAAAGCACAGCAGGTCAGGCATCATCCAAGGAACAGGAAATTTGACGTTTCGGGCACAAGCCCTTCATCAAGATTTATACCCTATTTATACCCTAGTCATTCTTTTATTCCTCACATATCTATGGAAAACTTTTGGGTTGTCCTTTATTCTACCTGTTAAAGACAGCTCATGTCCCCTCCTTGCTCTTATTAACTCTCTCGTTAATTCCTTCCTAGCTAATCTGTAACTGTTCATCACATCATCTGCAACATCTCGTCTCAACGTCACGTAAGCCTCCCTCTTCTGCTTAACAAGAGATACAATTTTGTTAGTAAACTGCAGTTCCCTTACCTTATCACTTCCTCCCTGACTGACAGAGACATACCTATCAAGGACATGCAATATCTGTTCTGTAAATCAGCTCCACATTTTGATTGTCCACATCCCCTGCATTTTGCTGCCCCATTTCATGCCTCCTAAGTCTTGCCTAATTGCAGGATAATTGCCCTTCCCCCATCTATACTTTTGCCCTGTGGCACGTACCTATCCCTTTCCATCGCTAAACTAAATGTAACCGAATTATAGTCACTCTCTCCAAAGTGCTCACTTACCACTAAATCAAACATTTGACTGGTTCATTACCAAGTACTAGATCCTGTGTGGCCTCCCCTCTTGCCGGCCCTTCGACATACTGTGTTAGGAAATCCTCCTGTATACATTGGACAAAACCTGATCCATTCGACATACTAGAGTTATAGCATTTCTAATCCATGTTGGGAATGTTAAAGTCTCCCATAATGACCACCCTGTTCCTTTCACTCCCACCCAGAATCCTCTGGGTGGGAGGTTTGCCAATCCTCCCCTCCACATCCCTGGAATTCTGCAGAGGCCTATTAAAAATTCCCAGCAGTGTGACCTCTCCTGTCCTGTTTCTAACCTCAGCCCATACCATCTCAAAAGACGAGTCCTCATCAAAAGTTCTTTCAGCCACCGTTATACTGTCCTTGACTAACAGAGTCACACCTCCCCCTCTTTTACCACCTTCCCTGATCTCAATGAAAGATCTAAACCCTGGGACCTGCAACATCCATTCCTGACCCCCTCTATCCATGTCTCTGAAATGTCCACAACTTCGAAATCCTAGGTACCTGTCCATGCTGCAAGCTCACCTACCTTATTCTGGATACTCCTGGCCTTGAAGTAGATACACTTCAAACCAGCTTGCAGTCTGTCAGTACACTCCTATGACCGTGAAACTCCATGTACTCCCTACTCATATCCTCCTGTGACTGGAACTGCACCACAGGATCCAATCCCCCCTGCTGAGCTAGTTTAAACCCACCTGAATAGCACTAGCAAATTTCCCACCCAGGATGTTACTACCCCTCTGGTTCAAATGAAGACCATCCTATTTGTAGAGGTCCTACCTTCCCCAGAATGAGCCCCAATTATTCATATACCTGAAACCCTCCTTCCTGCATCATTCCTGCAGCCATGTGTTCCTCCCCCAGTTCCTCACCTTGCTATCACGTGGCACGGGTAACAAACCAGAGATAGCAACTCTGTTAGTTCTAGCTCTCAGCTTCCACCCTACCTCCCTGAAATCATGCTTTATATCCCTATCCCTCTTTCTATCTATGTCATTGGTACCTAAGATTGCTGTGAAAACTTCAGCCTTATCTTTTGCACTGATGTGCTGGGCTCTTCCGTCATTGAGGTTGGAGATAGTTGTGGAAGCACCTCCTGCTGTAAGCTGTTTAATCATCCACCACTCTTCACGACTGGATGTGGCAGGACCCAGGGGTTAGATCTAATCTGTTCATTGAGGGATCACTTAGCTTTGTCTATCACTTGCTGCTTCTATTGTTTGGCATACCAGTAGTCCTGTTTGGTGGTTTCACCAGGTATACCTGCTACTGCTCCTGGCATGCCCTTCTGCACTCTCCATTGAACTAGGGTTGATCCCCTGGCTTGATGGTAATAGCTGGGTGGGGGATATACCAGGCCATGAAGTTACAGATTGTGCTGGAGTACAGTTCTCCTGCTGTTGATGGCCCACAGCACCTCATGGATGCCCAGTCTTGAGTTGCTAGATCTGACAGTGCCACACAAGACGATGAAGGTTATTCTTAATGCGAAGGAAGGACTTGTTCTCCACGAGGACCGTGCAGTGGTTGCTCTTATCGATACTGTCATCGACAGATGCAGCTGGCAGATTGTAAGGATGAGGTCAAGTATGTGTTTCCCTCTTGTTGTTTCCCTCACCACCTGATGCAGACCCAGTCTAGCAGCAATGTCCTTTAGGACCTCATCAGCTCGATCAGTAGGACTGAGCCACTATTGGTGGTGGACATTCAAATACCCCACCTAGAGTACATTTTGTGCCCATGCCATCTGAGATAAAACAAAATGCTTGAAAAATTGAGCAGGTCTCAGAGCAGTTGTGGAGAGGGCAAGTGTTAACATTTGAGTCCAGTTACTTCTTTGGAACTGAAGAGAGGTATAAAAGTAATGGGTTTTACGCTATTGAGGAAGGGGTGGAGAAAGTTAAGAAGAAGGGCAGGACAGGGGAAGGTGAGGGAAGATTGAAGCTCAAAGGAGTTATAGATAAAAAGACAAAGGGGTTGTAGAGAAAAAAAAAGGCAGGATATGTGCTCAATTGACTGAAGGCAAAATATTAAAATGGAGGACAGAGTTTACCATCTGAAGTTTTTGAGCATAATATTTAGTCCAGAAGGTTGTAAAGTGCACCTGCACACGGTTCTGAACAATAATCATATTGGATTTAAAACATCACCTCGGCTTCTCCCTCCACAGATGCTGCTAACCTGTTGAGTTTCTTCAACATTCTCTATGGTTATTTTAGTGTAATCAATGTAGCTGTTGGTGTCAGTGGAGTTGTAATGGATCTGAGTAGATAGCCTATCCCAGGAGATGGACGACAAAAAAGGCAAGAGCTAGAGATGGACAGAGGAAAATGGAATTAAGGCGACAGTCGGATCAACCATGATTTCATTGAATAAACGAGAGGCTGAATGGCTTATTTGCGCTCTTGTTTTTATGATCATTGGAATGCTTAAGAAATTCAGTGTGACTAACCGGTGAAGCATTTTGAGAACTTTTGACTTTAATTGGTGCAAGGATTTGCTTCATTTTGACTCCTTGCAACCAACACTTGTTTCTGGGAAATTGAATTTGAGGATTTGAAAAGACTCCACGTTCTGGAAATCTTCAAACCTGCACATAGTTCAATGTTATAACCTGTAGAAAATGCCCATAATCAAAGTCACTGTCATTTCGAACAGCTTTGAATCAGAGCCAACATAAGTCACGTTGCAATCACCTTGAAGGGATTTGTGATTTCGAAAATACAATTTCTTACAGAATGTTGCGTTGAAATTAAAAATAGGAAATACACACCATTAGTTTACCAAAGAAAGAATTAAGACAGATCACTGTCATAGGGAGGGTTTTCTATCAGCTCTTCAGTTCAATTTAACTGATTTGTTTTGTCTGTTAACAGAAGCCAGCTCTGCGAGTGGTGAAGATGCAACTCTACTATTTTTGGACGATCAACTCATTAAGCACATGGAACAAGTGATTAACATTTCTCAGGCACCAAATCCTGCAGTGGAACCAGTCACAAAGATCAATCCAGAGGCAGCAACAACATCAAGACAACAGATGAATTTCTCTGCTGCTGCTAGCCCTATCCCTATCATTGCTTTTGCAGGTCCTAGTGATATCACTAGCAGTACTAACATGACCAACTCTTCTGCAACCATCCTAAGCAGACACACTGCAACACCCAACCAATCCAATACCACTAGCCCTACAAGTGCAACCAACACCATTACTTCTGACACATTTACCACCAAAACTCTTGCTTCTGGTCTCTCTATACCTTCCACAGCAATCACACCTTCCAACAACATTCCAAATTCCATCACGACAAATGCAAGCCATACCTCAACTGCACAACCTTCTGCCAACACCACAGTGTCCCTTCAACCACCCAGCTCTGCTCCTGTGTCTAGTGCAGACATCTCCACAATTCCCAGCAGCGAGGTTCCTATTGCCATTCCCATCATTTCCATTGTTGATCCTTCGAGTACTGCAGCCCCCATCAGCACTGCAACCACAACCTCGAGCTCCGCACCTACTTCAGCCATCACAACTGTTGCTGCTGCCCTCATTACTACAGCAGTCACTACAAGCACTGCACCTCCAGCTACAACTGTGAGCACCACAGTCCACTCTACTACGGGCACCACAGCCCCCATCACTACAAGCACCACAGTCCCAATCACTACGAGCACCACAGCCCCAACCACTACGAGCACCACAGCCTCCACAACCATGAGCACCACAGTCCCAACCACCACAGTCCCCACCACCACAAGCACCACAGTCCCCACTACCACGGTCCCCACCACAAGCACCACAGTCCCCACTACCACAGTCCCCACCACTACGAGCACCACAGCCCCCACCACCATGAGCACCACAGTCCGTACTACCACAACAGCCACTATACCCACCACTGAGCCTCTGACTACTGCGGTCACCACCACAACCAATGTACCCACAACCACCAAACCCACAACAACCACTGTGCTTACCACAACCACCATACCCACCACATCTCCAACCACTACGATTGTTAGCACAACCACCACTCAAAGGGCAACCACAACAACGACTACACGTTCTCCAAAATCTAGAATAACTTCTTTTGCCAGAAGGAGGTCGCAGGTAGAGGTGACACGGAGGCAGCGTGTGAGCCACAAGCCAAATAATAGCTACAAAAGTTTTGGTAAGTGAATCACCCATCAACATTGAATCTAGATTTTATGGCACAAATACCACCCCAATTGTTGAGAAATCTGCTGTACTTTGACAACTGAGATAGTTGTAATGGTTCTTTTATTTTTATCATTTTATTCGCTGACCTTTCGGACAGACTTATGGACGGTCAATGAAATAAATAAAAACATGAAGACAGATCCCAGATAGACGCAAAGAGATCAGACAAAACACTGATGGATAGATAACCTTATCTTGAAATAGATAATCCCAGAATGGTTTCTTCCATTGCAGATTGTCTGAGAGTCAAACAGCACAGAAACAAACCCTTTGGTCTAAAATGTCCATGCCGACCAGACATCTCAATCTGACCTATTCCCATTTGCCAGCATTTGGCCCACATCCCACTAAACCCTTCCTCTTCATTTACCCATCCAGATGCCTTTTAAATGATCTAATTATATCTGTCACCACCACTTCCTCTGGCAGCTCATTCCATACACGCACCACCCTCTTTGTGAACAAGTTACTCCTCATGTCCTTTTAAATCTTTCTCCTTTCATCTTAAACATATGCCCTCTAGTTTTAGACTACCCCATCTACGGAAAAAGACCTTGGCTATTCACCTTACCCGTGACCCTCATGATTTTATAATCCTCTATCAGGTCACCCCTCAGCCTCTGCCGTTTTGGGGAAAAAAAGCCCTGCCTATTCAGACTCCTTCTGTAACTCAAATCTCTGGACACTGTTGTGATTCTCTGATTCTATACGGAAAGTGATATTCCAGACGTGGTCGAACCAGTGCTTTGTATAGCTTTCGCAAGAGTTTTGTCCCTTAATATTCTTGTCCTCTGCGTATGAAAGCCAGGGTAGCATTACCGTTTATGATTAATTTACTCTCTGTCCATGACTTTGCAATGCACATAGACTTTTATTTCTTAACTAAAAATAAAATACAGCAGATACTGGAAATCTGAAACAAACACCAGAGAATTCCAGAGAAACTCAGCAATTTGGCAGCATTTGTGAAGAGAAAAACTGAGTTAATACTGAGTGTATTAGTGACTCTTCTTCAATTGAAGAGGTATACAGTACTCGAAACGATAACTTAGTGTCTCTCTTCTCAGATGCTGCCAGACCTGCTGAGCATCTCCAGCATTCTCTGTGTTAGCTTTTGACCCCTATTCCTCTGTGGGCCTTCACTGTTCCTAACTTGTCATCATTGAGACAGTACTTTGTTCTAATTTTTTTTAGGTCCACTTGCCAATATGGATTAATGCCACAAATATTGACCATTCAATTAATATATGAATACCTCTTGGTAATTTTATGTTTCCATCTACACTGCTTACAGTGTTGAGTACTTTTGTGCAAACTGGGATATTCAGCTGTCTTTACTATTACCTAAATCTTTAATAAATCATGAGTAGTCAAGAGCCCACTTGTTAGTCACATGCGCCCATTAAACTATTTGCTCATTATCCTTAACTCTGTCCTTTGTTGCTAAGCCAATCTACTGCACTCGATACATTGAGCTTCAACATAAGTTAACATCTCTTCTGAGGGCTATTATCAAATATCTTCCACAAGTTACATAAATAACGTTTGTGGACATTTCCCTGCCACTTCTTCCAAACGGAGAAAGTGAGGACCGCAGATACTGGAGAGTCAGAGTCAAAAAGTGTGGCGCAGGAAAGGCACCATCCGAGGAGTTGGAGAGTCGGCGTTTCGGGCATAAGTCTTTCATCAGCAAATTCCTGAATTTGCTGATGAAACGTTGACTCTCCTGCTCCTCGGATGCTGCCTGACCTACTGTGCTTTTCCTGCGCCACACTTTTTGACTTCCTTTAAAACAATTCACTCAGTTTCACATGGCATAATCCATGCTATAGTGATTTAAGCAGTGTTTCTAATAAACTGAACATTTTCAAGGTATTCAGCTTCTCAGTCCTTAATAAGACTTTAATAATTTCTTAACAACAGATGGTTGGCTCACTTGTCTATACATTCCTAATTTTTTCCATTTCGTTTACATAAGCAGTGGAGTAAATGTACAAGTTTCAATCTCAAGTAATGGTTCCTGAATTGAGAGAACTTTGAAGATTATAGAACATAGAACATTACAGCGTAGTACCGGCCCTTCATCCTTCGATGTTGTGCCAACCTGTGGAACCAATCTGAAGAAACACTATTCCATTTTCATCCATATGTTTATCCAATGACCATTTAAATGGCCTTAAATTTGGCGAGTCTCCTACTGTTACAGGCAGTGCATTCCACATCCCTACTACTCTCTGAGTAAAGCAACTACCTCTGACATCTGTCCTATATCTATCACCCCTCAATTTAAAGCTATCTCCCCTCGTGCTCGCCATCACTATTCTAGAAAAAAGGCTCTCACTGTCCGCCCTATCTAACACTCTGACTATCTTATATATCTCAATTAAGTCGCCTCTCAACCTTCTTCTCTTTCATGAAAATAGCCTCAAGTCCGTCAGCCTTTCCTCATAAGACCTTCCCTCCATACCAGGCAGCATCCTTGTAAATCTCCTCTGAACCCTTTCCAAAGCTTCCACATCCTTCCTATAATGTGGTGATCAGTACGCAATACTCCCAAGTGTGACCGCACCAAAGTTTTGTACAGCTGCAGCATGACCTTGTGGTATACACCACATCAATCGCTTTACCCTCAGCCACCAGTTTGGTCACCATCTCAAAGCCTCAATAAGGTTTGTGAGGCACGACCTACCCTTAACAAAACAGTGCTGATTATCCTGAATCAACTTATTCTTCTCTCGATTATTATAAATCCTAAAGCTGTAGTTAGGGTTTCAGCAATGTTCTCAAGTACTTCTATTCAACTATTGGCTGAAAAGAAAAAGCATCTAATCCTAGGGATTTGCAACCCATTAGTTTCATTATCTTCTTCATGACTATTAGAATATAGCACATAGAACAGTACAGCACAGTACAGGTCCTTTGGCCCTTGATATTGTGTCGACCTTTCATTTTACTCGAAAATCAAACTAACCTACATACCCTACACTTTGCAGTCATCCATGTGCCTATCCAAGAGTTGCTTAAATGTCCCTGATGTATCTGACTTTGCTGCCACTGTTGGCCATGCATTCCATGCACCCACCACTCTCTGACATCTCCCCTAAACCTTCCTCCAATCACCTTAAAATTATGCCCTGTCGTAATATCCATTTCCGCCTTGGGAAAAAGTTTCCCGCTATCCACTCTATCCATGCCTCCCATCAACTTGTACACCTCTATCAAGTCTCTCTTCACTTCAGTGAGAGGACCCCCTAGCTCTCTCAACCTTTCGTCATAGAATATGCTCTCCAGTCCAGGCAGCACCTGGGTAAATCTCCTCTGCACCTTCTCTAAAGCTTCCACATCTTCCCTTCAATGAGGTGACCAGAACTGAACATAATATTCCAAGTGTAGTCTAACCAGGGCTTTATAACCTCGCGGCTCTTAATCTCGATCCCCCTCCTCCTGAAAGCCAACACACCATACGCCTGCTTAACAATTCTATCAACCTGTGTGGCAACTTTGGGGGATCTATGGACGTGGACCCCTCTTGTTATGCACGAGGCCAAACCACTCAAAACATTCTTATGCTGGCAGCCCAGACCATAACTTTGCAATTTGTTTTGGTAACAATACAGTGAATGTTACCCGGAGTAAGTTAGCGAGGTTGGCTACCAGATTTTAAAACAGACAAAAATATATTCACAAAATGACACAATGAAACACAAAGAACAGAATAAAGAACCCCCACAGAACTCAGTATATCCAAACAAGACTTAATTATGCTGTTCCAAATATACACAACAGTCCCAATAAGCAAACCCCCTAACCACAGTAAAAATGAAACAAAGTCTTACAGGTCGAAGTTAGAAGGGCAGAAGGAGAGAGAGTCTCGCAGTCTGTTGCCACACAGCTCCACAGCTGAACCCCCCAACTAGTTCTGGACTGAACTGCTCAGCTAGAGAGCTGGCCACACCCCCTTGATTTATACAGGTTACTCGTAAAAACATAAAAGCTTTGGCCTAAAGACTCGTCTGTTTACATATAAACAAAAAGGCCTTTCATCTCTGTACTAAACCCAGCCATTTTGGAGCCCGGCTTGTTTACTACCCCTCTGATAAAAAAAACCAAGGACACAGTATCCTTGAGAAAAGGAACATCTTTTAGAAAAAAGGACCAGCTTTTTGACACCTCCCCACTTAAAAAAAAATGAACCATCAATATCAAAAAATGGCGTAATTTTTAAAACCCTTCAAAAGCAAACTGGTAGTAGTCTAAAACACACATATACACTATACTAACTATATAGATACAAACATGCACAACCACATGCAAATTCAGGCCATGGCACACTAGCCACTGAACACCTCCGTATCTCATTTGAGTCTCGACAACACATTAGCAATCACATTTGTGCGACCTGCCACATGCACAGTTGTCAAACTGAATGGCTGCAACAACAAGCTCCCTGTAAACTGTCTGGCATTTTTGTCCTTGAATTTCTCCACAAATGTCAATGGGTTATGATCAGTGTATAAGATTGTCTCAGATGTGTTGCTGACATTAACACTGAAATGTTGTAATGCCAACACCGAGCTCAAAGTTTCTTTCTCTGTTGAATATTTCTGTTGATGGAACATTCAATTTTCTGGAAAAATACCCGATGGGTCTTTCTAGCCCTTGTCATCTCCTGTGGGACCATTGCACCAATACCCACAACACTGGCATCCATAGCCAGCTTCAAAGGCTTCGTGTAATCGGTGTGGCTAATACTGGGGCAGTGGTTAACACAGTTTTTAGGCTGTCCAATGCCTTCTGACAGTCCACTGTCCACTGAAACTTCTTGTCCTTTTTAACAATTCAGTGAGTGGAGTGGCCACACACCTAAAATTTGGCCCAAACTTTTGGTAAAATCTACTCAATCCCAGGAACTGTAGTACTGCTCTTCTTGTCGATGGTGTGGGAAATTCCCCAATTACTTTCGTTTTCGCATCCTGTGGGGCCTATTGTCCGTGTCCAATAACATGCCCAGGAAGGTGACTTAGGCTTTGGCAAATTCACATTTAGCCAGGTTTACCACCAAGCTTGCCTTCTGAAGTTGATTGAACAAGTCTAACTAATGCTGTAAATTGTTGTGGTTCTGTTCGCGGAGCTGGAAGTTTTTGCTGCAAACGTTTCGTTCCCTGGCTAGGGAACATCATCAGTGCTATTGGAGCCTCCTGTGAAGCGCTGCTTCCGGTATTTATAGTGGTTTGTTCTTGCCGCTTCCGGGTGTCAGTTTCAGCTGTAGTGGTTTGTATATGGGGTCCAGGTCCATGTGTCCGTTAATGGAGTTTGTGGATGAATGCCATGCCTCTAGAAATTCCCTGGCTGTTCTCTGTCTGGCTTGTCCTATGATGGTAGTGTTTTCCCAGTCAAATTCATGTTCCTGGTTGTCTGAGTGTATGGCTACTAGGGATAGCTGGTCGTGTCGTTTTGTGGCTAGCTGATGTTCATGGATGCGGATTGTTAGCTGTCTTCCTGTTTGTCCTATATAGTGTTTTGTGCAGTCCTTGCATGGTATTTTGTAAACTACGTTAGTTTGGCTCGTGCTGGCTATTGGGTCCTTTGTTCTAGTGAGTTGTTGTCTGAGTGTGGAAGTTGGCTTGTGTGCTGTTATGAGCCCTACGGGTCGCAGTAGTCTGGCTGTCAGTTCTGAGACGCTCCTGACGTATGGTAGTGTGGCTAGTCCTTTTGGTTGTGGCATGTCCTCGTTCCGTGGTCTATCTCTTAGGCATCTGGTGATAAAGTTGCGTGGGTATCCGTTTTTGGCGAATACCTTGTATAGGTGTTCCTCTTCCTCTTTTCGCAGTTCTGGTGTACTGCAGTGTGTTGTGGCTCTTTTGAATAGTGTCCTGATGCAGCTTCGTTTGTGTGTGTTGGGGTGGTTACTTTCATAGTTTAGGACTTGGTCTGTGTGTGTTGGTTTCCTGTGTACCCTTGTGGTGAATTCTCCATTGGGTGTTCTCTCTACTAACACGTCTAGGACGGAAGCGGCAAGAACAAACCACTATAAATACCGGAAGAAACATCACAGCAGCGCTTCACAGGAGGCTCCAATAGCACTGATGATGTTCCCTAGCCAGGGAACGAAACGTTTGCAGCAAAAACTTCCAGCTCAGCGAACAGAACCACAACAACTGACACCCGAGCTACAAATCTTCAACCAGACTTTAAATGCTGTAAATGTTCCTTCCATGAGTGACTAAAAATTACCAGGTCATCAATGTAAACAACACATTTGGGTAATCTGACAATGACCTTATTAATTAGTCTCTGAAATGTGGCTGGAGTGTTTTTCATATCAAATGGCATGACTTTGAACTGATAGAGTTCATTTAGCATTACGATAGCTGAACTTGCCTTTGCTCACTCTGACAGAGGTATTTGCCAGTAGCCTCTGAGTAAGTCCAACTTAGAAATGTAAGTTGTTTGTCCCACTTTTTCAACACAGTCCTCCAACTGCAGAATTGCATCAGTCTTTGTAATGGCTTTGACTTTGCAATAGTCCACACATAACCATTGGGTATTATCTGCCTTTGGCACCATGACTATGGGTAAGCTCTAATCACTATAACTCACTTAGATTATGCCATCTTGGAGTATCCGTTCTGTCTCCTTCTGAACCTGTGCCAACTTTAGAAGGTTATGCCTATCAGGATGTTGCTTAATCAGAACAGCATCTCTTATGTGTACATCATGCACAATTAAGTTAGTACTTTGTTGTTTATTTCTGCATATCTCCCCATGAGATAGTAATAACTCTTTCAGGTCATTTTGATTTCCTTGCGGAAGGTAACTCAATAATCTATCCCAATTTTTGACAACTTCCTCATTGTCCAATTTGAGTTGAGGAATGTCCAATTCAGAATCCTCTGAACTTGGTTCTTCCTCTGTGCTGTAATCATTAATACCTTCTCCTCTTGTTTTCCTTCCCTGTCAAAATACCTTTTGAGCATATTCACATGATACAGTCTGAGATTTCTTCCTGTCCTGAGTTCTTATCAAGTAGTTCACCTCACTTAATTTCCTCTCGGTTTGATAAGGTCCACCAAACATTGCTTTTAAAGGTTCACCTATTACTGGAAGTAACACCAATACCTTATTCCCAATGGCCAAATTGCAAGTTCGTGATTTCTTATCATTGTTTCATTGTATGCTGTGATACTTTAAATGCTGTCCAGCCAACTCTCCAGTTCTTTATAGTCGTTCTATAAAATTTGACACATAGTCCAAATGTGTGAAATCTGAATTCTGACTTATTAATTTCTTCGTAATCAATTTTAATGGTCCTCTTACTCCATGGACAAATATTGATTCAAACGGACTGAATTTGGTTGATTCATTTGGTGCATCTCTTATCCTAATCATCTGGGTAGTCCTGACCTTAAGCACTCAACGTGGTCACTGGCCACTGCATTTGTTTAGGCATTTTTTCAAATGAGATGAAAAAGGCTTCCACATCCTTCTCATTAAATTTAGGCAATGCTTGAACATACTTAAATAATTTCATACTAGGCTTTTAACTACCAGGGGCTTGCTTATCCGTACTAAGCCTACCCTCAGCCTTTCCCTCCAGCCTTTTAAGCTGACTCTCCTTTTTAAGTGTCAGTTTTTGAAGTTCAAACACGCTCTATTTTTCTCTTCTGCTGGCTGTCTCTTTTTACCTCTCTTGTGCTTTTAATCATAACACAAACTGTTTCAATTCTGCTGCCCTTTCCTTACCTCTCGCCTCTAACTCAAGCTGCCTCACTTGCAATTGAATTCTTGCCATCTCTACAGATCCTGATGGTGTTTCCAGCCAATATCAATGCTGAGCTACTGCTGTCATTCCCTCTCCTTTCCTCAGAAGGAGGCAGCTCCAACCGCAGCTTGTCTGCTAATTCCTGCGGCTTGGTCTAATTCACTTTTTGTAAAACTTCCAAAATCAATGCATCCAATTCCAGAAAACTCTTGGTGACTGAAAAAGACCCTTTTAATTATAGCCCCACTCCTCCAACCGCCACCAAGACAGAACCCCACTGGTTCTCACCTACCACCCCACCAACCTCCGTATACAACGTATCATCCGCCGTCATTTCCGCCACCTCCAAACGGACCCCACCACCAGGGATATATTTCCCTCCCCTCTCCTATCAGCGTTCCGCAAAGACCACTCCCTTCGTGATTCCCTCGTCAGGTCCACACCCCCCACCAACCCAACCTCCACTCCCGGCACCTTCCCCTGCAACCGCAGGAAATGTAAAACTTGCGCCCACACCTCCTCCCTCACTTCCCTCCAAGGCCCCAAGGGATCCTTCCATATCCGCCACAAGTTCACCTGCACCTCCACACACATCATCTATTGCATCCGCTGCACCCGATGTGGCCTCCTCTATATTGGGGAGACGGGCCGCTTACTTGCAGAACGCTTCAGAGAACACCTCTGGGACGCCCGGACCAACCAACCCAACCACCCCGTGGCTCAACACTTTAACTCTCCCTCCCACTCTACCAAGGACATGCAGGTCCTTGGACTCCTCCACCGGCAGAACATAACAACACAACGGCTGGAGGAGGAGCGCCTCATCTTCCGCCTGGGAACCCTCCAACCACAAGGAATGAACTCAGATTTCTCCAGTTTCCTCATTTTCCCTCCCCCCACCTTGTCTCAGTCGGTTCCCTCAACTCAGCACCGCCCTCCTAACCTGCAATCTTCTTCCTGACCTCTCCGCCCCCACCCCACTCCGGCCTATCACCCTCACCTTGACCTCCTTCCACCTATCACACCTCCATTGCCCCTCCCCCAAGTCCCTCCTCCCTACCTTTTATCTTAGCCTGCCTGGCACACTCTCCTCATTCCTGATGAAGGGCTTATGCCCGAAACGTCGAATTTCCTGTTCCTTGGATGCTGCCTGACCTGCTGTGCTTTAACCAGCAACACACTTTCAGCTCTGATCTCCAGCATCTGCAGACCTCATTTTTTATCCCAAGCGTTATCTACCCAACCAAACCAATACCCAAAATAAAGACACTAGCGCCTACCACTCACCGTTTAAAATCTTGCAAAGAGCCACCAATCTCTTATGGACTAGGCCAGACCACTCAAAACATTCTTAAGCAGGCAGCCCAGATCATAACTTTGCAATTTGTTTTGGTAAGTGCACAGTGAAAATTACCTGGAGTAAGTTAGTGAGGTTGACTACCAGATTTTAAAACAGACAAAGGTCTATTCACAAAATTACACAATGAAACACAAAGAACAGAAAAAAGAACCCCTACAGAACTCAGTATATCCAAACGAGACTTAATTATGCTCTTTCGAATATACACAACAGTCCCAATAAACAAATCCCTTAACTACAATAAAAATGAAACAAAGGCTTACAGGTCAAAGTTAGAAGGGTAGAAGGAGAGAGAGTCTTGCAGCCTGTTGCCACACAGCTCCACAGCTGAACTCCCCAAATAGTTCTGGAATGAACTGCTCAGCTAGAGAGCTGGCCACACCCCCCTGATTTATACAGGTTACTTGTAAAAACATAAAAGCTTTGGCCTAAAGACTCGTCTGTTTACGTATAAACAAAAAGGCCTTTCATCTCTGAACCAAACCCGTTTTGGAGCCCGGCTTGTTTATGACCCTTCTGATATAAAAAAACAAGGACAAAGTCCTTGTGGGCGGCTCGGTGGCACAGTGGTTAGCACTGCTGCCTCACAGCGCCTGAGACCCGGATTCATTTCCCGATTCAGGCGACTGACTGTGTGGAGTTTGCACGTTCTCCCCGTGTCTGCGTGGGTTTCCTCCGGGTGCTCCGGTTTCCTCCCACAGTCCAAAGATGTGCGGGTCAGGTGAATTGGCCATGCTAAATTGCCCGTAGTGTTAGGTAAGGGGTAAATGTAGGGGTATGGGTGGGTTGCGCTTCGTCGGGTCGGTGTGGACTTGTTGGGCCGAAGTTCCTGTTTCCACACTGTAAGTAATCTAATCTAAAGTATCCTTCAGGAAAGGAACAGCTTTTAGAAGAAATGTCCATCTTTGTCACACTCTGTTCCTCCACACTGCTAAGAATCTTGCCACTAACCCTGAAATTTGCATTCAAATTCGACCTTCCAAAATGAATCACTTCACACTTTTCCAGGTTGAACTCCATCTTGCCACATCTCAGCCCAGCTCTGCATCCTGTCAATGTCCCGTTGCAACCTACAACAGCCTTCTACACTACCAACAACCGCACCAACCTTTGTGACATCGGCAAACTTATTAACCCACTCTTCCACTTCTCCATTCAAGTCATTTATAAAAATCATAAAGAGCAGAGACCCCAAAATACAGCCCTGCAGAACACCACTGGTCACCAAGCTCCAGGCTGAATACTTTCCATCTACTATCACCCTCTCTCTTCTATGGTCCAGCCAATTCTGTGTCCTTCTTAACTTGACTGCGTATCTTAGAAATTCAGGTATGTACTGAACTCTGCACAAGTATTTACAGTAGAGGTAAAGTAATTACTGAACACTTACACAAACAAAAACTGAAATTGCCGAAAAGCTCAGCAGGTCAGGCAGCATCTGTGGATAGAAATCGAGTTAAGTTTTTGGGTCGAGTGACCCTTCTTCAGGACTCAGAACTTAACACCTACACTGCTTTTTGTAGCTACACCTGCTAGGAGTTGAGCTGTCATGGTATTCCATGATATACTTCCTTGTGTCCTTCTCACACATCCACCGTAAGCTGCCTTCTCATACCGTGACATCCATCATCCAGCTGTGCCCGCACCGGCCTCTTTCTGCTGTCCCGGAGATCTTTCAGAGATTTCAGGAGCTTTTCAGCTCTGGTCAAATGACAAAATGACATTTTCATTTCTGTGTGTCAATTTTTAGAGTTCTTTTTGCTCTCACAATTTCAAACACTGCTTTATTGATCTAGAGTATGGACATGGAATTTTTAGCATGCTGTTAGCATCCAAATTTCAAAGGGATCAATTTTCTTCTATTCTATATTTATTGCGCAGGGTTAAAGGCATTCAGAAAATTGGATAGAATGTGACATCTTAAGATATTTTACTCAGTTAACAAGGTTTGAATTCCTTTGAATCATACTCTTTTACTTGATATAATTCTGAAAGTATTAGTGTGCTGAACCTGATAACTCTTTGCAAGTTTATTTTCATCCTTTTTGTAGCTTTATAATGCTGACCTCCATTTTACTATTCTTTGTATTTCTCTTATTGCATATTTTTGCATTCTTGTATACTGTTTTTATTAGTTTTAAATTTAAGGTAAGTGACTTATCCCTTCAGCCAATGAAAGCTTTCTTATTAGCAAGTAGAGCTCATGTTCCTTTGGGATATAGGCTGGTTCGCATTGAATTATTTTGGAACAACTTATCTCTTCTCGTTTCACCCATTAACAGATCTGACCAGGCTTTTAACTCACCAAAGTGCTGACATTTCATGTGAGTCTAGAAGTGAGTGTTAATGTATAGAAACACAGAAATTTGGAGCTGGAGGAAGCCATTCAGCCCTTTGAGCCTGCTTTACCATTCAGTATGACCATGGCTGATCATTCAACTCAGTCCCCTTTGCTTGGGTCTTTTCTGAGAACTTTTGGTCCCTTCAGCTCAAAGAACCATACTTAATTCCTTCTTGAAAACATTTCAAAGTTTTGATGAAAAGTTTGATCTCAACTGCTTTCTGTAGCAGGGAACTCCATAGGCTCACCACTCTTTGAACGAAGAAGTTTCTTCTCATTTTAATCCCAAATGGCCTATTCCGTATCTTTTGACCACGACTCTATTCAAAGGTAGGAAAGTGAGAGCATATAGTTGGCATTTTGCTTAACTGACATCCACAAACACATGATACTTTAATAAAGGATTATTGCATTATAAATAGGAATGTTAGCTCTGGTTATGGTCAGTGAATGTCTAAGAGTGATTGAACTTGGGCCTTTCTGGGCATGGAAAGGTTAATATGGACTGATAATTGGGCGGAAAGGCCAGTTCACATGTTATACATCTAATGTAGTCTTCTATCATAGTGTAAACCTGTGCCCTTTTTCTCTTGCCTGGTTTGGTAACACATGAACTGGTACACTTACCCACTGAACTCTTAAAAGAGAATGTTACTTCATATTCAGTACTGAGGCAGATGCTGTTTACAGAACTATGTAATGCTCTTTTAGTGAATTGGCATTGTGGGATCTAACTGCTCTGGCACAGCAGGACATTCTGAAGTAATTTGCAGTCAGACCAAAATCTTGGCCGGTGGGGGGCGGGGGGGCACACTGGCTGAGCCTGTTTCAAGTTTCATACTTAGACTAGACTCACGGGAAAAGCATGTTAAATCCTTGCCAGTTAAAAAATACATCGTATCAACACATTCCCATTGTTGAATCTCAATCAAAGTTTATGAGACCCATTCATATTGCAAGTCATTTATTTTCAGGGCGGAACACCTTTGTTTTCAGGCACTTCCCTAAACACCGGTTTCAGCATAAATATAACATCATGGGACTAAAAGGGAATAATTGTAACAAAACAATCTTTGGGATGCAAATTTCTGCTATTCCTGCAGTGAGCCCAATTGCAAACACTTTCACTACAGCTATAACTGTCCTTCTTATATTTCTTAGACTAGTAAAGTTAAAAATCACACAACACCAGATTATAGTCCAACAGGTTTATTTGGAAGCATTAGCTTTTGGAGCGCCACTCTTTCATCAGGTGGTTGTGGAGTAAAAGATCTTAAGATACAGAATTTATAGCAAAAGTTTATAGTATGATGCAACTGAAATTATATATTGAAAAAGACCTGGATTGTTTATTATGTCTCTCATCTTTTAGAATGACCATGTTGTTTTTATGTTCTTTCATATGTAAATCCCAGACCTTTTTTCAAGTTACATTCTCAAGTGAACTTCAACAATTAACTTTGTACACCCCAGTCCAACACCGGCATCTCCAAATCATTCAACAATAGGTGCCATGTCAGCTCAGATAAAGCACTGAAGGTGTGAGGTACCTTTGTGAGGCTGTCTGTGCCCCAATGTTCAGACTGATTCTATTCCTAAAAAAGGGATTTACAGAATCTTACAGGGATTCATGCAGTTTTTGAGCAAAATAAAATGTAATTCTGCAAGTACAAATTCATCCCATATTCTTATATGTGTGTGTCTGTATGTGTGTGTGCATGTATATGTGTGTGTGATTGTGAGTGTAAAGGCGTATAAGTCTGTGAGAAGTTGCGTGTGAGCATGGGTGTGTTTGTGTGAGCGTATGAGAGAGAGAGTGTGTGTGAGTGTGTGTTCTAGTACAGTGGGGTCACCTGTACTGTGACATGAACCCAAGGTCCCGGTTGAGGCCATCCCCTTGGGTACTGAATTTAGGCTAGTAAAGATGAGATTTCATTGAAGCCTGGAGAACAGCTTTCCCCTCAACAGGGGTAGAATACCTTACATTTTTGTTATACTCTGGGTGAAGCTCTCTGATGTGACTGATCCAATGATTCAAGCTCTCAACATGATGGTGGTACTTATTAATGTTGCTTTTTATTGGAAAGGGATGATACTGTGTAATGGACAGTAAAGCTGAAAGCCATTTTGTATTACAGCAGAGTGTAAGGAAACCTTATCAACTATTTCTGGACCGAAGACAAAACACATTTATGGGAGAAAAGAAGGTGCTTGGATGAAAGATCCAATAGCAAAGGGAGTTAAAATCTACATCACCAACTACTATTATGGCAATACGCTGGTGGAGTTCCGCAACATGGAATATTTCAAACAAGGTGAGGGCTTAAAATATGAAACACAAAAAGAATGCCTTTCATATATCAGAAAATTTCTCTCTCTCTTAGAGACCTGACCGGTTTCAGCACAAAAACATATTCTGTAAGCTTCTCTTACTGATCAACTAAAATTTCAAATATTTGTTTCTCCCAAGGTCTTTATGTTCACCCTAATAATTGATTATGAACTGAGGTTCAAGAAGTTCTATCATCTCGGCCCATTATAATCCTACAACCCTGAAACCTATTTCAAAGCAGATTTTCAAGTAAAATCCAATTCTTCTCTGAAATTATATTTTTTATTTTATCCATATTGAGAACTCCTAGCTGAATGATGTTGACTATCATGTAAGTGGAATGTCAGAGGAATCGAATTTTCTTTTAATAATATGTAATTTTAATACACACACATATATATACTTTATGATACAATTTCAATTTTCCTTTAAACATAATGTTTTGTGATCTTTGCAACAGTGTCAGAGGCTTCAATGCTTGCAATAGTGTGATATCCTCAACAAAAAAAGCCAACGCTGACCTCAAGAGATCCAGGATATGTACCTAAATGTGGAAATAGTAAAACCAGAATGGGATTTAGGAACATCTCATTTCAGCAAACGCCTTTCACTGAATATGCACTATCATTTGTATTTTTGACATTGATTAATGCTTGGCATACGTGGAGTGGGGAAGAGTAACTGTTCATTTTGATGTTTCTAATGTTTTCAGTTTAAGATACTACACTGAAATTATAACGGAAATTGTTGTAGATTTTTCCACTGCCCTTAACTTTTCTTGTAAGAAACATAACAAATTACACATTTGAGTGTTACTCATTCTGACTCAGCCAAATGCTGGTGGCTTGTTCTAGTTGGCACCACATAGTGTTTAAATGAAGAGGTTCACAGCGCAATGATTCATTGCTCTAATTCTTTATCAGTCAATTTCCTAATTTTGGCTTCATGCTGAAATAGAGGTGGCATAGAGGCATAGAGATATACAGCATGGAAACAGACCCTTTGGTCCAACTCATCCATGCCGAACAGATATCCTAAATTAATCTAGTCTAATTTGCCAACACTTGATTCATATCCCTCTCAACCCTTCCTATTCATATACCCATCCAGATGCCTTTGAAATGTTGTAATTGTACCAATCTCCACCATTTCCTCTGGCAGCTCATTCCATACAAGCATCACCCTCTGCGTAAAAACGTTGCCCCTTAGGTCCCTTTTATATCTTTCCTCTCTCACCTTAAACCTATGCCTTCTAGTTTTGGACTTCCCCCACCTGAGGGAAATGACCTTGTCTATCTATGCCCCTCATGATTTCATAAACCTCTATAAGGTCGTTCCTTAGCCTCCAACCCTTCAGGGAAAACAGCCCTGCCTACTCAGCCTCTCCCTATAGCTCAAACCCTCCAACTCCTTGTAAATCTTTTCTGAATCCTTTCAAGTTTCACAACAACCTTCCTGTAGCAGGGAGACCAGTTTTGCACACAGTATTCCAAAAGTGGCCTAACCAATGTCCTATTCAGCTGTAACATGACCTCCCAACTCCTATACTCAATGCTCTGTTCAGTAAAGGGAAGTATACCAACCATCTTCACTATCCTATCTACCTGTAACTCCACTTTCAAGGAACTGTAAACCTGCATTCCAAGGTTTCTTTGTTCAGCAACACTTCACAGGACCCTTACCATAAAGTATATACGTCGTCGCCAAAATGCAGCATCTCACATTTATCTAAATTAAACACCACCTGCCATTCCTTGGCCCTTCGGCCTATCTGACCAAGATCCCGTTGTACTCTGCTTTAGCCTTCTTCATTGTCACCTCCAATTTTGGTGTCATCTGCAAACCTACTAACTATGTTCACATCCAAATCATTTATATAAATGACAAAAAGCAGTAAATCCAGCACTGTTCCGTGTGACACACCACTGGTCACAGGACTATAGTCTGAATGCCAACCGTCCACCACCACTCTCTGTCTTCTACCTTCACCTGTATCCAAATGGCAAGTTTTCCCTGTATTCCATGCGATCTAACTTTGCTAACCAGTCTACCATAAGGAACGTTGTTGAATGCCTTACTGAAGTCCATATAGATCATATCCAGTGCTCTGTACTCATCAGTCTTCTTCAAAAAACTCAATCAAGTTAGTTTTGTGGCATCTTAGTTAGTTGCATGATGTTGAAAATATTCCTTGGTCAATGAGCAGTGAGTACTGCAGGGAAAATATAAGAGATTGGGAAGTTTAAAAAAATGATATCAAATGCAAATAACAGATGAAAATGAATGGGAAGGCAATGGACCTGCAAAGCTGAAATTGCAACTGGCCTTTTTTGAAGCCTTCAAAGCTCAATAAGACATTTCGGGGACAAGAGTGACCTATATTGTAGAGATAAAAGTGGGCAAATTAACGGTGATTGTTAATTATTTGCAGGAAGATTGAAAATCTACCATTATTGGTTTCTAATTTGGCAAAAACATATTCAGTCAAGCAAGGAAAATGTGATTGGGCATTGAGAGAGAGAGAGAGAGAGAGAGAGAGTGGAGGACGAGGAGGTGGTTATCTGATACAATCTTTGACAACCATGCAAGTTTCTAGAATACTAACCAGTGAAGGGAAAATAACTTGCCTCAGCTGTGATATTATTCATGATGGAATGGCAACTTGTTCCTCAAATGCATGAGTAATGGCCACAGTGAATGACTGGAAGAGCTACCATGAGGAATGTCCTTCTGAGAAGGAAATTGAAAGATCTAAAAAAAATTGATTTACATATTCTTGATGAATTTCTAAGATATAGTGCACCAATAAAGAAAAAGGTTTGATTTCTACAATGCATAATCCAAATACAGGTCATCACCCCAATCTCAACTAATGTAGCACTGTGTTCTAGAAGACTTTATTCACCAGAGTCATAAAGCCAGTCCAAAGTTTTCTTCCCACAAACTCTTTCAGTGAAGTCAAATCAAATTGGAATGGAAGGGATAAAAGATGATACAGCAGATGAATCACTTTCTGGGAAGGACTTACAGGTCATATGAAGGCTGCCTCAAGACAGTCATCGGTACCTGTTTGGGTGTTGATTGCGTGTCCACCTCTTTTAAGCAGTGGCTGGGTGGGGCTTAATGGAGCAGACAGGAAGGCAAAAGTGAAGCTTTTTAAGAGGTAAACTAAACAAAGTTGAGAAATAAGGAGTTACGGTATCCATGTCCATCGCCTTTTTGACTTCTTGTTTAAGCATAGAAAATATCAAAGATTACTGAAATTGCAGAACTGGGAGTTCAATTCTGAAGAAGGGTTACTAGACCTAAAACCTTCAGTTTGCTTTCTCTCCACAGATAAGTATCAGATCTGCTGAGTATTTGCAGCATTTTCTGTTTTTGTTGTATAAAAGACTGACATTGGGTATTGGGCACCAGCAATTCAGCATATGTCATGACATTCAAGCACTTGAATATTAATTGGATGCCATCAACACCAAACTTCATAATTGCAGACACTGTCGTAAAGAGAGAGCATCAGAACAGCAGCTAAGTAATTTTTCTGGACCTTATGGACTCTGAAACTGAAAATTACAAGCTGTGGAAAAATATATTGCTTTCTCTTCCTTTGAGAAAGCTAAATGATCCTCTGATAAGTGGCATTGTTTCAGCTTTTCAGTACAAGGCTGTTCATGAAAATTGTAGGAGTTATAGATAAATACTGCCTAATATACATGTCAGAATCGATAAACTATTGCCTCGCAGATGGTGAACATTATTTAAATGTGAAAATGTTCTAACCTTTATATGTAAGGATTAAAACAGAGTTCAATGTCTGTAGCTTATATTATGTCCCAATATAAAATAGTATATTGGCCACAGCTCTCAAGTCAATGTTAGCCGAACTTCCTTTCAGAAACAGTATTGATGTGTAGATAAATTGTCTCAAAGGATAACAGAACCAGTTTGCAATTTAGTGAAGATTACTACCAAATCTTGTAACCTTTACCTTTGGGTGTTATCACAATATTTTATGAACAGAGGCGTTATTGAAAGAGGTGAATCCATTTCTTAAATGACTCCGTCTTGTAGAAGTAGTTTCCATCTATATCTTGCAGGGTTGCTTTGCTGTAGGGAGTGCCTGAGTAAGGAAACAATATGTTTGCTGAGGTTGTGGTTCAGTAGCAATGTTTAAAAGGGGCTATAAGTGGGCTACATGACCTCAGGGGACAATTAAGGGAAAAAGTGAAATATGCACCATAAACCATAAACTTCCAAGGAAGATTGAATGAGAGGGCATTTTTCATCATTGTGGTAGTTTTCAGTGCTTGTTATGAAGAAATGGCACAATGGCATTTGACAATGGTGACAACTTGTAACTTGTTCTTGGATGTCCATATTTTGAACATCTATGATAGATATATGGAAAAAATGTAATTTAAATTTCAGACATTCCAAAATTACATTGAATAAAGCAATCTATTATTTCTAGTTTGTAAATACATTGCTTCATGTTGAGTTGAATGGTGCAGAATGAGATGAATTCACTGATTTCAGCTACAAGTGCAGCAATTGATCTCAAAACTGCTGAGAAGTAGGGTACTATTTTGACTACAATTTCATCTTATGCAATCAAGGTGAATAAGATGGAGTTAAGGTACAGATCAGCCACGATCTGATTGAACGTCAGAACAGCCTCAAGGGCTGAATGGCCTTCCTTTCTATTTCCCACACTTGAGAGTAATCTTGTAATATTATTGTTCAGGGTCGTGCTTGGAGACTGTCTCCTTGAATAAAGTGCTGGATGACACCTAGTGTTCATGGAATCTGAGCAATGTCCTCAATTGGGTTAAGGAGAAATGATTAGGTGTATATGAAAAATAAACTTCATGTTCCTGTCACATCTTCTTTCAGGTCGCTGGAGTAACTCTTACAAACTTCCATACAATTGGATTGGCACAGGCCATGTGGTGTATGGTGGGGCTTTCTACTACAATAGAGCTTTCACTCGCAATATTATCAAATATGACCTGAAGCAAAGGTATGTGGCTGCCTGGACCCTGCTTCATGATGCAGTGTATGATGAGGCCACACCCTGGAGGTGGAGGGGTCACTCCGACATAGACTTTGCCATTGATGAGAATGGTTTATGGGTGATATACCCAGCCATTGATGATGTGGGGTCCTTGCAAGAAGTCATTATCATCAGTAGGCTCAACACTGTTGACCTATCCATCCAGAAAGAGACGACCTGGAGGACCGGCTTGAGGAAGAACTATTACGGCAACTGCTTTATTGTCTGTGGTGTGCTATATGCAGTGGACAGCTACAACAACAAGCATGCTAACATTTCATATGCTTTTGACACCCATACAAACACACAAATCAATCCAAGGCTGCCATTTACCAATGAGTACTCGTATACTACCCAGATTGACTACAACCCCAAAGAGCGTATCCTGTATGCATGGGACAATGGCCATCAAGTCACATATGGTATCACATTCGCCTATTAGGATGGAAAACACAGACGTTAACAAAGTGCTTCTAGCACTGGTCTTTGTAAAAAAAATTATAAAGAGGGGAAATGATGTTCTTATATTCATTCACAGATTGTAGATCGATCTGTTTTGTGTTAATATAACCATGGTAACCTGCTTTAAAAGAGACAGAGAGAAAAACAAATGCACACTAAAGGCCCCTATTGATCTGCGCTTTATACAATAGTTGCATACCTTGCATATCAAGACGTAGAGGATTAAAATGCCTGCCAAACTTCGCTGCTGAGTTACAAATGGCTCATACTTCCTGCTCAAGCATGACATGCCTGTTGACCGATAAAGCTGCATGTTTCATTTCATATTGGTTATTTTGTGGAGAAGAATCCAGCCTCTCAGCTCTGTCCCTGCACTATGAACTGACCATCATTGCTACTGTCTGGAATAAATCAGACAGACAATACAATTCAAGAGGATTAAGTTTAAGTTCTAAACAATGAAACTATTGATTTATGCATCCTAACTGATGACTTTGACATATGGCATTATAACAGTTCAGTATTTCATCATGTTCTAAAGCACAAATAGTTGATTTATATTTGTAACAATTCAGTATTGTGGATTAACTCCTTGATGACCGAGAGGTATGAATTATTGAATGATGTACTGCACCTTAGTTTATAGATTAGAGATGGTTGCTCCCTGTGCTGTTTATTATTGAGATATTAGTGGTTATGTGCTTGAGAATTTACAGATATGTTCCTGATATTTAGTTTTTACTAATAAATAGGATTGAAATCTTGAAGTTAGCTTCTGTGGAACGCTGGGGTGGAGAAGATCAGAGTTTTGGATATAGAGTAGAAAGCAGAAACTGCGTATTGATATGGAGTCTGAAACCGACAGCATATAATGTAACATTGTGTGCACTGTGATTGGTGCCCTCTATTCACCAATGATTCAGTTTTAAATCAGAATTGCAATATACCTATCAGACAAGGAAGTGCTCTTCGCCACAGTCAGCATGGGTTTTGCTATTTTTGTTGAAAAATTAAGACACTGAAAATGTTTACTTTGTGCAGAACATTTGCACATCGTTACAGCCAATTGGAATTGTCAGGTTGAAATCAGATCCTGTAGTTAAAAGAACAAAGCAGCAGGCAGTTTTCCACACTCTCCATCCGCATCAATATGAAGTTACACAGCTTTCCAGTAACACGTGCATGCACCCTTGTCAGCTACATCGTTGATTTTATAAGCATGTAAGTTCCAGCTGCCTTTGGCAAGGAATGTGTTAATATAAATTAACTCTCGCCACTGAATGGGACCAAATAGGTAAACTGAAACCTCTGACACATAGGCTGAGCAGCTGATGAATGAATTCTAAAATCTTCACGATAACTGAGGTCACATATATTTTGTCTTGTGCTGCCCCCACATGCCATCTGATAACCAGGAATACTTCTGGCAGCTGGACCTGAAAGGGGATATGGTGGGCAGATGACAAAATGAGCTGCTCTTGTAATTTTATAGTCACAGAGGAAATATTTTGAAGAGCACATGGTTTGGAAACATAGTTTTTTTGTTACTGGATTAGAAATCCAGAAGCCCTAGACTAATGATTTAGAGAAACAAGTTCAAATCCCATCATGCCATCTAACTTAGATTATTTAAATCCGTATTCAAAAGATAATATATGGACACTGTTACTCATACTATCAGATTGTTGCAAGAATCCATTTGATTCACTAATTTTCTTCAGGGAAGGAGATCTGCTCCCATTATCTATTTTGGCCCTTATAAGTCTTTGGACTGTTTATTCACTTTGAACAGTCCTCTGAAATGTCAAGAACGACCAACTTCTCATGAACAATTAGGGATAAACAGTTAACACAAGCATTACTGGCAACAATGTACAATTTATTTTTAAAAAAGTGAAAATATACATTTAAATAACTTCACAAAGGCCAGTATCCCATCATCAAATCAGCCTTTATTTACACGTATGTTGTACATGACACTGATCCAGGTAGTTCAGAGACAGTTCCTACAATGAGCAGAATGCTTCACACTCCTGTTTTATTTTCACAATGAATGAACAACGAGTGCATAAAATTTTATTACGTTCCACCACAGCCAGGACTTCCTGATTTGACCAGGGTAACAGCCCAATTAGGGAACTTATACTGTGAGGTCCACCTGGCTGACCTCCTTCCAATCACTATATCCCTCCCCTTCTTAGTCCTGGGACATAAGCCCATTCTTTCTCCTGCAGCTTCTCCTGGGGTGCTTTTCCAACTCTGCTTCAGACACTGGTGGTGTGTATCAGACCATAGCCGGCCTCTTGTACCCAAAGTGTCTCAGCCAAAATTAATCATTAGGCGGTTATGATGTTGGAGCTATGACACCTGCCATTTTCATCTCATCCTCAGACTTTTCTTTGATGTTAGGAGGAGATGGAGAACCTATGGGTTCTGACAGCCTTGCCAGATGTTCTGAGGGGCTGGATATGTTTTGCTCCTGCCCCATTTGCGATGTTGTAGCTTTCATGTGGTATGTGTGTGTGTGTGTTCAGGACAGCCTCACCAGCAAACTTTGTATATCACAGGACCTGACTTCACATCGACCATGCCTCTTCCCTTGCAAGGCCATTCCACTTTGACACCAAACTTCATCCCCTGAGTTAAACTGTTTCTCTCGCTCAGAGGAGCCTTACATCTGACTCCAGTGTTACTGATGTCATTTCATTCTTCACTTCCCCAGGCCTGGGATGATCAGATTTAATCTGGTGCGGTGTCTTCTCCGCGTTAGCAACTCAGCTGGAGCTATCCCTGTAGTTGCATGAGGGATGATCTGATAATCAAATAGGAATCAGGACAGTTTGGTATTGAATGATTGGTACATTGTTCAGTCAACTGTTTCTTTAAGCCTGCCTTCAAAGTTTGGACTGCTCTTTTTGCCAGATTATTGGATAATGGATGGTATGGAGCTATCTTTACATTCCTTAAAGCCATTCGCCTTCAGGGAATACTCAAATTCACTGCCGATAAATGATGTCTGTGACTAACATTGTCTGTGACCAACAACTCCGGAAGCTTGTGTATTGCAAAAGACACTCCCAACTCTTCAATTATGGTTCCTGTGTTGGACGAATGAACTCTACTCACACCCAATTACTTTGAATAGGCATCCACAATGACTAAAAAACATAGAACCCATGAAAGTATATGCATAGTCAACATACAACCAAGTCCAAGGTTTACTTACCCATTCCCACGAATGTGGGGAGCTGCTGATAGTAATTTTTGTCCTTATTGGCCTCTAGGCATTGCCCTACCAATGCAGCTATGTTGGCATCCAATCCTGGCCACCAAACATAACCTCTTGCCAACATCTTCATTTTGGAAACCCCTGAATGACCTTGATGCAGTTCAGCAAGTACCTGGCAGCATCCTTTACTCGGGACAATCACTTTTGCTCCCCGTAATAATATGTTGCCCTCTATGGTGATATGATCTTGCTGTATCCAGAAAGGTTTCAATTCTGGTTGTGATGGCCCATTTGTTTCCCCTAACACCACTATTTGCTTTAGTTTTGCCAGGATGGGATTGTTTTGTGTCCATAGCTGATATGGTCAGCTGTGACCATAAGGGTGTCCAGAATGGACTCTTCTAGTGATGGCACCACCGGTGGTGTATCTGCCAGTCGGAGGTAGCTCAAGGTATCCGCATTTGTCACTTGGCCTCCCGAACAATTTTCCGACTTGTAATTGCACACATTCAGAATAAACACCCACCGTTGAATTGTACCCGTAGCAATGGACATGGGCATGTCCTCTTAAAGTAGCCCTTGCAGGGGTCTGTGGTCCATTACTATTACAAATGTATGTCAGTAAAGATATTGGTGGAACGTTCTCACAACAAAGATGACCACCAAGCTTGCCTTCTTTATCTGGGCACACCTTCATTTGGCATCAGCCAAAGACCTGGAAGCATACGCTAGCGAGTGTTCCTTTCTGTTGGGCCATCTGTGATCTAACGCTACCCAGATACTGTACGGGAAGGCATTGGATGTCAGCACACATCTTACTTGGGATCATAGTATGCCAAAACCTTAGATGATGATAGCTGCCTCTTCACTTTGCTAAAGGCTACATCTTGGCAACAAGATGATATCCAAGGCTAATCCTTTTTCAATAGCAGATGTGAGGGTGCTAGATTGGAGGCCTGGTTATGGATGAATTTTCTGTAATAATTCACTAATCCAAGGATAGACCTTAAGCTCTGGTACAGACATGGGAGCTGTGAGATACAGTGATCACCTTCACTGTATCTTCCAATGTGTGTAACCTGCTCTTGTCATCTCAGTAGTTCAAGTAGGTTACTTGGGGTGCGTTGGACACACATTTTTCCCTCCTAAGGCGTCCACCCATCTTGGAGAAAATTCCAGTTATTAGTGCATCATCCAGATAAATGGAGGCCTGGTAAAACCACAGCTCCTATTGGAGGAACAACACCTTATCTGCCACCTGGGAAAGCTACAACCCGGAGGACTCAACATTGAGTTCTACAATTTTAAATAATCTCCTCCCTATCCCCTGACTCCTTTCCCAGCCCCTCCCCCTCCCTTCCATTGCTCCCTGCCACCAACCAGACTCATTTCTCCCACTGACCAACCGGGTCGTACCCTCTACCTGTCTTCAATTATCCGCACTTCACCACCTTCCCCCCACCACCCCTTTATCTGCAGCTCCCCCCAACACCCACCCCCAGTTCTGAAAAAGGGTTACACCTGAAACGTCAATTTCTGCACCTCGGGATGCTGCCTGGTTTGCTGTGTTCTTCCAGCTTCCTGCCTGTCGACTGATGATGAGGCAGTCTCATATATTGGTACAAACCATTAATTGTAGCTGGGAATCCTCATCTAATCAGGTACACATGGCTCATATCCAGCTTCATGAAGGACAGCCCCCTGCCTGTTTGGCGTAAAATCCTTATGCAAGGGATTGGATATTTAACCAGCTGTGAAAATTTGCTTACTGTTTTGTTACAGTCGCCACAAAGGTGAACCGACTGATCAGACTTCACAATTAGTATTACTGGTACTGCTCATTCTGCAAACTGTACTGGTTTGATGATTTCCTCACTTGCCAGCCTCCTGATTTCTGCCTTTACTTTCGCACGTAAAGCAAATGGCACTGGGCAGGCCTTGTAGAATCATGGAATTACTTCTTGGTCAACATGTAAGATGGCCTTGGCTCCTTTGATAGTCCCTAGACGTCCCTGCAAAACTCCTGGGTATTTATTTCGGACTTCACTCAGGCAGGCATTTTCTAATCAAAAAATGTTCAGCCAATCAAGTTGAATCATTCTCAACCAATTTTGCCGCATCAAACTTGGGCCTGAGCCTTTTACCACAATCAGTGGTAACTGAACCAGCTGCTTCTCATAAGAGACTAGAATCAAACTTGTACCCTTAACCTGTAGGGGTCCCCTGGTATAGCTTGGCAGCCTGGCCAAGATCTTACGCAAATTTGAGGATTCAGAGTCCAGAATTTTGAAAAAGACTGGTTCTGCAATCTCTGATACAGCTGCACCAATATCGGCTTCCATCAAAACTGAGCTGTTTAACCAGACGTTTATTTTGATTGGTTCTGATTTCGATGTTGCTAGGCAATCTAACTGTTCCAAACCCGGAGGCAGGCAGACTTTACAGGGTGTGCACTCTCCTGGATATTGGCCTATGAGTTCCCTTACTCAGTTCAGGCCTAGAGGGATTATTTTGCTGTCTTGAGTCCATATATTGGCATCAACTACAATGGCTTGCTGGCCTGGATCCTGGAGAGCATTTTAACTGTCTGGCTAAGGCTTGGCTTCGTTTGGAGTTTTTATATGTAGCGTCCTTTTGTTTAGATATATCCTGAGTAAGGCTATGTAATCGCTTTCACTCAAGTGGTGTTCCTCAAGCTCAGTTGGCCTGGCAAGGGTGTCCACTTCTGCCGAAATACCATGTAACTCTTAAGCTCCACTTACCATATTTCTTTTAATGGTACAGCCAGTTGTAGTGCCTGTTTGGAGTGCAGTTGGGCTTTAGCATGATTACATCATTAATCTCACTTACCAAATGGTATCTCAGCATCTCACTTAGGGTTAAACCAAAATCACATGCCTCTGCCAATCACCTTAACCTCGTGGAAAACCCCAATACATATTCCCCTGGTTCTCGATTAAAACTGATAGCGTTTCAGAGTTACAGAAGTTGTAATATTTCCTAGCTAAATCTGTCAACTCTTGGCATAGTATCTGATGCCTCAGGGCAAGTTAGGGTTCCAATAATTGAAAAAAGCTGCTAGTCCACAAGGTGTTTCGAAAATTAATTGTTGCTTTTCGTCTTCCCCAAAGTCATTTGATTGGAAAAAATAACGCATTCTTTCCACATACTGGGCCCAGTCTTTGATGGCAACATCAAATCAGTCAAGCTTCCCAAACAGTGGAATGATTCCAGAAATGCTGACCCCACCTGAAAGATGGCTGTTATAAGCGAATCACTTCAGGGCATATGTTTCTCTTGTTGCTACTGAAGTAACTTCACAAAGGCTTGGTGTGGAGGAATCGGTGCTGCACTGGGGTGGACAAAGTTAAAAATCACACAGCATCAGATTATAGTCCAACAGGTTTACTTGGAAGCACTAGCCTTCGGAGCGCTGCTTCTTCATCAGGTAGTTGTGATGAAGGAGCAGCGCTCTGAAAGCTACTGCTTCCAAATAAACCTGTTGGATTGTAACCTGGTGTTGTGTGATTTTTAACTTTGTTCACAGTGGCTGGTATCCTGTCACCAAGTCGCCCTTTATTTACATGTACACACTGACCCAGCTAGCTCAGAATATGCTCCTAGACTGAAAGTGTTGTTGACAGTCCTGTTTTCTTTTTAAAATCTCAGTTAGGGTTAAACCAAAATCAATTGCCTCTACAGCAGCCTTACCTCATCAAAAATCCCAATACAGATTCCCCCCGGTTCTCGAAATGTCGAGTAAAACCAGTAGCATCTCAGAATTATAGGAGGCTTGGGATAATAATATTCCTTAGTTAAATACGTCAACTCTTAAAAATGTTTTGTGTCTGGTACCTCTGGGAAAGTTAGACTCCTGATAACCGAAAAAACTGTAGGTTCACATGCTGTCAGGAGAATGATTCGTTGCTTTCCATCTGCCCCAATGTCAATTTCCTGGAAAAAAGAACATTCTTTCCACATACTGGGCCCAGGTTTCATTGGCAGCATCAAACGAGTCAAGCTTCCCAAATAGCGGCGTGATGCCACAAATGCTTACCTCCAATTCAAAGATGACTGTTGCGAGTAAGTCTCTTCAGGGTCGTGTTTTTCTCTCGTCGCCACTGAAGTAACTCCACAAAGACCGGTATCCTGACACCGAGTTACCCTTTATTTACACGTGCCCAGTACATGACACTGACCCAGCTAGCTCTGAGTTGGCTCCTAAAGTGATCAGAACCCTCTAAGAGTGGACAGAACCTCTGACACTCTCGTTTATATCTGTCAGCGAGGGCTCCCTGATTGAATTAGATTAATAGCCCCAGTCAGGGAATTATATTCTATGAGGTGCACCTTGCTGATCTCATTCCAATCACTACATACATATCTCAAAGAAAACTGATACTGTGATAGCTCATACATAAATGCTGTAATAACAGAGAAACAAAAAGTGTCTTAGTGCTAACCAAGACAACCATAACACTCGACTGAGCATCAACATTCAACAGTTATATTATAAACTGTGAGAAATTGGAATTAGCTCAAGCTGATAAATGATCATTATGCAAAATATGTCAATTGATTACCAAATAATCTTACCCACAACGATTATACAACCTTTCTGCTTGACTTGTGGAATGTACTGATGATTACAGCACAAATACATGATAAGTTTGAAATTACACTAATGGCTCACTTCAAATGGATTGAAGCCATTATCAAAATTGCACAGAACGTCACTGCGTATTAAGTGTTTTGCACAAATATTGTTCAGCATAATTTCAAGAACAGCAGTATAAAAAATTCTAAAATCATTTTATTTTTAGATTTAGCTGCTAAGGAGATCTTCAATGCTGTCATGGTATGTGATCGGTTAAAATTGCACTCTTGGCAAAATGGTGCTGCTCATTTTGATAAAACTATTACCAAACAGTTCTAGTATTCAGTGATGCTAAAGAGAGGACCCAATCAATTTTAATAAAGGTTTGTATGATTGGATTTCAGTATTTATTCAATTGGCAGCTCATTTTAGATTTTAAAGTTACTTAAAATCACAGGCTTCCAGTCCCCTTAATATTTATTAGTTTTTCTTTCTCAAATTGGAGTATGTCTGTCATCTTCTAAGAGATAGTCAGCCAGGTACCTTTTCTATACAGAGGAAAATAACTGCTCTGAAAGAATTTTACTGACATTATGGTTGAGCATAGCAGCTTAAATGATTAATTTACCCGAGGTGCTAGCTAAGCATAGTAACAATTGTAAGCATATATTTCTGTTATTGTATAATTTGCCTGTCCTATTACTCTTCAATAAATTTGTTTGACAATTGAAACTGAAGTCGAATTCCAGTGTTGTGGTACTTTGTCATTAACTGAAAGGAGAACTTAAATTTATTTGACACATTTCGTGTCTTCAGGCAACAGCAATTCCATGGATTGCTCCAGGAACTAAGAACTGCTGTCTGAAACATCCTTGCAAGAAGACTCTTGCTTTAAAACTGAAATCTCTCAAAGCTTCGATAACTGAAAACTCTTTAAGCTTCTGAGAATCCTGTGTTTCTCCAACTCTCACAAATTGCTCTTCCTTGCACTTTATTTGCTCTAACATTGGTGCGTGTGCTTTCTGCAATCAAGATTCTCTTCAAAACCACATCCATTGAGCCAAGTTTTGTCACCTCCTATTATCTCCTTACGTGGCTCTATGTTATTTTTGACTGATTACTGTGAAGCAGGAAAGTAGTACTGCTTTAAAGGTGCTATACAAATGCAAGATGTTAACTGGACAGGTTCGGAATTTCTGTGTTGGCTCATGTCTGAATTATAAATGTACAATTTGCTGAGAACAGTAAGACTGTGCTCAAGGAAGGCCACCAGGACAACTCAGGACTCAAATCCTGAGGGTGCAGTGTTCTTAATCTGATCATTCATTCATGCATCTTATTGCCTAGGTTTGACAATGAAAAATATTTAAATGAAGAAAAGGCTTAAGTTAGGAATTAAACCACTAAGGGAAACCAAATACCAAGTATTATGGAAGAGTAAACATGATTATTTCAAATTCAGCCAGGAGAGTGTTGTAAAGTATGAACTTACCATTGCTTACAAGGTAATAGTGGAGACACTGAAAATATGGCTGGATGGAATGATATGACTTAGGGTAATGGTGAGATGAAACTTAATAATGCACCACTGACTTTCTTTAGCATTGTGATCACTATTTGAAAGCATCAAAATATTGGGGAAAAAAATCATAATGAACAGACCCCAGCTGTAGAGGTGATTTCTGAATAGGGATGTTTGTTTGCAGTGACTAGATGACTTAAATTCAGTTTTGATGATATGGGATTTTTTTTTTGCTTTTATAGCTGAAATCCAGATGTCTGGTTATAATCTGTTTAATCACTATTTTTAAAGAATAATCAGAAGGTGGGAGAAGATAGTGATCTAATTCAAGGACTTCACACAACATCAAACTGAGGGTCTTCCCAACTAGCATCTGGACTCCCAAAGATTCAAGTTTTTGACCCTCAAAACCCAGTTAATGAAGCTTAAAGAGTTTGCACATTCTTCATTAGAAAATAAACAACTATTGGAGTAACACAGCAAACCCATCTGTAAATGTGAAAACAAAATGGGTTCCCACCCTAAGGGTGGACCCTTGGTCATTTATGTTCCATTTCTTCAGATTTACAACATTTTCAAATTAAAATGTTATTAATTTTTTGGTAGCTTCTTTAAAGTTCTCATGTCTTAATTTTTCTGGATTTTCTCAAAAATTCTCTGGTTTCATTAGAGCAAATTTACAGCAATATCATCTGCAATCAATTCACTTTGATAAGTACTGTTGAGTACAAAACGTGCTTTTGAACATATTGTCAGACTGTAAATGAACTCTTGGGGCTTAGTTGAAAACCTTCATTCATGTTTTGATGAGTCATAACCACCTGGAATACATTACTTTATCAAATGCAGAGCCACCCATTATTTGAAACAATACTTCACAGTGATACACATATCAGTAGAGGATCTTTCTATTTGAGCTTTTGCACAATACTCTTGCCTTGAGTTACTGCAGGTTTTGTGACTAGGATTTCTCACCCATCTATGAAAACCCACAAAAGAAGGACATTTCACACTATTTCACGGAAGACTCTGTATTTAACATAACATCAATGTGCTGTATAGTTTCCTAAATGTTACCTAACTACAAATAAATCTTCATTGTCCAATTTTTTATGTCATAGCAAGAATATGGCTAATGCTTTTGTAATGATCAAAGCTTACAGTAGGCTATACTGAGCATTATAGACACTTCACTGCTGAGGTACTTCAAATGCAAGCTGCACTGGACTACCTCAAATATAACCTATTTTTAGTCTGGTCTTCATGTTAATACATGAATAAAAGGGACTTCCATCATGTTATCGTCAATCATTTTGATAAAATAGGGTTGTGTTAAATGAATGCTGATGACTTGGTGCTCGACCTCTGTCTTTTCCATCATGACTTTTCCCTTCCACTGCCTTTCTTGTGTATTAATGTACTGAAAGGTGATTCTGTCATGTTCAAACCCATTATTGTTTTTGCTGAACACCCACAACTCATTAATGTTGGAGACTGATGACATGGGCAGACCAGTCACATGGCAGGTGTCAATCAATAAGAATGAAGTAATACATTTTGGTAAGACCAGCGAGGAAATGTAAACAATCCTCTTTTAAAAGGAGTGAACAAAGTGCACCTGGGGTTGCATGCACTATACACAACTATTTGAAGTTGGCAGGACAAATTAGTGAGGCATTTGGGAGGTTGGGCTTTAATAAACAGATGCGCAGAGTCAAAAAAAAAAGACAATGTGATGCTATTTGTACAAGTCATTTGTTACACCTCAACTGGAATATTATATGTAAACTCGGCCACCAAAATTTAGAATGAATTTCAAGGTACTCTTGAAATTCTGAAAACAGAGCAGAGGCACCAGGATTATTGCCCTGAGAACTGAGTTTTAAAATATATGTACAAAATTAAGAGGATCATAGAGTAAATGAGGAGAAACTGTTTCCACTGTCAGGACAGATAATTGTGCTAATTGGCAACAAGATGAGTTATTTTTTAAATACAGAAAGCTGTAATTATATGCATTACACTCGCTGAAAAGGTAATGGAACAGATTTAATAGATGAAAACCTTGGTTGTGAAGCTTACATCAAATTTCCTTGGGGCAGACAGCTCCATGAGCTGTAAACCTGTGCAACCCAAGTGGGTTTCCTCATCAATGTTATGCCTAATGCTTTGCGTCTGCTAGGGAAACCTACTTTGTCTGAGTAAACATAAACATTTTCCAATATTCATTTCCAGACAATATATTCCATTTCATCAGTTTAAAAAAAGTCCTCATTTCCACCTCTGATTAATTTACCAATTGATTTACTCATTAATTTGAAAAGGAAAGGTTTGTGGGGTTATGTGGAAAGAACAGGGGAGTGGGACTAATTGAACAGCGCTTTTAAAGTGTTGGCATATGCACATGAGACCAAATGGCCTCCTTCTGCGGTTTACAATTTTTTGACACTGATTATCTTGACTCCATCAGTCCCCCTTATTGTCATGTTATGCTGAGTTAAAAAGGGCAGGACCTTGATACATGCTTCAATTATGAGTTCTCTCCACCCAATCTATTCTGATAGCAAGACTGCAGTTTTGAACTTTCACATTTCCTGACTTTGCCCCTCTCACTCACTGATGGTAGCCTTGAATCACAGTTTTATCATCACAAGTCTGAACTTCTTTATCACTGTCAAATTGGACTTCCTCGATCAACCCTCGGCATTCTTAAACATTCACTCCATCACTGAGTCCCACGATGTCAGGAATACCTACTTTCTGAAACTTGCATTTATGTCCCAACTTCTGCATCTTTGTTGCCATCTTTAAAATAACCTTGAACAATTCCAACATGGTGACCTTCTGAGCCTGGTCTTTAACGTGCCTTACTTTCTTAAAATGCATTCACAGGACATGTGTATCACTCAAAGGAAAATGAGGATGAGAAATAAATGCTGGCCCACATCCTGCTAGAAAATAAAAAAAAATAGGCACATTAAAGACAAGGTTCAGAAGGTCAAATGACCTTCAAAACTGGTTCTCCTTATGCACAATAGTTGGCAATTTCTTTTTTGGCTGCTACATTCCTGCTCTTTACCGTGTTACCTTTATGTTGCCCTATCTCAATTTGGTTTTGGGTAGGTGATGGCCTTGTGGTATCATCACAGTTGCTCCCCATAACATTAAGCTGTCCTCTTCTGTGATCTGGTCTCTCCGGGTCCATAAGAGTTTCGATCCTGGTTGTGACAGCTCTTTGTTTTCCCCCATTACCACCAGCTGTTTGTTTTGCCAGAACGAGATCTTTCTATATCCAAAATCTGATATCGTCAGCTGTGACTGGAGGTGTGTTCAGAAAATTTAAAACCATGACAGACACTTCCAGTGGTGGCACCGCCTGTGGTATACCTGCCAAGGGAAGACGGCTCAATGCGTCCGCATTTGCTACTTGGCCACCTGGATGATGTTCCAACATGAAATTATATGCACTTAGTATTAGAGCCCACCATTGAATTCAGCTTGATGCTTTGGGCAGCACTGCCTTGTCCTCTTTAGACAGTCCTAGCAGGGGTTACTGGTCCATTATTATTACAATTTATGTCCATAAAGCCATTGGTGGAACTTCCTGACTCCAAATATGACCGCCAAACCTTCCTTCTCTGAGTGTATTTATGCTCTTTATTAGCCAAAAGCCTGAATACATACACCATTAGGCATTCCTCTCCATTGGGTCATCTTTGAACTTATACTTTCCCGATAATGCATAGGCAGGCATTGCATTTCAATACCAGATATTGCTTAGGATCATGGTATCCAACATCTTAGAGGACAATAGCTGTTTCTACTTGTCCTTGAAAGCTATGGCTTGGAGATGCAACCATTTCTAAGGGTGATCCTTTTTTAAGAACCAAAGTGTCAGGATGGACACCAGGTTATGTATGAACTTTCTGTAATAATTCACCTGTCCAAGGAAAGACCTAAGCTCTGGTAAAGACATGGGAACTGCAGCACCTTTGATTGCCCTCACTTTACGTTCCAACAGGTGTAACCTGATTCTTATTGACCCTGTAACCCAAGCAGGTCACAACTTGGAACACAGATTTCCCTCCTAAGGCATATGCCCGCTTGGGAGAAACATCTAAATACGATGTGCAAGTTCTGTAAGTACTCCTTATTGGTTATTAGCACATCATCTAGATTAGTGGCAACCTTGGGCAGAGCTTGTAAAATGTTCTCCATCATCTGCTGAAAAATTACACATGTTGATGGTACCCTAAATGGCAGTCTTATATACTGGTACAAACCCTTTGGGTATTAATTGCTGCATACTTCTGGGAATCCTCATCTAACCACAAATGCAAGTAAACATGGCTCAGGTCTATCCTAGTGAAGGACAGCTCCTCTGCCAGTTTTGTGTATAAATCCTTTATGTGAAGGAATGCGTATTCATCCAGCTGCAGAAAGTGGTTTATCATTGTTTAACATCTGCAGAAAGGTGCACTGACCTGTTGGGCTTCATAATCAAAACAGGATTGTGGGTAATCCAAGATTGAGGACTGGAAGAAATTGTCGTTGTAAGAGCTACTCCTTTTTTTGAGGTATTTTAGGTGTAGGAGGTGATTTTCTCAAATTCCAGGAGCAGTAATTACTGTTTTATAAGCTGTTGCATTGTTTTGGAACTCTGGGGAAAAAATATCAAAACAACAGCCCTTTTAAAGAAGGAAGAGAGACAAAGGTAGAGACCACATGCTCAGAGAAAGAAACATACACTGCGGTCAGACACAGCATTGAATCTGCATAGCTATTCCCTTTGCTGTTTGAGTTCAAGTATCTCTGAACATCAGACTACATCTAAGAAAAAATGAACAGTGAAATTCATAGCTGACCTTGAAGGAATTAATGTGTGAGAGTTCACGGGAGAAGCTAAGTGCATAGTTTTAAAGTGTAACCTTGTTGGAAATCTATAATAGTGAGGAGAGTGGGATCTTTTTTGATCATATGTTTTATTGAGATCTGTCTTTTGATTAAAATATTAAAAAAAATACAGGCACTGAGTTAGCCTGGAGCAGTATTTCTTAAAGCAGTAAGATGGTGTTATTTTCTGGGACTGTAGATTATGAAGGTGTCAAGGAAGTTATTTCGGTGGAACTGAGAAATACGAAAGGGTTGACCACCTTACTGGGATTGTATGATAGACTCCCCCCACAGTCAGCAGGAAATTGAGAAACAAATTTGTCAGGAGATCTACGTTATTTGTTAGAATAATAGGGTGGTTATTGTCAGGGATTTTAACTTTCCAAATATAGACTGGGACTGCCATAATGTTAAGGATTTAGATGGAGAGGAATTTGTTAGGTGCGTATAAGAAAATTTTCTGATTCAATAATGTGGACATACCAACTAGAGAAGGTGCAAAACTTGACCTCCTCTTGGGAAATAAGGCAGGGTAAGTAACTGAAGTATCAGTGGGGGAATACTTTGGGGCCAGTGACCACAATTCTATTAGTTTTAAATTAGTGATAGAAAAGGATAGATTGGATCTAAAGGTTAAAGTACTATATTGGAGGAAGGCCGATTTTGACGGTATTAGGCGAGAACTTTCAAAAGTTGACTGGGGCAGATGTTCACAGGTAAAGGATTGGCTGGAAATTGGAAGCCTCTAAAAATGAGATAATGAGAGTCCAGAGGCAGTATATTTCTGCTAGGGTGAAAAGCAAGGTTGGTAGGTTTAGGGAAGGCTGGATAACTAGAGAAATTGAGGTTTTGGTTAAGAAATAATGACGCATATATCAGGTATGGACAGCAGCGATCAAGTGAATCCTTAAAAGTGTATAAAGATAGTAGGTGTATACTTAAGAGGGAAATCAGGGGCGCAACAAGGGGACATGAGATAGCTTTGACAAATAGGGTTAAGGAGAATTTAAAGGGATTTTATAAATACATTAAGGACAAAATGGTAATTAGGGAGAGAATAGGACCCTTCAAAGATCAGCAGGGCAGCCTATGTGTGGAAATGTAGGAGATGGGGGAAGAAACTAAACAAATATTTTGCATCAGTATTTACAGTGGAAAAGGACGTGGAAGATATAGAATGTTGGGAAATAGATGGTGACATCTTGAAAGTGTTCATATTGCAGAGGATGTAGTGCTAGATGTCTTAAAATGCATAAAGATGGATAAATCCCCAGGACCTGATCAGGTGTGCCCTAGAACTCCGTGGGAGGCTAGGGAAGTGATTGCTGGATCATATGCTGAGATATTTGGATCATCGATAGTCACAGATGAGGTGCCGGAAGACTGGAGGTTGGCTTACATGGTGCCATTATTTAAGAAATGCGGTAAGGAAAAGCCAGGGCATTATCGACTGGTGAGCCTGACGTTGGTGGTGGGCAAGTTGTTGAAGGGAATCCTGAGCGACAGGATTTACATGTATTTGGAAAGGTGAGGACTGATTAGGGATAGTCAACATGGCTTTGTGCATGGGAAATCATGTCTCACTAACTTGACTGAGTTTTTTTGATGAAGTAATGAAGAGGATTGAGGAGGGCAGTGTGCTGGACATGATCTATATGGACTTCAGTAAGGCGTTCGACAAGGTTCCTCATGGTAGACTGGTTTGTGAAGTTAGATCTCATGGAATACAGGAAGAACTAGCCATTTGGATATAGACCTGGCTTGAAGGTGGTAGTGGTGGACAGTTGCCTTTCAGACTGGAAGCCTGTGACCAACTGTATACCACAATAATTGGTGCAGGATCCATTGCTTTTCGTCATTTATACATATGATTTGGATGTGAACATAGGAGGTATAGTTAAAAAGTTTGCAGATGATACCAAAATTGGAGGTGTAGTGGACAGCAAGGAAAGGGTTCTCTAACAGATGGGCCAATGAGTGGCAAATGGAGTTTAACTTAGATAAATGTGAGGTGCTGCATGTTGGAAAGGCCAATCAGGACAGGACTTGTACATTTAATGGTAAGGTCCTGGGGAGTGTTGCTGAACAAAGATACCTTGGAGTGCAGGTTCATAGCTCCTTGAAAGTGGAGTCGCAGGTAAATAGGATAGTGGAGAAGGCGTTTGGTATGCTTTCCTTTATTGGTCAAAGAATTGAGTAAAGGAAGACATGTTGAAGCTGTACAGGACATTGTATAGGCCACTTTTGGAATATTGTGTGCAATTCTGGTCTCCCTCCTATTAGAGGAAAAGGTTCAGAAAAGGTTTACAGGGATTTTGCCTGAGTTGGAGGGTTTGAGCTATAGGGAGAGATTGAATAGGCTGGACCGGTTTTCCCTGGAGTCTTGGAGGCTGAGGGGTGACCTTATAGAGATTTATAAAATCATGAGGAGTTTGGATAGGGTGAGGGGGGAAAAACTTAAAAGGAATCTAAGAGGCAACTTTTTCATACAGAGGGGGATGTGTGTATGGAATGAGCTGCCAGAGGAAGTGAAGGCTGGTACTATTTCAACGCTTAAAAGGCGTCTAGATGGGTATATGAAGAGGAAGAGTTTAGAGGAATATGGGCAAGTGCTGGCAAATGAAATTAGATTAGGTTAGGGTAGCTGGTCGGCATGGATGAGTTGGACCGAAGGGTTTGTTTCCATGTCTGTATGATGCTATGAATGGTTTTGCCCATTACACAAACTGGTCTGATGTAAGGATTTGTTTGCTATTCAGCCTCCTGATTTCTCCCTCTACTTTAGCACACCAGGCAAATGGCACTGGGCGGGCCTTGCAGAATCTGGCCACCTTCCATGTTGACCAGAACTCATGGTCAATATGGAAGGTGGCCGTGGCTCCTTTGATCGTCCCTAGATCTTCCTGAAAAATTTACAGGTCTTTAATTAGGATTTCCCTTGGGCAGCCATTTTCTAATCAAAAATTGTGGAGCCAATATCAGTGAATCTTTCTCAACCAATTTTGCCTCATCAAACTTGGGTCCAAGTGTTTTAACAGATCCAGCTACTTCTCATTACAGAGTTGAGAGTGTGGTCTGGAAAAGCACAGCAGGTCACGCAGCATCTGAGGAGCAAGAGAATCGGCGTTTTGGGAATGAGGCTTATGGATCGGGGCTGAGAGATAAATGGGAGGGGGTAGGGTTGAGGGAGATAGCTGGGAAAGCGATAGGTGGATGAAGGTGAGGGAGAAAGTGATAGGTCAGAGGGGCCAGTGATGAACGGGTCTGGAGGGCAATGCCGAGTTGGAGGCTTGGGACTGGGATAATGTGGGTGGATGGGAAATGAGGAAGCTGTTGAAATCCACATTTATCCCAAATGGTTGCAGGGTCCCAAGGTGGAATATGAGGCGTTCCTCTGCCAGGCGTCGGGTGGTAATGGTTTGGTGGTGGAGGTGGCCGAGGACCTGCATGTCTTTAACAGAGTGGAAGGGGGAGTTGAAGTGTTCAGCCACAGGCCGGTGGGGTTGGTGGGTGTGGGTGTCCCAGAGATGTTCTCTGAAATGATTCACAAGAAGACATCCAGTCTCCCCAATGTAGAGGAGACTATACCGTGTGCAACGGATACAGTAGACGGCATTGAGAGAGGTGCAGGTGAATTTCTGACGGATGTGGAAGGATTCCTTGGGGCCTTGGATGCAGGTGAGGGGAGTGGTGTGGGCACACATTTTGCACTTCCTGGAGTGGGGTGTGGACCTGATGAGGGAGCTGCAGAGGGAATGGTTCCCATTAGAGACTGGAACTTAATCTGCAAATATTTCCCAGTATATGTTCTCAGTCGAGCCGAGGTCTTAGGCAAACATGACAGTTGGAATCCAGAGTGAATTTTGTTGAAGACTGATTCTGCAGTCACTGATACAGCCACACTTGTAGTGGCCTCCAGTAGAACTAGATGACCATTTAACCAGACATTTATTTTGATGGTTCTGATTTGGATGTTGCTAAGCCATTTAACTGTTCCAAATCCAGAAGACTTTCCAGAGTGTGCACTCTCCTGAATACCAGCCAATGAGTTCTCTTGCTCAGTTTAGGTAGTGGGAATCTTTTGCTGTGTCAAGTCCATATACTAGCAGCAGCCACAATGGTTTGCCTGCCCAAACTCTGAAGAGAATTTTAATCATTTAGCAGAGGCTTGGCAAAGGCATTTGCCATGCCTGTTTGAAGTCCAACTGGACTTCAGCTAATAGGCGCTTTTACATGGTTACATCATTAATCCTACATACTAAATGGCCTCTCAGGATTTTATTAAACGTTAAACCAAAAACACATGTCTCTGCCAGTCATCTTAACCTAGTCAAAAATCCTGATACAGATTCCTCTGGCCCTCGAATAGTTGAGTAAAACCGATAGTGTCTCAGAATTAGAAGCAACTTGGGATATTAATATTCCTTAACTAAATACATTAACATTGGTGCCTCAGGGAAAATTAGTCTCAGAGTAACTAAAAATGTTGCAGGTCCACAAGCTGTCAGCAGTATTACTTGTTGCTTTTCATCTGCCCCAATGTCATTTGCCCTGAAAAAATAATGCATTCTTTGCACATAGTAGGCAGCTTTTGATGGTAGGATCAAATGAGTGAAGCTTCTCAAATATTGGCATGATGCCCGAATACTGTAACTCAAAGACAACTGTTGTGAATGACATTCTTCAGGATCATGCTTTTCTCTCATTGTCACTAAAATAACTCCATAGAGGGCGGTAGCCTGTCACCAAGTCACTCTATTTACATGTGGATATCCCTTGACACTGATTCAACTCCGTCAAAGCCAGCTTTCAGAATGGACAGAACGTCTGACACTCCTATTTTTTTTTTCCATCATTGCGCAAAGACTTAATTGTATATTTTCCTCCACCAGGAAAACACACATGCAAATATTAACAAGCAAAGCCTGAAAAGGGCAATGTTTATGACAAAAAAGAAGAGTCTGAGGGAGAGGAGGACATTCCTGTTATTTTTTTTTCTTCTTTTTTATTAACCCCCACACTACCGCCTAACTGCAGTAGTGCTTATTTTTCCCCCAGCACCCATGGTGTGCGCATGCAGGTGTGAGACACAGTGAGAAGGCACAAAGTGCACGAATCTTTATTCAATTTCCACCACCAGGAAGACAGGAAAACACCCGAGTGGCCAGTGACAAGCAGTGCCCTTCACATCAAAGGGCAATGCTGTGTGATCAAACAGTGAAGGGGAGGGCAGGGACTAAATCAAAATAGAGTTGGAGGGGGAAACGATGCACTCCACTCCCTGCGGCGCCCACCTCTCCCTGAACAACTCCAGGGTGTTGGTGGACACCGCGTGCTCCTTCTCCAAGGAGCCCCGGGCTCTAACGTAACCGCGGAAGAGGGGCAGGCAGTCGGCCCTAACGACCCCCTCCATGGCCTGCTGCCTGGACCTGTTTATAGCCAGTTTGGCCAGGCCTAGGAGCAGACCCACGAGGAGGTCTTCAGACCTGCCCTCCCTCCTCCGTACCGGGTGCCCGAAGATCAGGAGAGTGGAACTGAAGTGCAACCAAAAGCAGAGGAGGAGGTTTTTGAGAAAATCAAAATGGGAGTGCAAACGCCCACACCCAATATACACGTGGCCCACGGACTCCACAGTGCCACAGAACAAGCAGTTGGGCTAGGAGTCCGTGAACCACTGCAATCTGCGGTTGCAGGGGACTGCTGCGTGCAGCACCCTTCACCCCAGATCTCCGAGAGAAAGGAGGAGGACACCCGCGTAGAGAGCCCTCCACTGGGGATCCCTACCACCTGGTGGCAAATGGGCACGCCAAGGCGTGTCCGGACAGTGGATGAGGGAGAAGAGGTGGACGGTGTGCAGCAGCAGTTGATATAGGACCTGCCTTTTTACATCCTTAAAAAGGGACAAAATTAAAATTCCGGAGGCGGCCCAGGTTGTGGGGCACAGGCTCCCGAGGGAAGTATGGGACCTTGGGGCCAATGTGAAATTCCATCCGGGCGGGGGTGAGCGCGGACAGGATCCACCACACACCTGAGCATCCTCCAACCGGTGCACGTCGGGTCCGAGCACCGCTGTTTTAAAGGTGTCGGATGGCGGTGGCGACTTACCGGACGTCTACCGCTGCCCTGCTCGCTATGTCCTGCGGCAGCGTCCAGTCCAGGCCCCCGACACGCAGCACGTCCCCGACCCTGGTCACCCTCACCGCCACGGCCCTCCCCTCTGACAGCCACTCGAACCCATGAGTACAGAGGTGCGGATTCCTGAGCAACGGCTCCCTGACGACAGCCACTACTCCTGCCAGAGGGTAGGCGTGACGCGATTCGACCATGTTCCAGACAGTGATCAGGTCCTGATAAAAGACAGGCAGTTCCTTGAGGGTGACCTCCAAACTGTCACGATCGACGAACAGGAGCTGCGTATCGTAGTTGAGGTTACGCACTTGGCGGAAAAAATACGTCGCCAGGGCGCACCACCTAGGAGGAGGCTCGACGTAAAGGTATCGCTGCAAGGTCTGAAGGCGGAACGTCGCGACCTGAGTGCGGACGCACACCAGTGACTGACCGCCCTCCTCAATAGGGAGACTCAGAATCTGCGCGGCGACCCAGTGCATCTTTTTGTCCCAGAAAAAAATCGACTAACGATCTCTGGATGTCAACGGCAAAGCCAGGAGGAGGGAGCAAAGTGACCAGCTGGTACCACAGCATGGCGGCCACCACCTGGTTTATGACCAGCACTCTGCTCCTGTAAGATAGCACTTGGAACAGTCCTGTCCAGCGGCCTAGGCAAGCTGAGACTTTGGCCTCCAGCTCCTGCCAGTTGGCTGGCCAGGATTCCTCAGCCGGGCTGAGGTAGACCCCCAGGTAGAGGAGATGGGTGGTACTCCAGCTGAACCCCCGTAACTCCTCCGGCAGAGAATCCACCTGCCACGGACCGACCAGTAGTCCGGAACATTTGGCCCAGTTGATCCTGGCGAAAGATGCTGTCGGGTACACGGCCTGGCACTCGCGCATCCTCCCCAGGTCAGTTGGGTCAGTGATAGTGAGGAGCATGTTGTCGGCATAGGCCGAGAGGCCCACTCCTGTGCCCGCTCTGCGCAGAACCAGCCCCGAAAACCTCCTCCGCAAGAAGCGCAGGAAAGGCTCCACGCGCATGGAATACAGCTGGCTGGACCGGGGGCAGCCTTGACACACTCCTCTCCCGAAGCGAAGGGGCACCATCAGGGACCCGTTAACTTTAACCAGACACTCTGCGGCGGCGTACAAAAGTCGGATCCGGGCAACGAACTGCATCCCAAACCCGAATGCCCGCAGAGTCCCGAGCAGGTACTTGTGATCGACCCTGTCGAACGCCTTCTCCTGGTCGAGAGGCAGGAAGGCTTAAAGTCTGGTTGAAGATTTGTAGCTCGGGTGTCCGTTGTTGTGGTTCTGTTCGCCGAGCTGGAAGTTTTTGCTGCAAACGTTTCGTTCCCTGGCTAGGGAACATCATCAGTGCTATTGGAGCCTCCTGTGAAGCGCTGCTTTGATGTTTCTTCCGGTATTTATAGTGGTTTGTTCTTGCCGCTTCCGGGTGTCAGTTTCAGCTGTAGTGGTTTATATATGGGGTCCAGGTCCATGTGTCTGTTAATGGAGTTTGTGGATGAATGCCATGCCTCTAGGAATTCCCTGGCTGTTCTCTGTCTGGCTTGTCCAATGATGGTAGTGTTTTCCCAGTCAAATTCATGTTCCTGCTCGGCAGACCAGCCCGTCGACAGAAATAGATCAGGTCCCAGACCGGGTGGACATTGTCGTGTATCCTCCGGCCTGGGACCGTGTAGGACTGGTCCGGGTGAAACATGTGAGCCAGCATGGAAGCCAGGCGAGAAGACAACACCCTGGCGAAGATTTTGTAGTCCGTGCTGAGGAGGGAGACCGGACGCCAGTTCTTCAAAGAACGAAGGTCCCCCTTCTTTGGCAGCAGGAAAATGACCTAGGACGTCCCAGAACGCCCTGAAGAACTCCACAGTCAGCCCGTCCAGCCCCGGTGATTTGCCCCTCAAGAGCCAGTCGAGGGCGCTGGTCAGCTCCTCTAAGGTAACGGGAGCGTCGAGCCTTCCGGCGTCCTCCAGGCCAAGCTGCGGCAGGTCCTCCCACAGACGGATCCGGAGAGAACAGAGCAGTGTAATAGGTTCGGACGTGGACCCTGATACCCTCTGGATCTGAAACAAGGGACCCGTTGTCGGCCAGCAGCACAAGGAGCTGCTGACGGGTGCCACGCCTTGTTTCCAGCGAGTAGAAGGGGAAGCTGCAGTCCAGGTCCTGGAGGAGCTGGAGCCACGACCTCACGTACGCGCCCCGAACCCCGACGAGCTGCAGCTCCCGGAGCGCGGCCTTCTTCTCTTCGTACACCCCGCACAGGCCCGGTTCTGCGTCGGGCTGACCGAGGCGTGACTCCAGATCGAGCATCTCCCTCTCCAACTCCCCGATCCTGGATTTCCGCCTCTTTGTCGACCCCCTCACGTACTCCTAACAGAAGACGCGGACGTGAGCCTTGCCCACATCCCACCGTAGCCTCAGGGAGAGAAGCTTCCCTGCTTCCTTCTCCAGCCGGCCCAGAAATGATGAAACGAGTCCCGGAACCGCTCGTCCTCTAGCAGCTGGTTGTTAAAGTGCTAGAACACGGAGCCGAGCCTGGCGCCGAACAGAAGGAGGTCCGCCCACACCAGGTGATGGTCCGTGCACGACACCTGCCGCGTGGAGGCCATCGGGAAACAGGAGGCGTACACCCATGAGATGTACAGGCGGTCAATTCTGGATGCGCCAACCCCAGGCCTCACGAAGGTGAAGGCGACGGAGTCAGGATGGAGATTCCACCAGATGTCCACCAGGTGTCCTCCAACCTCCTCCCCGACGCCGAACTCGTGCGGGCACCGCCGTGGTCCCTGTCCTCGAGAACGCAGTTAAAATCTCCCCCGAGGACGATGCACTGGTTCCCGTCGATGGAGGCGAGTTGAGCGGACACGTCTCCGAAGAAGCTCGCTTGCCTCGGCCTGGCCAGGGGAGTGTAGACGTTCACCAAGTGAAGCACCGCGCCCCAGCCGAACCATCAGGTGAAGCAAATGGCCTGGCACGGGCTCCCTGACCGCCAAGATCTCTGGCTGAACATGCGGGGACAACAAAATAGCCACCCTGCCAGAGCTGCGGGTGAGGTGACTCATGTAGACCCCCCCTCGCCACTCCAGGAGCCAGGTGGCTTCGTCTCCCGGGGTAGTGTGGGTTTCTTGCAGGAAGCATACCACATATCTCCCGTCCCGAAGGACCGAGAGGGTCTGGAATCTGCGCTGTGACTCCCTGCTGCCGTTGATGTTGAGGCTGGCTATAGTTGTCTCCATGTCGGAAGTATAGTGCAACCACCACCAGCACAGTTAAAGATCTATATATACATTTACTGGGAGGACGAGGGACGGGCACAGAAGTCCCTCGCCCTCACCAGGAGTGTCCCCAGGAAGTTCCTGACTCGCTTTCGCTCGTTCGCGTTGAGCCCGGGTGCCTGGCATGCGGCGTGGGCCGACCAATAAACTCTTTCGAAGGAGCTCCAGCGGTCGAACGCCAGTTGGGCTCTATCCTGGCGAGTCAGAGTTTCCATGACAAACTCCCGGAGTTCCTCGAGGGGGATATCGGTAGGGGGCACCTGGGACTCGAAAATGTCACTGGAGACAGACTCCGTGTCGTCCCCAGTGTCCGCCACCGATCCCAAATCCTCCTCCGGAAGATCGCCCTTGGTCACCGACCTCTCCCCCACTGAGAGAATGGGGGCTGATCCGGCACCGCCAACTGGCCTCAAACCCCCAGTGACCCCACCCCCAAGGGTCACTGGCGGTACCTTCCTCGGCGCACCCCTTCCCGGAATGCCCCGAGTTCGGGTCATTGGGCGGCAGAGGCTCGGGGCCCCACTTCTCTCCCGACACCGGGATGCACGGCTCCTCGGGGAAAAGGTCCTCTCCCAGGGCCAAGGCCCCCGGAAAAACAGTCTGGGAGGGAAGAGCGAGGATAACACCTTCCTCCCCTCCACCACTCAACGACCCAGCAGAGAATTCACCATTGTCACCCGCACCACGGCCCGTGTGGTTATTACAGTCCTCCCCAGGGGCCGGGGGAGTTATGGCAGTGGAAGATCCCGCTGTAGCCCCTGGGTATTTGGGCAGGTCAGGCCGCGGTGCAGGACATGCAGGAGACCCCGTTGGCTCATCCCTTGGCGCACTGGTGGGATGTCTCTCCTCCTCCCCCCTTCCTCCACACCCCCCACCTCGCGGCACAGGTGGCACTGCATGCCGTCCGTCGTCCAGAAGACATGGTGACCTCCTCCCGGGCCAGGCAAATTAACACTTGGCATCAGAATGAGTATACGTGCCACAGGGCAGGGTCCTTAAGACTGAGCAGAAGCGGTTGGACACCTGACTGGATCTTCCCCAAGGTGTTGAGGTGGGGAAGAAGGAGCTCACTGGCAATGAAGGGCGGGGCGTTGGAGATCACGACCCTCTGGGCCGTGACCTCCAAAGGGTTGATGGGCAGATGTGTCCCGCCCACTGTGAGCCCCCTCTCCACAGCCAGGTGGACCGCTTGCTCAGTCTTCAGGAAGAAAATGGCCTTCCCGTACATTCGGGCCGCAGCGACGATGGCCAGTGGGCCGACCGCACTAGCCATGGCCTTGCTGCAGGCCTCGATGGTCATATTGGGGTGGGGATAGGCCTAGACCCCCAGCGTTTAGTTAAGTGCTTGAAGGGGGTTGCGGTTGCGGCCGGGGTTGGGACAGCCGAGCCTAAGGCAGCGGCTACCCCGACGTAGGTGCGGCTGGGCCTTGCGACCTTCGGGCTCACCATACTCCGCTGCTGGGTGTTGGTAGGCCCCAGGCGGCAGCGGTGGAGTGGGCCTCTGGCAGCAGCAGCCGCGGAGGTCCTGGGGAGGTGCCCAAGGCGAGTCACCCAAGGTGAGTCCCAGGCAGCAACGGTGGAGACCGGCCTCAGGCAACGGCAGCGGTGTAGGCAGGCCTCGGGTGAGTCCCAGGTAGGCCCTTGGTCGCAGCCGTGGGGGGCAGATCTGTTGGGGAGGGTCCCCAAGGCAAGTCCCAGGCAACCCCCAAAGTTGAGTCCCGGGCAGCAGCGGTGGAGGTGGGCCTCAGGCCGCAGCAGTGGTGGAGATTGTGGGGAGGGGCCCAAGGCGAGTCCCAGGCAGCGGTGGTGGAGGCAGGCCTCAGGCAAGTCCTAGGTAGGCCCTTGGTTGCAGTGGTGGAGGCAGACTTGTTGGGGAGGGCCGAGGCAAGTCCCAACCAGCCCCAAAATTGAGTCCCAGGCAGCAGCAGTGGAGGTGGGCCTCTAGCAGCAGCGGCATTGGTGGAGGTCCTGGAAGGGGCCCCAAGGTGAGTCCCAGGCAGCAGCAGTGAGGCAGGCCCCAAGCAGCAACAGCTGAGGCAGGTCCGGGCAGGGTCCCAGAGACCAGCAGTGGGAGTGGGCCCTAAGTCAGCAGCAACACTCCCTTGACCTGGGTGAGGCCCAGGCTGCAGCTCCAAAAGTAGGCCCAGGACTCAAAGCTCTCACCTCCTTCTGCTTCTGCCTCCTCCGTCTTCCTCTTCTTTCTTCCTTCCTTCTTTCCGCTTTCTCAATGTGGGGCAGCTGGTTCAGGGACAGTGCCCTTCCCCTCTGACACCTTCAAGGAGGACAGTCCTTGCACAGGCGCACACACTGAGCCAGCTCTTGAAAGGAAACACCCGAGTAGCCAGTGACAAGCAATGCCCTTCACATCAAAGGGCAATGCTGTGTGATCAAACAGTGAAGGGCAGGGACTAAATCAAAATAGAGTTGGGGGGGAAATAATGCACTCCACTCCCTGCGACACTCGGTCAGCCAGTTTCCCAGATCGGATCAAATTAATAGTCCCATTTATTTCCAAGAGTTCCACCTGGCTGATCTTGTTATAATCACTACAAACTACCCTTTTTTGGGTCCTTGTTCCACCCTCTCACTGTGACAGCCTCTGTTCCTGCTTATAATTTTTATGCATCTCAAACTTTTCCTAATACAAATGTATGGTCATAAACCTGAAATGTAATCTTTATTATTCTCTCCATAGATTCTCCCAGACTTGATTATTTAAAACATTCTTTGTTTTTAATTCAGATAATCTGTATCTGTCTTCAATTGACGGGTGGTTATCAGCCAGGACATTAAAACAGCAGGCTGCTGATCTTCAACTGGTGATGTGGCATTTTTATGTCGACGTGAACTGGTCGCTTTAGATGAACAATTATCCTAACACGTAAATTAGGTACTCAAAAACAGATAAATGCAATGATTCTCTAACATCCCTGTGACTTTGTTGAGAGGATTGAAAGCCGTAAGAACCTCAAATAAGAACTATAAGAATAGAGTGGGGAGCTTAATTTATGAGCAGGCACTGGCATCATCTAACACACTCTCCCTCTCACTCACATTCTGTCTCTTCCTGTCACACATACTCACTTCCTCACTCATTCACACTCACGTGGAACATGGAATATAGAACAGTACAGGCCCTTCAATTCTTGATGTTGTGGTGGTCTTCTATCCCACTCTAAGATCAAACTCGCTTAAATGTCCCTAATGTATCTAACTCTATTACCACTACTGTCAGAGCATTCCATACACCCACCACTCTCTGTGTAAAGAACCAACATCTCCCCTAAACCTTCCCCCAATCATCTTAAAGTTATGCCCCATTGTTATAGCCATTTCTGTTTTGGGAAAAAGTCTCTGGCTATCCATTTTATCTATGATTTCCATCGTCTTGTACACCTCTATCAAGTTACCTCTCGTTCTTCTTCACTCCCATGAGGAAAGCCCTAGCTCCCTCAACCTTTCTTCATAAGACATGCTTTCCAGTCCAGGCGGCATCCTGGTAAATTTCCTCTGCACTCTCTCTAAGCTTCCATATTTTTCCTATAACGAGGGGACCAGAACTGAACTCAAAATTCTGTGTGGTGTAATCAGAGCTCCATAGAGTGTCCAGTCAGCCAAATTTCCCTGTATCTCATGCCGCCTTATTTTCTGAATGAGCCTACTAATGGGGAACCTTATCAAATGCTTTGTTAAAATCCACATACACCATTATCCATAGTTTTACCTTAATCAGTATGTTTGTCAGATCATCAAATAATTCAATAAGGATTGTGAGGCATGACCTGCCTCTCACAAAGCCATGCTGACTATCTCTAGTCAAACTATTCTTTTTCAAATAATCATAAATCCTGTCTCTCAGAATCTTCTCCAATAATCTGCCCACCACTGATGCAAAGATCACTGCCAAAGGTGCAGCAATTTCTTCCCTCGTCTACTGTAGTAACCTTGAGTACATCCATCTTGCCCAGGGGACTCATCTATCCTCATGTGTTTCACAATTTCCAGCATATCCTCCTCTTTAACATCAACCTGTTTCACACTGTCCTCGGAGTACTGAATACTGAAGCAAAGCATTCATTAAAGGACCTCCCCTACTCCAGGCACAAATTCCCTCCACTATCCTTGATCAGCCCTAACCTCACTCTGGCCATCCTCTGGTTCCTTCCTTAAGTATAAAATGCCTTGGGGGGTTTTCCTTAATGCTACCCACCAAGGCTTTTTCATGCTCCCTTCTAGCTCTCCTAAGTCCATTCTTCAGTTCCCTCCTGATTAATTCGTAACCCTCTAGAGCCCTGTCTGATCCTTGCTTTCTCAACCTTAAGTAACTTCTTTCTTTCTCTTGACTAGATGTTCCACATCTCTTGTCATCCAAGGTTCCTTCATCCAACCATCCCTTCCTTGCCTCAGTTGAACAAACTTATCCAGGACTTGCAGCAAGTGCTCCCTAAACAACCTCCACATTTGTCATGCATTTCCCAGAGAATATCTCACTTTCTATAACACATTTATTCGCTCACTCGCAGATAGAAGCAGCTATTTGGAGCAAGGTTACATTGGGGAGCAGACCTTGGGCATCATGGGATATCCATCAGCAGCTAACTTGTATGCATTCGATTAATAAAATGTGCTTTTACCACGAGCGGACTGAGGGATGAAATGGGAATATACATAAAAACAACAACATATTTATATTGAGCCTTTAATGGAGCAGAATTACTCAAGGACATTCAAAGCAGCATCGACAAACAGAATATGACAGCCTGCCATATCAAGAGACACTTGGGACAATGAAAAAGAACCTCGTCAACCTGGTAGGTCTGAAGGAGCATCTTAAATTGGGGAAAGATGGAAAGAGTGAAGATGAGGTTTATAGAAGAAATTCCACAGCTTCATGCCTTGGAAGCTGAAGGTATGGGTAACAACTATGCAACGACTAAAGTCAGGGATCTCAAGAGAGCAAAATGAAAGGAGTGCCAAAATCTAGGGGTTTATGGGCTGTCAGAAATTATACACAGGGAGGGTTGATGCCATGGAGGGATTTCAGGATAAGCATTTTAAAATTGATGTGCAGCTGAACTGGGAGCCAAAGTAGGTCAGCGAACACAGAGGAGCCATTGGGTCTTGGTAGGAGTTAGGACAGCAGAACTTTGGATAATCTTAGGTTTATAGAGAGATGAGAATGTGGGAGGCCAGAAATAGTGTATTAGAATAGTCAAGTTTAGAGGAAGCAAAGACACAGATAAAAGCTTCAGCACTGCGGCAGGGGTTGAAGTAGGAGAAATGTTGAAGTTAGCTTTTGAGAGTGTTGGCCTCAGAGGCTCAACAGATTTTCAGAGTTTGGTGAGGAAGAAAGACTGAAAATTACTTTGGGAGAAAAGGATGGTGGAGATGAGGCATGGAGAGCAAATGAATATTTAGAAAACTGGCTCAATGAATGACATTTAGGATACTTATAGATGCTTTCAACCCATAAGAAACTTTTGTTCTTCTTTCAAGTTTGCAACATAAAACTACAGAGAAAAGAAATCAAGTAAAAGCATTTGCAAGATACCTTCAATGTAACATCATAGAACATAGAACATAGAAGGATACAGCGCAGTACAGGCCCTTCGGCCCTCGATGTTGCGCCGACCGAATCCTACCTAACCTATACTAGCCCAATAACTTCCAAATGCCTATCCAATGCCCGCTTAAATGACCATAAAGAAGGAGAGTTCACCACTGATACGGGCAGGGCATTCCATGAACTCACAACCCGCTGTGTGAAGAATCTACCCCTAACATCTGTCCTATACCTACCACCCCTTAATTTAAAGCTATGTCCCCTAGTAACACCTGACTCCATTAGCGGTAAAAGGTTCTTAGTATCTACCCTATCTAAACCCCTAATCATCTTATACACTTCTATCAGATCTCCCCTAAACCTTCTCTTCTCCAATGAGAACAGCCCCAAGTGCCTCAGCCTTTCCTCATAAGATTTTCCTACCATTCCAGGCAACATCCTGGTAAACCTCCTCTGCACTCGTTCTAAAGCTTCCACATCCTTCCTATAGTATGGCGACCAAAACTGCACACAATACTCCAGATGAGGCCGCACCAGAGTCTTATACAACTGCAACATGACCTCAAAACTTGTACAATGAAGATTGTGTATTTGGGGAGCATTTCTTTAAGTGCTCGCTCATGGATATTGATCAAAGCCACAGTTCAAGCAAGAAGGGAGTTTTATTTTTGGCATGAGGAAGTGGGTTGATGATGACAGAGAATTTAATGGTCCAGATTTGGAATTATATAGACAGCCAACAACTATCTCCTTTAATAAACGAATGTTGTAATGATTCGTGGTTAAGCTCCCTTCCTCAAAGCTGGAGGTGGCTCCCGAAACAAAGGCCAATACCATAAGATCTTCTGAAAGCTTTTACTCCTGCTGCAGACAAATTTCAGTCTTCTTGAAATTCAATCAGAAAACATGCTCTGTGTATAAGAGACATTAGACTCACTTTGGTGTCATTTGATCATGATCCAAAGGATAGAGTCCTTTTGCATTGCGCTTGCGAAAGCAAAAGAAAACTTAAGTTCAACAACAGATCATGAAGGTGTCACAAGGTTTACCACAGAACATCAATTTTAATGGTGTTGTAAATGCAGACATGAATTTCTTGACAAAACCAACAATAAACTTTAATATTGCATAAGAACATTTGCAACTTCACAGCTTCTCCAGAACTAGCTGGAAAGACTGAATCTCAAAGTAAATGATATCAAGGAGGAAAGCATGAACATCAAAAATGTAGCTAAGTGCAACATTATTTAGAAGTAAGTTCACAATTCTTGAGCTGTAGGTAAGAAACAAATTAAAAGACCCTGAACTTAGCATGCACAATCAGTTTTCTCAGGCTGCACCTTGAACAATCTTGAGTAAGTGTGTGTGAACAACAAACAAAAAAAACATATTGGCTTTGGAATGAGTGCATTCAAATAATAAGTTATTGACAGGGACAGTTGCAGACACTGGAATGAGACCAAATGGTTTGCTAAGTGGAATTCTTGGTGATAATGGGGCGAGGAAGGGATGTGCATTTTGAGACAAAAGTGCAAACACTGAGCCTCAATTAATCAATCCTGCTATTCACTCACAAAGGAACTAATAAACTCCAGTGAACTGATGAATTCATCAAAATATTGGATATGAGTGTTTCAATTTACATTTGATTGTACAGAATATTCTACTTAACTGCTAAGTCTTGACAAGAATAGTTAAGGCAACTGGAAATTCAAAATTAAATTTAAATGCCCATGAACCACATTATAATATGCTATGATACTGTTGCAAGTGACTGAGGACTGATTATTGTTCAGTAGTGTGAAGTTGCTTCATACCAGCCTGGACAATGATGGAAAATGACAAAATTGCTGAGCATTGCCAGGCTCATAATGAAAAGTTAACCGAGATTTCTGCCCTGCAGGCAGAGAGCCATCAAATCATGTAGGAATGGCCTTTTGTGTGGTGTGTGAAAAGGAACAAATAGCCTGTACTCACTTGGCTTGCAGTTAAACAACAATGAAAACAAGTAGGACAAGTTACCTGAGTTCTTAAGGAGCCTTGGTTAATACTCCTGAGAGAGTCTAACCAGAGTTGGAGGAGGTAAGAGGAGGAAATAAGTCCAGTGTTGAATGGACCTGAAATCTTCCACAGTAATTTTTAAAGAATTTATTCACATCATTGCTGTGCATGGCCTTCTTCAGATCATTCAGCATATTTTTTAGGTGCTGCAATCACAGATCTAGCCTCCACTGAATCGACAAATATCAATGATATAAAAGCAACAAAATGAAATCATGGACAGCTGCTTTTCTGGTCAATAAAAAGCATTAGGTTTCAAAATTGGACATTCATGTTCTACTAACTGCTAATTAATTAGTAGAATTAAAAGCAAACAAGCTCTTTAGTGGTCTTTGAATTTTTTTTTGAGATGCATCCGAGTTCATTTGATATTTTGATTTCAAGCTACATTGATGAATTACTGTATAGATATGCTGGCTTTGGTAACAACAATTTTGCAGAAGATTAAAAGAATGTTTAGTAATATTGCTTTCACAGAATGGATATAGTTAGTTTCCCCTTCAAGCATTTCACAAGTACGATCTGTTCGAAGCAACTTTCTGTTTTAAACTGCCCAAATTTAATTTAGACTTGTGTAAAAAAAATTAGGTGGATATTCACAATCACCTAACATAGATCAAACTGAGTTAAGCTGGACTGAAAACTGAAAGAACTGCGGATGCTGGAAATCAGAGGAAAAAAAAATCAGGAATTGCTGGAAAAGTTCAGTGGGTCTTGTGGTATCTGTGGAGAGAAATCAGAGTTAATGTTTGGGTCCCGTGATCTTTCCTCAGAACTTGGCTCACTGGACCCCCCCGAAAAACTAATTTGATTTCTCTCTCTAGATTCTGCCAGACCTGCTGAGCGTTTGCAGCAATTTCTGTTTTTGTTTTTAAGCTGTACAACATCAGCTAAGGTTTTAACAAATTAAAAAGAAAAATCTTCTCTATTAATTTTGTTTTCCAAATTATACAGAAATTAACTCACATGACACTGTAGATTCTAAGTTGACCCTATGACCCTTTGAAAAATAATCTAGTCATTCAAGATGTTATATGCTTTAAACCAAGCACTATTGGTAAAGTTTGAACCCAGTCCCATGGGTCTCTGTGATGATGTGCGGTGCTGCATGGGTCGGTGCAGGTGATGGATGCTGGTACGAATTAGTGTGATTTTCCCGCTGCTCTTGCAGAAAGGAAGGTATAGATGACGACTTTATGTGAATAATTCTGGTGGCCATCACCTCACAATCAATCTGCATCATTACCTCGTGATCTTTTGGGTCATTGATGAAACTTTCTGAAATACAAGCACAGAACAACAAATTAGCAAGCTTAGAGAGAGGAATGCACTGTTTTTTCATTTAGAATCTAAAGCATTGCAAATCACTTGCATTAACTTTATCCAGTCTGTGGATCCTAACATTAAAATTATATTGTCCTACACTGTTGCCAATCCGGAGTTCAGTGAGTTCAGAGTTGCTCCACTTTCAAGCTGAAAATGCTCTTTTTCCCCATGTATCCACTGTGAAACCAATTTTAAAACTTACTAAATTACAGCTTATTTCCTCAACTCCATTTCTTTCTGTTAACTGCTTCCTGAATCTACATTGGAATAAATGTTGGTTCAAAAGCAGTCTAAGTAAACAGTTACATTATGAAGATGACTGATACAGATCAAAAATTCAGCAAGTTAGACAAAAACAAAAACTAACATACACAGAACAGAAACTGTGTATGCACAAAGAACTGTTTGCAAACAATCAAGGCAGAGACAATACTCCTTTAGTGCAGTATTGGTAATCTGCAGTTCTAACGAATGCTAAAAACATAGCATGTATTTGTCTTCATAGGTGGGCGGCACGGTGGCACAGTGGTTAGCACTGCTGCCTCACAGCGCCTGAGACCTGGGTTCAATTCCCGACTCAGGCGACAGACTGTATGGAGTTTGCACGTTCTTCCCGTGTCTGCGTGGGTTTCCTCCGGGTGCTCCGGTTTCCTCCCACAGTCCAAAAATGTGCGGGTCAGGTGAATTGGCCATGCTAAATTGCCTGTAGTGTTAGGTAAGGGGTAAATGTAGGGGTATGGGTGGGTTGCGCTTCGGTGGGTCGGTGTGGACTTGTTGGCCCAAAGGGCCTGTTTCCATGCTGTAAGTAATCTAAAGGTGCTAACAGGCTTGTTTATTTCCTGTCTGTGTCTGTTTTAGTCATTGCATAGAGATAAGTACCTTTCAATTTAACTTATAGCTTAAAGTCATTCTTTTTCTACGTCTTCTTCAAAAAAAGGGGTCACAATCTATTTAAATGTTGTCTAATTTAGTTAAAAATCCAATTATATCAGATGACTCCAATAACATACAAGAAGTAAAAGTTATAGCATGTCTGGGGAATGGTGATTGCACAATAAAGTTTAACATCATCTTGTATTCAGATACACCAAGATCAGAAGAACAAGTTTATAACTTCTAAAGGGCCAAGTTCAAAGTACAATTTAAGTAGAGTAAGGAGGGTATTCATCAAGACCACAATAGAGGACAATTGCGACATTATTAAAAGGAGAACGTTAAAACAAAAATGCTGGATACAGTAAATAGGGAGAAACTGTTCTCACTTATAAAAGGAATAAGAATAAGAGAGCACAGATAAAATAATTCACTCAGTGAATAGTGAGGGTGTGGTATGCACCATCTGGAAATGTTGTTGGGGCAAGTTCAGTTGAGGTTTTAATTGAGCACTGGATGGTTATTTGAATAAAAGTAACAGTATAGGGAAAAAGCAGGAGTTGGCACCCAGCAATGAGCTGATGCAGGAACGATGGGCCAAATGGCCTCCTTCTCCACCATAATACTGCTGTGATTCTGTAGTGTTGGATGTGCAATACAAATGCACATGGAGGACGAGCACGAGTTTATATTAAAAATGTGAGGCCTTCAATGGATTAGCAGGAGAATTAATTGTTGTTAGGAGGCAAATCTGTATCTATTATTTTGAAGAGGGAAGTGGAAGGGCGACAGTGATGACTTTAAGAACGTTAGACAACACATCAAAAGGGAGACCGGAAGAGCCGCTAAAAATTAAACAGCGTAGTGAGAGAGGCAAAAGCTGAAGTATTTTTGTAAAGAGGTCCAAGTGAAGAAGTGAGAATGTTAAAACAATGTTAGCCAGAATGGAACTGGGGAAAGGTATTAAATATTTTGATTTACAATTCCTCATAGTGTTCATACTGGAAGACACAAGTAAGAAAGTCAAATTTGTGACTGAGAGATATTTGGTATTTTGGTGCAAGACAAGCTGAGTGGAGTTTAAAAAACAAACTTTAGTCTCTCGATCAGATAGCACTCATTCCAGAGTTTTGTGTGAGAGAGGGAGAGAGAGTGTGAGAGTGAGTGAGTGAGACAGACAGAGAGAGAGATCGGGGGAGTGGAGTGTCATTGCAATTATTAGAATGTCATTCAACACTGTGACATTCTTCACATTAAAATTTGATCTAAACTTAGATTAGGTTTCCAAAAGGAATAATCCAAGCATCCTTTAAAAAACACAATTTAAGGCAGTAAACAAAAAGAGAAATTGCTGGAGAAATTCAGTAGGTCAGGTAGAATCTGTGAAAAGAAAACAGATTTAACATTTTGATTCCGATTACTCATCTTCAGAACACTTGATTAAATGCAGCATTGATTTTGGTTGAGGAGGAAGAGAGATTTATTGAGTCTTGCTACATGGATAAGCTAAGATGGGCTGAAAGATCTCTGTTACATGTTAGTAATTCAAATCCAAACCTCTGGTTGTTACATTATCTTAATCACAAAACTTCTGACATTTTCAAGCATGAGCTAATTAAGTACTTCTGTGCTGTGGTCAATGTTGTAATGTATTGAAATATGTCAATTAATACACACACAATCAATTAAGTAGCCGAATAATCTAATACAATGATATTGGCTGACTACCAATACAGGTCTAATGTTTTTGTGTTTGGTCATGGGATGACATGGTGTCACTGGTTAGGCCAGCAACTTTCTTGAAATGCTGCAGTCAATGGTTGGAAGGACACCCACTGTGCTATTAGGGACGCCATTTTGGGATTCTGACCCAGCAACATTGAAGGAACAGCAAGATCGGCCAGGATTGTGTGTGACTTGCAGGTGTTGGCGCTCACATGCATCTGCAGCCCTTGTCCTTCTTGATGGAAGAGATTGTGGGCTAGGAAGGTGTTGTTCAAGGAAACTGAATGAACTCCAGTCACTGCATCTGGAGCTATTAACTTTATCTTTGATTTCTCTGAATACTTCTACTGTTTGGCTGCTCCAAGGGGGGTAACAGACTTTCCCCTTTGAAATTGTCTTCCATTGCAAGAACACATAATAATTGGCACAATGATCATAAATGGATTAAACTGGGGGATTAAATTTGTATCTCCTCAAACTTTGACACTGACATTGCTTTAAAACAGCGCTAGCCCACATCTAATTATATTTAGTTTTAAAATAAAATGTGCTTTCCAGAAAGCATTTTCAGAGTCTGGTACCCATCTGTTCATTCTAGACACATTTCCTGCTTTAAAGGGAACTTAATTTACAGCTCTTGTGACAAATGTGAACAGAAAAACACTATACCTAAACTGTGAACTGTACTCCTGCTGGACCACAATGTGATCATAGAAATTTGCAGCTGAAAAAACTATTATACATTTAAAAAAAACACATTGCCCGCCAAAAAGAAGAATTAATTTGGATTATACATTTAGCTGACAGAAATTCAAAGCAGCCAACATATGAAGGCAATTTACAAATAGCAACAATTTTGAGTTGAGAATGTTTCTGACCGTTTCCTCTCATGTAGATTTCAGTCATGAAATGCACTACATTGTGATGTGAATATCTTGCATTGCAGCAAAACAAAGTAGCAAATTAGTTAGTTTTTAATTGGGAGAGGCATCAGCCAAGTGGTATTATCACTGGACTGTTAACCCAGAGACCTGGGTAACACTCTGGAGACATGGATTCAAATCCAACCATAAAAGCTGGTCAAAACTGAAGAAGGGCTCATGCCCGAAATGTCGATTCTCCTGCTCCTTGGATGCTGACTGACCTGCTGCACTTTTCCAGCAACACATTTTCAGCTCTGATCTCCAACATCTGCAGTCCTCACTTTCTCCCAAAACTGTTGATTGTCAGGAAAACAACTGGTTTATTAAGGTCCTGTTGGGAATTAAACTGCCATCCTCACCTGGTCGGATCTACACATAACTCCAGACCTATAGCAATGGGGCAGACTTTTAATGACTCTCTGGATAGTTAGGGATGGGTAATACATGCTGGCCCAGTCAGCAAAGTCTGCACCCTATGAATGAATTTTTAAAAATGTGCAAGCATTGTTAGTCTCCACATGGTTCATCTCTGACTTTTCCCTTCCTTGAATTTTGTGTGTCAAGGCTAGTACAAGCCCACTGATTCCCACATCTACCTTGATGACAGTTCCAGTTGCAATGTACCATGTAGTGATTCCATTCCTCCAGTTCCTTAGTCTCATGTTTTCTAATGATGCAGCTTTCCAGCAGAGCACTTCTAAGATGTCGTCTTTTCTCCTCAACTGAGGATTCACACTAACTATGATGATAGGTCTTCGATCATGTCTGCCACATTTTCTACAGTTCTCCCCTCATCCCTTCCCCTCCCTCCTGGAAACACATGCCTTCTGCTTATCCTCAACTTCTACTCCACCTGTAATTTGTGCTATTTCATAAGAAGCCAAACATCTCTAATAGGTCAGTACAGCTGACATTGTGGGCTGAGAATCCTTTCAAGCAGTGTCTGTTTGATGCAGCTGAGCATGATGGAAGCTCAGAGAAAAGCACAAGCAAAGTTTTAGCTTGGTGAAACTTGCTGCTGGTGAAAGGCTACAGATATGCTAGTGAATAACTGCTGGGGTACAGATTTCACAGTTCAAGGAAGCATGAACTCTGGAGGAGGGTCATCGGCTACTACAGGAGCGGTTGTTGAGCAGTCCGTGACAGAACAGGGAGTTTCAAGCCCATACTGGCACAGCAAAAAATTATGACCCCATGTGAAGTTGAATGAGAATTGATGACAGGGATCATAAGATCCTAAACAGACTTAAGGATCTCACTGACAATGTTTTCCGAAGTTTAAGCCAATTCTTACACAACTAACTCTAGTGCTATTTGTCAATCAATTGATTGTTTGACATAAAATATTTCAACCAATCTTTGCTTTCTTGATTTCTCGTACCAGCTTTTCCTGATGAAATATACCAAACATCTTAATGAAATCCAAGTGCACCCCATCAATCTCTTTTTATCACACTTTCAAAGAAAGCTGGTAAATTAGCTTGGTGAAACCTCATGTTTGAAACCTATACTGGTCAGCTTTTGTGATTTTTAGCTCTATTTTTAAACGTTCTACAATTGTAGGTTTAATAAGGGATTAACACCTTTAATGTACGTCAAACTCACAAGTCTGCAAATTCCTGAATTACTATTGCTATTTTTCTTCAAGAAAGGATTAACATTCGTCTCTCTCATCTAGATTTTGAGAGGTTTTGAAACTGCTTCATTTCCTGAAAAATCATTAGATGTATCTGAGATTTATTTACCTTAGGTTTGTACAGCTGTTTGACAACAATGCCAGTAATACTGAAGTGTGAAATCTATTTGCAATAGCCTGCAGCTCATTTCTAGATTAAATACATTATGTCATCTTCTATGTATAAATTCTAATTCAATTAGCCGGTTGATTTACACACAACTCAGCGCTTATCACTGAGCTACTGTTCCACCCCGATTGTTGAGAATATTCAAGGTGAAGCTAAACAGATTTTAATCAGTAGGGGAATCAAGTGTTTTGGGGAAAAGGCAGGAAAGTGGAGTTGAGGATTATCAGATAGCCTTGATACACAAAGGAAATCACAGATAAGAGATAGACAACAGGACATGACATCTTCATAAGGAAATGTTGCATCTCGGGCTTTGGAATGTATTCCTCAAGTCATAATTTTGCCATGACACACTGAGTTATAAAGTTTTAAAAAATGTATAAAGGACAATCCAGACGTTGAGATTATAGCTTAGTGACAGTTAACAGATAATGGAATTGAGGTTATTGCATGGAGAGAAACTCCTTTTGACAAATTACAGGAAGTTTTATTTTATTGTTACTCCTGTCAAGGCACATATTGTTAATAGATGCTGTATTCATTCAGTTTGTATTATATATACCTAGAATCTGGGAAACTCAGTCCTTAGAGTCAATATTTTTAGGAGACATATGTGGCAAAGTAATTACTTGTGAAAAAACTCAAAGCATATAAATATGAGGGATTGTATCTGGAGCAGGATGCTAAGTGTATGCTTTTACTCCCAAAAAAACCTAGTTCAGAAACTTATAAAGGCCTTTCACCTTAAATGGTTGTTCTTTCCCGAGCATCTAATTAAACGGATCACAATTTAATGGTGTTACAGTGCAAATCTATCCTAGTTTTCAGGATGTGCTGGGTAACTCTAGAGAATTTGAAACAAGTACTCAAGATTAGCTTAAGAAACACACCTAGAGGAAGCATCAATTTCTGTTGTATTCTGAACATGCTGTTAAATCATGATTCGACAGAGCAATATTCAGTGCACAGACAGCAATTCGCTGCTCTAGTACGTGAAAAATAACAGAATGCAATCGCTTTGCGAGAAAGAAACTGGCAGGCAACTCAACATACTAGTTTTCTGAAATGGTTAATTAGCTGCTACTTAGACAAATTTTTGAGTCTTTTTTTTATAGCCATGTTTAATCTTTGCTTGTTGAATAAACTGAGTTCATAAAATGTAGCAAATCAATCCTAATGTATTTTAAACAGTTTTAAATTGTTGTCGTCATTTGGCACTATAACAATTATGTAACATCTATCAGTTTTGATTACAAATTCATTTTCTTGGTGGGTTAAACTCTTGTAGACTTCAGTGTGTTATTCGGGACTCACAATCAAGCCAGAGAGATCCGTGGTTTGTGAAACATCCCAAGACCATATAATTTTGCTGCTTCCAGCTGGAAACAGTTCAGAATGCTTATGAAGGTTTTACATGGAGAAAACTCTCCTTCAATTAGATCAAGTTTAATGATGAAATTAACTGAGGAAATGAGATACAAAGTGATTAGATTAGATTAGACTTACAGTGTGGAAACAGGCCCTTCGGCCCAACAAGCCCACACCGACCCGCCGAAGCGCAACCCACCCATACCCCTACATTTACCCCTTACCTAACACTACGGGCAATTTAACTTGACCAATTCACCTGACCCGCACATCTTTGTGACTGTGGGAGGAAACCGGAGCACCCGGAGGAAACCCACGCAGACACGGGGAGAACGTGCAAACTCCACACAGTCAGTCGCCTGAGTCGGGAATTGAACCCGGGACTACAGGCGCTGTGAGGCAGCAGTGCTAACCACTGTGCCACCGTGCTGCCCACTGATGTTGATATCCTTTTGAGATTTGGATGGATAATATCATCAATTATTTATCCTACTTCGAGTTTCTAATCACGATTGGTCAGTGTTTGGGTATGTGGCACTTGGACCACTTTTTGACTCAAGTTTCAACACAATAGAAAATGAACAAGGGTATCAGTAGTGTGCATTATTAAAACAACTTGCATTCACAAAGCATTTTTCAGAACCTCTAGTCATCCCAAAAAGAAACTTTAATAGTGCAATTATTATGAGACAAGGATACACTTATTTAATCTGCCATCAAACCGGCAAATGTCCAGTCGCAAAATGGCATTTCCGTAATAGTTATTTTAAAAAAAAGCTCGACAAAATCATTGCGGAATTACCTATTACCATCAGGAGGTGCTTGGAGTTTTGTATAATTTAATTTAAACATTTAATCTCACCAAGCTGTAGGTTTAGCTACAATCACGGATAAATGGCCACTTCAGCAGTGGTGCTATTGCTGGATGGTGGATGCAAGAAAAGCACAAAGGCAAAAAGGAACAACAACAAGCAAGGAAGAACTCAAATTTCTTTCACTTTTCAGCATCTCCCAAAGCACTTAACAACCAGTGAACTGTTTTGAATGTACAATGACCACTGTAGAGAAATGGACACAAGAAATTTATCTTCAACTGGACTCACTTCAAGTAAGCTAAAAGCTAACTGGAACTACCTTTCTGAACTCCTTCCAATTTATTTTTTCTTCTGCTCTTCCACTATATACTTGGTGTTATTTTCTATGCCACCAACAAAAATGGGTTTCATCATAAAAGATAGATTATTTTTGTTCATATTTTAAATATGGTGCTTTGATAAATATTCAAATATTCTTAGATTAGTGAACGGCAAATTACCACCAACTCTAAAACTCTTGTATTCCTATGCTTCCTATGGCTCATATTATCTGTGGTTAAGCAGTCTATGTAGAAATTCCTATCTGCTGAGCTACTCATGCAAATTTGCTGAACTCTGCTGAAATGAGTCATACATTTGATGATGAACATGAGTACTAGTGTTCACTGAGATGCATACAAGTCAGAATAAACACTCTAAAGTGTTGCTTGTCTGCTAGGTACTGTTGTGTGGCAGAGTGCGCACATTAAGTTCCCTGATCTTAGACAGGGAACGGAGACAACATTTCCCCATCCACATAGAAACTAAAATCACAGTGAAGCCATTCGCTGAATTTCTGCAAGCTTCCTTGTATTCAAAACAAGTGAGAAAAAGAGCTCAAATTGCTGGTAAGGAGAACCCCCCCACCCCCCAAAAAGAGAAAGATAACTGGATACTACATTCAAAGACAATTTAAGGTAGCTTGGTACACTGGACAGTGTACATGTTATATTCAGAATTGGAAATAATCATGTCTTAAATATATATATGATCAACTTTCAGATGATAATTTCATTGCTTTACAAAGATTATGTACGGTTGCCTGTTATTGCTTTTATTTGTTAACTTGAACATTAGTTTTGCTCTTTTAACAATTTGTCCTTATTTTAATCTTGCTATACTGATGCCAATACACTACATTGTCAGCCAATGGGTGGCTGAATGGCACCCTCAATGTGAATGTGCAACCAAAGTCGAGACACAGAAGACTGATGAGGACATCCCTTTTCTCCAGGGAGTCAGTGGGCTGTGGTACACAGTGAAAGGATGGATGGTGGGTGGGGGTGGGACAGCACAGGGGGTGTGGCTGCAGAATTCATACCCACTCAGTTATCAGTAGGCCTCCCTCGCACTCTCAGAACCAACAAACTAACTTTTTTTTGACTTTTTCATTAATGGAACTGTTTAATTCAGCCCAGCTGATTTTTCTGGTTTTTCTGCATTGACTTAATCAGTAGTTTTTTTATATTCAAGTCAGTCCAAAAAAGACTGTTTAAGGTTTACCAATAATAGCTGAACTTAATAATGAAACTGAGTAAACTATCAACTTATCATGCAAAATACATGATACTGACCAAATCCCAATAACTAAAATGGCATAGTTTATAAGTGATAAGAAGTGCTTGAACTATTAAACTAGGTTAATGAACTATGCATTGCATTTTTGAGACTGGATAATTAGTACAAAGGAGTTTCCTGCATGCTGTTGCAGCAATTGGATATTCAGTAAGTTATAATGCTAACCATTAAGACACTAATATCACAAATTACTCTGAAAACAGAGCTCATGTGGTTTGTATCTGTCTTTAAGTGATGATACAGCTTCTCTTAATCGCTGTTCATCTCAAATGAAACATCAATTTTCCAGCGTCTACAGGAAAATAAAAAAATAATTTTCATAACATTAGGTCCCAGACGCTTCTGGATCTCAATTTTTGCTTACCTGCAGCCTTTTACTCTTTCAGATTATGTACTGGACTGCAATGCAAAGAACAGGACTTGACCTTCAAAGAACTCACAATGCCCAAGGAGCTTTGTCAGTTACATACAAAATAATTTTCATTTGCAGAATAAATCAAGTAACTGTCAGCTGAATATCAATGGTCATCTGATCACCTCCTTAATGCTCAAAACGCCTTGACTAAAATTTGCACTCAACTGTTGCTACAATTTAACATAATTAAGCAGCTAGGAGAAAACAGAATGTTAAAATGACAGTGTAGACTTGAAGGCTCCTTCCCAAAATTGTGGCTTTTTCATTTCAGATTTAATTGCAAGTTTCATTAAAAGAGAAGCAAATGCAGATCTCTTGTTTTTTTGAAAGCAGGAGCAGGCCAGAGGCTGGGAATTCTGCAGTGACTCATTTCCTGACTTCCCAGAGGCTAAATATATCTACAGATCAGGAGTTTGATAGAATACCCTCCACTTACCAGGATAAGTGCAGCCCCAACAACACTTAGAGTCATAGAGATGTACAGCAAGGAAACTGACCCTTTGGTCCAACTCGCCCATATCAACCAGATATCTGAAACTGATTTAGTCCCATTTGCCAGCACTTTGCCCATGTCCCTCTTAAACCCCTCCTATTCATGTACCCACCCAGATCCCCTTTAAATGTTGTAATTGTACTAGCACCACTTCCTCTGGCAGCACATTCCATACATGCAGCACCCTTTGTGTGAAAACATTTCCCTTTAGCTCCCTCTTAAATCTTTCCCCTTTCACCCTAAAACTATGCCCCCTAGTTCTGGACTGCACCAACCCAGGGAAAAAAAAACTTTTCTATTTACCCTATCCATGCACCTCATGATTTTATAAACATCTATAAAGGTCACCCCTCAGCCTTCGTATGTTCCAATGAAAACAGCCTTAGTCTACTCATCCTTTCCCTATATATAGCTCAAACTCTCCAACCCTGGCAACATTCTTGCAAATCTTTTCTGAACCGTTTCAAGTTTCACAACATTCCTCAGAAAGAAGGGAGACAAGAATTGAACACAATATTCCAAAAGTGGTCTAACCAATGTCCTGTACAGCTGCAACATGACCTGCAACTCCTATACTCAATGCTCTGACTAATAAAGGAAGGCATACCAAACACCTTCTTCACTATCCTGTGGCGCGACATTCAAGAAACCGTGAACCTGCACTCCAAAGTGACTTTGTTTAGAATCACTCCCCAGGACCTTACCATTAAGTGTCTAATTCCTGCCCTGATTTGTCTTTTCAAAATGTAGTACCTCACATTATCTAAGTTAAATTCCATCTGCCACTCCTCAGCCCATTGGCCCATCTGATCAAGATCTCCTTGTAGTCTTAGGTAACCTTCTTCGCTGTCCATTTTACCTCCAATTTTGGTTTCATCTTTTAAGTAGACGTCCTCCTATGTTCACATCCAAATCATTTACATAAATGATGAAAAGCAGTGGACCCTGCACTGACCATTGTGGCACACCACTGGTCACAGGCCTCCAGTCTGAAAAGCAACCGTTCACCACCACTTCTGTCTTCTACCTTCGAGCCAGTTCTGCATCCAAATGGTTAGTTCTCCCTGCATTCCATGAGATCTAACCTTGTTAACTGGTCTCCCATGGGGAACCTTGTCGAACGCCTTACTGAAGTCCATATTGATCACATCCACTGCTCATCAATATTCTTCTACATTTCTTCAAAAAACTCAATCAAGTTAATGAGACATGATTTCCCACGCACAAAGTCATGTTAACGATCCTTAATCAGTCCTTGCATTTCCAAATACAGGTAAATCCTGTCCCTTAAGATTCCTGTCAACAATTTGCCCATCAATGGTGTCAGGCTCACCGGTCTATAGTTCTCAGGTTTTTCCTTACTACGTTTCTTAAATAGTGGCACACCATGTTAGCCAATCTCTAGTCTTCTGGTGCCTCATCTGTGACTACTGATGATGCAAATATCTCAGTAAGTGCCCCAGCAATCACTTCCCTAGCTTTCCACAGAGTTCTAGGTTACTCCTGATCAGGTTCTGGAGATTACCGATCTTTATAAGTTTTAAGACATCCAGCACCACCTCCTCTGTAACATGGACATTTTCAAGATGTCACTAATTATTTCCCCATATTCTATATCTTCCATGTCCTTCTCCACAGTAAACACTAATGCAAAATACGCACTTTGTATCTTCCCTCATCTCTTGTGGTTCCACACATAGGCTGCCTTGCTGATCTTTGAGGGGCTCTATTTTCTCCTGAGTTACCCTTCTATTCTTAACGTATTTATAAAATCCTTTTGGATTTTCCTTAACCCTATTTGTCAAAGCTATCTCATGTCCCCTTTTTGCCCTCCTGATTTCCCTCTTAGGTATACTCCTATTGCCTTTATATGCCTCTGAGGATTCACTCGATCTCTGCTGTCTATTCATGACATGCGATTTGTTCTTTTGCTTGACCAAAACATCAATTTCTTTAGTCATCCAGCTTTCCCTACATCTATCAGCTTTGCCTTTCACCCTAACAGGAACATACTGCCTCTGGACTCTTGTTCTCTCATTTTTGAAGGCTTCCCATTTTCCAGCCGACCCTTTACCAGCAAATATCGTCACCTAATTAACTTTTGAAAGTTCTTGCCTAATACCATCAAAATTGACCTTCCTACAATTTAGAACTTCAATTTTTAGATTCAGTCTATTCTTTTCCATCACTATTTTAAAATTAATATAATCATCGTCACTGGCCCCAGTGTAGTCCCCCAATTGCCCTGCCTTATTTCCCACAAGTGGGTCAAGTTTTGTACCTTTTCTACTAGGTACATCCACATACGGAATCAATAAAGTTTCTTTTACACACTTAAATTCCTCTCCATCTAAACCCTAACACTATGGCAGTCCCAGTCTATATTTGGAAAGTTGAGATCCTCTAGCATTACCGCCCTATTATTCTTTCAGATAACTGAGATCTCCATACAAATTTGTTTCTCAATTTCCTGCTGACTATGGGCAGGTGGAGTGGGGGGATATTCTTATAGGACAATCCCAATAAGGTGATCATCCTTTTCTTATTTCTCAGTTCCACCCAAAAAATTTCACTGGATGTATTTCTAGGAACATCCTCCCTAAGTAGAGCCAGAATGTTATCTCCTATCAAACACGCCACACCCTCTCCTCTATTTACTCCCCCCACTTTCTAGACTTCCTATTGCATTTGTATTGTGGAACATTAATCTGCCAGTCCTGTATATCCCTGAACCACATCTCTGTAATTGCTATGATATCTCAGATCCATATTCTTAACCACTCCCCGAGTTCATCTGCCTTCCCTGTTAAAGTGGAGAAAGTGAGAACTGCAGATGCTGGAGATCAGAGTTGAGTGTGTGGTGCTGCAAAAGCACAGCAGGTCAGCAAATCCTGATGAAGAGCTTAAGCCAGAAACGTTGATTCTCCTGCTCCTCGGATGCTGCCTGACCTGCTGTGCTTTTCCAGCTTCACTCTCTTGAAGACTTCCCTGTTAAGGCCTCTCGCATTGAAGTAAATGCAGTTTTTACCTCATTCTCTGCTTGCCCTGACTGTTTGACTTGCTCTTTTTCCCAACTGTACCAGTCTCAGACTGATCTTTTTTATCACTATCTCGCTGGGTCCCACCCTCCCAAATTACTAGTTTAAATTCTCCCAAGTAGCTTTAGCAAATCTCCCTGCCAGTATATTAGAACCCTTCCAATTCAGTGCAATCCTTCCTTCTTGTACAGGTCACTTCTATCCCTGAAGAGATTCCAATGATCCAAAAATGTGAACCCTTACCCCTTGCACCAGTTCCTTAGCCAGACTTTCATCGCTCTATCCTCCTATTCCCATCCTCACTATCTTGTAGCACTGGGAGTAATCCAGATTACCATTCTCGAGGACTTTATTTTAAAATTCCTCCCAGACTGAATGGTTGGTTCAGCTCCTTTATCTGGCACCGTAAATGGCCCCGCATTAAATTAGCCAAACTGCAGTTGCCTCACAGATTGGGGGAGTAGACCTTCCGGACATTAAAAATTACCAATTAAGCTCACTTTTGACCTACGTGAGTGATTGGGTTTGTGGGGACCCTCTTTCAATATGGCGAGATATCAAAGCCTCCCAGGCAAGGTGCCCTCTTACCAGTTTGCTGTTTTTGGACAAGGTGAGGACAGTTAGGGAATATTGCCATAACCCAATAGTCATCAATACTGTTAAAGCATGGAGGGCAATTCGGCAGAGGGAAGGTAATATTGGCAAAACATCTTTGTTTACACCTTTAGTAGGTATGCCGGGTTTTCAACCAGGTATGATAGATTCAGGATTTAAACCTTGAGCAGCTAGGGGTATATCTTGCATGGGTGATTATTTGAGGGAGATGTAATGATGTCCTTCGATCAGTCATTACAGAAGTACGAGTTACCTAATAAAGACCTCTTTCGTATTTTTCAAGTTAGGGATTTTATTAAAAAAAAAACCACACTTTTGACTGATCCCTACAAATCTGACATAGAAAGAGGGGCACAAAGGGCTAAGAGTACACTCTCTGTCAGTACTTTATATCACCAATTGGGGGGTGTTACCTCAGATGAGTCTGATCAACTCTGCAAGATGTCGGAAAGAGAGCTGGGTGTTGAAGTTTCTTCAGAGGCATACTTTACAGTTGAAGATTCTCCACAGGGTCCACTTAGCCCCAGACCGTTTGTCAAAATTTAAACCTGGGTATCTTCAGCATGTCCCAACTGCAAGGTTTGTACGAGTACTCTTACCCATTGTCTTTGGTCTTGTGACAGGCTTCAAACATATTGGAGCGCTGTGGTGGGTGCAATGGAGAGGATTTTAGGTGTAGGGGTGGAGAAGGATTCTATTTCTCTCCTTTTGGGCCTACCCATTGTATTTCCTGTAGATGCGCATAAGAAAAAACTTTTCAATATTCTTAGGTTCTGTGCAAGGAAGAATATCTTGCTAGGTTGGATATCTGAAAACCTCCCAGGCCTGTCGAGTTGGCGGAAGATTGTTATGGAGCATATTTCCCTGGATTTTCTCACAAATATGGTACACCACAAAACTGAGAATATTTACAAGACATGGCAACCCTTTTTGAAATACCTGGACACAGATTTATCTGCCACACTAACAAGGGCTTTTATATAGCCATAACGATTGTGTTTCATGAGTCCAATATCCAGGTAGGAGGAACTGTGAATGTCTGGGTGTTTTGTTTGGCTGGGCTGAGTTATTACTATTTATTTGTTTGTTGTTAGGTATCTATTTATTGAGTTAAATAGCTAGTTTAGATTCTTAAAAATTTTTTATACTTCTCTATATATGTTTATACATTCGTATAGGAGGGTGGGTTGGGAATTATTTTTATTATTTGGGTTTAGTTTTGTACTATTTTTGTACTGTTTTGAATTGCATTGTTTTGTATTTGTTATAATATTTTAAAATCTATTTTTTCTTAATAAAAATATAATATAAAAAAATTCCTCCCTAACTTATTGTATTTTCCCTTCAGACTCTCATCCTTTTTCCTTCCTATGTCAATCGTTCAAATGTGTACATCGACATCCTGATGGTCCCACTCCCCTTTGAGAACATTTTGCACTCTCTCAGAGATATCCTTGATCTTGGCACCAGGGAGGCAACACACCAATCTGATTTCTTCAAGCCATTCAAAAGGAAATCCTCCTGATACTCCATTTACCACCAGCAATGCATAGTGACAGCAATAATATGCACTGCAGCAACTTGCGATGGGTCTTTCAACAGCACTTTCCAAAAACTTGATAAACCAAAAGGACAAGGCCAACTGATGCATCACCTGCAAGTTCCACATAACCACTTTTACTTAGAACTGTATAACTATTCCTTTGTTGTCAGTTGGTCAGTTTCTTGACAGCTTTGCGCATGCACCTACAGCCCTCGAAGTAAGTGACACGCCATCATCTTCTCAGGGGCAATTAAGGATGGGCAACATAGCCCATCTGCATTGCTGATACATTGTGGCTGCTGTTGTCTAATATGTAGCAATAAACTTTGAGATAATTGTTGATCAGGCTCAATTACTGGAGAAGCAGTTCATTACGTCTCAGGGACCAATTTTACAATGCAACTATCATTGGCTAATCTGAAACACATGTACTGGCTTAATACAGTTCGTGTGTAGAGGCATACTTGATGTAAAACACAAAACCATGCAATTTACAAAAAGATCAGGAGTTGAATTCCCCTTCACAAGACCCACCTCTTTTGCTTATACTTCACAACTAGCTTGTTACTGCTCATTGAATTACTCTAGCTCAACACATTTCAGGCATCTCTCCTCATGCACCTCCCATCACAGCCCTTCTACTATTATGCCACTTTCAATCTTGTCTTCTGCTTTAAAATTCTCATATCACCATTCAAATCTCTTCAGCCATTCAATGACACCATCAACACTCAGACTGTGACATTTCCACACACTACTTCTTTGTCACCCAACTACCACACTTCCATGGATCAAGTACCACCTCCAACATCAGAATATGTCCTGTCATGAATTCCTTCCCTGTGTCTGCTTGATCATACATGAGTTGCTTCAATGATTTATTATTATTCTCTCAATCCTCATTTACAAGGTAGCTCTTCTTTTCCCCAAATGGCAGCAGAGTGGGGCTCCCATGCTTTTGTTTTTATCTTTTTAATTTTTGTTTGTGTTTCTTTTAAAAGCTTGTAACTTTCAAAAAAAATTTTTAAACTTAGTCGAAGGGGAAGGGAGGAAGCAACGTACAGAATGGAGGTCATTGTGGGGAGCTGACTCCCAGACTGCAGGCTGTTGCAAGGAGGCAACTCCCCGACTGCAGGTCTATCGTGGGAAGGCGAGTCCCAGACTGGAGGCCATTGTGGGGAGGCGAAGTCCTTTGCTGACTGGAGTCAAGGCCTTGAGTTTTGAAGCCCAAAGTGGTCTGGAGTTTTGGCCTGGTGTGGTCGGGAGGTCAGGTGCCAGTACACACTGGGCTGGGAGGACTGTAAATTGAGTTCTTTTTTTCCTTTTTATTCATAAGCTGAACTTTTTATTTATTATTTATTTTTCTGTTTTATACCAAATATTTAAGTATCTGTACCTAGATATCTTGTATCTAAGATGGTGTGCGGCATTACAAACTTTCCACTGCACTCATTCAAGTGCACATGACAATAAAGCTAATTCAAATTCAAATGCAATGAGCTTCTGCACTTGAATCAAAGACTGTTGCTTCCTTTACCTTGCCAGCACTATAATTAAGGAGAAAGTGAGGTCTGCAGATGCTGGAGATCAGAGCTGAAAATGTGTTGCTGGAAAAGCGCAGCAGGTCAGGCAGCATCCAAGGAACCAGGAGATTCGACATTTTGGGCATAAGCCCTTCATCAGGAATGAGGAGAGTGTGCCAGGCAGGCTAAGATAAAAGGTAGGGAGGAGGGACTTGGGGGAGGGGCGATGGTGATGCGATAGGTGGAAGGAGGTCAAGGTGAGGGTGATAGGCCAGAGTGGTGTGGGGGCGGAGAGGTCAGGAAGAAGATTGCAGGTTAGGAAGGCGGTGCTGAGTTCGAGGCATTTGACAGAGACAAGGTGGGGGGAGGGGAAATGAGGAAACTGGAGAAATCTGAGTTCATCCCTTGTGGTTGGAGGGTTCCCAATATAGAGGAGGCCACATCAGGTGCAACGGATGCAATAGATGATGTGTGTGGAGGTGCAGGTGAATTTGTGGCGGATATGGAAGGATTCCTTGGGGCCTTGGAGAGAAGTAAGGGAGGAGGTGTGGGCGCAAGTTTTGCATTTCTTGCGGTTGCAGGGGAAGGTGCTGGGAGCGGAGGTTGCGGTCTGCTGCACCCGATGTGGCCTCCTCTATATTGGGGAGACAGGCCGCCTACTTGCGGAACGTTTCAGAGAGCACCTCTGGGACACCCGGACCAACCAACCCAATTACCCCGTGGCTCAACACTTCAACTCCCCCTCTCACTCCACCAAGGACATGCAGGTCCTTGGACTCCTCCATCGCCAGACCATAACAACACGACGGTTGGAGGAAGAGCGCCTCATCCTCCGCCTGGGAACCCTCCAACCACAAGGGATGAACTCAGATTTCTCCAGTTTCCTCATTTCCCCTCCCCCCACCTTGTCTCTGTCAAATCCCTCGAACTCAGCACCGCCTTCCTAACCTGCAATCTTCTTCCTGACCTCTCCTCCCCCACCCCACTCTGGCCTATCACCCTCACCTTGACCTTCTTCCACCTATCGCATCTCCATCGCCCCTCCCCCAAGTCCCACCTCCCTACCTTTTATCTTATCCTGCTGGACACACTTTCCTCATTCCTGAAGAAGGGCTTATGCCCGAAACGTCGAGTCTCCTGTTCCTTGGATGCTGCCTGACCTGCTGCGCTTTTCCAGCAACATATTTTCACCACCATAATTAAGTCTACTATTTCTCTGTATACCTGCTGCTTGTCTGGCATCAAGCTATAGATAAGCCAAATTTCTGTATAAATTCAATAACAGCAAAATCAACGTCACACTTTTCAGCTTCCAACAAAAAATCATCCCGATTCCAAATCCTTCCTTTCTGTTTAAAGTCTGGTTGAAGATTTGTAGCTCGGGTGTCCGTTGTTGTGGTTCTGTTCGCCGAGCTGGAAGTTTTTGCTGCAAACGTTTCGTTCCCTGGCTAGGAACGTTTGCAGCAAAAACTTCCAGCTCGGCGAACAGATCCTTCCTTTCTGATTTCAACATTCAGGTTGAGTCCAAGGAACAATATCCAAACTATGTTTGGTCAACATTAATGGCTTAGACTTGGGTGTCTGGGATAGAAGTTCAGTATCTGCAAATGCCCTAAACCTGGAAATCTTGTCAAGTATGAGGAGGACAGTGACACATGTCAACAGGACAAAAACAGAGGAAGAAATGGGTAGACAGGTAGCAGATGAAATGTACTGCAGAGTAGTGTCAAATCATACAGTTTGTTGAAAGAATAAATATCTGCATTATAAAACAGTGGATACAATGTTAATGGGGTGCAAAAGTAAAGGGATGTGAAATTATATAACCGTTCTCTCCAACTGGCAATAAAATGGTAGCCTGGCCAGTACGCTCTCTTCACATTAATGACTTAAAAATATACATGAATATTAAAAAATTGGTTAAGGAAGTAAGATAGAATGAGAAAGCCATTATGAAGCAAAACAGAATCAGGGCTTCTATAAATTGAGGTTAGAAGTGTGAAACAAACAAGTTGTTGCGAACCTATACATAGAATACTGGCTTAGCCTCAAATGGAGTTTTATTTCCAATTCTGGGCACTGCGTTTTAAGGAGGGTATGAAGTCACTGGGGAGGGTGCAGAAAAGATTTAGAAGAATGATTCCGGGGCTAAGAAATTTCAATTACATGTTTTGGTGGATAGATCAGAACAGTGGAACTCCTTTTAGGCAAGAGAAATTTGAGAAGAGAATTCAGGGAAATGTTCCAAATTGTAAGCAGTTGACAGACTAGACTGGAAGAAAATTCTATTGCTCCAAGGGTCAAGGACTACGGGATACAGATTTAAAATGATCGCCTAAAGAACCAGAGGCGACATGAGGTAAAATATATTAAAATGATGATTTGGATCTGGAATGCCTAAGAGCACAATGTAGGCAGGTTAAATTTCAGTTTTTAAAAGAAATTAGACAATTACATGAAGAGCAAGTATTTGCAGAGCTACAGCAAAAGGCAGGGAGTGGGACGAGTGAAGTTGATATTGTGGAGACCTGGCTTGAACTTGATGGGCTGTATGGCCCTCTGTGTGCTTTAAACTTTCTCTGATTCAGGTTAAAAGACCACAAGGCAGTCAAACCTTTTGTTTTCCATTCTTAAAAATTTTGTCCACCTCAAAAACTGGAAAAGTCATTTCAGTGATTTTAAAAATGAACAAGTCCAGGCATCTCCACAGTTTTCACAATCTTTACTCGAGTCTTCAAAAGAATGTTGGTTACCCTGGATTGTCATTGAACATATTCATAAGTGGCTATCAATGTTGGTTGAAAAGTTTTAAAAAAGCCATCGTTTGAAATATTTTAATGTAAACAACAAAACAAACTTACAATTTTTTTTCCCAGAAAACATCCTTCACATGTACACAACCCAATCAAGATCACTTTTATCTTAACTCTAATTTCTGACTTAATGCAGTCTGATGGCCTAACCGCATTTCAGATTTGAAAACCTCTACAGAACTCTCACAGACTGGAAACTTCATAGACTAATTTACCCTTCTGCTGATGTGAAACTGTTTTTCAGAACTAAATTGAAACTACAGGTGGCTGTTGGGTCTGTTTTATTTTCCATATGCTGTAAAGATTCAACACTGGAAACACTTCTTCAACTTATTCCACAGGTATCTATCAAGTCATTTAACTTAAATCATGTGATCTCTTGGACATTATGTAATTAGTTACCCTGACATTTTGGTCCAGGAGAAAGTCACACCCATCAGATTACATAATTCAAGCTGATCACAAACAGGACGGAATGACAGCAGACTAAGCAGACATGGGGTCTCAAAGGAATAGCTGTCAAGGAGACTCATCTCCGTGACTGTCCAACAGTGAAAAAGTTTTTGCAAGCTATGTGGATGAGAATGGGCATAGTATGGAGGATGAGCAAATGGCACCATGGTAAAAGATGCCATGCAAGTTGGTGAGGAAATAGGAACACAGCAGTGGTAGGAGACAGGGGAACTAGTCAGCTAAATGCTGTTCTTTGCCGGAATGAGTAAGAGTCCTGAAGAATGTGCGGCCAGATCAGTGACAAATTCAGACACCTGCTCAGTGATGAAAAGGCCTTTGGAGTAGGATAGAGGGATTGTTATGTCCATGGTGGTATCAACAATATTAACAGAACCAGAAAGTAGCTTCTGCTGTATGAATTTGAACAGTAGGAGCTAAATTAAAAAAACATAACCTCCAAGGTGATGATCTTGGACTTACTACCTGAGCCATAAGCAAACTGGCATAGGGAAAATAAAATCAAAGGGTTAAATAGATGCTTCAAAGGTTGGTGCAAATGGAATCAATTTCAGTTAAAGGGACACTGGCACCAATACTAGGGGTAGAAGGTAGCCATTCTGGTGGGATGGGCTTCACTTGAACCATACTGGGACCAGTGTCCTGTTGAATAGAGGTTTAAGACTGATTAAAGGGGGAAGGCTTCTGGAGAGGAGATACATAGGCTTACTAGACACAAGGGATATGGCAGCATTGCAGGGCAACTATTTAGGTAATGATACACAGAATGGGACAGGAAAGGACAGAGTGTACAAACATAAAAGAAAGAAGCACAGAGGGTCAAAGGGGGAAACAATACCAAGGCAAAATTAATGGCCTTTTACATAAAAGCACATAATATTCAGAACAAAGTAAATAAATATCACAAATAAAAGGTTAATGGATCAGATCCTACAGCTATTATGAAGAAATGATTACAAGGAGATCAAACCTGGGGGCTAAATATTCAGGGGTATGTGGCTTTTTGAAAAGACAGGTAAGAAGAAAAGAGTGGAGGAGAGGGTGCAGGGACTAGCTTTGTCAGTATGAGACAGAACAAGTAATGATCTTAGATCAGAAGATATACAATCTATATGGTGGAAATAAGAAATAACAAAGTAAGATGACGTCTACCAGTTGGCTTAACATTTGGGCCCTTATAGGACGGAGAATAGATATAAGGATATAATAGGGGCATATATACAAGGCAGTATATTAATCACAGGCGACTTCATTCTTCATGTAGATCTGCAAAATCAAACTGGCAAAAGAAAACATGAAGAAAAATTCATAGGTATATTCAGTGTGGGGTCCTCGAAAAGTATGCTGTGGAACCAAGGGTTCAGTCTGTTAAGAGGGCGTGGGATGGAGTTGGTAACAAGGGAGGAGGATTTGGAACAGGGACTGATAAGAATGGCTTCAGCTTTCCCTATATTTATTGTGTATGTCCAGCAGAAAGTAGACCAGAACTGCCCTGTTTTGAAAACGAAAGCATACAGTCAGTTCTGCTATAACGTGGTAGTTGCATTCTCATGCAATCCTGTGTTATAAGAAAATCCAGTAATAGCAGCACCATTTAAACTAATGGGGCTGGAATCGCATTATAACCAATACACACTTTAAAAGTTTGTGCTATAGGAACATTTTGTGTGTTATAGCAGAACGACCTGTGTTTATAAATGACATGTTAAATCATATGACAATGTAAGAACAAGCAATGTAATGGATTGACAGGTGATAATTTTCAAATGCAACCTGTATGTCTCTTCTTCCTTGTATTTGAGTGGTCAGACTTCGAGAGATAACCTGACTCAATAAACAGTCAACAGCTTGTTCTAAGTGGCTGGAAGGTAATTCCCTTCTCCTGATGTGTTTGGCTGCTGAAGTGAGACATTCAATTAAATATTTGATTTACTGCATTCCTCTGCTACTGGTTAAGTGTATTGCAGGAAGACTGATGGCTTCATGTCCTGTACTACTTATAGGTTTGATTCTGCTTGTACTGATATATACCCATCTACTGGCAGGGGAATTATCTGTGTGTGAAGCCCAAAAGCAAACCATGCCCAGACTGCCAGTCTCATTGGGTAGAATTTCTGCCTCTGGCATCCTTGATTCTGGAGAAGAACAGCCTGCTTCCACACTGTAGGGAATCTAATCTAAAACAGTTGCTGCTCAGTTAAGTATCTTCATGTGGCACACCTTGCCAAAAAAAAGGTGACATGAGGCTCTTGCTAGCTCTTCCACTGGTGGACAAGATTCCTGTCACTTACATTAAACCTCACATGCGCAATGATAACGACAAAAACTACACAATTCACTGATTACCAACTTGCAAAATGTATTTGAATTTTTATATTGTGCTAACTGGATGAAACCTCTGCATTTGATCCACGTCATCTGAAGTAACCACCGCATCAGCTCCAGAGCTGTTGCAATCTAAACTTTGTGCACGTTTACAGTTGGTCTTTTGTAGACAACCAAAACCATCTCTTTCACATGCTTCCAATAAGCTATGGTGGGCATGCTTCATTCTTTTTCTCACCTCAATTAGAAACATTAGAGGGGACCAACGGTAACAGAGCAGAATAACAAAATTAACAGGACAATATGTATCAAATTATATTAAATTAAAGGCTGTAATGCAACGTTGTATTTTAAGCAGAAAGGAAGCTAAGAAATTCTATAGATCTTAATTCCTTGGAAAGAACTGAACTACAATATGGAATAGTGAATCATCACAGTGGGGCAGAGAATATGAGAAAAATACTTGTGTGGAACTTGGATAAATGTTGACATCATCAATGATGCTAGCACTGATGAAATATGGTGACACAAGAAGAGGTGTGTCCAAAAACCATCATTAAAGTACACATCGGATACATTTTTAAACAGATGGCACATTACACAGCCTAATTCCCAGTGGATTCAGAAAATAAGGAGAGGGGGATTTATTGAAGTTCTTTAAACTTAAGAGTACAAAGCTAACTGGAATAATTCTCTACTCTTGTGCAAATACATTCATGAAATTGATCCAGTAAGCATCAACACCAAAAGTGCCATTTTTATATATTTTTAAAACATAATCAAATGTCCAAAACAAATATCCACTCCTTTAGTTTAACACAGCGTTTATCTTGGTAAACAAAAAATGCATGCCTTTGAAAGATATGCTGAACTGAAAGTAAGAACGCTGCCAGCATGATACTTAACTGCATTTTAAAAAGGGCTGAAGCATTTGGAGACTGACAGGATAGAGATCACATTTGTTTTGTGAATGTGAAGGCACTGCCTGTCAGAACAACCAGAACTGACAGCAATGCTATCATGTGACAAATGGATCTAACTGGACATAGGCATGATATCTAGGTTTGAACAGATTCCACTACATTTGAATTTCTGTCAACATTAAATGATCAGAAAAGCACAGGGAATGGGTTTGTTGGTTTCACTGTTTTTTGATATGCTTGATGTGTATTGAAAAAGCATCTGGAAAATGGAAGGAGACATCTGGGAAAATGGAGGAAAAACATAAGAGAATTAGTGTGGCCTGTGAAAACCATTAGATAACAAGAACTGACAGTAACTAAATAAAAGGTCTCGACTGCTCATTGTGTCAATTCAGCATAAAAAGACCACATGTCACTACGTGCTGTGAAGTGGCAGAGGTGGATGCAGCTACTACTCAAAGAGGAGAGACATCTGTAAGTGAGATTGCTTGCAATTTTTAACACTTCTGGAGGCTATTTAGCAAGAATAAACATATGCCTCTCAGGATTAATGAGTTTGCAGGTGTACCAAAATTGATGGTATAGTGGACAGCTTTATCTCAGATTACAAAGAAATCTTGATCAATTGGGTCAATGGACTGAGGATTGACAGATGGAGTTTAATTTAGGTAAATGTGAGATATTGCATTTTGATAAAACCAACAAATGGCAGGCCCTGGGTAGTGTTGAAGAGCAGAGACCTAGGGGCTCAGGTAATTAATTCCTTGAAATTAGCATCATAGGTAGACAGGGTGGTTAAGAAGGCATTTAGCATGCTTGCTCAGACCTTTGAATAAAGGAGTAAGGATGCCATGTTGAGATTATACAGGATTTTGGTGAGGCCTCTTCTGGTGTATTGTGCACAGTTCTGGACACCCTTCGATAAGGATGTTATTAGCACTGTACAACCCTGTCATGGCAACCACTGCAAGATGTCGACATGGATATTACCTTTACATGTGGGGACACCAGAGACCATGTATGCGGCAGGTACTAATGTGACTCGGCCAATATTGGCTGTCTCGTCTGCTGCAGGCAAGAATGTGCAGAGGCATGGTACAAAGGCGAGTTCAAGCAGACGCTTGGACACTGCGCAACAATCGTCAGACAGGGGTGTTCCCTCTCAGTCAGGGGACACTTCAGCGGTCAGGGTCAGTCGGTCTTGGATCTTTGGGTGAACATCCTCCAAGGCGAATTTAAGGATCCACGACAACGCAGAGTGGGCAAGTACCAGCTGATAGCCAAGTTCAACACCCATGAGGATAGCCTCAACCGGGACCTGGGATTCATATCACACTAAAGGTGACATTAAAAGATGACACTAAAAACCTCAATACCCTATATACTCGTTCTTCTCTTTCACACACACCCTTACATACTGGCACACTCACACAGACCCTCTCTCATATATACGCTCTCTCTGAGACACACACACACATACACCTTCCACACTCAAACCCATGCACACACCCTCTCACAGGCTTCTACTCTGTCACACTCACGCACATATTTTACCAAATACGCATTCATGCACGCACACAGACACACACACACTGTCTCCCTCACATGCACGCGCGCGCGCACACACGTCTATGGGGTGAATTTGTATTTACAGAATTGTATTTGCAGATACATTCTATTTTGTTCAAAAAGCACACAATCTGCAGACAGTCAATCCATGTGACATTTTATAAATTCCTACTTTGTAAGTAGAACCAATCTGATTCAAGGTTGGAATACACATAGACTCTAACCTCACAGCTTTAATGCATTGCCTGAGCTGAGATGTCACCATTTTTAAAAAAAACCTTAAGTTATCTTGGGAATGTGACTTGAAAGATGTTCTGGGATTTACATATTAATAAATCAAAACCTGCATCTCATTCTAAAAGATGAAAGACTTAACAGCAATCTAGGTTTGTTCTGAATATTGTATCATTTGCATTGACACTACGATATTGTGCTATAAAGTTTGTATCTTATCATCCTGCCCCACTAGCTACCTGACGAAGGAACAGTGCTCTGAAAGTTAGTACTTCCAAAAAAAACCTGTTGGACTATAAACTGGCGTTGTGAGATTTTTTAACATTATTAAACTGGAGAGAGTTCAGAAAATATTTACCAGGATGTTGTCAGGAATGGAGGGTTTGAGTTATAAAAATAGACTGGATAGGTTGGGATTTTTTCCACTGGAGCTTAGGAGATTTGGGGTGACTTTACAGAGGTTTATAAAATCAAGAGGGGCATAGATAAGGTTAATAGCAAGGGTTTTTCCCTGGGGTGGGTGAGTTCAAAACCAGGGGGTGAAATATGAATAGGAAGGGATTGGAGGAATGTGGGCCGGGTGCTGGCAGGTGAGACTAGATTGGTTTGGGATATCTCGTCAGCATGGATGAGTTGGACTGAAGGGTCTGTTTCCATGCTGTATATCTCTATGACTCTAAATAAAGCTTTAAAAAGGACATGAGGAGCAACTTTTTTTTTATAAACACAGACAGCAATTCATTTGTGGGACCTGCCAGGGAAAATGGTAGATGCAGGTACAGTTAGAACATTTGAAGGATGTTTGGCTTAGTATATAAATAGGAATAGTTTGCAGGGACACGGGCCAAATGCAGGCAAATAGGACTAGTTTAGTTTGGGAACTTGTTTGGCATGGAATAGTTGGATCAAAGGGCCTGTTTCCATGCTATATGAGTCTATGACTCTACCAAAGCAGATTTATAATAACAAACTATTTTACATATTGACTAAATTGAAAGGATTCTATTAAACAGTGCAATTAAATACTATGAAACTACTTTGGAGATAAACTTTATGAACATCTGTACAAAGGACCACTCACTGAGTAGCCAAACAGAATACAGAGATATCAAATCCTGCTTCCCATCACTCCTGTCCTCACCATCTCACACTGGCTCCTGATATAGTCTCTCAGTAGCAGCAGTGTGCACTATCTACAAGATGCACTGCAGAAATTCAGCAAAGATCCTCAGACAGCACCTTCCAAACCCATGAAAACTTTGATCTAGTAGGACAAGGGCAGCAGATATATGAGAACACCACCACCTTCAAGTTCCCCTTTAAGACACTCACCATCCTGATTTGGAAATATATCGCCGTTCCTTCACTGTCAATCGGCCAAAATCCTGGAATTCCCTCCTTAATGGCATTGTGGGTCAACCCATAGCAGTGGACCTTACCACTACCTTGTCAAGGGCAACTAGGACAGGCAAAAAATGCTGGCCGGGAGATCCAAGATGGCAGCGACTCAGCAAGTCTGAGTTTACAGAGCTCTTCCCAAAACCTGGGTAAAGTGAGTTACTCACCCCCACCACACTTACCAAACCACCCAAAAAAATTTCTAACCTTAATTAGCTGCTTACTATTATATCTAAGCAGTTTAATATTAAGTGGATAATGAGTAAACCAAAGGGATCCCGCAGCTCTCAGAAAACAAAGACCCCTCCCCCACCCTCCTCTCCTCCTCCGGCTGCAGCTGATGTAAAAACAGGCCTTGAAGAGATGATTGCCAGGCTGGAAACGACACTCGTCAATTTCATCGCAGAATCCAGACAGAGATGGAATGCATTCGAAGAAAAGCTGCAAAAGCACAGCCAGGCTCTCGAGGAATTGCAGGGCCGAGTGGAGGGGGCGGAGCTAAAGGCCACGACCTCCGAGGCTGCAGCACAAACAGCTGCAGAACAGGTGCGAGCTCTGGAGCAGAGAGTCAGGGCCTTTGAAATCTACATGGATGACCTGGATAATAGAAATCGGAGAAAGAATATCCGTCTTCTGGGCCTCCCTGAACAAGAAGAGAAGGGACAGTTAGCAGCATTTCTGGAGCGATGGTTGCCCCAGCTTTTAAACCTGGGGGCTGAAACTGACCGGGTAAGGGTGGAGTGGGCCTACCGGGTCGCAGCACGCGGATCTGGCCCAAACCAGCGCCCACGCCCGGTCCTGTTCCGGCTGCAGAGTTATAGGAAGAGGCAGATACTCCTGGACGCCTCCAGAAAGCTTGGAAAAGATCCTAAAGCTATGATTCATGAAGGATCCAAGATTATGTTATTTCAGGACTTCTCCCCGGCTTTGGCACGAAGGAGGAAGGCGTTTGATGAGGTGAAGAAATGTCTAAGGAACTTAAATATTCAATACACCTTACGCTACCCAGCGACGTTATGCTTTAACCACGAAGGATCCGAGTATAATTTTAGATCACCAGAAGAGGCTAAGGAACTTTTAGACTCGTTTAAATAAATCGTAAGAGACAATTTATGTTGGCTTGCCTCTTCCACACTCCGTGGGGAGAAATGGATACTTTACTTTACTTTTGCTTCTGGGAGCAGGGTTGTCTTCCCTTGCTATTTTATGTTATTATACTTAACTGTAATTTGTTGGAGTTGTAATTTTATAGTTATGTGTGTTTGTACGTGGCATTGATGCTATCAGATATACTCAGGTATGGGTGGGGAGGGGTGGGGGTGGGGCGCTCACTGTTAACTCTAGCTCGGTATTATATCTAAATCCTATTAAGGAGCGCCCGGGTCAAGGGTGGGACACTGTTTGGGAGAGGATATGGTGGACCTTTAGAAAGGAAGTAAGGCCCCCTGAGAACAAGGGGGAGGATCTCCATTCAAACATGTTTTATTTTTTTTGTTCTTATTGTTTGGAAATAGTTTCCTTTTTATTATACTGTTATGAGTGTATTAGAGAACATTTTCTCTTGTTTGAAGGATGTAAGTGACTCAACTATACACTCTGGATAATTGTGGATTAGATTAGTAGTTAACTGAGTTTCATTGTTTTTCTTTCTTCTTTAGTATCATTCCTTTGAATTTTGATGATTATATATTTAAGATCTATTTTTATATTAATGTTTGTGCTTGAAAGTTCTGTTTATTTTTGTAAATCTGTCAAAATATTAAATTTCTAATAAAAATATCTTTAAAAAAAAAATGCTGGCCCACCAGCGATGCCATCATCCCACAAAATGAATAATTTTTAAAAATTCTATGCCCCAGTGAATGAAGGCAAGCATCCAAATGCCTTCTTCACCACCCTGTCTTCTTGCTGACATCTTCAGGGATCTATGGACTTGTACACGATGGTCATTTTGCTCCTCAGTACTTTCTAGACACCTAGCCTGGCCAGGTGATTAAAGTTTCAATGGGGGATACAGTGATCATAATTCTGCAAATTTTAAGACTGTCTGTATAAAGATAAGATTGGTCCTCGATTGGGGGCGGCACGGTGGCACAGTGGTTAGCATGGGGGCGGCACGGTGGCACAGTGGTTAGCAGGGGGCGGCACGGTGGCACAGTGGTTAGTAGGGGGCGGCACGGTGGCACAGTGGTTAGCACTGCTGCCTCACAGCGCCAGGGACCTGGGTTCAATTCCTGCCTCAGGCGACTGACTGTGTGGAGTTTGCATGTTCTCCCTGTGTCTGCATGGGTTTCCTCCGGGTGCTCCGGTTTCCTCCCACAGTCCAAAGATGTGCGGGTCAGGTGAATTGGCCATGCTAAATTGCCCATAGTGTTAGGTAAGGGGTATATGTAGGGGTATGGGTGGGTTGCGCTTCGGCGGGTCGGTGTGGACCTGTTGGGCTGAAGGGCCTGTTTCCACACTGTAAGTAATCTAATCTAGTAATCTAATCTAAAAGTGCTAAATTGATGAAGCTAATTACAACAATATTAGGCAAGAACTGGAAAAATTAAACTGGTGACAGCTGTTTGAGAGTAATCCATATTTGACATGTGGGAGTCTTTTAAAGGCCAGTTGATCAGAATTCAAGACCAGCATCTTCCTGTGAGGATAAAAGAGAAGGATGGCGAGATTCAGAAGCCTTGGATGACAAAAGATATGAAAGTTTAGTCAAAAAGGAAAAGGAGGCATTTACAAAGTTTAGGAAACTAAAATCAAACGAGACTTTTGAGCGGTATAAAGGAAGCAGAAAATAACAAAGTAAGAGGGCTGGAAGGGGGAATTAGGATTAAGGAGAATCACAACACATTTTACATGTACATTAGAAGCAAGGGGGTAAAAAGGGAAAGGGACATCCTTAATGAGTACTTTGCATCAGTATTTACGAGGAGGAGGACAAGGAGAATGGCAAGGTTAGGGATGGATATGTTGATATTCTTGGGCTTGTCGATATTAAGGAGGAGGTGGTGTTGAAGTATCTTTAAAAATAATAAGGTAGATAATTTGGCAGGCCCTATAGGATCTATCCTAGGATACTGAAGGAGGCAGGAGAGGAGACCGATAGACATGTTTGTATTCTCTTTAACCAGAGGTGACATTCCAGAAGAATGATGAATTGTCAATGTTGTTCCTTTGTTTAAGAGCAACAGGGATAATCCAGGAAATTATAGGCTAATGAGACTTTCATCAGTGGTAAGGAAATTATTGGAGAAGCTTCTTAGGGACTAAATATACTCACATTTGGAGATGAATACACTTATTAGTGTAGCTAGCACGACTTTATGTGGGGGAGATCTTGTCTTTCAAATTTTTTGAGGCAGTAACAAAGAGAATTGATGCGGGTAGGGCAATGGATATTGCCTATGTGGACTTTACTAAAGCATTTGACAAAGTCTCTCATGGTAGGCTGGATCAGAAGATTAAGTTGCATGGCATTCATAGTGAGATGGCAAGTTGGATACAAAATTTATTTGGTTATAGAAAACAGTAATTGCGGAGAGGTGTTTTTCTGACTGGAGGTTTGCAACCAATGGTATTCTGCAAGGATCAGTACAGGGACCTCTGTTTCGGCAAAATGCGTAAAATGATTTGGATGAAAATGTAGCTGGTCTGATTAGTAAATTTGCAGACAACACAAAAATTGGTGGTGTTGTGGATGGTGAGCAAGTTGTCAAGTGATACAGCAAGATTTAGATCAGTACAAAAGTTGAGTGGAAAAATGGTAGATAGACAAGTGTGAAGTGATGCACAGGTTTTTGTCGGTTCAAATGGAAGAGGAATGCATACAGTAAATGGCAGGACCCTTAGGAGCACTGATGTACAGAGAAAGTTTAGGGTGCAAGTCCATAGGTCTCTGAAAGTGGCAACACAAGTGGATAAGGTGGTAAAGAATGGGGTAAGCTTGTCTTCATCTGTTGGGGCACTCAGTATAAATGTTGGCAAGCCACATTGCAACTGTGTAAGACTTAACTTAGGCCACATTTTAAGAACTGCATGCAGTTCTTGTTGCAATGCTGTGGGAAAGATATGGAGGCTTTGGAGAGGGTGCAAAAGAGGTCTACCATGATGTTGCCTACTTTGAAGTGTATTCACAATCAGGAAAAATTTGATAAACCTTAAATGTTTTTGCTAGAGGAATGGAATGTCAGAAGCTGAGGGGGGTCCTGATAGAAGCATATTAATTTATGAAAGGACAGATGGTTCGAGTCTTTTTACCAGGGTGGAAATGTCAAATACAAGGGGCATAGGTATAAGGTGAGAATTAAAAATTTTTAAAAGTTTTTCACACAGAGGGTGCTAGAAGCTTAGATTGCGCTGACAGGGAGGTGGTAGAAGTATTTACGTTAGCAGAGTTTGAGAGATTTAGACAGACACATGGACAGGTAGGGAATACAAGGATATGGACCATGTGATGGCAGATTAGTGTAGAAACAGCATCTTGATTGGCATAGACATGGCGAGCTGAAGGACCTGTATTCCTGTGATTTTCTATTCTGTGCATATGTGTGGGTGTGGGTGTGGGTGAGTGGAGAGCACATAAAAAGGTGAGAGTTTTAACTTGCAGAGATATACGTCAACAGTTCATAACTGCTTTTCTGTAGCTAAAATCTGTTTTTTGAAATAAACAGTAACTCTTGTTAAATACAGAAACTTGGACCATGCTTTTTGTCAACCTTGGTTTAAAAGACAAGTAAATTGGAGAATTTTGCATACTTTATAATATACTTTTGTGATGACTCTGTGAATAGCAGGGCTTGATTTCCAGCACATGATCCCAGTGAGGCATAATAGTAGTTTGCATGATGTTGCCATTGACAGCAAATAGCATCGCCTCGAGGAGTTAACTGTTAACATTAATAAAATTTGCTCAGGATGTTGCTTTCGCTGAAGGAATCACTTCAATTCCTCTGGAATTTTCACTGCTGCCATATGAAAGCATGCAGCACTTAGCAGAAAGATCTACGTATATACAGTTTATATATTTGTGTCACATAATAGACATTTTGAGAAGCAATGCAATTTGCTTTCAGTTCTCATTGAAACAATTGAAGAATTGTTTTTTAAAGGGAAAGAGAAAAAAAGGCAAAATACAGCAGGCACCAGTAGAAGCAGACAAGGACACGCAAACATGACAAATGAAGCAAAGTGGGAATTGAACACAAAGCAAAAATCTAAGGGGAGCACGTTATGAAGAAAATGAGACAAAAGCAGTGTTAGCAGAAAAGGCCACGTGTTTGTTATGGACCAGGCCTGACCCGTCAAAACCTTTTTAAGCAGGCGGCCTAGACCGTAACTTTGCTATTTGTTTTAGGCAAGTGTATAGTGGATATTCCCGAAGTGAATTAGCTGATCTGACTGCCAAGTTTTAAACAAACAGAATGTATTTACAAAATTAGGGAATGAAACACAAAAAACAGAAAGTGGATAGCTTATCCCATCCAAAAACCTGATAGATTATCCCTACGTAATGGTGCTGTTCTGAAAATACTTGCAGCAGTCCCAATAAACACCATCCCTTAGCACAGAGAGTAAAAATGAAACTCACCAGGGTATACAGGCTTAAAGTTAGAGAGAGAGTAGCCCCAGCAGCCTATCTTCACACACACTGCTGCTGAATTGAATCATAACCTCTAAATGAAGGCTAGCTACACAGCTAGCTGGCTGTTCACCTTTGATAATGTCAGTTCTTTTTAAGACATGAAAGCCTTAGGCCGCAGGCATTATCTGTTAGGGGTAAACAAAAAGGGCCCCAATAAACCTTTCAAAGCAGCCTAGTTGGAGACTGGCCAATTGCCCATTGTCTGGAAAAAAAACTCAAGGGCATAGTAACCAAATTAAAAAAACAGTATTGTGACACAATCTCTGAAGAGCAATAAACAAGAAAGACAGAATAAGAGAAACAGAGGCGAGTCTGGAAGTAATGCAAAACAACAGAAAGGCAGAATCAGACTGTAAAACGATGGAAGCAGAACAAGAGAGAGAAATATATGGAACCAAAAGCAAAGCAGGATATTTGAAAAAGGGAGAAAGAGAATAAAAAGAGAAAAAGGAGATAAGTAGAGTAAGGGAGGGAGAAATGGAGAAAACAAAAAAGCCCAAAGGGATAGAAGCTAAGTGAATAACAGAGATAAAGTCCACTTTTGAAACATTAAAATCAAGTGAAAAGAATCTTCCATGACTAGCATTAGCTTTACAGTGATTGAGACAAGATAAGGTGACCAATGACAAAGCTTCCTTTCCTGGTGCAAGATATTCTTACTTCCTGTTGCCTACTGGATAGTTACAATATATTTATCAAATTGAATCAAGTAGGTTTGAATACCAATGCAATACAGTTTAAGAATCAAATTCAACAATGACCTTGGATATTGTTCATTAAAAGGTTATTCTAAAGAATATGACAAGCTAACCTGTAGCTTATTGATACTGCAAATGAGAATACTAGGTTCAGACAAAATAAGGGATTTATTTGAGCTGCAAGTAAAGCCATTTAAGTAAATTAGGGCTTTTTTTGTTGAAATAAATGGCAATCTGCAACTAATTGATGGACAGAGAATTCTGTTTGACATACTAACAACTCATACTCAAGTGCTCTTCAGACTCATGTCACTTTGTGAATTTTAAGCATTTCATCAATGAATAGTAGGATGAAAAGAAAAAGCTTTGATCCTTTTCAATGAATATATGTTTTCCATTGTACCTTTTACTTTACCAAACAATTCACCTTTTTTCAGAATCCTGTTGGTGTGAACTTATTACTGAAGTCGGAGTAGGTAGGAATGAGGCTTTTCATTCCCTGATCAGTGACAGCATAGCTAGAAACCAATTCAAGCTCAACCTTTTCCAATGCAACTTCATGTTCATTAGCATTAATTTAAAAGAGAGAGCTTCACATCACAATGGAAATTTTCCCATTCCTTCTGGTTTGAAAGTTTGTGGTGAAAGATAGACATCACGATAGGGATTCAGTCTCTGATATGAACTCAGATCTGGACTGAGATCAATTAAGCTTCTTGCACTGACAGACCTTTCTTACAGTTAAACTGATTCAAAGTCAGGTCCCAGACAGCAAACGACAATGCCAATCCTGGGTGCACCTGGTTTACAGGCGCTTTAGGTTGAACATGAGTCAAGGGGAGCTGGCATGCTTGTGAAGTGCGTTGGAACATTTTACCTTGTTCAAGGCAATGCACAAATAAAATACAAGCTGTATTCATTGAAATACACTTTCTTCTGATAGATATAACCATTGTAAAGTCAACAACTTGTTCAAAATATAAAAAAGCTTCTAAGGCCTTGACACAAATTATAAATTGGAAACTATTGTAAATTCCAAAAGTTTAGTTCCCAATAATGCACAGGATACAAGTGGAACGTAGTGTACATTTTGATCAGTTGAAGATTACAGAAAATGCTATTTGGACTTTCTAGCAGATTTAAAACGTCTTGCACTGGCACAACTTCTGCATTTGAATTTAAACTGTGTGTCAATAATAGTCAGCTTATTTTCAAAGTACTATGTATACAATTATGTATTGAATGTGTGTTAAGCTGCTCTAGGATCCAACTAGATTTAAGTATAACCAATGAATGCTGAGAAATGCTTGATTATAGTTTGGGAATAAACTTTTTACAGAAGAGAATTTCTACACATAATGCCCAGATTGATATCAAGTATTGCTTTACAGTAAAAGGTACATGCTATAACATTCAGTAGGTTAACCACATAATTCAATAAGTCCCCAGGTCTCTGTGCAATTAACTGATGCCACCCAGACTGTGGGGGGCTTTGACAATTTGCTTCTTACTATCTCATGGGCATAGAAGCCAAAGAAATAAACCAGAGGTTCTTTCCTGATTGATCATGAGTAGTTACTCCTCATTACTCACAGGCATATTGGCACCAAGCCACCCATGCTGTTTGCAATCAGCATCCAATTATCCCTGGGGGCCACCATCATCCTATTAACATGTATATGGTAGGTTATGTTGGGATAAGGAATGAATGTTTGAATGGACAAGGGAATATCTGTGCATATTGTTTACGCAGAATTCCAGAAAGCAAAAGAAAAAAACATAAGAAATCAGAGCGGGAGGAAGCTAAACTGTGTGGAGTTTGCAATTCTCCATGTGTCTGTGTGGATTTCCTCCAGATGCTCTAGCTTCCTTTCAGTCAAAAGATGAGCACGTAAGGTGGACTGGCAATGCTAAATTGCCCACAGTATCCAGGGTTGTGCATGCTAGGTGGGTTAACCATGGGAAATGCAGGGTTACATTGATAGTTTATGGGGGGAATGGGGGGGGGGGGGATCTGGGAGATGGATTCTCTTTGGAGGAATGGTGTGGACTCAAATGGGCTGAATGGCCTGCTTCCACACTATAAGGATTCTATGATTTGACCCTTCAAGCATGCTCTGCCTTTCAACAAGATTGTGAAAGGTCAGTTGGTGAAGGAGGCGACTAGTCATCAATCTCTATTTATGTTTAGAATAATTCATAAAGTGAAACAATGTAATTGTATGGCTCCTAACTCTACAACACACTGTCAGTGTACCAAAATGTCTCTTTATATTTATTTTCAGTCAACCTGTTTGGATATGTTCTGATTCTCCTGCATGGGACTTGAAATGGACCATCTGGCCCAGAGATAGAGACACTATCACCACATCACAAGAGCCCTTCGGACAAAGTAACTACACGTGCTTCAGTAATTATCCAACCAGTAGTCCCACCTGTACTTTTTTCTTTATTCTTTCATAGGATTTAGATGTTGCTGGCAAGGCCGGCATATGTGGCCTAATTTGGTGGTACTGAGGGGGAAGGGAGGAGCAAATAAACAGTATAGGCTTCTGTAACAACAGGTATGTGCCAAAAGCCAGCAATGGGAACACATAAGGTATGACTGGATAATATAATCGTTTGTGTTAGTTTGAACATGATTGGATAATATAGTCATGTGCAGAAAATGTGTTGCTGGTAAAGCGCAGCAGGTCAGACAGCATCCAAGGAGCAGGAGTCGACGTTTCGGGCATGAGCCCTTCTTCTTCGGGCTCATGCCTGACACGTTGACTCTCCTGCTCCTTGGATACTGCCTGACCTGCTGTGCTTTTCCAGCAACACATTTTCAGCTCTGATCTCCAGCATCTGCAGTCCTCACTTTCTCCTCTAATATAGTCATGTGTATCAACTTGGAATGTCTTCTATACAAATACCATTGGAGAGAGATATGGATGAGTAAAGGTGTGATCATTTGATTGGAAATTATTATTTTAAGAATAGTTGATCGAAAGCTCGTTATCTGTAAATGTGGTACAAAACCTCTGTTCTTGTGATAAAGATTTGAGCTTATGCTATTTTCTTCATGTATGCACAAACATTTAAACAAAGAAACCTGAGTTTCTTCTGGTCTAAGAGGAAATAAAGAATTCAAGTCACTCTTTTGTTGCTCATCCCTCACTGCTCCTGAACTGAATGGCTTGACAGACCATTTTAGAAGGCAGTTAAGAGTACCACAGACCACACAGGGTCATACAGTACAGAAACAGACCCTTCAGTCCAACTTGTCCATATTGATTAAGTTTCCCAAACTAAACTAGTCCCACTTGCTTGATTCATATACAGCATTAACAGTTAATTTTAATTTACACAATGAATAGATTCCCTTTGCTCTTTTCAAATTAAATGTAAACAAATAAGATTGACTAACCAGATTTTAAAACAAATCAAACAGGAAAATCTGATTTTACACATCCTCCATAAATTAGATTAGATTACTTACAGTGTGGAAACAGGCCCTTCGGCCCAACAAGTCCACACCAACCCGCCGAAGCGCAACCCACCCATACCCCTACATTTACCCCTTTACCTAACACTACGAGCAATTTAGCATGGCCAATTCACCTGACCCGCACATCTTTTGGACTGTGGGAGGAAACCGGAGCACCCAGAGGAAACCCACGAAGACACGGGGAGAACGTGCAAATTCCACACAGTCAGTCGCCTGAGTCAGGAATTGAACCCGGGTCTCAGGCGCTGTGAGGCAGCAGTGCTAACCACTGTGCCACCGTGCCACCCACAAAAAGCATTGCCTGACAAAATACTTTTCTTCTAGGATTCCAAGTAACGATTTTACCCAAGCATCTTTTATCATGAAACAATTAAACAATTACTGATGTGCATCACTCATTTGGTCTTGGAGATTTTCTTTTTTTTCTGACCTTCGTTTCATGCAAGTAAGGTCATTTCTAAATCTTTTCTCACTCAGACCTGTTACAGAACAATGCTTCCAGAAGTTGCTGAGGCCTCAAGACCTGTTATAGCCAGGAGGGGCTGGATGCCAAAGACAGCATGGTAGTCACGAAGACCTGCTAAATCAGTGGGGAGAAAGCTATTTAAATCCTCGGGGGTTTTTAAGTAAAAAGCACCTACCTTCCTGCTCGGCTTTTAGGAGAGGATTCAACCCTACAAGATTAGCCATACACATCATTATAAAAACTGCAAGATTTAAAGGGGCTTCACAGGTGTTTGCACTTGGTTAAAGCTCCACAGCAGCCTCTGCTGCAGAGCTCATGATCCCAAAATATTAGGTGGTGACCACCACTGTGACACAGTTTGGGAAGTCCTGCTGTAGAGTATGTAGATTATTTCATGGGAATGATTAAATGCATAACATTCAAGGATTTAACTATTTTCAGTAATCCCCTTGAATAGAATTTCCCCCAAAATATTTATTAAACACAATACCATTTCCACTGCTTCCACATAAACCAATGTTTCTGCAGCTAAAGCACTTATTTTCCTAGTCTCCAATGCTAAAAGGCAATGTTTCCCATTTTCTCCCACCAAAAGTATTATAAGATCAGCTATACTGTGAAGAATGACGAAAGAAAATAGATTAAAAATAACTAATTTCAGGTTTGGGTAAGCCAAGCTTAAGGAAATTTCAATGCACATTTTTCCATATTTAACTTTTTACATGTTTTATCTGCCTTTTAAACATCTTTGACTTCAGGACACTTCATTGTAGCACTTAGGTCCAACGTATTAAAATTAGAAATCTATTTTGTGCATCATTATTTCAACTGGCCAACCAAGCTTCACAAATGCTATCTTTCTCATTTAGTCTCTAACAGGACTGCTGATTCAAAGATATTCCACACATGTTCTGCTCAATGTCTAAACTAATATATTTAAAACCCCCTGAAGCCTGAATTGCAATCTTAAATTCTACTTACATATTATTTTACTAACATATTTTTAAAATTCCATAGTCCAACCCAATAACATATCAAATGCATTAAGATGATGTCTGGAAGCTCACCTTTTTAAGGCAATAAAACATAGCAGGACTGGCTTTTAATTAAAACAGCCCACTTCCAACAAAGTAAATGTGACTTAAAAATAATGCTCCTTTTCAGTCCAAAAATGCACTTATTTACATTCCACAGATTCTCCTCAACACTGATTGTCTGTTTAGGTGGTTTTAGAATCACTTCTTGCTCAGATATTTCACCCTGTAAAACTATGGATTTCATTCCAACTGATCTAAACTTGTATGGCTAAGAGGTCAAAAGAAAAATAGACTTTTAGGATTACTTAGTGGAAGAGTCCACGTGAACATGGGCGCTGTCCAATTGCTCTTTAAAACTACTAACAACTAGCCTCGCCTTAACCTTGTTCCTTGGATGCTGCCTGACCTGCTGCGCTTTAACCAGCGACACATTTTCAGCTTGTAGTTATATGCAAGGATATTTTCTTCACAAATCCATTCATGGAATAACAATGTTGTTCCTACTCTTTTAAACTCTGGAATTTCAGAATGTCCTGTGGATTCCTTTGAACTAATCACTTCCATCTATTTGTCTCTCTGGTTAGTTTATCTTCTAGCTTAATAGCAGCCACCAAAGCTTCACAGCCATTTGGATTTCTGCTTCTAGACCTCCCTGGAGATGGTTTCACTGCCCTGACTTTTTTGTGTAATCTGTTCAAGCGAAGACCTTAACTTGGGCTTCTCTGTCTTTTGGGACTACAACTGTAAGGTCTGTCTCATATACAGTTGGAGACCCTGTCTCTGGTATATGATTATTTTCTGACACGAGTCAATTTCAAACCCACTATTAGAACTCGCACTGTACTTCCTTATCTCCATGCTTCTACCCCATTATACCAGTCAATGGACTTTACTGATTGGCCATGACCTTGAATATTTAACCAATATTTAAAATTTCTAGTAGTTTTTCCTCCACATCCTCGATTAACTAGCTCCTCTTGGAACATGTGTAATCCAAGTATCCACTTAAGCTATTTGCCTTTGGACGCAAAAGTTCTGTCCTCCCTATATGTCATGATCTCTCAGCTCCCACAATCCAGCCCATAATCTGTTGCATTCTATTTCTCAGGATGTCATCGTAAAACTGTTTGAGAATGTGAAGCAAAGGATTACGGTTTTTATGGACTGCCATAAAAATCCATCTAGTTCACTTCAGGGGGAGAAAATCTGTTAATCTTACAGTCTTGATGACATGAAACTCTATTCTCAGAGCAACTTTCCTTTTGTTACAATCCCCATTGGCACCAATAACATGAAAGAACAGAATTTCTCAAACAATCCCAAGAAACCAATGAACAAGATTTTAGTAAGCTTTCCTGCAACAGTTAAACCAAAATCAATTTCAAATAAACATGAATTAACGAGATAATGAGAAACAGGTGTCATTTGTCTCAGTTGCAAACCCCTCAAAATCCAGTCTTTTCAGTTCCTGGTTCTATTCCTTGACCCACACAGGATGTGACCATCAAATAGCCTCTGACAACAACTTCAGTCCATCTGAATTCCACATCTATGATTATCACCAAAGACATCCACCTTCACTCAGTTCATGAGTGTTCGTGGGATAGATTCACCAAGTAATCCTCAAATGACTTCCAATTACATCCCAGAACAAAAAATGGTCATCTCTAGTGAGATAAAGACACCCAATTTTTCAGTATGCCTGGACTGCTCTGACAGCAATTCACAACCTCTAAATTGATGAACTCTAATGAAAACTGATCCCCAAGACTACTGTTTGCTTTGTTTCAAATAGCCTTTATTTTCCCAGCAATGTACTGACATAACTTAACGATCTCGCAAGGAATTAAGGGCTAGGAGGAGAGTGCGGATAAGTGGAGTTGAAATGCCCATCAGCCATGATTGAATGGTGGAGTGGACTCGATGGGTCGAATGGCCTTACTTCCACTCCTATGTCTTATGGTCTTAATTTACTGGTTCCTTTTTCACCTGGAAACTGAAGCCAGAAAGTTGAAATCATGATCTTTCCAGAAACTGAAAGTTTTGGTTTCTCTTCCAATTATGGGCTGTTCACGAAGAAACATACAGGCTTTGAAATCATTTCATCACACTGTTTGATGGTTCAACAAGCTACTCAGTTGTATCAAAATTGTACATAAAATAACAGGAGTAATACTTGGCATAAACCTGGGAAACTGAGTCAAAAACAGGAATTTCTTCTCTTTTGAGTGCATCTGCACCATATGGACTACAGCAGTTCAACAAGCTGTCTAAACATTAGTTTCTCAAGGGTATTTAGGATTGGGGAGCACCTGATGGCAGTATTACCATGAAGTAATATAAAAGCTTAATCTAGGGTCACATTATAGGTGCACAAATGTGAAAAGACATACCTATACGAGATGATATCACAATAATTGACAAACAGATCGGATACCAGGAGATGTCTCTTAAACGTCAGTTTCAATTCCCATGTAATTACATGGCTTAAAGAGTGAATAAACATGCATTTTTTTCACCCCTCAGAATATGGGAAATATACACTTCACACAGCATAATCACACAACTAGCACTGCGACAAAACATCGAGGAAAACCACTCCGTTCTCTTTCAAAATAGTGCCCTGAAATGTAACACAGTGTCCTTAATATCCAAAATATATATTTCTAACTAAGCAGCAGTTTCCCACAGAAGTGGATGGATTACTTACTCAAACCTCTGAAATGGAGCTTGAAGCCATGGTTCAGTAACTTCGAAGTGAGAGTGAGACCACTGATCTACTGCTCACATTCCTCTTGCATGGCCCTATCCCATCACCCATTTTGGTCTGAGTTGCCATTACTCTTCAGTTTGCAGCAAAACTGTAGACAAAAATTTGTCATGATAAATCCATCAACTTCTCCTGGCACTTAGTATCTTCCTTAAATCCAAAACTTGCCTGAGATGCCTGGAGGGCCCAAACTACAGCTCTCAGTATCTGGTCAGGAACGTTGGAACTATTTTGATCATCATTTATAGCCCACAAATCCCACACTGAAGAACTCCAAACATTTCCACAGATATGCCAACATGATTCCATGACTAACCACCCAACAGAAATAGAAATCAATTTTCTCTCATTTTTCAGCCGGGCAGTTTTCCAACAGACGAACAATATTTTTGGGGGAAAAAAACTTTCACTGCTGCAGATATCAGCATTGATCACTAAAAGTCCTAAACAGTTGCAGAAGGAAGTAGTGCAGCAGATTGATCATCTATTAATGGCTTCAACTTAAACTGGTCATTTTCAGATGGAAGCCTTTAACGATAAATTTCCTTCCATGCAAAATGTTTTACTAACAATGCAAACTAACAGTCATCGACATAGTTGCTCACAGGCAAATATAACTATGCTATAAATATTTTTAGTACTGAATCATAAGAATTGTTATTGGTGAAAAACTTGCCTAAATCCACATGTTGCTATATCACTCCCACTATCCACTGGAAATAAAGATAACTTTGGGTCGTGTGATTGTAATGGAAGAATGAGCTTCAATCTTTCCCGGTCAGGAGTGTGCTTTATTGGAATTCAGATTCTTTTGGAGTCCTTACTGAGATTGGGAATTCACTTGGTTGGTAATATCATTTATGAACACAAATGATACTTTGTCCAGGACATGTATTTCATCAACACTATATCCCATCAGTGAAATGCAAGACCTTTACGGCTCATGTCAGGTCCAATTATTGCACTTTTCTTCATTCTCCTAAGAAGTTACATCCACACAACACTGAGGTCATTCAATATTTAAAATAAAGAAACTCAGAAGTCAAAAAATTGTTCAATCCAAGCCCAAATCACTGTGCTAAGTGAACAACGTTACAAAAGAACACAAGGTCAATATCTATAAATGTGGATATTTTCGCTCAGCCATGATCACATTGAATGACAGTTTCCATGGGCTGAATGAACTAATCCCGTTCCTATAGTGGAGAAGTCTGCACCACTACCTAGGCTTTTTAGGATGAGATGTAAGAATTGCCAATTGAATTTATATTATGTCTCTAATGTAACAAATTGTCAAATTTTGTTTTATAAAGCTTCTATGAAGCATCTTTAGAGTATGAGTAACACAAAGCAGCACACCAACCAATCCCACCGCCCCATGGCTGAACATTTCAACTCCCCCCTCCCACTCTGCTGAGGACATGCAGGTCCTGGGCCTCCTCCATCGCCACTCCCTCATCACTAAATGTCTGGAGGAAAAATGCCTTATCTTCCGCCTCGGAACACTTCAACCCCAGGGCATCAATGTGGACTTCAACAGTTTCCTCATTTCCCCTCCCCCTACCTTACATAGTTCCAACCTCCCAGCTCAGCACTGCCGACATGACCCATCCCACCTGTCAATCTTCCTTCCCACCTATCTGCTCCACCCTCCTCTCTGAACTATCACCTTTACCCCCACCTCCATCAACGTATTGCACTCTCAGCTACCTCCTCCAGCACATGCAGACCCCAGTGTCTCCTACACAGAGCAGTACTAAGCAATTGGCTAGAAAGCTTGTTCAAAGACATAAGTTTCAAGGACAGTCTTAAATGAGGGATGAAGGTCAGAAAGAAGGAATAAGGTAGCCATGCATCAATGGTGGAACAATTAATCTCAGGAACAGTCAAGAGGCTGGAATGAGATAAGCATGGGTACCTTGAAGTGTTATGTGACTGAAGGAAATTACAGAAGGGTGAGGGCAGGATAAGTTCTGAAAGCAAACATTAAGAGTTTTAAAATGAGGCATTGCTTAACAAGGCGTTAATATAGGTGAGTAAGAACAAGGGTGATGGGTAAACAGTATTTGGTCTGGACACAAGCACCAGAGCCTTGACCAGTGCTACCACATTACCTGAGTTTCTCGAGGATTCTCTGTTTCTATTATACCAAAGATTTGGCTGACTCCAAGTTCATGAAAAATAATTAATGACAATCATTGAATAAGTCACAGGAAATATTTATTTGTGAACTGTGTTCAGATCATCAACAGCATACCCTGTAACAAGGCAGTCTGAATGCACCAGGGCAGGGTGGTTTTAAAAAAGCACATTCCATCAATGACCCAGACAGCCAACTCCCCCAACATGCCAAATCAATCTGCTACAGGACTGACACCCCTGAGAGATTTCCTTTTGAACATTCAGAGTCATACATTGAAACTATTCTGGTGTCATTCATAGATTAAACTGCCCCACCTAAAGAGCGCCTGCTATTGTTCCAAAATCATACTTGGAAGAGAGGCTTTTCCTCAAGCTGATAACACATATAATGAATGAAACAAAGTCAAGACCCTGTCAAATGAAGATAACAATACAACCTGAACCAATAGTAACAAACTTAGACTTGGAGAAACTAAAGGCGGTGGCTCAGACAGGTCTTTTAAGAATGAAAGCAAATTAAGAAAATTTGCGCTTTTTGTGAAAGGGATATGGAGGAGCAATCGAAATTCATAAGTATATAAGTATGTGAAGATTGCAAAATCAATTTGCTTATAATACAGTGCCATACAATTACCTATGAAAGGAGTATAGCCCTTTACAACAAGATTAGCTGTATTGGCCTAAATGAAAATTTCCAGTGCAATAGCTGTTGTAGATACCAGACACATCTCCACATTGCCTCTGAATAAGGTTTTGTTTTTCATTTTATAGCTAAACTTGAAAATGTAATTGGACTTCTCTTTTTCAGAGGTGTTTTGATTTCCCGTACCAATAATTTTTTATACATTATTTATACATTAACTTTAACAGATATGGTATCAGTTCACAAAGCACCTTCCAGTCACCATCTGCAACAGCTTTCAATAGTGCAAAGGACTCTGGGTCATCGGGATTTATTTGAAATGTACAAAGTTAAGGAAACAGTGATCACCAAAACTGTAATAATGCTTTTTACAGACAGCAAATAGCCCACGAATTAAACCATAAATATTGGCTATGGATCAGCTAAAAGCATCAAGTCAGAGTGATGTGTATTTACAGAAAAACAGGAACAGGAGCAGGTCATTTGACCCCTTGAATATGTCTCACTCCAAGCATGAGCATACAATTCAAGGTTGATACTCCAGTGTAGTATTGCTGGAGCACTGCAGTTTGAACTACTTGTCCTTTAGATGAGAAGTTAAGCTGAAACTGTACCTGTTCTCTCAGGTATAAGCAAATATCCTGTGGTCTATTTAAAAAAAGAGCAGGGGAATTAACCGCTGAGCTCTGGTCAATATTTATCAATCAATTAAAACATTAGCTGGTTGTTATGATACTGTTGTTTATGAAAGCTTAAAATGTGTTGCTGGAAAAGCGCAGCAGGAAAATCGATGTTTTGGGCTCATACCCGAAACGTCGATTCTCCTGCTCCTTGGATGCTGCCTGACCTGCTGCACTTTCCCAGCCACACATTTTCAGCTCTGATCTCCAGCATCTGCAGTCCTCACTTCCTCCTTTATGAAAAGTTTATATTGACTATTGTCCAGATGAATGTTAATGCAAAAGAAATGTAATGCCATTGACAGTTTTATTAAATATAATTGTACTTTAATCCCAAAACAGAGACAACATTCTTAGGTAGCACCAGATCTCAGCAGTTCTGACATGAGATGGTTCAGATTAGGAAGTCAGTGCGATGAAAACCATGTGACTTTGATTATGCGATAAACCACTGTTTCAACACACAATCAGCATGCAGTCTGTTGGAGGAATACTTTTTTAGTCTGATTATCACAGCAGCCACTTTGACAGAGTACATTACTGCTGTGCTGCTGCTGATAGAGACTTCCAATGGTTTTCAAAGGTGCTTTAAAATCACAGCATTTTACAGCATCCCTTCAAATGCTTGCAAAACACATTTGCTGCTGACTTGTTTCAGTACAGCCAATAAAGTGTTATTGATGTGAAATGGGAGATTGAGGCCTCCTGGTGAGGAAAAGAAAATTCAACCATCTCAAATAACCTGGCCTTGATTGTACAACATTGCAGTGTATTCAGCAAAAGATTTTTATTCAACTGATCTTATGTCGTCTGCCTGCAATGGGAAATTTGTACATGACTGCATCTCAATCCAGAATCCCAATTTCTAAACAAAAAATTACATATACTACCATGTACATTTTGAGTTTCCCAAGTTACCAACCTTATAATAATCCTTCTCACACATTAGCAGTTCGTACTTAATGCTTAAAGCATATTGGTTTCAAAACAATACACCGTGTTGATGTTTCATCTGGGTGTTGTTTCACAAGGAAATCTTGTTCTTGTGCCATTTAATTTTCTTTGGTACTAGAATCCATATGGGTGGAAGTAAGTAGTAAGAAGGGAATGATTACACTGATAGGAGTAATCTATGGGCTCCCTAATAGTAGCTGTATGGTGGGACGGAAAATAAATCAGGAAAAACGAGAATTGACCAGTACGTTTGCAGATGACACAAAAATAGGTGGGGTGATAACTAGTGAGGAACATAGCCTTTGATTACAAGAGGAAAGAGATGGGCTGGCCAGATGGACTGATCAGTGGTAAATGGAATTCTATCCAGATAAATTTGAGGTGCACTTGGGCAGGACAAACAAAGCAAGGGAAAGCATGATGAATGGCAGAACCTTGGGAAGCACTGAGAATTACAGGGAACTTGGTGTGCAAATACACATAGATCTCTATGACTCTATGTAACATTGGCAGTATATTAATCATGGATACTTTTAACCTTTAATGGGTTTGGATCATCAGATTGGCAGAGGTAACCATGAGGAAGAATTCACGTATGTATTCAGCACAGTTTCGTAGAACAATAAGTTGCGAATCCAACCAGGGCTCAAGTTATGTTGTATCTATGGTTGTGTAATGAAGTACATTGATTAAATGATGTCAGAGTCAAAAAAAAACATTAGGAATCAGAGACCATAACATGGTAGAATTTTGCATTCAGTCTGAGAGGAAGGAAGGAACCTGGGTCTGAAACAACTAAGTCATATTGTGCGACAACCCTCAAAAATTACACGAAGAACTTATACAGGTGAAATGGTGCCTTTAAATTTTATCAATGTGAATGTGCAGTTATACAGTCAGTCAGTCTGAAGATTTATCTTGCACATTGTCAAAGGAAATTTTCCAGCTTTATTGGGAAGAGCATGGTTGGAGAAAATCTAACTTAACTGGTCTAAATCACTTATCAGATTCTGACACTGACCTATCACAAATTCCAAAGAAACATGCCATCATTTTCAATGGTGATCTGGGAAGAATGTAGAAGGTGTATGTTAAATTTAAACTCAAGGATAAGAATCAAGCAAAATGTTCCAAGGTGAGATCAGTGCTTCATGCATTCAGATTAAAGATTGAAGCAGATTTAGAGGGGTGGGTCACTACAGGAGTCCTTGAACCTGTAAATGAAAATAACTGGGCCAACCTATTGTACCATTGGTATGCACCTGCATTGATTTTAAGGTCACTATTAATCCAGTACTGTGTGCTGAGCAACATCCTCTGCCATTAATCAATGGTCTATTTACTGGATTATCTGGCGCCAGCTTTTCAGTAAAACTGACCTTAATCAAAGCTATCTCCAGATGAAAGTACAGCTTGAATCTTAAAAATACTCAACAAATGTAACACAAAGGACTATTCAAATACAAGAGTCTTCCACTAGGAATCACATCTGCACTTGCACTATCCCAATGTATCATGGATTGGATTTTCAATGGCTTGGAAGTAGTATGAGAATGAAGTGGGAGCGGTGAGAGAGAGGACCGGGGGGCTGCCGGGAAGGTAAGTGAATCATAAAAAAAAACTTACCTCGTGAGAGTCAGCGGCCTCCATTTTTTGTAGCCAGAATGATGAGAGTGAGATCCAGGGGCTGTCAGGAAGGTAAATTAATCATAGAAAAAGCTTACCTTGTGAATAGGTGGAGCACACGCTGAGCAGGAGTGAACATGGGACTGCTCAGTAAGTGAGGTTATATATACGGGTGGGTGTTTTACCCGAAACACTACTTAGGTAGTGTCTCCCATTCATCCTCCTCCTCGAACCAAAACAAAATTGTGCGAACCAATTTGGATAGGTTACTATTTTTTTTCAATAGTCTCTCTGGAAATTTAGAACAGTGGAAATGGATGTTACGGCAGTTGAATGCTCCTCCTGTAGAATGTGGGAGGCAATGGTCATCACTAGTGTCCCTGCTGACTTCATATGCTGGAAGTGCACCCAACTCCAGCTCCTCGGAGACCACATTAGGGAGCTGGAGTTGGATGAACTTCAGATCATTCAGGAGCCGGAGGGGGTTATTGAGAGGAGTTACAGGGAGGTAATCACACCTCAGGTACAGGAAGAAGGTAGATGGGTCACAGTCAGGGGATGGGAAGGGAACAGGAACAGGCAGACAGTGCAGGGATCCCCGGTGGCTGTTCCCTTCACAACTAGTGGGGGGGGGGGGGGGGGGGGGGGGGGGGGAGAGAGAGAGAAAGATGACTCACCAGGGGTAAGCCATGGGGTGTAGGTCTCTGGCAGAGAGTCTGTCTCTGCTGTTCAGAAGGGAAGGGGGATCATTAGTTTATTGGGGATTCCATAGTTAGAATTATAGTTAGGAGATTCTGTGGGAACGAGAGATACTCGTGGTGGGTGTATTGCCTCCCAGTTGCCAGGGTTCGTGATGTCACAGATCGTGTTTTTGGATCTTTAAGGTGAGGGGAGCAGCCCCAAGTCGTGGTCTATATCGGCACCAACGACATAGGTAGGAAAAGGCATGGGGATATAAGGCAGAAATTCAAGCAACTAAGGTGGAAGCTTAGAGCTAGAACAAACAGAGTTGTTGTCTTTGGTTTGTTACCCATGCCAGCAAGGTGAGGAATAGGGAGAGAGAGAGCAGTTGAACATGTGGTTCAAGCTTTCTATAACTATGTCAGGATTTTAAAGAATGACAAGAGTAAGATTACAGCCTATCAAGGACAGTAGTGGGAAGCTGTGCGTGGAGTCAGAGGAGATAGGAGAAGTGCTAAATGAATATTTTTTGTCAGTATTCACAAAGGAAAAATACAATGTTGTCGAGGAAAGTACTGAGATGCAGGCTATTAGACTAGATGGGATTGAGGCTCACAAAGAGGTGATGTTAGCAATTCAGGAAAGTGTGAAAATAGGTAAGTCCCCTGGGTTGGATGGGATTTATCCTAGGATTCTCTGGGAAGCTAGGAAGGAGATAGTAGAGCCTTTAGCTTTGATTTTTATGTCATCATTGTCTACAGGAATAGTGCCAGAAGAATGGAGGATAGAAAATCTTATCCCTTTGTTCAAGAAGGGGCGTAGAAACAACTCTGGTAAGTATAGATCAAAGAGCCTTACTTTGGTTGTGGGTAAAGTAGTGGAAAGGATTCTAAGAATTAGGATTTATAATCATCTAGAAAGGAATAATTTGATTTGGGATAGTCAACGTGGTTTCGTGAAGGGTAGGTTGTGCCTCGCAAACCTTATTGGTTCTTTGAGAACTGACCAAACAGGTGGATGAGGGTAAAGCAGTTGATGTGGTGTATTTGGATTTCAGTATAACGTTTGATAAGGTTCCCCGCAGTAGGCTATTGCACAAAATACGGAGGCATAGGATTAAGGGTGATTTAGAAGTTTTGATCAGAAATAGGCTAGCTGAAAGAAGACAGAAGATAGTGGTTGATGGGAAATATTCACCCTGGAGTTCAGTTACTAGTAGTGTATTGCAAGGATCTGTTTTGGGGCCACTGCTGTTTGTCATGTTAATAAATGACCTGGATGAGGGTGTAATAGGATGGGTTGGTAAATTTGCGGATGACACTAAAGTTGGTGGAGTTGTGGACAGTATGGAAGGACTTTGCAGGTTACAGAGGGACATAAATAAGCTGCAGAGGTGGCAAATGGAGTTTAATGTGGATAGTTGTGAGTTAACTCACTTCGGAAGGAGTAACAGGAATACAAAGTACTGGGCTAATGGTAAGATTCTTGGCAGTGTAGATAAGCAGAGAGATCTTGGTGTCCATGTACATAGATCCCTGAAAGTTGCCACCCAGATTGAGAGTGTTGTTAAGGTATGTTAGGTAGTATTGGTAGAGGGATTGAGTTTTGGAGCCATGAAGTCATGTTACAGCTGTGCAAAATTCTGGTGCGGCCGCACTTGGTGTACTGCGTACAGTTCTGTTCACCGCATTACAGGAAGGACGTGGAAGCAGAGGAGATTTATCAGGATGTTGCCTGGTATGGAGGGAAGGTCTTATGAGGAAAGGCTGAGGGACTTGAGGCTGTTTTCATTGGAGAGGAGGTGGTGAAGTGGTGACTAAATAGAGACATATAAGATGATCAGAGGATTAGATAGGGTGGACAGTGAAAGCCTTTTTCCTCAGATGCTGATGGCTAGCATGAGGGGAAATAGCTTTAAACTGAGGGGTAATAGATATAGGACAGATGTCAGAGGTAGTTTCTTTACTCAGACAGTAGCAAATATGTGGAATGCCCTGCCTGCAACATTAGTAGACTTGCGAACTTTAAGGGCATTTAAATGGTCATAGGATAAATATATGGAGAATAATTGAATAGTGTAGGTTAGATGGGCTTCAGATCAGTTTCACAGGTGCAACATTGAGGGCCGAAGGGCCTGTACAGCGCTGTAATATTCTACATTCTATGAAGAAGAGCAACTCCACAATTTAAATGCTACTCTACAGACATTTGAAAATTATGGCTGAAGAAAGAAGGAGGACAAATGTGAATGATTTTGTAAACTTTCCATCGAATATTTAGACAATGTCATTAATGATAAAGTCATCTACAATAGTACAAGCCATAGCGGAGGCACCAGCACCTAAAAATGTAAACCAACCATAATCATTTTTGTCAAAATGTATGGCGCTGAAAAAGCACAGCAGGTCAGGCATTGTCTGAAGAGCAGGAGAATCGACGTTTTGGGCATAAGCCCTTCACCAGGAACGTGTGGGGGGGTTGTGGGGAAGGTGGGGGAGAGAGGAGAAGGGGACTGACCGATAAATCACAGAAGAGTAGCGCTGAGGGGGAAGGTAGCTGGGAAGGCGATAGGTAGATGCAGGTGGGAGTGATGGTGATAGGTCAGAGTGGAGGGTGGAGCAGATAGTTGGGATGGAAGATGAACATGTAGGACAGTTCAAGAGGGCAGTGTCAAGTTGGAGGATTGGATTTGGGATGAGTTCCGCATGGGGGGGTGGGTTGGGTGATGAGAAAACTGGTGAAATCAACATTGATGCCATGTGGTTGGAGGGTTCCAAGGCAGAAGATAAGGCATTCTTCCTCCCTGCGTCAGGTTGCTAGGATTCTCTCAGCCCCCCACTCCCCCACCCCCCCAAACACATTCTTGAAGTAGGACTTATGCCTGAAACATCGACTTGTTACTAATTCTTGTTTCATCAGCACTTTTGCTATTGGAAGAATAGCTTTGTGGATTGAGACATTAGTCTTCGCAGCGGACTATTTTCCATGCTTTCAATAGCTGAGTTTCTCCACTTGAGGCTTGATTTCTATATGTCTGTGCAGGACTTGCTTGATTTCTTTATGACCCCAATTTTCATAGCCACCTTAGCCTTTCCATTTGACTGGAGATAAAGTGGAGATTGTAGGAGATGTTGAATTTCCAAGTTGTTTAGGAAGGGACAAGAATTTTCCATTCATGAGCTGAGGGCCATCAACACTTGTGAAAATATTAGGAATGCTATAATGGTTGAAATGTGCTTTTAGACATTGAACGATTTCAATGGTGGTTACTGAAGTCAGCTGGTCCACCCCTAGTCAGAACAGTAGCTGAAATCACCAGTTTGTGCAAGTGCGAAGACGTTTAATCTTAGCTTCATCCATGGTCTGTCTGTGATGTGTATCATCAGCAGCTCTCTAGCTTGCTTAGTATGATACTCATTACAAGCATTGTACTGACTGTGGTATTTCATTTCATTATTCAACATTGACCAGGAGAACTTCTCTCACCTTCCTCAGGCTTGATTCAATTCCTGGGATAGCTCACGTAGATGTAATGTTCTTTTCAACTACTTTAGGATAATGACTATTTCCTTTGTACAACATGCCATCTTGGGCTGTTAATTTATCTCTTGTGTGTACAAAACTCTCTTATAGCAACAGGTGTCCGTGATGCTCTTGGGTCATTCTTCCATTAGGACTTCTTGAATACTTAGAAAGTTGCATCTTGTTGGACAATTTGCTTGATTTGAAAGTGTTAGTCTGTTATATTCAATGAGTCTGCTGAGTTGATGACTTCCAGAGCAAAATGAGCTGCTCCTTCATCTTGAATCTGGCAGATTTCACACTCAGTTAGAGCAGTCTCTATTTCCCTTATTGGAGCACTGTTCTTGACATCACATCTGCAATGTACATCTGCTTCCTTTGCTTTTATGTCACAAACAGATGGTACTTTTATAACTGGAGTAACATGCTTTGAAGACACTTTGGAGCAGATAGCCGTGGTTTTGAGGAAAATGCTTTGAAGTGGCTTGTGGTCAGAGTCGACTGTCACTTGCCTCTTCCAAATAGGGATTAATGAAAAAGTTCACAAGCAAAGACAATGGCCAGATACACGTTCTCAACCTGAGCAGAACATTGCCCCACTTGTGTTAATACCCTGGATGGAAATATAACCAGTTATCTTCCCTGCATTAGGGTTTCTCCAGGTCTTGTCTCACTGGCATAACACTGCAGAATGACTTCATCATTTACATCATCTTATTTTTGGCATTGGTACTGCAATCATTATCTGCTTGATTTTAATGAATGCTGCTTCTTGTTCTTGTCCCAATACCATTGCACAGCCTCGGCAGTGAATTGCTGTCATGGTTCATGCTTGGATGATAATTTGGGTAAGAATTTTGCCAAATAGTTTACATATTCAACAAATTGTACTGCCTTTACATCTGTCGGTTACAGCTTGGCTGCTGTAATTCTCAATTGTTCAGGATGTGGGCAAGATCTTTTGCTGTCAGTAAATGGTCTAGTACATGCTTTCAGGCATCTTCAATTGTATTTTTTTCTTGTTCAATTTCAGGTTCACCTGGAGAGCTGTCAAGCAGTCACATTTGGTTTTGATCAGTTAAGCAACTGCCTTTTTTTTATATCGCCCGTCCATAATCTAGCAGATTGTCTAATATAGTCTCCATCCTCAGAAGGTCATGATCTTATGTTGTCTGCATTTATTTTTCTGGAGCACGGGAAATGCCAAATAGCACATCCAAACATATGTATCTCTCAAAGTGTATCTAGAATGTGGTTACATCTATTGCCTTTGCAAGTTATGGCAAAATTCCTTTGATGTTTCGCACAGGGTAGTAATATCTCTTCAGGACTTTATTTAGATTGCATACTTTCAGCTTTCCAGGTAGTTTTACTGCTTGGTACCAGTAATGCTGGCAATCCATTCTGTCGGAATTGCCCTTTTATTATTTCCTTCTTTTTCAGCTCTTCTATCTTATCTTTCAAACTGGTCCTGAGGGCAGCTGTAACTTCCACTGTAGATGTTGAATTGGTCTTGCATTCTCATTCATTTCATAGAATCCCAGAAGTATAAAGGTAGGCCATTCAGCTCATCGAATCCACACCAACTCCATGAAGAGTATCCCTCCTAGACTCACTCCCTATCCTATCCTGTAACCCAACATTTCGGATGTCTAATCCACCTAACCTATACATCTTTGGGCTCTATGGGGCAATTTAGCATGGCCAAACCACCTAACCTGCACATTTTTGAAATCTGGGAGGAACCTGGGGCACCTGAAGGAAACCGACACGCACCTGAAGGAAACCGACACACACAGGAAGAATATTCAAACTCCATAGAGATAGTCACCAGGGGCTGGAATCGAACCTGGGTTCCTGGCGCTGTGAGGCAGCAGTGCTAACCATTGAGCCACCATGTGAAACAACATTATCACCTAATCACATCACTGTATTCCTCCAAGATCTGCTACAGAGTTATTGATTTTATTGCTGCAGCACATTGTAAAACTCTTTTGGCATGTTGAGCGTTACCAGTACAAGCTTTAGACCTGCCTCGGCTGAAGTAAGCAGCATTTGTTTCCATGTATTATTTGGAGCTCCAGATCCTCATTTATCTTGTTCAAGTGGGATTGTAATCTGTCCTCTTTACACAATTAAGATGCCATCGCATATCCTCATCTTTATTCATTTTTGGATTGCTAATTTGGGACATTTTGCACAGGTCATGATATTGCATGATGCATCAGTGTCTAATGTCGACTTGACGCTTTCTATCGGCAGTCATCATTCCAATCATCACAAACAATATATCATTGACTGATTTGACTGAAGCAATTTGTTATAGAGTGATTTGTCAGCTGATATCTCTCCAGTAGACATCCTTGTCAAATCTGTACATTTCAATTACTTTCCTGAATATAGGTTTACCTTGTCTCAATAGGTGGTGCTTTCACTTCTGGGTCACTTACACAAACACAGTCCTGTCTTTATTTAGATCACCCTTACTTTTGCAAATTCACAGGATTCTGTGAGTCGAGTTAACCATGTTATGCATTGATCAATGCACTCTTTTCCACATTATTTATTCTCTAATATTGAAAACAGTGTATTCATTTGTAATGTTCACTTGGGGCTAAAAGCATGCCATCAAAGCTTTTAAAATTTCTGCTGTTCAAGATGCAGGGAGGTATGCATTTTAAAATACACATTCCTCAAATATGATAAACAGCCCACAACTCTTAACTGTGCTGATCAGCAATAGGTTTGATCAGCAAATCTATTGCTCTTTCATAACTTTAGAACTGTGCAGGAAAAAAACTGCAATTTTGCTTTGCATTCCTTGTCATTTGAACAACAGCAGGAACCATTTTCTGCAGCCATTTTCTTTTAACCAGCGTTTTAACGACGGCTGACTTTTGTGTTCCTTACAGACAGCTCTCAGCTCTGCACATAGCTGCATAAGAGTACCTCCCTATCAGTAACTGTAATTACTCACATATCTGCAACTGATGCCTCAATATCACTTCTGATACCATGCCTGGAGTATAACAAGAGCAGTGTATTCAACACAGGATCTTTTTGCAAGTGAGCTTAAGATGTCTGAGTACAGCCTCACGATACAGGACAACAGCAGACAGGGAGGGATATTTGTAAACGATGGCATTCCATTCTAAACAAATGCGGGAAGACATAAAACCCAATATTTGTGAAACCAATCAATGTCCAACTTATATTGAATAAACATCTGTCACAAAGCTATTCATTGGTTATTTATTAGCAAATGCACAGGAGTTGAGGAGAAAATCATTTCACAGTGGACAAGTCAAAAGCCTTAAGTGAAATTGATCCAAATACTGACGAGTCTGGCAAACTGGCCAACCATCTAAGAAAGGCCCAGGACATGCTGCAATATTTTGAGTGCTGTGGTCCCACCTTCCACTACTGTCATTTTAATAAATAATTGCTGTGCACCAAAATCCTAGGATACTTCCATCATTTCAACACAGCTTATCATGAGGGAACTCATTGATTGTAGTTTGGAGGTCAGATCCTGAGCTGGCTGGATTATGGCTCTGCTTTGCATTGTTGTCCTCATTCTATCATTTCCAAACAGTTCCCTTGCATCACGAGATTCAAGTGAAGCAGTTATCACAGCAAATAGCAGGTTCTTTTCATTGCCATGAATGTTGTGCAGAATCATGGCAGCACAAAAAGCAAATCTTGAAGACAGACATCTGCCACTATAAGCCACAGTCTGCAAAAATAACAACTGGTGGCTCAGTAAGATTATAAACTGCAGACTGAACACACACAGTTTCCATTTCTTTGAGTGTTTGTTGCTATGTATGTGCAAGGCAAGTGTTGCCATTGCATATATGCTGCTCGCTCATTGGGTCACTGGAGATGTGGAGGACAGATTTCTCCTTCTCCTGCTTTGCCTGCCCATTCAATTATCTACGAGATACTTTAGGAGATGTATTTTTGTAGTATCGTACAGTCCAGTGGCAAACTGCTCTCTTCACACATGCTTCACCATTTTAAAAGTAAGAGAACTGTAAATTGCTTCCCAATTTGCAGTTTTTGAATGAAAATTTTAATCATAAAACTGGAATGCATTCCTTAAACAGGATATTAATGGTATGTTGCTTCAAATTGATGTACAGTTCAGATGGATAAGTCAATACCATGATAAGTTCTATTTTTGTTGTGGTACTCCAGAATTTATTTTTGGATTGTCAGTGAGGACCCCTTTTACTGACCACACACAATTGCCCCGGGAAGATGGTACATACGGAGTTCTTTTTAAGCTGTTCCACCTTGTATTCATGGTGCTCCCACAATGGGGCTCAGTAGGAGATTCAACAGTGTATATTTGACTCCCATTATATATATTTGCATTGCAATATTCATGTCTTGTTCTTTAGCAACTGATCAAATCTGATCTAAGATCCCTGAAACAAGCTAGCCATTCCATTCAACCTACTCACTATTTGCAGAAAGCTGATATCACCTAACATCACGAGACATAGATTTGTGCTTATTTTGTTAATAAATCCTTCAATACAACTGCTGAGAATACAATGCTGCACGGATGCAAGTTGAATACAATAGATCTTTTTACATCCTAAAGACCTGAATGAGATTCATGGCAGAAACAGTACTATATATTCAACTACTACTGGTCCCAGCCTTTGAATGAGACTGACAGAATCAAATTCCTTCCAAGTTTTAGCAAAAATAAATTGAGATGCAGCTATTAACGCAGCTATTACCTCCAATGCATGCACAGATACCTGAAATAAAACACATACAGTGTAGGACTATCTCTAAAATACTTGTTGGTGGCAGGAGGGAGATGATTATTTATGATGTGGAAAAATGAAGTGCATATCGCCCTGACTCTAAAAGCTCTGTTCTGTGTGCTAACCAACACATAAGAAAGAGATTAAGGGATGGTGTTTCAACCATTTTCAGTTTATGGATGTAGTAAATTATGAAAGGATTTGTACATGAAAATGGAAAGCATAAAATTGAATCACTGGTTGCACAATGGTTTTGTATTTAAATGTACTACTGCTCAAATAGATTCTTGTAACATAATCAAGGCAACTGACATCATATATTTAGGAGCAGGGCACTCAATAAATATTTTCATGTATTTTGACTTCACCGCAGTGACCTAATTTCCTTGTTTTTCATTCAGGAAAATACTTATTTCATCAAGTCTGGCAGCATCTGAGAAGAAAAATCAAAGTTTACCATTTCGGGTCTGACATTGCTTCCTCAAAGTCACTAGACCCGAAAGATTAACTTTTATTTCTCTGCACTCATGCTACCAGACCTGCTGAGCTTTTCCAGCAACTTCTGTTTTTGTTTCTGATCTACAGCATCCACAGTTCTTTTGGTTTTTATTTATTTCATCAAGTTAGATTAAGTTTGATTTGAGCCCTCAGCTTGACCTTCACTAATGCTACCCCCTTGCACAGAGAGCCAGATATTTTCATCAAGTGCTCAGTGCTTTCTACATGCTGCCAACTCTAGATTAGATATAAGGCATGAAGTAACTGGTCAGTCTTCCCATTGCAGTGTATGGGATGTTGCTGATGTATTACTATTCTCCTGTTTGTCTACAAAACTGTCACATTTGAAATGAAACGAATTTGCAAACTGCTTTGATTTGTTTCAAAGCGATGAAGTAATGTATAATTCCAAACATTATTACTTCAGGTCTGCTTGCTATTTGTTTTGGAAATTAACATTGTGATGAATTCATGTTCTGCTCAGGTCATTATCAAGTTGCTCTTCAGCCTTACTTGAAGTCAGACATGCAACAGTGAATAATAAAAATTGCACCATTTCATCCCCAAAGTGCTAATCTGTAGAAAACCCTCAGCTGATTCTGTTACATAAACAGAGTGGGTCCTTGGCCAATTAAGTGGAAGCTCTCCATTGGCCAACAAAGTCAGGGGAAAATGAGTTTTGTCTCTGTTGCAATTGGATACTTGAAAACCATTTCTTTCTGAATTGTTGTTTCTTCAAGCAAAATGTCTCCTCCAGATAATATTTACAAGTTGGATGTCATTAGGAATGCAATACGAATGAACATCTGTATATTACTCAGTGAGGAAGTGTTGTTCAAAACATGCAATCCAGTTTTCTCCATTACTATGTTCTAATACCAAACAACATGCTGCAAACCTTATAGAATCCAGTACTGCTGTTCAATTGACATTTTTTCAGGATGCCACATACATTGCATCAGTGCATGGCCGGCATTTATGAAGTTCCAGATGTGGAAAAGGGAGCCACCATGAACTATCAATTCCTGATTCTTGTCAGCAATAATGTTGGCTTTGTTGTACTACCAACTGAAATACCACGATAGTGTGACCTCCAACACTCAAATATAACAAGCGGGCACCATATGATTATCATTTTAAATCCTATTAGCTCGAGGTCAGATGTTTTTCACAAGGATTCTTGAGCCAGTTTATGTAAAGATATTGGTTGGCAAAGTCATCGGAAATTACAGCACAGTAGAGTACTTTCAGTGCAGCTGTGCAGAGTAGTTGGAAACTATATACTTCAAGTGTGTCTTGGCAAAAAATAATTAAAGCCTGAAACATGTACAGTAAGTGATGGAAAGAGGATTTTGAACATATCAAAGAACTGCTGCAAATTCAACATAATTAATTTTCACATCACAAGAAAGTCATACTTGAAAGTCAACCTTTAGATAACTCAAAGTGTGAAGAAATGAAAAGGGAAGTGCCAAAAATGCAAATGAATTGGCATGTGCAAGTGAAAGATTGGCTTGTATTAATTGTGATAGAGGATTGAAGCTAAGATTTGCATGTGAAGCGTCTCTTTCAGGTACTCATTAAGCTGTTGTAAATTCCCAAAGTCTTTAGTTTTCATTACATTTTTGATATTTTAAAAAATTTCTATGTGGGATTTAGAATTTATAAGAGGCCATAAAAGACTTACCTGAACAATAATGAGATAAATTGCTGAAAGGACTGAGAGATTTGCAGATAACAATGGAACAGCTGAGTGTGAGGAACAGATGACACAGACCTGAACTACAGATAACTGATCCATTCTTTTCTCCAGTCCATCCCATATATATGGAAAATATTCTGACACTTTGTAACTCATCAATAAGGGGCACCTAAAGGGAACGTAATTAAGAAGAGGCAATGGCCAAGAGGTATTATTGCTAGGCTGTTAATCCAGAGACCCAGGTAATGTTAAGACCAGAAGACATAGGAGTGGAAGTAAGGCCATTCGGCCTATCGAGTTCTGGGGACCCGGGTTTGAATCCCTTCACAGCAGATGATATAACTTGAACTCAGTAAAACCTGGAAATTAGAGTTTAATGAGGACCGTGAATCCACTGTTGATTGTTGGAAAAACCCATCTGGTTCACGAATGTCCTTAATGGAAGGAATCTGCCATCCTACTCCAGTCTGGCCTACATGTGACTCCAGACACACAGCAATTTGGTTGACTCTTAACTGCCTCTGGGCAATTAGGAATGGAAAATTAGTTTCTGGATCAGTGGTGCTGGAAGAGCACAGCAGTTCAGGCAGCATCCAAAGTGCAGCAAAATCAACGTTTCGGGCAAAAGCCCCCGAAATGTCGATTTTGTTGCACTTTGGATGCTGCCTGAACTGCTGTGGTCTTCCAGCACCACTGATCCAGAATCTGGTTTCCAGCAGCTGCAGTCATTGTTTTTACCTAATGGAAAATTAGCGCTGACTTAGCCAGCAATGCCTTCATCCCGTGAATGATTAAAAAAAAATCAAGTTGCATCTTGTGCATTCACAGTGACCATTGTTTCTTGAGATTGTTAAGAGTTTTTATTCAGCAAAGGTATTAAGCAATACAAAACCAAGACTGCTGAATGGAGTAAAATAAAACCCACCACAATCCAATTTACTGATAAACTGGGTTCAATAACTTTCAGGGCGGCCTCCTTTTCTACTGAGTGAGGTTTCAAAGCAACTGGAGACAAATCACCTTTTGAATACCAATGAAAAATCTGCATTAATTTCATGGGAGTCAAAGAGTTATAGATCAAAGAAACAGACTCTTCAGTCCACTCTTCTGCACTGACCAGATATTGTAAACTGATCTAGTTCCATTTGCCAGCTATGGCCCATAATCTTCTAACCCCTTCCTATTTATATACCAATCCAGGTGCCTTTTAAATATTGTTACTGCATTGATAGATATCATATTTTCAGACAATCTTGATGAAGCAACCAAGAAGCTAGGATATTGACTTGAGGAACAACAATTAAGAAAAGCCTTTGCAGGTGATTCTCTGACTACCTGTTGTGGTTCTGTTTGCCGAGCTGGGAATTTGTGTTGCAGACGTTTCGTCCCCTGTCTAGGAAGCCTCCTGTGAAGCGCTTCTGTGATGTTTCCTCCAGCATTTATAGTGATCACTATAAATGCTGGAGGAAACATCACAGAAGCGCTTCACAGGAAGCTCCAAAGCACTGAGGATGTCACCTAGACGGAGGACGATACGTCTGCAACACAAATTCCTAGCTCAGCGAACAGAACTACAACAACAAGCACCCAAGCTACAAATCTTCACACAAACTTTGAATCTCTGACTACCATTAGATAGATAAGATTACAACTATGTAAGTACAGTCGTGACCTGTGGGATAATGGTGTTAAGCTGTTGGGCGGAGGTGGTATGGCCAGACAGGTAGAGAAGGATGTCACATTCACATTGGCTATCATTTATGATTTTGTTAAGCGTTACCTTATTGCCCTATATCAGAGTAAAAACCCAAGTACAGAGATTCAAACATGAATCCCAGAAATATATACATTGATTTTGGACATGACAACAAATTTGAGGATTTGGAAAGGAAAAAGAAAGAGGTTGAAGATGGTGCACACTTTAAGGATGATGGGGTCAAAAGAGAGAGAGAGAGAGAGATAATTACAGATTTGAAGGAACAGTCTCTATAGAGAGAGAACACCTCTAGAACACACAGGAGAAACATGACAAGAAATTTCTCAGTAACATAGAATATAAAATTAAAACTTGTCTGTGAAACGGAGATCTTCTCCGATGTAAATGCACCATATTCCAGGCTACATGTACATGACACTGTCCAAAGAGACATGAAAGCCGCCAACATCATTCATAACAAATCAGAAACACTCGCTGATAACCAATACAAATGATGACACCAGTGATTGGCAGGAAATTACCATCACAATAAAGTTTTGGAAACTCAAAAGCATATGCTAGTCAGAGTCAAAACAACATACAGCACGGAAACAGACCCTTTGTTCCAACTCATTCACACCAATCAATATTCTAAATTAATCTAGTTTCATTTGCCAGCATTTGGATCATATCCCTCAAAACCCTTCCTATTCATACATCCATCCAAATACCTTTTAAATGTTATAATTGTACCAGCCTCCATGACTTCCTCTGGCAGCTCATTCCATACACGCACTACTCTGCATGAAAACGTTGCCCCTTAGGTCCCTTTTTTTTTAAACCTTTCTCCTCTCACCTTAAACTTATGTCCCCTAATTCTGAAGAAAACAATTCCAAAGCAAATGTGAGAATTTGGATAGGAAAAAATGAGAGGTAGAAGGTAGTGCACACTTTAAGGCTGATGGGGTCAAGGAAGAAAGGGATACTTACTGCAGTTTTGAAGGAACAGACTCCACCACTGCCTCTGGCAGCTCTTTCCATCCACTCATCACTGTGTGTGAAAATGTTGCCCCTTTAGGTCCCTTTTAATCTTTCTCTTCTCACTTTAAACCTATGCTCTCCAGTTTTGGACTCCCTCATCCCTGGGCAAAAAAAAACTTGTCTATTTTCCTATCCATGCCCCTTATGATTTTATAAACCTCCAAAAGGTCACCCCTCAATCTCCAACACTTCTAAACACAGCTTCAGAAATCATAGAATCACAGAATCCCTACAGTGTGGGAACAGGCCATTTGGTCTGACAAGTCCACACCGACTCTCCAAAGAGTATCCCACCCAGGCACATTCCCCTAACCTATTACTCTACATTTCTCCCGACTAATGCACAGAGCCAACACAAACGTGAACACTGTGGATAATTTAGCTTGGCCAATTCACCTAACCCAGCACATCTTTGGATTGTGGGAGGAAACTGGAGCACCCAGAGCAAACCCATGGGAGAATGTGCAAACTTCCACACAGACAGTTGCCGGAGGTTGGAATTGAACCTGGGTCCCTTGCTCTGTGAAACAGCAGTGCCAAACACGGAGCCACCGGGCTGCCCATAAAGATCATCCAGCATAATTGAAGGGACAATTTCAGGCATTCATGACAGACCATGCCTTTCCAGAACCGCCTTCTATAGCAATCAAAACAAAAGCTGATGATCTCATCTCACCTGACCAAAGTTCAAAAGCTGCATTCCCCTTTTCTACCTCAGACACAAGGATGCTAACTACCCTGGATCTGACGCTTACGGTTACTGTTTTCAACGGTTTATCTTGCCTTGCATCCTATTGACGGGTTCCTAAACATGAATCTCAAACACAGCAAATTTAGAAGGATCAGAGGACTACAACCTTTTGTGCTGTAGGGTCTGGTGCCATAGACCAGTGAAGAAAATCTCTGTTGTTTTACATATTAACTAACCAAGTCTTGTCAGTCCATTTGATAACCAGATGTATGGCAACATCAAACACCATTTAAATTGCCTCTCAAACCAGACTTGATCCAACTTGACAGATTTCCTTCCCAAAAGGATATTACTGAAGCAGATGGGTGTTTACAAGATGTAGCAGTCACTACAGAGTCACCATTAGGCTTGTGTTTTTTATTCCTGATTTTTCTAGTGCTTTGGAATTGTTTTCTTCAAAACTCAGACCTTGGCCTTGGTCCCTTTGGCTGTCATTGAGACAAGCAAACTAGAATCCAACAATGTAAAATGTTAACACGAGCAACATTTACTCTAAGCAAGTATTTAAAATTAAGGCCCATGAGACTTTAAAATGAACCTCCAACACCAAATATTGCAGAGAATTGGCATAAACAAAGCAATGTTATCTTATAAGTGCAAATGAAGGAATGGAATATAATACTAATACAAAAGTGAACAATAGAAGATGCTGGAAATCTAAAATAAAAAGCAGATAATGCCAGAAATTCTCATTATCGTAAATGAAACATTACTCTATTTCTCACTCTTCAGGTGCTGACTGATCCGCTGTGTGTTTGCAATATGTTCTTTATTAATACTAGAAATAAACCTGATGTCAAACCACAAAAGAAAATTTCTAAATCAAGCACAATCAGGTTTATAAACAGTGCAATTTTGAACAGTGATTACTGATGTGCAACGGCTATAAAGCTCTGGAGCAACTTTGTGACAATGTCATGGAACGACATCACTGAGCACAAACAGCATAGTTAGAATACTAAAATATGAGAGTACTCAAATTCATGTACATGTGTTTCCTATGAAAAAGGTAACTTAGTCTTTACCTGATATGACTATCAACCAAAGTGTGGGACATTTTGGATTGTCATGTGGAGCAGTATTTACAGGTACACAATCCTTTATCCGAAAACATCGGGCCCATCTGGTTTATGGAATTCAGAATTTTTGGATTTCAGAATAAGTGACAATTTAACGGTGAAATGTGAAAAATCTTACTGAACAGTGAATGTACCTGTGAGTACTACAAGCCCTGAGACAGAACTGACACCTGCCATGCTGGGCCACACTCCCATGTCACATCTGAGTGACGTGGGTCGAGTGGGTGTGGAATTGGGTTAAGTGTTTGCATGCCAAACAACCTTGTTATGGAGAAAAAAAACTTCACGAAAAACCTCAGATTTTGGGGTTAGTGGTTAGCACTGCTACCTCATAGCACTAGGGACCCAGGTTCGATTCCAGCCTAGGGCAACTATCTGTGTGGAGTTTGCACATTCTCTTCTTGTCTGCATGGGTTTCCTCCGGGTGCTCTGGTTTTGTCCCACAGTTCAAAGGTGTGCAGGTTAGGCAATCTATCCATGTTGGATTGCCCATAGTGATCAGGTATGTGTAAATTAGGTGCATTAGTCATGGGAGATGTAGAGTAACAGGGTAGGGGAAAGGATCTGGGTAGGATACTCTTTGGAGGGTCGGTGTGGAATTGTTGAGCCAAATGGCCTGTTTCCATATTGTAGGGATTCTATGATGAAAGTATAATAAAGTGTGCTATTTTGAAGCCTGAACCTGAAGACTATCCTTGACATCAGCCTCTCCCAAATCAATATGTCTTAAATCTAACTACTGTGGCATCAAATCACACTGAAATTCACTGTTTAAAAGAAAAGACAAAATAGGTCACAAAATGAATTATCTTTGGTGGATCTAGTCTGACAAGTTTACAGAATATACAAGACCGAAAAGAATTTTAACAATTAAAATTTTGGAGGGACCACTATGATAGGTTTACCAGCAAAGAAAAATATTTAGATAATTTCTGCTTAGGTTTTAATCAGTACATTTTTCAACATCTCCACATGAAATTTTCAAGCAAAACTGGCATTAGAGTTTACAGCTATGCAAATCTTGGCACAAAGCTTCTTCATGATTTTTTTCCTAGACTTCGATCACAAGATTTACTACAGTTTTAACATATCTCAATTCAAATTTAGGTTTGAAAGATACTTGCATTTTGCCATCAACCTTTCTGCAAAATCATTTGTTTCCTGTTTAAAGAGCAACATTTTAAAAGCAAAGGCATTTAAAAATCAATATCTTCCATAATCTTTTGACATGACAAAGTTTTTTCCATTTTATAATCTTACTGTGCCACATAATGCCAGTGAGACCTTGAGATCATAAAAGGATTCATACTGTTCTAAAACGCTAACATTTCACTGTCAGGAACCCCTCCATTTTTCATCTTTCTAAAATTCAACTTCTGGGAGTCAAAATCTAGGATATCATGTATGTCTTAGTTTCTAATATTCATCTCCAATTACAGCTTGGCCATGATCCTTTTGTCTGGCTGGCAATTAAAATTTGCTTTGGCTTACTTTTTGACTATTGGTTGTGAATGGTTTTGAGTAAACCACTATAGTGACTCACTGTTGAACCTAGTTCCACATTTGTCTTTTGTTACTAATCATTCAGAATGAAAATTGACATGTGACGCCAAGATTTCCATGCTCATCTGTCTGAAAGATACACTTGTATTTACATAATACTCTACACTTCTCAGGACATCACTGAAATGCTTTATAGCTGAAGAGATGAGACTGAAGTGTGGTGACAGTGTAGACAAACATGGCAGCCAATCTATACACAAGGTTCAACAAACAGCTTTCAGATAATTTTCTGGGCAACTGTATTTAGATTTGAATCTTAGTATTATTAGTTGAAGGTTAAATAACAGCCATGACATCAGAAGAATCTACCTGCTCTTCTTGACCTGACTGGGGACATTTAGCTGCTGCAATTAAATCCTTATCCGGTGTATCCAGTTGTACCAGGGAAGCATGTGTTGTCTGACAATGCAGAATTCAGAGTTGTTAGCAGGCAACTGTAAATTCTGGCCAGCTATAAGAGGGAGGGAGTGCTTTTTTGCAAATATTTCAACACATTACTCAAGATAGTTCAGGGGTCACTGAAAAACAGTTCCAGCTGGTAGGCAGCTGGAGAAAAAGACAGATAAGACTTGAATTTAGGAGTGAGGCGGTTAGCTTGACTGCTGAGAAGGCAGCTGAACTGAGGAGACAAGAGCAGCTGGATGGCTCTGCTATTCAAGGTTATGAATTAACAGACAGCTGAGATCAGTTGGAGTCAGGACACAGAAGTCATCCTGAAAGACGAGAATATGAGATGGTCACAAGCTCTGTGTCATGGAAAACCATGAGGGGCTTGGAAGATGACTGCAAGCAGAAATTATAAGACTCTGGTGCTGCCGCATCTGGAGTATTGTGTGCAGTTTTGGTCGCCATACTATAGGAAGGATGTGGAGGCACTGGAACGAGTGCGGAGGAGGTTTACGAGGATGTTGCCTGGTATGGTAGGAAGATCGTATGAGGAAAGGCTGAGGCACTTGGGGCTGTTGTCATTGGAGAAAAGAAGGTTTAGGGGTGACTTGATAGAGGTGTACAAGATGATTAGGGGTTTAGATAGGGTCGACCATGAGAACCTTTTTCCACGTATGGAGTCAGATATTACGAGGGGGCATAGCTTTAAATTAAGGGGTGGTTGGTATAGGACAGATGTTAGGGGTAGATTTTTCATTCAGCGAGTCGTGAGTTCATGGAATGCCCTGCCAGTAACAGTGGTGGACTCTCCCTCTTTATGGGCATTTAAACAGGCATTGGATAGGTATATGGAGGAAAGTGGGCTAGCGTAGGTTAGGTGGGCTGGGATCGGCGCAACATCGAGGGCCGAAGGGACTGTACTGCGCTGTATTTTTCTATGTTCTAAATTCTTCAGTGGAAAGACATGAGGTTGAAAATTCATAAGCAGTATTTGTTTGACACAACTGAGCAAGATGGAAGCAGAGGGAAAAGCAAAAGAAAATATCTAACTTTGTAAGGTCTGCTGCCAGCAAAAAATTGAACTTATGCTTGTGAACGTGTACTGGAATGCACTTTTGGAACCTGGGTAGCATAGACCCAAGAAACAAGGGTGATCAGCCAAGATATGAGCAGTTGTTGAGGTTGTCCATATTGGAATGACTCTGGAGAGGCTGTTTCAATGGGTGGTGCTGAGAAATTCATGGGATCTGTCCTGATTGCAATTTGCTATTTGATGTGCCCCGTGGGGTGTGTGCCCACCCATATTTAGCACATGTATTTTAGACTGCGTTATTGTTCTAACTTGCATACTATTTGCTCAAAACCATATAATATTCTGGTTTTATTCTTTTAAATCCTTTTATCTATTTTAAAAGAAAGGATTCTGGTCTATAAACAGATTGCGACAATTTAACAATCTCATCTGAGATCACAATGAAGTTGGCAATCTAGTTTGGGATCTCAGCACAGGTCTGTCTGAGATCAGCAGACAGATAAGCCTTCCTATTGGGCAGCAGTCCTTCAGACTGCATTGAAATGCCATTTGCAATTATGTGAAGAAATCACAAGAGATAAATTTCGATATATTTTGTTATGTTTCAGCAGCTTTACTGAACACGGAGTGAATCTGTTCCAATTGCCCTGTTCTTGCAACATTTTCATACCTGTTCTCTAATGTCTGCTGCAACCAAGTATTTAAACAGAACACATTTTTCCATTTGAAATCCTTTCAACTCTTTTTAGGTTCTTAATCATTTAAGGTTAGACGCCAACATGTGAACTTGACTATGTTACAGTTCAGCTTTCCCTGGCACTTAAATGTCATGGCAATTGCTATCCCACTATTAATGGAAAAGTTTTCCAGTTTAATCAGACTGCCAGGTGGTTTTCCTTCCCCATTTCCCAAGAAAATTCAGATTTACTGGCCTGTCTAGTGCAAACTGAAAAAAAAACACTCAATGAGCAATGCAGTAAGAAAGCACTGCTGCAGCTGACCTTTTAATTGAAATCATGGAATTAAAGAATCCAAAGTCTTTGGCACAATGACTACCCATGAACAAATAATCAGATGCATCGAAAAAGCAAAACTGATGCATCAAAAAAAGAAAAACTTATGCAATGTATTTTCAGAGAACATCAGCTAGTGGAAGATATTGAAATGGTAAAAATCTACTGCTTCTTTCCATGATTTGCATTGAAAGGGCAATGTTCATTTCATTTTTCCAAATTGCAAGATGAACCTTGTCCCAACATCAATACAAAACAGCATCTTTTTAAACAAGTGATTCTGAGCTGTCTTGAACTTGCTTAGCCATGGGGGCTGATATAAAATAGAAGCAATTTACGCCAATATCGCAAACATAACAAAATATTTCATCTACATTTCTAAACTTACTATTTCTCAACTCTCCATGTGTTTAACCCCTCATTTTAAGATGATCTTAAAAATAATTTAAATTTCTCATTCCAAGTTTGCTGGTCAGTTGGCTTTAGATAGGAAACACATTGTTAGCCAGAGTTTTTGAGGTGGTTTTCACTTTGGGCATCATGTTGTACATGACTTAGAGTCATAAAGTCATACAACATAGAAACATGCCGATAAAAATCCCAAACTAATGCAAACTTTTCTGGTTCATGTATTTATCCAAACCACTTCCTCTGGAAGTTCATTCGACACACAAACCACTCTGTAAAACAAAAAATTGTCTCTCATGTCCTTTTTAAAACTTTCTCCTCTCACCTTAAAACTGTGCCCCATAGTTTTGAAATCTACCACTACAGGGAAAAGACATGATTTAAAAAAACCTAAGATCATCCCTCAACCTCCTATGCTCCAGAGAAAAAAGTCCTAGCCTCTCCCTATATCTCAAACCTTTCACTCCTGGTAACATCCTAATAAATCTTTCCTCAATCCTCTCCAGCTTGATTATATCCTTCACAGCACAGGGTGACTTAATGTCTGAATTTGATCCAATGAAATTTTTTAAGATGACACAAATAATTAATTTAATTTTACATAAAACTTGAACATTGGTGAAAACAGCCAATTTGCAGAAACCTTTGCTCTTGCACTTGTCAGGACAAATGCAAGAATACCAAATTTCAAATCATTTTTAGCTTTTACTGCAAGAGAAAAGCTTGCTATTGGTTAATCAGATACGAAAAGTGCCATGTCTACCTCAACTTACTCTGGAAAGGCAAAATGTCTCAGAGTTTTCAATGACAAGTTAAAAGAAGTGGTTTCACACTGTAACTACAGAGGAACCTCGATTATTAAGGACATGGGCAGGGAGCATTTCGTTCGGTTAGTCAAATGCTGAATAACATAGATTGCCAAGTATCAGGACTCTATGATCTTGTTTGAATAATCTGAAATTCAGTTACTCGAATGTTGGATAATCGAGGCTCCTCTGTACACAGTTTCTAGCTACTTGAGTGGTATATTTCAATAACAAAACATACATTCAGTTTAAAAAAATGTGCCTCCTACATAATAAAGCCAAATCGCACAGAAATGTCAGTGCTGATTTGATTCCAAGTATATAGGCTGCACATTTCTACAACTGGCTGATAAAATATTCCTTTATTTGTTTGTAATAGGTCAAGTACCACTCAACCAGTCTGCACTTGTAATACCCAAACATAATGTTAACTGTTAGATGGTATTCTACAATCAAACTCTAAGTTTGCTCATAGCTGCTTCAGAATCAATTTAAGATAATTAGTTACACTCATAATTTAGCTCACTTATACTTGTTAGAAGTGACATACATTCAGATGCAAGGACCCATATATTTTGTTTTTGTGCAATAAAATAAATATATTCAAGCCTTGCATCATTTTCAAGTTACCAATGAACCGAGAGAGCCGATAGTTCCTGGTTTCTTTCTCATGGCAACATCTTGGACAATTAGTGTCAATGCATCAACCAATCAACATTAGTTTATTCTCCAGGCAAAAAGAATCATTTGAAATTTGGCATTCTTCCGTTTCGTGTGTGTGTAATACAGTTCAGTAGCAAAATTACTGCTGAAAAGGGAGATAAGTTTCTCATAATGGTCATGAAATATTGGAAAAACAATATAAAATGCTTTTTTTCAAACCACTACACTTTTTCAAAATACCAGAAAATAAATTTTAAATTTCTTCAATTAAAACATGAGTGAGTACTGTGACAGAGATGATAGAACAACATCCCTGATAGGGTACTGATGTCAAACGGGCAATGTCTGAGAGCAGCTCCATTTGAAGAAGAGGGGAGTCTAAGATCAAACTGGCCCACAGACACCTGACGCCAGGAGGTGAGCTGATGAGTGTTCATTCCAGGATGCAACCTGGGTTTTCTGGGGTTCAGGCAATGCACAGCTGCACTGTTTAAGGTATCATTACCCCTCCAATTCACTCTTGATTCTTGGGAAGGTTTTTCGTTCTCGAGGGTACAGTTTTGGTCCAAGCAGAAGACAATTTAAGAGGGAGTAAAGTTCTCTCCTAAACTCAATACACTGTGACAATACACTTAGCACGTTTGGTACATAACATGCATAGAAGGGTAGTTCTAAATTAGAAGTTCTCCTTGAATTATTAAACTGTGCCAGACAGCTCCTGAACCTCTGAACGGATACCGTTTCCAAAATCTTTAACGGCAGAAACGGAGAACTACAAATTAGTTGTTGGAAGCAAAATGTCAATTCAGATCCGAGCCAATTGGTGAGACACGAACCAAGACACCTCCTTTCTTTGTAGTTACAGCTTATTAACTATGCAACTTTACAACTTCTTCCACACTTCAGTCTCACCTTTTCCTTATTTATGTCGACACACCAGTTAATTCAATTCACCCTAATCACCAGATTAACTACTTGCTGTATTAACAGATAAGGGGTTCTTGTGATACAATGATAATGTCTCGACCCCTGAGCCAAGAGGCCCAGGTTCAAGTCCCACCTGTTCCAGGTTTATGTCATAGCATTTCTTAACAGATTAATTAGAAAACTCATATTGAGAGATGCCTCTCATATTCAAATGAAATTTTGAAGATATATAAACAACCCTTGAACAAAACTGATGAAAATATATTTTCATATCCCATATATTACCTTATAATACAAATGATAAGTGACAAGGTGATAAGAACATACGAATCTGGAGTGAGAATGGACAATTTGGCTCCTTGAGCCTACTTTGTAAAACTACATTTTAATATTCCAATAATATGACAAGTTTTCATATTCCCCATTCCTTCTTCAAACAATATTATAACATGTTTAGTCACAAAGCAATCCAAAATAATGATTTTTCATGTTCTTAACTCTTTATACCACCAGGTGTCCCTCTTCAAGAATCTTCAATGGTTTCGTGGAGAAATAACGGAGTCTTGCGAAATGATGCAATAACCAATGGCTTCCTCAACCCACTTGACTTCGGAAAGTTCTTCTCCTTCTAGCATTTCCTTGAAAATGACAAGGTCAATTCTCAACATTTCTCAGTGACCCCCTTTATCAAAACTACATGGCCTCAGAGAGAATTACCCACATAACACTCTATGGACAAATTTTTCTCAGATTGCCCCTTTCGTAGGCTCACCATAATCCTTAATTCCTTTACTGTTCCAAAACCTATCTTTATCTTAGAAACATTCAACTGCTCCACTGGATAGAAAATTCCACAGATTCACAACTCTTGGGTAAAGAGGTTCCCCAATTCACACCTAAATCTGCTCCCCCTTATTTTGAGGCTCTGCCCCCCAGTTCTAGTTTCACCTGCCAGTGAAAACAACCTCCCTGCTTTGATCTATCTATTCCCTTTGTAATTTTATATTTTTCTTTAAGATTCTCCCTCATTCTTCTAAATTCCAATGAGAAGACTGGGACTTTACTCAGTCTCTCCACATAAGCCAACCCTCTCAACCCTGGAATCAATCAATCAATCTAGTGAACCTCTTCTGCACCCCCTTCACCTCCTGTTTCCTGACAAAGAGCACACTAGAAACATCGACTCTCCTGCTCCTTGGATGCTGCCTGATTGGCGGTGCTTTTGCAGCACATTTTCTGAGTCTGATCTCAAGCACCTGCAGTCCTCACTTTCTTCCTGCACCCACTTCAGTGCCAGTACATCCTTTCTCAAGTAAGGAGACCAAAAATGCACTCATTACTCAAGGTGTGGTCTCACCAGCACTGGATACAGCTGTAGCATAACTACCTTATTTTTAAACTCCATTTCTCTAGCAATGAAGGACAATATTTCATTTGCCTTTTCAATTATCTGCTGCACCAGTAAACTAATCTTTTGCAATTCATGCAAAGGACAGTCAGGTCCCTCTGCACAGCAGTATGCAGCAATTTTTCACCATTTAAATAATAGTATACTTTGCTGTTACTCCTACCAAAATGGATGAACTCACTGTTACCAACGTTGTTCTCTATCGTCCAGACTCTTGGCCACTCACTTAACCTAACGATATCTTGCCCAGATAGCTTCCTACTTCAAGGACCACACATTACCTCATATGTGGTCAACTATGCCCTCCAGCACATCTCATCTTCCTGCACCTCTGCCTTTGAATCCAACCCACCAACCTCTGGCTCCACCCTTTCCATCACCTACAGTCAGACCCCACCCTTTCCAGCATTCCACATAGACCATTTCCTCTGCGACTCCCTCGTAGATCCACCCCACTCCCCCATCAAACCACCCTCCACTCCCAGCACCTTCCCCGGCCGCCATAAGAGGTGTAAAACCCGCCCATATCTACCTACTCACCTCTGTCCAAGGCCCCAAAGGATACTTCAACATTTGGCAGAGATTTTTCTGCATATCTAAACACCTCATTGCTCTCAACGTGGTCTCCTCTACAGTGGGGAGACAGGACGCCAACTTGCAGAACGTTCCAGAGAACATCTCTTGGACACATGCACTAAACAACCCCATTGCCCTGTAGCTGAACAGTTTAACTCCTCCTCCCACTCAACCAAGGACATGCAAGTTTGGACCTCCTCCACTGCTAAATCCTAGCCACCCAATGTCTGAAGGAAGAATAGCCCATCTTCTGCTTTGGGACCCCCCCCAACCACACAGCATTAATGTCGATTTGAATAGTTTGCTCATCTCCCCTCCCCCCAATCTCATCCCAGATTCAACCCTCCAACTCAGCACCGCCTTCTTGAACTGTCCCAACTGTCTATCTTCCTTCCCACCCATCCGCTCCAACCTATCACCATCACCAGTCTGCCATGTGCATCAACTTATCGCCTTCAATGCTACCTTCCTCCCAGTCCCACTTCCTCTCCTATTTATCTCTTAGCAACCCCCTCCCAATTCCTGATGAAGGACGTATACCCGAAATGTTGATTTTCCTGCTCCTCAGATGCCTGACCTGCTGTGCATTTCCAGCACTATACTTTTTGACACTATACTTGGTCCCCAACTCTCAATCATCTATGCACTATTTACATATATACATTGAGCTTCCTGACCAGACATTTTATTATTATTTCCCACCAAGATTATGACAAACCTTGACATACCAGAATAAAAATCTGCAAGATTGACAATCAGCGTTGTTACAAAATTTAATTTCTTTCACAATTCATTTGTTTTCAAAACGTCCTCGCCAGACACATACTTCATCACATTACTGAGCTTTGAAGAGTTATTTGATCTGACATTGAGTCTAGTCTATGTACATAAGCAGTTCAACTGTCCAATGAAGCTTCTTAAATGGTCTGTTTCTTCTCTGATACAAAAGTCACCTTTTGGAGTGTAATTAATGTTTTCCAGGTAAGACTATTGCTTCCAAGTCATTTCTGACTCATTATACTTAACATGTAATTTGACATGTTTAAAGGTCCCCCGAAAATACCACTTCAAATCTTAAATTTTCTTTTTATTTATCCAAATCATTACTCAAACTCCATAGAACCTCCCCACAGAAAATCATTGACGTGCACCTTAAAGATGATTGCCAGCTTTTCTTTGTGATACTTGTGGCATTATGCTGGGTTTGCTTTGAGTAGAAAGCAATTCACTTACAACAAGACCTATGAGGATGGGTACAACTGTACCCATCCAGCTTCATTTGACCTACTGGTTAAATTTCTGTAGGTTTCCAGTGAGATCATCAATTTCTTTGGCTGCTTTTAAAGTTTATTTTGTCATTCATTCAGGGCATAGGACTTTGCTGGCTAGGGCAGCAATTATTGCCCATTCTTAGTTGGCATCAAGAAAGTGGTAATGAGCTGCCTTCTGGAACCACTGCAGTACTTTGTTATGGATACACTCTCAATCCTGCTGGGGAGGCAATTCCAGGATTAGACATCAGTGACAGTGAAGGAACTGGGGCTACACAGTGCCTCAGTGGTTAGCACTGTTGCCTCACAGCATCAGGGACACAGGTTCGATTCTGGACTCGGGCGGCTGTCTGTGCGGAGTCTGCACTCTCCCCATGTCTGCGTGGGTTTCCTCCGGGTGCTCCTGTTTCCTTCCACAATCCACAGATGTGCAGGTTAGGTGAACTGACTATGCTAAATTGCACGTATTACTACCATAGTGTAGGTTACTAGTCAGCGGTAAATGTAGGGGAATGGGTCTGAGTGGGTTACTCTACGGAGGGTTGGGTGGACTTGTTGAGCCGAAGGGCCTGTTTCCACACTGTCGGCATTCTATTTCTAATTCTAACAACAATATAATTTCAAGTAAGGATAGTGAGTGCTCGGAGTAAAAGTTGCAGGTGGTGTTCCAAAAAATGTGTAGCCTTTGCCCTTCTAGATGATAGTGGTCATAGTTTTGGAAGATGCTGTTAAGGAATTTGGTGAATATCTGCAGGGCATCTTGTGGATGATAAACACTGCTGCTGCTGAGTATCAATAATGGAGTGAGTGAATGTTTGTAGATGTGGGCTGTTTTGTCCTAGCTGGTGTCAATCTTTTTGAATATTGTTGCAGCTGCACTCATCCAGGAAGTGGTAGGAATTCTATTGGCGTATTCTATCATAATCCTGACTTGCAGATGGTGGCTAGGATTTGGGAGCCAACAATTCAGTTAGGTGTCACTGAATTCGTAGTCTCTGACCTGGTCAGGGACTGACAATATTTATGGGGCTGGTCTTGTTAAGTTTCTAAACAATGGTGCTGTGGGGAAAAACACCAGTCTCAGAGTCAAAATTGGGGTTCAATGACAGACTTTATTGTACAAGGTAATATCGGAGCTCTGGGGAGAGAAAGACACCAACAGCGCAGTGGTCAGCTGTGAGTCTTCTCTCGACCTGGGGCACATGTCAAGAAACTTATATACATCTTGTGACTCAACAGGTCAGTGATGAGATTATTGTCTTTGTAACATGGTTTGTTTATGGCGATCATTGAAAAATTGTTGATAGTTTCAATAAAGTCTTTGTCAGTTCCAGTGCAGCCTTTGTTAACTTCCACGTGGTCATTGTCAGCTTCAATGTCTGCATGGAAATCCATCGCTATCGTAATAGGCGCTAATCGCTCTTCCTGAGAAGGATGATTACTGCAGCCCTGGCTATAAGCATTTCGTCTTTTGTCTGTACCAAGCTGTTAGCATTTCTCTAAGAGGTGTTGTTTGGACCTAGACACTTCGGCGGGCAGTGTTCATTACTCATATGTATTCTCTCCCCAACCTGCCTTAAACTAATCAACTGGGTTGTAAGTGCATTGTGCTGGCATTCTGGTGGCCCCAGGCAGTGTCTGTATCTGCTCTGCTATTTCTCTCCATACTGTGGTCCAGCAGCCATCTTGTGTGTCCATGTGCCTAACGTCACATCCCTCTTTAATGGCAAACCAAGAGAGAATGGTTCAGATTCTCTCTTAATGTAGATGGTCATTGCCTGGCATTCGCGTGGCATAAATGTTATTTGCCAATTGTCAACCCAAACCTAGATTTTGTCTTGGTCTTGCTGCATTTAGACATAGATCGCGTCAGCATGAGGAGTCATGACTAGTACTGAACACAGTTCAATCATCGGTGAACATCCCCACTTCTGACCTTATGATGGAGGGCAGGCCATTAATGAAGCAGCCAAAAGATGTATGGGTCAAGGACATTATCCTGGGGAACTCTTGCAAAAATATCCTGGACCTGAAATGACTGATCTCCAACAACCATGACCATGTTCTGATGTACCAGGTATGACTCCAAACCACGAAGAGTTTCCCTGATTCCCATTGACTCTGGCGTTGTTAGGGCTCATTGATGCCACAATCGGTCAAATGTAGTCTTGATGTCAAGAGCTGTCACTCTCATCTCTGGAATTTCTCTCCTTAGTCCATGTTTGAACTGAGGCCGTAATGCAGTCAGTCACTTAGTGTGTCCGGCAGAACCCAAACTGTGCCTGGGTGAGCTTTTTAATTGAAAATGTGTTGCTGGAAAAGCGCAGCAGGTCAGGCAGCATCCAAGGAGCAGGAGAATCGACATTTCGGGCATGAGCCCTTCTTCAGGAAGCATTTCCAGCAACACATTTCCAGCTCTGATTTCAGCATCTGCAGTCCTCACTTACTCCTGAGCATTTTAATTGCTGAGCTCATGCTGCTCGATTGCACTGCTGAAGATACATACCATAATTTTATTGATGATGAAGAACAGACTGATTGGGCATGAATTGCCAGGTTGGATTTGTCTTATTTTTTGTGTACAGGATATACCTAGACACCTATTTGCATGGTTATGGAGATGCCAGTACTAGAGCTAGAGGCCAATAGTGTACTGACTGGTGTCACACAACACTGTTTGCCCAAAAGGAAACAGTATGTCATTCCTTTCCCTTATGGAAGTCAAGCTGGGAAAGAAAGTCTTGGGCTGAAAGTAATGGGAAAATTTGTTTTAAATGTCCTTACATCTGTCCCTGTACAAAGGAACCCAGAGGAAATTTCTCTCACTTTTCTGGATGGAGGTCAATGTGCTGACACTACTGATCCTTAATCACCATATTACACAGACTTCAAGGCAGCTTTATGATAGTGCACTAATGAGGAATTGGATAGCAATATTCCAAAAATATGATCTCTCAATGGCCCCACGTACTCCACAGAGTGATATGGGAGTCAGTGACAAAAATCAGTAGAGACCAAAAAGTCCAATGAAATTTGGACACACAATTCTTAAGTAAAAATGTAATCTTAAGCAAAGTTATTCTAGATGATCCCGACAGCATGGAAGCAGGCCATTTGGCCCATCAAGTCTACACCGAACCTCCAAACAGCATTTCACCCACACCAACCCTATCCCTGTAACCCTGCATTTCCCATGGCTAATCCACCTAGTGTGTACATTGCTGGATAGAAGGGCAAATTAGCATGGCCAATATCCACTTAATCTGCATATCTTTGGACTGTGGGAGGAAAACTGTGCACCCGGAGAAAACCCATGCAGACTTCGGGCAAATGTGCAAACTCCACAACTACAATCGCCCAAGGTTGGAATCAAACCCTGGGCCCTGACAGCAGTGCTAACCATTGAGCCACCTTACCGCCCTCTTTACATTCTCATGTGTTATATAAAATGAAACTTTCATGTTTTACATAGAAAATCACAAATGACTGTGCACATTGACTAGAAATATTTTATAAAATTGCAATTAGTCCTTTTACATTTTACAGGCAATTTGTGTTTGAATAGCAATGTGTTAGAAACTAATTGTAGTATATCACAATAATAGCTAGCAGTCTGGAGATGGGGGTGTGCGGGGGGGGGGGGGGTTGGGGGGGGGGGGGGGTGAAGTAGAGGGGATAGAGAATGCTGTGGAATTATAGTACTCTCAATCCTGCAATTCCAAATAAAAATTAACTACTTTGCAACAAAGTTACTCTCTACAAATGCACACAAATGCAGAGCTGTAGAATACAGACTTCATTTAACTCAACATGAGGAAAGCAAAATCACATACATGCCTTATCACCAGGAAACAAACAAACAGTTACTATTAAAAATCATTACTTTTACCTTTGCCAGGCATTTGACAGTCAGTAACTATTGCCCCTAAACCATACATCTCAGGATTTACTCAAATTAGTAAAAATAAGACTGATTACAACCACTATTTCCATTAATTTTTTTAATATGATTGCATACTATGCTTAAACACAGAGGCACACAAAGCGTAAACAAAGAGTAGTCAACAGGTTAAATTTACAGCATCCATTACTTTCATACAATAAAAACACTAAAATGCAACAATGAAACCAGGCTTCCCATCTGTTTTAGAGTGACTCATGCTACATACCCACCTTCCACACTTTGTTTTCCTCAAGTGGTCTGCATTTAGAAGAAGGTATAATATTTCCCTGTGCAAAAAGGCCTGCATACTTGCCAACAACTCTATTAGATCTAATTAGAAATGTTGTAAATTTGGTTTTGATTCAAAAGGATAATTCTCAAACAAAATGGCAAATACAGACCTCTGTAGGTCAGATCATGGATTAAAAAAAGAGTTGTCATTTGACTGGCATAGACAGATTATGATTATCTTCTTCTAGATTGTTAAACTGAAGTATTTTGAATATCATCTCTGTAGAATACTGTCTTTGCCACTCGAACAAGATACATGTCAAGTCTTGGCTGATTACAATTGTCTAAACTTTGGCCTCCAACATTTAATCCATTACAACTGCCCTGTCCATCAATAATTGGATAATATCCTTACTCTGTAGATTACAACATTTCAAAAGTACCGTAAAACACTTTGCTATATCTTGATACTGTAAAATATGACATATAAATATAAGTCTTTCTTTAGAATTCAAGTTTGGTATCATCTATCCAGATTGTGCTTGCATTTATGTTCTACAGTTGTCAAACTTAGTGATGTCTAAAACAATGAACCATGGTTGTTGACTTTAGTTTACCAGTAGTGAAAATAGCTTTCAAAAATAGTACACATTCTTTTTATCACTTTCCCCAAAATAGTAAGTCAAACTTATGGAATATTGAATTACCCACATTGTTTAAAAAAAATGTCCTTTTGTAATTTACTCCTGATTAACATTAGCTTCTGGAGGATGAATCTACTGAGGAAAGAGTTAAAGAATATGAGCAACTCTCTACAAACTCAAAATTAGGAAATGACAAATTGCTTGATTCAACATCCTCAGAGAAAGCAGCTGCCCAAACCCAACCAGAAGGGAATACTTGTCAGCATGCTTAGGCCAACATCAGACCAGCGTGAGTCATAGCAAAACAATAGCTATCATAGGAGGTCTCTTTCCCAGGGCTTGTGCAATGTGACTGGGAAAGACACTCCAGTCTTGGCTGTTTCTCAAATCTTCTCCACTGCAATGTGAGAACTTCAGTAGCTGGTTGTCATGCTCGGGAATATTACAATTTTTCTTTTGGACAAAAATAGAGTGAACGGTCCTGTTATAAATGTAAATACTAAGTTTATCAACATATATAGTCAGGCAAGGAGATAAATTCACTCTCCCAACAACAGTTTAAACTGAGACATTCTTTGGCTTGATACAAAAGTAACTTATTTTAAATGAAAAGATATGGAGACAAATTGTGTTTTTATATTCAACATCACTGTAGGTAACTTTACCAGAAGTTAGTTTGGGTATTATTGCAAAATGTTCCCACCTGAATATTTACTATAAGACTGAGAAAAGGCACAGACCAAGTTCTAAAAGCCTCCCTGCTGATTTAAGTATATTAAATTCATAGATGCAGTATACTTAGTTAACGCTACACAGTGCTGTTCTGAGATTTGGTTTATACATAATCCAATTGTATTTCTAGAAATCCAGAACAACACAGCATCAAAGAGAGACACCATTCAGCCCCTCCAGCTTTAAGAAGAGTTCTGAGACTATTAGTCAGTACATTCATGGCACATCATTAAGTCATTACTTGAAAAACGCTTTTCATAATGTACCCTCTGGTGTTTTTGTTAACCACTATAAAGTGCCCTTTAGTTAGATTCATGTTGCTGATTTGATTTTGGGATGTGAGCATAATTAACAAGGCTCATTCACCATCTCTAATTGAGATGGTGATGTTGAGTGCCTTCTGAATTGCAGCAGTCCATGTATTATAATTTACAGTGATGTAAAGTGATTGTTCCAGGATTTTGATGCAATGACATTGGAGAGAATGGCAATATAATTCCCCATCCGATGTTATGTGGTTTGGAAGAGAATCTACATGTGGTGTGTTCTCAAGAATTTTGCTGTTCTTGCGTTTTTAGGTAGTAGAGGTCATGGGTTCAGAAGATCCTGAGGGAGTCATGCCAAATTTCTGCAACAGCCCTTTTGAGACATAGTGCTGCTTTTATGTACCAGTAGTGGACAAAGTACTGATCAAGTAGGTTGTTTTCTCTTAAATGGTGCTGAAATTTTTCAGTGTTTTTGAAGCTACAATCATCAAGGTCAGTGCACAGTATTTACACATATGACTTGCGCCTTGGAGATGCTGGACAGGCTTTGGGGACACATTGCAGAATTTCAAGCCTCGTTCTTGTAGCCACAACATTTATATGGCTAGTCTAGTACAGTTTCTGGTCAATGTTTGTTGATGTTAGAAAATTCAATTGGGTTAAGGACACTGTACTGTGTGGGGCTCTTGTACAATGTACTTAGACTGAGATAATTGGCCTCCAACAACTACGCCCTCTTCCTTTGTGCTTGTGTGACTCCATCTCAGCTAGGATGATGGTGGCAGTGTGATAATGTCGCTGTTCCAAAAATCCAAAGGCCAGATAAATGCTCTGGGGACATGGGTTGAAATCCCAGCATTGCAACTGGTGAATTTAAATTAAATTCATAAATTTGGAACATGAAGTTAGTCTCAGTAATGATGACTATGACAACTATCATTCTTTTAAAAACAATCTGGTTCACAATCACCTTTTAAGGAAGGAAATTTGCCACCTATACTCTGATCTTTCCTACACCTAACTCTGGATTAAGAGCAATGTGATTGACTATTCAATGCTCTATGCAATGGCTTAGCAAGCCATTCAGCTCAAGAGCAATAAGGGATAGGCAACAACGTCTGGCTTGCCAAGAATGCCCATACCTCATGTAAGAATAAATAAAACAAAACACTGGGGAGTTTTCCCCTTGATTCCAGGGCTTTTAATACCACAACGAAATGCTACCTTAATGTCAAATACAATCATACTCAAACATGGATTGCTACATTTCATTCCACATGTAGGCCAAGGCAGTAATGAAGTCTGGAGCTCAGTGGCTTTAGTATAACCCAGAACTGGGAAGTATCGCTAATGATTTCGCAGAGACAGACTGGGGAAGGGAATGACGTATTTGGTAGAATTGAATTTATTTGACTTTGTGGTCAGGATATACCTGGGCAATTTTACACATCATTAAACAGTTTCCTGTGTTGCAGCTGTAACAAAACAGCTTGGTTCAGGGTAAGACCAGTTCTGGGACAAATCTTCAATAACATAGTTGGAATGCTGTCAGTATTTTGCTATGCCTAATGCCTTCAGCCACTCTTGGTATCAGGTGGAGTGAATTGAAATGACTGAGAATAAGCTTATAAGAAACAGCACCTGCTGTGTTTTTCCAGGGCCACTCTAATCTTGGTTATAAGAAATAGAAGCAGGAGTAGGATAGGAGGTCTTCAAAATTGTTTTTCCATTGAATAAGATCAAGGCCGATGTGATTATGGTTGGTCACCACTTTGCCGCTTGGACATATAATCTTAGATTATGTCCTTCTGTTGGTCAGAAATCTGTCTAACTTAGCCATAAAAACTCAATTTTTCTTTCTGGAATAGAATGCCAAAGACAAGTAATCCTTAGAGAAGAAATTCACCTTCATCAGTTTTAAATGGAAGACTCCATTTGTTTCAAACTATGTCCCCTAGTTCTAGATCCCCTTTAAGCGTAAACATCCTCTCACCATTCACCCTGTCAATCCATCCTTTGATACATATAAGTCTCAAAAAAAATGACTTCTCCTTCTTCTAATCCAACCCATACTGGCCCAGTCTTTTCTCATTGGATAACCACTTAATTCCAGGAATGTGTCTGTAAACATTTTCTGAACTGCTTCCAATCCAAATATAACCTACATACATCAAGAGGGATGTAAGTGTAGAGATTTTAATCTTCATAGTGTTTTAAACTTAAATAAGGGCATGAAAGCAGAGCAAGCTAAAATTAAAAGTCAAATTAAGTTAAGTAATACATCAACGAGATGCAGTAGCAGGTATTTAGGGGGATAGTTCAGAATATGTAGGATAGATACATCCCAACAAGAAAGTAAAAAAATCCAAGGGAAGGACCCATCAGCTATGGTTAACCTTTTAAAGGTAGTATTAAAATTTCACAACGATGAGTGGCAGGTCAGAAGACTGGACATAACATAAAAATGCAAAGAATGATTTTAAAAAATTGAATGGGGGGGGGGGGGGGGGGGAGAATTAAAATGAGAAATAACAAGCTAGAAATACAAAAACAGACTGTAAGAGTTTCCATAGATATTTGTAAATAAAGTTAACAAAGTGAGCATTTCTTCTATAAAATTGAGTCTGGGGATTAATAATGGAAAATAAGGAAATGGCAGATGAACTGAACATGTTGTACATGCTCTGCACTATTGAGGAAATAAGTAACACCCAGAAATGGCTGTAATCAGTAAACGGAAGGAACAAACTCAGGAAAAGCTCAATAGGGGTTGTGTACTGACTAAATTGTTGAAGCTGTAGGATGAGAAGTCCGCAGGTCCACTGGAGTTTATCTTTGGATCATAAAACAAGTTGCAAGTGAAATAGGTAATGCTTTGGTTTTCATTTTCTAAAGTTCTTTATATTCAGGGAAGGTGCAATTCGATTTGAAAATACTGAATGTAACTCCTTTATTCCCAAAAGAGAGGGTGTCAGAAAGCAGGAAACTGAACATTTGTCATAGGGCAGATATTAGTAGTTATAACTAAAGACATTATCATATTGACTCTGTGCCCTCTTATATTGTGCAAGGGATTTCACGTCAAATAAAGAGAGATTGAACAGTATAGGCCCATACCCTCTGGAATTTAGAAGAATGAGAGTAGATCAAGTTGAGGTACTTGTAGAGTGGATGCTTCTTCTTGTGGAGTAGAATGGTGCTGGAAAAGCACAGCAGTTCAGACAGCATTCGAGGAGCAGTGGGGGCATTCCAGGACGAGAGGTCCAAGTTTTAGGATAAAGTCGAGCAAATTTAAAACAAAGTTGAGGAGAAACTACTTCTCCAAAGGGTTGTGAATCTGTGGAATTCGCTACCCCAAAGTGCGGTGGATGTTGGGACAGTGAGTAAATTTAAATAGTTAGACAGATTTTTAATTGGTAATGAGTTGAATGGATATGGAGAGAAGGCAGGAAAATAGGGGTGAGGAACATATCAGCCATGATCAAATGGTGGAGCAGATTTGATGAGCCCAAATGGCCTAATTCGGTTCTTGTATTTTATGAACTAATATTTTTTTCAGGAGTAATGATAGGAGAGAGGAGATGTTTCATCTTTAAAAGTGGGATTATCAGTAGATTTTGATGAAATTCTGTTGGTGTAGAATGAAAATAAGCATGAAGGTCACACACATTATTCATTATGATAAAAGCATGTTAGAGTTATAACAAATACTGGAGTTATAAATGCCGGAGGAAACATCACAGAAGCGCTTCACAGGAGGCTCCCAGGCACCGAGGATGTCACCTACATAGGGGACGAAACGTCTGAAACACAAATTCCCAGCTCGGCGAACAGAACTACAACAACGAGCACCCGAGCTACAAATCTTCTCACAAACTTTACAACAAATACTGTTAATTGATATTTATATTTCTTTGCAAAGGCAAGAGTAGCTACAAGTTCAAGGCAAAGTTCCATTCAAGAGCAGCTGAATAAATTGAACACACGTGAGGTATTGTTTAAGCAGTTATTGTATTGACAGTTTTCAGTCGTACTCAATGCAAGTGCAGACACAGGCTGATTCCAACGTGTGCCAATTTCCTCATAACTTTAGCCTCTCTCAGGTCTTGCCAAGAGAGTGCCCCAAGACTGAATGGATGAACTAAGGTATTCAAAGAACTCCATAATGGTTGAAGAAAAAAACATCATTATCAAAACATTCTAGTTTGCATGTATTAGCAATCTTGGTTTCTGCAATCAAACCGCATCTCACTTTCAATTCTTATTTTAAACAATTCCACTGTTAATATCAAACTCACTCAGGTTGTTAAAAAAATGTATTATAAAACAAAGCTTTTAAGAAGGCCAACTCTGTTCACGACAAAAGTGGAGCAGAGATGCTACAGGGCATCCCAAAGGAAGTGGACTCTCTCGCCTTTCTAACTGAGTGTGGGGAACATCACCTGAGCACAGGCAATTGCAGAGCCTCACCCAGCTCATCCTGAGCAAAGGGACCTCAGGCCAGGCCTTAGCAAAACCCCACAACAAAGCTGCGCCTTGACCAAGTGGCCAAAACATTCTTCAGGATCTGGGCCAGCAAGCTATTGCAGTTGCTGCCAGTATGCGAACTTGAGACAGCAAACGAGTCCTACAAAGCCTCACTTTAAGAAAACACATAGGCCGTTACCAGGAGAGTGCATACCCAGTCAAGTTCCCCTACGCAGGGGTTGGAACAATTAAATTGCTTAGGGACATCCAAATCAGAATCATTGAAATTAAATGTTTGGTTAAATGGTCACTTATTTTCCATGGAGGTTGGTACCAGTGCAGCTGTACCCATAGTTGCAGAATGTCTTTAACAAGATTCAGTCGGGACTTCAACACGTAAATTTGCACCTCAGCCAGACTGAGAACATAATCTGCAACGGACCCCCAGTGTAAGTGTATGACTTCAGTTCCAGTCTCCTACGAGAAGCAGTTGGTACAATTACCACTGCTGGTAAAAGGCTTGGGCCCAAGCTTACTGGGGTGGAATTGGTTAAGAAAGATTCACCAAGATTGGCTCAACATTTTGATTAGAAAATGGCTGGCTCAGTGAATTCTTAGTGAAACACCCAGCAGTATTTCAGGAAGGGCTTGGGACTATCAAAGGAGTCCCAATTCTCACATCTGTACCAGAGCCTAGGTCTTTTCTTGGGATGGTAAATTATGAAAAATTCATACATAACCTGGCTTCCATCTTGGCACCCTTACACCTGTTATTGAAAAAGCTTTGGAAATGATCACATTGCTAAGTACTAACCTTTAGGGAAGTGGAAAAAGCAGCTTTTTCAGGTGTTGGCCTACTACAGTCCAAAGTCAGAGGTAGTGGTGACATGTGAAGCCTCCTTGTATGGTGTCAGGGTGGTGTTGGCTCACTGGTGGCCCAATGGATACCAACGCCTGATAGTGTGCCATTCCCAGTTTGGGGCTGATGCTGAACACAAATATGCCCAGATAGAGAAGGAAAGGTTAGCATTCATTTTGTGCAAGAAAGTTCCACCAATACCTTTACAAATGGGAATTTGTCACAGTAACAGATCACAAACCCTTGCTCGGCTGACTCAAGGAAGACAAGGCAGTGCTGCCCATAGTTTCAGATACAATTCAGCGTTGGGCCCTTACTCTCAACACAAACAAGTTAGAACGCTGCCCAGGAAGCCAAGTGGCTAATGCGGATGCCTTGAGCCACCTTCCTTTGGTAGATATTCCAATAATGGTGCCTCCTTGGAAGAGACTATTTTGGTTTTGAACTTCCTGAACATCCTTCCAGTCACCACTGGCAACATCAGTGTGTGGACACAAAGATCCTGTGCGAATGAAACTAAAACATCACATGTTAAATGGAGGGCGGCACAGTGGTTAGCACTGCTGCCTCACAGCACCAGGGACCCGGGTTCATTTCAGCCTCGGGTGACTGTCTGTGTGGAGTTTGCACGTTCTCCCCGTGTCTGCGTGGGTTTCCTTTGGGTGCTCCGGTTTCCTCCCACAGTCCAAACATGTGCAGTTCAGGTGAATTGGCCAAGCTAAATCGCCCATAGTATTAGGTGCATTAGTCAGAGAGAAATGGGTCTGGGTGGGTTACTCTTGAGGGTCGGTGTGGTCTGGTTGGTCTGAAGAGTCTGTTTCCACACTGTAGGGAATCTAATCTAGTCTGAAACAGAATGTCCATTACAACCTGGATTGAAACTTTTTTGGACCTGGTGAGACCAGATCATTGTAGAGGACGGCATATTACTGTTGGGAGCAAGGGTCAATGTTCTGAGTTAAGGTCACTGCCAGGTGCTGGCTGAACTCCACCAGGGTCATCCAGGGGTTTCGAAGCTGAAGATGCTAGCAAGAAGCTGAAGAAGCTGTTGGGTGGCTGGGGTTTGATGCCAGCATAGCTGCATTGGTGGACAGTGCCCAGAGTGCCAACTAGGACACAAACTACCACCAGTAACACCCCCACATTTGTGGGAATGGCTGGGAAAACTCTGGACTAGGGTGCATGTCGATTATGCCAGTCCGTTCTTGGACTCTATGTTCTTGGGCATTGTGTATGCCCAAAGTGGTTTGATGTGCATAAAGTTTGTTTGACAAACCCTGACTATTGTGAAGCTGCAAGCATCAGATGGATTCCTGAAAGTAATGGCCACAGACAATGGGACTTCACTTACCAGTAGGGAATTCGAATATCTTCCAAAGTCAAATGGCATTCGGCACATAAGAACAGCTCTATACCATCCACCGTCCAATGGTCTTGTGGAAAGATTGAAAGTCCAAACGTTGAAAGCAGGCTTAAAGAAAAAACAGCCTACAGTGCACAAGGCGAGGTTGAGGCAAGGTCAGGTCCTTTCACTGAAAGTGTGGATAGACGATAATAGTCCTGAACAAACACAAGGATCACCTTGCTGTTACCTTGCAAACTGGGCAGGATCAAAATATACCTGGTCCCTCGGAATAGCTAGAAGGCCTGCTGGAAACCGTAGGTTCTCCCTCACTGTCTAGAGTTGAGCAGACCTCCAAGTCAGAGATGAATGCAGCCTCAATACCATTAGTACAGAAAGAGGAAGAAACTCTCCTGAGATGTTCTGGATGCAAGAAGCAGGCTACAGTCCAGTACATGCAATCTGTGTCAGAGTCTGAATCAGAGGAACCTGACTTGGGGCAAAAACACTGCAGAAAAAGCTACAAGCCAAAGACAAAGCCATACCTACGCAGGTGGGGAGGGAGAAGGAATATAGTGATTGGAATCAAGTTGACCTCAACAACTATGAGTTGAAAGAGTGTTGCTGGAAAAGCACAGCAGGTCAGGCAGCATCCGAAGAGCAGGAAAATCAACGTTTCAGGCATACATTCCTGATGAAAGACTTATGTCCGAAATGTCGATTTTCCTGCTCCTCGGATGCTGCCTGACCTGCTGTTCTTTTCCAGCGACACACTCTCAACTCTGATCTCCAGCATATGCAGACTGCACTGTTGCCTATGAGGTTATTGGCTCAGGTTAACAACCCCAATCAGGAAAGCTCTGGCTGACTAGTATAACCAGGACATGAAAACCTCCTCAGTTCAGGTGACTGACTCAAAGCAGGCTGGCCACAGCCAGTGTACTATGTACAAGTAAATAAAGGGTTACTTGGTGATGGGATACTGGCCCTTGCAGTTAGTTCACTTCATGAAGTAGAAGTCAATGAGCTGCGTTTTTGTACAGGATAAATGTTGTATTTGCTCCATGAATAAAACACTTTGCAAAGAATAAATATTTACAACATTGGTCTGCTTAGTTTAAACCCATTTATTCTTTGAGATTCCTACACACAATTGCAACCAGAAAAAAAAACTTCTCCATCTTAATACCAGATGTTGCAATGACCACAACTTTTGTTTTTAATCCACCATCAACCTTTGACTCCACTTCAAGCAAAAACATAATCTCAAATTGACTTTTACAGGCTCTTCCAGAGGAGGCATTCCTGACAAATACAATACATTAATTTCAGATACCCAGCATTAGCATTCTAGATCGGGTCACAGACAAGCTATCCTTACTCGAATCTGATTGAATACCCCAGCACAACTTAAGAACATTTCCTACTGCAATGTTTTTTATGGCTGTGCCATTCTTGTTATTTCATTGATAACTTTCAGTGAGACAACTCCTGGAATTTCTGGTTTAAGTATGTTTCTGCTGTGATGTTGGGTTATATTGACATGTAATGAAGGTTTGGCATTTCCAATTGACAAGTCAGTGTATTCCTATATTGTTCTCATTTAACTAATCTTGCTGTCTGAGGGGTTCAAACTTAGGCAGCTTGGTGTATATCTCTTGGATTGCAAATTTTGGTCTTGTCCTACAGCACTTCCATAACAGCATCATTGCAGTGTACACAGCAGGATGGGAACAAAGTTGCATTTGGTGTTTCATTATATCATGAGGAATGTAAAGGCTAAATCTTCAAGGACCTTGTGCGCGTTGGTGCCAAGCATGGTAGGGCCTAAAAATCTGTCGGTTCAAGAGTCATTCCTGCCTTTTCTATCCTGGGCACAGATAATGATGCATTCAGGAGATGCCAAAGCTTGGGTCATGAATATTACCACATTGCTTTGCCTTTGAAATTTAACTGACAGACAAAATGTGATTTGAGTTCATGTTCAGTGCACTTGATGCAAAAGAAGAGAGTGTGGCCACTTGATCTCTCACTCCTCCTTTCCTGATGGCATTCTTCCAGGTAGTGTAGATATAGCTAACTCTTCAGATCTCCCGACAGAAACATCCCTACAGAACCCTAACACATGAGGAGAACAAGCAGATGGAAGATGCACATTTCAATCCAACTGGCTTCAGTTAACCTCAAAGTCTGGTTCTTCAGGTGTGTCCACTAATCCCACTTGTGAGGTTTCTAGCATCAGAGGGTCAAGTAAACCCATTTTAGCACAGCCTATGTTCACCCCACTCGTTAAATTCCACATTCATTACTATGTTCAACTATTTCTGAAATGATTGTAGAGTTGTCGTCTTGACAAATTCACTTACTTCATTTCATATGTTGAACATTCAGTGGAACAAACATGTTGATACTTCCTATATTTGGCTTTTATCCATTACAATCTTTATCTCTTTTCTCTGGATTAATCTGAAGGAACAAAATGATTCTCGATCTTTACTAATGTATTTATAGCCTGACAAACAGATTTGTGGTGTGGTGCTGGAAAAGCACATCTGGTCAGGCAGCAATCGAGGAGCAGGAGAGTCGATGTTTCAGGCATAAGTTCTTCAACAGGAATTAGCAGAAATAATGTGTGATATACCATGACAAGTTTTGTGGTAGGAATTGATACAAGCAACAGCTACATTGATTTACAGTCCTCAATCTTTCTTCAGAGTCGCACTTAATCACAGTTTAAGGTGGAAAAGCTGAACTTCCTCCAATCATTCTCAACTACTGCATCTTTTTGACATTAGGGATCAATCTTCTTTTACCATTGCTGCATCAAACTCCTCGAACATCGACCTTAACAGCATTTTTTAAGTGTATACAAAAGGATTGCAGTGTTCAAGGAGGTGGCTCAGCAATTTCTCAAGGACTATGATAGGCAATAAATGCCGGTGTTGCATGCAATCCCATGAACAAATTATATAATCACAACTTGGAAAAGATAGCAATGTTTCAATTTCTCTTTTGTTGCCTGGTGACTAAGTTGAGACAACGCGGTGTGATGTGACCAGCACTTTGATCATTTTAGTGCGGCCAGTTCTGATTTCTAGTCTTGGATTTTGTTGTTTAACATTCTAATTTGTTTTAATGATTAGGGAGTTGGATGTATTGAATGTAGAGAGCACAAAAAACCAGAATGATGTTACATTTTATCCCGAGCTAATACCAATGATTTACTGCCCTTCTAATCTTCCCATAATAAAACTTTCTACCCAAATATGCTTGCATGCAAATTCCTCAATTTTGAACAAAATCCTCAAATTCAATAGTCAAACTCATTGGGTATTACCAGCAGTTGTGATCACAAGGCAACTTGGAGTAATGAATGCAAACTTCACAAGAACACTAATGAATCATATAGCATGGAAACAGGCCCTTCAACCCAACTCATCCAATGCCAACCAAGTTTCCTAAACTGAACTAGTCCCACCTGCCTGCATTTTGACCATATCCCTCTAAACTTCTTCCTATCAATGTACCTGCCAATATCTTTTCAAATGTTGCAATTGTACCCATTTCTATAATTTCTGGCAGTTCTAGATATTCCATATACACACCACCTTCGATGAAAAAGTTACTCCTCAGGTCCCTTTTTAAATCTCATCCCCTTCACCTAAAACCTATGCCTTTTAGTTTTGGCCACCTCTATCCTGCGGAAAAGATCTTGGCTATTCACCTTACTTTTGCTGGGAAACACTCAGGAGGTTTGGCAGTATTGGCAGAGAGAACCATTTCAACAGCCTTTCACCAGACGTCATCACTTTGAAATGTCAAATCTGCATCCCTCTCCGCAGATAATGCCTGACTGATACATTTCCAGCATTTTCTGTTTTAATATTAGATTTCCAGCATTTGATGATCCAGGAATTTGATGATATTATTTATTTATGACAATGGTGGTGTGTTTAATCAAAGAGAACAATTTTGGCCTTTTCTTGCTTAATAAGGATTATATTGTACCCAAATTTTAAATAGGATACGTATTTCTTCTGAACCAAGGCATCTTAATAGTAATATCTAGTATTTTCACAATCTTTAAAAATATAGCTATTTAAGAAGAGTAACCTGAATCCCCAGGAGACAGTTGGAAAACACTGTACTGCAATTCAGTCAAAATTATGGAAACAAAATTTCAGCCACATTCAAATTTTACTGCAACAGGAAACTTGTTAAGGATTAAAGCAGAATGTTCAAAAATGTATGCATTCACAAATCAAATTGAAGATTTCTTTTGCAAATAATTACAACTCTTTCCAATATACTGTTCATGTACCAATAAAATTATATCCATTCTTGAACAAAATCTGAACATCAGCTTCCAGGATTAGCTAGAAATCATGGCAAATATTCCAAGTAACAATTTGGCACCAAGCAAGAACCATTCATCCTACTTATGTCACTGCAATGCACCAGTTTAGAACTTCCTCTCTGCAGATTTTGCACTTGAAGTTTATATAACCATTAGCTAAATTTATTAATTGAATTTAAAGATTAATCCAAGATCAAAGTAGAGACCTCACTTCTGGAAAGGGTCTTCAACCACCCGCCTTGAAGTCTAAGAAAATATAGCACAAATGGCCAGCTACAAAAACTACCCTTCGTCCACTTCTCACGTGTACTTTCCTACAGACCTGCTACTTTGAAGTTTGCACTTCCAAGACCATCCAGCAGAAATTTGTTCTTTTTACAGCCTTTGAGAAGACAAAAGAATGTATCATATTTTCTTTCATTCTATCAGCATGCAAAATAACTGAAATTTCTTACATCCCTAATCATTCATTTCTCACACAAACTACAAAGCGTATTAAAACTGAAATTCTGTGCTACTTTAAGACTTGACTGGTATTTCTGTCAGGTTTTCATTAAAAGCTTTGTTATGCTTAAATATCAGTGACTTTTCATTTAAAAGAAAATGATAAATTTGACTTTCCTCACCTGGGAATTAGCTTATTCAAGAATTTGTCCTGTAGTCACATCCTTCACACATTGACTGATCAGTTTCCAATATAATGCATCATGGTTTAAGAATGCAAACTTCTTCAGAAAATCTACATTTAAACAGCTGAGTTTCTCAAATGGGCATAAACTGATGCATCACAATAGAACAAAACAGATTAAAAAGTACTCCCACACTACCAAAGATTTTATCTGAAATCTATCTTAAAGGGAATGTATGATTTATTTATATCTTCATGTTTAATACTTCTGGTTCAACTGTATTATAACTAATGAAAAGGCTGAGGGAAATGTATGGAGAATTCTCCTCTTTTTTCCATTTTCTTTCCAAGCTGCAAAATAACTCACGGAATAGAAGATACAATGGTGAACAGTTGCTTTCAAAAATATCTTACTGACAAGTTGATCTTGTATGAAGGTATTTAGATATGTGATCGTTGAGTTTGGTCTAAAATTGGCATTTGATAAATCACATTGGCATTTAATCTCAATTACTGCTTTCTGAATATTCAGTTATGTTGTCCCTGCATTAACCGATTTAAAACATCTGCCATTAAGAAACAAAATATAATTTCTGTGGTGACACCGGAAATAGCAGGGCTTGATTTTCAGCTTGTTTGTCCAGTGAGGCTCAACACCTGGTATAACACTGGGCAACAGTGAATGAGATTGCTCTATCTTTCAGCATTAGATGAACCTATCTGGCTTCAAAATATTTGCACAAATACCCAACAGGGCAAGTAACTCATTTCACAGAGTAAGTGAAGCATAGGCAATTCCATTCCGAATAGATGCACGTTCAGAAGACAGCAAAACTCAAGTAATGCATATATTTAAAGTTTGGAAATTTGAACTTCCCAAATTTATGCATTTTTTTCAAGCTAAATTGCATTGAAAATTTTGCATGAAGGAGGTTTGATTGCAATCCAAAACAGACAAATACTGCAGTGTTGTCTTATATTATGATCAGGATTAAACAGAACATATATACTCAAATTTCTTAATTTCCTTAGCTGGCTCATACAAAAGCAGGTAGTTTTAGTGAAAAATTATTTGTGACCTCTGTTCTAACAAGAATATTGTGAAACAACTGCAGAGGCCAGTATCCCATCACCATGGGCTCTGACCATCTAACCCAGACTGAGGAGACCTTCTGAATCTCCTGTTTATATGTGCCAGCCAGGGCTCCACAATTTTCCCAGGTAAACCCCAATCAAGAACCTCACACAATGATTCCAAACACTACATTATGAAAGTAAATTAATTGAAGAAATTGAATTGGCCAATTATACAGATTTTGCACAGATAGGATGTGGCATTGTTCTTAACTGGTAGACATACAATTAACTACAGTGTTGACTTGAAAAGATGAGTTTTCAAAATTATGATAAGTTCCTCATATCCATTTCATGTACAAATAATCTTAAAAGTCAAAAATGGGCCATTTAGTCCATGGTAGAGTTTGTACCGACAGGTGTCACCTGCCACCCTACATCCTCCCACTTCATCAGCATATATTTTGATATCTTGCTCTTCATTCACTTATCTAGCTTTGCCTTAAGATGTGTGTTATTCTCTTCAACTACTCCATGTAATACTGAACTCCTATAGCATTTTCTGGACAAAGATGTTCTTCTCAAATCCCTTTTAAGATTTATTGGTGACAATCTTGCATTTGTGGTCCTGAATTTTGGGTTCCTCAATGTGAACATTCTTTCCATGTCAACCAGATTAAATCCTTTTGTAATTTTCAAAATCACGATATCACCTCTGTCTTTTTTCTTAATGGGTAAGAGCTTCAGCACATTCAGTTAATTCTGATATGTGGCAACTTTTTAGCTTTTTGTCCAAAGTAACAATGAGAAAGGAGATGGCTAGTCTTCATGAGTGCAATAGCTTGTCTTGCATTAGTTGATCACTGCTAGCACAGCAGCGGGGATGTTACATCTGGTTTCAGGTGTCCTGGATAAGAGGCTTTTTTTCCTGATGCTATTCAACAGTACTCCTGAACATTTACAATGTTATTATTGAAGAAATTATTGATCCTAGAAGTGAAATATTAACTGAGGTATCTTGAAGAGTTGGACAAATCTTAAAGTCATAAGAGTTATAGAGATGTACAGCATTGAAACAGACCTTTCGGTCCGACTTGTCCTGCTGATTAGATATCCCAGCCCAATCTAGTCCCACCTGCCAGCACCTGGCCCACATCCCTCCAAACCCTTCCTATTCATATAGCCATCCAGATGCCTCTTAAATGCTGCAATTGTATTAGCCTCCACTACTTCCTCTGGCAGCTCATTCATATATATACCATCCTCCGAATGAAAAACTTGCCCCTGAGGTCTCTTTCATATCTTTCCCCTCTCACACTAAACCTATGCCCTCTAGTTCTGGACTGCGCAAACCCCAGGAAAACGACTTTGTCTATTTATCCTATCCATGCCCCTCATGATTTTCTGCACCAAGATGAGGTCACCCCTCAGCCTCTGACGCTCCAGGGAAAACAACCCTAGCCTGTTCAACCTTTCCCTATAGCTCAAATTCTCCAACCCTGGCAACATCCTTGTAAACCTTTTCTGAACCCTTTCAAGTTTCACAACATCTTTCCGATAGGAAGGAGACCAGAATTGCACGCAATATTCCAACAGTGGCCTAACCAATGTCCTCTACAGCCGCAACATGACCTCCCAGCTTCTGTACTCAATACTCTGACCAATAAATTAAAGTATACCAAACGCCGCCTTCACTATCCTAGCTACCTGCGACTCCACTTTCAAGGAGCTATGAACTGCACTGCAATATCTCTTTGTTCAGCAACACTCTCCAAACCCTTACCATTAAGTGTATAAGTCCTGCTAAGATGAGCTTTCCCAAAATGCAGCACCTCACATTTACCTAAGTTAAACTCCATCTGCCATTTCTCAGCCCATTGGCCCAACTGATCAAGATCCTGTTGTAATCTGAGCTAACTTTCTTCACTGTCCACTACACCTCTAATTTTGGTGTCATCTGCAAATTATAACTATACCTCTTATGCCCACACCCAAATCATTTATATAAATGATGAAACGGAATGGACCCAGCACTGATCCTTGTGGTACTCCACTGGTCACAGGCCTCCACTCTAAAAAACAACCCTCCACCACCACCCTTCTTCTACCTTCAAGAAAGGTCTTCTACCTTTCAGCCAGTTCTGTATCCAAATGGCTAGTTCTCCCTGTATTCCATGAGATTTAACCTTCCTAACCTTGTCGAATGCCTTACTGAAGTCCATATAGACCATGTTCATCGCTCTGCCCTCATCAATCCTTTTTGTTACTTCTTCAAAACACTCAATCAAGTTTGGGAGACATGATTTCTCATGCAGGCATAAGTGAGGATTGCAGATGCTGGAAGTCAGAATCCAGATTAGAGTGGTGCTGGAAAAGCACAATAGGTCAGGCAGCATCCGAGGAGCAGGAAAATGATTTCCCATGCACAAAGCCATGTTGATTATCCCTAATCAGTCCTTGCCTTTCCAAATACATGTACATCCTGTACCTCAGGATTCCCTCCAACAAACTGCTTAACACCAACGTCAGGCTCACCGGTCTATAGTTCCCTGGCTTGTCCTTCCCACTTTTTTTTTTAATGGTGGCACCATGTTAGCCAACCTCCAGTTTTCTGGCACCTCACCTGTGACTATTGATGATACAAATATCTTAGCAAGGGGGCCAGCAATACTTCCCTAGCTTCCCCCAGAGTTCTAGGTTATACATGATCAGGTCCTGGGGATTTATCCACCTTTATGCATTTCTGGACATCTAGCTCTTCCTCCACTGTAATTTGGACATTTTTCAAGATGTTACCATCTATTTCCTACATTCTACATCTTCCTTGTCCTTTTCCACAGTAAATACTGATGCAAAATACTTGTTAGTATCTTCCCATCTCCTGCGGCTCCACACAAAGGATACCTTGCTGATCTTTGAGGGGCCCTATTCCCTCTCTAGTTACTCTTTTGTCCTTAATGTATCTGTAAAAGCCCTTTCGATTCTCCTTAACTCTATTTGCCAAAGCTATCTCATGTCCCCCTTTAGTTCTCCTGATTTTTCTCTTACGTATACTCCTACTGCCTTTACACTCTTCTAAGGATTCACTTGATCTATCCTGTCTATACCTGACATATGCTTCCTTCTTTTTCTTCACTGAAACCTCAATTTCTTTAGTCATCCAGCATTTCCTATTCCTACCTTTCCTTTCATCGTAACAGGAATATACTTTCGCTGGACTCTTATTATCTCATTTCTGAAGGCTTCTCATTTTCTAGCCATCCCTTTACCTGCGAACATCTGTGCCTAATCTGCTTTTGAAAGTTTTTGCCTAATACCATGGATAGCGGTTTTTTGGACACCCCTGCATTACCAATAATTCCTAGAAAGCTTGCATCCTCTGCATCTAGACCAGCTATAAAATTCCAGAGGTGAAGGACATCTGCCATCTGATTACATTGACCAGTCAAGATTTTCTGATCTGAAATTGATCCCAAAACCGAACATTCATGGCCATTAGTTACTCAAATAACTTGAATAAATTTACATTTAATAAATTCAGACTGATTTAACTTAGAATGTTAAAATAATCAATGATCATATGAGACTACTGGATCATTGTGGTTTGTATACTCTGGTATTATTTTATCCAATTGCATTCCCGATATGTCAAATGTTTTTGGCTGCACTCCATTCCCAGCAAACTATGTCAAATATTAATTTTTTCACATTTTGTCTGCTTTAAAATGTATTTCTCAGTAATTGAAATTCCAGCCCTCTGCTTCTACTTCCCTGGCTTAATCTGAAGGAACATTCTACAATTGATAGTGTATTTATGAATTCTTCTTTTTTGTAACAAGTATACTTTCCAATGTCTAGACATTGCAAGTGATGAATCAATTGTCATTTCTAAACCATGTTCTTAGTAACTCTCTGCCAGTTCAATTGGATTCACTTTGAAATACATTTTCATAAATCTTATGTATTTTACATTAATACTGAACTTATTTTGTTTTGCCAAGAGGTAACTAATCCAAATTGAGTTAAACATCTTTCACTGCATCCTCAAAATTCATTGCTTTCCCCAGTTTAGCAAATCTGACAAATCTGTTTTAAGTTCAAAATCTAGACCTTCAGTGTAGAACTGAAATAATACAAATCTGTTCACTGATCTATTCAACTCTTAATTCACATCTCAGATCTTCTTACATTGTACTTATTCTGATTACTCTGTTCCTTTTTACTTTCCAGTCACATCTGAGCTGAAATTCCTGAGGCTGCTACTTGCCGTAGTAGTGTTTGATATGTATTATCAATACCACACAAAGTTCAAAAAATGAGATTACAAGATGATTCAGTATCTATCTCAGCTGAAAACTTCTCTCATCTGGATATGTGTCAGGTAGCATCTTGCTTTCCTAAATATTTACTCACTTCTTCTTATTATGTTATTAAGTACAAATACACACACTCAACCTGTTTCCCATTACTTTAATCATTACTGATTGCAGGCCTCTGGCTGCCTGAATCAAATTTATTGCTCTTATTGAAAATGACTATTTGTTTGCTTTCAAAACTGGGGATGCTCACCATTGACAATAATTCCTCTTTGATGACAGCTAAAACACATCAAATTTCCTTCCTTGTCTTCCTCACAACCCAAGGACAGAAGTTATTTGCCAGGACATATGTTAATTATAAATTCCTTTAGTTTATCAAATGCTACTGCTAAAATCAAAATTCCCAAGGGGAAACTGGTGAAATTAGACTCCAAATTATACTCGCTGGAAGTTCTTGTAAATGTATTGACAATTTAAAAGTGTTTAATTTTAAATTTTATAACATTCTTATCCTTCATCCTTCACTATGATATTCAATTTCTGCTTCATGCACTGCCTTAACTCACCAGGGCTTTAAAAAAAAAAAATCGCATCCCTTCAAACACATTGCAGCAATTTCTGATAGTTCTCTCAAATCAATTTGAATAAGACTTCACCTGACTTGTGAAATCAGTCAGCAGCTTGGTCAGAAAAATTTGCTCTTTTTAAATGTTGCATGCTTTTGCCCTGGGTCTTGTTGATTCTGCTTCTTGGCTTGCAAGTTCATCACGCCGTGGATACTAGTCTCTGACCACTTCTGGCACTTCTCCATTGTGAATATTATCCTGGTTGCTCATATAAATAAGGTTGTAATGTGAGAAATTACAGAATGGTTTTGAATGTTAAGTATTGTAGCTGTAGTTGGCTGAAATATCTGGCTTACAATATAAAAGTAAATCACTGCCTGGCTAATATAAGACATTAGTTTTTCTACAAGTTAATCCACAATACCTTGTATTATTGTTGACTCCTTCACAAGCAGGAATCTTAAAATAAAAATATATTCAAGCCAGCAAGTAGAAAAAGGGGAATCATAAGGGTACAGCGATTGCACAGGAGTTGCCTACTAAATAAACTTCAATACATTTTCTTTTAAATTTTGATGGGAAAAAAAACTTATGTTAAAGATTTTCAGGAGAACACCCAACCATTATTTATCATGGGTTTATTACAGGAACAAATAGAATATAAGAGTATGAGGCCACATAGGGTTAATGGAAAGGCAGTTTTTCCCATTACTAGAGGAGTCAACAACAAGGAAGCTAGCTTAAGTCTAGGAGAGGAGCCAGTGGATGGTGGAAGTCTGGAACTCACTCAAAGGGTGGTTAAATCAGAAGCGCTCAAAACACTTAAGCAGTACTTAAATATTCACTTACATTGTCAGAGCCTCCAAGGCCAAAGATCAAGAACTGGAAAATGGGATTTATGTCACGGATCTTTGAATAACATGAACATAGGTGAATCACCTCCTTCTATGTTGTGACTATCCATGATTCTTAGAAGCATGTTGAATTGCAGCTGCTTAATTTACCAATTTCAAAATGGCTTCAATAATTCAACTCAGGCATAAAACAAACATATTTTGAAACTTTTGGGAAGATTGGATGTGAATTTGGCTGAGTGAACTTGGCAAACTGACACAATATATTGATGCGTGAATTTAACTGACAGGTGAATTATTTATTTATCCATATGCTCTTGTGGTTGTGTGAAAAGTTCTTTGTTAAGTTGTTTTGTTGCATCAAGAGTCAAGTAAGTGGTTGACCAGGGAGTAAATGCCTATGCACAAAGTCTGAAGATATTTTCAGAGGCAAGTTCAGAGCAGAAGGATGTTCCAAAAGTATCACTTCTTTCTTCCCACGGAAAGTGCTAAAGAAAAGCTGTTTACCACTGAATGAAGTCAGCAGTGATTCGAAAGTCAATAGGCCCCCTAACATTAGCTATACCATAGAACAGAGAATATATTAGGAGATAACAAGTGCATGCAAAAATGTAAACATGGGTGACTTTAATTTTCATGTAAAATAAAACTGGCAGAGGAAACGAGAAGGAAGAATTCATCGAATTATTCAGAACAGTCTCGTGGAATAACATTTTGTGGATTCAACCAGTCATCAGGCAATTTTGAATCTGGTAATGTATAATCAAGCTGGTTTAATAAATGATCTCATGGCTAAAGATCCTCTAGGGAACAGCAATCATAACATGGAAGACTTGAATTTGACAGTGAGAAACCCGGGTCAGAAACAATTGTACTAAACATAAGTAAGGGCAATTACAAGGGAAAAAACACAGTTATCTGAAGTGAAGGAGGAAAGGAATTTAAGTAGGAAAAACAATTGAGGAACACTAAACAGACATTTCAGAAACTATTCATGACTCACAATAAAAACACATACCAGTCAAGAGGAGGATAAACAAGTTGAGGATGGTATCAAATTGAAAGGAAAAATGCACAACATGGCAAAGATTAATGTTAAGCCAGAGGACTCAGTTTCAGAAACCAAAAAAAAACTTCGAGAGTAAAATAGTTAACAATGTCAAAAAGAACAGCAAGAGCTTCTTTAATATAAAAGGAGCATGACAATCCAAAGTTAATACAGGCCCCTTAGAGAATGAGACTGGGGAACCAATAATGAAAGAATTCAAGTAATGGTAGAAGAAATGAATAATATTTCAAAAATATTAAATCAAGGGTCAAAATGAGGAAAGAAAATGAAGATTAGAACATCACTAGAGAAAATGTACTAAGGAAACCATTAGGGCTTAAGAAAGGTAATTGCCGTGGATATATTGAGATGGACCCTATTGCCTCCTCTATATTGGGGAGACAGGCCGCCCACTTGTGGCATGTTTCAGAGAAAACCTCTGGGACACCCGGACCAACCAACCCAACCACCCCGTGGCTCAACACTTCAACACCCCCCTCCCACTCCACCAATGGCATGTAGGTCCTTGGACTCCTCCATTGCCAGACCATAGCAACACGTCGGCTGGAGGAAGAGCGCCTCATCTTCCGCCTAGGAACCTTCCAACCACAAGGGATGAACTCAAATTTCTCCAGTTTCGTCATTTCCCCTCCCCCCACCCTGTCTCAGTCAAATCCCTCGAACTCAGCACCGCCTTCCTAACCTGCAATCTTCTTCCTGACCTCTCTGCCCCCACTCCCACTCCAGCCTATCACCCTCACCTTAACCTCCTTCCACCTATCGCATTTCCAACACCCCTGCCCCAAGTCCCTCCTCCCTACCTTTTATCTTAGCCTGCCTGGCACACTTTCCTCATTCCTGAAGAAGGGCTCATGCCTGAAACGTCGTTCTCCAATATCATGATTATGTCAGAGTAGTGGAAAAGATAATCCATTGCTAAAGTCAAAATAATCTTATTTTCCTGCAACTAAAAATTTCAAATTCATCATATTTTAAAGTTACATAATATGAGAACACACATACAACAGAAGTTTTACTCATTTGAAGAATGGAATTTACAATCTAATATGTATTTACAAACCTATTGAACATTTAGTTTGTCATTTAATGCAGTGTCTGTTTATTTACATTAATTTGATTTGGCATTCAAAACACAGGCCAGGTTAAATACACCATAAGTAGAAGAAATACAGTTAATGTAGTAAGGTTCCACAAAGCTACTGGTTTAGATAAGCATACTCAGTTTCTGTGCAACACTACAAGACATAAACTTAGAGTTGATAAAATGAAGGATTTATTCAAAACAATCCTCCGAATTAGGGCTCCCAGACATTACATTTTTCATGGAAAATTACTGGAGCATGACTAGTCCACTGATGAGGTTTCCCAATTTATTACTGTTCCAGATGGGATATGCCAATGTATCGATCTTCCAGTGAAGAGAAACCTCTGGTTCCCCTTCTTCATTCAATTGCCCCCTTCGTTGGTTACAATAAATAACATTTAAAGAATCCCCTCCTTCGGGGGAATTTAGTGTCCAGAAATGTGGCACTGGAAAAGCGCAACAGGTCAGGGGAGTTGACGTTGTGGGCATAAAGCCTTCCTCCGCCACATTTCTCATGAAGGGTTTATGCCTGAAACATCGACTCTCCTGCTCTTCAGATGCTGTCTGACCTGCTGTGCTTTTCCAGAACCACACTTTGGCTCCGATCTCCAGCATCTGCAATCCTTACTCTCCTTCTGGAAAATTTAGTGAACTTAGCCAAAGTTTTTTTGAGTTAATGAAACTGCAAGTTTAGTAGTCACTAAGCGCAAGAAGAAATAAGAATGCAATACAAATACTTATATAAATGAGAACGGAGTTCTAGAAAAGATAAAAAGTGACAAGGTACAGGGATCAGTCTCTGAATTGTTCATGTAAAGTAGTTGGTTGAACATTGATAATTTAGAGTCAATTTAGAGGTTCTTGGTTTTGCAGGCTCACTGAAATTTCTTTGTTCTGTTTCCTTTCGAGCTGGCTTCCAGTACTCAGAACCACTGTATTTGGCTGCAATGCTGTGTTACTAGTAGACAAAATTTTGACTGTGACTTTCATAGCATACCAGCACTTGAGTTCAGGCTGGTATATTGAGATACCTCAGACCAGCAGCAGACACAAGCACTTCAGCTCACTAGCACACAGACCAGGGTTGCGACTGACCTTTAACCTCTTTCTTTTTGTATTATCTAAAGGGGAAAACACCAATGTACCTCTCAACCAGACTGCTGTATTTTCTACTATGAAGTTCACAGTCTGAGATATTAACAAGAGATTACAGCTCATTTTGTCGTGCAATTCTCTTTTTGAAGCTTTCTTGATACCTTGATATTCCAGGGTTCTTCTCTAGATAGCTACTGAACTTAAATCTGCAGTCACCTTTTGTCAGTATCTCTTTTATCTAAAAAAGACACATTGCTCAATTAAAAGTTCAATATGACCATAGGTGATCAAGGGTTATGATATCTGGTTTGGCAGAAGAGTCTGCAAGTACATAGCTTCACAGAAAAATGGCATAAAACCTTTACCATTTTAAAAAGAAGTTTTAATTATGGTCAAATGAAACGGAGTAAGATCAGAATTTTTCATCACTACATTCATCTTTGACAGCTTTGCTGCCTTAAATGTAAACATACATACATACAGCAAATGCATTAATTTAGGTATCTCATGTCTCTCTTCAATATGATTCTTAAACATGAGAGATCCATCAGAAATACTTACAAAGTTCTTTCAATACTGGGTTATTCTTGCACAATTTTGCATGAATTCAGTTTTGTTTTGGGTAGCATTAAAACTTCCAGAATCCCATTTCAAAATTGTATTGTGGTCAGATGATAGAGCTTGTTACAAAATAGTTCACAATTGATATTTTGCTTGGTCTCAACACAAAAATCAAATCATTATGAATGACAAGCAAAGATTTTAAAACTATCACAGTCATGTGCCCAACTGCCTAATGCATAGCTAATATTAAGCTGGAATGAACTCAAGGCATCTGCCTTATAAACAATTCAAAGCCTGTCAACAAAGTAAAAAGCCTTGTACAGTATTATTAATATTACTAATACGTTAGCCAATACCTTGAGGCCACTATCACTTTGCAGTGGAACAAGATCATACTTAAGTGCCAGTTCTTTGCACATTCAAATTAAATTCCGATCTTTAGCAACAGGATAAATCTGCTGATATAATTACATATCAATTACTGCACAGAAATGTTTTCACAAACTGGTCTGCACTAGTGGTTAGGCTCCAGACAAGCCACCTTTAACCCTATCACTATATTCTTCCAATTCTTTATGAACTCTAGTACTGACTAAATGCAATCCAGAAACATTCTTAAGGTTGAAACCAACAAACCCATCTACAAATTTTAAGTTTCCATGAGGTGACCTCTCAATGTTTTTTTTCAGACAAAAGAACCCCAAGCCAATCTATTCAGGCTTTCCTGATAGTTATGATCTTTTATTCCTGGTAACAGCCGAAATAAACATCGCTCAAAATAATTGTAAAAACAATGTCACAAGAATAAACAAGATTGCAAATTGTAATCCAAATTTGAGCAACCTTTACACATGGCACGGTGGTTCAGTGGTTAGCACTGCTGCCTCATAGCGACAGGGACCCAGGTTTGATTCCAGCCTCGGATGACTGTGTGGAGTTTGCACATTCTCCCTGTGTCTGTGTGGGTTTTCTCCAGGTGTTCCGGTTTCCTCCCACAGTCCAGGTGAATTGGCCATCCTAAATTGCCCATAGTGCTAGGTGCATTAAGTCAGGGGTAAATACAAGGCAGGGGAATGGGTCTGGGTGGATTGTTCTTCAAAGGGTTGGTGTGATCTTGTTGGGCTGAAGGGCCCGTTTCCATACTATAGGAAATCTAATCTAATCTTACACAGTGTCAGATTTCTATTAGCAGATCACACAACTACAATAGCCAATGTTGTCCCAATGTTTAAGGGTAGCATGGATAATAAATTACAGGAAAAAAATTCTCAGCAACAATATTTATACGCCTTCAGAAGCTAATGGACATATTACCGATGGACAGCATGGTTTTATGTGGGGAGATCGTGCGTCATTAACTTGATCAAGTTTTTTTGAGAGAATGTGACAACGATGATTGATATTGTCTAGATGGAGTTCAGTAAAGGCTTTGACAAGGTCCCTTATGGTAGATTGGTACAAAAGGTGTAGCTCACGTGGTATCGGGGTGAGCTGGCAAGATGGATAAAGAAGTCATAGGAGGCAGAGGCTTGTGGTGGAAGGATGCATTTTGGAATGAAGGGCTGTGACTAGTGATGTTCCATAGGGATCAGTCTGATTCATGATCTACATAAATAATTTGGAGGGAAACGTGGATGGTCCAATTAGTTAATTTGCAGATGATACAAGAATCAATGGAGTTGCGGATAAGTGAGGAGGATTGGCATACAAGAAAGCAGGATACAGATCAGTTGGAGGCATGGGCAGAAAAATGGCAGATGGAGTTTAATCCAGTCAAATATGAGGTGATGCATGTTAGAAGGTCAAGTACAGATGGAAATCATACAGTGAATAGCAGAACCCTTAGGAGTACTGATATGCAGAAAGCTCTGGGTGGCTTGGAGGGCCAAAAGGCTGTTCCTGTATTGTTTTTTCAGATTAGATTCTCAACAGTGTGGAAACAGGCCCTTCAGCCCAACATGCCCATACCGACCCTCCGAAGAGTAACCCACCCTGACCCATTTCCCTCTGACTAACGCACCTAACACTACAGGCAATTTAGAATGGCCAATTCACCTGACCTGCACATCTTTGGACTGTGGGAGGAAACCGGAGCACCTGGAGGAAACCCGTGCAGACACAGGGAGAATGTGCAAACTCCACACAGTCGCCCGAGGCTGGAATCAAACCTGGGAGCCTGGTGCTGCATTCAACTTGAGAGTGACTCTGCAATTTTTAATCACATATTTAAACCACTTAAGATACAATTCTACTAAAAATAATACAACTGCATTTATAGACCAATTTGCACTTTGTTCTGAAGCAGAAATAAACCATTAGGCAGCAACACGACCAATAAACTCTTATTGCTGGTCAAAGGAGACAGAAGCTGCCTTAGTTCACTCTTATGGATTTAGTGAATGGAAAACACTTGGTTGCAGCTAGATAATTACCACTAGACATCTGCTATTGCACTGATCTTGGGCATGCAAGTGATGAGAAGAAATCTTAGGAACCCTACAGCGTGGAAACAAGCCATTTAGCCTCTCAAATCCACACCAATCCTCTGATGAGTATCCCTCACCTAGACCCACCTCCCTACCCTATTCTTGTAACCCTGCATTTCCGATGGGTAACCTACCTAGCTGCACATCCCTGAATACCATACGCAATTTAGCACGGTCAACTCACCTTCTGCACATCTTTGAACTGCAGGAGGAAACCAGAACAAATGGAGGAAAGCCACACAAACACAGGGGGAACATACAAACTCCACACTGACACTTGCCCACGGCTGAATCAAACCTTGGTCCCTGGTTCTGTGACGCAGTAGTGCTAACCACTGAGCCACCATGCTGCCTGTAACATGCAGTAAGTTTCAGGTATTTGTTTAATAGCCACAAGGACACAGTTACAATTCAGATTTATCGTCTTTGAACTTTAGATTTAAAGTTAGGGTAAATAAATGAGGTCATGTGCCCAGTCACACAGTTTGCCTCACAGTCACTGGGAGCGATTGGATTGTTTGCAGTCAAAGGAAGGCTTAGATTCTTTTATTGAGGTGGTGGTGCAAGATATTTATGCCCTGAGTCAATGACAGCAAGGCGCTGAGTCTCTCAAAGTCCCAAAAAAGTGCTGAAAGTACCGGATTACAAACAGTTTTTCTGAAGGGTCACCAGACTTCCACGTTAATTTTGATTTCTCCCCATACATGCTGCCAGACTTGTTAAGTTTCTCGAACAATTTCTGTTTTTGCTTCAGATTTTCATCTTCTGCTATTCTTTGTTTTAATTTAGATTACAAACAAATAGTCAGGTTGTAAGTGTGCTTGCTGAGATGGTAGTGGGCGGCACGGTGGCACAGTGGTTAGCACTGCTGCCTCACAGCGCCAGAGACCCGGGTTCAATTCCCGACTCAGGCGACTGACTGTGTGGAGTTTGCACGTTCTCCCTGTGTCTGCGTGGGTTTCCTCCGGGTGCTCTGGTTTCCTCCCACAGTCGAAAGATGTGCGGGTCAGGTGAATTGGCCATGCTAAATTGCCCGTAGTGTTAGGTAAGGGGTAAATGTAGGGGTATGGGTGGGTTGCGCTTCGGCGGGTCGGTGTGGACTTGTTGGGCTGAAGGGCCTGTTTCCACACTAAGTAATCTAATCTAAAAAAAAATTTGTTCTCATGCTAAGTAACATCAGTGAGCCTCCAACGAAGCGCTGGTGTTATGTCCCACAAGCAATTTATGTGTTTGTTGTGGCGAGTGATATCACTTTCAATTATTTTTCTGAGGGGTTGGTAAATGTCGTCCAAATAGATATGTTTGTTGATGGAATTCCGGTTTGAACGCCAGGCCTCTAGGAATTCCTGTGCCTGTCTTTGTTTAGCCTGTCCCAGGATGGATGTATTGTCCCAGTCCCTCTTCGTTTGTGTGTATGGATACCAGAGACAGTTGATCAAGTCTTTTGGTTGCCAGTTGGTGTTCATGTGTCCTGGTGGCTAGTCTCCTGCCCGTTTGTCCAATGCAATGTTTGTTACAGTCCTTGCAGGGTATTTTGTATTCATTCTGTTGGTTGCTGTTATGGGGTCCTTAAAATTCATTAGGAGCTGTTTCAGTGTGTATGCAGGTTTGTGGGTTACCATGATGACTTGGGGACAGAGTAGTCTGGTTGTCATTTCCAAGATGCCTTTGATGTATGGCAGGATGGCTAGAGTCCCTAGTCGTGTTGTATTTTCTTGTTTAGGTCTGTGGTCCAGGAATCAGCAGGCTGTGCTCATCAGGTACTCGTTGTCCCTGAATTTGTTGTATAAGTATTGGTCTTCCTGCTGCTGTTTCACTGCCCTCTGCCCCCTACCCCAACCCCTCTCATGTCTGCGAGTATCAGGTTTAACCTCATGCAAGATCTTCTCCCCATCAACAACTCTGCTGGAGCTATCCCTGTTGTTGCGTGGGGTGGTCCTATAACCAAACAGGAACTGGGACAGTGTGGTAGTCATTTGACGCTGCAGGCTGCTTCTTTAAGCCTGCCTTCAAATGTTTGGACCACTCTTTCCACTAGATGACAGATGATATAGAGCTGTCCTTATGAACTGAATGCCATCTGATTTTAGGAAATATTGTAATTCCTTGCTGGTAAATTACTTCTCATTGTCCGTGACCAATACTTCTGGGAATCCATGTATTGGGAATGATGCTCATAGCTTCTGAGTTGTCATTCCAGAGTTTGCCAAATCAACTTTATGTATGACCAACCACTTTGAATGGCCATCCACAATGACCAAGCACATTGAGCCCATGAAAGAACTGATACAGTTAACATGCAACCCAGACCAGTATTCTCCCGATCATTCCCATGAATGTGGGGGGCTTCTGGTGGCAATTTTTGTTCTTCTTGGGGCTCTGGGCACTGCTTCATCCACACAGCTAGGTTAGCATCCAACCCCCACCATCAGATACAGCTTCTTGCTAGCATCTTCATCTTGGAAACCCCTGGATGACGCTGGTGGAGCTCAGCTATTATCTGGAGGCGATCTTTACTGGGACAATCACCCTTGCTCCCATAGTAATATACCTTCTTCTCACAGAGTCCAGAAAGATTTCAATCAGGGTTGTGATGACCCTTCGGTTTCCCCCATTACCACCAACTGTTTTAGTTTTGCTAGGACAGGATCTTTTTGTGTCCACAGTCGAATATTGTCAGTGGTGACTGGAAGAATATTCAGGAAGTTCAAAACAAAATGGACTCTTCCAAGGGAGGCACTAACACTGGAGTATCTGCCACTGACAGACAGCTCAAGACATCCTCCTTAGCTAGTTGGCTTCCTGGATGGTGTTCTAACTGGTACTTGTACCCGCTGAAAATAAGGGTCCAATGCTTAATTCTGCAAAAACTGCAAATGGCACTGCATTGTCTTCCTGCAGAAGTCCTAGCAGGGGTTTGTAATCAGTTGCTATGACAATTTCCTGTCCGTAAAAGATACCGGTTAGACTTCCTCACACTAAAGATGACCGTGAAACCTTCCTTCTTTATCTGGGCATGTTTGCATTTCGCATCAATGTCCAAGAAACTTATGCTATTGGGCATTCCTCTCCATTGGGCCACCAGTGAGCCAATACTACCCAAAACCTTACAGGGAGGCTTCACAAGTCACCACTATCTCTTGCTTCAGATACTAGTGGGCCAACACCCTAGATGATAGCAGCTTTTCTCACTTTCCTATAGGCTACCGTTTTTGGATATGCTACCATTTCCAAGGCTGACCCTTTTTCAATAGCATATAAAGATGCCAAGATGGAGATCAGGTTATGTATAAATTGTCCATAATAATTCACTAACCGAAGGAAAGACCAAAGCTCTGGTACAGATGTGGGAGCCAGGGCTCCTTTGATCACCCTCATTTTCTCTTCGAACAGGTGTAACCCAGTTTTTTTTCAACTCTGTAACCCAAGTACGTCACTTGGGGTGCCTGGAACACATTTTTCCTTTCAGGTATACGGTTGCCTGGGAGAAACATTTAAGTATTATGTCTAAGTTCTCCAAGTGCTTTTTATTGGTCTTCCCTGTTATTAGTACATCACTCAGATAAATAGCAATGTTCTCCATTTTCCGCTGAAAAAGGGTGGAGGCTGAAGATAGCCCAAATGGCAATCTTGTATATTGCTGAAAAGCCTTATGGGTGTTAATCACAGCATACATCTGGGACTCCTCATCTAGTCACAATTGCAGGTAGACATGGTTCATGTCCAGATTTGTAAAGGAGGCCAACCACCTCCCCCACTCCAAAACTACAGATATAGTTGCACTGGTATTGACCTCCACAGAATCTAAGCGACCATTTAACCAAACGTTTAATTTTAATTGGTTCCGATTCGGATGTCAGTAAGCAATTTACTTGTTCCAACCTACACACCAGGGTACTTTCCCGGTATGCACCCTTCCTGGTACCGGCCTACGAGTTTTCATATTCAAGTGAGGCATTGTAGGACTCCTTTGCTGTCACAAGTAAGCACACAGGCAGCAACTACAATAGCTTGCTGGTTCAGATCCTAAAGAACATTTTAGCCACTTGGCCAAGGCACAGCTTTGTTGTGGGATTTGGCTATGGGCTGGCCTAGGGTCCCTTTGCTCAGGATACACCCTGTGCGAGGCTCTGCAATTGCCTGTGCTCAAGTGCTGTTCCCACAGCTCAGTTGGAGAGGTGAGACAGTCCACTTCCTTTGGGATGCCCTGAAGCTCCTATGATCCAGTTACTGCATTTTCGAATAACAACGCCAGTTGTGTTGCCGGCTTGAAGGTCAGCTGGACATCAGCTAGCAGACACTTGTGCATGGTTATGTCATTAATCCCACATACCAAATGGTCTCTGAGCATCTGATTATTCCAAAATCAGATGCCTCTGCTAGTCATCTCAACTTCATCAAATATCCCAGTACAGATTCCCCTGTTCTCACCCTTCAAACAGCCAAATAAAACAGACAGCATCTCAGAATTAGGGGGAGTTTGGTGTCATAATATTCCTTCACCAACTCCATCAACTTTTGAAAGATTTAGTGTCTGGTGTATCTGGGAAAGTTGAGCACCTAATAACCAAGAATGCTGCAGGTCTGCAAAGAGTCAGAAAGATTACTTGTTGCTTATCATCTGCCTCAATGTCATTTGCCTGGAAAAAATATCACATTCTTTCCACACGCCAGGCTCAGTCTTGGACAACAGGATCAAATGAGTCAAGCTTCCCAAATAAAGGCATGATGCCAGACATGCTTACCCCAATTCCAAGATGACTGTAGCAAGCGAATGTTCTTTAGGCACATCCTGTCTTCTCCCATCACCACTGAAATAATTGCACAGAGACCAGTATCCTATCACCAGTCAACCTCGAGTTGCTTATGGACAGTATGCTGGCTGTAGTCAGCCAGTTTGGAGTCAGTTGCCTGAGCTGAGGAGATTCAGATCTCCTGGTTATCTTGGTCAGCCAGAGCTTTCCTGATTGGGGTTGTTAACCCTGGGCCAATCAACAGCCTCGTAATCAACGAGACCAAGTTGGTTCCAATGACTACAACATCTTTGTCATGACTAAGAAATGATTGCTAGAATGGAGCTTTCATCCGGACTTGACTATCAATTTGAATGAAAATTTGACAAAAATGCACTGGCACAATTAGTTCAATTTATTTTTTCAAATGAAATAAGTTCTTTTACATCTAAAGCTTCATCTGTATACCTCCAAAAGAATACCTAGAAATGAAGGCACTTTCATTCTAAAATCTTCTAACTCATAAATGAACACAATGGACATCAACAGGAACAATTGGCACCAAGAAGAATTTTGTGCTCCTGGGAAATGTGACAATACCAGAATAAAAATGCTCAAAACTAAAACTGACAAAAGGTGACAATGAACGTGTAAAACTCAAAATCAAAACTCTTCCAATCACTATCTCCCCATGTAGTGTGTCCTGTGGAGATCAGCAGGCAATGAAACAACAAATAAAATGTCAAATCCTTGGCTTCGAGGCAAAAGATCCCAGCAAAGTCTTCAAGAGGAAATCTCGGCTTGAAACAAAGTTTACTTAGGTTTGGCCAGAACTTTTGAAGAAAATGAATCCAAAACCAACAAACATTGGTGAATTGTTCTTTTTTAATCAGAGACTATTAATATTAGATTGCTGTAAATCTTGAAACTGTTGAATACAATAAATATTTTTTGTAACTGATGAAAATGCTACAGTCAAGTGTTGTAAGTCATGGATAGGACATAACTGTAATGAGTCATTTTGCCCTCCAGTATTTTTTCTGGGAAATTGTTTTGCCTAGCCTACGTTCTACAGCACAGAGGATCATAATAAAATGCTAGTTCTCCTATGCTGCATGAACCTTTCCACCTTGTGCCAGAAACAATGGCCCCCAGCATGGCTTCAGGGCAGGGGAAGGGGAATTATCCAGTAAAACATTCTCCATTTCAGAGAAGGTGTTGTAATTGCAAAAAGAAAAGTTGAGCACTGAAATCCGACTGGTCTAAGTTTGTAATGTGTGCATCTTTATGGTTGACACTTTGATAAAATGCAGCATTAAAGAAGCAGAATGAAAAAGATATGTGACAGATCCATCTAATTTATTTATGAGACATCATAATGCATTCCAGAACCCATTACTTCAAAGTAATCCTGCAATGTACATGGCTACAGACTACACTGCACGATTCCTTCAAAAGCTGCTATAAACCATCAGGTCTGGGAAAGCATTGATAGATGAATGCAACAGTGGAGAGAAGGCAAATCTCTTTCATCTGAGGTTAACACAAGTAAGGAAGACTTTGTAGTTGAAAACCAGAAGTTGTCTTAAGTAATAAGGAGCTGAAAATGTGTTGCTGGGAAAGCGCAGCAGGTCAGGCAGCATCCAAGGAGCAGGAGAATTGACGTTTCGGGCATGAGCCCTTCTTCAGGAATTAAGTAATAAGGAACTGCTTTTCGGCAGGAGGTTGAAACACGAGTATGAAAATTAATGAAATTAGTTGGATAAAGTGTTCTTGTGATACTGAAAAAAATGTAATGCCACTATCCATAATTTAACTGACAGACTTTCTCATACCTACTTTTTACAAAAGGATAAAATATGTGATAAATCATATCAATTATACAAAGAATACATTAGTAATTTTTCAGTAATTACTGGGTTAGGAAAATTATGACTGGATTCATATTTTTGTTTTCCTGGATTCTGAAGTTCACTTTGGTCTTAGTATACAAATACTGCTATTCCGATTGAATACTGCAAAAACTTGAGTGTTAATTTCTAATTGTTTTACTATGTTCAACATGGTTTTATTGCTTTGGAATATGAGCCACAGGAAACCAGTGTGTCAATAACCAAACAAAAAGCTAATTTAATGTAGACATAAACTTAGTATAACTACAACCTAAAATCTTGCATTATTTTCTGTCAGAAATGTTTCTTTGCCATCACCTCAACTTATGATATCGGATGGACTTTCTTGGGGATGAGGACCATAGACTATTAAGTATGGGTTTTCATTCCATACTTCTTAATGAATCCTTTCCAAGAAAAGCCCTGATCACTTATAATAAAAGCAAGTGTTATTTGTCAGAGAGCATGTTTTTTAAATCTTACTGGACTAAATTTGCAATGTGTGCATTTTTGTGATTGACAATTTGTATGCATAATTCAGCATTAGAGAAGCAGAATGAAAAAGCTATGCGACAGATCTGTCTAATTTATTTAAACTTGCATTTCTCCTTGAAGTAATGGTTGAAAGTTCTACATCATGCCTATTTTAAATTACATGTGAAAGTGGATGCAGTAAGTAAATTGTGTTGTCCATGATCATTTGCCCTCACTGCCTTAACACTCACTTGACCAGAGGTTAAAAACCTTTCTTATTCAACATTGTTTTGGAATTGTTCTCATGTCTGCGTATCCCTTTCATAATAATTCAACACATTTTTGGATAAATGAATCTCGTAACAATACAGAAAACATCAGCTGGCTGGCAACATCTATGGACAGAAATAAGAGCTAAGGTTTCAGGTCCAGTGACCCTTCTTCAGAACTGATGGTAGCTAGGAAAGGTTAGTTTTTATTCAGAAGATAGGGTGAGGGTAAGGAGTAAATGATAGGTGGAGGTAGAGCCCAAAGAGAGAGAAAACAGTTGGACAGAAAGAATTGGATAACAATCAGCCTCAGAGAATGAACAGCTGCTAATGGGGACTATTCATGACTAACAATGGCTTTGTGTGTAACAGCAGACCATTTGATAACAAGGCCGAGTGTTTGGGGTTTGGGGTAAGGACATGGGAGAAGGTGCCTCAAGCTGTAAAACTGTTGAACTCAATATGGAGTCCAGAAGGCTGCAGAGTTCCCAAGTGGAAAATGATGTGCTATTCTTCCAGCTTGCACTGAGCTTCACCGGAGCACTGCACCAAGCCTGAGACTGAGATATTGGCCCAGGAACATGGTGGTGTGTTGAAGTGACAGACAACTGGAAGCTCAAGGTCTTTTTTGTGGATAGGTCATAGATATTCTGCAAAGCGGTCACCCAGTCTTTGCTTCATTTCCCCAATGTAAAGGAGACCACATTGTGAGCAGCAAATGCAGTAGACTAAATTGAGTGAAATGCAGGTAAAGCTCTGCTTGACTTGGAAGGTGTTTGGGCCCTTGAATACTGAGGAGGGAGGAAGTAAATGGGCAGGCCTTACCTCTGCTGTGGGGAAGTGAAGGAGTTGTGGACCAGCGTGTCCTGTAGCAAATGGTCTTGCGGAAGATTGACAAGGGAGGGAATGGGAATGCGTGTCTGATGGTGGCATCCTACAAGAGATGGCAGAAATGTTGATTAATGATCCTCTGGATGTGCATGCTGGTGGGATGGTAGGTGAGAATTAGGAGTACCCTATCCTGTTGTAGGAGGAAAAAGAGGGGGTGAGGGCTCAAGTGCAGGAAATGAGTTGGACCTCCTGAGGGCCCTGACAACCATGGTGTTCAGGAATCCTTGCTTGAGGAAGAAGGTGGACATTTCAGAGGCCCCTTGTCAAAGTTGGCATTAACAGAGACAGAGAAACTGAGAGAATGGAGTATAGTCTTTACAGGAAGTTTTTTTTAAAATCTAAAGTACTGGCTGAGAATTTATTCCATACGTTTAAAATTCTGTGTGGTGGTTTATTTTAGTCTGATTTCTTGTTTAAGTTTTATTTATTTGTTGTTTACAATTTTGAGTTCTCCACTCAAAATATACAGTACCTGCAGTTACATCAAGAATTTGCCTCAGCAAATCAAAATTTGGATCTTATTACCTCATAAGAATCTCCGAGTTGCAGAATTATTCATTACCTCTGCTCTCCAAATTCTCCCTCACTCAAATCCTTCACAAGGTCAAACATCCAAAACTACCACAAACAAGTTTTTATTTTACAAATTATCACTCCTAAAGCATGGTTTTGGACAGCAGGATTGGACACTGAGAATTCAAGTATAGCCATTGGTGTGAGAGACAGTACATCATAAAATCCGAAAACTTTTAAATATGATCCTTAAAATTAACTAGGTTCATGTGACTAATTTAGTTTAGGCAATATAGGCAAAAGCCTAAGGAAATGTTTTGGCAAGCATCTGAGCTAGGCCTGGAAGTGCCAGCCTGACGTCCCAGTCACCACCCATTTCAATTCCCCTTCCTTCTCCCTCTCTGACATGTTCATCCTCAGCCTCTTCCATTGCCATAGTGAATCAGATCGCAAATGGAGGAACACCTCAACTTTCACCTGGGCAACCTATAGCATGGAGGACACAACACTGAATTCTGCAATTTCCAATAACCTTCCCACCCATCCCCCGACTAGATCTCTAGCCCGGCCTCCTCCCTTCCATTCCACTTAGTGACCCTTCCTTCCAGCTATCAACCAGATTCATTCCTCCCAACTAGGTCTTACCCACCACCTGTGTTTATCTATCACTACTTCACCATTGCATCCCTCTCTCCAACTAACCCCTCTCCCTGACTGTGGATCCGCCTGCCCCACCTCCATTCCTGTTATACCCAAAACATTGGCTTCTCCATCTCCTGATGCTGCCTAGCTTGCTGTGTTCTTCCAGCCTTCACCTTGTCTACTTTGGATTCCAGCGTCTGCAGTTTTTTTTGTCTCTAATTAAGGCTCACCCCAGCACTTATCCAGCTTTGATATTAACAGTTTCATACTCATGAGATTCTTTCAGCGATTTTCTACGTGACAAGTAGATCTTAAATTAATTTTATTCATCAAATCAGAACTCAACTCCTCTCCACTTTGTAGTTAAAGCCTTCTCCGTTGATCATGTTCAGCCTTTTATGTTTAAAATTGTTAATTTAATATTCATTCATTAGGTTAAACTCTCAGCACATTACTTTGTCAGTTCAATTATTGTACATTCTCTGAACTTCTCTCAGTTATCAAATTATGAACTTCAAAATAACTGAAACAACCTCAATAAAGGCATATTGCTCAAGGTCATTGCTCTTTCAATAAAGATTGTCACCAGTAAATATATGTAACATTCTCTTTTCCGTGTTTCATGAACAACAGCAATATTGCCTCTGTAGTGCTGTTCTTGGAAAATCAGAACAAAGATGGCTTTTTTCTCACATACATCAGAGGAGATTTACAAACTACTTGAAGGTGTAAACAATCTGGTACCTTTCCTATCATTCATGTCTTTGCAAATTTTCATCTCTGTATATCTTGTCCAAGTCACCTAGAAAATGTACTTCTTTCAGGTTTTCCTTACAACATGAATTATTGATCAAATTAAGTCATCACCTAATGAATAATAACTAAGTACATTTGCCACATCCGTTTTGCAGTCAAGATGTTCACCTCCACGAAAAAAAGAAAGAGTACCTACCACCCACTTTCATTGCTGGTAGTACAAGAGACATTTTCGGTCTGGTTGTCTTATTATGGCTAATAGCTGGGAGCAAAAGGTGATCCTGAAATACAAAGAGACATATGCTGTTACAACACATTCTGAAACAAATTGAAACTCATGCTCAACCCTGCAAGTTTTAAAACCTTGTCTTCTTTCAAACTAATTTTAACTGCAAATTAGTTTCTAAAACCAAATAAACTTTAAAAAATGTTTGACAAACAAAAACAAGTTCATTCTTCCAACCATCCATCCATCCAACCATCCAATTAAACTTGGAAGACTGAAAGATGTGAGCTTTTGTCTTTTTCCCTCAAACGCTATTAATTTAGTGGTTCAGAATCCTTATTGGGCTGTTCATAAGTTTTAAAAGAATAAAATTGCAAAATTGAAAAAATTTATCCCTTCTGTTTCCTTTTTCCTGAGAGTCCAATCTTGCTTTCCCACTTCTTAATCCTCTTTCTGTAACTTTAATATATTTTTTCTTGATTCTTGTTTAGATTGAATCATCAAAACATTAAAAAATGGATTGTGCGAAACAAAGGACAAGGCAATAAGTACAACATGGCTGTTCTACAATTTAGAATAAGACTAGATTACTTAAAACATGATGTAAATGCGCGTTTTCTCTTTTTGGGTTATATTATCCTACACCAGTGTCTTCAACGGTTTCTTGTGTTATGGACCAGACCAAACCCCCTCAAAATATATTAAGAAATAGTCTAGACCATAACATTTTTTTATTTTAAAGGTAAATGTAAGGTGCTATGTTCCAGATGCAGTTCAACTGGTCAAACTACTCAACACTAAGTGAAACACACTTAATTTTTACTCTACAGTTAAAATACAGACAAAGTAAAAATAAAATGTCTTAACTGTAACTCAAGTGAAATGCTTAATGAAATAACAGATATATTAACTGTGATTAATGAACTGTTTCAATTCATTAACATCCCATAAGCATACCCTTGGCAAGGGCAAATTCAGTTAAACAGATGTTTGCATGCAATTCTAGCAGGAGGAAGAGAACCCCAGCTTTTATATATAACAGAGAGAGGGGAATAAGAGCTTCCACATCCAGCTTCAAGATGCTAACAACTGCTTAAGTTAAAAATCCTGTTACTGTGGGAGCGCTTGATCCCACCCATTCAGGATGCTTCTAATGTTCCAACTTTAGAAAAGACTAAGGCGTCACAAGCTGTTTACTTTAATGGCTTTGGGCAGACTATGCACACCTCTATTTTAACCTTTCTTGACAACAAATACCAGGACCATACACCTCTTAAAGCCATAGTATTGTCTCACCTATAACCAAGGTCTAAGAGCACACAGACACATTTCCACTATCTTAGTGATTCTCAAGTTCATCAGATGTTGACCTGTTAAGTGAGTCCTAGACATTATCAGAAATGATGCAGCTGAATAGAAACACATGAGAAAAATAAATGATAGCAGGATAACCTTCAAGTGTTCAATAAAAGTAGTCAGCTATTTCCTCACCTGTGACAAGAGGGAAAGCTGACCCAAATTAACAAGTACTTCTGATATCTCTCTCCAAACATCATTGAACTAGTTTTTTTTGAGTGGACTAAAATTCACTTAGAAACCAAAAAACTCAGTCCAAGGTGCACTGGATAATGTGATATCTGTTATGACTTATCAGCTTTATTTTATAATGACTGATATATAAATGATAAAAGCTAAAATGATGTATCTAGTTACTTACATTATCAGATACCTGCAAACATTTTGAGTTAGAATCTGCTCTACAAGAACAGCTACACAATACATTTGAAGTAAAGAAAATTCAGAGAAAGCCAAATTACTTTACTGGGAGGACACTACTGGGAGGCTAAAGAAGTTGGAAAAGGTGTTGAATTGTTGATTTGAAGTAGTATTTTATTACTTAAATGTTTAGTTAAGACATCCTCTTTTACACCTAGCATCACCTTGCACATAATTGAAGCCAGTGACTGTATACATGTACATCATAATTATTGAAGGCTCTGAGATGGCAGAAAAAGGAAGAGGAATTATTAGAACCATGCAAGCTAATAAAGTGCTGAAATTAAGATTGCACAAGGCAGCCCATTTCCTAACATGAATGCATTATACAACAGAATCAAACGCCATGAATTATTTTTTGGGGGGGGGGGGGGGGCGCGCTATATGTGACAAAAATAAATTTTTAAAAAATCAAAGATTTAAGAAAAACTGATTCAAAAGCAAAAAAAGTCTAATCTTTCTTACATCAGGATAACTTCAACATTACTGCATGTTTCCCTTATGAAACATAGCACAGTAAATAAATTGTTTCAAATGTCAGTCATTCTCTCCTTTCACTCCAAAAGGAATGAAAAATATTATTTGTTACTAAGCAACGTAATAGTGGATTTCCACGCAACAATTTTTTAAAAACTTCTCATATTTTAACTATTGTTTGCCTTGCTGTTCCAGACTGTCTACATTCTTACAATACCCCTTGGAGTTATTTAACAAAGGTTGCCATAATGAAATGTCAATAATTTGGCTATACAGATCCTGATTGTGTGATTTAAAGCAGTTGTGTTGATCTCAGTAGAATTTTAGCATAATACAAGGATCTCACTGCCAGCTTTTCTTGAATTGGCTGAGAATTCCTTCAACACGTAACACTTCACATTTTTCACTCTTTTTGGGGTAGTTGAAGATCTAAGCATCATGCCTAAGTATATCAAATACACAAAGCACACAATGGGTGAGCAAGTAATCTCATGCAATATGCAATACCAATACATAGATTATAGCTCTTTCTAAAGAATGATAGATTGCCTGAACCAGTGTAGCCCTGTGACTTTTAATAGCTTTAACTGACAGAGCACGAAGAAGTGGCTCATATGCCAAATCAAAGTCTAATTGTTGCTCATTGCTGGACATAAATCAGTCTGTCAGTGAAGGTATGCGAATACATCAATGTTGGCCATTGCTTAATATATAAGGTAACCCTCTGTATGAGCAGAAAATGTGTTGCTGGTTAAAGCACAGCAGGTTAGGCAGCATCCAAGGAACAGGAAATTCGACGTTTCGGGCCAGAGCCCTTCATCAGGAATGAGGAGAGGGTGCCAGGCAGGCTAAGATAAAAGGTAGGGAGGAGGGACTTGGGGGAGGGGCAATGGAGATGTGATAGGTGGAAGGAGGTCAAGGTGAGGGTGATAGGTCGGAGTGGGGTGGGGGCGGAGAGGTCAGGAAGAGGATTGCAGGTTAGGAGGGCGGTGCTGAGTTCAAGGGAATCGACTGAGACAAGGTGGAGGGAGGGGAAATGAGGAAACTGGAGAAATCCGGGTTCATCCCTTGTGGCTGGAGGGTTCCCAGGCGGAAGATGAGGCGCTCTTCCTCCAACCGTCGTGTTGTTATGTTCTGGCGATGGAGGAGTCCATGGACCTGCATGTCTTCGGTGGAGTGGGAGGGAGAGTTAAAGTGTTGAGCCACGGGGCGGTTGGGTTGGTTGGTTCGGGCGTCCCAGAGGTGTTCCCTGAAGCGTTCTGCAAGTAGGTGGCCCGTCTCCCCAATATAGAGGAGGCCACATCGGGTGCATCGGATGCAATAGATGATGTGTGTGGAGGTGCAGGTGAACTTGTGGCGGATATGGAAGGATCCCTTGGGGCCTTGGAGTGAAGTAAAGGAGGAGGTGTGGGCGCAAGTTTTGCATTTCCTGCGGTTGCAGGGGAAGGTGCCGGGAGTGGAGGTTGGGTTGGTGGGGGGTGTGGACCTGACGAGGGAGTCACGAAGGGAGTGGTCTTTGCGGAACGCTGATTGGAGAGGGGAGGGAAATATATCCCTGGTGGTGGGGTCGTTTGGAGTTGGCGGAAATGACGGCGGATGATAAGCTGTATACGGAGGTTGGTGGGATGGTAGGTGAGAACCAGTGGGGTGTTGTCTTGGTGGCGGTTGGAGGGGCGGGGCTCAAGGGCGGAGGAGCAGGAAGTCGAGGAGATGCGGTGGAGGGCATCGTCGATCACGTCTGGGGGGAATCTGCGGTCCTTGAAGAAGGAGATCATCTGGGCTGTACGGTATTGGAACTGGTCCTCCTGGGAGCAGATGCGACGGAGACGAAGGAATTGGGAATATGGGATGGAGTTTTTACAGGGGGCAGGGTGGGAGGAGGTGTAGTCCAGGTAGCTGTGGGAGTCAGTCGGTTTATAGTAGATGTCTGTGTTGAGTCTGTCGCCCGAGATAGAAATGGAAAGGTCTAGGAAGGGAGGGAGGAGTCTGAGACAGTCCAGGTGAATTTGAGGTCGGGATGGAAGGTGTTGGTAAAGTTGATGAACTGTTCAACCTCCTCTTGGGAGCATGAGGCAGCGCCGATACAGTCATCGATGTAGCGGAGGAAAAGGTGGGGGGTGGTGCTAGTGTAGTTGCGGAAGATGGACTGTTCTACATATCCTACAAAGAGACAGGCATAGCTGGGGCCCATGCGGGTGCCCATGGCAACTCCTTTAGTTTGGAGGAAGTGGGAGAATTGGAAAGAGAAGTTATTCAGGGTGAGGACCAGTTCAGTCAGTCGAAGGAGGGTGTCAGTGGAAGGGTACTGGTTGGTGCGGCGGGAAAGGAAGAAGCGGAGGACTTTGAATTCTTCGTGATGGGGGATGGAGGTGTACAGGGACTGGATGTCCATCGTGAAGATAAGGCGTTGGGGACCGGGAAGCGAAAATCATGGAGGAGATGGAGGGCGTGGATGGTGTCCCGAACGTAGGTGGGGAGTTCTTGGACTAAAGGGGACAGAACCGTGTCGAGGTACGCGGAGATGAGTTCGGTGGGGCAGGAGCAGGCTGAGACAATGGGTTGGCCGGGGCAGTCAGGTTTGTGGAGTTTGGGCAGGAGGTCCTATTGCCTCCTCCTATTGCCACCTTGACCATGACCCCACCTCCCACCACCAAACCATCATCTCCCAGACCATCCATAACCTCATCACCGCCTCCTCCTATTGCCCCCTTGACCATGACCCCACCTCCCACCACCAAACCATCATCTCCCAGACCATCCATAACCTCAGGGGATCTCCCATCCAACCTCATAGTCCTCCTTCCTCTGTATGAGCATCCCTGGGCACTGTTATGGGGAAATAACAATGCCTGCAAGCTCTTCCAAAAAGAGCAAATGGTTATTGGCAATTTTGCACACCAGCTGGAAAAGGATGAAAATTGCCAAGTACTTAGCATATTTGGGGTTTCCTTCTGACGTGGCCAGAACGAAGAGTTAATCTTGCAAAGGGGTATTAGAAATGTGAAATTCACATCAACTTTCAGTTTTGAATGAATGAATGAATGTTTATCATGCTATAATTCACTTTTATCCAGTGAACCTATGTCATTCTAAAATTTATTGCGTACTTTGTCAAGTCTCACTTTGATCACCTGACCTTGGATACCACCAATTAACTTCCCACTCAATTACTCTCAGAATCAGGCTTCTGTTTTTCAGTCACGTGTCAACCTTTGGCCAACATATAACATGCAGCTTAGCGTCATGTTATCACTTCAGGTTTCACACGAACATAACATGAATCAGAATCCATCTGTGACACAACTGGTGAGCTGATCTCACTACCCTTGACAAAACGACAATAGTATTTGGGATTAAAGGGGGAGGGAAACATGGAAGTAAATCTCATGTACCCATTTCCTGTGCACAGGGCAAAATATATAAGCTTTATCAATGGCTCCTCTTGAGAGTTACTTTCTGTTTCTCAAAGGATATTTTTCATTCTCGTTAACCTTCCATATGAGTGTTGATGGACAAAATATTTGGACTCACACATAAGCAGAGCAAGAAAAGAATTATTGATACTCTCAATAGTTACCTTCAATATTTCTCCAAATATTCCTCAACAAACCCATTAAATTTAGTCACAATATACTTGGGAATGCACTAATTTTTTATATATCCCTATTAATAAATTAGCACAAGACAACAAGCATAAATTAGAATTTTCTTTTTCCCTAAAACAATGAACACATGCATCTTCACACCAAGCCATTGTCTGAATCACATCTCTATAGATTGATGAGGTCATGACCGAAGTGTTTCCAGTATGTATATTCTTGAAGGAGGATATTTTAATCAGCAAGTTCCTCCCACTTTTACGACGTCCCAGATGTCAATCTCAGATTTAAATCAATCAATTGATACAATGTTCAATACAACACCATTCAACAGAATTTTCCCTGCAGTAGTTCCTGAATAAATGCAGTCTTAATGTGGAGATACCATATCTATTTATTAATAATTGAGTAATAATGAATACTATCAATAAATTAATCATTTAAGTGTTTCCTATTTCTCCTGCTATGCACTACTTCCAGGAGTGAAGGTAAGGATTCAACTTGAGGTAAGTAAGAAACGTGTCTCAGCCACTCTCCTCCATGGTTCACAGCTCCTGCTCATGGGTCCTTTCTAAGATGGCAGTGGTGGAATAGGTAGTTTCTGGGCTGTGCCCAGAATTCATCCACTTTGGTTGCTTTTCTTTTACTGTACTTTTTATTTTCCCTCTTGATTTCATTTTTTTCTGTTTTTATTGGCAGAAGATGGAATAAAGGCATTTTGTCAGGGTCCATTTCATGATAGTTTTGGCCCTGCATCTGCCGCCCAGGAATCGTTTGGGCAGCTTTTACAACATCTTCTTTCCTGGGATTGGCAATGAAATTGGTTCTTGGGGTAGTTTCTGCAGAGCCTTGTGACATGGGATTCAAGCAGCCCGCTTGGACAGTGGGAGGAAATCGGAGCACCCGGAGGAAACCCATGCAGACACGGGGAGAATGTGCAAACTCCACACAGACAGTTGCCTGAGGCGGGAGTTGAACCCGGTCTCTGGTGCTGTGAGGCAGCAGTGCTTACCATTGTGCCACTGTGCCGCCCTTTTCAGATTTTTCTGCTTTCTTTTATTAATATACATGCTAAAATATTGCAACTTAAATACTTTTCATTTTTTTTTGTAAAATAAAAACAAATTACTATTTTATTCTAGTAATTCATTATATCAGAGGCTGAGAGATTTTTTTAAAAAACTACTAATAACCTTAATGTTCCTTTGTTCACAGGATTGGAAGTGTTTTCACTTAATTACAACCTCTCTCCTTCCCCCTCCTCCCCTTGCAGTTTTTCTCTTTCCCTCTACCCTTGCTCCTTCCCATTCTCCCCTTGCCCCAACACACTCAACTATCGCACTCCATCTTCCCCAAGGCCAATTGTGGTCCCCTCAGTTTCCTGAATGGAGTGGAATTTTGTTGAAAGGAGGGAAGAGAGATGGAGGAGGGAAAAGGACAAGACTACTCATAAGACAATTAGGGTTTCTAATTCTTGACTTTTTTCATTTGTTCTTTCTTGCTTTTGGCTGAAATAGAACTTTGATTGATTTTTACAATTAATCAACTTGTTCAAGTGTTTTTGATAATGAACTTAATGTAATGAATTGGGTATAATGGAAGAATCCTGCTTTTGGTTTTCGCCTTGTTGAAGTGCAATAATCATCTCAGGTACATGTTCTCCAAGAATGTGGAACAGCTCCCATCAGAGAGCTCCACACTCAACAATCTCGTTCTACGAAACCTTTACAGTGAATCCAAATGACTACGAACATTTCTTTTGTGGTATAGTAGCATGTAACCTATATATTGCATGCATTGTTATGTACAATTTGTATTTCAGAATTGAAGCAATGTCCTCTGGCATTTATTGACCTACATTCCATTTTTGAACAAATGTGCAAAAATTGGAGAGAATACTGCTCGAATGTGTAAATTAGTATTCCAGTTGTCTTTCTCCCTGTTAGTTATTTTATTGTCAAAGCTTTGTATGAGATTAGATTCTCATTATCTGCCTCTTAACTATGGCAAATATATTTATTCTGACAATGTGTCTTCAAATGTTGAGACATGTGCTACAGCATTAATACTGAGCATCAACTGCTAAATTAAACAGCTTGAGTCAGATCTGAACTTCTCACCAGTAATTTCCCACCTCCTCTAACTGGATGACTTAAACATTTTCCTTTTCAGATTGATGGCGCCTTTTGTTCATGGCACATGGAAATTTTGTCCTTTAACTATTATAATATAATTTGTTAAATTGGCATGGTCTTATTCAATGATAAGCAAGTAAAGTATTTTCATACTGCTCTGTAATCATGCAGCATTAATTTGGAGGTTGTTTAACAAAAAGCCCTTCTGTTGAAAAATAAGAAGTTGTGCTGTGTCCTAATTATGAATATCGATAGTCTAATATCTTTCAACATCGACTGAAATTTTACATATTTGAATTTAGAAGAACACAATGTAACCTTACTGAAACATATAAAATTCTTAAGGATTTTACAGGGTAGCTAGATAGAGGTTGATTTCCCCCAGGGAACGAGTCTAGGACCAGTGAGGATATCATCTCACAGTAAGGGGTCACCTAGTGAAGATGGAGATAAGAAGGGTTTTTTTTAAATCTCTCAGGCGGTGGCAAATTTGTGACAGCAGGGATCTTTCTAATGTTGATGCTCATCAGCTCAGCCACGTCAGCAGAGATGTTTCAGTGTCACAGCTGCTTCATATAAGTTCTGCAAAGCTGTTTCCATATGTGCACAAATTGTAAGCATTCAGTCTTTTGATTTTTGTCATTCAAAGCTGTTGGTTATTAAGATTACAGTAGCAGTCAGTTCAATCTAGGTTAACCCACTATATGAAGGGTGAGTGTTACAATTATCACTTGTATTCTCAAGAACAACCCCTATTGCTGGGTCGCTCAAGTTATTAACTTGTTTCAACTAAGTAATAATGTGCTAACTATGGTAAAAACATTCTATTTGATGAATGTGAAGAAGAGGAATGCCCCAATATTTGTGCAGCTCCAATCAATTTAAAATAACACTTTGCTTCTTTTATGGTAAACCAAAGCCTTGCTCACTGAAGTGACCATATCAGATTTTGTAATACAAAAGAACATGAGTTCTCACAGTCTTTCAACTAACAACTGTTCCCAACCAACAAGAAAACAAGAAAATATTGTGTGGTTACTTACATCCTCATTAGACATGGGACCTTGTTGTGCATAAATTGGCTGACACAATTCTCCACATTACAACAGTGGCCACATTGTCAAGTATTTGATTAGCTGTGAAGCATTTTGAGATGACCTTAAAACATATTCCTTTCTGGGGAGAACAGCTTCCATGATCTGAACTTCAATATTCCAGACAATTGTCTGTCTCTAAATGCAATATCATGGTCTATTCTTGGAAACCTAAACTGGCATTATCCCTTGCAGTTCCTACTACTTCTTATCATGTCACTGTGCCTTTGCTTGCCACTGCCCCACGCAGGCTCTGGTTCAAGAACTAAAGACCATCATTATGAACATATACAAAGAAATGCTCAAACACAACTATACAGGACAACTAATACAGAAATTGCTGGAGAAACTCAGCAGATTATGCAGCATCTGCGGACAGAAAACACAGTCAACGTTTCTAGCCCTGTGATCAATGAACTCGTAATATTAACTCCACTTTCTCTCTCTGCAGAAGTTCTCTACGCAGAATGGTGGTTGTGTGGAATGCATTACCTGTTGATAATAGAGTCAGAGACATTAGGCACATTTCAAGAACAAGCACATGGATGGCAGTAAATTGAGGGATGTGGAGGAAAGGTTGATCTTAGATTAAGATAACTGTTCACCAGAACATCATGGGTTGAAAGGCCTGTACTGTTCTATATCCAATGTAGATGCTGTCAGATCTGAGTTTCTACAGGAATTTCAGTTTTTGTTTCAGATCTTCAGAATCTGCACTTCTTTGTTTTATTTTAGGATAACAACAACATTGGAGCAAATAATCTTGGGAAAAGTGAATTTTCCAGTAAAAATATGTACGCAAGGTGACTGAATTCAGTTTCAAACAATACGCATTTTAAACTGTGAAATATTCTAACTTAGAGCAATTAGAATTTCCATCATTTTGTTTTCAATATAGGTACTTACATAATAAACTATTTTTTTTCATTGACAGTATGTAGGTCGGCATTCCAACAAGTTGAGCATTTTATGCCTGTGCTGAGGTGGTGAGGAGCTATCTTCTTGAACTGCTATAATCTGACAGTGTTTTCAAACAGAAAGTTGCAAGGTTTTGATTCAGTGATAATAAGGACTGGTGATATATTTCAAAGTCTGATTCATGTGATTTGGAAGGCAGCCTAGAAAGTGCTCAAATGTGCCTTTGCTTGTCTTTTCTGATGATAAAAAATTATGGAAGTCAAATAGCACAAAGAAAGAAAAAAAAAAGTGGAGACACATTGACTATATATTTATTTTTCAAATGATACACCACTGAGGTGCAGAACAGCCAAAAAACATCTTGCTTCCTTCTGTTTTTCTATATAAAGCTGACTGTAATTCAAAACAGGGCTCCAACTATCCAAATACAACAAATTGTTCATGGATGGCCATTGGTGAGATTTTTCAAATGAGGAGCGGAATTGTTTATTTCTGTTTTGGAATCAATGCCGATGTATTTGGTTGGCCCTTTGGCACATAAGTGACTACGATTAATTTATTCTAGGTTATGCTAATCTCAAAGCCAACTCAGTGGTCTGGCATCAAACTTAAGAGCAAGGACTTCAGGAATCAAACGTGCAAACATGGAAGACATCTAACTCCTTTTATCTGAGCCAGGAAATGCAATACAGCAAACTGAGTCACTATATTATCACTTGCATTCAACTAAATATTAAAATGAAAGAAAATTTTAATTGATGTTTCAGTGGCTGTGCAGCTACTGAAATCTGAATTGAACCAACACGTTTTCAAAATATCTTTGACTGATAACTTCCTGCGACTTACAGCATGTAATTCTATGCTTTCAGTAAAATTATTGGATTGTAGGAGCAAATTATTTTCAATAATGCAGCAAAAGACATTCGCAATAGGCAAAAGAAGAGATCACTCAGCCCACCAAGTCAATTCTACCATTTAATGAGATCATGGCTGATCTATCATTCAACGTCATTTACCTACTTTGATATACAGCTCTTTACATCTTAACACAATGAAATCTCTTGATCTTAAAAATTTTGAAGAACCCAACATCCACTTCCCTTTGGAAAACAGTTTTATATTTTCACTATATTGTGTAAGAAAAAGCACATTGTGATTTCACTTTGAATGATTTACTATAATTTCAAAACACTGTACTCCCTGCTTCTGGATTCCTCCTCCAGAGGACATGAATATTCTAATTCTGTTGAAATCTTTTAACCGCTTTTCATTTCTCCGTTGAATCGTGCTTTAATTCTCTAAACAGAAGGGAATGCAAGCTAAATTTATGCGGTTTGGTCTCTGTTGAATAACTCTGTATTCCCAGTATAATTTTGGTATATATCCTTTGTGAAGTCCAAAGACAGAAACTAAATGCAGTACTCCAGATAGAACTTAATCAGTGGTTTCAACAATTAACTATGATCTACTTCACTTACAAACCTTGCCCTCTTGAGATGAAGGCCAAGTGTTCGTTTGCATTTCTGCAATATTTTGATACCGGACCTCCAGCTTTAAGTGATGTATACTCGAACCTCCTATTTCTTGAATTTCTCCAGAGCTGAATATTAACACAACAAGAAGAAACTATTAAATCCCTCAGCCCAGTTCTAATATTCAACTGTATCATGGCCAATCTGTATATTCACTGGATCTACTTGTCCTTGTTGGATACCTTTAATATCTAAGCAAAAATCTGCCAACTTTTATCTAAAATCTTCAATGGATCCAATATCAAGATTTCTTTGAGGAATTAGCATGTTCCTCAATACTATTTCACCCATGTGAGTAAGCTCTTTCTGACATTACTATTGAACAACCTTGCTATTAAAGTAATGTTTTGACCAATTGATCTAGATCCTCCTACTTGACAATGTAGTTTTTCTCCATCTAAACTATTAAATCGTCTGAAGTATATTGATTAGATAATCATTTAGTCTTCTACATTTAAGAAAGTATATGCCTAATCCTCCAATGGGACATCAGAGCGTGGTCATGTCTGTCCTTTTCAAATTATATTCAAACTCAAGATTACATCTGTGGCCAATGGCAAACCAGTGAACCTTTTAGTGGTAGTGGTGGAAGATCTAGAACCTTGACAATCAATGACTGCTTACAATTAGAGCATTCTTTGAAAAATGGGACTTGTGATTCCATGGAAAAATTACTGCAAAGAAAGAGACCATTCAGTCCATCGTGCCTGCACATTCTCCTTATGTTCCCTTTAATCCTTACTATTAATTAATTTAAATCTTTCCCATCAATTCTGCCTAAGTCCTCTATTCGTACAATGCAATAAGGTCACCTCTCCGTTTCCTCTGTTCAAAAAAGCCCCGTAACCAATTCTATATGTCCTCATACCTTCAATTTGCAAGGCATGCCAACATTATTATAATCTTCTCTATAGTCTCTCTCTTACAATTATGTCCTTCCTGCTATATGGTGACCAGAAATGCACAAAAAACTATAGCTATGGCCAAACTAGTGTCTTACTCTGAGGGCACCTCATAAAAATGCATAAAATTCAATAGGATTGGACAGGGGCAGATGCAGGAAGGATGCTCTCAATGATCAAAAAGTCAAAACCCAGGGCGACAATCTTATGATAAAGCTAATAAGAGAAAGGTAAAGTCGTCTGAGTTCTATCGGACAATAGTGTTCCTCAATCAATAGAGAAGTGGCTGGTGGTGATTTAACCTGAGGTCACCACATCTCAGACAAGGAAGAGGTTGAGAAGGATGATCCATCACAGTAACCTCAGTGAATTGGCATCACTGTCTATTGCAGCTACATGATCCCGGTAAGCCATTTAGGACGGAGATGAGAATCTTTTCACCCATACAGTGGTGAGCTGCAGAATTCTCAGCCAGAGGAAATGCTGAGCACAAAATATTGAATACCTTCCAAAAAGATGTAGGTATTGTTCTTGTGGCTAAAGGAATCTAAAGATTTGCAAAGAAAGCAGGAACAGGTTAGAGTTGGATGATCGGCTATGATCATATTGAATGGCAGAGCATTTGGAGGGCCGAACGTGTAGTCCTGCTCCAATATTCTATGTTTCTATGTTAACAGTACTGTCTGAGTACTTCCATCTCAAGATAAACTGCTGCAATTCAAGAAAGCATCTTGCTGCCACCACCCATCTTAAAAGAAGTTACAGATTGGGAATATATGTTGCCCTCCCAGTTACATGCACATTTCATTAATGAACTGTGTAGGATCATGTTTGGTTAATACTAAGTTCAATTTTGTTGTTGTTAACTGTGCGTATTTTCAGACCAATTGGCTCCATTACACAGGGTTTGATGGAGGATCAATCATTAGCAACTGTTTCTACACTTTTAGTGCCATGTGTCGACCATTGATAGAGGTAACCCTATTTCTGCTCATGGTTCATTTGCCCAACATTTCAGGTCTCACTGCCTTTCTTAGCTCTACCAAGAAAATTCTGCTTATGATCAGAATTGGCAAAGTGCATGACTAGCAGAATCTTCCAGCTATGGCTTGTATATTAGCTGTAATATCAGAGATCAAATGGATGCCTTGAAGATCAATGTTGATGTTCTGGAAGGCAGTTGAATGAACTTATCTGCCATAAAATCATTAGAATAATTGAGATGAGCAGTAGAGGGTTATGGGAATCTGGTAGTAGTAGTAATTTCCTCAGACATGATGAGTATGTGTCCTTAGGAGAGCAGATATTTCACAAGCATTTTAATTAGAAATGGGTCAATGTGTCAAATACAGAATGTAGCCTTAGCTCTCTTTTCAACGTTTTCTCACTGTAATGAGACCAATATGAGGGAAAAATTCATTTTCCACATATCATTTTAAAGACCCATCCTTCAACCAAGTAAACAAATTAAATTGTTAGACAAGCAAAGCAAAAGTATGCACTGAGAATGGATAGAACAAAGGCTGTGCACACTACAGACTAAGAGAAAAATCTAAAATTCCCTGTGAGGAAGAACACATGGTTTTCATAAAATCCATGTAAAACAAATACAGCTGTCAACAGCAATTCATGGCATTCTTTTATTTTAACATTGGTCGCGTGCTCATCCTGAACCATCACTGTATCTCACTGGTAAGGAGGTTGTAAGTCTAGCAATAAAATAGATAAATAGATGCATTGTCTGCCTAAAGTAAACAACAAAACTAAGATAAAAAATTGCAAACATTTGCAATAATTTAAAATGTTCATAGCATAGAAACCCAGACGGCATTCATAATTGCTTATTTTGAAGATGAATAGTCATTTTGGAAGTGAGAAAAGGTTTATATATTTTGGAAGTTTTCTTATTTCTAATGCTGCAATGGTGACTACACAAACTGATTAAATGGGCATCTCTTTTTCTTATTCAATTCTGCTTGCAAAATAGGTTTTCTGCAGATGATAGCATGCTTTCACATACACCCAGGAGACTGACCGAACAAGGACATTAGCAAAACAGTTCTCGAGCTAACCATAATAAATACAACATTTTCTCTTTTCCAATTTCACCAACACAATGGTTTACTTTTCCTGAAACTTAAGTCTTTCTCTCTCTCTCCGACTCCATCTAGTTTTTTACCTCACTCTGACATTCATTTGTGACATATTCCACAGCCCAATATCACGAGCACTGGCCAAACTCCACCTTCTTCTGCAGCAGCAGGTTGTTTATTTACAGCGGACATCAGATCTGAACATAACCATGCAATAAGCTTATGAGAACTGCTGGGTAATGAGCTGGAACAGATAAACCTTATTAAATAACATTTCCTGACCCCAGAGACACTTCAGACATTGAAAAATCAACCGCTTTGATTAAGATCTATTTGATAATGGGGTCACACAGTCTTTTTAACTATAATAGGCATTATATTTATCTCTTCAGCTTCACAGGCTAGTATGTATTTGTCAAAGCACATCAGCTAATCAATTTTCATTTTGTGGCGAAAGATGAGGAATCAGGGTGAGCAAGAAATTGGAAATATTGGCCACAGAAGACAATCTGATTGCAGAAGTAGGCTTGGCTGGTCAACCTGGCCTGCATGTGATATTTTTTTTTGTAATTGGGCACAAATACAAAAAATTCACTGTTCCATAGCAGTCTCTGGAAATGGAAACTTATTTCCAGAAAGATTACAATCATTAGGAAGGTTGGGGTGGAAGAGTGGATGAGCCAATGCACAATTAATAAATTGTACTACAAGCACAAAACAACCACACAAGTCAAATCTTGTGCTATCAATTCAGTTGAGGTAATTAGTTTTCCATGTCAGTGTTCCATCTTGAACTGAAATTTATGGCAAACTTAATTCCAACAAAAAAGTAAATATGGCACCAAAGTAACTATCCCTGTTCCAAAATTATCACTAGTTTGAACAAAAGATAATAATTTTTCCAACTCTAAAGAATACAAGTAAAACTGACAGTTAGTTATTAATTGACCTAGGAATTCTGGTTAGTGACATTTTGAAGAATAAGACAACTCATTTATCCCTCTGCCCAACTAACAATATAACGCAGAAACTCAACAACTGCCCTGCATTTTTTTTTGACAAACTGAATGACTTTCAACTTTTAATCAAGTTGTTATAAATTCTTCAAAGAGCTGGCTCTAGCACAAGGGACCAAATAAAAATTACCATTGAAAATCTTCCACTTCAATTTGTTGCCAATGAAAGGTAGTTCTTGAATGAGCTTCCACTTAAAAACATTTCTTTAAGTGTATGAAAATACTTCAGCTGGAACGTGCAACATATCCAATGGTGATTTAAAGTAATGCTTCCAAAGTTTGCACTCTGAGATAGTAGGAATCTTCAGTATAGGTTGTTTTGCTACCTTGAGGAGAAAGTGAGGACTGCAGATGCAGGAAGTGAGGATTCCTGAAGAAGGGCTCATGCCCGAAACGTTGATTCTCCTCTCCTTGGATGCTGCCTGACCTGCTGCGCTTTTCCAGCAACACATTTTCAGCTGTTTGCTACCTTGAACCTGGATTATAATTTGCATAAATTATAATAGGCCTAACACTTATCCCGGGAGAATAAATGATTCTCTCTGGAGAATTATAATGTCAGAAACACAGGGGAGAATCTTGGGATCTTTCCCAATTTTTCATTGGATCTATGCTCCTACAATACCCAAAATGATTTATCAATGTTAAGAAATGGGGCTGCTGAAATTGACTTCAAGAAGTTTCAAACACACAAAATCTTCAGCAGGTTATAAGGGTAAACAGGCAATTGAATTTTTAACAACTTAAGGCCATTTTCTAAAATTGTAATTCAAAAGGGAAAGGCCACAATTTTTTCGTATCTCTGTACATTGCTTGTTTAAGCAAGTTGTCATCAATTAAATAACATATGAATCATGAGCCATGCACTAAAGGTCAACATAAATTCTGAATTCATTTTTAAAATTTTAATGGAATAAGTCTAGAGCCGCATCAAAAGCATTTTTGATATTAAATTCTTTCTGAAGAGGCTTTGTGTCACAAAGACCAATAGGGAGAAACTTGGATTGCAAACAACTATACTTATTTTAGGGGGACTTGACACATCACATGTGGAAAAATCATTTCCCCTTGTGGAAGCGTGAATGCCAGAAGACAAAATCTCCAAAATAAAGAAGTTGCACATGAGACAGTTTCATTTTCTTTTCATTTTCTCAGATTGTGGTCATTCTCAGAAAACCCTCACCATCAGGGGCTGGGTTCTTATGTACATTCAAGGGTGAAGTCGACAGATTTTTAATCAGTAAGGCAATCAAGTTTTATGGGAAAAAGGTGGGAAAGTAGGGTTCAGGGTTATCAGGATTAAACATGATCTCATTGAATAATGGAGCAACTTGATGGGTTGAATGGTCTACTACTATGCCTCTCTCTTATGGTCATAATCAGTGCCAGATTTGCAAGGTAAGTCCAGGAAGTGGCAGTTGGGATCTGTGCTACCATGATCAATAATATAGAACATAGAAAAATACAGCGCAGTACAGGCCCTTCGGCCCTCGATTTTGTGCCGATCCAAGCCCATCTAACCTACACTAGCCCACTTTCCTCCATATGCCTATCCAATGCCCGTTTAAATGTCCATAAAGAGGGAGAGTCCACCACTGCTACTGGCAGGGCATTCCATGAACTCACGACTCGCTGAGTAAAGAATCTACCCCTAACATCCGTCCTATACCTACCACCCCTTAATTTAAAGCTATGCCCCCTCGAAATGTCTGACTCCATACGTGGAAAAAGGTTCTCATGGTCAACCCTATCTAAACCCCTAATCATCTTGTACACCTCTATCAAGTCACCCCTAAACCTTCTTTTCTCCAATGAGAACAGCCCCAAGTGCCTCAGCCTTTCCTCATACAATCTTCCTACCATACCAGGCAACATCCTGGTAAACCTCCTCTGCACCCGTTCCAGTGCCTCCACATCCTTCCTATAGTATGGCAACGAAAATTGCACACAATACTCCAGATGAGGCCGCACCAGAGTCTTATACAACTGCAACATGACCTCAGGACTCCGGAACTCAATTCCTCTACCAATAAAAGCCAGTACGCCATATGCCTTCTTCACCGCACTAATTACCTGGGTGGCAACTTTCAGAGATCTGTGTACATGGACACCAAAATCCCTCCGCTCATCCACACTATCAAGTATCCGACCATTTGCCCAGTACTCCATCTTCTTGTTACTCTTACCAAAGTAAATCACTTCACACTTAGCGACATTGAACTCCACCGACTTTCGTATCATCCTCAAACTTGCTCACCCAACCTTCTAGCCCCTCCTCCAGGTCATTTATAAAAATGACAAACAGCAATGGTCCCAAAACAGATCCTTGCGGAACACCGCTGGTAACTGCACTCCAAGATGAACCTTGACCATCAACTACTACCCTCTGTCTTCTTCCAGCCAGCCAATTCCTAATCCAAATCTCCAACTCCCCCTCAATGCCATACCTCCGTATTTTTTGCAGTAGCCTACCATGGGGAATCTTATCAAACGCCTTACTAAAATCCAAATACACCGGCCCTTCACAAAACCATGCTGTCTATCCTTGATCACATTATTCCTATCCAGATGTTCATAAATCCTATCCCTTACAATTCTCTCTAAGACTTTGCCCACAACAGAGGTAAGACTCACCGGCCTATTGTTACTAGGGTTATCCCTACTCCCCTTCTTGAACAAGGGAACCACATTTGCTATCCTCCAGTCTTCTGGCACTATTCCTGTAGACAACGAGGACATAAAAATCAAGGCCAATGGCTCTGCAATCTCCTCCCTTGCTTCCCAGAGAATCCTAGGATAAATGCCATCAGGCCCAGGGGACTACATTCACCCTTTCCAGAATTTCCAACACCTCTTCCCTACATATCTCAAAGTCATCCATTCTAATTAATTGTGACTCAATATTCACATTGGCAACAATGTCCTGTTCCTGAGTGAATACTAACGAAAAGTATTCATTCAGTGTCTCCCCAATTTCTTCAACCTCCACACGCAACTTCCCACTACTATCCTTGACGGGACCTATTCCTACCCTAGTCATTCTTTTATTCTTGACATACCTATAGAAAGCCTTTGGTTTTTCCCTAATCCTACCAACCAAGGACTTTTCATGTCCCCTCCTTGCTGCTCTTAGCTTTCTTTAGATCCCTCCTGGCTACCTTCTAACTCTCAATCGTCCCAATTGAACCTTCACGCCTCATCTTTACATAGGCCGCTCTCTTCCCTTTAACAAAGGATTCCAATTCCTTATTAAACCACGGCTCCCTCACACGACTCTTTCCTCCCTGCCTGACAGGTACATACTTATCAAGGACACTCAGTAGTTGTTCCTTGAACAAGCTCCACATATTGATTGCACCCTTCCCTTGAAGCCTACTTTTCCAAGCCACGCATCCTCAATCATGCCTCACCGCATCATAATGTTCCTGCCCCCAGCTTTAACTCTTGCCCTGTAGTGCACACTTATCCCTCTCCATCACGAGAGTAAAAGTCACTGAATTGTGGTCACTGTCCCCAAAGTGCTCACCTACCTCCAATTCTAACACCTGGCCTGGTTCGTTACCAAGAACCAAATCCAGTATGGCCTCACCTCTTGTTGGCCTGTCTACATATTGTGTCAGGAAACCCTCCTGCACACATTGGACAAACACCGACCCATCTAACGTACTCGAGCTATAGCTTCCCCAGTCAATATCTGGAAAGTTAAAGTCCCCCATAACAACCACCCTATTACTTTCACTCTTCTCCTGAATCATTCTCGCAATCCTTTCTTCTACGTCTCTAGGACTATTAGGAGGCATGTAGAAAACTCCTAATAGGGTGACCTCACCTTTCCTATTTCTAACCTCAGCCCAAACTACGTCAGATGGCGAGTCTTCATCCATCGTCCTTTCCATCTTTGACAAGCAATGCCACACCTCCCCCTCTTTTAACCCCACCTCTGACCCTACTAAAACATTTAAACCCTGGAACCTGCAACAACCAATCTTGTCCCTGTTCTACCCATGTCTCCGTAATAGCCACAACATTGAATTCCCAAGTACCAACCCATGCTGCAAGTTCACCTACCTTATTTTGGATACTTCTCGCATTGAAGTATACACACTTCAAGCCACCTTCCTGTTTACAGGCACACTCCTTCGAGATTGATGCCTGGTTCCTATCCTCCCTACACTCCAGGTCCTGCACCCTATAACGACAGTCTAGCTTTCCATGCCCCTGCAGAGTTAGTTTAAACCCCCCCGAAAGAGCACTAGCAAACCTCCCCTCAAGGATACTGGTGCCCCTCAGGTTCAGGTGTAGACCATCCTGTTTATAGAGGTCCCACCTTCCCCAGAAAGAACCCCAGTTATCCTGAAATTGGAATCCCTCCCTCCTGCACCATCCCTGTAGTCACGCATTTAACTGCTCTCTCTCCCTATTCCTCGACTCTCTATCACGTGGCACGGGTAACAAACCAGAGACAACAGCTCTGTTTGTTCTAACTCTGAGCTTCCAACCTAGCTCCCTGAAAGCCTGCCTAACACCCTCATCCCTCTTCCTACCTATGTCGTTGGTGCCAATGTGGACCACTACTTCGGGCTGCTCCCCCTCCCCCTTAAGGATCCAGAAAACACGATCAGAGACATCAAGTACCCTTGCACCTGGGAGGCAACACACCAAATGTGAGTTTCTCTTGCCCCCACAAAACTGCCTATCTGTGCCCCGAACTATCAAGTCCCCAATAACTATTGCTCTGCTCTTCTCCACCCTTCCCTGCTGAGCAACGGGGATAGGCTCCGTGCCAGAGACCTGAACCCCACTGCTTACCCCTGGTAAGTCATCCCCCCCACAAGTATCCAAAATGGTATACTTGTTCTTGAGGGGAACGGCCGCAGGGGGTCTCTGCATTGGCTGCTTCCTCCCAGTCTCCCTCACTGTCACCCATCTGTCTACAATCTTTGGAGTTACTACTTCCCTAAAGCTCCGATCTATGACCCCCTCTGCCTCCCGAATGATCCTAAGCTCATCCAACTCCAGCTCCAGTTCCCTAACACGGTCTTGGAGGAGCTGGAGATGGGTGCACTTCCTGCAAGTGTAATCAACAGGGACGACCATGGCATCCCTCACCTCATAGATGTTGCAAGAGGAACATTGCACTGCCTTCACTGCCATCCCTCTAAAAGTAACCCTTAAAAAAAACTAGGTCTAAATACGAGAATAAGCAAATTGCAGCACTTACCTTCTTACCACAACGGGTCTTATTATTAGGTGAGAGGAGGAGGATGGGTGGGAGGCTCTACCCCTGTAGTGCCTCGGGTTCCTCTCCTGCGCGCCTTTATAGGAAAACAACTTACCCAGGTAAGCTTGCGCTACACCAGCTTCCGGGTCCGCTCCGCGCTTTTTAAAAAATAAATTCAAATTTAAACTATTAAACAAACGTCACCGACCCCTCAACCAGCCACTGCCAAATAGCCCTTACCTGCTCTGCTGAGAGAGTGAGCAATAACAGCCATCTGTATTTACATTTAACATAATAAAATGCCCCAAGACATTTCACAGATACGCAAGAAAGCAAAATTTCACACCAAACAACTAACAAATTAAGGTAGATGGCCAAAGATAGGTTTTAAACATCTTCCCTTTTTAAAAAAACTTCTTTCACAAAATGTGAGCATCACTGCCAAAGTCAACATCCTTATATGCCCTTGAATTGAGTGGCCCACATGAACATATCAGAAAACAGCGGACAGCTAACCATATTGTTGTCGATCTGAAGTTATAATAAGGTTAGTCCAGATACGCATGGTATTTCCTTCCTGAACAGACAGTGAACCAGATGGGATCTGCAACAATACATCATAATTTCATGGTGACCATCCTTGAGTCAAGTTTAATATATTCCAGATTTGGTAAATTGAATTAATATTCCACCATTTATACAGTCCCCAAAGCATCAGCCAGGCCTCTGGAGTACTACACAAATGGCATTTCCATTTTGCCAGAATCTACCCAGGTCTTAAATGATGGAAGAGGAGAGAAGCTTAGTAAACAATAGCAGAATTCAGGGCCATCAACGGTGAGGCGATTAAAATCAGGGAGGTTGAAGTGGCCAGAGATAGCTCAGCATACATATTATGGAGCATTGTGGAGCTGGAGGAGATTTTAGAGATCGGGAGAGGCAAGGCTGGGAAGAAATGTGAATGACAAAGTTCTTGGTATTGGTAAAAATTATTGCACACTTTGTTGCCTGGCAACCAGAAGACCTAGCAACTCTTTTCAAAAGTTAACAAAAAAAATCACAATCCAATTGGAATAATTTGTAGGATACTATTGCTAAAAGGTTGTGAACCAAATTTATACTTGCTATTCTGCTTCGCGATAAAGTCATTCTTTAACAAGAGCCTGGTGCACCGTCCATAAGGACCTGAGAAATTCTTCTGTCATTTGGTCAGAGGTGTGGCTGTCTTCATGACAAAAAAAGTCTCAGGATATTGTGAGTTTAAAAGGAATATGCTAGCAAAAGCAAAACACAGAATTAACATTGCATGACAAGGTCGAAGATGAAATTAAAAACCTCAAGATCACCTGACATCAATTCCCTAACTCACAAAGAAATATAGAATAGACAGTCTCTCAAGGAAACAACATAGGAATTACAGAGGAAGATCGATTATCTAAACGCCACGGGTGGGGAGTATTTTGTTCGGATAATCGAATGTTGGATAACACAGTTTAGCCAAGCATCGAGACCTTTCAATCTTGTTCAGATAATCGAAGTTCCTCTGTATAGAAGCTCACAAATAATGCAAAGAAATGTTCTTTACAGTTCCAGCTCATCGGTGCTTTTGTGACAATGCTGCTCCTTTAACAAGGTTATGTTACCCTTTGCTTTTTTCAAAAGGGGTTGTAAAAGGCAAAAGTTTGGATTCGGCCACTTTGATTATGGCTAACAGATACTGTCCAAGGCAACAATCAGGGAAAAGGCTTTTAGAACTTTTTTTTTTAAAAACACTTGCACAATGAAAGGAAAGCTACCTGTTCTCCCAGTTTGGGGATTTTTATTGTTTAATTTAGTTTCTCAGAGAAACAGCTGCAGTGGAAGAGGTTTCATGTTGTAGCAAACCTAGCTGATTCTCTCTGCCATCTCTCTCTCCTCTAAGAACTTGAGTTTGAATTTACCTTTTTACCAAGGGGTGTGTTTATGAGATGTTGCAGGAAATTGGGACAGCTCTTTGTTAAGTTGCAGGGGATATCATATCAGTTGAGTTTTCAAATAGTTGTTATTGGAAATTGTTTTCTTTTGCTTGTATTTCAGTTACAGACTAACAAATAAATCATATTTTGTTTAACACTGAGTGGTTTGACCAGCTGCATCATTCCTGGAATATCCACCTTACATCTGCTTAAAACAAAAGTTACGGTCTGGGCTACCACCTTGAAATGTTTTGAGGGTGTCTGGCCTAACACTTTAAATGACACAGCGCAAAGGAAGTATCTTCAAACGTGGACTGCTGTATTAAGGCGTAAAAAGTGAGGTCTGCAGATGCTGGGGATCAGAGCTGAAAATGTGTTGCTGGTTAAAGCACAGCAGGTTAGGCAACATCCAAGGAACAGGAAATTCGACGTTTCGGGCACATGCCCTTCATCAGGAACGAGCCTCATTCCTGAAGAAGGGCTCTGGCCCAAAACGTCGAATTTCCTGTTCCTTGGATGCTGCCTAACCTGCTGTGCTTTAACCAGCAACACATTTTCAGTGCTTTATTAAGGCAGCAGGCAATCCTTTTTTAAAAAAGGGCAACTGTGAAGAAAAAAAGCTGTTTAGATTAGATTACTTAGTGTGGAAACAGGCCCTTCGGCCCAACAAGTCCACACCGACCCGCCGAAGCGCAACCCACTCAAACCCCTACATATACCCCTTACCTAACACTACGGGCAATTTTAGCATGGCCAATTCACCTGACCCACACATCTTTGGACTGTGGGAGGAAACTGGAGCACCCGGAGGAAACCCACGCAGACACGGGGAGAACGTGCAAACTCCACACAGTCAGTCGCCTGAGTCGGGAATTGAACCCAGGTCCCTGGCGCTGTGAGGCAGCAGTGCTCACCACTGTGCCACCGTACCACACATTAAGCTACTGATTAAGATAACAGCTCATGGTGATGGAAATGGTAAATTAAAATGGACAGAAGATTGGTCAACTAATAAAAGAGAGGGTTCGGATAGGGAGTCAATTCCAGGAGGGCAACCTATGACAGGGATCAATGCTCGGGCAACAATTATTTAGAATATGTATTAATGACCTGGATGACGAAAGTGTACTAGAGCCAAGTTTGTGGTTGACACAAAAACGAGTTGGAAAAGCAAGTGCTGGAGATGACACAGAGTCTGCAGAGGGATATAGGCATGTTAAAGCAAGTCAGTAAAACCTGGTAGTTTCAAAAACTTGGCATATTATGTGGGAAAATGTGAGATTATGTATTTTGTAGGAAGAATAGAGGGGCTGATTCTTATTTAAATGGAGAAAGAACTCAAAAAGCTACAGAACAAGAACGATTCGAGTCCCCGTACATGAATCACAAAAAGTTAGTATCCAAAAATGGAAGGTGTAGTTAGTAAGTTTGCAGATGACACCAAAATTGGAGATGTAGTGGACAGCGAAGAAAGTTACCTCAGAGTACAACAACAGATGGACCAATGGGCTGAGAAGTGGCAGATGGAATTTAATTCAGATAAATGGGAGGTGCTGCATCTTGGGAAAGCAATCTTAGCAGGACTTATACACTTAATGCTAAGGTCCTAGGGAGTGTTGCTAAACAAAGAGACCTTGGAGTGCAGGTTCATAGTTCCTTGAAAGTAGAGTCGCAGGTAGGTAGGATAGTGAAGGCGCCATTTGGCATGCCTTCCTTCATTGGTCAGAGTATTGAATATAGGAGTTGGGAGGTCATGTTGTGACTGTACAGGACATTGGTTAGGCCATTTCTGGAATATTGCGTGCAATTTTGGTCTCCTTCCTATTGCAAGGCTGTTGTGAAAATTGAAAGGGTTCAGAATGAGGTGCATGGATAGGATAAATAGACAAAGTCTCTTTCCTGGGGTGGGAGAAGTCCAGAACTAATGGGCATAGGTTTAAGGTGAGAGTGGAAAGATATAAAAGGAACTAAGGGGCAACTTTTTCACGCAGAGGGTGTTGCATGTATGGAATGAGCTACCAGAGGAAGTGGTACCAGAGGTGGAGGCTGGTACAATTGCATTATTTAAAAGGCATCTGGATGGGTATGTGAACAGGAAGGGCTCAGAGGGATAAGAGCCAAGTGCTAGCAAATTAGACTCGATTAGGTTGGGATAACTGGTCGGCATGGAAGTCAGTAACCTCTGTCCGGGGATATCATTTCAGGAAATGCTTAGGGTAATGTCCTAGGTTCAATCATCTTCACCTGCTTCATTAATGGCATTCTTACCATTACAAAGTCAGAAGTGGCGAAGTTCATCGTTGTTGCAATATGTTCAGCACCATTTAGAACTCCTTACATACTAAGGCAACCCTGGTTGAAATGCAGCAAGATCATGGCGACATTCAGGCTTGGGCTGGCAAGGGACATCTAAAATTTATGCCACACAGTGGTGAATAATGACCAGCCCCAACAAGAGAGAATTGAACCATCGCCCCTTAACATCCAATAGCTTTACCTGAACTGAATTTTATACTGCCAACATTCTACAGATTAATGCTCACCAGAAGGTGAACTGGAACAGCTATATAAATTCTGTGATTCAAAGTGCACTGGCGAGGACGTCACTCCTGATTTCCCATAGTCTTAACAGACTACAGGGCCATACCTTCATGAGTGAGAGATAATTGGTGTTGGATTTAACTTGAGGGTCACTATGCTTCAGGCAAGGGAGAGGTCGAGAAGGAGAATCCTTCATGGTTACCTCAGTTGGTGCAGAAATTGAACCCATGTTACAAATCAGCCATCTAATCAACTGAGCTAAACTGACCTCATACCATCTGCAAGGTCCAAGTCAGCAATTTGGTGGAATACTCTCCAATTGTCTGGATTAGATCAATTCCAAAAGCATTTACGAAGCTCAACACCATCCTGCATCAGGAACAAAGCAGGCCACTCGACTGGTACCCATCCATAACCTTAAATATTCACTCCTTCCATCACTGATGTGTAATGGGTGCCTTCCACGTGATACATAGCAGTTGTTCATCAAGAATCCTTCAATTACATCTTTTGATTCATAACCTCTACCACCTGGAAGGACAAGGGCAGCAGATGCAAGGGAGCAAAACACTGGTTTGGCCAGAGATGTAAAATAAAAATCCTCACCATTCATCATTCAAGTGAAAAATATTAGCATGAAAATTAACAAAAAAAAACTGGTTTTCAGTCAGTTGCAGAAGAAATTTACTGCGAAATGGAGGAAATGGGAACTGATAAATTCAATAATTTCTAGAAATTTTCATGATTTAGGAGAAGATGAAAAGGGAAACAAATACAAAGCACTTGCGCAGGTCATTATTTTTCATCCACCCTACTCTAAAGTACAATAGTGCCACTAAAGACACAGAATGATAGGTATTTCAATGCAAGAACGTAGCTGCTCACAACAATGATGTTGAAGTGTCGATGTTGGACTGGGGTAGCAATCTGATGGAGTTTGTCCTTCCAAATAAACCTGTTGGACTGTAACCTAATGTCGTGCGATTTTTCTCTCTGCTAACATCAGCCAGAATTATTTGCTGCTGTATACCACAGCTTCATACCATGTTGTCATAAGTTTTCAAGAGATGTAAATTCCATCTGTCAGTTATAAACCCCAACACAACTTTTGTCTTTCCAAGTTAACATAAACTGCTCCTCCATTCCCTTGCAATTCTTTATGTAACATGTGCTGACAGTAATGATATGAAATTAACAGATTGTCACCCAATCTGAGACAAATGGAATAAAAATTCTTCTTCTGTAAAATTGCTTCTGATCAATGAAAAGATCTATTGATGTTTGAGATGTTTCGCATCGTAGTCTTTGATGAGACTGTTTCCAGGTATAAAAGGGACAAGACATAGACAGAAGTTCAAGATACACTTTAAGAGATTCAGGACAGTGTGCAGGTGAAATTTGTTTTGTAGATGCTTGGCGAGGCTATGATATTGATTACCAGAGTCAATTACTAAAGCATTATTTTGAAGTAAAATTGGAAAGAGCCCATATTGTGCATTCAGACAATTTGACACAATAATGCTATGTCAGTGTTTATGTTTCACATGTATCTGCTCCATCCCTCCATCAAACTGAGTTGTTACTCAAGATGGCGGCTCATGGCCAGTTTAAGTACAATGAGAGATGGTAAAAATCCTGGTCTTGCTAGCAATGCCAAAATACTGAGAAAGGAAAACATACACCTCATAAAATGGAAACTGGATACAAAACGTCACGTGATCTAACCAAGAACCAAGTTTAATATACTAACTGCTTTTCAACTCCATCCTCAAGAAATCAGTGCTTGGTTTTCCTTTTTATGGGCTCATTAATCTGTGTTCCTGCTTTTGATGATCTCTGTATCCCTATACATTAGCTAGAACAGGATTGGAAGAGGCTAAAAGTGGGAATGAAAGGGAAATAGGAACAGAGTGTTTCAATTGATTGATGCACAGGATACATTCCAAAGCACACTAATTTCCACATTCTGATTTCACTGTAATCCAACAAAGGTTTTCAAGAGATTATCAAGCCAACTTCACATGCCATTGACCTTGGAAAACTGCTGTCCACATAAGTAACACAAACACACCTTGGCTGCCTTCTCTCCCTCTCACTGTAAATGTTGGTTATGCTGAAAACGGCAGAATAACGATGCAGTCAGTAACTATGAGGTGAGCCCTTGCCCATTGTACTGATTCTGTTTACATTACCAGCAAGGCACCTGTCTAGCATTTACAAACTTTGAGGGCAGAGTTGTTAGAAAAAAAGGTTTCTTGTGCATGGTCTATTTTCCCAAAATTTGGACTGCCATCCTCACAGCCTCTTACAATTCTGCAGCACCATGCTCTAAACTACTCAACTAAAAAGTGGAGGGGTGCACAGTGAACAAAAGTAACTCAAACTGGTCACAGCTATACTTTCTGGTCAGGTTGCCCTCATCCATTTTTGGGATCATAGTGAAGTCATTGAAAAGTCAATATTTGTTCTTTTCTCTCACAACCCCATGCCATGTTTTAATATGAAGCAATTTCAAAGTGATTGGTTTCAGTTGTGTGATGTCATTCATAACTAAGAAGAGGTTTTTTAAAAACTGAATTTTTAAAATGTTTGAGAGAAACATTACTTTAAAATATTTACAACATGGCAAAGGCATCTTGGCTCAACCAGTATGATTACTAAAATGCCACCTTATACTATGTGCTACAATATGCAAGCGGGGCTTGAAGCCACATCGACTTTGAACATGAACAACTTTACTACCAACTGGATCAAGTGGAAATGCACAATGCCAGAAGATGAAACTGAACTGTATTTAAAATTATGCATACATTATTACATGCACAGCAAAGTATTCTCCTTTGTTAGGTGCTAAAACACAGTTGATACAGGAGGGATGGAATTCATTCTAAAAGTGAGGCATATAACTTGGACTGTTACTTTGATGCAGTTCTGACTGAGCAGCGCTGTACATGCTGCCCTTTTTGATTGAATATTAATACCAATATTGCAAACCACTCTCGGGTGTGCAATAAAAGATTCTGTGACACACTGAGAAAAAGACAGTTCTTCTGCTATCCAAAAAAAATGATACCTCATCTGATATTATGGTAAAACGTTATCTGGTCATGCTAAGGGAACTTACTGTGTGGAAATTTGCAGCTGTATATGCCTGTATTCCAATTGTAAGTACAATCAGAAGCACTTTTCACTGGCTGTAAAGCACTTTATGATGCAATCTCCTTCTTATACGAATAAAGGTAAAGTCGTCTAGTCCTACCAGAGCTTAGAGCTGCTTTTTCATTACAAAGTGATGAATGGTGGCAGTTAAACCAGAGGATCACCTCAAGTGAGGAGAGAGGATCAGCACAGTGGCCTGTGGCTTGGTGGGGATGGAGTTTAGAGGGGCACATGTAGACTCAATGGGGCTAAATGGCCTCTATCGGCACTGCAGAGATTTTGCGATTTTATTCCAGGAGACGTTGAGGAAGAGAGCTCTCATGGTAACATCTGCCAGTGAGTGAGCTGAACCCACCCTATTGGTGCCACTGCCAGCCGGGCATCCGGCCAACTGAGCAAACTGACCCCAAAAGCAGGCATCAAAACATCAGATCAGCATTGGTCAATGACGACAAAGTGGTCATCATGAAGTTGAATTTGGATCCCAGATTTCAAATAAACTTGCTTGATGTTTACTGAAAGGAAGAAATAATACTCTCTGAAGGGTTATAACAAAGATCATTTTACTTTCAACACCTTTAGGATCTTCATTTATTATCTAATTATGAATGTATTCAATAGATGACCAATATCAAAAGAAACTAAGTTGAATATATTTAATCTGGTGTTCAATATGTTAAGGAACAAAGCTTGAAAAATATCATGCAGGGGCTTTCAACGGGAGAAAGTAGGTGTAACAGCTTTTCATTTCATATTTTTTTAAGCGGAGAAATAATATTTTTTTGAGAAATGACGGCACTTTTTGGAGCTATTCAATCAACTCAGAAGGATTGGCGACATGGAGTTGAGCACGACAAAGACTCGGTTAGAGATACGCCTAAAATACAGATACCCTGATATGCAAAGGCATCTCACAAAGTTCCAGATTATAGTGCAGCTTTACAATTTAACACAAGCTGATTTGCAGTTGTCAGGATCTTCAGTTTTGGACTATTACTTCACAAGGAGTATCGAAAATTTAAACTTAAAGTTCAAACAGAGGTGTTCCTTCAGCGACTTGCATACTATGTGACCATCAACATCAGAGTGACCAGAAGCAGTTGTATGAGATGTTGTCACAGGTACAGATACTGTCATAGAATATAGAAGTGTACAGCACAGTACAGGTCCTTTGGCCCTCAATATTGTGCCAGCCTTTTATCCTACTCTACGATCAGACTAAACTACATACCCTTCACTGTACTACCTTCCGTGTGCCTTTCCAAGAGTCGCTTAAATGTCTCTACTGTATTTGACACTACACCACTGCTGGAACTGCATTCCACACACCCACTACTCTCAATGTAAAGGACCTACATCTGACATCTCTCCGAAACCTTCCTCCAGTCACCTTAAAATTATGCCTCTTGTGACAGATATTTCCGCCCTGGGAAAAAGTCTCTAACTATTCACTGTATCTATGCCTCTCATCATCTTATATACCTTTACCAAGTCACCTTGCTCCGATGAGAAAAGCCCCAGCTCCCTCAACCTTTTTTCATAAGACATGCCCTTTCCTCATAAGGCAGCATCCTGGTAAATCTCCTTTGCATCCTCTCTAAAGTTTCCACATCCTTTCTCTAACAAGATGACCAGAACGGAACACAAAATTCCCAGTGTGGTCTAACCAGAGTTTTATATAGCTGCAGCTTAACCTCGCAGCTCTTAAATCAATCCCCCGCTTATGAAAGCCAACTCACCCCAAACACCTTAACAACCCGATCAACCTGGGTGGCAATTCTGAGGGATCTTTGGACATGGACCTCAAGATCCCTCTGTTCCTCTACACTGCCAAGAAGACTGCCTTTAACCATGTATTCTGCATTAAAATTCAACCTTCCAAAAGTGAATCACTTTACGTTTTTCCAGGCTGAACTTCACCTGCCACTTCTCAGCCCAGTTCTGCATTCTGTCAATGTCCAGTTGCAATCTACAACTGCCCTCCACACTATCCACAATTCCACCAACCTTTGTGTCATCAGCAAACGTATTAAAACACCCTTCCACTTCCTTATCCAAGTCATTTATAAAATCATAAACTGCAGAACAGATCCCTGCAGAACACCACTGGTTACCGAGCTCCAGGCTAAATATTTTCCATCTACCACCAGCCTTTGTCTTCTACGGGTCAGCCAATTCTGTATCCATATAGCCATATTTCCCTGTATCCCATGCCTCCTTACTTTCTGAATGAGTCTACTATGGGGCACCTTATCAAATGCCTTCCTAAAATCCATGCACACCACATCCAGTGCTCTACCTTCATCAACGTGTTTTGTCACATCCTCAAAGAATTCAATAGAGCTTGTGAGGGATTACCTGTCCCTCACAAAGCCATGCTGACGATCTCTAATTAAATTATGGTTTTCCAAGTAATCATAAATCCTGTCTCTCAGAATCCTTGCCAATAGTTTGTCCACCACTGACATAAGACTGACTGGTCTGTAATTCCCAGGATTATCTCTGTTCCCATTCTTGAACAATGAAATAACATTTGCCACCCTCCAATCATCTGGCACAGTGAGGATGCAAAGATCATTGCCAAAGATGCAACAATTTCTTCCCTCGCTTCCCGTAGTAAGCTTGGGTATATCCTACTTGGCCCAGGGGATTTATCTATCATTATGTTTTTCAAAATTTTCAGCACATTCTCCTTCCCAACATTAACCTGTTTCAGCATTGGTCTGTTTCATGTTGTCCTTGCAAACATCAAGGTCTCTCTCACTAGTGAATACTGAAGTAAAGCATTCATTAAGGACCTCCCCTAATTCCTCCTACTCCAGACGCAAATTCCCTCTACCGTCCCTGATCAGCCCTATCCTCACTCTGGCCATCATTTTGTTCCTCACACAAGTGTAGAATGCCTTAGGATTTACATTCATCCAATCAACTAAAGCTGTTTTATGCCCTCTGCTAGCTCTCTTAAGTCCATTCTTCAATTCCTTCCTGGCTACCTTGTAAGCTTCTAAAGTCCTGTCAGATCCTTGCTGCCTCAACCTTAAATAAGCTTCCTTCTTCCTTTTGACTGCATGTTCCACATTCCTTGTCACCCAAGGTTCTTTCAACATACCATCCCTTTCTAGTCTCAGTGGGACAAACCTGTCCAGCACGACCAGCAAGTACTTCCTAAACAACCTCCAGATTTCTGTCGTGCACTTCTCTGAGAATATCTGTTCCCAATTTAGGCACCCGAGCTTTTGCCAATTAGTATTGTAATTCCCCCTCCCCCAATTAAATACTTTTAAATATTGTTTGCTCCCATCCCACTCCACGAATGTAATAAAAGGTCAGGGAGATGTGCTCACTATCACCAAAGCACTCTCCCACCGAAAGTTCAGACACCTGGCATGGTTCGTTGCTAAGTACCAAATCTGATATGACCTATCTACGTACTGCATCAGGAACTCTTCCTGGACACAACTGACAAAAACTGCTGCATCCAAACTGTTTGAAATAAGGAGGCTCCAATCAATATGAGGGAAGTTAGCATTACCCATGACAACAACCCTGTTACTTGTGCACCTTTTCAAAATCTGACTCCCAATCTGTTCCTTTGTGTCTCTATTGTTACTGGGAGGCCTGTAGAAAACTCCCAATAAAGTGACTGCTCCTTTCCCGCTTCTGACTTCCACCCATACTGACTCTTGCGACAACCCTACTCGACCACTTCCCTTTTGGCAAATGTTTTATTATCCTTGATCAGCAAGGCCACGCCTCCACCTCTTTTACCTCCCCCCTACCCCCTCCTCCCCGCCATTCCTTTGGAAAAATCGAAACCCTGGAACATCCAACAACCATTCCTATCCCTGTGATATCCAAGTCTCTGTAACAGCCACAACATCACAGTTCCAAATACTGATCCATGCTCTGAGTTCGTCAACCTTATTCATGATACTGTTTGCATTAAATGAGACACACTTCAACCCATTACACTGACTGCACCTTTGCTCTATCAAATGTCTATCCCTCCTTACAGACTCACTGCACACTGTATCTGGCTGTCCGCTACCTACTCCATCTTCGTCCCCCAAACACATGGCTGTCATTTCCACTGTAAATGGACTTTGATCACAATTATTTTCCTCTTCAAAAACACAATTTTGTATTTAGTTATGCATGCAAATAATTCGTATCCAAGCAGTTTCCTCTTCCACAGTGCCTTTACAATCATAAGTATACACACCATCCAAAAAACGTTATTTCCTCATTCTAGAAAAGAAACTTACCGCTCTGAACCCCTCCTCTTCGGACTTTTCTAAAGATTGCCCATTATTTCAGATTTATTTTCCAACAGACAAAACCTTCTATCAATCAACCAAGCCTGCATCCACCTCCCAGGGTCCAATTAATATCAGACTAGCCTGCTCCTTTCAAGCATGCAATCCAAGCTATTGTATATGAATTACTTGATGAAGAACTGATTCATATTGTCATCTACAGACCTTGTGTGAAAGGATAAACTTCAACAATATTTGAGGAGTAAAAATAATCAAACTGTCCATCCAGACTTCACTGAGGTTGCTGTTCATGTGCCAACAAAGGTTGAAGTGATTAAGTTGCAGGGTAGAAAGAGCTCACCACCAAAAACAATATTTTACCAAGGCGGCTCTCTGTTTTATTTATCACAAACAACATAAAAAAATCACAAATACGTTTTACAGTTGGCAGAAAATAACCAGATGTTGACATGTGAAACACTTGTTGTGCTTTTACGTCAATCTGGTGTTCTTCAGCTGGTATGGCATCAAAGGTGCTTTTAAAGGATGCACAGCTCACTGAATCAAAAAAGACACACTGTTTTAGAATGTTGTTCTCTCTCACAGGCTTTACCTCATTCAATACAAATAACATGCATAAAAATGTTGACATTGCCAACAGGTGAAGGCAATCTCAAGGTTGAATTCTCTTTCACCTTTGCAATGTAATGATTCATTTTTAAGAAATGTTATAACAAATGTTTCATAGTCCAATTTACTTAACTACCATAAATATAGGTGCAAGATGGCTTTAATGATAAAATGCTGTTCAGCAGCAATGTGATATTTGGAGTGAAGCAATACCCTTGTGCCCACTGTTACGAATTTTCAATATTTGCTTGCTCTCGAGGATCTGATAGCGTAGCGGTATTATCAACAGGGAGTGCAATATATTTTCACCACCCCCAAATTCTACTGTTCCTGTACACCTCCAAGAAACACAGTGAGGTTGGAGGAAATATTCAGATATAGAGCTTGGTGTGTGCAGTGGACATGGGGAATGGGAAGGAGGATTGTGTTGGGGGTAAAGGAGTCCAAAAAATATTTGTAAAAAATCATCTTTTTTAGTTCTGAGAATTGAGGAACAAAGTTAGCTTACATTGTCTAGACTCTTCACACAGTGAGTAAAGAACCCAAACATAATAGAATCAGTGAAAAATGAATTGCACTCATATACTGTAGGGAAAAAAAACTAGTTAATTTCTTTTGGCCCAGCAAAAGTTTACTTATCTTTATATCATCATCACCAACTTTTACACAATTAATTAGAATTATTCACAAGTGACAAATTCACACAGTAGAACAAACCTCACTTAACAGAATAACCACAGTGGTGTGACAACACAAAAAATCACAACAGGCGGAGCAAGAAAAGCATTAACCTGATTTTTGGCAATTATTTAAATCATCACACCTTGTGCAGTGTTCTCAGTGTTGTGGGAGGCTGACTGCCTCGTGTTTTCTACTGGATAATTTAATCTATTACACCCAAAGCTATTAATGATGCAACACAGTTTCAGCAATTAAGATCATTATTGTTTTTTCCTCACCATCTCATCACAGACTCCTACGTCAAAATAAGTTATTTTGTAGCAATTACTAATATTTCATAGCAACAGAACTAATTGGTGTTGCATGTTGCTTTAGTAACCATCATTCTCCACTTAAAATAAATCCTGGGCATGTTCAACAAAACCTACAGCCACCATCAGAAAGTTCTACCACAAAGGAAACCACACTGGAAATGCCCTTTCTCGTCTAATGATATTTATTGTTAGTGCAGGTAATAGGCATTTTCTCTCTCTCATTTTACGTGCTCAAAAATCTGGCACGTAACTAAATAGAGACTACAAAAGTTTCTTGCTCTGTTTCACTAATCTTTTGAAGTCACAAATAATCAAATTAATGGTATAGGGGAACCTCGATCAAGCAAAGGATGCAGGCGGGCAGAATTTCATTCAGTTAATCATATTCCAGATAACTAAATGCCGGATAACATAGGTTAGCCGAGCATTGGGACCTTGCAATCTAGCCAGATAATCCGACATTCGGATAATTGAATGCCGTATAATCGAGGTTCCTCTGTACATCAGAGCACTGAAGTTCTTAAAATGAGAGCGACTTTAAGAAACTCATTCATAAGATGTGGACACCACTGGCCAGGTCAATATTTATTGTCCATCTCTAATCGCCCAGAGGGTAGTCAACAATCATTCACATTGATGACCAGACAAGAACAGCAGTTTCCTTCCCTAACGGACATTAGTGAATCCAGGTGGGTTTTTCCGACAGTCAGTGGAATAACACAGGAGAGACACCAACCTTCATTCCGACTACAGTAGCAATCACTCCAGCCTAAACAAAGCCCAACAGATCTGACAACCTGCCATTCAGAATGAGGGAGTGAGGAAGGCTAAGACCAAGTAATGGTCCAAATCCTGTGTGATTCAATGCTTCTCTTAATTTCCTTTCACTTCAAGTCACAATTTTCAGGAATTCAACCACATATTTAAGTGCAAACACTTTACACATCAATGACCGACAAGTCACAGTCTGTTCCTCAATTCAATGAGATGACGGCTGATCTGATAATCCTCACCTCCACTTTTCTGTTTTTCCCCCCATAACCCTTATTTTCCTTACAGTTTAAACAAAAATCTATGTTAATCTCAAATATACTCTACATCCGTCTACGGTAAAGAATTGCACAGTTTCACTACTCTCAGTGAACACATTCCTTCTCGTATCAGTCTTAAACAGATAACCCCTTATTCTGAGCTTCTGACTTTTGGTCCGAGGCTCTCCAGTAAGGGCAAAACAACCTCTCCACATCTGCCCGTCAAGTCTGCTAACAACCCTGTATTCAATAAGATCACCTATCATTCTTCTAAATACCCATGAATATAGGCCCAATCAACTTAACCACTGCTCAAAAGACAGACCCTCCATTCCTGGTATCAACCTAATAACTCTTCTTAAGAAAGCAAATCTTAGCAGGACTTTAACACTTAATGGTAAGGTCCTAGGGAGTGTTGTTGAACATTGGAGTGCAGGTTCAAAGCTCCTTGAAAGTGGAGTCGCAGGTAGATAGGATAGTGAAGGCGGCATTTGATATGCTTTCTTTTATTGGTCAGAGTATTGAGTACAGGAGTTGGGAGGTCAAGTTGTGGCTATACAGGACATTGGTTTGGCCACTGTTGGAATATTGCATGCAATTCTGGTCTCCTTTCTATCGGAAAGATGTTGTGAAACTGGAAAGGGTTCAGAAATGGGTTAAGGATGTTGCCAGGGTTGGACAATTTGAGCTATAAGGAGAGGCTGAACAGGCTGGTGCTGTTTTCCCTAAAGCGTCGGAGGCTAAGGGATGACCTTTTAGAGATTTACAAAATTATGTGGGGCATGGATAGGGTAAATAGACATAATCTTCTCTCTGGGGCCGGGGAGTCCAGAACTAGAGGGCATAGGTTTAGGGTGAGAGGGAAAAGATATAAAAGAGACCTAAGGGGCAACTTTTTCACACAGAGGGTGGTATGAGTCTGGAATGAGCTGCCAGAGGAAGTGGCGGAGGCTGGTACAATTTCAACATTTAAGAGACATTTGGATGGTTATATGAATAGGAAGGGTTGGAGGGATATGGGCAGGTGGGACTAGATTGGGTTGGGATATCTGGTTGGCATGGACGGGTTGAACCGAAGTTTCCATGCTGTACACCTCTATGACTGCATTGAATGGCAGTATCCAGGCCTATGAGCCCCCCTGTTTCCCAGCACCAGGCCAGTCATCCTTCTTTATCAATTCCTCTTTCATCTTCATCTTTTTCTTCTTCTTGGTGGCAATTTCAAAAGGGGACAGGATGAGGTGGCCCAGGGCAGCTGGCAGTGAGTGTGGGAAAAAGCAGCTCAGGGTGGCTGGCGGTGACAGCAGGAGCAGGCAGCCCATGTTTACAGCAGCAGCAGGAACAGGCTGCAAGGACAAGCAGCCCAGCTCAGCAGCAGGGGTGAGGCGGAACTTCATGAGGAGTGAGTCCAGCATGGCAGGTGCTTATGGACAATGGTTTTGAACTGTTAACAATTCTTTTTTTCTCTACTTTTTACTAAGGAGGACTGTAACGTTTAATATTTTAAACTTTGTTTTCCTTATTTTTCTGCTTTGTAACTAAAATTCTGTATCTTGGTAGCTTTGTACCTAAGACGGCGCTTTAAGTGACAACTTATAAACTTTTCACTGTACTCTTGAGGAAATGTGACAATAAACGTAACTTAATTCTTTGTTTAAATAAGGGAGCCAAACCGTTCATGGCATTTCAACTATGGTCTGACTAGCGACTCGTATATTTTCATTAAAATTTCCCGACTTCTGCATTCTTTGAAATAAAGGCCAACATTCTATTTTCTTTCCCTATTATCTAATGACTTGGATATTAGCTTTCAGTGATTCACGCATAAAGAAACCCAAATCCCTCCGCTCTGATTTATTATAGTCGTTTAAGTTCAGTAAAAAGCTTTGGCTGCAAGCAGTACAGGAAAAACATGGCAAGAAAGGACATACAGATCATAGGATGCTTAGTCAGGCATACAAGGTTACATTGCATAGGACATGCGCAAAGCAAGATCAACATTATTTGAAGTTAGAGAGCCTTTTCATTCGTGTAATGACTGCAGGGAAGACGCCATTCTTGAATCTGCTTGTGTGTGTGTGTGTGTGTGTTCGTTCGAGCCTCTGTAGCTTCTGCCTGACAGAGTAGATTGCAGGAGAGTACTACCGACATGGGAGAGGGTCTAAGATGATGTTGACAGCCTTTCTGCGGCAATGAGAAGTGTAAATGGAGTCCATGGATGGGAGGTTGGCTTCCATGATGGTCTGGGTTGTTCTCACAACCTTCTTTAGTTCCTTACCATCTTGGGCAGAGCAGTTGCTGTACCAAGTCATTATGCACCCAGACAGTATGCTTTCCATGGTGCATCTGTAAAAGTTGATGAGAGTCCATATGGACATGTCAAATTTCCTAAGCTGCCTGAGGTAGAAGGGGCATTGCTGCGCCTTCTTGACCTCCGCATCCATGTGGGAATACAGTAGGAGGCTGAGAATGCATCCTTGAGGATGCGCCAACGTTGAGGGTTATCATGGAGGAGATGCAGTTATCTAACTTCACTGAGTGCAGTCTGTGGGTCAGGAAGCTTGCAGTTTGCAGCGGGCAGAACTGAGATCTAGGTCTCGGAGTTTTGAGATTAATCTGGAGGGAATTATACTGTTGAAGGCAGAGCAATAGTCAATGATTAGGGTTCTGAGGTACGTGCCCTTGTTGTCTAGATATTCCAGGGATGAGTGCAAGGCTAGGGAAATGGCATCTGCCGTGGACCTATTATATTAGTTGGCAAAGTGCAGGGGATCGAGGCAGGCTGGGATGCTCGAGTTGCTGTGGGCCATGAGCAGCCTTTCAAAGAACTTGATGATTATGAAGGGCAGAGCCACTGGGCGGTATTCATTAAGGTACATTGCATGTGCTTTCTTTGGTACTGGGATATGGTGGTCTTATTGAAGCAGGTGGGAACTTTGGCTTGTAGAAGGGAGAGGTTGAAGACGTCAGTGAATACCTTCACCAGTTGCCCCGCACAGGATCTGAGTGCATTGCCAGGGACTCCATCGCGGCCCGTTGCTTTCTTTTGGTTGAACTCAAGAAGGATCTGATGTCTGCAGCAGTGACAGTGGGACAGGTGCTTCCAGGCTGTCAAGGCAGGTGATACCACGCCGCTGGCATTCTGCTCGAACCAAGCATAGAAAGCATTCATCGCATCAAAGAGGCATGTGTTTTTGTCTGCTATCTTGCTCTGCTTCATTTTGTATGGCAGTATGTTGTGTAGGCCTTGCCATAGGCAGGTGTCTGCATGGTTGGTTTGGGCCTCTATGTTGTCCGGTACTGTCTCTTGGCATCTGATGGCTTTGCGGAGGTCATATCTGGATTTTCTGAATACGTCTAGGTTGTCTGACTGAATGCTGCAAGCCTGGTCTTCAGGAAACAGTAGATTTCCTAGTTGGGGAATATCCGGATTAACTTTGGCACGTAGTCCTCCGTGCTTTTGCTAATATAGTCCGTGATGGTGGTGGCATATTCATCTGCGGTCTTCTGTGGAGTACTTGAACGTGGTCCAGTCCACCGATTCCAAGCAGTCCTGGAGACACTCCTAACCTGCTTTGGATCGGCATTGTACTACTTTCTGAGAAGGATCCTCCCGTTTCTATTTCCAAGCCAGGATGAAGACCACAACATTGTGATCTGATTTTCCGAAATGTGTACGGGGGATGAAGCTGGGGAAACTCAGCAGGTCTGGCAGCATCTAATCAGAGAGAAACAGGATGAACATTTTGGCTTCAGTATGACTCTTCTTTAGAACCAGAGTTATTGCTAAACTCAAAACAATGGTGGTGTAGCAGTGGTCCAGGATGTTCAGTTCTCTAGTGGACAGAAAACATGTTGGTGGTACAGGTAGACAACCATTTATCCGAAAACCCAAAATCTGAAAAGCTCCCAAATCCAAAGGTTTTTTGTGAAGTTTTTTCTCATTAACAAGGTTGTTTGGCGTGCAAACAGTTAACCCAAGTCGACACGGGGAGATGTAGCCAAGCACTGGCAGGCATCAATTTTGTTTCAGAGCCTGTTTTGCTCAATGAGTCTGCTCCTCTGGTAAGATTTTTGAAAATTTCACCAAACTCTCACTTATTCTGAAATTCGAAAAATTCTAAATTTCAAAGATCAGCTGGTCCCGAGCATTTCAGATAAAGAATTGTGCACCTGTATTTTGATAGCACCTTCTTAAGGTTGGCCTGGTTGAAATCACTGGCCACAATGAACACAGCCTCAGGAAATTTTGTTTCCAGAGCATTTGTGATATGTAGATTTCATCAACGGCATTTTGCACATCCACCTGGGATGGTATGTGGATGGCTGTCAGGATGGTGGAGGTGAACCCAAGTAGCAAATAGTAGGGACAGCATTTTACTGTAAGGTATTGTAGTCCAGAGAGCAGTGGCTCACCAGGGTCGCCGAGTCTAAGCATTAAGTGGTATTTATTGGGAAGGTGTAGCTTTCTGCTTTTCTCAATTTCAATAACATACAGCACCTGTATTCTTCCTACCAATGTGCAAAATCTCACACTTTCCTGTATTTAATTTTATCTGCAGTTATTTCTCTACTCGCTTAACAAGTCTATATCCTTCATCAGCCTCTGTTGTCCTCATCACATGCCTCCTCACTTATTATTGCATCATCCACAAATATTATGCATTCATTTGCCTCATTATACATTCATATGCATCATCCAAGTCATTAACATATATCTTGGGGAGGCAATGCTGCAATGCTATTATCGCTAGACTGTTCATCCAAAAACACAAATAAGGTTCTGGGAACCCAGGTTCGAATCCTATCATGGCAGACAATGCAATCAAATCCAATAAAAATCTGAAATTAAGATGATGACCATTTCTGGGAAAAGACCATGCGCCTCACTAATCTCCTTTATGGAAGGAAACTGCCATCCTTCCTTTTTCTAGCCTACATATGATTCCAGACCCACAACAATGTCTGTCTTTGCAAAAACTGCCTAGCCAGCGATGCCTACATCCCTTGAATTTTAAAAAATGTATAATTGTAGCTCCAGCACTGATCCCTGTGGCATTCCACTCATTACTGGTTGCCACCCTGAGAATGTCCTCTCCTCATACCAAATTTGTTTTTCATTAGTTAGCTAATTGTGCATTCGCACAAGTATACTACCTCAGAAACTATGGATTCAAATTATTAAGTAGCCTAATGCACAATACTTTTTCAAAAGGCTTCTGAAAGTCCAAATATATTAAAATCAACTGCTTTCTCCTGTATCTACTCAATACTGTGCATGCTGGACTTCTGAAACAAATGCAGAGAATGCTGGGGAAACTCAGCAGGTCTGGCAGCATCTAATTAGAGAGAAACAGGATGAACATTTTGGCTTCAGTACGACTCTTCTTCAGAACCAGAATTCATGCTAAACTCAAAACATTAACTCTGTTTTTCTCACCACAGATGCTGCCAGACCTGTTGAGTTTCTCCAGCATTCTTTGTTTTTGTTCCCCTGTATTTATCCTGCGTGTTACATCTTCAAAGAATTCTAGTAAATTTGCCAGGCAGGATTTCCCCTTCAAACGCCATGCTGACTCAATGTGATCATATTAGGTATTTCCAAATGCTCTGCAATTTCATCCTTTACAATGGACTCTAACATTTTCCCAATAACAGTTGTTAACCAACATATATTATGATACAGTAACACACAATTCCATGGTTTGAGCACTCACTTCTTATTCCTGCTATTCTATTTTGTCCAATCAAATCCACTGTTGCCAGTAGCTAAACAGACTTTAGCTTATGTGCAGTCATTTTTGCAACCGCACAGGAAGGTTGTGGTTTGTGCCCACTATTTGTCAGCTCCATATACCAGTGGCTACCCGATACTATAATAACGTAATTCTGTGTTGCATGGAGTAAAATCTAACTGATGAGATATGAAATTGTGGCCCATATGACTCCTCAGGAGGAAATGAAAGAGAATCCCCACCACCCCACACGTTGTATATACGAACAAATCTAGTTGGTAAGAAACAAGCAGATATCAAAAAGGTCAAGAATACTTTTTCCTGGAGATAAAACATGGTTACCACATTCCATTTTTTATACTTATAATATCAACAATCATGAGAATGGGAAGGAACAGAGGTCACACAAAACAGAAACATTCCTCACAAAACCTCAATGGTCTGACAAAGGAAATCACTGTTCTGTCTTGAATAGCAAAGAAGCATCTGTTAAACCTTTAAAACAATTGTCAGGACATCTACTGCCATGTAGTCCAAATGCTGAAGATTATAGAGATTGCTTTCAGCAAGAGATTTATATTAAAGGAAGTGGACTGACCTTTCAAAAACAAAAAAGGAGGCATTTTGAAGGTTATTTCATCAGTGGAATAGAAGGAATTTCCAGTTGTTTTGGGGGAAGGAGCAGGATAAGGGGAAGACAATGAAACAAGAGGAAGAAGAATTTAATCTTACATGCAGAACTGAGGGTATGAAGCTTTATTTGCAACTGAACAATCAAAGATTAACAAATGTTTAAATTTGTTTTTAAGTTTATTTACCTAAATCTCACGTGAATTTCAATTTAGAAAGGAAGGTGGTTCATTTGAAAACAATTAAAAATGGTTACGTTTTCAAATTTCCTTGCATATTAACTCAACTTCTCATTGCTCTCATCGAGAGGGTTCTGAACAAACAAATTTCTTAAAACAATTCCATTAAGGCATTTGAGCCTTTCTTAATGCACAGTTTAGCTGGAATTGATAAATTTTATTGACTTCAGTAAATATTACCAGCACATTAAATGAGTACTCTTAAAACTCAGCTGAAAGCATTATTGATTTTTGTCTCCTGATTTGGGAATATCAACTGAGGTAGACTTGAAGATTATGCAGAGCTCAGTTATAATTACATTTATTTGGACCATCAACCTACAGCTCAGCAAGCAAACCTACACCCTAAACCTCAACCTGAGTTACAAACCTTGCGAAAACCTATGGGCACAACACGCTACAACTGTCCCGAAGATGGGAAAGGAATGCCATCGAGAGAGTTCCACCCACGAACAACTGTACTTCCTGCATGAATGTTTAAGAAAACAGGTACTGGCAAAAATGTCTCCAATATAAACCGCCGATAAAAACACCTCAAGCCAGAAATTTAACAGAACAAAACGGCTGCAGAATGCTCCGAGAATTAATCAATGACGCCCACCAGACTCCGAAAATACAACCGAGAAATTGCGCACCAAAAACTGTTATTCAAACAAGCAACAAATCAAGAATGGACAGACGCGGTAGAACGAGCCATAAATACCAAACAACGACAAACACAGATAAAGAAAAATCAGGACCTGAAGAAAAAACTTGACAAATGAGGGCGGCACGGTGGCACAGTGGTTAGCACTGCTGCCTCACAGCGCCAGGGACCTGGGTTCAATTCCCGTGTCAGGCGACTGACTGTGTGGAGTTTGCACGTTCTCCCCGTGTCTGTGTGGGTTTCCTCCCACAGTCCAAAGATGTGCGGGTCAGGTGAATTGGCCATGCTAAATTGCCCGTAGTGTTAGGTAAGGGGTATATGTAGGGGTATGGGTCGGTTGCGCTTCAGCGGGTCGGTGTGGACTTGTTGGGCTGAAGGGCCTGTTTCCACACTAAGTAATCTAATCTAAAAAAAAACTCATGAAAAAAGACAAAACTGATAACACAGGGGCATGGATAAAGAACTTATCAGACTGGACCCTATCAGACACAGAAGAAGCAGTACTAGTCAAAGGATTAAATTTCAATTACCGAGACGCTGACAAGAAGGATTTCCTAGTGGTATTAGAAACCACATTGAAGGAGAACAACCTCATGGAAGAAACACAACAAACTATCAGACCGACAGTTGTATCTATTCTGAGCCTAAAAAGGGAAGGAAACAAATTGAACACACAAGAAAAGAAAGCCCTAGAAAACCTCAAAAAAAAAACATAAACACCGGTATATTACCTGCAGACAAAGGTCAGCTCACAGTCATTCTGAACAGAAGGGACACAGAGAAAGCCAATGCACTACTCGCAGACACCAACACCTACCGACAGGTGGCGCTAGACCTGACCCTACAACTAAGAAACAAAATTACATATCTCCTAAGGAAATTACACAATTCCGGACAATTAAACAAGACGGAATTCCAGAAAGTGAAACCTTACAGGACCAACACCCCACGATTCTACGGACTACCAAAAATCCATAAACCAGGAGCCCCACCTCAGACCTATAGTCTCACTACCCGGAACACCAACTTACAGACTGGCCGAAGAACTACACGCGAGACTGAAGTACGTAGTAGAAGAGTCACAGCACTCCTTCCACTCCACCCAGGAATTCCTAAAAATCATCAAAAACACCAAAATTGAGGAAGACGAAGCAATGATCTCATTCGACGTAACAGCACTGTTCACCTCCATCAACATTGACCTAGCAAAGCAAATGCTCGCCACACTTTTAGAACAGACCATCACACACACACCAACCACCATCAATCACATAACCAACGAAAACATCATGAAGCTAGTGGACCTGTGCCTCACCACCCACTTCACTTTCAACAACATAGTCTACAAACAAACCAACGGCACACCAATCTCCGCTATCAGGATTCATAGCAGAAGCGGTAATGCAAAGGCTAGAACAAACAGCCCAACCAACCAACCAAACCAAAAATCTGGGTTCGCTACGTAGATGACACCTTTGTCATCACAAAACAAGATAGAAGAGACATTTAACATCATCAACAACACCATCACAGGCATAAACTTCACCAAGGAGGAAGAAACTGACAACAAACTCACATTTCTGGACGTCACAGTAGAAAGAAAGGACCAGGGAGAATTACAAACCTGCGTATACAGAAAACCGACAAACACTGACCAAATACTCAACTATATCAGCAACCGTCCGAACACACACAAACCAAGCTGTATCAGAACACTATTCCAAAGAGCCACCACACACTGCAGCACAGACGAACTTCGAAAAACAGAGGAGAACCACCTATACGATGTATTCAAGAAGAATGGATACTCAAAAAACAGTGCGCAGATTCCTCAAGAACAAACCACGACAAGCAGACCAAACACAGCCAGAAACACTAACCACCTTACCATATATCAAAAAAGTTTCAGAAATGACAGCCAGACTACTAAGACCTCTTGGAATCCTAGTAGCACACAAACCCACCAACACTCTCAAACAAAAACTAACAAACTTAAAAGATGCAGTACAACCCATGGACAAAACCAACATCATCTATAAAATTCCATGCAAGGACTGCCACAAACACTACGTAGGACAAACAGGAAGAAAGTTAGCTACCAGGATACATGAACACCAGCTAGCCACAAAAAGACATGACCTCCTCTCCCTCATAGCCCTACACACGGATGAAAAAAAAACCATTTCGACTGGGACAATACATCTATCCTGGGAGAGGCTAAGCAAACACATGCCAAAGAATTCCTAGAGGCCTGGTACTCCAACCACAACGCCATAAACAAGCACTCAGATCGAGATGCCATCTATCAACCCCTCAGAAAATGAACAGGAAATGACATCACCACAAACCCCAGGAACCCCATCCAGGAGAAAGATATAAATAGAAAGTAGGAGACAACAGCTTTGCTTCACTTGGAGGTCGCCACTGATGGTGTTACCTAGCCAGGTAATGAAACATCTGGATATCAAACCTACAGCTCAATGAGCAAATCTCCACCCTAAGTCTCCTGGATGTCAACAAAAAAATCTGCATCGCATGTTGCTTTCAATTGTAATTTAAGCAGTTCAGGAATTAGATTTTAAATTGTGCATAAGAGAAAGTCTATCACTTTTGGCATATTAATGTGTTCTAAAATTGTCCAACTACCCAAACATTATTTGAGAGGTTTTGCAGTTAAACTAGCCAATTACAATGCCAGCAAGTATAAAATCTATTGCAGCTTTTTTTTTCACTGTCAAAAAATATGAATGACAAAGATGGCACTTTTTTTTTACAAAATATTTCCTCATTAATGAGTGACAATAATACCAGATCTATAGAATATTCTGCCAATAACTGTTTTCAGAAATTATCTTGCTCATGTGAATTTAAGGTCTAAGGGCAGCAGAATTGTCAAATCCTTATTAGTTTGGAAAGGACCATTTACAATATTACAAACATTGCAGGCTAATTTGATGTTTCACAAGTCTTCTCACACATTTCTATAATTCTGCGCCTAAAGTAAGCTGGAATTCTCACGAGGCAGTTACAGTAAAAACTCTGGGAGGAATAATGACCAACGTCTCACTACTAAACCAATTGTTTCAATATGCTAACAATTAAGTTCAATGCTGCTGTTAAAAATAATTAATGTAAACATACATACCCAACACATTAATTAATTTAAAAAATCACTAGGAAGCCCCGTGTATTTGCTTACTTTGGTGACTGGCCCTTGTGCTCCCAATCAACAAACAGCACCAGCTCTGAAAACAATGATAAGCATTTCCAACAATCAATAGTTCACTTGTTTGGCATGGGTCCTACCCAATTTCTCTTAACATAGTTTAGTTTATTTTTGTAAGCACTTAAAGTCATTATACTGTTCAGATATAGGAGAAAGAAAATCAGACCCTTGTGCATGTCTGGGCTCACTGTGGACCTTTTCTCACTCAATCTGTATCCTGAAAAGTAAGACCTGCCAAGATCAACATTATTTGAATGCCAATCCTGGGAGCGGCAAATGTGTTTGACTTTCTTTAAAGCAAATAGTACCCTGGATATTATTTTTCTTAGCAGTGAGTGGCATGTTACATCAGTTCCACATTGAACTTGTTTTCAGACTGAATTTGTCTTTTATTTATATTTTTTGTACAACATTACAAAACGTACCATCATGAATCAAAGAGCTACTGAGCACCACAATAAAGGAAAAGCCTCCATGTATTTTCTTTTTGATAAGAACCTATTAATCCCATCAAATATAAACATGTTGCTTCTAAGGCTAGAATTAATTTAACCGATCCCTTCAATTAATGTGTACTTCTGCGGCTCATATAAATATGTGCACTTAAAGTATGTAGCATAAGTATATAACTAAATTCCGCTAGCCCAGAACTTTAACTGTTGCTTTGCAACTTTGCAGGATGCACAAGGAACACACTTGCAAATCAGTCTCAAGTGTTTTCGAAAGCAGGATCACTAAAGAAAATCACAGAATTGAACTACTTGTCCCAATGAATCAAAAGACCTAAACCTTAAGCCCCAGTCCAGGACTTCAAATAAAACAATAAGTTAAGTTGAATAGGATCCTGCATTGTCAAAAGCACATCCTTCAAATGATACACTCCCCAAGATTCATTTGTTTTCTTATTGTAGTTCAGGTGAATAGTAAGTGAAACTATCGTTTCAAGAGGGACAAAAAATTATTTTCTCAGTATTACAGGAGAAAAACAGTGGCAAATATATTATTTAAAAGTGTAAATCATACATCTTGTGGCAATTGCAGAAGTACAGTTAAACAATAAGCTAGCAAGTTGCTTTTCAAGTTGCCCTCATCTTGCAGAGCAGCAAGATGCTGGTATCTCACCAAGGATTCAGCATTAGAATGCATGGAAGGTGGTCAAACAGTTGAACTCTCATGCTAGATACCTTCTTAAACCCAGCACAATGGGAAGATATAGCTGTTCCAGGATTTTTTTTTAAGAAACAGCATGCTATATTTTGTTTGTGTAAAGACACTCTCTGGATCTGAAAAACATTTTGCCAGTAAAGAATCTCAATCAACTTGATTTTAATTATTGCAGTAGATTTAGAATAATTTAAAACAAAATTCTTTTCCATCTCCATTTCAGTCACAATTTCTCTTTGCCACTCTTTGTTTATCCCTGATATGCACTTGTTGATTAAAACTCTATCTACCTTGCTAACGGTCAGAGTTATTTGTGACAAGGCCATTCTATTAATCTAATCCATGCTGATTTTACTCAGTATTCCAATATTCAAGAATTATATAAAGATTAATTGTATTGGATATTTCAAGGAAGAAATAGCTTTAGCCCTAACCCTTGGCAAACACCTTCAGAACTTCTGGCAAAACATGAACTCTGCTCTTCTCTCTGCAGTTGCTGCCATACCTTTTGAGTTTCTCCTGCATTTTCAATATGGGTTTCAAATCTCCATCATCTACAGTTGTTTGTTTTTTATTCAAATGAAACCGATCACTGCAAATACTTCAACACAAACAAGCTACTAGTTTCAGGTCAAATAACTAAGTCTACTAAATGATCTTCAATAACTTAACAAGAAACCATCATAATTGTTATATGCAAAGTTATATTTGAGAGATCAATCATGGGCTACCTGAATCATTAAAAGGTAAACATTGTCAGCTTGGTGGAAGCAGACATGATTGATGATATCCAAAAGAAAATGGATGGGCACTCAAAGGAAAGGAATATGCAGAGCTACAGAAGTAGAGCAGGGCAATGAAGCTGTCAATCTAATGGGAGAAAATGACCCCTTCCTGTGTCTTACTGTCATCATCTTCACCTCCACTCAAAATTTCATGAAGGCCCAATTCTCTGATTCAGTCAAATGTGTCACATCTTTTGGCAAAAACTAATGTGGAACTTCAGGCCAAAGTTGAACCAGTTGTAGCTGTGCACAGGACTACCAGCATTTCAATGTATTAAGAACTGTACTACAGTAAAGCATGTTCAATGGTACCATGTAGATGAGATAAAATTTGCATGTGAAGAAGAGATGCCTGGTAAAGAGACATATTTCTGATTGCCCATTTAAAAAAACACATTTGACAACCAAATCTTAGACAATATCAAGTTACAACTGTAAAATTAAATGCAGAAATTTTCAATCAAGGATGAGTATGTGATGAATACTGTCTATGCATTCCTTCAACCGAAGGGATGATGGCCGAGTAATATTATTACTCGGCTATTAACCTGGAGACCCAGGTAATGATATGGGCACCCGTTTGAAACCTGCCAAGACAGATGGTGGAATTTGAATTCAATAAAAATCTGGAATTAGGTCACTAATGATAACCATGAAACCACCAGCCATTGTTAGAGAAAAAAAAATATGGTTCACTCATGTCCTTTGGGGAAAGAAACTGCCGTCCTTAGCTGGTCTGGCTATGTGTGTCTCCAGACCCACAGCAATGTGGTTGACTCTCAACTGGCCGTGGGCGACAAATGCTGGCCTGGCCATAACAACAGAAATCATTACTCAAAGCCAACATGATAATATTTGTTAACTTTGCTTCAAAACTTGACTTATAATGTAATTCCTGTTCTGACTGGCCCACCTAAGAACGCACCTCAGAGCAGACTTCATCCCTCATATCAACATCTGCAAACACAAGTTCAGCATAGCTGCAAATTCAAAACTGATAGAACCAGGTGAATCTAAACAGACAGTTAAGGAAGAGCAAATGGTGGCATTGGAAGAAAGGAGGTCAATTCCCAGATGATCAAGGGCAATCTGTTATTCGCAGAACAATTCCTACAATACTCATTAGCTGTCGTCAAACCAGATAGCCAAGATCAGCAATTGTATATCATCTGTTACAAAAGTTACTACGCCAACAAGATAATGAACATATGGATACTTTAAGACAACCTTGCGATTGCTTCCTTGTTGTGGTTCTGTTCACCGAACTGGCAGTTTTTGTTGCAAACGTTTCGTTCCCTTTCTAGGTGACATCCTCAGTGCTTGGGAGCCTCCTGTGAAGCGCTTCTGTGATGTTTCCTCTAGCATTTACAGTGGTTTGTCTCTGCCGCTTCCAATTGTCAGTTGCTGTCCGCTGCAATGGCCGGTATATTGGGTCCAGGTCGATGTGTTTGTTGATAGAATCTGTGGATGAGTGCCATGCCTCTAGGAATTCCTTGGCTGTTCTCGGTTTGGCTTGCCCTATAATAGTAGTGTTGTCCCAGTCGAATTCATGTTGTTTGTCATCTGCGTGTGTGGCTACTAAGGATAGCTGGTCGTGTCGTTTCGTGGCTAGTTGGTGTTCTTGGATGCGGGTTGTTAGTTGTCTTCCTGTTTGTCCTATGTAGTGTTTTGTACAGTCCTTGCATGGGATTTTGTAAACCACGTTGGTTTTGCTCATGCTGGGTATCGGGTCCTTTGTCCTGGTGAGTTGTTGTCTGAGAGTGGCTGTTGGTTTGTGTGTTGGTATGAGTCCCAGTGGTCGCAGCAGTATGGCTGTCAGTTCGGAAATGCTCCTGATGTATGGTAGTGTGACCAGTCCTTTGGGTTGCGGCATGTCCTCATTCCGTTGTCTCTCCCTTAGGCATCTGTTGATGAAATTGCGCGGGTATCTGTTTTTGGTGAATACCTTGTATAGGTGTTCTTCTTCCTCTTTTTTGCAGATCTGGTGTGCTGCAGTGTATTGTGGCCCTTTTGAATGATGTCCTGATGCAACTTAGTTTGTGTGGTTGCTTTCATAGTTCAGGACTTGGTCTGTGTGTGGGGCTTTCCTGTATACCTTCATGCTGAATTCTCCGTTCAGTGTTCTCTGTACCATCACGTCAAGGAATGGGAGCTGGTTGTCCTTTTCTTCCTCTCTCGTGAATCGGATTCCTGTGAGTGTGGCGTTGATGATCCGGTGTGTGTTCTCTATTTCTGTGTTTTTAATGATTACAAAGGTGTCGTCCACATATCTGACCCAGAGTTTGGGTTTTATTTGCGGTAAGACTGTTTGTTCTAACCTTTGCATTACTGCTTCTGCTATGAGTCCAGAGATCAGTGAGCCCATGGGTGTTCCGTTGATTTGTTCGTATATCTGGTTGTTGAATGTGAAGTGTGTTGTGAGGCACAGGTCCAGTAGTTTAAGTATGCCGTCTTTGTTAATAGGTTCTGTTGTCTGTTCTGTATGTCCAGTAGGTTGGATATTGTTTCTCTGGCTAGGGTTTTGTCGATAGAGTTGAAAGGACCCGATAACCAGCTTGAGCAAAACCAACGTACTGTACAAAATCCCATGCAAGGACTGCACAAAACACTACATAGGACAAACAGGAAGACAGCTAACAATCCGCATCCATGAACACCAACTAGCCACGAAACGGCACGACCAGATATCCTTAGTAGCCACACACGCAGATGACAAACAACATGAATTCGACTGGGACAACACTAGTGTGGAGGAGGGTCAACTGGAAAAGAATAACACCAGTATGGACTCATTTAAGTTGTCTGCATAGTTTTTCTGCTGTAGAATCAATGTGATTTTTTTTTAACAGAGAAGCAATCCTCAGTTATCTCGATTACAGATAAGAATAAAAGCTACAACATTTTACAAAAAAAATTACATACAAGTATAAAATATACAGAAAATGAACGAGGGAAGGCAGGAAATGATAAACTGTTCATTCTATTTCTCCCAGTAGCTGCTGACATTCCCCTCAAGCCTTGCTCCTGAAACATATGGATAGTGAAAAAAAAACCCACCCGAAGACATATTTTCTCTTTTATCCTTTCAATCCTGATTCTAAATCATATGAATTCTGAGGGCAAAGTCAGAGCAGCATGTATGCAACACGTGACAGGAGCATAATAGATCAACTCAAGCATGAAATATTCAACAGCTGTATCAGAAAGCAAAAGCAGCAATGGAGGAGCAAAGGAAGCCTTTGAGAAGAGGACTGGGTTCAACTTAAGGAAGGTAAAAGAATAAACTGAAAGCCAACGTCACAAACACTTAATCAAAGTGCAGTCAGTGCTATGACATTGACAAATAAGGAACACTACCCCATGAGAAGTCAAAATTACTGAGTAACTTGGTTTATCTCTGTACTCTGTGATGGATTTAAAAGAAAAGCAGGAGTGCTACATTGCGTTGTAGGCAAAGTCACCTTTCGATGATCGTGTCATTTATTTGACTTAGTTGCAAGAGCTCACTATGCACCAACCAGCAACTATTTTTTTCTTATTCAAGGGGCTACACTTCCAAAAGAGCTTATTTGACTGTGAAGTACTCTAGAATATCCTAAATCCATAAGGTGCAATGATAAGTCCTCCTTTCTTAAATTTCAAATCAGTCCTGATCCTGATTTTCAGCTATGGAATAATTGTTATTGGTTAAGAGTCTGATGACAGGAAAAATAAGCAAAACATTGCCTTACTAGAAATGAAATTGTACAATTTAAGAAGAAAAATATCATCAGTAAGCATGTGCAACAAAGCAAATGTGAATGAGAAAATAAAAAGTGAGGTCAAGGATGCTGCCAAAAACTGACAAATTTCACTTTGCCTTAGGAACCACGAGGCAAATCAGTCTTGTTTGTTCAGAGCACACACTTGGACCTTACAAATCACAATATATTTGCCAACTAATGATTAATGAGGGACAAGAGGAATGATATTTAGCTGAAGGCTTATCTCACAGTCCTAGAAGGACACCCATGAACTTGAATTCACTCTTAGCATCACTTTTACTTAACCTGTTACACTCCAGTCTCCGCACTATATTCTTTCCATTCAATGTCTGCAGTGACCAAATGAATATCACATTTTCTCTTTTAGGTACTCATGTCAGTTTACACTTGGGTGTCCTTCAAGAATGCAGGCAATTTCAAGTAGAATCATCTGGAGACCAGCACAAATTGCAGGATGCTTTGAATATAATTTTGTAAACCTCTGACAAAAAAACAAGAAGCATCGTACAGATGGTTCTGAATTATTCCTCCTTACTGGCTTGTGTTTTCCTCTGTTCATTTAGCTACTGTACTGATCAGAGCTGAAAATGTGTTGCTGGAAAAGCGTAGCTGGTCAGGCAGCATCCAAGAAGCAGGAAAATCGACATTTCGGGCATGAGCCCTTCTTCAGGACTTCAGCTACTGTACTGATGCCAATTTTAATCAACAATAACCAATCAGAACAGAGATGGGTTTGCTGAATTTTATACATACAAAAATTGTAGCAGAAATAATATGTTTTAACATTTTTCCATTTGACCGTAGTCCCATTACATTCACTGTCATGATAAATTAAGCCTATTAATGTTGCATGCTTTATATTAGATTGAATACAACATTTAAGTTGAAAACAGCTTCTCTTCAGTTGATAATATTTTATTGGATCATTTAAAGAGTTTTCTGGGCAAAGTGGAAAGTTAAGAACAGTTCCAAATCTATTCCTTACACTGGCCTCAATGAGAAAGCATTGTTAACTGCTTTCCAGCTTAAGTGCATTTCAAGATGTAAACAAAAAGCAGACAACAGTGCACATCTGCTGACCTTCATTAAGTATTGAAAAATGAACAGAACCTCTTTATTTGGATTACCAAAGGTTGCCTGCAACTCTGAAATGTCCTGGTAAAATTCTAACTGATTGCCAAGCCAAATACAGTCAAACTATATCTGTAAAGTTTCACAACACCTTCAGGTATTTCATGACCAAATGGTCTTGATTTAGCCTCAGGTCTGATGTTTTGCTCTCAGATCCTTAATTCTCACTTCTTTTCATCAAATATGGTGCTTTCTCTCTCACCTTGCTCCCTCTTTCTTCGAGGTCTTTCTCTTCTTTCTTATATTGTGCTCAGTGTCTCACTTCCTCACTTTAGTCACTGGTCTTGGCTACATTACTTTCATTTTTATTAGGTCTTATGACAATATATGCACTCTCCCACTGCCTGTGATCATTATGTTTTGTATGAAAACAGGTGGGCCTTTGCTTAGTCTGAGAGTGTGAATCTAATGAATCAGTTGCAATTGAGTTTAAAAACTCAAGATTATTTGTTCTTGTATATCTATACTGAACTAAAAAGTATCACACATTCATGTATGCCCCCATACACATGAAGATTGGACACAAGTAAAAGTATTACGTTTTTTTGTCCAAAATCACACAATACCAGGTTATAGTACAACAGGTTTATTAGGAGACACTAGCTTTCAGAGTGCTGCACCTTCATCAGGACAACCACCTGATGAAGGAGCAGTGCTCTGAAAGCTAGTGTTAACAAATAAACCTGTTGGACTATAACTTGATGTTGTGTGATGTTTAACTTGGTACACCCCAATCCAACTCCAGCATATCCAAATCATGACTACTTGTTAAAAAACTTATTCATTCATGGGAGGTAGGCAACCAGCAGTACATCCCTAATGCCCAGAGGGCAGTTGAGAGTCAATCACATTGCTATGGGTCTGGAGTCACACATAGGCCATATCAGCTAAGGATGGCAGATAGCCTTCTCTAAAATACATTAGTGAACCAGATGGGTAACATGGTTGCCATTTGGCTTGAGTTAAATTCCCCATTTCTAAAACAATCTAATTCAAATTTCATCATCTGCCTTGTTGGGGTTCAAACCCATACTCCATGAAAATTAGTATAGTCTCTGGATTATCAGTCCAGCGAAATTATTGTGAAGCCAACACCATCGAAGCACAGATGGCTCAGTGAAACTGAGGACTGCAAATGCTGGACAGTCAGAATCGAAGTGTGGTGCTGGAAAAGCACAGCAGGTCAGGGAGCACCCAAGGACCAGGAGAGCTTCTTGAATGAAAGGTTAATGCCCAAAACCTTGACTCTCCTTCCTCGGATTTTGCCTAACCTGCTGTGCTTTTCCAGCACCACACATTTTGACACAGATGACTCAGTCCTTGATTTATGATTTCTTGTCTCAAACAGGAGATGCTTGATTAGTTTTGAAGTTAAATTTGAAGCCTCATAAAATCAACCATTTGCAGCAGATCATGACACTTTTCTTTGTGAAATATTTAGGAGGTTAGTTCTCAGGTAAACATTAAATTAGGAACAGGCTTTCTACTGCCTTATATCTTGCAGCTTGTTTCAGAGTTTGGTTCACAGCTTGGTTGATCATGTGTGTCTGATGGCTAAGGTATTTCTGCATCCAAACATCGTTTAGTTGATCTTTGAGGACACAAAAGAAACAATCACCTCCACACTGCTTTTCAGGACTTCAACCTTTTTCTTCAAATAGTACGTGTGGTTGTGTTCATTCTACATCTTGAATTGTGGGTTAACATCACTAAGGATTTGAGGCAGTCAGTGCCTTTGCAACAAAATTACCAACTTAAATTAGCTGGTACTCTTTTGACTAGTTTCAAGGAAAGACATGGATTCACATCACTGAAATGTTTATTTGCTCCCTCTTGGAGATATAGCAGTGGTTCTAATCTCCAAAAGAAGTTGAGTGACAACCAGCTTTTTGTCAAACTTTTAAAGTACAAAATTAGTTTGAAGTTGAAAACATGACATCTTAAACTCTTTCCTGAACATTTTTTCAAACTGTAGGTGGGGAGGAGAAAGTTGTATTAAGACTTAGGCCTAGGTGACCTGTGTCAGGCAAACACAGAAGAGAAGCAGTTGAACTTCTGCTGAGAAAGTCAAATTACACTGACTGCAGTCTTGCTTCTGTCCTTGGTGACTTCACACCAAATATAAAATTAAGTCAGAAGATTGATGACAAGACCACATGAGCTTGAAAAGAAATACAGCAAAGACACTCCATACTTTGGTGGGTGGAAGTTGAGAGGAATAGTTGAACACAGACAAGTGCAAAGACCATTTGGGGTTGAGAGTGCACACTGCACTGAGCATTTCCTCTTATAGTTGAAACCAAACCGGAGATATTCCAACAGACGTAGATATGTTAGCACCCTCAAGGATATTCCATAATTCTGTTAAATCATGACTGATTTCCAAGTCAAAAACATGTTATAAAGTTTTGTTCATTGCCCTTTGAAACCTTTATCTAAGAAAACTCTGTCAAGTTCAGTCTGAAAACTTCAAAATTTAACCTTTTGGTTTTCAGCTTCATTACAGAAAGACTTGTTTATGTCTACCCTTTTGAATCTTTATCATTGGAAAAAACATGATTATATCACCTCTTGATCTGTGAAAACATTAAGGAAAACAAGCCAGGATTTGCACCTACCTTGGTTTAATTGCTTCAGTCCTGGAATTATTCCACTGAGCACAGAGAGGGTGGTGCGTGTCTGGAACAAGCCAGAGGAAGTGGTGGAGGCAGGTACAATTGCAACATTTAAAAAGCAACTGGATGGGTATATGAATAGGAAGGGTTTAAGAGGGATATGGGCCAAGTGGTGGCAAATAGCATGACATCACATTGGGGGTTTGATTTGCACAAACAAGTTGCACCAAAGGGTCTGTTTCTGGTCTGTATGACTCCATGACACTGAGTCTGTGACTTACCCCTTCCAAATTCAACTGTTCCTTGCTCCAGTGCCATTCACAAAATTGAATGGAGCACTCAAAATATGATCTGAGCATAACGGAAATACACTGTGTAGCCCAGCCAAACCAGAAAAAGGCAAGCATTCCATTTGTCTTTTTGATCACATTTGATCACATACCTGCTTCCATCAATTTCTTTTTATGTACATCTTTGTCTCTACTCCATAAAAATCATTGGTTCTCACTATTAATCTACAAATTAAAGAGATCATGGTACTAAAATTTGAGGATGATGGTGGACAGTGACATGCAACAATCCAGACTGAGAAATACCAACTGGCGGAGAGGAGATATTGACAGGGCAAAACAGAGCTGGGCGGGATTGACTGGAAAGAGGTTGTCAGGAAAAACAGTAACTGAACAGTGCAAATGGTTTGGGTACCTCAAAGTAGAATCCCTAAAATAGGAATAAACTAATCCAAAGCCCTGTGGATGACAAAGAAGATAGAAACTAATGACCAAGAACAACAACCGTGCCTATGATAAGTATCAGATCAAAGCTAAAATTGAGAAGCATCAGAGGTTCAGAGGAAAAGCTGAAAAAGTAACTAATGAAAGCAAAGAGGAATTATGACAAAACCAACAAGAAAAAGTATCCACAAATTCTTTTTTTAATGGCCATATAAATAGTGAAAAGATAATAGAAGAAGGAATAAAGTCAATTTGGGACAAAAAAGGTGATTTACAACTGGAGGCAGGGAGCGTGGTTAAGGTGTTAAATGAATATTTTCCATCTGTCTTTACCAAACAAAAAAAAAGAGATGTTACCTAGGCCACTGTGACAAGGGAGAGGAATAGATCACGAGAAGGATTCAAAACCGAACAGGCAGAGGTGTTGGTTTAGGTCTTGGAACCAGATGACATTCATCCAAGGATTTAGAAAGGAATGCAAGAAATTGCAGGAAAATTGGTCACAATCTTTCAGTCTTACCTAAATCAGGGGAGGCACCAGAAGACTGGAAAATTGCAAGGCATTTTTCAAGAAAGGTTGTAAGGATAAATCCAGGAATTTTTTTCTTTGTCAGGTACGTGGAATAGTTAATCTTCCGCAGTTACATCAGTGCCACCCCCCACCTGTTGCTCCGCTATATTGATGACTGTACCGGCACCACCCCGAGGAGGTTGAACAGTTCATCAACTTAACCAACCCCTTCCACCCCAACCTCAAATTCACCTGCACCATCTCAGACACGTCCACTCTTCCTGGACCTCTCCAACACGTCTCCAGCGACCAACTAACCACAGACATCTACTACAAGCCCACCGACTCTCACAGCTACCTAGACTACACCTCCTCCCACTCTACCTCTTAGAAAAAAACGCCATCTCTTCTTCTCAATTCCTCCATCTCTGCTGCATCTGTTCCAGGATGACCAATTCCACCTCAAACTCCCAGATGGCCTCCTTCTTTCAAGATCACAACTTCCCTTCCCACATGGTTGATGATGCCCTCCAGTGCATCTCCTCCACTTCACGCAACACCGTCCTTGAACCCCACCCCTTCCAACGCAACAAGGACAGAACTACCCTGCTCCTCACCTTCCACCCCACCAACCTCCACATACACTGCATCATCCTCAGTCACTTCTGCCACCTCCAAACAGACCAGAGATATATTTCCCTGCCCAACCCTATCAGCTTTCCGGAGAGACCATTCCCTCTGCAACTCCCTTGTCAGGTCCACATCCACCACCACCCCCCCCCCCCCCCCCCCCCCCGATTCTCGATTCTCCTGCTCCTCGGATGCTACCTGACCTGCTGTGCTTTTCCAGCAACACACTTGACTGTGATCTCCAGCATCTGCAGTCCTCACTTTCTCCTAAGTCCAGGAATTACCAACCAGTCAGTTCAACTTTGAATCTTGCAGAAACAATTATTTAGGATAGCTTTAGTTTCATGGAAGAAGGTGAGTTGGTTAGGAAGATTCCATATGGAATTCTCAAGGGGAAATAATGCTTAATTAACTTACTGGAATGCTATGAAAAGGTAACAGAAAAGATCAATGAGGGTAATACTGTTTAGGTGGTATTCATGGACCTCCAGAAGGCTTTTGAAAAAGACTTGGTGAGAAAATTGTAATTCATGGGGATAAAAAAATGGTCAGTAGCAACATGGATATAAAACTGGCTAAGTGATAGGGAATAGAGAGTAATAGTCGACTGATTTTTTTCAGGCTGTACAAGGGTGTGTAATGGAATTCTCGGGTGTGGGGTTTGTACTGAGACCCTTGCTTTTTCTGATATACATTAATGATATAGATCTTAGTGTGTAGGAGGCATATTCAAAATCTGCAGATGACACAATAATTGGAAGGGCTATAAACTTGAAAGAAGTGGGTGGAACCCCACAAGAAATATACCTTAGACAAGTTAGTAAAGTGGCAAGTAGATGGCAGATGGTTTTCAATGCAGCAAAGTGTTAAGTGATTCACTTTGGTAGGAAAAAACATTCGAAAGACAATATAAAATAGGTGGCACAATTCTAAAAAGCGTGCAGGAGCAGAGTGACCACAGTGTATTTGTGCACAGATCATTGAATGTCATTGAACGTAAGGGAACCTTAAGTAAAGCAGTAAAATCCTTGGTTTTATTAATAGGGGCATAGAATACCAAAGCAAGGAGATAATACTGACGTTATGTCAGACACTTGTCAGATCTCAGATGAAGTATTGTGCACAGATCTGGGTGCTGTATGATAGGAAGGTTGTGAATGCATTGAAAACAGTGCAAAAGCAGTATACAAGAATGGTTCCAGGATTGAGGATCTTAAATTAGGAGGATAAAATTTAAAACGTTGCAACTGTTCTATCTCAAGGCATAGTGGAGAGGAGACCTGTCAGAGGTTTTAAAAATTATGAGGGGTTTGCTTAGAGTAGATGTGGAGATACCATACCTAAAACAAAAAGAATTTGGACAAGAGGGCTTCGACTTTAAATGATCTGCAAAAGAATCAAGGGTGAAGTGAAAAAAAGACTTCTTCACTTCGCGAGGAGTTAGTGCAGGCAGGTTCAATTGTGATATTCGAGGGTATTGATGATTATTTGGATTAAAAATAATATGCTATGGTTTGGGAAAAAAAAGAGATTGGCAGGCAGTATTAATGCATACTTAACACCTTAGTTCAAATTGCCATCATCTATGCTATAACACTTCTATGATATTATAATTGAATAAGCACATACAAAATTATGCTCTAGGTTATTTAATTCAATGAAGTAAAGAACTAGAGTATAATATCAAATCCCAAGTAACTTTATATGCTCACGTGATCTGTATTCTTTGAAGCAAATCAAATTTGTACCCCTGACAGATCTGCTAACCTTCTACCTTGTCTTGGATGAAAACCAATCTTGAAATGCATGTTTGATCATCTCATTTTATTTGCATTGCTCAACAAGTCTCAACTTTTTCTTATCGAGAGATCATTTTATATATCAAGTATTTTGTTTCTATTTTCAATGTGAATTCAAGCCTAGTTTAATCTTAATCATCTTTATGAATTGCTTTTTGAAACTAATCTAATTCAATTGCCGCAGGATTGAGAATGGTGCCAAAAAATCCAGACAGTATTTTATGATGGTGAACTCACTCACCTTAACTACTATGTTCATTTGAGAATCATCCCAAGAGTCACAGATCTGGAATGTGAATGTATCACTGGTACTACTGACTGCATTACTGCATGGGCCTGACAAGAATGGAATGCCAACACACTGCCTGAGCACAAATCAATTATCTAGAAGTCAGACATAATTGACAAACCAGAGTGTTTAATGCACTGTAGCTGCCAGATTATACACATGGCTACTCCGATACTGCCTTATCCACAGTCTAAGGCTTCACGTTTAGACTTCGCTTTGCAGTGATGATGCTAATTTCCACAGCAAGTCCTTTTGCTTTCAATTTTATGACAAAGAGAGACTTTCAATTACTTTGAGCTGGGTTATATCATTTTGACTAGATGCTGTAACACCAACTTTTATTTATGCAAAATCTTCAACTTTGATTAAAGTCCCAAGACACTCAAACAAACAAAAACTAAAGCCAAACTAAAGGAAGAAATATTAGGAGGATAACTAAATCCATGGTAAAACAAAAATGTTTTAAAGTGGATCTTAAAAATAGGAGTAAGATCTGGAGAGGCAGATAAGCACATAAAGGGAATTGCAGACGATAGTGAGGACCTAGACAACGGAAAGAACATATGCCAAAATTGGAAAGAAGAAATTCAGAGAAGAAACTGTTGCTACATGTCGGATCAGAGATATCGGTTTGAGATATTTATCTATCATTAACATGGCAGTAATTATGAAGAGAAGGGATCATACAAAAGAAGCTTGAATTCTGAACATTCATTTCATCTCCATATACACAGCAATGGCACCAAAGATATAAATGCTTCTGACACAGTAAACAGCAGATGACATAATACACCCAGACAGATATGCATACAGCCCAAATTATTATTACTTTCCACTGTCAGATAAGTAAGTAACTGAAATGATCAGCGTTGGTCCAAATAGATATTTTATTAACAATAGTGAGAAACCTTAAGCACAGTGGTCAATACTGTGGATGCATCATATCGAGAATGTTCTTCAATTTTCCTTTGTGGTGCAGAACAACATTGGGAATGAGGTAGAATATAATCCACAACATGTTCTGTTTGTCTTTTTTAATCTCTTCAAATGCAGACTTAATCAGTTATGCTTGGTGTACCCCATTCACATTTTAAAAATGCAATTCTCTTATGTATAATTCAAAGAGTTTATAAAAGGAATTCTGTGGTGACTCACAGATTGAGGATTTCCTTGGACTGAACTCATCGATTGTTTGAGTCATCTTTTCAGTTAATGAGAGGCCCATTTCACATACTCCTGTTAGTGTCACTGCATTTTATTTTCAAAATTTTTCATTTACTGCACAATTGAACACAAGATCTCAAAGAAATAATCATGAATGCTATGGGATGGAGGATGCTACACCACTTCCCACATCAAAAGAAGTCACATGATCATGAACGCCTCAAAAACCAATTTATAACTTGGTTGTTCAAGCACAAGTATGGGATACTGGTGAACTAAGAACAGAATTATTGCATGAGTGGAATCCCAGTTTTAAGAAGCAATCACCTACTATAGCAAAATAGAATCACAGAAATGTTGCTGCACAGACAGAGACCATTTAATGACCTTGCTTTAATACAAAGAGTCTCAGAAATAAGAGTGATGAACTTCGAGCATGGAGCAGAACTTGGGACTATGATATTGTGGCCATAACGGAGACGTGGGTTTCACAGAGGCAGGAATGGTTGCTAGATGTTCCAGGGTTTAGAAAATTTTTTTAAAAACAGGGGGGCAGGTATAGCATTGCTAATCAGAGTGCTCGTCACAGCTACAGAAATGAAGGTTGTCAAGGAAGGTTTGTCTACTAAGTCAGTATAGGTGGAAGTTGGGAACAGCAAGGGAGCAGCCACCTAATTAGGGGTTTTCTACAGATCCCTGAATAGCAGGAGGGAGACTGAAGAATGCATAGGCTGGCAGATTTAGGAAAAATGCAGATGTGCAGGGTTGTTATGGGTGACTTCAACGTTCCCAATATTGACTAGAACCTCCTCAGTGCAGATAGTTTGGATGAAGCCATTTTTGTCAGGTGTGTTCAGAAAGGTTTCCTTACTCAGTATGTAGATAGGTTGACAAGGGGAGAGGCCGTTTTGGATTTGGTGGTCAGCAATGAGCCAGGACAGGTGTCAGATCTCTCGGTGGGAGAACACTTTGGTGACCGTGACCCCAACTGCCTCACATTCAGCATCACCATGGAGAGGGAAGGGAGCACTCACCAAGGGGATATTTAATTGGGGAAAAGGAAATTATGATGCCATCAGACAGGAGTTGGAATTGCAAATTGGGAGCAATTGTTCCACAGAAAGGGCACAACAGACATGTAGAGACTGTTTAAGGAGCAGTTGTTGCGAATGATGCATACATTTGTTCCTCTGACACAGGCAAAGGGTAAGATTAAGGAGCCTTGGATAACAAGAACAGAGGAGCTTCTCATCAAAAGGAAGGCGGCAGTTTACTTAAGGTGGAGGAGCAAGGATCTAGCACAGCTTTAGCGGATTACAGGCTTAATAGAAAGGAGCTCAAAAGTGGACTGAGGAGAGCCAGGAGGGGACACGAAAAAGGCGGGAAGGATTAGGGAGAACCCAAAGGCATTTTACTCATACATGAGGAATAACAGAATGATCAGGGAGAAGGTAGGGCCGGAATGGGAAACTTGTTGTGGAGTCTGAGCCGATAGGGAAAGTCCTAAATGAGTTTTTTTGCTTTGGTTTTCATTAAGGAAAGGGACCTTGTTGGGAATGAGAACTTTGAGGAGCTGGGCAACAGGCTTGAACAGATTAAGATTAATGAATTTGAAGTTGATGTGCTGGAAATTTTGGCAAACATTAAGATTGATACGTCCCCAGGGCTAGTCCAGATTTATCCTAGTTTGCTCCAGAAAGCGAGAAAGGAGGTTGCTAAGTCGCTGGCGAAGATCTTTGCTTCCTCACTCTCCACAGAAGTCATACCGGAAGATTGGAGGGAGGCAAATGTTATTCCTCTTTTCTAGAAGGGTAATAGGGAAACTCCTGCTAACTACAGACCAGTCAATCTTATGTCTGTGGTCAAAAAGGTTTTGGAAAGAATTCCGAGGGATAGGATTTATGACTATTTGGAAAAGCAGAGCATGATTAAAAGCAGTCAGCATGGCTTTGTGAGGGGCTGGTCATGCCTCACAAACCTTGGAGTTCTTTGAGGAGGTGACAAGACTGGTCGATGAAGATCGAGCAGTAGATGTGGTGCATATGGAATTCAGCAAGGCATTTGATAAGGTTCCCCATGGTAGGCTCATTCATAAAGTCAGGGAGGTATGGGATAAAGGGAGATTTGGCTGTCTGGATTCAGAATTGCTTGGGTGACAGAAGGCAGAGAGTGGTTGTAAGTGGAAAGTATTCTGCCTGGAGATTGTGGTGAGTGATGTCCTGCAGGGCTCTGCTCTTGGGCATCTGTTCTTTGTAGTTTTTATAAATGACTTGGATGAAGAGGTTGAGGGATGGGTTAGTAAATTTGCCGATGACACAAAGATTAGAGGTGCCGTTGATAGTATCGAGGGCTGTTACAGGCTGCAGCACGACATTGACAGGATGCAGAGCAGGGCTGAGAAATGCCAGATGCAGTTCAGCCTGGATAAATGCAAAGTGATGTATTTTGTAAGTTCGAACTTGAAAGCTGAATGTAGGATGAAAGACAGGATTCTTGGTGTTCACATACATAGATCCCGCAAAGTTGCCACTCAAGTGGATAGGGTTGTTAAGAAAGCATATGGTGTTTTGGCTTTCATTAACAGGGGGATCCAGTTTAAGAGCTGTGAGATTTTGCTGCAGCTCTACAAAACCCTGGTGTCCAGTTCTGGTTGTCCTATTATAGAAAAGGTGCGGAGACTTTGGAGAGGGTGCAAAGAAGGTTTACCAGGATGCTGCCTGGACTGGAGGGCTTGTCTTACGAAGAGAGGTTGACTGAGCTCGGACTTTTCTCCCTGGAGAGGAGGAGGAAGAGAAGTGACCTGACAGAAGTATACAAGGTAATGAGACTCATGGATAGAGTCGATAGCCAGAGACTTTTGCCCAGGGCAGGATTGACTGCCAGGAGAGGTCATAGCTTTAAGGTGTTAGGAGGAAGGTATAGAGGAGACGTCAGAGGTAGGTTTTTCACACAAAGTTGTGAACGTGTGGAATGTGTTGCCAGCAGTGGTGTTGGAAGCAGAGACATTAGGGACATTTAAGTGAATGTTGGACATGCATATGAACAGCAGTGAATTGAGAGGCGAGTACGTTAGGTTATTTTGTTTTAGATTGGGATTAATCTTCGGCATAATATCGTAGGCCAAAGGGCCTGCTTTGTGCTGTACTTTGCTATGTTCTGATTAGCCCGGACATACCATGTCTGCTCTGTGGAAAAGCACCCTTGCATACCTTTCCTCTAAAGCTCCGCACATTTTCTCTCTTTAGGTAATAATCCAAAGCTGTTTTGAAAGCAGTGGTTAAATCTTACCCCATCACATTCTCAGCCAATACATTGCTGATAAGGAAATAATTTGCTCCTGTTGAGTTGATGATTTGAGGTGTTCCCTCCAGCAGACACTGAGCATCATCATAGGGAGGGTAGGGTGGAGATTACATATGAGTGTTTGTCTACTCTTTGTACAGCTGAGAAACATTTTGCCTCAGAGACATTTCAACATACAAGACTATTGCATTTCTGATTTCACACAAATTTTCACAGGACAAGATAATTTGTCTTCTTGACCAAGCACACACTATCTTCAGAATAAATGCTGAGAATGTTCATAATAGAACGTATGAACAGAAACCACTTCTCACCTCGAGTCAGTTCTGCCATTCAATATCATGGCTTCTCTGTGATCTAACTTCACAATCCATGCTTAATAACTAAGCACATGCAGATTCCCAAAGTTGTGCTATCGTTATCATAGAAAAAGCCAGAATATCACTTTCACAAGATTACATCAGGTGCCTGAAAATCAACTTCAAAATGGAGAGACTGGGTTAGCAGAAAATGTGATAACTGACACTGGACAAACTTGGTGCTGAAACTTATTAGCAAATTCATCATTTTATTGGGAAAACAGCAGGAAACGCAGCTATATCCTGGAATCTTTGAAGGGGATTTGCTTTGCAAGAAGTAAATGAGAAGTGGTGTCAATTCACTAAAATGGAACAGTTCACAACAGTCAACATAAAGCTATCCAATACCCTGGACTGCTCAAAATGCTTCATTTCTCAAACTCGTGAAACAATATTTTACAGCGCAATCACAAATGCTTGCCAAATGAGCTGTCACTACTTCCAGGATTGAAGTAGCTGTGCTACTTGCCTTGTCCGAGATCAGATAATGCTGGTACAAGAAAAACTCTTGTTCTAATAAGGTTAATGTTACCCAGCAATCCCAAGCACAGCACACCACATAGAGAGACGAAAGAAGGGAGAGATAGGAAGGTCAGGGAAGGCAAGCTCAATGTTCCAAAATAGCACACAGTCAGTGAAATATTAATGAATTCAAGTTATTTTTATGGAGGAAACACGACAGCCAGTTTGTGAACAGCACAATCTCAAAAACAACAAAAAAAACCTAAAATCTGTCTTAATGATGGATAAATCTTCTTCAGTACACTTAAGAAAATTCCTCTGTTCGTCTTTGAATTGTGCTTTGAGATCTTTTATGTCGACCTGAGAAGATTGATGAGGCGTCACTTTGAACTTCTTCTGAAACGTGGAACCTCCAACACAGCAGCAACCCTTTCTTAATGCATTGGATAAGTAGCCTCAATCTTGGAGATTGATCTCAGACTGAATGATTCAAAATCTAACATCAACTTTTTGAATAATTCCCCCCACTACTTGACCTTAATTGATGGGTATTTAAGAAAAGCATCATTTGTGACATCTTTCAATGGCTTCAACAGGTGCACAGTTTTCACCTCTCCGAAAAGGATGCTCAGCTACTATTACTTTCTGATTGTGACACACCTCCACGATGTGTTAACACTCATGATTTTAACAGTCTTCATACAAATTACAACAAACACAAGGAAGAATATGTTTCTCATGTGATAAACAATTTGGAAAAAAAAATGCAAGTCAGTAATTTATGCACTAATAGTAAGAGAAGGCAGGCTTCATACATTCATATGCCTGTCGAGAGCAGTAGCCAAACTGAGTCTTCAAACGCTGAATTGAGACAACCAAAAGTAGACTTTATCAATGTATGCAAAACATCAGAAGGATAAGGGACAATACAAGCATCACTCTGGGAAACCTTATACATTAGATTAATAAGGCATGGACTGAAGCTGGTAAATAATTCATGCTGGACTCTCGTTAATGATTTCCAAAATCAAATGGTCAATATGCAATTCATAGATTAACTGCAGAAAATGTGAGCCTCAGATATGAAGTGAAAATATGCTCAACATTAATTTTCTTTTCTAGTTGAAAAAATAAGGTTGGTCAAGCGCTTTACTGCATCTATACTTCGGAACCTAAAAAACTAAAATCAAGTTCACTTGCCTAGAGGCAGTGCTGAGGTGAAGAGTTCCCACTATTGTACATATCTTGATCATGTCTTAATTTTTTTAAACTGTAAAATACAGTCAGGCAACCACATGGAAGCCCCAGCACATGTGAAAACATGGCAAGATTTATTACATTTTAAAAAGCAGTCAAATGCATTGGTGTTGGCACTGCATTACTTATCTCTCCTTCTGTAGACCTGCAACTCCTCCTCTGACTCAGATTCTCCCCAGTCATGACTGAACATGACTGATAACAGGATCTACCTCAAGTCTGTACAGGATAATTGCTCTGAAAAGTTGGCCCATGTTAGTTTTATTACTATGTCCTGCTATCATGTAGTAAACTACATCTCCTGCTATCATGTAGTAAACTACATCTTATTGTTCAAAAACTGCCTTTTCTTTCACGGCTCACTGTTGACTCATTCTCCATCCTTGTTAACCAAACAGGTCCAAAAACCCTGTACAAGGGCCCAAGGTCAGCTCTTTTCCCCAAACAATAACTGTTAATGTTTGATTTTGTAACATACACAGTGCTGAATATATCAAAATCCTTGAAAGAGAAGTTAAAATTTTAAAACAATTCCAAGTACTATTGTGGACTCTCTTACTATGTAATAACAATCCATTTGCCTCTACCACATAAGATCTACAAAAGCCAAGTGATCCTCAGGAAGGCGGGAAGTGATAGGATGAAACTTACATCACTTAAATGCCAACGTGTAGAGGAGGCCAATTGGCCCATCATACCTGCACGAGCTCTCTAAATGAGTATTATTACTTAGTGCCATTCACCTGCCTTTCCATATACCCTTACACATGATCATTTGACTAGAAATAGTAATACAATGCCCTTTTGAAAACCTCATTTGATTCTACCTCCATCACATTTCAAGACAGTGTATTCGGATCCAAAACACACATTGTGAGAAAATATTTTTTTAGAACATCACATTTGTTTCTTTTGCAAACTGTTATAAATGTGTGCTCGCTCATTGATTTTTTTTTAAAAACAAGCTAGAATTGTTTCTCCACACCTACTCTACTGAGTTCCCTTTGTTATTTTGGAAACATCTATTAGGTCTCCTTTTAGCACCCTTCAATCCAAGGAGAATAGTTCCAAAGTCTCCATCCTATCATTATAACCGACGTCCCTCATTCCTGGAAACATTTTTGTAAATCTCTTCTGCACTCTCTCTATTATATTCAAATTCTTCCTATATAGTGTATTATGTCAATAATAGGGTCTCCAGAACTGCAGTACAAAGCTTCAACAGCACACTAAAAGTCACTTTGCATTCAATTTTGTCCTCAACTTAACATTATAAAACATTAAAACTTAAAATCCTAATAAGTGAACCTACATCAAACATGACGCATAGGTTTTTACATTCAATATATATTCAACATAGCTTGAATTTTACCATCTATTACCACATCTTACAAACCTCTGTTCCGGAGAGTTCTCCAGTTTAACAGAAAGGAAAAATGACTGGAAAATTTAAATTCACAAGTTTTAATAGATTGCCAAAAGCACTGATAACAAAGCATTTCCATCATATTTATATAGCAGTAAAATTGTTGAGCACTTACCCTTCTAAATGATATCAAATAAAAGGTATCGCCTCTCCTACGAATAGCTTCAAAAAAGTTTGGATAACGTTCATCTGGAGCGTAATACACTTGCAATTCACTCCCTGAGTCTCTATAGATAACAAAGAGTAAAAATATTAGTAATTTGTGATTCAAGGAAAAAAAAACAGCATTTAGGATTTAAATTTATCAGCAAAAATAACTTGGTAATAAACTTTATTCTAGGGCTGTGACCATAACACTTGCAATTACCTTAGAAAAGGCCTTCTCAAACCACTGGAACCCACATAGTGTATCTTAACATGCCAAAAGCATATGAAGTCCCAATTCCAGATTTTGATCTAGCAATCAATGGACAGAGTTATACTTCCAACTCAGGACCCTGAATGGACCCTGCAGGCAGTGGTTCTCCCAAACATCTGCTGACTTTATCCTTCGAGATGATTAAGACAGTAATTTTGAAAGATGTTGTCAAAAAGCAGTTTTGGTTAACTACTGCCAAGCATATTATATATGGTAAAGACTGCTGCCCCTGAGTACCAGCAGAGGATTGTATATAAAACTGTCCATTTGAGTTGCAGATTGTCAACATTCTTCATAGTTACATTCATCCAAACATAGAGTATTCCAACAATCTCTAGACTTGCATCTTCTACGTGGTGAACAGACAATTCCCATCTTCTGACTTGCTTGCTGCCACAATACTTATATAGAGTTATGCAGTTACGTTTCTGCCCAATATTAATTCTTAGAATGTTGAAAATAGGAAAGTTTGTGACAGTCATATCTTTAATGTCAAGAGAGGATTGTATTAAATTCTCTCGTCTGGATAATGGTCATTGCTTCACACTTGCGAGTATGCTAATTTGCCATTTATCTGCCCAAATCTTATGATGGTCAGAGGTCTCTGATAAAGCAGCTCGGACATCAACTCAAGGAATTCCTGCAGCAATGTCACAGGTTTCAGGAGATTAGCTTTCAACAACCAAAACCATTTTCCTTGTGCAAGGAATTTCTCCAACCAGAGAATGCTTCCATCCATATTGGGGTGAATAAGTTTTACCTCACAGCACCAGGGACCCAGGTTAGATTCCAGACTCGGAGGACTGTCTATATGGGGTTGGCACATTCTCCCCGTGTCAGTGTTGGTTTCCTCCCACAATCCCAAAATGTGTAGGTTAGTGTGAATTGGCCATGCTAAATTGCCCATAGTGTTAAGGGATGTGTAGGTTAGGTGCATTAGTCAGGATTAAATGTAGAATAATGGGAAATGGGTTTGGGTAGGTACTCTTCGAAAGGTCGGTGTGGATTTGTTGGGCCGTAGGGCCTGTTTCCACACGGTAGGGGTTCTAAGTTCTATCCTTATTTAATTTTGCTTGGGGTCCTTGATGTCACAATTGGTAGAACGCTGCCATAACGTCAAGGACAATCACACTCTCACCAGAGTTAACAGTGGAATACCTCTGGAGTTCAATTCTTTTGTCTATGTTTGGACAAATGCTGCAATGAAGTTAAATCTTTAACAGTCTATCATTTTCAAGACTGAATGTAGCAGGACTGCAGTGTCTTAATTTGTTGGTTTGGGTAGAGGATCATTTAGCTCTACCTGTAACATTCTGTCTCTGCTTTTTAGCATAACTGTAGGCTTGTCTTGCAACTTCATAATTTTAGGTATGCTTGGAGCTACTTCTGTCATGTGCTTCTGTTCACTTCATTGAACAAGGAATGAACCCCAGGTGTCATTGTCAGAGGGCTATGTCCACCAGAAAATTACAGATTTTGGTGTCACACAATTCTGCCAATAGTCCACAAACCTCAACAATGCCCAATTTTATGTGATGACATCTCACCATAAATCACAGAATCCTTACAACGTGGAAACAGGCCCTTCAGCCCAACAAATCCATACTAACCCTCCGAAGAGTATTCCATCCAGATCCATTCACCTCCCCTATTACTTTACATTTCCCAAATCTAATGCACCCAACCTACACATCCTGAACACTATGGATCATTTAGCATGACCAATTCACCTAATCAGCTCTGGGACGAAACGAGAGCACCCAGATGAAACCCACACAGACATGGGGAGAATGTGCAAATTCCACAGAGAGTGTCACCCAAGTCTGGAATTGAACTTGGGTCCCTGGCACTGTGAGACAGCAGTGCTAACCACTGAGTCATCGTATGGACCATATTCTGAACACATTCCCATAGCATGGGTGGTCATATACCACTGAATATGTAGGAGGGTGTCTTCAGTGTGCTGACAAGACTTGGCCTCCACAAGGACTGTGGAGGGCTTGGTCCTATAAACATGGATGCAAGAGTCTTGGATTGAGCAGAGGAATGCAAGCAAATAGCTTGCTTCGATTTACTTTATTCTAAAAGTTCCTCAATCTAATTTAGGATTTATTTTTTGTGTACATCACAAATGTTCTTACAGATGTTACGACATGGGGTAAACCCTCCTGCTTAAGTTAAACCAACAACACAGAAAAGATTTATTCCGTGCAATAATCTGTGAAAATCTGAGAGGCCAAGAACTACTTAAAGTATAAATTAACAACTTTATTTCTTAAAGTATAACAGTGAACAATTAACTAATAACTATTTACAACTCCTCTCTCTAACCTATCTTTTACCTTCCCCTTCTATAATACTAGCCCAATAAAACCTCTGATTAAGAATTAACAAAAATTCAAATTTCAAAACCAGCCTGCTGTCGAATTCTCTCTTTGGATCTTCCTCTGTCTTCTTTCCTTCTTCTTAGGGATTATGTTTCATAGGTCATTGATCGATAAACCTACCTTTAAGAGAGCTATTCTCCAGGCAATCTGCATGTGTTGGTGGCTTGGCAGTTTTCCTCCAACTGTTCAATTTTTCCTGGTCTTATACCCCAAAGCAACGGATTGTTTCATTGGTTTTTAATATAGTCAATATACTAATTCAAACTTGATAGGAGGTTGGTATTTTGGGGTATAATTTAAACTGGCCAAATTCAAATTTGTTTTGTCATCTCCAAGCCACCAGCGAAACTAGCTGTTGTACCAAAAGATTACAATATATCTTGTTCAGATCACTTGGTGCTATATCAGGTAGTTCTGCTTACTTTTAACTCTTTTAAAGGTACAGTACCCCTTACACCTTCATAACAGATAATAAGTTGAAATTTATGAATCTTTACAGGGGTAAAGAGACAAGAAATAAATCTGATTGTGATACAAGGAACAAAAGGTTATCCATACAATAACAAGATGTTCTTCATGATGCTAACTGCAGAGTTAGCATCGGTGCTTTGCTCTTAATAGTATATCTAACAGCAACTCAATCAGAGGAAAATGCTTCCTGCAAATCTTGAAGGATGCCTACTATATGACCTGTCAATGCAAAGCCAAAAATTCATAATACTAAATATTAAGTTGTGCAGAGAAGCTGTTTATTAAATGCATTGATGGAAACAAAGTATTAATAAAAAGTTAAACAATCTAAAACCAGTACAAAACAACCAGAAATGGTTCACAAGGGAACTCAATTACTTTCTGCAAGGTTTAGTCATTCCATGCCATAAAATGAACAGGATTGAGAATACTGCACTGAGCTTTTTTTATAATCTTGAAAAAAATTAAGAAAACCTGGGATTACTCGTTAACAAGCATTTTTATAATGTCAAAGATGATTTTTCAGGACACTGCATGACACCGAGTCATAAATATCTTAAGACTGAGTGCAATCCAAACATTGTTTTGGCCTCTTCACGTGAACGTGCAGCATGCAGACATCACAAGACTACAAGAGTGATCGCCATATAGTCCTTGGAGATGAAGTCCTGCCTTCACATTAAGACCCTCTGTCATGCTTTGTGGCACTACCACCATGCTCAATGGGTCAGACTGAAAACAGATTTAGCAACACAAACCTGGGCATCATGAGGCTCTGTGGGCCTCAGCAGCAGTAGAATTGTACTCCAATGCAAACTGCAACCTCATGGCCTATCCCCCTCGGTCACTACAATCAAAATAGGGATCAAACCCTGGTTCAATGAAGAGTGCAGAAGGGCAGACCAGGAGCAGCACCCAGCATACCTTAAAATGAGGTGTCAACTTGGTGAACCTACCAAACAGGACTACTTGCGTGTCAAACTGCAATAAGGAGCAAGTGTTGGACAGAACTAAGCTTTCCTCCAACCAACAAATCATATGTAAGCTCTGCAGTCCTGCCACACCCAGTTAAGAACGGGAGTGTACAATAAGGAAGCCTACTGGAGGAGGAGACACCACAAACATCCCCATTCTCAATGATGGAAGAGCCCAACACATCAGTGAAAAGCATAAGGCTGAAGCATTCACAGCAAACTTCAGCCAGATGTGCTAAGTCTATGGTCCAAGCTGGCTCCTCCACAGGTCTCCAGCATCATCAATACCAGCCTTCAGCTGATTCAATTCATTCCAGATGATATCAATGAACAGCTGGAGGCACATGATTCTACAAGGGCTGTGGTCCCTGACAATATTTCAGCAATAGTACTCAAGACTTGTGTTCTAGAACTTGTTACTCCCGAGTAAAGCTCTTCCAAGTACAGTTCCAACAGTGGCAATTACCCGACAATGTAGAACATTGCCCAATTATGTCTTGCACTCAAAATGCAAGGCAAATCCAAGCCGGCCAATTACCACTCCATCTGAGCACCCTAGATCATCAGTAAAATAACAGAAGGTGTCATCAACAGTGCTAACAAGCAGCACCAACTTAGCAACACCCAGTTTGGGTTCTGCCAAGATTACTCAGCTCATGGAAGTATTACAGTCTTGGTTCAAACATGTACAAGAAAGTTGAATTCCAGAGGTGGGATAAGAATGACTGCTCTTGATATCAAGATTGCATTTAACTGTGTGTGGCAGCAAGGAGCTCTTGAAATGCTGGAATCAATGGGTATCAGGGTCAAACTCTCTGCTGCTTGGAGTTATACCTATCACATAGGAATATAGTTATGGTAGTCGAAGGTCAGTCATCTCAGTTCCAGGAAAATTCTGCAGGAGTTCCTCAGAGTAGTGTCCTAGATCCAACCATCTTCAGCTGCTTCAATGACTTCCTCTCCATCAAAGTCAGAAATGGGGATATGGTACGACTGCATTATTTAAAAGGCATTTGGACAGAGAAATGAATAGGAAAGGTTTTGAGGGATATGGGCCAAGTGCTGGCAAATGGGACTAGATTAGGTTGGGATATCTGGTTGGCATTGACGAATTGGACTGAAGGATCTGTTTCTGTGCTGTACATTTCTATGAGTCTATTTGCTGATAATTACACAATGTTGAGCACCTTTCGCAACTCCTCAGACACTGAAGCAGTCCAAGTTCAAACGCAACTGGATCTGGATAATATTCTGGCTTGGGTTGACAAGTGACAAGTAACATTTACACCACACAAATGTAAAGCAATGACCATCGCCAGCAAAAGACAGGCAATTTAACCAACGCCCCATGCCATTCAATGGTGCTACCACGACTGAATCCCATCACCACATCCACTGATCAGAAACTCAACTGGACTCACCACATAAAAACAGTGACTACAAGAGCAGGTCAGAGGTTAGAAATCCTGCACCAAATAACTCACTTCCTGACTCCCCGAAGGCCTGTTCAGCAGCTACAAGATGCAAATCAGACGTATGATGGAATATTTCCTACTTGCCTAGATGAGTGCAACTTCAACAACACTCAAGAAGCCTGACACCAACCAGGACAAAGCAGCCCTCTTGATTGGCACCACCTCCACAAGCATACACTACCACTGAACAGGCGTATCAGTGTGTATTAGCGACAAGATGCACTGAAGAAAATTCACCAAAGATCCTTAGACAGCACCTTCCAAACTCATGACCACTTCCATCTCAAAAGGATAAGAGCAGCATGGGAATACCATCACCTGCAAGTTCCCCTCCAAGCTACTCACCATCCTGACTTGGAAATATGTTGCTGTTTCTTCACTGTTGCTGGGTTAAAATCCTGGAATATCCTCCCAAAAAACATTCTGGGTTAACCTACAACACAAGGACTGCCGCAGTTCAAGAAGGCAGACCATCACATCTTCTCAAGGGCAATGAGGGTGAGACAATAAATGCTCACCAAACAGCAACATCGCATGAGTGATTTTTAAAAAAAAGCCCTCAATCTATTTGCACATATACAACTATCGAAATCATTGAATGTTTAAAATTTTGAGCGTAGGAGGAGGTATTCAGCCTACCAAATTAGTGACACTGTTTTCAAGGTGGAAGGTGCCAACAGGATGATCCTAACTTTAATATTGCATCATTTTAAATTGCGAGAACAGATCAAAGAAATAAGGATTCAAAGAAAAATTTATAATTAAGATAGGACTGCAGCATTTTGCTTCATTTTATGCACATGGGTGGAATGCATTTTCTAAGTGAATTAGAAAGGTGAAATTCTTGGAATCATTTAATGTATTTTATAGGCACATCAACGAAAGGGGAAAGCTACCATGTAAAAATGATTAGTGGACAGACAAGATAAATGCCATAGGCATAACAAAGAAATGGCACCAACAATTAATAAATATTTCATTCATTATTTAACAGGGAGACAGAATGAATGGACATGATACTGACTGATGAGATGAATAAAGGGATTAAAAAGAAAGTCATACACTGAACAAACTAATCAATTTGAAGCAGAATAAAAATCCCAGTTCTGATGGGTTGTGTGGACAATTTTTAAAAGAATCTCAAGAAGACAAGGAAGAATCTGTATAACTCATATTTAATGACTGACTGGTTCTTGATCTCTTCTCCGTTCAAAAAGGAAGTCTGAGAGGTGACCTAATAGAGATCTTTAAAATTATACAAGGTTTTGAACATAGTGGGTGTGGAGACAATACTTTTTCTTATGGGAAGTGTGCAGTTCTTAAAAGCTGTAAGAGAGTTCAATTCTGCTTCAAATATTCTTCCCATTATCAGACTAAATGAACTTCTTATTCTAGAATTTGGCTTCAAAACTATACTTTATTTCCAAATCTCTCTCAATTCCCAATATTTATTTAACACTTTATTTATTTCTAGTGGCTTCCCTCATCTTTCTCCTTAGAGCATGAATAGAGTTTGGGGTTTTGAAAAAATCATATTTCACTTGACACTGTCTTACCAAAAGATTTCAGGGCACAGCTGTTTGGTTTAGACTTAAGAGAGTGTCTTTTATCATTTTGTTGACATGTTTTAAGTATCAACATATTTTAATTTTATTGGGTTACAATTATCTTCCAAAATTTTTCTTGTCAGAATTTATCCATCTCTTGTTGCTGCCATTAATTATCTTTTGTGGATATTACTTCCACTCTTGTGCTTCTGCATATATCTTCAAAATATTTCATTTACTACAATGACGCCAATGACACAGATAGCAATTCAGCTTGGGTGAATCCCAGCTGAACAGTTTCCCTCACCAGCACTTAGTACAATTTTCTTGTTGTTAAGTCTCACCGTTGCATTTGATGCCTATCATGATATCTCCTGCAACCTCTTCCAGCACAATTATCCCAGAATTCTGACTTCTTGTACACCCCCACCAACTTATTTAATCTTCCCTGCAGGCGGTTGTGCCATCTGCACCCACATGATAAAACTTCCTCCCAAAATCATTCCATTGCTCCAGTTTTCACCTTCAGTTCAGATGCATCTTAAAATTTAGCATTTAAGTTCATGTTCCATTTATTCCTGTTTACACCTCTGGGGAATACCTTTCATTTTGTTTTCTTTATGGGAGGTTGAATGATCACCTCAGTTTGCCTTTCAGTTAAATTGTTAATGTTGCTTAATACCATCTCTTTTTCCAATATGGTGCACTCAAAAGTAGCATGTCATGTAATGGTTCTGTTAGTGACCAATTGAACAAAAGGTATGAACTATCAGTCCAGAGGACATCTGTTCAAAGCCAGCTATGAGAGTTTAAAAAATTAGATTCAATTAACTTGAAAAATGAATATTAGAAATTGGTCCTAATGCCACTGGATTGTTTTAAATACCCAATTAGTTTCCTAAAATCCTTTGGAAAAGAGAACAGGTCATCGGTAACAAGTGGTCTATTCATTACACCAGTCCTATATTAAGCTGGTGCACTCTTACCTGGATTCTGATCTCATCTACAAAGTTAAATCAAACTAAGTGATGAGCAGGTAGTCGTGCTTTGTCAGCAATTTGTTCATCCCAAACATGAAAATATTTTCAAAATGTTTTTCATGACGCTGTCCAAGTTCTTAGACTTGAATCCAGAAACCAAATCCTCCAAATCTGGCCAAGTCAGACAAGCCAGTCATTTCTCAGTAAATAAAAATCTTTGAGTATTTTCACTCATGTATTCACCAACATTCTGCATCTCTGGATCAGCAACAGCAAATGTCTTCGTTATGTTGAAAAATTAAGTTGCATCCCTCCAAAAACTAATTTCCATCAAAGAAAACAAAGCCAGTGTCTTTAATCTTCGTTTTGAACATTAATTCTCTCTACCTGGAATCATGTTCATTGCTTGCCTTGATGGTCTGTTAAGTTGTGTGAATGACTGACAAAAACTTGTCTACTTGGAAAGTTATGATGAGAAGACAAGGCTCCCAGATATGCTTCAATGATAGTGTTGGGTTTGCTGACAAATGTATGGAACTCAATGTCAAAAATTCAGTTCCTCTTTTACTCAAAACACCAGACACCATATCAAAATTGTCAAAATTCAATCTTGCTTGACATTTTACACCAAGTCAGGGATCCAACTGAAAACGTGACAGGCCCAAAGTCTCTGCCAGGATTGGAAGTTTGGATGATTTAATTAAGTAATAGAACATAGAACATAGAAAATTACAGCGCAGTACAGGCCCTTCGGCCCTCAATGTTGCGCCGACCGAATCCTACCTAACCTACACTAGCCCAATAACTTCCAAATGCCTATCCAATGCCCGCTTAAATGACCATAAAGAGGGAGAGTTCACCACTGCTACTGGCAGGGCATTCCATGAACTCACAACCCGCTGTGTAAAGAATCTACCCCTAACATCTGTCCTATACCTTCCACCCCTTAATTTAAAGCTGTGTCCCCTTGTAACAGCTGACTCCATTAGCGGTAAAAGGTTCTCAGTGTCTACCCTATCTAAACCCCTAATCATCTTGTACACCTCTATCAAATCTCCCCTAAACCTTCTTTTCTCCAATGAGAACAGCCCCAAGTGCCTCAGTCTTTCCTCATACGATTTTCCTACCATACCGGGCAACATCCTGGTAAACCTCCTCTGCACTCGTTCCAATGCCTCCACATCCTTCCTATAGTATGGCGACCAAAACTGCACACAATACTCCAGATGAGGCCGCACCAGAGTCTTATACAACTGCAACATGACCTCAGGACTCCGGAACTCAATTCCTCTGCCAATAAAGCCCAGTACACCATATGCCTTCCTCACAGCACTATTTACCTGGGTGGCAACTTTCAGAGATCTGTGTACATGGACACCAAGATCCCTCTGCTCATCCACACTACCAAGTAGCCTACCATTAGCCCAGTAATCCATCTTTTTGTTACTCCTACCAAAGTGAATGACTTCACACTTAGCTACATTGAATTCCATTTGCCACCTTTCTGCCCAGCTTTGCAACTTATCTATATCCCGCTGTAACCTGCCACATCCTTCCTCACTATCCACAACTCCACCGACTTTTGTGTCATCCGCAAACTTACTCACCCAGCTTTCAAGCCCCTCCTCTAGATCATTTATAAAGATAACAAAAAGCAATGGTCCCAAAACAGATCCTTGAGGTACACCGCTAGTAACTGCACTCCAAGATGAACCTATACCATCAACTACTACCCTCTGTCTCCTTCCAGCCAGCCAATTTCTAATCCAAACCTCTAATGCACCCTCAATGCCATACCTCCGTAGTTTTTGCATTAGCCTACCATGGGGTACCTTATCGAACGCCTTACTAAAATCCATATACACAACATCTACTGCTTTACCCTCGTCCACCTCCTTAGTCACCTGCTCAAAGAACTCAATAAGGTTTGTGAGGCACGACCTGCCCTTCACAAAACCATGCTGACTATCCTTGATCACGTTATTCCTATCCAGATGTTCATAAATCTTATCCCTTACAATTCTCTCTAAGACTTTGCCCACCACAGAAGTCAGACTCACTGGCCTATAGTTACTCGGGCTATCCCTACTCCCCTTCTTGAACAAGGGGACCACATTCGCCATCCTCCAGTCTTCTGGTACTATTCCCGTTGACAATGACAACATAAAAATCAAGGCCAATGGCTCTGCTATCTCCTCCCTAGCTTCCCAGAGGATCCTAGGATAAATGCCATCAGGCCCAGGAGACTTATCTATTTTCATCCTTTCCAGTATTCCCAAAACCTCTTCCCTACATACTTCAATGCCATCCATTCTAATCACTTGTGACTCAATATTCACACCAGCAACAGTGTCCTGTTCCTGAGTGAATACTGACAAAAAGTATTGATTTAGTGTCTCTCCAATCTCCTCCGCCTCCACACACAACTTCCCACTACTATCCTTGACTGGACCGATACCTACCCTAGTCATCCTTTTATTCCTGACATACCTATAGAAAGCCTTTGGATTTTCCCTAATCCTACCAGCTAAGGACTTTTCATGTCCCCTTCTCGCTGCTCTTAGCTCTCTCTTTAGATCCTTCCTGGCTACCTTATAACTCTCTATCGCCCCAACTGAACCTTCACGCCTCATCTTTATATATGCCGCCTTCTTCCCTTTCACAAGGGACTCCAATTCCTTATTAAACCACGGCTCCCTCACAAGACCCTTAACTCCATGCCTGACTGGTACATACTTATCAAGGACACTCAGTAGCTGTTCCTTGAACAATCTCCACATATCATTAGTATTCTTCTCTTGAAGCCTGTTTTTCCAATCCACACATCCTAAGTCATGCCTCACCGCATCCTAATTTCCCTACCCCCAGCTATAACTCTTGCCCTGCAGTGCACACTTATCCCTCTCCATCACTAAAGTAAAAGTCACCGAGTTGTGGTCACTGTCCCCGAAGTGCTCAGCTATCTCCAAGTCTAACACCTGGCCTGGTTCATTACCTAGAACCAAATCCAGTATAGCCTCACCTCTTGTTGGCCTGTCTACATATTGTGTCAGGAAACCCTCCTGCACACATTGGACAAACACTGACCCATCTAACGACCTCGAGCTATAGCTTTCCCAGTCAATATCTGGGAAGTTAAAGTCCCCCATAACAACCACCCTGCTACTTTCACTCTTCTCCCGAATCATCCTCGCAATACTATCCTCTACTTCTCTCGGACTATTAGGAGGCCTGTAGAAAACACCTAACAGGGTGACCTCACCTTTCCTATTCCTAACCTCAGCCCAAACTACCTCAGATGGCAAGTCTTCCTCCATCATCCTTTCCACCGCTGTAATACTATCCTTGACAAGTAATGCCACACCTCCCCCTCTTTTACCCCCATGTCTGACCCTACTAAAACATTTAAACCCTGGAACCTGCAACAGCCATTCTTGCCCCTGTTCTACCCACGTCTCTGTAATGGCCACAACATCGAAGTCCCAGGTACCAACCCACGCTGCAAGTTCACCTACCTTATTTCTTATACTTCTGGCATTGAAGTATACACACTTCAAGCCGCCCTTCTGTTTACAGGCACCCTCCTTTGAGATTGCTGCCTTGTTCATAACCTCCCTACACTCAAGGTCCTGTACCCTAAAGCTACAGTCCAGGTTCCCATGCCCCGGCGGAGTTAGTTTAAACCCTCCCAAAGAGCACTAGCAAACCTCCCCCCAAGGATACTGGTGCCCCTCAGGTTCAGGTGTAGACCATCCTTTTTATAGAGGTCCCACCTTTCCCAGAAAGAACCCCAGTTGTCCAGAAACCGGAATCCCTCCCTCCTGCACCATCCCTGTAGCCAAGCGTTTAACTGCTCTCTCTCCCTGTTCCTCGACTCTCTATCACGTGGCACGGGTAACAAACCAGAGACAACAACTCTGTTTGTTCTAACTCTGAGCTTCCAACCTAGCTCCCTGAAAGCCTGCCTGACATCCTCACCCCTCTTCCTACCTATATCGTTGGTGCCAACGTGGACCACGATCTGGGGCTGCTCCCCCTCCCCCTTAAGGACCCGGAAAAACACGATCAGAGACATCACGTACCCTTGCACCTGGGAGGCAACATACCAATCGTGAGTCTCTGTCGCCCCCACAAAACTGCCTATCTGTACCCCTCACTATTGAGTCCCCAAGAACTATCGCTCTACCTTTCTCCACCCTCCCCTTCTGAGCAACGGGGCCAGGCTCCGTGCCAGAGGCCTGAACCTCGTTGCTTGCCCCTGGTAAGTCATCCCCCCCACAAGTATCCAAAACGGTATACTTGTTCTTGAGGGGAATGACGGCAGGGGGTCCCTGCACTGGCTGCTTCCTCCCACTCCCCCTCACTGTTCCTTCAAAGATGGCTTCCAAAGAACAAGATCTCTAGTTTAACAAATCAACGTCCACTTGAAGGAAGTGATTTACAATGGTTTTCAATATAATTGCTTCCATATCTGCAAACTGTTAGATCCTTTTCTGATGAAGCTACACCACTTAATCTCTGTTGGGAATCAAGTGAGCTCTTGTAGTACAGTGGCAGTGTCCCAACCTCTGAACCAGGAGACATGGGTTCAAGCCCCACCTACACAGGCATGTAATAATATCTCTGAACAGGTTGATTAAAGTAAATAAAGTAGACCCAACCAGTCCCCATTAGTATAGTGATTAGTGTCCCTGCCTGACACATTGGCAATTCTCCAGGGCTCTTGTGGTGCAGTGGTAGTATCCCTACCTCTGAGCCAGGAGGCCTAGGTTCAAGTCCTACTTGCTCAGTGGTATGTAATATCATAACTGAAAAAGTTCATTATAAAATATCTATAAAGCAGAACTGTTTGTCTCAGGCTGGGACTAGCCTATGAATGGAGAAAGTGAAGACTGCAGATGCTGGAGATGAGCTGAAAATGTGTTGCTGGAAAAGCGCAGCAGGTCGGGCAGCATCCAAGGAGAAGGAGAATCGAAGTTTCGGGCATGAGCCCTTCTTCAGGAAGGGCTCATGCCCGAAACAGCGATTCTCCTTCTCCTTGGATTCTGCCCGACCTGCTGCGCTTTTCCAGCAACACATTTTCAGCACTAGCCTATGAATGCTGACAATAGTAGGTCTATTTTCGCATTCAACAAATGATGTGCCTTTCCAGTGGGGCTTTCCAAGTTAATACATTAGCAAGAATAAAATGAAACTAGTGCGAGAATGCAAAATTTTGTCTGCGTTTGAAAATAATAAACTCAAATTTGCTTCAATTGCATTTAATTCTGCGTCATAAATAACAATGTCAGAAATACAGGCTGCAAAGGTAGTCATAATAGACTAATAATGATGGGGAAGCGTACTGCCTACCAAGGTGGAGTAAGTGAATCAATAATTTCAAAAGAAATTTCAGTAGACATTTCTTGGTAATAAACTCGCAGAGCTCTGAGGTACAGTAGGTAAAATAAAATAGACTAAATGGATTTCTCCACAAAGTATGGCGTGTGCCCAGATCTGGTCTGCCAGCAATAGCAGGAATATTATTAAGCGGGAGAGGTTTTGAAACGATTTACAAAGACATTGTTGGGAATGGAATGTCTGAGTTATAAGGAGAGGCTGGATAGACTGTGACATTTTCCCTGGAGCATAGGAAGTTGAGGGATGATGTTATAGGGGTTTATAAAATCATGAGGGGTTTAGATAAGGTCAATGACACATGTCTTTCCCTCCTCGGATGGGAATTTTAAGACTGGGGGCATATTTTTAAGATGAGGAGAAGAATTTTAAAAAGACATGAGGGGCATTTTCTTTTAAAAAACACAAAGTAGTTCAGAGGAAATGGTGGATGCGGTACAGCTATAACACTTAAAAACACATTTAGATAAGTACATGAATAAGTAATGTTTGGAGGTATATGGCAGAGCGCAGGGGTGTGGGACTAGTTTCGTTTGGGATTAGGGTCAGCATGGGTTGATTGGACTAAAGTATCTGCTTCCGAGCTGTATGTCTTTATGACTCTATGTAGTTAATGGGCCAAATGATCTCTAAGACTTAAGATGTCAGAGCAATGAGAGTTGGAGCAGGATGGGCTGTTCATGTTTACTCCAATGCTTACTGTGTAATTTAGAGGAACCCACTTAGAGAGGTAGTAAATGGAAAAGCCATCCATTGAGATGTAATGCAGTATCAGGACAGGCATAGTGAAAGCATGTGAAGGTGATACCATACAGTACCACGATAGGATGTGCATGCTTGAGTCGTGCAACTGACCTCATAACGTCAGCCCAAAATGTTTAGAGGCATAAAAGGGGATAAAACACCATGGTTTGTTACCAATTTCTACTTAAAATAATACTGTCAAGGTGATGTGAACTAAACCAGAATGAACGGATTCCATAAGGACGTGCAAACACAGATTTGAGGAGTCAATACTCATTTACATACTTAAGTGAAAGAGAGATTCAATGAGGCAACAGTTTCAGAAACAGAATCCAAGTACTGGTAAGCACTATGGCCATGAAAGAATGCCTTTTGCTTAAGCGCTTCATCCCACTGGAATTGAGAACAAAACTTCTCTCTCAACAAAAACAGCTAATTAAGTACAATGCAAGGCTCATAACTGATTCTTTTTAAAAATCAACTGCAGAACTAGGAGAGCTTTTATATTAATGATCAAGGTTCAAGACAAACCAGAGGCTGAACTCAATCCAAGGTAATACTTAAGGAACGTCACACTCCAAAAAAGCCAATTACTAACTCTCCATCGATGTCATGCTAGTCAAATTTACAGCATACAAGTCTATTGAACAAAAAGTTACTCAGTTCATCAAACTCTGCTGACTCTTCAAGAAATACCACTTTGGAATTTGAATATGAGACTCTGGGCTGCTAAGCCAATAAGTAACCAAACCCCTTAGAATTCACATCACAGCTATAAATGAGGAAAAGTTTACGTCATTTGGTTACTCATCCAAGGCACAGCTGTACCCAGTTGAGTTGGGAAAAAAAAAGTACCACATGTCAGTTTCTTATAGAAAACTGGCCGTTCTCTCAACTGATTTCCATAACTGCAGATAATGCTGGTCAAGAACTTCAGGTAGACATGTAAACAGGTTGTCCACAAAACAAATTAAGATAAAGAGAAAGAGAAAATATGAAGGCATTTCCCAACATGTATGTGCATAAATCCGTGGAATATTTTTGCCTTGTTACACTTAGTATTTGGTACAAGCAATAAACGTTTTCGTCCTGCGCCAAAACAATTGTACAAAACACTAGAAAAAGCGCAAATACACATGAAAAGCTGACTTCTGCAATCAATAACAAATTGTAGCAATGCATATAAACTCAAAATCGTCTTTGGAGTGACTCTCAAAAACACAGAACATTACAGCACAGGATGAAAACTAATGGTCCAGCATGATTTACTGTTTCAAATATTTGTTTGTTGGTCCCTAAAGGTTGAAGGAACCAAAGTGGAAAAGAATGGGGGATCTAAAATAAAAACAGAGTAAGTGCTGGAAAGTCTCAGAAATATGACTTTGCCCCTTCATCTCTCTACATGCTGCCAGAAATGCTGAGCTTTTCTAGAACATAATTTTTTATTTCAGATCTCAACAATCCCCCCAATTTTGCATTCACCATAGGTGATTTAAACATTTTTATCCAACGCACTGAGCCACCTCCAACTGAAAACTGCCCTGCAGCAACTTAACAGGGTTTGTGTCATAAAACAACTTACTTCTTATCAATGTTTGTGTACATCCCGGTAACATACTGGGCTACATCAGTCTTCTTATCAGTAGATTTCTGTAAATAAATAGTAATAGCTATATTAAAAACTATTTACAAAGTGAAAATAACATTACAGGAGTAAAGGGAGACTCAAATGAAAACTAATCAAAAGTTAAGTATCTCAGAATTTCGAACTTTAACAGATTTTCTGAAAGTCAGGTATCACCGATCCAATCACCAAATCCTGTCTCGGTGTAAACATTTCTGCCAGGATCAGACTTAAAGAGAAAATGAATCAAAAATACTTGAACTTAAACATCTATTGCATAAACAAAAGCATTATTCACCAACCAAACAAATAACCACGAAACTTTGTTAGTTATCTTCAATGTGTTTATAAGTCAGGTTATGTTACAATGAATACAAGCAAGTGAATAGATGGATGAGACCAATATTTTCACTGATAAAGCCATAGGAGGCCAGAGAGGGAACTCTAGTCCCAGGTGAAAACCTAAATTGGCAGGCACATGTGTGGAGCATAGGATGCAGTGCAAGTGACAGGGCCACAGCTTTAAGAAGCAAGTGAGGAGATGCAAGCAAAAAAACTGCAAAAACAAAGAGGGTCTACAAGGGAGACACAGTAGGATAGCAAACTAGTTTCGGGGGTCTTGGATTGCTTGGTGGTCAGGTCCATGGCCCCCAACAACCCACCCTCCCCTCCTGGCATCTTCCCTTGCCACCGCAGGAATTGCAAAACCTGCACCCATACCTCCTACCTCACCTTCATTCAAGGCCCCAAAGGAGCCTTCCACATCCAAAGTTTCACCTGCACTTCCACAAATGTCATTTATTGTATCCGTTGTTTCCGGTGCCATCTCCTTTACATTGGGGAGACTGGATGCTTTCTCGGACAGCGCTTTAGGGAACATTTCGGGGAAACCCGCACCCATTAACCCCACCGCCCCGTGGTCCAACATTTCAACTCCCCCTCCCATTCTGCCGGCTCTGGGCCTCCTCCACCTCCACTCCCTCACCACCCGATGCTTGGAGGAAGAACACCTCATCTTCCACCTCGGAACACTTCAACCCCAGAGCATCAATGTGGACTTCACCAGTTTCCTCATTTCTCCTCCTCCACCTTACCCCAGTTCCAACCTTCCAGCTCAGCACCATCCTCAGGACCTGTCCTACCTACCAATCTCCCTTCCCACTGATCCACTCCACCCTCCTCTCTGACCTATCACCTTTATACCCAACCTCCATCCACCTATTGTACTGTTAGCTACTTTGTCCCCAGCCCCACCCCCATCCCATTTATCTCTCCACCCTGGAGGCTCCCAGCCTCATTCCTGATGAAGGGCTCCTGCACGAAACATCAATTTTCCTGCTCTTCGGACGCTGCATCACCTGCTGTGCTTTTCCAGCACCACTCTAATCTTGATTCTGATCTCCAACATCTGCAGTCCTAATTTTCACCATTTGTTTTGTGTAAAACAGAAATAACTAGTTGTTATTTTAAAAACATACTTCACAAAATTCTAGGAATGGCAATAATACAAACTCTTAAAACCACTAACTACCCACAATGTTACCCCAAAATCCTCTTTTCCCCCAAACTGGCACTTAAACCTGGCAGAAAAGACTAACAGATAGAGAGCTTAGTATCTGAATCAGGGGTTAGCAGTTCCCAACTCCAAATGTGCTGAACCCCTCTGACCAGCTGTATGTTAATTTGGTGATGAAAGAGTTTAAGCCTTTAAAAAGAGTTGATTTGGTTTGGTTCCTTCTTCTGGGCATTTTCCTCATTTTTCACTACCAACGAGACACTCACAATACGGCTCCTCAATGAAAATGGTCTTCCAGTTTGACCTTTACTGCTCCAGTCGTAGTTATCTGATCTTTGCTTCAAGCAACACCCTTGTGGTTCCCTAACAAGCAGGCACTCATGGTGCATCCCCTCTCTGGGAACAACAGCTTCGCAGACTTCGCTGCTCATACTCTAGCCATCGACTGAGCATCCAGGGTTTGGCTTTACTATTCCAGTCCCTCATTTTTCCTTCAGGTTGGCAACAGTTCTTACCAGTTGTTTTCATATCCATTAGGAAGTCAGAGGATTAACTCCCTCTTAGCTTTTGTTAACTTTCTGCAGAGTGAGTGACTGATCAGCAGCCAATCCTGACCTCTGCTGATTCCTCAGCAATGGGGTGAGGGTGGAGCAGGTGGACTGAATTGTGAACTTTGAAAAGAATTCAGTCTTCTCTGTTTCATTTTTATAATTAACAAGACAAGTTAGTTACAGAAGGAAAAGTTAGAAACAATGGAGTGGGTTATAAGGCTGAGACAGATAGATTCTTGATCAGTAGGGGAATCAAGCATTGTGGGGAAAATGGAAAGTGAACCTGAGGAATGTCAGATCAGCCATGATCCTACTGAATTTCAAAACAGGCTTGAGGGGCTGAATGACCTTGCCTATTCCTATTTCTTATGAAACCTTAAACCAATTATCAATTAATCTCACAAAAGCTGATCAGTATTTAATGATATAATTGATTATGCTGAGAGTTAATAGCACAGCTGCTGGTAACCAAAATACATAAGAAGTTTGAAGTCATCTTGCTTCCAATTGGGAGAATTGGAAACAGACCAAGAAACCAAGTGTCAACCTGCTCCCTCAGCTGCAACGGAAAGCAAGAGCTGGAGGAAGACCGCAAAGTTGTTGCCTTACTTTAATCGGTGTTACTTAAGTTTCCTAAATTACTGCACTCAATGGTCTCCTGTTGGCTTATCAGTTAACATCTCAAGTAAACAAATTAATATTGGTGCTCGAGTTTAAATTATAAGACTCCTGAAATTTCCAAACTTGAACACAACATTACCACTTCTGTATTCAATTCCCCTCACAATAAATAAGAACATTTTCTTACTTCTTGCACCTGCATACTAACCTTCTGTAATCAAGCAGAAGAACAATCAGATCTCTCTGTATCTCAGATCTCTGCAATCTCTAACCACTTAAATCATATGGTTCATTTTTATTCTCCTTGATAAAAATGGACAGTTTCACATTTTTCCAAATTACATTCATTTGTCATATCTTTCCCCACTCTCTACACATATCAATGCTTTTTGCTGTCTCTAAATTTTCCACCGTAGCACTTGATTTGGCACTACATCAAATGTCATCTGGAAATTTAAGTGCAAAACATCCAGCCATTCTCATTTATCCACAGTGCATTATATTAATGTCTTAAAGAAAATTTGGTGCCAAAAACTTGGTCACTCCAGTTTTCTGAATATCAAAAGATTACCAAATGGAGAAGCTGCATCTGAACTTTGTACACATTTTGTAATTCTTAATCTGGCCCAACACGTCTTCCTTTTCAGAACAATAGGCTGTCTCTGCCGGATTGATCTTATTCATGAGTTCTGCTGTGACTCCTGTTTTTGCAAAGATTTTGAGGCTTCAAAAGTCAACTTACAGACTGTGATTTACTGCTGCATCGATGACAGGGCTCGATTCCAGCCTTGGACAGCCAATTGTGTGGAGTTTTCACATTCTTCCATGTTTGCGTGGGTTTTCTCTATGCGCTCTGGTCTCCTCCAATAGTCCAAAGATATGCAGGTTAGGTGGATTGGCCATGCTAAATTGCCCCACAATGTCCAGGGTTGCACAGGCTAGGTGGATTAGCCATGGTAAATGCAGGGTTATGGGGATAAAATTAGGGGCTAGGCCTGGATGGGATGCTCTTCAGAGGATCGGTACACATTCGATGGCCTGAATAGCCTCTTTCTGCGCTACATGGAATCTACGATTCTAAGATAATTTAACAGGTTTATAAATTGAAACATCCTGAGGTTAGTTTTTCTATCCCAGCCCCCACTATCTTTTCAATGACTGGCATCATCCTCCTCAGGCCAATTGTGAAGAAAAACTGTACACCAATTTTGAACACCAATGTTACCACATTGAAGATAATACTCGACAGATTAAAGAAAACTCAAAGTTCAGATACAGCTTCTCCACTTGGTACCTTTTAATATTCAGAAAACAGGCCTGTTCAAGCCTGGGTTGTAACGGAGTTCTTGGCATCAATTTTATGATTTTGGAGAATATTATGAAATAGAAACTCAAACAAACAAGGTGATAGACATTACAATAGCAGGTTCTAAAACAGATGCATTTATAATAAATTACCTCTACTGTTCAAAAGCAGCAGCAAAGCATGATAAAAACAATTTAATTTTCAAGGATTAAAGGACGTGCGACTACACAGAGGCTTATGGGAGTTTGCAGTTTGTTCCTTCTATTCCTGTCTTGTACCTCCAGTCTCAGTTATATTAAATGCCAATAGAAATAAAAAATCATTCTTCATTGGAACAACTTCACAGTTTTCTCCATAAACAAACTTTGTTTTAGTTCATGCATTGTGATTTATAAGTTTTGTTGTTCTTACTTCACAAAGAGTATAAGTTCGTCAAACCTAATTGAAGAAACTTGCTGAAAACTGATAGGAAGAGAGTTTGAACATGCAGTTTACTTTCAGATTTACTTCTCTTAAACACTAAATTCCTCACTGCTTTTGCATTATCAACCTTCTTCAGCCTGAACAAGATGGAACAAGTGTCTGGACTGGACACTAAGTGTCAGGAAGAGGCAAGAGGCAAGACACAAGAAATGCTCAGAAGATCAGGCCCCATCTGTGAAAAGAGAGTTAACATTTCAGACTGATGAGGGTGATAAATGACTTGAACATCAACTTTGTTTCTCTTCAAAGATGCTGTTTGATCTGCTGAGAATTCTCAGAACTTTGTGGTTTTATTTCAAATTTCCAGCATCTGCAGCCAGGCAAGTAAGTTGAGCAGTCAGCAGTTACAAAGAAGTAGTGTCCAGAGAACACAAGAGGAATTCATCAACAAAATGAATTTGGGTATGAGAGGTGCTAGGACAGAAACAAAGAGGACGTGTGTGTGTATCACAGAGTTCCCAAGGGAACACTCAAATAATTTGTTATTTTCTGTTCCAGTGGAAATAATATTCCTCATTTTTCTGAGACTCTTTTCCATGATAATATGAAAGAGCATACCACTGTAAATGCTTTAGAAAATTATGCAGTTTATTCAGAATAATTCATCAGGCTACCTGAGGAGTTTAATCATCTTCTAACTTGAAGACAAACTGTCACCAGGTAAAAGAGACAATATATGTTAGATCATTTACCAGCATGCCTGACAGCTCACTCCAGAGTCGCTGATTTTAAACTGGAGTAGAGGAGGCTGAAGTGTCAAAGGAAGAGGATTAAAAATCTAGGAGACGGAATTGAGTAACTTGGAGAGTCCATTATTGCCACAACTGGCTGCCTAGGTGGAAGGAGATGCTGGATACACAAATCTAGTAAAATTGTGTCCCTCAACAGTCTACAGAGCACTATGCAAACAATACAGTGAGCAGGACAAGATGGGCATGTGCAACACAAACTGTTGGGATGCAGAGTGCACAACAATGAGCCATAATAGAAGAAACAAAAGCCACGCAGTAAGTCGCAACGGGTAAGCAATACAATAAACTCCAGTAACTCCGTATGCTGCGATGAGCAATCAATCTTGCAAAGTGCAGCAGTGCTGTGTGCAACTGGCATCCACCCTGGCAAGACATTAGGACAAACTCTTTGCTTCCTCCTTTTCATACTAATTAAACAGTGATTTTTCTTTGGGGTAAAAACAATGACTGCAGATGCTGGAAACCAGATTCTGGATTAGTGGCGCTGGAAGAGCACAACAGTTCAGGCAGCATCCAAGGAGCAGCGAAATTGACTTTTCAGGCAAAAGCCCTTCATCAGGAATAAACGCAGGGAGACTGGAGAGATAAGCTAGAGGAGGATGGGGGTGGGGAGAAAGTAGAATAGAGTACAATAGGTGAGTGGGGGAGAGGATGAAGGTGATAGGTCAGGGAGAAGAGGGTGGAGTGGATAGGTGGAAAAGGAGATAGGCAGGTATAGATTTTTCTTTGGTCCAGCTGTATTCTACAGGAGGTACATTGCTGTACCACACAAAATATCAAGTTTGCTGTTATTGTTGTGATTGAACATTTTGCCAGTGAAGGAAACTCAATAGGTACAAGAGCACAGCAGTTTGCCAACTTTCCAACCTCAAGCCATGAGAAAAACAAACTGTTTCTAACTACTAAACTATGAACTCATCAGAAAGGACTTTGATCCATGACATTTGCTGCAAACAGGTGTTCTCTATTTTCCTAAATTTTATTTCACTGAATGATTTTTGCATATGGGTAAATACATAATTTTTTCCCAAGTGTACAGTTCTAGCAGTGCTATTTTCTTTTGGCTGAACAAAATAAACAGAACTGCCGAACAGGCATGATGAACCAGATGATAGCAAAACAGGCAAAGCTGTTTGGAGCCAAAATTGAACATAATTTCAAACCACAATTTTAAACAAAATTCAGTTCTTTACTGTTGCTTACTCCCTTCTACTAGCTGCATATAGAGGAAAAATACAGCACAACAGCATAAGCTCTGTCAGTTAACATATCTCATGTCTTCAAAATGCCACAAATGAGAATGAAAACTGTAGTGTCATGATTACTTGCCATTGATAAATTACCACAGTCAGTTACTGTAGTATACATTGTAATGGGCCTATAAAGCAACATCTTCAGCCTATTATGGTAATTTAGCACTTTAGATTAATACAATTTTGAAGCTTCATCAAGGTAAATGAGATACTAACTTGAAAATTAACTTGCCAAGGGACCAGACATAATATAAATTGGAGCAAGAGACTGCTGTCAGCAATGAAGAATGGAATTTTATTTATTCTTTCAGGAAATGTGGGTATTACTGGAAAGGTTGGCATTTGTCGCTCATCCCTATTGCTTATGAGTAGGTGGTAGTGAGGTGCCTTCTCAAACAAGTCACTGAGATCTATTCCATTCTTTTCACACTTCTCATGAACAAAACAAAATGAAACGTTGGCAATAGATTATAACATTTGCCAAAGATACCTAGATAAGTTGCCAGGGTGACTAGGATAAGCAATGGATTCTGTCAGAAGAATCTGGATCTAAGAAGTATTCTGAGTATCTTAAGGAACAGCTGACTTAAAAACAGCACAAAATTAGAAATAACACATTGAAGGATAAAAATGTTACCTAATACTTAGAATTAGTGGTGGTCAATTTAATTAGTGGTTAAAGCAAACTATACAGTCAATTGCATAACCATTAGAAAGACATAAGGACTGTTGACAAATAATAATTTTTAACATAGTAGAGAACTCCTGAGTTGGAACAACAGAAATCTTCTCTTGTCCCTGGAAAAACTAACGATTTGAAGCTGTCAGCGTTGAGAAAAAGATCATAAAGATTGCACTGGCTATCTTGATGTCAAATTCTTAGATCAGCTTTAATCAAAACAATTCCTCAAGCACACGACAGGAGAGGTTTTGATAATTTAATTTATTGATTACATCTTAAATCTTTTTGCTGAGTCTTGGATTCAACTAAACATGACAACTGTTGACTAAAATTTATATATAGTTATATAATGGTCAAACACTAAAATTCTCTATCTGTACCAACTTGATGTCAACTAGTACAAACTCATTAAATGCATGAAACGTTGTTCACATTTTAATTATGAGTCTTTTAAAAAGAAATTTACTTGCGGCCTCTTGGGTCCAATTACAATAATGCAAAGGCTTAAATAGTGGAAATTTTCAGAAATTACCAGCTGTTTTTCAATTGGAAAACTGAAGATAATAATTGCAAACATACAAGAATAACGATAAAATGACATCTTAGCTAACTTGCCTCCTTGTTGAACTTTGATTAAGATGTCAACCAAACTTAGCTAAATTCTAATAGTGTGGCACAATGTAGCTTATCCAAGATGGATTGCAGTTCCCACATTAAGTACGAGATAGACAGACATAAAGGTTTTCTGATCATTATGCTGGGTTTGTTTTATGAAATGTAGCTCGCTATCATTGCCAATGAAGATTAAAAGGAGACCATAAGGAGGAAGGACTGACATTAGCTAGAGAGAGGTAACAAAAGTAACTTGAGCTAATGGGGAAGAAAAGGTCCAAAAGCCAAAAGAAGGCTCTTGTACTCCATGCGATACAAGATTCAAATTATGAGTCAAACCTTTTCAAATATGTAGAATTACTGGGACATCTTAGCTCTCCTGCAATATGGTGCTTGCACAGTTCCAGACACCATCTACCATGTACACTAACCTCAACCACACACACCGTAGTTTAGAAACAAGAGGCAATGATTTCAGTGGCAGTAAATTCAATTTTTTTTATAACTCCTGGAATATTTACCTGTTTTACAATTAATAAATACTGACAAACAGAATTTTTCAACTGAACATTTACTTTATGTTGATAAAGTTAAGTACCTACCGACACTGTTCGTATTTTATGAAACATTTTGGATCCTTTTCTCATTTTCACTCTGACAACTTCATGTCGATGTACCCACCCACGGAGTTCATCTGCTAGCCTACGCCAAGACAATGGAGAAAATACTTAAATGAGAAATGAATTACCACGGCACTCTCAGATGATTTTCATAAGCTGACTATCAATTGGAGTTGTTGAAACAAAGTGTGGTTAAAATGGATTATCTTTGTTTCATTCAATAAGCTCAACTACAAATTAAATGATCAAAACATCAGACATAGGGATCTTCCTTCAGTTAATTTTTTTTAACAGATTATTATGCATGAATTTTATGTGCCTAGAGACTTAACATCCTCACTAATAAAACACTATTACCACACTAATAGCACATAGGTATACAATTTTCCTTGGCAGTGAATAGCTTAGCTCTGCTCACATATGGCTTGCCATTAAAAATATCCTTTCAAATATTCACCATGTTACTAAAATGTATCCGTACACTAAATCCAATAACTATGGCTTGATCCACAGGAAACTTGCTCCACAGGGTTAATGTTATCTTGGGCTAAATGTTACCGCACACAGGTAGCCTGCTTATTTATCCTTCAAGCACTGAGAAGGTCACAACTCATTTGCAGTTATATGAATTCCTCTAAGGATATTAAAACTGAAATAAATAGCTAAATTGAGCTAGAGTCCTTATTATTTCATGATTCAACTAACAGGACAGCTCTCAGTGAAGTGGGTCACTGCTGAAAGGAGGGGAGAAAAAAGAAATATAAAATTCAAAACAGCACTCATGCCAGTGTAACAGCATCGTACAGGCGTGATGAGCCAGCCAAATAGCTACTTTTTATGCATTTAGTTTCATTATTCTGTCAGCTAGCTCAAGACTCAAAACATGGTTGATACTTAAATCATTGTTATTACAACATATTATAACATAATACTTGTAAAGAGGAGAGAGATTGTATGCTTTGTCAAATCCATTTGCTGCGTGGATTCACCCAGCCTTCCTGCCGTCAATTGATAGTAAAACTAAAGGAATTGTGAGTTCAATTGAATTGCTTAAGAGAGAAATTTTGATGTGTTTCATGCGTGGCTTTTCTATAGCATGAAATTGACTTGTTTTGTGTATTTTTAAAAAATCTGGCATCAAGCATTGCTAGGGTAAGTACAATGGCCACAGCTGTCAAAGGCTTTCCTGACACTGCTCTAAACTCTTCTGAACAGTATGACATTTCAAAAAAAATGACTAATTAGATCCCCTTAAATTTCAAAGAATAATTTCATCATGTCATCGAGAATCAAATCCAGGTATTTGCAAGGAAAGTCAAGTCCTTTGTCCACTTGTTGAAATCCCATGAATCCAGTAACTTCTAAAATGATGATTCAATTTCAAGACATAAGACATAATTTTTTTACTGTAATAAACAAACAAAAAGCCTTGTTAAATGAACACAATTAGTTGGCAATTTAGACTTTCAACAACAAAGGTTTTCCAATGCGACAAAAAGTTTAATGCAGCCAAATGTCCACACCACACCGAAACATTATATTGCCCCCTAAGTGGATACTTTATTCTGCTGGAACCAGTCCAAAGCTGTTCACCATTCGCAAAGTCTTTCTTGCATTTTCCGTTTCCAGATGGTCACTTTCAATCCTAGGGATCTTCCCTTCTTAAAATTCATCTCCATGGCAACATGAACAACATTGGTCTTGTATCCAGATAGAAATAAGAATTAACTAGCATCTAGAACGCAACGTTGTTCAAGCCTCATATTAAATAGCAAGTTTGAAGTATGAATCTTGATAAAACCTGACATTCCAAACATCTTCCTGTAAAACATGGAGAGTATCACTCCACCCACAACCAACACTGATATTTTTGCCATTCACAGTGTTGTGATTATCTTGTACCTTTCTAAAAGTTTCATGACTTGGGCCCTATTTGTCGTCTCAGTCCATTGGTGACATCTGCAAACTTACTAACCATACATCCTATGTTCACATCCAAACCATTGAGATCAATGATGAAAAGCAGTGGGCCCAGCACCAATCCTTATGGCACAAAATTATAAGACACCCTTCGCTTCTCCTCCCCACAAAACTTGATATCATAGAGATTCAGTCAGAGATGAACATTTCGGAAACAGACCCTTTGGTCCAACTCGCCAGTGTTGACCAGAAACTAATTGAGTCCCATTTGCCAGCATTTGGCCTATATCCCTCTAAACCTATCCTATTCACGTGCTCATCCAGATGCCTTTTAAATGTTGTAATTGTACCAGCTTCCACCACTACCCTTGGCAGCTCATTCCATACATACACCACACTCTGCATGAAAAATTTACCCCTTACATTCCTATTAAATTTTTTCCCACTCATCCTAAACCTATGCCCTCTGTTTCTGAATGCCCCTATCCCAGGGAAAAAGCCTTATCTATTTACCTATCCATGCCCCTCATGATTTTATAAACCTCTACTAGGCTTCCGACGCTCCACGGAAAACAGCCCCAGCCTATTCAGCCTCTCCCAATAGCTCAAACCCTCCAAACCTGGCAAAATCCTTGTAAACCTTTCTGAATCCTTTCAAGTTTTGCAACATCAGTTTGATAGGAGGGAGACCAGAATTGCCGCACCTGATATTTATCTAAATTAAACTCTATCGACTTCTCCTCAGCCTATTGGCACATCTGATCAAGATCTTCTGGTACACTCAGGCAACCTTCTTCACTGCCCACTACACCTCTAATTTTGGTGACATCCGCAAACTTACTAACTATACTTCCCATGTTCACATCCAAATCATTATACAAATGATGAAAAGCAGTGGACCCAGCACCGATCCTTGTGGCACACCACTGATAACAGGCCTCTAATGTGAAAGGCAACCCTCCACTACCACTGTCTTCTTCCTTCAAGCTAGTTCTGTCTCCAAATGGCTAGTTCTCCCTGTATAATGAATACTTGTATTGGGTCAATGTGGGTTTAGAAATCAGAGATAATTAAAGAAATTAGCATACACAAAGAGGAGATACTGAGTGGTCTGGCAAATTTAAAAATAGATGAATCTCTTGGGTTGGATTGAATGTGTCCCAGGTTGTTCAGTGAGGTAAGGGAGGAAATAACAGGTGTGCTGACAATAATTTTCAATTCCTCTCTGGCTACAGAAGAGGTGACATAGGACTGGAAGACGGCCATGTGATACCGATATTCAAGAAGAGAGCAACTTCTAAACTGAGCAACTACAGGCTAGTCAACCGAATCTCACCAGTGGGGAAGCTACTGGAAGCAATTCTGAGAGACAAAATTCAACTGTACTTAGAGAGACAGGGATTAATCAAAAACAGCTTGATTAAGGGTTTGTTGAAAATGTCACATCTGACCAACTGGATTGAATGTTTTGAAGAGATGACCAGATGCCTGGATGAAGGCAGATGGCCTGATCAATGGCAAATGAAATTCAATCTGGATAAGAGTGTGGCGATGCAAGTGGACAACAGAAACAAGGCAAGGGAATATATGAAATAGTAGAATCCTAGGAAGCACTGAGGATCAGAGGGACCTTATCCACCACATTTCCACCAATCCCTTAAGGTAGTGAGACAGATAGATAAATTGGTTAAGGTGGCGAATGGAATACTTGCCTTTATAAGTTGAGGCACAATGTTTAAGAGCAGGAAGGATATGCAGGAACATTTTTCCTGTGTTATGGACCTCTATGACTATACTATCCGGTTCACAAAAATCATGACATCAAACATGAAGCAAACAGCTTCATTGTTAAAAGTTCACTTTTTGAGGACTAAATAGTTTGATATACTTGATACTAGATCTCCTTACTTGCATAGCATCTTCTTACAGGAGTCCCTGAAAATGCTGCAGCACAGTCCAAGTGCAAGTTAAATAATGCTAACAGACTCCTTTCATTAAGGAGCATAATTTGCAAGTACGAAATAAAACAGTGCACAGTAATTTTTTTTTCGAAAAGAATGACTCACAAAGGAAACAATTCACACTTGCAGAGTTTAAATAGATAATGAACTTTTAATGCCTTCTGTATAATAGTGGTTATCGACTTACCTCAGTGATTCTGTCCTATTAACTTGTGGATGGCATGCTCGTTTGACAAAGAGAAGAGGCTCCTTCTTAACCACCATTAGATCTTTTTTATCGGAGATTGAAATTCCATTTCTGAAAGAAGCAGATTATCAAACTTTAATGGCCTTGCTCTCAGGAAACAAATGTTACTGCTGCCACTGCTTCATACCAAGTATCATGAATGTTGTTAAGAATAATTGAACTATGTGCGTAGGGATTATTACTCGCATATCTTACTGGCAGAAGTCATTTATTGTAAACCTGCATTTTCATATTCAACCACCATTAAAGTCAAGTCCTAATTAATTATAAGTTTCAACACCTTGATACATATCAGTTTAAGACAATAGTCATTGCATCTCAAAGCTGCAGGAAGATATGGACAGGTTAGGAAAGTGGGCAAAGAAGTGGCAGATAGAGTAAATGTGGACAAATGTGAGGTCACGCACTTTGGCAGGAAGAATAGAGGCATGGACTATTTTCTACATGGGGAGAAAATTCAGCAGTCTGAAATGCAAAGAGACTTGGGAGTTCTAGTCCAGGATTTTCTTAAACTAAACATACAGATTGAGTCAGTAGTTAGGAAGGTAAGTGCAATGATGACACTTATTTTGAGAAGTCTTGAATATAAAAGGAGGGATGCACTTCTGAGGCTCGATAAAGCTCTGGTCAGACCACATTTGGCGTACTGTGCGCAGTTTTGGGCCCCATATAACAGGAATGATGTACAGGTCCTGGAGCGTGTTCAGAAGTTCACGATAATGGTTCCAGGAATTAAAAGTTTAATGTAGGAGGAATGTTTGAGGACTCTGGGTCTCTCCTCGATAGACTTTAGGAGGATGGCTGGGGAATCGAATTCAAACATACAGAATACTGAATGGCCTGTACAGAGTAGATGTTGGGAAGATGGTTCCATTGGTAGAAGAGACTAGGACCTGAGGGCACAGCCTTAGAATAAAGGGAAGACCTTTTAGAATGGAGATAAGGAGAAACCTCTTCAGCCAGAGAGTGGTGAATCTATGGAATTCATTGCCACAGAAGGCTATGGAGGCAAGGTCATTAAGTATAGTTAAGACTGATATAGATTGGTTCTTGAGTATTTAAGTGGGAATTGGCATGGGGCAGGGTGACTCTAGGCACATGGACACACAAGATGGCCGCTGGACCACAATTTGGAGAGAGACAGCACAGCAAACACAGATACTGCTTGGGGTCACCAGAATGCCAGCACAATGAACTCACAACCTAGTTGATTAGTTTAATGCAAGTTGGGGAGAAAATACACGAGTAGCGTATACTGCCTGCCGAAGTGTCTAGGTCCAGACAACACCTTTGATAGAAATGTTAACTGTTTGATATGGACTCAATGATACGGATTTAATAGCCAGGCTGCAGTAATCATCCTTTCCAGGAAGAGCGATTAGCGCTCATTACTACAGCAACGGACTTGAGCGCAGATGCTGAAATTGACAATGTCTGCGCTGAAAATGACAAGGACCATGCTGAAATTTACAAAGGCTGCACTGAAACTGACAATGATTGCACCGAAACGATCAACGATTCTGCAATGTTTACAATAAACAAACTATGTTACAAAGACATTAACCTCAACACTGATCTATTATATTACAAAATGTATAAAAGTATCTTGACATGTACTCCAGGTTGAGAGAAGAATCAGAGCTGACCACTATGCTATTGGTGTCTTTCTCTCTTTGGAGCTCCTGTATTTCCTTATGCAATAAACTCCGTCGCTGAACAACGACTCTGACTCAGAGGATAATGATTTTCCCCTCAACAATATCAAGGGGATCAAGAGTAACAGGGAGAAAGCGGGAGAATAGAGTTGAGAAACTTATCAGCAATGATTGAATGGTGGAGTAGACTCAATGGGCTGAATGGCCTAATTTCTGCTCCTATGTCTTACGTAACATTTCTCCATCAGTCCCAATCCCATCTCTCAGAATGATGCGTTTGCATGCATGATTATTCTACAATATTTGGAACTAAATTCAAAAGTTCAACTTCTGCAGCATTGGTCCTCAGGTTTCTGTCAGATCTAAGACATAACCTTCTCAGTTATTTGCACTGTTGGAACTGCCAACTTGTGAAGAATCCTTTGGACTCAACACAAAGCATGTTATGTCAAAAAAGCAACATACTGGCCACGAATTAGATCATATTAAACTGACTCATTAAGCTAAAATGAGGCTACATATTGTAGCAGTTCAGAAGCAAGATTTCTGGATTTTAGTCCATGAGAATGACGCATGACACAATATATGAAAACAGAGAGTTGGTATATTTAAAATGACAACAAATAAACTACAGTTGCAACAATGAGGAGACATGTTGGTGGGATAATGTTCAGGCTTCAGCAAGTATCAGACGGTTTATCCTGAAACAAACTCATAGGAAAGAGCGTAGAACTTAACTCATGAAAGAGTAAATTCAAAAGCAGCAGTGCCATTTGAAGTCATTGTTGAATTTTTATTGCAACAAAGGTCTTATCTTACAGCGTGGAAGTAACCAACTTGTGGAGGATATGTAAAGGCTTCAAGGGCAAGTAACTTATGTATAACTGTCAATCTGTGAAGTTGTTTCAATCCACTGTACTTGAGGGTTTGTTAATTCAGCCTGTTTCATTGAGAAATGAAAAGAATATGTTCCAGCATTTACAATAGCTGTATGTTAATCTTGTTGTAAGGGCCCATAAACATTATTAGCAGTCCTAGGTGTGAGGTTTTCAAGACAACTTTTTGTTTTAAATAAGCAAACAAGTACTGGAGAGTTTTAAAAACTTTTTTAATGTGATTTTGTGATTGGGTTTTTTTTATTGCTTTAAAAGGTATAATAGATATTTGGATCTTTATTTTGTCTAACATGGGTCTTTATGTCTTCCCAATGTAGCTAAAAGATGCATTAGTATGGAGAGTATAAAGGCAACAGATGGCAGTGTGAGTTATGGATAGACATGTATTGGGATTAATTTGGCATGAAATCAGTGAAAACCTGACTTAGCTTTACATACCATTTGGTTATACGGTGCCATGGGGCGTGTAGATGGGCAGATAGGTGGTGATGGGATGTGGAGAGAGAGGACTAGAAGGTCTATTATTTTGTAAAACAGGTGCCCACAGAAATGATATGGGCCTTTTCATCAGTCCAACTTGTAATTTGCCTGTGACTGCTTCCAATCTCTGCCGAGGGACGGTCGTCCTGACTTCATATATTCACACCTCCCACTGAATATTGACTTTGAGTACTAACTATTTCCAATATCTGATGTCAGTGCTGGTCTTTTCAGCTGTTGTCAAGAGGTTACTTCTTTGAGTAGCATCCAGCCTTTTGTGAGTAAGTGAAAATAAAAAGTTTGATCTGTATTCATATGCCTGTGACAAAATACCTAAGTATTCTGTCTAACATAATGGCAACATCAAAACTTCTGGAATGACCATGTTTCAGTACTGTATTCGAAAAGCATGAAACAAGCCAACTTTTTTTTTTGCATTTTCTGAAAGTCACATATGCCAGTTGGCCTTATTGCAACAGCCAATGAAATCCTGGCTCAAGTACAATGACTGAAATAATCAACTTATTCAGAACTGATTCCACTTTGTGAGCCAAGACCATGGAGGCAATAAAGGAAAAGAAAATGAAGCTGAAGAGGGAACGGTCAGACAGGCCAGCTGAGTAACATGCAACATTACTGAAAATATACCATTTCCTTTGTCACTCTGTGGTACTCAGTCTGTGATACAACACATTATAAAACTCACACTACAAAGCTTCATATCTTTGCGCTCCATCAACCTGCAATTTAACAAGTACGTTTGACTATGAAGAACAATCATCTGCAAAGCATTAATCTAATTCTAGATAAACTTGAACAGAAGACAATGAGCCAATGCTGTATCCAAAAGAATAAATATGTTGAAATATGAAACAACTTAAATATTTGGCTTCAACAATCATTTCACAAAAGGGAGGCAATAACTTTAGATTGAATCAACAAAGATAAGTTTCAGATAGCAATATGACCTTCGCATGATAGATGCCATGAACTTCATAGAGGCACTCAAGTGTTTCTGATGTAGCCTAACATTAAAGAAGAAAACTCCAATTAACTCCTCAAAATAAACAAATACAAACACCAAGAATTTTCATTCTCCAAGCTAACACTCACCAAACCACCACAATACTAAAACAATTTAATTATTTAATTGTTGGGATTAATGATTTAAAACTAAAAAGATGACTTCAAAGTTCACATGACCAAGATGTGGTCAAGGTTTGGCGATGGGGCATTTAGTAATTATTACTTTCCAAAGCTAAGCCAAAGTCAGGTACTAATTTAAAAATGCCCTGATCAAATCGTATTAAATCTTCTTTTAAGTAAAATCTATGTTATTTACTGAATAGTCAACAAAATTGTGGCGCCACCACAGCTCCATGCTGGAATTAAGATGGGGGTGTTATCTTGGGAGCTCAGAAAACTTTCAATAAGGTCCCTCAAAAGAGATTAGCACATAAAATTAAAGACCACGGCGTTAGAGGTAACGTACTGACATGGAGAGAGAACAAAGGGGCGGCACGGTGGCACAGTGGTTAGCACTGCCGCCTCACAGCGCCTGAAGACCCGGGTTCAATTCCCGACTCAGGCGACTGACTGTGTGGAGTTTGCACGTTCTCCCCGTGTCTGCGTGGGTTTCCTCCGGGTGCTCCGGTTTCCTCCCACAGTCCAAAGATGTGCGGGTCAGGTGAATTGGCCATGCTAAATTGCCCGTAGTGTTAGGTAAGGGGTAATGTAGGGGTATGGGTGGGTTTCGCTTCGGCGGGTCGGTGTGGACTTGTTGGGCCGAAGGGCCTGTTTCCACACTGTAAGTCTAATCTAAAAAATCTAAAAAAATAAAAGATTAGGAATAAACGTGTCATTTTTCAAGTGGTAGGTAATGATTATTGGAGTACTGCAGGACTCAATGCTTAGACCCCAGTTATTCACATAATGCATCCATGATTTAGAGGAGGGAACTAAATATCTCATCTCCCAGTTAAGAGACAACACTAACCTTGAGGGGGAGAGTGAACTGTGAGGAGGATGCAGAGATGCTTCAATGTAATTTCAACAAGTTGAGTGAAGGGGCTATGCATGGCAGATGAAGTATTGTGCAGATAAAATTGAGTTTCTCACTTTGATAACCAAACAGGAGATAGATTATTATCTTAATAGCAACCGATTTAGAAAAGGGGAAGTGCTACAAGATATGGGTGACCTTGTACACCATGAATTGAAAGTAAGCATGCAGATAGTTAGTGGTGAAGAAGGCAAATTGTATGTGGGCCTTCATTGTGATTTGAATATAGGATCAGGGATGTTTTACTGCAATTGTACAGTGTCTTGGTGAGACCACAGCTGGCATGCTGTATACAGTTTTGGTCTCCTTATCTGAGGAAGATGTTCTGCTTCTGGCTGAAATGTAATGAAGATTTGCAAGACTCATTCCAGGGCTGAAGAGAAATGGATTAGTTAGGAATGTATTCATGAGTTCAGAAGAATGAGAGGCCAGCTCATTGAAATTAATAAAATTCAAACAGGACTAGACAGGATTAACGCAGGGAGTAGGCGACTGGGGAGTTCAGAGCCAGGGTTCACAGTTTAAGGATATGGATGAACTATTTATGACTGTGATGAGGAGAAATGCCTTTTTCAGAAAATGGACAGCCTGTGGAATTCTCTGCCACAGAAAGCGGTTGAAGGCAAAACCTTCAATGTTTGAAGGAGGAACTAGATAAACTTCCCAGGGCTAAAGGGACCAAAGAGTATGGAGAGAAATTACGAACAGGATTGGATGATCAGCCATGATCACAACGGATGGTAGAGGACATTTGAAGGGCCAGATGGTTCAGTCCTGCTTCTACTTTCTATGATCCATGAAATGGGCTGCAACAGTTCAAGGCGGCGGCTCACCATCACCTTCCCAACAGCAACTATGTACGGGCAATAAACGTTAGCCAGCTAGCAATGCACACATCCTGTGACGGAATAGAAAAAAAACTCTGAAGGAGAATCAGTGGACCCAAAACGATAACTCTGCTTTCTCTCCACTGACGCTGCCAGATCAGTTAAGGTTTCCCAGCAATTTCTGATTATGTATTAAAAAACCTCAGAGATTACACATTCAAACCCATCATAGCAAGCTTGAAAATGGAATTCAATTATTCTCATAAACTGTGGGCTAGTACCATGGAAACTGCAAAATTGCTGTAAGAACCCAAGTGGATTTGACCTTCTGCTATTTCCAGTGTGGTTTGAATGAAACCAGTTTCATAATTTAATTGATCCTTAGCACCCTTGTGCAAGCTGGGATGGACAATTACTTCTTACTGAGTGCTGCTCAAACCTGATCATTAATTTTGTCAGTTTGCTTACAACAACTATAATTGATTATTGTTGCTATCCACTTGATTATATCTACCTATTCATCCTCTACATCTCAAACTTCTCACAATCCTTAACTACCCTTTGATAGGGTTCATCCATCCTGGAGATGAGACTGCAGATAGTCTGAAAACACATCTCCATTTCATTATTTAAGATCCAGAATGCACATGATGAGTGTTTGATTGTATACTGTACATTGTAAATACTCTCCCTGGTCAAATCAATACTTCCTAATATAATGTATTTGACGTGCTAAGCCATTACTAGATGCAACTTCTTATTGGTGCTAAGTGGTTTTACCTCTCTTGCTGCTTTCTGCTGATCAAGACCAACTCCATTCTCCCTGCACAAGACCACCCACCTTCTCCAACTCTCCCTCAACAAACACTGTTGAAGATCGAATATTGTTAATGCAAATCATATCTGCATATGTTCTAATTATCTTGTAACTTGAAATATAGCATCTGTTCAATCAGCATATGTCCTTGCAATCTGCAATTTATCTTCCTGTACTATAATCTTTTATAGTTCCCCTTTCTATTCACTTGCCAAGATGAGTTCACATACTAATCGCCAACCTGCTTCATTTTACCAAAGGTTAATGTTATGGGTATAATTAAACTTAACTGAATCGCTATTTGTTTTTGTGAATTAATGCAACATTTCGATAACATTTTGATTCCTCACATCAAAAGATCATAGGATCACAGAATTATAACAGAAGGTCACTTGGCCCATCATGTCCACGCCAGCTCTCCAGGAAAGCAATAACTACGCCAATAACAATCCACCTGCTTCTAATTCAGAAATACCCAACTTATAAGAAAATATTTTTCAGCAGTATAGCAACTGAATCAGGATCTGCCCTCTCACAAAAAAAACTCAATTTTAACTCCGTTCAACTCCAAACCCACAGCCCTTCAAAGTTAAGATGGTCTTTAGTGTGGTATGGCCAGAAGGTAGTCAGTGGGAGAGTGAATCAGTCACATCAGGACCAGCCTTTAAACTGCCTCAACTTCTAGGCATCAGCAAAGACTGAATCACAAAATATCTTTGGGGGAAACAGGAGGTACATCTCTAATCTCTAGGAAAGGCAAGCAGAGAGTTTGATATTATAATAGTGGGGGGAATTTCAATCTGTGTATGTCCTTGATTGGCTGAGAGATGTTGAACAGAAAAGCAACCCACTCCTTCTTCCTCCAGATCCACAGCTGGGTCTCTTCTATGGGCACGAAGTCAAATCAGGAGACAGTGTGTAAAGCATTAGAATCTACATGGATTGTATCCCTTCAAACTGCAACTGAAGTTTCGAACTCCATGTCCAATGAGTGATGGGGTCTAGAAACATAAGGAATAGGAGAACAAAAACATTTTATGGCCAATCAAGCCTGTCTCATCAGTTTGATCATGGCTTATTTTGGGCTTCAACTCGACTTTCCACGCACTCTTCAAATATCTTAGTCTCCAGGAAATCAAAAGTTTCTCTGAATCTTACACATTCAATGGCAGTGCATTCACAACTCACCAAAGGTTGCACAGTAATTTAAGTGAAGACCATTTCTCCTCATTGCAGTCCTAAATAAGCCTTTTGCTTGAGACTGTGCAACCATGTTCTAGACAAAACAGCTATTCAATCTTCATCCTATTAAGCCCAATCAAAATCTTTAGTGTTTCAATGAAATCACTACTCATTCTTCAGAATTCCAGCAAATATAGACCCAGTTTACTCAAACTCTCATTATGAGACAACATCGTTATCCCAGAAACAAAACCTAGTGAGCTACCAATGTCAATGAAATGTGGATAGAAAAATTGTGTACATTACTCCATGTGTGATTTCACCCAAGCCCAAACAACTATAGCAAGACTTCTTTGTTCATGTCCTCTAATCTCTTAGAATAAAAACTAACTGTCATGTTTAACTCAGTCAGTTCAATAGCTGGTTTGCAATGCAGAATAACACTAACAATGTGGGTTCAATTCCTTCACAGGCACATGTTACCATCGCTCTCAACTTCTTCCTTCATCTGAGACATAATGCATCAAAATTTGCTTTATCCCTAATTTCTTCTAAAGTATACTGCTTCAAGAAACTGTCACCAAAGTATTTACAAGCTCATATTCCAGAAGAATCTTGCCAATTTAACTGGTCCCATCTATGTGAAGATTCTAGTGCCCCACAACTACTACATTTTTTTTTTATCTGTTCCAAATAATTTTTATCCGCTACTGTCATCAACATTTTTTGATTCTCAAGTTCGAGCCTCAGATATATCATTCTGCTTTCTTTTGTTTTGGGTCAAGATACTTTCTCACTAATCTCCATTAGTCATTGTTTATGATCAGGATTATCCTTCCTCATTTTCCATTGTGGGATCTACTGACCTCTGGCATCAAGTGTAAAGGTAACATTCCTCCTTTCTGATGGATCGGAGAGTTCACAGCTCAGATTCCAGTTCATCATCCCTGAGCAGAAGTTCCATTAGCCGCAGACACATCTGGCAGATGTGGTTACTGTAGATCACATTGATTCACCAACTGTCATGTGCTATAGCTGGAACATTTCACTGACCTTGCTTCTTCATTGCCTTTTATTTAACTAATTAGGCTTCAAGGCTAAAAATATCATCCAACATAGCTAAATAGTTGCTAGGTAGCTTGACTAGTTAAACTGCCTAGCTTGGGGAGATAAAACCTTCTAACCCATCAACCAAGTGCATATCTGCTCACCCGGTTAATCTGAATGAACACTCACCAGATGCTGAAGGTTGAAAAGAAGTATCACAAACAACATCTCCTTCAATACATGTTCCAAACTTCACAGTAATTCTCGGCTGCACTTAGTCATCTCCATTCTGGGCTGTTGCAAAATTTATCTGCTTTTTTACACAGAGTGTAAAAAATTAGGTCTGCAGATGCTGGAGATCACAGCTGAAAATGTGTTGCTGGTTGAAGCACAGCAGGTTAGGCAGCATCCAAGGAACAGGAAATTCGACGTTTCGGGCATAAGCCCTTCATCAGGAATGAGCATCCTGATGAAGGGCTTATGCCCGAAACGTCGAATTTCCTGTTCCTTGGATGCTGCCTAGCCTGCTGTGCTTTAACCAGCAACACATTTCCAGCTTTTACAGAGAGTGGGCAACTCACACCCAAGTTGCAACTGCGAAGTTAACTTTCTGGTACAATCAGTAATCATCTAAATTAAAGCTCAAGAAAATCTTACCAGAGATATCCCACTTGCAGCAAATTCCCAAGTTAACCTCTGGCCTTTGCTGTATTTAGTTCTTATCATGTCCACGCCATGCTCAATTTCTTGCTTGCTCACTCGCTCTAAAATAAATTTCAGCAATTTTCCTGAATTTCTTTTCTCTGAATGATGTCATAATTTAACCATACACCTCTGGCGCAAAAACATGTTTGCTTCTGCCTGCTTTTCTCTCCCCCAGATTGAACCACATTCATAACTCAAGAGAAGGTCTTCTATCAGCCTATCCCTGTCAAAGGCTCAGGACCAGGGATCTCCCAACGCAGAGAGTGGAATTATTCATATTATGACTAAAACAGGTTGAGTGTTAATTATTTCAAAGTCTTCGGGGAAAGCAACTCATAAGCCTAACTCATGACATTTCATCTTGGTGACTTCATTAAATAAGCTCCTTTAAATACATTTGTTTAAATTTGAAAAACATTTTTTCCAAATGCTTTTTGAAAGAAATCAAAAATTCTGAAATATCTCCAATAATTGAGCGATGTCTGTTTCTCAGAAGCAGATCTTAAACAAAAGATCTTAAACAAAATCATCAAGAAACAGTTAAGCAGCAAAAACAAGCTCAGAGTTTTTACCACTTGGGAATGATAGAACGTTTGCAGAATAACAATCGCAGGCTAGTCTTCATATATGTATCAATCTATGGTAAAAAGAATGTACGAGAAATCTACAGTGACTCTCAAGAAGATAGGAGCATAATCTTGACAAATGGAACAAACCATTCATTTTCTAATCAATGGCACAATTTTGCTGCTGACATTTTTAAATGGATATTTTCTAATCAATCAATCAATCTGATCAGAGATGTCATCATACACTTCTAGACCACGTGGGTCTAGAACTTGGGCCTCTTGCTTCAGAGATAGGGACACTACCTCTACACCTCAATAGCTCTGCTGATCTCATTATTGAAAGAAACCAAGTTAATTTCCTGATTGCCAGTCACAATCTAATGCTGATAAAAATAAAACAATCAAATATAGCATTGTATTACCAAAGGTACATAAATTAAGTGCATTAAGATTATACAAGGGCACAATTTAGTCTCCACGATTCAATTGGAAGAGCACTACAATAATAATAGTTAAGCCTATCTAAAGTTTAAGAATCCACTCTGAAGTCTGAACACACAAACACCTTGGACTTCACAAAATAAAAAAAAGACCACAAGTTACTTAAAGAATTCTTGGCGTTTCAGTGATTTTAAAAAAAGCCAAATTCCATAAAAAATTACAATTAGGAGAGTTGCAAATGTTTGGCAGGACTGCGAAAAAAAATTGCCACAAATCAAGATAGCTCAAACATGCAGCTTGTGGAAAATGATGCCAAAGTTATTGGAGAAATAAAGTGAGTGAAGGTTTAAAAATATTCATCCTTGGAGAAACTGAAAACCAATAATGTTGTCTGCTGTTACCACAGTTTCAACCAAGATTCAGTGCATTATAAATTTGGATGAAATATAGAGATTAAAAATGTTAAGACATATTGGCTCCAAAGTTGAAAGCTTAAGGCAAAATTTCATTTTGAAACATTAATAGCTTTTTTTTGTTTTTCTAATAAAAGAGCTCAATATAGTCAGCTATTCCAAGTTTCTCAAGCTTTATGGGTTGGCTGTTTGATCAGACAGAGGGATTGCTATTCCCAAGAGTTTACAAAAATCATGTCTCAAGACTTTATAAACTTGGAAAAAATTCTACACTGGTTTCACACCAAGTTCGGGGGAGCCTGCTGCTCTGGAGATTTTGTCTCTATATTTTAAGAACAGTACAAAGGAGAAAGATTATCCATCAGTTTTCACATTGGATACAAATCATTACAGTATGGAAAAACACTAATTAGGTCTGAGCAGTGCGTTGTTCAATGCAGCTAGTTTTCTTCTTGCTTTGATTAGATTTTGTAGAGGTATTCAAAATCATGAAAGAGCTGGACAGAGCAGACAGTAAGATACTGTTCCTACCGGTGCAAAGATTGAGAACCAGAGGCTGAGGTTATTTGGGAAAAGAAGCAACAATAAACTGAGGATAAAATATTTCATACAATGGAAGTAAGGATGTGGAATGTACTGGCTTACAGTGTGGTGGACAATGCTTTCAAGAGGAAATTACATTACCCGAAAAGATTATATGCAGGGTCAGAGGATAGTTTCTCACACAGTCAGCACAGAAATGATGGGTCAAATGGCTTCCTCTGTTCTGTAACCATTCAGTGATTCATATAAATTGAAACAACTGGCTTCTATAAAAGATTTGCTCCTTCAAAATCATGTAGAAAGTCTAATAAGCAGATTGACGTTCCAATTGACTACAGGACAGGGGAAGTTCAGTTGCTGCCAATAAAAGACAGTTTATTTGTTTTCTGCTTTGCAAACTCAAACTCAGCCTCTGCAGTGATCGATTCTGAAATAGGCCCACTATCAAACCTGTACCTAATTTCAGCACAAGCATAAGTCTCACATTTTTATCTGATCAAATACAGCACATTAAGAGGAAAAGCTACATATTTATGGGCTTCTTATGAAACGGAAAAAAAAATTATGTAGAATTGTTGGGACTAGTCGGGGAAAAAAGAAGACTAGTAGACTCAAAATAAAACAGCAAAAACTGGGATTGCGATTATGAACATGAAAAATAAGGAAGGCAAACTTCAATATGAGAAAGAATCAGTTTCACTTTGTAATGAAAGATTGGGATCAGGCATGATACCTTTAAGAATGAACAAACTTCTCAACAGTGTGCAGACTAAGCAATACAGAATGCCCATTTGAACAATCCATGGGAAAGGATCCGAATTGGAGTTTGAATCCAAGCCCATTACCATAAACAACTGCAATCTGTGGGAATGATTACGAGATTAATTTGCGCTAGAGAATCAGAAGCTACTCCAGTCATGTATTGGAGAAGATTGACAAAATCCAAGTTCTAAAACAGCATCAGATGCTGCTACATCTGATAAATAATGTGTGATTGGTTGCAAGTTGAAGTTCCAATGCTGACACATTTCCTCACCATCTGTTGTTTTGTATATTAATTAAATTTTAGCACCTCATTTGATACTTGAGTTATTAGCACATTAGCGCTGTCAAATCCGATCAGTCTATATTGTTAATATTCTGAAAATAGCAGATATAATTAAAGAACATAAAGAGAACACTGAAAATATAGAAATATTGTAATTAGGACATGATGTAAACCATTCAGACTGTCAAGTCTGCTCCATCATTCAATTTGATCATGGATGATTTTCACTTCAATGCCAAATTCCCACTCTCTCCCCACACCATACTATGTGATGGGTGAAATAATGTTGGACAGGAATAACAACATTCTGAAACTCAAGTTCAGATCACAAAAACAGGTTCAGTTATCTCTCATTACCCTTTCGATTTTAGAATTATGACATACTGTTGTCTGTACAGCAATGATTTTTCTACAATTCAACAGATGATCTGGTGGTCACAGGTCTTTTCTTGTATTAGAATGGCTTTGTTCAAGTGTCTGGGCATTTTTGTCTTTTCATTCACAAGGGGTGAGGGAAAAAGGTGCTTCCTGCTTGCTGTCTCTGGATGCTCCTCACGGCACTATTCCCACCAATCTGCAGCAAACTACAACTTGACCAATCGGAGGTTGTCATCAGGCAGTTCTGCCTCAATTCGAAGACTCCTGGCACCACTCTGGCTCAGTTATCGAACAACCTCACTAGCTTCAAAAGTAACATGGGTTTTGTACAGCTAAACATATGTACCACTTGATTTTTCAAGTAAAATTCTCCAGAAGTCTCCTGGTATTTCAGCAATGTAGCAGTTTCTGACTTCTGTTCCAGTTTTTAGTCCAAAAGGAATAACAAGCAGTCCCTTACCGGAAGCACTTTGATGTTGAGGCTGTGCCATTGGCTCCTGATGGACAGGTTACATACAGCCAGCAACTAGCCAACTGTGAATCAGTTTCCTTCATCATGACAAGAGATTGAGGAAATTCCAATCATATCCTAGGTTGTGACTAATTTCACAAGAGCTTTGCTGCATGAACCAATGGCATCAATCCATTGACACCAACACAAAGAAACTAAAATTAGCAAATTGGTCATTTATATTTCCCAAAAGAGTAAGTGAAGACAGATCAGTTAAAGATCTTGCATTTATTTAGCACTCGTTATGACCACCAGAAACCTCAAAGTGCTTAACAACCACTATAGGACTTTTCAAGCACTGTCACTGTTGGCAGTTAGGAAGGCCAAAAGTCTTGACATATCATGCATGACATGAAAATAGCTAAAACTGCTTGCCTTTAACTAGATATTTAGTCTCATACTTCTGATTAATACAAAGTCCCCAGTACAGGCTAACATGTGGCTCCAATCAGGAGGTATACTAAAACATGACCTTGAGTTAAAGTGACGTACAAGGTGAAGATGACACACCCAACACCTTGAATATCTGTCCTGTAGTCATTGATCAAGGGTTTTCAAACAAATGATTGGAACAAGCATAAGTTAACTGAAGTGAGTTAACTGAGTAGCCAAAATTTGACAGAAAAAATACAATGTGGGAAAATGTGTGATTATGCACTTTGGCAGGAAAGAATAGAGAGGGGGAGGGGCTGCAGAAGTCTGCAGCACAGAGGGATTTGAGGGTCCTCATGCATGAATTACAAAAAACTAGCAATCCAAGTTCAAGGAAAATGAGCTGATGGCATTTATTTCAAAGGGAAGTGTACAAAAATTTAGAGGTCTTGCTAAAATTATACAAGGCACTAATGAGACCACACCTGGAATACTGTGAATAATTCTGGTTACTTTACCTAAGGAAACATACCGACACTGGAGGCGGTCCAGAGAATTTTTACAAAATTCATTTGTGGGATGTGGGTGTCACTAACTAGCCAGCATTTATTGCCTATCCCTGGTTACCTTGAGAAAGTGGTAGTGAGCTGTCTTCTTGAACCGTTTCAGTCCACCTGCACAAGGCTGATTCTGGGTTTGGAGAGATCTTATCAGGAGAGGTTGAATAGTTTTATCTTGTACTCAGCAGAGTTCTATTAAGACAGAAACTATTAAGACAGAGCCAGAAAGGCCAATCAGATCAGCTTCCTTGTCCCTGTATTTGCAACACAGTCAAATTAAAACAAAGAATGATCAGTATAAGGGTCTGGTCAGACATTTGGAATGCCATGAGCAGTTTTGGGTCTTCAGATCCAAAGCAGGATGAGCTGGAGGGGTTCTTGAGGATGTTTACAAGAATGATCCTGGGGATGAAGAGCTTGTCATATGACTAGCATTAAGGATTCTGGGTCTGTACTTTGAGTTGAGAAAAATGAGGAGGGATCTGATTGAAACTTACAGAACACAGAGGGGCCTGGAAAAAGTGGACATGGATAAGATGTAGGAAAGTCATGGACCCAAAGGCACAGTCTCCAAATGAAGAGAAGAACCTTTAGAACTGAGATGAGGAGGAATTTCTTTAGCAGGGGGCTTGTGAATCTGTGAAACTCATTACCACAGAAGGATAGTGAGGCCAAGTCACTGAGTGCCTTTAAGGCAGAGATAGATAGGTTCTTGATTAGGATGGGGATCAAGGGTTGCAGGAAGAAGGTAGGAGAATGGAGTTCGGAAACACGTTTTAATATAGTGATGGAAAAGGATAGACCAGATCTAAAAGTTGAAGTTCTAAATTGGAGAAAGGCCAATTTTGACGGTATGAGGCAAGAACTTTTGAAAGCTGATTGGAGGCAGATGTTCGCTGGTAAAGGGACGGCTGGAAAATGGGAAGCCTTCAGAAATGAAGTAACAAGAATCCAGAGAAAGTATATTCCTCTCAGGGTGAAAGGGAAGGCTGTTAGGTATAGGGAATGCTGGATGACTAAAGAAATTGAGGATTTGTTTAAAAAAAGGAAGCATATGTCAGGTATAGACAGGATAGATCGAGTGTATCCTTAGAAGAGTATAAAGGAAGTAGAAGTTTATTTATGAGGGAAATCAGGAGGGCAAAACAGGGACATGAGATAGCTTTGGCAAATAGAATTAAGGAGAATCCAAAGGGTTTTTACAAATATATTAAGAACAAAAGGGTAACTAGGGAGAGAATAGGGCCCCTCAAAGATCAGCAAGGCGGCCTTTGTGTGAAGCCACAGAAAATGGGGGAGATACTAAATGAATATTTTGCAGTAGTATTTACTGTGGAAAAGGATATGGAAGTTATAGACTGTACAGAAATAGATGGTGACATCTTGCAAAATGTCCAGACTACAGAGGAGGAAGTGCTGGATGTCTTGAAACTGGTTAAAGGTGGATAAATCACCAGGACATGATCAGGTGTACCCTGGAACTCTGTGGAAAGCTGGAGAAGTGATTGCAGGGCCTCTTGCTGAGATATTTGTATCATCGATAGTCACAGGTGAGGTGTGGGAAGACTGGAGGTTGGCAAACGTGGTGGTAACGACAAGCCAGGGAACTATAAACCTTTGAGCCTGACCTCAGTGGTGGGCAAGTTGTTGGAAGGAATCCTGAGGGACAAGATGTACACATATTTGGAAAGGCAAGGTCTTATTCGGGATAGTCAACATGGCTTTGTGCGTGGGAAATCATGTCTCACAAACTTGATTGTTACTTCTTCAAAAAACTCAAAGAAGATTGATGAGGGCAGAGCAGTAGATGTGATCTATATGGACTTCAGTAAGGCGTTCGACAAGGTTCCCCATGGGAGACTGATAGCAAGGTTAGATCTCATATAGGGAGAACTAGCCATTTGGATACAGAACTGGCTCAAAGGTAGAAGACAGAGGGTGGTGGTGAAGGGTTGTTTTTCAGACTGGAGGCCTGTGACCAGTGGAGTGCCACAAGGATCGGTGCTGGGCCCTCTACTTTTTGTCATTTACATAAATGATTTGGATGCGAGCATAAGAGATACAGTTAGTAAGTTTGCAGATGACACCAAAATTGGAGGTGTAGTGGACAGCGAAGAGGGTTACCTCAGATTACAACAGGATTTGGACAAGATGGGCCAATGGGCTGAGAAGTGGCAGATGGAGTTTAATTCAGATAAATGTGAGGTGTTGCATTTTGGGAAAGCAAATCTGAGCAGGACTTATACACTTAATGGTAAGGTCGTAGGGAGTGCTGCTGAACAAAGAGACGTTGGAGTGCAGATTCATAGCTCCTTGAATGTGGAGTCGCAGGTAGATAGGATAGTGAAGGCAGCATTTGGTATGCTTTCCTTTATTGGTCAGAGTATTGAGTACAGGAGTTGGGAGGTCATGTTATGGCTGTACAGGTCATTGGTTAGACTACTGTTGGAATATTGCATGCAATCTATTCTCCTTCCTATCGGAAAGATGCTGTGAAACTTGAAAGGGTTCAGAAAAGATTTACAAGGATGTTGCCAGTGTTGGAGGATCTGAGCTACAGGGAGAGGCTGAACAGGGTGGGGCTGTTTTCCCTGGAGCGTCAGAGGCTGAGGGGTGACCTTATAGAGGTTTACAAAATTATGAGGGGCATAGAAAGGATAAATAGGCAAACTCTTCTTCCTGGAGTCGGGGAGTCCAGAACTAGAGGGCATAGGTTTAGGGTGAGAGGGCAAAGACATAAAAGGGACCTGAGGGGCAACTTTTTCGCGCTGAGGGTGGTATGTCAGAGCTGCCAGAGGATGTGGTGGAGGCTGGTACAATTGCAACATTTAAGATGCATTTGAATAGATATATGAATAGGAACAGTTTGGAGGGATATGTGCTGGGTGCTGGCAGGTGGGACTAGATTGGGTTGGGATATCTGGTCAGCGTGGACGGGTTGGACCAAAGGGTCTGTTTCCATGCTGTATATCTCTGTGACTCTATGAATGGTTGAGCTGACTTGATGGGGCAAATGGTCTATTCACGTCCCCATACTTTATGGTTTCCGGAGTGAAAGGTCCGTGAAACACTTTTTAAAACAAGAATCAACCCACAATTAACTTTCAGGTCTGGCTTCAAAATCAAATAATAGCTTGTTTGTTCTTTTTTGGAGAACTCCAGACTCTCAAAGATGAACCAAGCTCACATCGAAACTGCTGCAGCACCCACAGACAATAGTGAACTGGAGACAGGGTGGAAAGCAGCTAGATCCATGCCTGCCCAGCCTATTGGGCTGTTGATTTTAGTTTTGGTTTACAAACATCTACTGTTGATTTCCATCAGTTGTTTTTCTCATAATTTTGCTGCATTTTATGTTTACTTGCAATTGCTCTGGTGGTGGAGGATATGGGGCTTGGTAAGGCAGAAGATCAGACTCTGCGAGTGTGAACAGATGGCAAAGATATCACAGTAGAATCAAAGAAAAAATAGAATAATTACATACAGTTATATAGTTACCTGATACTTTTGGTCAATTCTTTTAACTGTTCCACATGAGCTCAGTACTAATGCTTACTCCCTTGGGATATTGTTTGTTGTCTTACATCTCTCAGTTACTGTGTCAATATGTTTTTGAGACACATGCTCATGATACCATCATCATATTGCAGTCTTTGACCTTAACATATAAATATCTTATCCAACTTCAACTTAGTTCAAGTGATCTGAGGTATGACATGCTGCTGAAAGCAAGTTCCTCTGTTTTAAGTTAGTATCAGCCCAGACAGTTAAATATCCGACCAATGTCATGATTATACATAATAAAATGTCTGTTGAATTTTTAAATATGAAATTGAGCATGCACATTCTCATGTATTACAGTTCTGAAGAAGGGTTACAGGATCGAAACAGATGCTGCCAGACCTGTTGAGTTTCTCCAGCAATTTTGTTTCAGAACCCAACATCCTGCGTGCATGTTGTTAATGGGCAAAGTTACCTGTAGTTCTCCTCTCTAAACTTTTCGGTTGTTTCCTGAAAGCCTCCGGCTCGGTTTTCATCAGAAAATCCCAAAAGATGTCTACTGTGAGTAGCAGGACTGCCACTGGACTGAAGTGCACCAGAATGCTTCTCCCAAATGCTTAACAAGAACATAGAAACAATTACTTTTGCAACAGATTAACCATATTTATATGTATCATACCTTGTTAGCATTTTTGAAAACATTTTATTCTGAAAATTTCTTTTCAATTAAAGATTCACTCAAATGAAAGATAGGAGTTTTGTGGAATTAAATATTTTGCCAATTTTTTTTTCACTTACTATCAGGGTCAAACACTTTCCTTATAAAGTTCATCACCACTGCAGATACAATATTATTACTTCCACAAAGTAAGTGGATCCTTAAACCTCACTATTAGATCTCCACCAGTAACAACTCCACCCTGCATCTTCCGTCCTGCAGACTTGGCCAAATGAGATTATCCAGTGCAAAATTAATGTCAATTTTGTTCTATCGAGTTCTACTTTTTAGAAAAATCAGTTAAAATCACAACAACAAAATCAAAGATAATTATTTTGAATCCAAGTTCAATTATTGGAAGAGCAGTTATTACAGTGGGTGAATTACACAGCATGAAATTTTTCACTCTGCAACAAATTTTAGCCTTCTTCAAACATTGATTTCAAATCAAAGGGGGAGATAGGACTCAAATAATTAGTAAAAAGAATATTTAGCATTGTCACTGCCAATGTCCAAGTGTCAATAAAATGTCAAGGTAAAAATGATCGGCTTGTCAGAGTTAGCCTTTATGAAGATTAAAGACAGAATAAAGTTGCAACGGGATTTCTGACAATTATTTCAGAAGTTGCACTGTGAAGTGAAACGGTTTAACACTTATCAGCTGACATGATGCCAAAATGGTGTGGGAAGCTTTTCTATTCACAGGTTCATATCTGACACCAATCCTAACTCCATTTAGAATCACAGTATCATGGGATTACAAAATCTGCAATGTGACATCCCAAACAAAAACTGCAGTAGTCCACTTGAATTTTGTTGCAACATCCAACTTAAGAACCGCTTATTAATCTTGACTGAGTGTTAGTCATTCTTGACATAATTTTCGCAACAAATTTATTCTCAATGACAGCAAATAAATAGCAAACGATTTTAAAGACCTTTTAATAACCAGCTAGTTCAACAGATTTAAAATCAACCTCACATTACCAGTGTGTCCTCCCAAGAACAATGGAATAGAAGTTGCTAATTACCAACACTACTCAAAACTCAGCTCAGCATAACATACTAAATACGGGGAAAAATTCCTGAAACTTGCTTGAAATTATGTGATATGCCCTGAAATACACTCACAATATCTAGCTTCTTATCTGGTCTCACCAACTTGCATTTATGTAGAATCTTTAACAGACCAAAAATGTTGCAATGCACTCACAACATGCCACAGGAGGAGATATTAGGACAGATTGTCAAAAGAAACAGAGGGAGGATTGTCATAAGCACATCATGGCATTTAGAAAGCTGCAGTAGCTGGCTTTTCTCAAAAAGTCGGTAAAGAAAACTTCTCTTTCAGAAAATCCACCAGTTGAAATATATCAACCAATTCTTTAGAATAGAGAGTGTCAATGGACAGTGTGGAAGCAGCTTTCATGGTCTAATATTTGTGATGCAAAAATGAGGTACAGTAGGCGCTAACCCTCTTCTACTGTTGAATGCTTCTTAAAGTTTATGGCTCCATTGGAAAAACAAAGATTTTACTCATTGCAGCTTTTAATTTAAGGTATATCTATAAAATCATGATCATTAAGCTTTAAAATGTATCATTTGGAATACCAGGTTAATTAATATGTGATGTTTAGTCACCAAGGGGACTTCAGTTGTGCCGAGCCAGGAGAGAAACTAGGAATGGTTGCATTTGCTTTTTAGTCACCTGACATTTTAATTCTTCACCCAACTGTTACTGTGTCCTCAGCCTTTCCTACACTGCTTGACTGAAACTTAAAGCAAGCTCAAAGAATAATACATTATCTCTTGATCAGACACTTCAGACTTCAAAGATCAATGTCAAATTCAATAATTTCAGATTATAATCCCAACTCCCAAATTTTTCGAGGTAGCAGCTACTGGTAAAAGTTCTGCTATCCCCATTTAAACTTTCTTTTGGCCCATTTTCTGTTTCTTTCCTCGTCCAATTACTAACACGGCCTATTTTGCATCATGATCCTTTTTGTCAAATTATGTCTTTCACCCTATGAAAGTCCTTTTCTTTGCTCTTTTTCATCCATTCTGTACTTCTTGAACAATCTCCAAACTTTCCCAGTTCTCACAAAAGGTGATCAACCTGAAAATGAACTGCTTCTCTCTTCACTGTTGCTGTCTAAACTGCTAAGTATTTCCAAACTTCCTTTTCTCAAATTTCACATGCCCAGCACAAGCAGTTAACTGCTTTTCTATTACTAAGAATTTACCTGAGTGAGGTTTTGAGTATAATGAAGGCATTCATAGGATAGAGAGAGATTTTAGGAATTCAAACAAGGATCATAAGTAGTGTCAATAGATGTAAAGCTGGAACAAATCTTGACAAAGGGACTTGGCCCAAAACGTTAACTTTCCTGCTCCTTAGATGCAGTCTGACCTGCTGTGCTCTTCCTGCTTCACATGTATTGACTCTGACTTCGAGCATCTGCAGTCCTTACTGTCTCCCAGGATCAAAAGTATATGATAGTCAACAATAAGTCGACTAAGTAATTAACGTAAAACCTGATCACATAGTAGCATAAATGTGGAATACAGATAGCTAATAGCAACAATAGATTCAAGGGAAAGTTGCATAGGCGCACAATGGAGCAAGAATATGTTGAAAGAGAAGCAAGTTGCATCAACACAAGCATAGACTGTTTGGATTGAGCGTCTCATTTCTGTTAATTCCACATATTCACATATTTAAGGACATTACATTAATTTGTCTACATACATTACTGATAGAATGTTAATTGTATGTATTAACTGGTAAACTAAGTGGTTCTGCTGCTATCTCAGTCCTTCACTGAAATTATATGACAAGAAATTGCTATAATCTAACAGGTAGTGGGCTCGAAACAGTCAAGCTGCAGTTAGATGTGAAAGTTAGATGAGTGAAAATCCCCAAAATTTCATCCTAACTTGTATTTTTGGGTTTGATGAACTCTATCAAGAATGAATCAAGGTTTGTGTTACCCACCCACCAAATTTTTAACATAATATGGAATGGGATTGAAAGGTGATATAATTAGAGACAATTAACTTAAGATTAAAAGGGAACTTCAGCAGCCTCTTAGTGTCTCAGGCCTGTTTTACACTTAGGATAAAACTTATTCATTTGACCAATTTCCTTGCCAGTGAGGTGGCAATCTCTGCAATAATACAATCCCACAAGTGCACCATCTTCTTGCCTGATTCTACCCTCACCCACCACCTACATTTGCCTATCTTTCCTCCAGAAGTCAATGGATAGTCAGTATGATCAAGAACCCTGGTTCAATTTCACATCCCATCACTTATGCATGAGTGCAAGGCTTAATTACAGCACCACCTCTGGCATCCCAGCCCAGAAAAGTCATTCATGAGCCAGAGATTGAATCCTTGGCTCAACTACTCAGAGTAAGAACATTATACTGAAACCTAACTCTTTTTCTTTTCTCTGTAATAAATGCTGTTGTTTCTCCTTAATCATTTTGAATATCTGTCAACATCCAAGCTGCAGAATTTTACCTCCAATTCCAAAAAACCTTTGTGAAAACACTGAGTTATAGCTAAGAGAATCTGCATGAAATTAGATCCTGAGATCAGCACTGGCAATCCAAAGTAAATGGCAATTAAATTGAACTGAAATAAAATTTAAACGGTCTAAAATTTCAAGGTTAAAATTCACACAACACCAAGTTATCGTGCAACAGGTTTATTTGGAAGTACAAGCTTTTGGATCACTTCAGAAGCTTGTACTTCCCAATAAACCTGTTGGATTATATCCTGGTGTTTTGTGATTTTTAACTTTCTCCACCCCAGTCCAACACCAGCACCGCCACATCATAAAATTTCAAGGAATTATCCAGCTCAAATGTTTTTACTACGAAAACATGAGTCAACAGGAGGATGAGAAATCAGATATGCCCACAAGAAAAAAATGTGATGATGCAGTATAGTCAAGAAACGAGTTTAGAAACAGGGCTGTGCTCTGAGGTCTTTCACAGCCCTCTGAACACAAGGTGGAATAAGTTGACGAGAAAGTTACTTTCAAAGTCACATACAAGGGCAGATTCTGCTGAAAATTAACAGCATTAATACATGGTTTTATTCTTCAAACTGATTAACCAACTTGTCACAAGGAGGAAGTATCCTGTAAATTTTGAATCTCAAGTTATGAGCAAGTTCACAGCGCTTGACTTTTAACTTAGCAAAACTGGTACCTTGGAGTTAATCTCTCCATGATTTTCATAAGGTGGTTAGATTTGTGCATTAACTACCTAGCACTTTCACCACAAACTCAATTCTAGTACTGAACAGGGCAAGTACTCCTCTCCTCTTGGTATTTGTTAATGACCGGCAGTCAATTTCACCTACTGTTGAAATGAACAATTTTAGGGAAAAAGTCTCACTCTTTAATGTGCACGTTACATATATTGGCCAAGGTATTCAGGGAAGTGCAGGTTAGGTGCTTTAGCTATGTGAAAAATGCAGGGTTATAGGGATTGTGTCTGGGTGGAATCCTCTTCAGAGGGTCAGTATGGACTTGTTGGACTCAATGGCCTGTTTCCACGCTGTAGGGATTCTATGATATTCAATGGCTCAGAGGTTGGGACATTGTAACTGCACAAGATCCAGAGAATAGCAGAATAAATATTTGGAAATTGATAGCAGCCTTCACAAGTACACATCCAATAAATTTTGGAGTGTGTCAAAAAGCTTCCAGTAAATCCAAAACGTAGTCTTAAAGAAAGCAAGCAAAGGTAGATAGATACAGACAAGAAAAAGATAAAGGAAAAGGAAAGGACTCGAACCAGGCAGTATTTCAATGATTAGCCACTAAACTTACAAGTCTGCTATTAGCTACACAGAGAGATTAACTACACAACTACCTATAATTACTGTGGGTCTCTAACCTCAAAACAACTGCCAGAAATCAGCTAACTAACTGCTGGAATATATCATTATGCTGGGATGTAACTTCTGTGATCAAACATTGTTTTAACCTTGTAAGTACCATAACAGAATTTAAAAGGAGCTAAAGGCATGGTATTTCTTGGGCCAAAATATTGTCATGTCATTCCTTGTATACTGTGCCAACTTCGCAAAAGCAATGACAATCTCAAAAGCGGAGAACACTGAAATGTCAAACAGCTGAGTACTTTGCCCATCATCACAATCAGTAAGGTACCAGGTGAATACATAGCAGTGAGGAGCAGGGGGATTTAGCAGAAGATTTTCCATAAAAGATAATATGCCTGAATTAAATCCCAGTTATTGGAAAAGCCCAACAAAGAAAAGCACTACTACTGTAATGCCTACACTTAAATTCCTAAGATGGAAACACTGGTGACAATTCAAGCCTGAATTTTCATCAACCAAACAGCATGGAATTCCAATGCATTCTCTGCAATATCTATTTTTATGAGTACTGAGGAGTCATAATCTACCCTCCAGCAGCCAAATGCTTGCACTCAGTTTATAAACTTGGAATCTCTTGACTTTTGTGTCCCAACTCCATTATGATTTAAATCGGTTCAGTTGTGACTTAAATACAAATTCAAAAAATGAGACTACAAACACCTGGGAACTGAACACCAGGGAACAACTAGATAAACTTTTTAAAAAATTGATCGTACAGCCAGCTGTATAGATTTTCTTTATAACTCATCTACAACCATTAAAAAAATGGACTTCTGCTATCAATTACAATTGTATTGATGCTATTATCTGCTCATATATTAACCTATTATTACAAAAAATTATCAAAGACCTTGGCAGTTAACTTCTGAGGCTGAGAACTCAGTCAGTTCCTGCAATAACACATGGGATGAGGTCAGAAAATTCGAAGTGATGAAACTTACCTTGCAGGACCATAACTGAGTGCAATAAATGCCAGCAATATCATGGCACATACAGCTCTTCGTTTTGGAGTAGTAACTTTTAGTTGCTGATTCTGAAAGAGAAGAGAGGCAGTGACATCATCGAATGCATAGGAGATTCCAAATACATTAAACTATTGCAATCTTCACAACAGCATGAAACTATCTTCATATTTGACTGCTGTATTCTCCTTCTCCCAACCCTTTTCAGGCCCCCTTTTATCCCAATGCCACCTCCTCACTTCATTCACAAAAGCATTGCCTGATATCCTTTCAAGTAACACCACATTGATATGCAGCCATTTTACAATAAAAATACTTACTTTTGCATTACATAAGGTGTGATGTTACATTTTTTATTTTTTACATTAGAATTTTTTTATGACAAACCCAAGACAAACATGTGTTTCTTTCAAAGCTTGTCTTCACGCTGGATCATTTTACATTGAACCATTTGTGAACATTCCTAGCCAAACTGGCAATACAATATACACAGCCAGGTAAATAATTTTTCTCTTCCATGCTCAACTCTCTCACATCGCAACTCTCTAACACTGCATTACTTTTAGCAGATATAGAGGAATCTTGATTATCTGAACGAGATGGGTGGACGCTATTTCGTTCGGATAATTGATTATTCAGTAACTGATTCAATGCCTCTCCTCTGGGGCTCAGAGTTTTCTGAAATTTCCTCACTCCTCGCTCTGCCTGCCTTGTTCCCTCTCTATTTCAGGTTTTGTTTCTGAGCAGACAAACACTTGTGTGTCAGGGACCTGCAGCACTGCTGAAGCCTCCCCACCCTCGCCATCAGTTCAATAGACACAGCAAGCACTTGCGAAGTCCACTCCCCGTTCAGAATTCAAGGCAGCTGCACACAAAGTGCAAGTCCCACCCAGCCCCAACCCTGTCCAACCCCACCCCCATCCACCTCTACCCCAGCCCCTGTACTCTCTCCAACCCCAGCCACCCCGCCCCACACCCCCGTCAGTCCCCACACCTTCTCCAGGGCAGCCGGAATGGACACCGCCAGGAAGACTGCTGCTGCTCCCTTGGGGGGGGGGGGGGGGGGGTGAGTCTCAAAATAGTGCGCGCAAACACACGTACATACAACTTTTTCCTGCAACATTTTGACAAGTTCCACCTTTACCCTGAACAGGACAATGTTAGAGAGATTATCTGGGGAAAGGAGATTTAGGGTACACCCCTGTGTAGAGCTCCAGGGAAAGTGTGTGTGTGTGTTGGGCGGGGGGGGGGGGGGGGGGAAGAGAGAGAGAGAGAGAGAGAAAGGATGGACGGTCAGTCATTTGGAGATGTTATCCACGCTACCATCGATGTCCAGGACTGTTCTCGGCAGCACTTCAGTAAGCTGAGTTCATTTTTAATTATTGTCAACAAAAGACGTGATCAGTGCTGTAAACACCTCTCTGATGTAATGCTTCTATCGGGACCTTGAGATGTTCTATGGATAATGTGAAATTTGGACAATTGATATTCAGATAATCAAGGTTCCTCTGTATAACCAAAGTGAGCAAATCACAATCCTGCAAATAAAGGTGACCACATGTCTGCCTGAAAGATGCTCTAAATTTGCATACTTAAAGCATTGGATGCAAGAATGCACATTGATTCATAAAAATATTATGTGTAATTTTTATTTTGCATGTTTGTACTTTTAGGATGCAAAACAACCTGAAGTCATCAAGTGACTTGTACATACACACAACAACTATGAAGAGATAACTAATTACAACACCCAGCTCTACCTCACAACTCCCTCCAGTAACTTTCTTCATTATTTTGACCTTCACCGACTGCTTACCCAAGATCCAGTTATGGGTGAGCAATAATTTCCCCCAACAAAATATTGGGAAGTCATGAACTTCATTTCACATAAGAAACTAGCCACTGGTCCTTAGCCTGAGTTGAGACTTGTTTTTGGAAAAGGTTTGAGTTGACCCAGGCTTACAAACTGAACACTATATTTGATCCTGCTTCCATAGATCTATGAAATCAATAAAATCACTTCTTTCCAACTTTATAATATCCCAATTCTGCAACTGTTACCTCTAGACTTGTCAGAATGTAAGCAAATGTGGATTAATCAAGACTTCTGAGTGTCAGAAAACAGGTCGCATTCTGGATGAGTAGTAGAACATAGAACATAGAAGAGTACAGTACAGAACAGGCCCTTCAGTCCACGATGTTGTGCCGACCACTGATTCTCATGTATGCACCATCAAATTTCTGTTACCGGGAGTCTGGACATGAAATCATTCATATAATTTAAGTCTCAAAATTAATAAAGTTGGTTTAGAGTTTCAGAAGTACATGAGTTGAAGAGAGGTGGTACTGGGAAAACATAACACAGAGTCTTCATGCTGTATGTTACATGGGCTAACCTATAGAAAACCACAAAGTGCATCATGATGACTTATGCGCGAAACATCAACTCTCCTGCTCCTCGAATGCTGCCTGATCTGCTATGCTCTTCTACTCCACAAAGTTGAACTCTGACTATCCAGCATGTGCAGTCCTACTTTCTCCTAGCATCATGGTGGCAGTACATCGGTGCTAAAAACTAGTCATGATAACTAGTTAAGTGGATGGTAAAGCTCGAACAGGTGACTGTAGCCTGCTAGTTGTAAAGTCTGTTTTCTAGCAATCATCTGTCAGTCATTGTCAGATTTCAGAGCTGAAGTCATAACTTTAACAAAGATGAAAGTGCTACAAAAACAAGACTAAAGGCTACAAGCCTGTGCTAAAGCACAGACAGTTTTCTCTCTCTCTCTCTAAAAAACGCAGTTCACAAGATGCCCAGTACAGCTCCCATTTGAAAAAAAACAGCATTTTAGCTCTTGTGAAAGACGTACTCAGGAAACTTGCACAATGTGGCACAGTGCACACAAGATAACTTAACAACAGATCGGCTATTCCATGCGTTGGCATTTTCCATCTCAAATTCCAATACAGATCCCTGGGATGGACATTAGAAATTTCTTCCATAGTTGAAGCAAATGGACAAGTTATTATCAGCCTGTAAATATGCATGGAGCTACTCGTTAACATGATCCATGAGGAGATCCAAGATGGGAGCGACCCAGCAAGTCTGAGTCTATAGTGCTCCTCCCAAGACTTGGGCAAAGTGGGCCACCCGCCTCCACCACACTTACCCAATCATTTATAATTGTTTTTACTTAATATAATTAGTTGCTCTGTACTATATTTAAACAGTATAGTCTCCTGCAAAAATGACTGAAGGGAAAGGTGCCCGCAGCTCTCAGCACACAGGAACTCCTCCACTGCTGCAGCAGAGGCATCTGCAGCTGCCCCGGGGGACTACCTATGGTGGCGAGCCTCGTGGAAGTAATCTCCAAACTTGATGCGAAGATCGATGCATCGAAGAGTCCTGGAGCAGATGGAATTCACTCTCGGCCGCGCTACAAAAGCATGACTGAGACATCAAGGAAATCAAGCGCCGAATCGGAGGGACGGGGCTAAAAGCCGCGACCTCAGACACTATCGCAGAATCAGCTGTGTGTCGAGTCCGGACTCTCGAACAGCGAGTCCAGACCTTAGAAAACCAGATCAACAACCTCGAGAATCGATGTCGTCGAAAAAATATTCGTTTGCTGGGCCTTCCCAAACGGTAAGAGGAAGGCCAGCTTACAGCATTCCTCGAGCAGTGGCTTCCACAGCTGTTAAATCTGGAGGCTGGATCAGGCCAGGTAAGGGTGGAATGGGCCTACTCAGTTGTAATGCTCAGGCCTGGGTCGAACCAGCACCCTCACCCGGTCCTGTTCCAGCTGCAGAGCTACGAGGAGAGGCTTCTTAGAAGCTTCCAGAAATCTTGGGAAAGATCCCCAAGCCATGCTTTATAAAGGATTAAGATTATGCTATTCCAGGACTTTTCCCCAGATTTGGTCCAAAAGAGGAACACGTTTGACGAAGCAAACGCGAAGTAGTGTTTAAGGGACTTAAACAATCAATACTCCCTGCACTACCCAGCGATGTACATTTTAGCCATGAAGGGTCGGTGTACAATTTTGGATCGCCGGAGAAGGCCGAGGAATTTCTGGACTCTCTCAGATAAATTGTAAGAGTTAATTCGAGTGGTGAATGATGTTCTGCCCTCCCCCCCACCCCAGTTTACCCTTTTTTTTTCCTTTCATTACCTTACTGTTTAATATCATCTCCGGGGGGTGGGGAGAGGGGTTTATTTATTTGTTCTTCACTTTCTCCCCTCTTTCTAAAATAAAATATTATTATATAGGTCAGGTGGTCTAGTTAATATAGGTGGGGGGAGGTGGTTACCTTATCCTATTTTATCTCTGTCTTTTTTTTTGTAGATATTTTTATTGAAATTTAACATTTTTGCAAATTTACAAAAATAAACAAAACTCTCAAATACAAACATTGATGTACAATTAAATCATATATACAATAGTCATAATTTAACAAAGAAAAGAGAAAGAAAGAAAACAAAAAAAGAAAAAAAAAACGAAAAAAGAAAGAAAAAAAAACTCAACTTTCTACTAATCTAACCTATAACTAACCAGAGTGTATACCTAAGTCTCTTACATGCTCGGAATGTATAAACATCAAATATAATAAAACCCGTATTCGCGCAGGATTCCTCTCCCAAGGGGCCCCGGAGCAGCCCGGTCTGAAATCTTCACTAAATAAAAGCCCTTGTTAGGATAGCCGAAATATCTGCATTTATATAATTCAAAAAGGGCTGCCATATTTTATAAAATAATTCAGTCTTTCGGTGCACCATATTTGTGAGGAAGTCAAGGGGGATATATTCCATAATTAATCTGTGCCAATTTGAAAGTCCAGGGGGGCCCTCAGCCACCCAGTTCGCCAAAATATTTTTCCTTGCACAGAAAGAGAGAATAGAAAATAGTCTCTTCCCATGCATATCCAGAGATGAGAGGTTCGAAAAGCCCAAAAGGAGAGATACAGGGTCCACCCTAATTTCCGTTCCTAAAATTTCTGTCAGGGTATTTGCCACTTTAGTCCAGTATCTGCGGATTTTCTGACAAGTCCACAGACAATGTACAAGAGTACCCACCTCTATTTTGCATTTAGGACACATTGGAGATGCTCCTGCCTTAAATTTTGCCAGTCGAGCCGGAGCTATATGGGGCCTATGAAGTATCTTTAGTTGGATAGCCTGAGTTCTGTTACAGATAGCAATTCTTCTAGCATTTTCCCAAATGTCATTCCACATATCCTCAGAGATTTCTAGCCCCAAGTCCTGCTCCCATGTTTTAAGCAGGTCATCCATGTCTCCTGAGACTCCATCATGTAGCAAATGGTATATAGTACTAACGGAGGATGCCCCCGCTGGTCGTAAGACATTACGTTCTCTGTCTGATTTATAAAGACTATCTATTAATGTAGTCTTCCTCTGTATATAATCTCGAACTTGGAAGTATCGAAAGAGATCCCCATTAGGTATTCCGAATTTCAGACGCAGCTGCTCAAAGGACATCAGGATCCCATCTTTAAATAGGTCCCCTAAGCATGAGATGCCCCTGGATCTCCAGAGTTTAAAGGTGGCATCCGTAATCCCCGGTTGGAATCCCCATGCGCCTACTATTGGTGCATGGGGGGATGTTTTATGTGAGTTACCCTCATTTTGCCGCATTATATTCCAGGCCTTGATTGTGTTTAATATTATGGGATTTTTACAGTGGTCTGTAATGATTTTCCTCTTATCTGAAAATAAAAGGTTAATAAGTGGGTATTTTACTTGGGAGGCTTCGATATCCAGCCAAATTGATTGTGGATCAGATGAAACCCAATCAGCTATGTAACTTAGTAGGGAGCTTAACTGATATTTCCTAAAGTCTGGGAAGTCCAGTCCTCCCCTTGCCTGTGGAAGCTGTAGCTTCTTCAGCTTAATAAGGGGCCGTCTATGGTTCCAAATAAAGGAGCCCAACCAGCCATATAATTTACGTAGGGCTAGCCTTGGCAGCATCAGCGGGAGCATTCTCATAGGATATAAGAGACGGGGCAGAACATTCATTTTAATTAATGCTATTCTCCCTAGCCAGGAAATCGGAAGGTCTCTCCATCGCTGGAGGTCCTGCCTTATCCTTTCCATTAATTGTACAAAATTAGCCCTATACAGCTGATCAAATACTGGCGTGATAAAAATACCTAAATATAAGAAGCCCTCCAGGGACCAACGGAAGGGAAAAGGGGATCCGTCCATTAAGTGGGGTATCATAGCCAGTCCACCCATTGGCATGGCTTCCGATTTTGAAAAATTAATTTTATAGCCTGAGAATGCACTAAATGTATTAATAACTTGAATTAGACGAGGCACTGACATTAAAGGATTACTGAGGAATAAGAGAACGTCATCTGCATAGAGGGTAATTTTGTGTTTACCTGTACCAATCCTCGGGGCCGTTATATTAGGATCAGTCCGGATGGCTTCTGCTAATGGTTCGATTATCAGTGTAAACAACAATGGTGAGAGAGGACATCCTTGACGGCAGCCCCTACCCACACTGAAGCCATCCGATCTTAACCCATTAGTAATAACAGCTGCTTTGGGGTCATTATACAATGTTGAAACCCATTTGGTAAACACCTGTCCAACGCCAAACCTTTCCAATGTGTAAAATAAATATGACCATTCAACCCTATCAAATGCCTTTTCCGCATCCAATGAAATGACTACTCCTGGTAACTTTCCCTGATGACAGGCTTGGATCATATTCAAGACCCTTCTGATATTATTGGATGATCTGCGGCCCTTAATAAATCCCGTCTGGTCCTCCTTTATAATATATGGCAGTACCCTTTCTAGTCTTAGTGCTAACATTTTTGAGAGAATTTTAAAGTCTACATTTAGTAAGGATATTGGTCTGTAAGATGCACAATCTTCTGGGTCTTTTCCTTTTTTGAGGATAAGAGAAATATTTGCTTCTTTCAGCGTGGGCGGGAGACAGACCTGACTATGCGCAAAATTATACATATCCATAAGTGGGTCAACCAATATTCCTGTAAATTCTTTATAGAATTCAGCTTGAAAACCATCCGGGCCCGGTGCTTTTCCGCTCTGAAGTTGCCTAATTGCCTCAAGTATTTCTTGGACTGTTAAAGGGGTATTTAGGGCCGACACCTGTTCCGGAGTCAGGCCCGGGAAGGTCAAATTTTTTAAAAATGACTGCATCCTCCTAATCCTATCTTCACAATCCTGCGATCTATATAGTTCAGAATAAAATTCTTTAAAGGTCGCATTGATCTTTTTATGATCATGAGTCAGGGTACCTGTACTTTCCTTGATGGTCGGAATAGTTTGAGGGGCTTTCTTTCTCTTTGCAAGAAATGCTAAGTATCTACCCGGTTTGTCGCCTTATTCATATAATCTTTGTTTCGCAAATAATATTTCCCTTTTAGCCGTTTGAGTAAGCGCGGTGTTTAAAGCTGTCCTAAGAGCTGTAATCCTCTGCAATTTTGTGATCGAAGGTGTATCAGCGTATGCTGTTTCAGCTGCTTTTAGGTGAGCTTCGAGCAGACGCTGTTGCTCTCCCTTCATTTTCCTCTGGGTCGCTGAATAGGAGATGATCAAACCTCGTGCATAAGCTTTGATGGTCTCCCACATCATTGACGGATTGCTAGCCGTACCAGTATTAATTTCTAAAAAAGTTTTAAGTTCTTGGGAGAAGTACTTTAAAAATTTGCTATCTTTTATCAGGAAGGGGTCCATACGCCAATGCTGAGCAGATGTCCCATTGTTCTTTACCTTAGTTTCCATGTATACAGCGGCATGGTCAGAGATTGCTATAGTACCTATTTTACAGGTTGCTATAGAGTTTAGAAAAATCGATGGGGCAAAAAACATATCAATTCTTGTGTGACATTTATGTGGATTAGAGTAGAAAGAAAAATCTCTACCCTGTGGATGGAGACATCTCCATACATCTACCAATCCTAATTCTTTATTCAGGTCCGCCAGTTGTCTAGATCTGGGAGATACTCCAGCGGCACTCTTGGGAATCCTGTCTATTTCCGGATCCATAATACAATTAAAGTCTCCCCCTATAATTGTATGACGGGCACCAAAGGCCATCAGTTTTGAAAAAGCTTCCGTTATGAATTTAAAGGGGTGTGCCGGGGGGCAGTATACATTTAAGATCCCATATTCCTCTCCATTTATGAGGGCTTTAATCAAAATATATCGTCCAGATTCGTCTTTTATCTGATTTAGAATTTTCAAAGGGAAGTTCTTCCGGACAAGGATAACCACTCCCCTGCTTTTTGAATTAAAAGAGGAAAAAAAGGCCTGATCAAATCCGCCCTGTCGTAATTTTAAGTGTTCTTTATCCGACAGGTGTGTCTCCTGTAGGAGAGCTATATCAACTCTCTCCTTCTTAAGATTTGATAATATTTTCTTCCTTTTAACTGGCGAATTACTCCCCCTGACATTCCAGGTGCACCACTTAACCGACTGTTCAGCCATAATCATCTGGACAGATCCGAGACCCCTCGGGAGGGGAAACCCTATCTAGAACATCCCGAGCATGGAGCATACAAGATTTACAAAAGTAAAGATTCTCTGATACACTCAAAACAATATAACAAAAAACTCTTTCTAAGTATAAAAGATATAAAACATTCCGAATTGGAGATTTTCTCCCTTGTTCCCAGGGAGCGTCACTTCCTCTCCCACAGTCCATCTTACCCTCTTCCAACCAGTGCCCCACCCTTGACCCAGGTGTTCCTCAATAAAATGAGGAGAATTCAAATATAATATAAAGCTAGAGTTAACAGTGAACACCCCACCCCCACCCACACCTAAATATATTTGGGAATATTAATACCATATATAACTATAAGATTACAATCTCAACACGTAATACTTAAATATATTACCACAAAATAACAGGGGAAAGAAAAACAACCCCGCTCCTAAAAACAGAAGTAAAATAGAATAAGGTAACCACCTCCCCCCATCAACATTAACCAAACGCCCCAACATATATATACATACACACATAGGGGGAAAGATAAGAAAAGATGAAGGGATGTAAACCAAAATAATGGGAAAGGCAGACCAGCGTCCACAATCTCTTACAGCTTATTTAAGAGAGTCCAAGAATTCCTTAGCCTTCTCCAGTGATCCGAAGTTATATATGGATCCTTCGTGGCTAAGGCGTAGCGTCGCTGGATATCGTAAGGAGTACTGGATATTTAAGTCCCTTAAACGCTTCTTCGCCTCATCGAATGCCTTCCTCTTTCGGACCAAAGCTGGGGAGAAGTCCTGGAACAGCATGATCCTGGATCCTTTGTGGGTCATAGCTTGGGGATCTTTTCCCAGATTTCTTGAGGCTTCCAGGAGCATCTGCCTCTCCCTATAGCTCTGCAGCTGGAACAGGACCGGGCGTGGGCGCTGGGTTGAGCCGGGCCCACGTACTGTGACCCGGTAGGCCCATTCTACCCTTACCTGGCCTGATCCATTATGCAGATTTAAAAGTTGTGGCAGCCAATGCTCTAAGAATGCTGTCAGCTGGCCTCCCTCTTCCTGCTCGGGAAGGCCCAACAACCGAATATTTTTTCTACGACATCGATTTTCGAGGTCATCAATGTGGTTTTCTAGGTTCTGGACTCGATTCTCGAGAAAACGGATGTGGTCGGCTGTTGATTTTATCCCAGTCTCTGAGGCTGCGGCCTTCGACTCCACCTCTCTGACTCGGCACTCCAATTCCTGAATGTCTCTGCCCTGCTTCTGCAGCTCGGCTGATTGAGTCTCGGCAGAGCAGAGAAGCACTTCGATAAAAGCATCAATCTTCGCCTCCCACCTGGCAAACATCTCCTCAAAGCTCATCTTCATTGGTAAATCTCCTGAAGTAGCTGAAGACACCTTTGTTGCAGCTGAAGAGGGAGAGGGTGGGGGAGGGGTCCCTGCTTTCTTAGAGCCGCCTGTTCCCTTTACTCATTTTCCAGCTAGTATTAGACTATTTAAATGTACTAATAGGTAACTATTTAAGGTTAACAACTATTATAAATGGTTTAGTGAGTGTGGTGGGGGTGGATAGCCCACTTTTCCCAAGTTTTGGGTAGAGCACTGTGGACTCAGTCTTGCTGGGTCGCCGCCATCTTGGATCCCCCCTTATCTCTGTCTTTAAGAGCGGGGCTGTTTTCCCGTTATTTTGTATTACTATATTTAATTATTATTTGTTGAGACTGTAACTTTATTGTTATATATGTTCATACATGGTATTAACATTACCAAATATATCCAGGTGTTGGTGTGGGGGGATAGAGTACTCACTGTTAACTCTAGCTTTGTAGCATATTTGCATTCTTTTGTATTCTATGATGGGCTGCCTGGGTCAAGGGTGGGGCACTGGTTGGGAGAGGATATGATGAGCTTTTGGAAAGGAAGTGATGCCCCCTGGGAACAAGGGGAAAAATCTCCATTTAAACATATTTTACATTTTTTCTATTTAGAAATAGTTTTTTATTATATTGTATTAAAGAACCTCTATTTTTGTGAATTTTATATGTTCTATGCTCGGGGTGCTCTGGATAGGGTTTCTTCTCCCGAGGGGTCTCGGACTTGCCCGGACGATAATGGTTAATCAGTCAGTTAAATGGTGCACCTGGAATGTCAAGGGGAGTAATTCACCAGTCAAAAGGAAGAAAATATCATCAAACCTTGATGATATAGCTCTCCTACAGGAGACACATTTATTGGATAAAGAACACTTGAAATTACAACAGGTTGAATTTGATCAGGCATTCTTTTCTTCCTTCAGCTCAAAAAGTAGGGGAGTGGTCATCCTTATTTGGATGAATCTCCCTTTCAAAACCCTAAATCAGATAAATGACGAATCTGGACAATATATTCTGATTAAAGCCCTTATAAATGCAGAGGAATATGGGATCTTAAATCTGTATTGTCCCCCGGCACATCCTTTTAAATTTATAATGGAAGCCTTTTCCAAATTGTTCTCTGTGCTCGTTAATACAATTATAGGGGGAGACTTCAATTGTATTATGGACCCGGAAATAGATTGGATTCCCAAGAGTACTGCAGGAGTACCCCGAGATCCAGACAATTGGTGGATTTAAATAAAGAATTAGGACGAGTAGATGTGTGGAGATACCTTCACCCACAAGGCAGAGATTTTTCTTTTTACTCTAATCCACATAAATGTCACACCAGAATTGATATGCTTTTTGCCCCCTCGATTTTTAAAAATTCCATATCATCCTGTAAAATAGGTAGTATAACAATTTCTGATCATGCTGCTGTATACATGGAAATCAAGATGAGGAACAATGAGACATCCCCCCGGCATTGGCATAGGGACCCCTTCCTGATGAAACATAGTAAAGTACTCCTCTCAAGAATTTAAAACTCTAAAGAAATTAATTCAGGCACAGCTAGCAACCCATCAATAATGAGGGAGACCTCAAAGCTTACACGCAAGGTTTGATCATTTCATACTTGGCGACCCAGAAAAAACTAATGGGAGAACAGTAGTATCTGCCTGAAGCTCGCTTAAAAGCAGCTGAAACAGCATACGCTGACAGACCTTCTACTATTAAATTACAAAGGATCACGGCCCTTAGGACAGCTCTGAACACCACGCTTACCCAAACGACTAAGAGGGAAATATTATTTGCAAATCAAAGCTTATATGAATTTGGCGATAAACCTGGTAGATACTTAGCATTTCTTGGAAAGAAAAAAAAAGGCCCCTCAAACAATCATGTCTATCAAGGAAAGTGCAGGTTATCTGACTCATGATCACAAAAGGATTAACACAATCTTTAGAAAATTTTATTCTGATTTATATAAATCGCAGGACTGTGAAGATAGAGCTAGGAGGATGCAGTCATTTTTTAAAAACCTGACCTTTCCGGACCTAACCCCGGAACAGGTATTGGTCCTGAATGTTCCCCTAACAATACCAGAAATACTTGATGCAATCAGGCAACTTCAGAGCGGTAAGGCACCTGGCCCAGATGGTTTTCAAGCTGAATTCTACAAAGAATTTACAGGAATATTGGCTGATCCACTTATGGGCATGTATAACTACTCATACTGTCAGGGCTGTCTCCTGCCTTCACTGAAAGAGGCAAATATCTTCCTTATTCTCAAAAAAGAACCCAGAAAACTGTGCGTCATACAGACCAATATCCCTGCTAAAAGTAGATTTTAAAATCCTTTCTAAAATGTTAGCATTGAGGCTAGAAAGTGTATTGCCATACATCATAAAGGAGGATCATCCAATAATGTTAGAAGGGTTTTGAATATGATTCAAGCCTGCCATCAGGAAAAAATACCGGGAGTAGTAGACTCATGAGACGCGGAAAAGGCATTTGACAGGGTTGCGTGGTCATATCTGTTTTATATATTGGAAAAGTTTGGCATTGGAAAGGTGTTTGCCAAATGGGTCTCAATACTGTAGAATGATCAACGCAGTTGTGATTACCAATGCACTAGGCTCGGATAGCTTCAGTGTGGGTCGGGGCTGCCGTCAGGGATATCCTCTCTCACCATTGCTATTTAAGCTAATAATCAAGCAGAAGCTATACGGTCTGACCCTAATATAACGGCCCCAAGGATTGGTACAGGTAAACATAAAATTACCCTTTATGCAGATGATGTTCTCCTATTCCTCAGTAATCCCCTGATGTCCGCGCCTCGCTTAATACAAGTTATTAATATATTTAGTGCATTTTCAGGCTATAAAATTAATTTTTCAAAATCGGAGGCTATGCCAACGGGCGGCTTCCTAGTATATCCCACCTATCTGACAGATCCCACTTTCCCTTTCGGTGGTGTCTGGAGGGTTTCTTATATTTAGGCATTTTTACCACCCCAGTATTTGGCCAGCTATACAAGGCTAACTTTGTGCATTTACTGGAGAGGTTAAGGCAGGACCTCCAGCGATGGGGAGACCTTCCAATTTCCTGGTTAGGCAGAATAGCACTAATTAAAATGAATGTCCTGCCCAGTCTGCTTATACCCTATGAGAATGCTTCTGGTGATGCTGCCGAGGTTGGCACTACATAAATTGTATGGCTGGCTGGGTTCCTTCATCTGGAATCATAGATGGCCCCTCATTAAACTGAGGAAGCTTTCACAGGCAAGGGGAGGACTGGATTTTCCAAATTTTAGGAAATATCAATTAAGTTCTCTATTAAACTATATAGCCGATTGGGTCTTGTCTGACCTGCAATCAATCTGGCTGGACATCGAGGCTTCTCAAGTAAAATGTCCACTTATTAACCTCTTATTTTCAGACAAGAGGAAAATCATCACGTATCACTGTAAAAACCCTACAATTAAAATACAATTAAAGCTTGGAATATAATACGGCAAAATGAGGGCAATTCACATAAAACATCCCCCTATGCTCAGATAGTGGGGGAATGGAGGTTTCACCTGGGGCTTACAGATGCCACATTCAGACTCTGGAGATTCAGGGTTATCTGCTGTTTAGGGGATCTGTTTAAGGAAGGGGTCCTGATGTCTTTTGAACAGCTGCATCGTTCAATACTTCCAAATTCGAGATTACATACAGAAGAAGACTATACTATTAGATAGTCTTCATAAATCAGACAGAGAACGTAGAGTGTTATGGCCAATGGGGGTACTTTCGGTCAGCACTCTTTATCATTTATTACATGATGAAGTATTGGAATCTGCTTAAAACATGGGATCAGGATTTGGTGCTGGAAATTTCCATAGAAATGAGGAATGACATTGGGTAAAATGCCAGAAAAATCTCCATCTGCAACAGAACTCAGGCCATTCAGTTGAAGATACTTCACAGGGCCCAAGTAGCACCGGACCGATTGGCAAAATTTAAGGTAGGAGCATCTCCACTGTGTCCCAAATGTAAAACATAGGTGGGCACTCTTGTACACTGCTTATGGATTTGTCGTAAGATCCGTAAATATTGGACTAAAGTAGCAAATGCCCTGACAGAAATCTTGGGAACGGAAATTAGAGTGGATCCAGTATCTCTCCTTTTGGGCTTTTCGAGCTTGCCTTCTCTGGATGTGCACGGGAAAAGATTATTTTCAATTCTCTCTTTCTGTGCAAGGAAAAATATTTTGGTAAACTGGGTGGCTGAGGGCCCTCCTGGACTTTTGAACTGGCACAGAATGATCATGGAATATATTCCCCATGACTTCCTTACAAACATGGTGCACCAAAAAAAACCGAATTATTCTAGAAAATATGGCAGCCCTTCTTGAATTACACAGATACAGATATTTCAGCCATTCTATCAAGAGCTTTTATCTAATTGAGACAACGACCCTGGCTGGTCCGGGGCCTCTCGGGAGAGGAATCCTGCATGAATACGGGTTTTGTTACGATCTGATGTTAACACATTCTGAGCATCTACTTTATCACTTAATTTCTGTGTTATCCGTCGTTTTTTTCTTTTCTTGAGCAATGTAAGAGATTTAATCTTACACTCTGGTTAGTTAATTGAGTTTTGTCTTGTTTTTTCTTTTCAGTATCTCTTCTTTTGTTTGATAGATTTTTGCTAATATTTATTTAAGATTTAATTGTATATCAATGTTTATACTTGGGTTTTTTTATTTGTAAACTTGTAAAAACATGTTAACTTTTCATTAAAAATATCTATAAAAAAAAATGATCCATGAGATGACAAATCCATAAGCTGCAATACCAAAGATTCAAGACTGCAGAAACCACTGAAACAAGCAAACTGAACGTGATGGGGAACAGCTCCCAGGTCTACCTTAGGTTCAACATTAAATTGTGCAAAGCACAGGTTAATTTTAAATATAATTTCATCATGAAAAATATGCTTCAAAGTCTATTTTACTCAATGTGTACAAGTCACGAACTTCTATTCCAAAAGGCAGGGGTGAAACCTCTTCAGAAAGTCACTTTGTAAAACTCTCCAGTTTTACCACTACCTTATTTCATGTATTATAAAATGCACATTCCACTGGTTTTTATTTAGTTGGAAAAGAGACTCCATAAACTGTTGGATAACACCAACTTGTATGTTAATAGACTGAAAATGAACTCAAACAAATGGAGCAGAACTATTATTTTCCCCCATTGACATGGAATACATAGCCTCAGTTGCAGTGAAGGACTACTGTATTGGGCAATGAGCAATCCTTATTGGCTTGTTAAACGGAGACTAACTACCTTCACCCATGGACATCAGGGAGCCTATGATGCCACTCAGAAAAGAGTACAATCCCACTTCTGGTAAACATTTGTGCTTTGATTAAAAGTAGCTCAAGCATCTATTTGTCTCAGATGTTTATGCACTCATACAGCCATATCACACAGGTAACAGTTAACATGTTTCAAAGTAATTAAATGCATCTGAAGTGCTTTGTGACACTTCAGGCAAGTTGTAACATTTTAAAAAAGCTTATGGAAAATGTTTCTCAGTTTCTATTAAAAGATCTTTAGCACTTTTTGAGCTTACATTAGATATTCTGATTGCGATATTTTCACTCCATGTTAACCGACATGATGTAAATCTATTCTTCAACCCATTCTTCAATATGCAAACCTAAACTTGTCTGTCTGAACATCTACTTGGAAAGTGGCTCACCTCTGACATCAACTCCTGAAGCTGTTTTTGAAGAAAACCATTTTCATTCTTTAGCTTTGCATTTTCAAGCAGTGCAGATCGAAGCCTGCACTCCAAATTCAACAGATATTCCTTCTTCTTCCTCCGGGACAGGCTTGCTGATTCACGGTTCTTAATCATTCTTTCTTGTCGTCTTAATGCATTTACCTATTAGATAGCAACACAGAATGAATTTAAATAACTGAAAACCTTACAACTCCATGCTTAATTTGTGAGCAATCAAATCTTTGATTCCAAACTCAGTATCAACTTCGAGCAAACACTGTGCTCCTTACTTAGCATTTTAGAAATAAGCTGCACAGCACTTTTTAAGAATGCAATAATATATTATAATCGGATCTGTAGAACTAGAAACGGGAGCTGGAGTAAGCTATCTGGCTCTTCAGTCCTGTTCTCCCACTGATCCTGATCTAACTTCAATCTGAAATCCATAATTCCGCGATATACCTAAATCCTATAATTCCTTTTACAGCTGAAAACTATTGGTCTCTGCTTTGACGTCTGCTTTCACTTCAAAGCTGAATTGGTCTTCTTAAATTGCCCATAGTGTTAGGTGCATGAGTCAGAGAGAAATGGACATTGGTGGGTTACTCTTCAGAGGGTCAGTGTGGACTTGCTGGGCCAAAGGGCATGCTTCTGTACTGTAGGGAATCTAATCTAATTATGAGAAGGGCAGAGCAGAAAGGAAAAATAAAGTTTAATTTTAAATGTGTGAGCAGGGGGATTCAATATCAGTTTGGAGCACTTACATGTACTTAAGTGATTCTGTCAATGCTTGAAAAGACCAGAGAATAACATCCTTCCAGGATGCCATGAAACAAGGTGCAAGAAGATTTCCAGTTCTGTTAAATGACTGGTTTCTGACCAATAAATCATCTACATTTCAACGGAATCTAAAAGACTCAATATTGAAATTTCTAAAACTTGAAATAATTCCTTCCTTACCTTCATACAATTGGATATTTTACACTATCCTTCCTCAACTAAGTTAAAAATCACAACAACACCAGGTTATCATCCAACAGATTTATTTGGAAGCACTAGCTTTTGGAGCGCTGTGCCTTCATCAGATGATTGTGGAGTATAAGATCGTCAAACACAGAATTTATAGCAAAAGTTTACAGTGTAACTGAAATGATATATTGAAAAAGATCTGGATTGTTTGTTAAGTCTCTCATCTTTAAGAATGACCGTGTTGGTTTCAGTTCTTTCATATGTAAATCCCACAACTTTTTTTTTAAAAGTTACATTCTCAAATGAACTTTAACAATAGGTGCCATATCGGCCCAGTAATACACTGAAGGTGTGAGGTGCCCTGTGTGAGGCTGTCTGTGCCCCAATGTTCATACTGATTCTAATCTAAAAAAAGGGATTTACAGAAACTTACATGGATTCTGGCCGCTTTTGAGCGAAATAAAATGTAATTCTGCAAGTACAAATTCACCCCACAAACTTATATGTCTGCATGCGTGCATGGGGTGGGGAAATAGGAGTGTCAGTGACAGTGTGTGTGCGTATGTGTATGTGTGTGATTGAGAGTGTAAAGGAGTATAAGTCTGTGAGAGGGTGTGTCACCTGTAGTGTGACATGGAACTCAAGGTCCCAATTGAGGCCATTCTCATGGCCACTGAACTTGGCTATCAGCTTCTGCTCAGCCACTTTGTGTTGTTGCCTATCCCGAAGTCCACCTTGGAGGATGGTCACCTGAAGATCCAAGGTCGAATGTCCCGGACCACTGACATCTTCTCAAAATGGGAGGGAACACTCCTGTCTGTTGATTGCGTTGCAGTGTCCATTCATCCATTGCCATAGCCTCTGCTCAGTCTCACCAATGTACCATGCCTCAGAGTACCTGCTATGCACATGATGGGATATGTCCCCACAAGTAACAATGGCATCCGTATCGACCCATTGACACATCTTGCAGCGTGAGATGGCACCTATTGTTAAAGCTATTTTGAGGATATAACTTTTTAAAAGTTCTGGGATTTACATATGAAAGAACCGAAACTAACATGGCCATTCTAAAAGATGAAAGACTTAAACAATCCAAGTTCTTTTCAATGTATAATTTCAGTGCCATTACATTGTAATCTTTTGCTATAAATTCGGTGTTGTATGATCTTATACTCCACAATCACCTGATGAAGGAGTAGTGCTCCCGAAAGCTAGTGCTTCTGAAATAACCTGTTGGACTATAACCTAATGTTGTGCGATTTTTAACTAAATCTCACTGAATTCTGTAATTACTTACACTAAAATGCTCTCCCACTCATAGACATTGCATTTGCCCTGGCTCATTCTGCAAATCCAAAAAAGTGTACATTCCAATTCACCTACTATATAGCAGTTCAAGGATTCTGTACCTCTGAACCCTTTATGCTGAACTTATCAAAGTTAGTGTTAAAATAGTTTGAGTTCACATCTTTGGTGCATTAATCTAACCTAGATAAGCAAAGGTAATTAGCTGTATTTCAAGAAGAAGAGCGGGCATTTATTTTTGTCAGCTGACACAATTGGCTATATCATCGTGGGGCAATGTTGTGGGCTTTTGGACAATGAAAGGAGACAGGCTGCCCTGAATGACAACATCTCTGAACACTATGGGCAATTTAGCATAGCCAATTCACCTAATCTGCACATCTTTGGACTGTGGGAAGAAACTGAAGCATCTGGAAGAAACCCACGCAGACACGGGGAGAATGTGAAAACTCCACACTGACAGACCGTCACCTGAGGCTGGAATCGAACCAGGTCCCTGGTTCTCTAAGGCAGCAGTGTCAACTACTGAGCCATCGTACCTCTAAATGAAGATATTTTATGCAACAATTATAAGAGTTCTCAATTAGGTTCACCACTCACTGGATAGAAATATTAGCGGCTCTTAGTCTCCATTAGGTCTTATTTACTCTATTACAGTAGATATACAAAGCAAATATCACTTCAACAGTTTTCATCTTAGTAATACTTCATACTTAGGCAACTGGTTCAATTCTTCCAATTGTCTTGCTTCATTATGAAAGATGGTAAGGACAGGCCAGGGAACTACAGGCCAGTCGGCCTGACGTCGGTGGTGGGCAAGTTGTTGGAGGGAATCCTGAGGGACAGAATGTACTTGTATTTGGAAAGGCAAGGACTGATTAGGGATAGTCAACATGGCTTTGCGCATGGGAAATCATGTCTCACAAGCTTGATTGAATTTTTTGAAGTAGCAGCAAAGAGAATTGATGAGGGCAGTGCAGTCGATGTGATCTATATGGACTTCAGTAAGGTTCCCCATGGGAGACTGGTTAGCAAGGTTAGGTCTCATGGAATACAGGGTGAACTAGCCATTTGGATTCAGAACTGGCTCAAAGGTAGAAGACAGAGGGTGGTGGTGGAGGGTTGTTTTTCAGACTGGAGGTCTGTGAACAGTGGAGTGCCACAAGAATTGGTGCTGGGTCCACTACCTTTCATCATTTATATAAATTATTTGGATGTGAACTTAAGAGTTATAGTTAGTAAATTTGCAGATGACACCAAAATTGGAGGTGTAGTGGACAGTGAAGAAGGTTACCTCAGATTACAACGAGATCTTGATGAGATGGGCCAAAGGGCTGAGAAGTGGCAGATGGAATTTAATTTAGATAAATGCATTTTGGGAAAGCAAATCTTAGCAGGACTTATACACTGAATGGTAAGGTCCTAGGGAGTGTTGCTGAACAAAGAGACCTTGGAGTGCAGATTCATAGCTCCTTGAAAATTGAGTCACAGGTAGATAGGATAGTGAAATAGGCATTTGGTTTCCTTTATTGGTCAGAGTATTGAGCACAGGAGTTGGGCATCATGTTGCGGCTTTACAGGACATTGGTTAGGCCACTGTCGGAATATTGCATGCAATTCTGGTCTCCTTCCTATCAGAAAGATGTTGTGAAACTTGAAAAGGTTCAGAAAAGATTTACAAGGATGTTGCCAGGGTTGGAGGATTTGAGCTATAGGGAGAAGTTGAATAGGCTCAGGCTGTTTTCCCTGGAGCATCGGTGGCGGAGGGGTGACCTTATAGAGATTCATAAGATCATGAGGGGCATGGATCGGATAAATAGATAAGGTCTTTTCCCTGGGGTGAGGGAGTCCGGAACTAGAGGGCATAAGTTTAGGGTGAGAGGGGAAAGATATAAAAGAGACCTAAGGGGCAACTTTTTCACACAGAGGGTGATACATGTATGGAATCAGCTGCCAGAGGCAGTGGTGGAAGCTAGTACAATTGCAATGTAAAAAGCAACTGGATGGGTATATTATTTGATGAAGGGCTTATGCTCGAAACGTCGAATTCTCTATTCCTGAGATGCTGCCTGGCCTGCTGTGCTTTGACCAGCAACACATTTGCAGCGGGTATATGAATAGGAATGGTTTGGAGGGATCTGGGCTGACTGCTGACTGTAGATTGGGTTGGGCTATCTGGTCAGCATGGACAAGTTGCACGGAAAGGCCCGTTTCCGTGCTGTACATCTCTATGACTAAGTAACTTATTTTACAACTCCCGTTAAACTAAACATGCATGCAACTACTCTATGTTTCATTTGCCCCAAGTTATCACACAATCTCAAGGTAAAAACATACAAAAAAGACTGGATACTGAAGATCTGAAACAAAAACCTAAAATGTTGGAAAAATTCAGCAGGTCTGGCAGTATAAGTGGACAGAAAGCGCAGTTAACATTCCGGGTCCAGTGACACTTCAGAAGAAAATCTGGCCTGTTTAGTTGTGCAAAAAACATGTTTCTGAAGTGCTCGCAGTAAAGGTTCAGGAAAGGGAAGGAGCAATGAATAGGCAAACTTGGAGTTAAGGAGAGATGTGAAACAACAAAGAGTCTCTGGGAACAGGGGGGGTTGCTTCAAAATGGCACTGGTTGGGTCACATACTCTTCTTTGGCCCCAACATAACTTTAGCCCAACATGAAATGGGCATACTGGCTCCATATCTGAAAAGCTAAAATAAAGCATTGCTGAAGTAAGGCAACACAAAATGGGGACTTGGAAAGGAGCTGAGCTGCAAATGATTGTTGATGATACACAATTACAGATGATAGTAATTCAATAGCTCTTGAATTTATTTAATACTTGATGAAGTTTTCCTTATTTAAAATAAAAATTCAAGAGTGCAGTTTTTTTGCCTTCAATTAGTAATTCTTGAAATGCCAGTGACCAAGCAGTTTTTACTTGCTATCCCAAGTTACTTTAAGGACATAAAACATCAAAAGCATACGACAAGAGTTACATATATGGGATGTGATGTGGCAGTTTCCCTCCATGGAAAGATATTATGCAAACATTTTGATTTATATCAACAATCTGGCAGCTTTTACAGCTTGTTTTCTAGCGTGAATCCATAAATAAGCAAACTTGTTTAATTCAAATTCGCAACTTGATACAAGCAGGATTTGAATTCAGAATAACTGAGCTGTAGCACTCATCACCTGACTTAACTATTTTAGAAGTTTGCAGTAGGATATAACAGTAACATTACGCAGCATTTAATTAAGTATCTTGATATAAATTGCAAACATTCATTTGCTGCACATAATTGCTTGAATAATTTCAATGTGAATTAGAGTAGAAATGTGTTGACACATATTTCATCACCAGCATGATGGATGTTCACCTTCACTCCTGTTTTACATCTCAAGAACTGTATGGGTCATCAGGCAAGCAGAAAATGAATGAAGAAAGCAGGGGTTGGAACCAAATTCACTCTGGTAAAAGGAGTGTGTTAGTCTACCCCATGGTTGTCAGTTTGTTTCTCATACACACGTTATGTTCTTGTCATAACTTAGCTAGGAAATCACACTGATCAAAGTTGTCCCTGCAAACAGACCGAATGCAAGGAGTAATGTACTGGACCAGTTCAGAGTCATCACCTATCTTTGAAGCAGGTAGGACTTGAACTCCCATTCTGAAGAAAGGTCACTGCACCCAAAGCGTTAACTCTGTTTCTCTCCACAGATGCTGACAGATCGATTGAGTCTTTTCCAACAATTTCTGTTTTTTTTTTCTGGTTTCCAGTATTTCAGTTCTTTGTATTTTTTTGAACTCTGGTTTCCTAGATCAGAGATAGGGATGATAACACTGCACGATAAAGGACTCTTGTATCATGTGGTATTTTCAAGTGCTTTTCAAAAAGGTTCTGAAATGACTGTTAGTTACCGAGCCAAGCGTCCAGGCAGCCACAACCCAATTTTCTTCTTAATGTCCTCTGTAAATCCTCCTGTTAGATGGCTTCAGATTGATTTCACTGATCGGCTCAACATCAAAGGCTGAAGGGCCTATACTGCGCTGTAATGTTCTATGTCTTAGTTATTGACCCTTCTACTAAGGAAAAGGTTTTGCTATATTTGCACTATTTATGTATCTCAAACGTCGTACATCTCAATCAGAAGGAGCAACAGGAATACAGTGTGCTGGGCTAATGGTAAGATTCTTGACAGTGTAAATGAGCAAAGAGATCTCTGTGTCCATGTAGGTAGATCCCTGAAAGCTGCCACCTATGTTGATAGGGTTGTTAAGAAAGCATATGGTGTGTTAGCTTTTATTGGCAGAGGGATTGATTTTCAGAGGCACGAGGTCATGTTGGAGTTGCACAAAGCTCTAGTGTGGCCGCACTTGGAGTATTGCATATAGTTCTGGTCACTGCATTATGGGAAAGATGTGGAAGCTTTGGAGAGGGTTCAAAGGAGATTTATTAGGATGTTGGCTGATATGGAAGGGAAGGTCTTATGAGTAAAGGCTGAGGGACTTGAGGCCGTTTTCGTTAGAGAGAAGAAGGTTGAGAGGTGACTTAATTGAGACATAAGATAATCAGAGGGTTAGATAAGGTGGACAGTGAGAGCCTTTTTCTTTGGATGATGATGGCTAGCACAAGGGGACACAGCTTTAAATTGATGGGTAATAGACATAGGACAGATGTCAGAGATAGTTACTTTTTTCAGAAAGTAGGAGGGGTGTGGAATGCTCTGCCTGCAACAGTAGTAGGTTTGCCAACTTTAAAGGACATGTAAATGGTCATTGGACAAACACATGGATAAAAATGGAATAGGGTAGGTTTGAGGCTTCAGATTGGTTTCACTGATCGGTGCAACATCAAGGGCCGAAGAGCCTGTACTGAGCTGTAATGTTCTATGTTCTATGATAGACTACAATTTGTACAACTAAAAAAGTCTCCAAGCAAATGATGATGAGCCCCATCTAAAACTTTTATGCATCCACTCCTTACATGATTGTTGTGAACTTTCTGCAAACCTTTTGAAATTAGAGTCCCATCTTAAGATATTCTGACAGCTGAGCATTCCTTGTTCAATCTCATTGATGAAACAATTGGGAGCAGAAAGCAAAGTAACTGATTTTACATGAACTCCACACAGACTTAAAACTGTTTTGCTGATAAGTTAGAAAGGACTAAGGTGCAAATGATCAGTCCATTCAACTGAAATCATATCAAACAAGTCTCTGTCATGAAGCTGCTATTGATACTGTGACTTTCAGAAGCCATTCTGTTACATTTATGCACATTGTATGAAATTTAAATTATGAAAGATGTTAAATTAGCCAGCCAACAGATGCATGCAATTGGTGAGTCAGCATTATGTGCTCACTCAACTGTCCATTTCTGAAAACATTAGTAATTCCCACAACTCAGGGCTCTAATTAAACCTTAACGTCAGTCAGAGAAAGATAGAGAGACAGGCAGTTGATCACAAACAAAAAGAGTAAGTCCGAAACACTAGTCTAGGGGCACTACTCTCTATGTATCTTTGCATTTAGCCATTAAGCCGTGTAAGCAGATGGCGATGGACAAAAAAATTGAAATTGAAGAATTGAGTTGGCAACTTGGGTGGGGAGGGAAGTGAGCGAAGAAAGAATATTGCGTGGTAAGGGAAGTGCTCATTATTTAGGAGTGCAAAATAACATCAAAGGCCAAAACACGAGTAAGTGCACTGTGCAACAAACATTTAAGAAATATGGAGGATCTCTCAAGTGTAAAAACGTTTTGTCTCTCAAGGTATAGAAAAGTTAAAACTATTATTTCAAGCTTCAAAAGAATATAATCCTTACATCTGCAATTCTTCTGACACATTATGAGTTTCCAGTTTGTGGGCTCCATCTGCCTCCTCTTCACCATGAATGTGCAATCTTTTGACATGTCTATCCTCCATCAGAATGGTCTAAGGGCTCTCTGCTTTTTCTCGGAAAAAAGACCTGAACCATCCCCATCCACCACCACTCTTCTCTGCTTGGGTGAGCTCATCCTCACCTTGAACAACTTCTTTAACTCCTCCTATTTTCTTCAGTGGGAAGGTGCAGCCACGGTTACCTGCATAGGTCACAGTTATGACTGCCTCTTTTTAAGTTGTGTGGAACATTCCTTGTTCCACTCCTAATTTGGCTCCCATCCACAACTCTTTCTCCGATACATTGATGACATCATTGACGTTGCTTTCCTCTCTCATCCAGAATGGGAAAAATGAATCAATTTCGCTTCCTATTCCCACATTTGCCTTCACCGTGTCATCTCTGACTCCTTCCTTCCTTTCCACAACATCTCTATTTCCATTTTTGGGGAGAGGCTGGTCACCAATATCCACTATACACCACCAACTCCCACAAGTTACCTTGACTATACATCCTCTCACCTTGCTTCCCATAAAGACTCTTCATTCTTCTCGCTCATCTGTCTCTCTCGCATCTGTTCTGATGATGCCAACATGGACAATATCTTCCCCTTCTCCCACCCCTTCTTTAGCATATATCCCAAATTTTTCCTTGCTACTATCAGTTCTGAAGAGGAGTCACTGGACCCAAAACATTAATTCTGCTTTCTCTCTACAGATCCTGCTAAACCTTCTGACTTTTTCAAGCAATTTCTACTTTTGTTTCTGAATATAATCCTTAAACTTGGTCTACCAAGATTAACTGCATAGCTTTTAAAGGCCCACAAGCTTGACAGGATTTTCAGAGGTTTAGTCTTTTGGAATTATGACAATATCAGTGAAGGAACTAATTTTTTCCAAGCACAATATATCAATGTCAAAAAAGACAGATTAGCAATAGAGTCACTCATGAGAAAGAGCCAAAGAGTCAGGATCTAAGTAGCAACAACTGACACTTGGAAACAATTTGCAAATAATAACGAGGTGAATAATGCCCACTCTCTCCTGTTCATACCACTAAACAAATTTTGAGAATACCCATTAGCAACGATACATTTCTCAAACATAACCAACTACATTGTCAGCCATGAGATTGACTAAGTAGCTGAATAAACAAACAAATCATTTTTCTATAGTATAGTAAAAAAGCTTGAACTACACTGCAATGTTGACTATATTACAAAAGATATTTGTTTTTTGAAAACATTGATAATTCCGGTACTTGGTTCCCCAGTTCTGCATTTGAACACAAATCCCATTCTGAATTAGCGTTCTCCATTATGCTCCCCTCCTTCTAAAGATTAACTATTCTCTGCTCAAATCCTTGCAATCAGGAAACTTTAGTGGTCAAAAGTCACTATGGCATAGTAATGATTTCTGCTTTATACCACTGCAATAGTCTGCCCTCTGATATGTTACATTTTGCTACCACAATCTGGAAGCATGGATTTGGTGTCGGCTAGGTAGTTTCATACCATCCAATCCTGCCATTGGGAGATCATATTGCAGCTGTACAGGACATTGAGTTGGCCACGTTTGGAATAACACATGCAATGCTGGTCTCCCAGCTCCAGAAAGGATGTTGTGAAATTTGAAAGGATGCAGAAAAGATTGACAAAGATGTTGCCAGGGTTGAAGGGTTTAAGTATAGGGACCATTTTCCCTGGAGCGTCGAAGACTGAGGTGTGATCTTATGTAGGGGTTTACAAAATCATGAGGGGTACGGACAGGGTGAACAGCTAAGAAGTCATTTCCCCAGCGTAGGGGGAGTCCAAACCTCGAGGACGTAGGCATAAAGTGAGAAGGGAAAGATATAAAAGGGACCTAAGGGGCAACTTTTCCATGCAGAGGTGGCATATGTATGGAATAAGCTGCCAGAAGAAGTCATGGAGGCTGGTAGAATTGCAGCATTTAAAAGGCACCTGGATGGGTATATGAATAGGAACGGTTCAGAGGGATTTGGACCAAATGCTGGCAAATGGGACTAGATGAATTTGGGATACCTGGTTGGTGTGAACTAGATGAACCGAAGGATGTCTATGACTCGAAGCCATGGTCAAGTAACAGTTTATTATTAAGTGTCAGACTACCCCATATTTTCCTAACTTGACATTGAGAACACCAACCTGATATTGATTAAACCCCCAACAACAAATTTGCGAGTTTGTTCCAGATGCAATCCCATTTCCACAACACCTACCCCCTCCCAAACTATGTATGCTGAGGCTCAATATCTTGTTCAGCAAAAAACTGAATATTAAACCACAAACGCAATCATCAACTTGGTTCTCAAATGACCCATACTACTGCTGAAACTCTGATACATCTTTTTTAAATTCAGTGTCAATTTCTCATTTGCTCATCTTGATGACTCTCAATCCAAATTGTGACTGGTATTCCTCAATCCCAAATGGATCCGAACTCATGGCTTACAAGCTGACCCAAGTTCCGACCAATTCTGAAGAACGATACCATTTAAAATGTTAACTCAGCTTCTCTCTCCCCAGACCTTTAAGTTTCTGCATTTGTGTATTTGTCTCACACTTATAGCAGCTGCTGTGTTTCGCTGTAATGCCACCCAGTCCTGTCCTCACTAACCTCAGCAAGCTTCTTTTGACCACATATATTTAATTCAAAGTCTTCACTCTTGTTTACAAACACTCAGTGGTTTCATTGGTCCTAACTCAACAGCTCTGCAGAATGCTACAGTACTGCCCATTTCTGGCCTCCAGTGTGATCTTGCTTCCACTTCACCTACAGCAATGAAGGCTTATGCTGGCTCAGTCCTATTCTTTCTGAACCTCGCCACTCTTACCATTTTTAGATGCCACAAAGCCTATCATTTCAAACATGATTTCTGTGGAAGACCTAACTTGGATTGCCTGTTGGCAGCATTTTCTTCATGAAGTGTTGTGATGAAACACAAATATATATAAATCATTAAGTGCGAAATATGAATTGCTCTCAAAGAATAAAAACAGTGAGCACTCTGTAAAATCTAAATGAAACTTGTATGTTTTATATTTAAAAACATAAATTATATTGGACTAGGTAAAAATAAGGGGATAAAAGTGTATTCCCATTGAGATGTTTTAACACTACGTACATTCACTTCTGCAAATGAATAAAAACATTTTTGAGAAATTAGATTATAGGTTCTATAAAGCGCAATGGCTAACACGGTGTTGGGACTACAAAATGAAAAAATGGACAACTAAGACTAAGAAATGCAGGGCATGAAATTAGTTCTGTATACCTTTTGAAGTTTTTGCCATGACCTTTGAAAACTGACAGAAACAAAGCTCAGACATGCTGAACATGACAGCCCAATCAAATAATAGCTAGGGTTTACAAAGAAACATTGAGTGCTTGGATTCCATGGCAGCTCATTCCAAAGGCACTGCACTCATTTATATCACTTCTATCTTTCATTGAATATGCTTCGTTTTGACAATTTCCCAGAAAACTCAACATGAAAAAATCCATAGGATGTGCAGTACAGCTAATAATTACGCCAAGTTACTTGCTAGTTCAAGAGAAAGAAATTGCCTTCCAAACACTGCTGATTCAGTTGTCTCCTTTCAATTTTCGACAAGTTGACAGATATGGTACAGCACACTTAGATCACAAATGATAACAGGATTGAACTGATTAATTGGTCATATCCAAACCTACCTATACAAATACCTGGGAACGACAATTGACGAGCATATACTTCTAATGTCATTTCAGGCATCTAACAATGAATACAACTGACGAAGACAAGTGACAAAATCCAGGTCTTTTTCACCTTACTGCTCACAAGTGTGTACAGATATCATGCTATGGTTTCCTGAAAAAAACGTTGAGTACATCATAACCCTAGAATTATACAAGACACAGGCTTTTCGACAAGCTGCCCTTCAGAACCAAATTAGAACAAATATATAAATAGGTGAAGCTATTTAAGATTTCATCAGGTGTGGAATTTTTCATTTTATTAATACTGTCAAAATAACTTCACTGCTGTGTCATAACATGTCCACCTACAAAGCCAATACCACTTACTGTATTATTGACTTGGTCATCTTAGTGTGCTTTCTACATATGCAGAATTAACAGCATCTATTGGCAGAACTTGTTTTCAATTTCAGTAGCATTTTGACTTGCAGGTAAAGCATCAGTCATTTTTATTGACTGTTAAGTCACTTCTACATTACATAGAATAAGGACTTGGATGTGAAATACTTGACTGCACTTGCCAATTTGGAAGAAACTTTATTTTAAGTTTGTAAATTCAAAGCAATCCTCATTTGAAGCACTGGAAACAAAACCATTTTTCGAGCTGTTAAAAACCACTGTTTGTCAATTTTCTCCTTAAAAATTCTAAAATAAAGAAACCTCCTCTCCAGCAGAGGTATCACTGAATGAATGATTTAGAGGTGCCAGTGTTGGTCTGGGGTGTACAAAGTTAAAAATCATACAACACCAGGTTATAGTCCAACAGGTTTATTTGGAAGCATGAGCTTTCAGAGCACTGCTCCATCATCAGGTGGTTGATGAAGGAGCAGCACTCCAAAAGCTGGTGCTTCCAAATAAACCTGTTGGACTATAACTAGCGTTATGAGATTTTTAACATGGAATGGATGGCCTTCTTCAATGCTGTATCACTCAAGACAATCAATGAGGGTGACAAATTTGCAATATAGATTAGCCCAAGTTAACATAAAATACAACATACTGAAGGAACAAGATCAGTTGTTGTCATGTCCTGGCCATAATTCAGGCTTTTCACCATGTTAAATAACCATGCAATTCATTTATTGTGAATGTTAACACGGCCTTATGTACTTTGCAGTTTCCCCTTAAATACATCATTTAATTGCTTCAACCACTGCTTGCAACTTCAGGTTCCACAATCTAACTTGAGCATAATATTTTATAAAATGTAATCAACACTTACAAAAGAAATATGTATTCCCAAATAATTTACTAAGGCATGAATAAGAACTGCAAACAAGTTCCTTTGCATTCAAAACTATATTTGTGAAAGTTGTTAAAGTACATCTAAAGTCACACAAGTGAGAAGTTTTCTTGTTTTCAAATGGAGTTTCTAACTTGTAAATATTGATCAGCTATAATTTGTACAGAATGCAACTTCAGCATTCAAAGTTCTGACCTTACTTGAATCTGGAAGGTCTGAAATAAATGCCATTGACTCTGTAAAACTAAACAATATAATTTTAATTCCAACTTCATTTTGTACAAGAACTCCATTCACCTGGTTCGAGATGAGTAAACAATAGCCCTGTAGTATGTTTCACTTCCATGTGACTCTCAAGACCACATTTTCATCCAGAAGTATATTAAGTTTATACAGTGGCACCTTAGCACAATGACCGCAAATTATGCCAAATCTTAAAGTGAATCTTAAACTGAATATCTGAATTGATTTTAACAGAGTCCATACGGTGTTGCACAGTTGCACACTCAGACCAATTGAATTTTCATACTTTTCAGTATGACCATAAAAAAAACCATACAAACTTCATGGTCTTGTCACTGTACCTAAGTGGAGGTAAGTAGTTCAGAAATTCCACAGTACATGTACTATGACTAGATATTGATGTCTAGAAACAATAGATTTCAAATTCCATACTATTGTCACTATTGTTACATAGTAAGAGCTATACATCATAAGATTTAAAATGGTTCAGTGGTTTACTAATGTCCTTTAGACATTCAAACTCTCACCTAGCCTACGTATGACTCCAGATCCACAGCAATATTATTAACTCTTAACTGCCCTGTGGGCAATTAGGGATGAGCAATTAATGCTGGTAAAACTGTGAATGAACACAAAAAAAAGTTATATATCTATCATAGTCTATAGTGAATTCCATTGTAATATAAAAGCAGAGGGGAACAAGTGATCATACAGAATTACCTACTAGTCCAAAATGCTGCAAGTGTATTCAGATTTCATAAATATTAACATATTAATTGGACCAGAAACCCTCTTTAGGGAGACAAAGAAATTACCCTCCAGGAATAGATAACAATCATGGGTTTAGATGCAATATTAATTTTTTTTTTAAAAGGTTAAAATTGATCCATTTAGTGAGTATTTCAAAGTCATAAAGGTCAGTGTTGCTGAGCTAAGGGAGAACACAACATACAACTGGAGGAGCAGGAGAAGTGGACCACCACGTGACTCTCCCAACTGTTGTGCCATTCAGTATTAAAATGATTGAACTTGGGCTTCAACTCCACTTTCAACATAACGAAGTGAATAATATAAATAAATAATGAATTTAAAACTCATCAAGAATGGTAGTAAGGTGACATGTCAAAGCTGCATGCGGGAGCTCAAGGATATCACTGTTTCAGAAAAAACATATCAGCGCTAAGTGTTTGAAGTTCAAGCAGTTTTGCCTCAGAGTTTTTGAGCTGGAGGTTAAACTATAGACACTGCAATGCATGAGAGGGGTGGAAGGTTACCTGGATTCCCTTACAAGGGGGCAGTCGCATCATGTTGGACAGGGTATTTTGTTACAGTCAGCATTCAGGTACAGTTTTTGACTGAAAATGGGGAAAAAGTTGTCGAGATGAGGAAAACATTTAACGCTTTCAGGACAGTTTCTTAAACCAGCATGTTATAGCACCAACCAGTGAGCAGTCTATACTATACCTAGCTAGACTAGACCAAACATACTAGACTAAGTCTACTATTTTGAATTTAAACAAGGACAATTGGGAAGACATGAAATGGAGCTATCAAAAGTCACTGTCAATTTAGGTTAAGTGTTAAGTTAATAGAATTGCAGTGGCAAACAGCTAAAGGGATATTCCAAAAAGCACAGAACAGATACAACAAATAAGAAAATGTATGCCTACCATGGTAAACTGAAAATGTCAAAGATAATATTAAATTTGAAGAAAAGACATAATTGTGTAAAAGAAGGTGGCAGGTCAGAAGACTGGTGAGAATGACTAGAAAAATAATGAGAAAAGTTAGAGTATGAACGAATATTTGTCAAAAATATAAGAACAGAGAGGAAATGTTTCTTCAGAGGTTTAAAAAAATGAAAGGAAAATTATCAAGTTCAGTGTTAGTGAAATGGAAAAAGAGTCTGGGGAGTTAGTAATGGAGGATAAAGAGATCGCAGATGAATTGAACAGCTCGAGAGGATACAAGTTGCATCCCGGAAATAGCTGCAAATCAGGAACTGAAAAAGAAGGATTAACTCTAGGAAGTTACAATTATCAAGAAAGTGGTACCAAGCAAATTGACAGAATTGCAAATTGGCAAGTCTCTGGGCCCTATTTAGTGAGATAACTGATGCTACAGTTTAGATTAGATTAGATTACTTACAGTGTGGAAACAGGCCCTTCGGCCCAACAAGTCCACACCGACCCGCCGAAGCGCAACCCACCCATACCCCTACATATACCCCTAACCTAACACTACGGGCAATTTAGCATGGCCAATTCACCTGACCCGCACATCTTTGGACTGTGGGAGGAAACCGGAGCACCCGGAGGAAACCCACGCAGACACGGGGAGAACGTGCAAACTCCACACAGTCAGTCGCCTGAGGTGGGAATTGAACCCAGGTCCCTGGCGCTGTGAGGCAGCAGTGCTAACCACTGTGCCACCGTGCCGCCCCTGGTTTTAATTTTCTAAAACTCGTTACATTCAGGTAAGGTTCGTTTGGATTGCAAAATAGCAAATGTAACACATTTATTCAAAAAGGGAGGGAGAAAGTCGGAAGCTACTGTCTTAATAGCTTAACATCTGTCATATAAAAAATGTTATATAGGGGCATTTGGATAAGTTCAAGGCTGAATCAACATGGTTTTGTCAAACGGCTATAACTGTGAACGAATCCATCGGAGGTCTTTAGATAAAAAGGAACGAGTGGATGTTTTGTACATAGACTTCCCGAGGACATTTGATAAGTTGCCACATAAAACGTTACTACAGAAAACTAAAGCTCATGGTGTTGAGGTAACATATTGGCATAGACAGAAGACTGGCTGGTTATTCTGACACTCTGCTTTCTGACAGGAAGCAGAATGTCAGAAGAAACGATCTTTTTCAGGCTGACTGGGGTCAATCAGTGCTGGGGCCCTAATGCTTTACAATTTATATAAATATTTTGAATGAAGACATCGAAGGTATGGTAGTAAAATTTGCTGATGACACAAAGGTAGGTAGAAAAGTGAGTGCCTACAGGGATACAGTTTGGTTAATTTAGTGGGAAAAGAGCTGGCAAATGGAGATTAATGGGGCAAAGTGCAAAAGTGCTCATTTGGAAGGAAAAAAAGTATAAAGACGAGATGTTGCGGAGCTCTAAAACACAGCGTAGGGTGTTCCAGTGCATGAATCACAGAAGGTTAGTGCGCATGTACAGCAAGTAATCAGGAAAGCTAATGGAATATTACATTTTATTGTTGGGGAATTGAATGTAAAGGTAGGGAGGTTATGCTTCAGTTAAACAGGGCATTTGAGAGACCACGTCTGGAATGCCATTTAGAGAATTGGTTACAATGCTTATAGAAGGAAGTTAATGTACTGGAAACAATTCAGGTAAGGTTTAGTAAATTAACATCTAGAAAAATAGCAGATTGTGTTATGAAGACAGGCTAGACAGCCTCGGCCTGTATCGTCTAATTTGGAAGAGTCAGAGGTGACTCTGCCAGGGACACTACTATTGCATTTCAAGAAGTCCTTTCAGAATCTGCCAATGAGATCACCGATCATTCATCTAAACTACAGAGAAGATAGGCCCAATTTATTCAAGCATCTCACAAATGAACACCATGCCAGGAACTAATCCAGTGAACCCTCTCTAAGTCTCAGCTTCATTCCTGAAATGTCAATTCTCCTGCTCCTTGGATGCTGCCTGACCTGCTGTGCTTTTCCAGCACCCCACTCTCAACTCAGCCAACACAAGTAAGGCCTTCCAAAACACATGTAAACCAAACTGCACACAGTACTCCAGATGTTGTCTTAACAAAGACCGACATAATAGCAAAAATTCTGTATTTGTGCATTCCAACTGTCTTGCATTAAGAGAGAAGATACGTTTACTGGTGAACTATTTACTATACTTCACATGGTAACTTTGTGTTCCTTGTACAAATACACACAGGTTCCTCGGAATATCAGCATTTACAAGTTTCACACTTCCTATTCTTACAACAAAAGCAAATAATCTAATTTCATCATATTAATCACCATCTGCCACCTGGTTGTCTACAGACATAACCTGCCTTCATCATTTGCAGACAAAAACAAACATACACTGACAAAGGAGACAACCTTGGCTGTGAATACCTTGTCCCACTAAAAAATTCAGTCAATCTCATGGTGAGCCTTGTTCACCAAAGCATCAAAATATAAATCCTGAACCTTATTTCCACTTTATTCAGGTCTCCCAAGTTCAAATTTATAGTGGCACCTTCAGGCATTTTTACCTTATTTCCAGATCCTACTTCATAAATTTCGTCAGCCTGGTCTCTCGTAAAGCCCGTCAATGGAACAATGTTTTCAATTGTCTCTCACTCTTTCTGTATATGATCAGCATCCCATCGCCAAAATGAAGCATGTTGTGTTACATTTGGTCATTGAAAAAAATCTTGTTGATCTGATGGATTACTTCAGAACTTACAGAGCTGTTAACAGGAAAGCAACTAAGCACATGCAGCTCATAAATCTATTTCAATCATGGTGGAGCAACTCAGTAGAACATACAGTAGCATCAAAGTACCTGAAGCCGCAACTCATTCAATTTAATTGTTATAACCTGCATGCAAGGAGGAGGCAGTGGGAACACTGGACAAGAATTCAGGCTAATATTCTGGGCACAGGGGTTCAAATCTCATCATGACAGATGGTGAAATTTTAAATCAATAATAGCAAAATTTTTTTATATAAAGCTAGCATAATGGAACCCATGTAACCACTGTAGATTGTTGTAAAAACCCATTTCATTTCCTAATGCTTGTTTAGCATTAAAGAAAGCAAATCTCGCCAGTTCTGAAGAAGAGTCATATTGTATGTGAAACATTAACTGTGGTTCAGAGATGCTGCCAGACATGCTGAAGTTCCCTATATTGTGTGTTTGTTTCAGAATTCCACCGTCTGCATTATTTTGCATATGAGAGATGACAATAATTCAATGATGCATGCCTGTCAGGCCACTTAGAGAGAATTCTTTTCTTGATATTCATTTAAGCAGTACAAGAATACTAATTATGAAATCTATGACAGAACTCTAGTGCGAAGTAAATTCCTTTGAATCACACTAGTTATGGTTAACAAATTGGCCATTCAAATCAATTGGCCCATGCAAGCCTTGTGGCATCTGACTTCATCTCATCCTAGATGTCAGTGAACATTCCTGTTCCTCCCTCATAAGGCACCAGCTTTCCCAAAACGGCACCTAAGCAATTCACCCCAAATGTCCAACGAGGCATCAATATTCCAACCATTCTGAGTAAAGAAGATTCTCTTTAATCGCTTGTTTGATGTATTGGTGACAGTGTGATTTTGATGGTCTGTAGTTTTGGATGCCATCACAAATGAAAACATTTTCACCATATGTACCCTGACAAATCCTTTGCTAATCCTGAAGATCCCCATCAGATTACACTCAATCTTACAGAAAACTGTCCCCATCAGTTGTCACTTATCAACAATCCACCAAATCTTGGAAGCATCCATGTAAATCTTTGTAACAACTTTTTTTTCTTAAGATACATCATTTCCAGGTTCTCGAAGTACATGTCATTCTGCTATAGCACACGTTTCCTCAAGTCAAATTTGCTGTAACATGATTGACAAATTAGAGACGCTGTTGGTAAAGCTTGAACTTTTGCCTGTAAAGCGATCACATCATCAACACTTTAAGTGCTGTTTCTAAAGCGTGATTTTTCTGTAGCACAGGGTTCCACAAGAACGCAACCATTGCGTTATAGAATTGACTGTATAGGCAAACTAAGATTAATACAAATTGAACACAACCTACATTCTTTTCAATTCTACTCTCAAAAAATATTTTGCTTCCATTTTAATGGCCATGTTGACCTGCTTATTATTTCTGAAAAATCAGCCTGAAGACCTTGCTCCTTCCCCCACAGGAGACATTGTGCAAGGTAGATGTGGCAGATGATTTCTCCAAATAAAATATACCATTTGATAAATAGATTGAAATGAAAGGTTAAATTAATAATGACAGCTATTGCTACAGGACTTGCATTCAAAACCCTCCAAGCAGCTCACTGAAATTGGTGCAAGCCATTTTCTGCACTGAGTGAAATAGCTTTAACTGTTGTTCATTTTTCACAAGTGACACTTAAAAATATACACTAGCCAATGCAGTTTTATTTTGGAAGAGTTGCTAGGATTTTTTAAAAATGTGCACCCACTGTCCAACATTTTCCAATTTTTTTCCCTCAGAATTTCAGCTATGTCTTTGCCTAGAGCACCATCTAGAGGATACAGTGGATTCGTGTGCAGAATACTTGAATACGGATACTTAACCCACTGACTTGCCAAATTTTCAATGACTGCAGTTTCCAGCTGGTACACCATGATACTGAGCTTTTTCTATAATAATGAAATAAATTTAAAATATTGAATGGAATTTCTCTGTTAATCAACACATATGAACTTCTAAATGGGACCAGCAGTTCACAGCAGAATCTGTCTGTACCTTTCAGTTTCTGGGACCTCAAATTCTCCAAGCTCCCATATAAATTACCCAATTGTGAACCACTCTCCCCCAGATTTGAGTTTCAAATTTAGTGCTTTCAGCTCAATGACATGTTAGACTGCAACGTTGGATGTTCCTCCCTTCTTTGGAATGAAGATCAGGAAATTCTCCTGCAAAGGGAGCTCTCACACCTGCAATGAGAATGAATCAGCTACAGAAATCAGCTGATGCAATCTCACATCTAGCAAAATTTGCAATTCATCCTGCAGAAACAGAGGCAGATGTATCTACAAATAAAGATCTCAAGGCAGATCATAGAAATCCTACGGTACAGATAGAAGCCATTTGGCCCATCAAGTCTGCACTGATCCTAACAACATCCCATCCTACCCCCATTACTCCACGTTTACCATAGTTAAACCACCTAACCTGCATAATATGGGGCAATTTAGCACAGCCAGTGCACCTAACCTGCACATTTTTGGACGATGGGAGGAAACCGGAGCACCCAAAGGAAACCCTTTGTCTCTAGAACACAGAATATTTTGTGATGAACTAGATAGATAGCTAAGAAACAACATTAGTTCTCCTCTCCTTACTTGCTATGAGGAGAACTGTATGGGTAATATGGTAAACTACTAAACAGAGCTTGTGTCGAAAATCCAAATCTGTAAACTCCCTTTCCAGGCTCTGGCTGCAATGGCCACTCAGGACATTGAAAGTCCACCATAAAACCAGCTTTTTTTTTGTTATAGACTAAATTTAAAATTTCCATTCTAATACTTTCAGGTAGTACAATTCTGTCTCCACAGGAATTCCTTTATTGGCCCCAGTCTAAAAAGTATGCCTACACAGACTTCTCCGACTCATTAACTTGCTTTGAAGTCTCAAATGAAGAATTGTTGCCTCAAGTCCTAGTCAGACAAAAAAAAACTGACAGAAACAGATGCTAAACAGTGATCCAGGAAAACAGTAAAAATGGTACACAGTGTTAACAGTGAATCACATTGATGCTGGCCACAAGCATTTATTTACTGTAGCTGACAAAACAACTTCAATATACCAGCCCACAAAACAATGTACTGAAAATAAAGTGTATTCTAATGCTGCAGAGTCAGATTATGAATTTTAAAAATTAAAAATAATTCTCTATCACACGTGTGTGCTTATTCTCACGGTTTTGAAAGAATGCAGTAACAAGTACATTCACAAAATATTTTATTGTCAGGGAAGGGTTTTATCTAATCTGGAGTCAATTAATATGCACACTCTGTTATCACTATGTCAGTGAAAACGATCAGCTATAAGAACAATAGACTTGCACTACTTACTTAATAGGGGCACTGTTTGTAACTGGAGAATAGGGTCACAAAAACATTGTAGAATTTGATATTTCGCAAGAATGTCAGAGGCTGAGGGGTGATCTTATACAGGTTTATTAAATCATGAGGGGTATGGATAGGGTAAATAGACAAAGTCTTTTGCCTTGGTAGGAGGAGTCCAGAACTAGAGGGCATAGGTTTAGGATGAAAGGGGAAAGATTTAAAAGGGACCCAAGGGGCAACTTTTTCATGCAGAGGATGGTGCATGTATGGAATGAGTTGCCAGAAGAACTGACGGAGACTGATACAATTACAACGTTTAAAAGACAGCTGGATGGGTACATGAATAGGAAAGGTTGAGAGGGATACGGGCCAAGTGCTGGCAAATGGGACTAGATTAGGTTGGGACAACTGGTCAGCATGGACAAGTTGGTCTGAAGTGTCTGTTTCCGTGGTGTACATTTCTATGACTCTACGGAGGCTTGGTATGACAGCAAATGTGAAACTGCATAAATCATTGTACTGAAAGCACAGGCTCCGCAAAGATAATGAGTTTGATTTGTTACAAATTTGAAGGAGTGTATGTTCAGTTTAAAGTGGAAAGCGTTTTCTGATTTTTGGAGTAAATTTAAAATGTATCCTCAGCTACCCAAATGGATTGGCTGGAAGACAGGCTGTTCTAAAATAGGTACATATAATAATTGACTGTTAAAAGTGATACTGGAGTTTTTCTTCAACTAGTTTCAAAGGCCCTCTCACTTGATGTCTGAATATTAACTCGGAGGGGGTAAACTGAGTACTTTCATTTGGGGCATCTCTAATGGCAAACAACATGAATGGGATACCTTTCTCCCAATCATTCGGGTAATCCTGACAATGTGCTCTTAACATGGATCTTCTGGATCTGATGCCAGCTTTCCAAGGCTCCCTGGGATTTAAAGTGCTGTATGCCTAAACTATCCAGGACTTCCTTAAGTAGCCTAGCAATAAAATTAGACCCTTGGTCTGACTGAATCTCCCTGGGTAGCCCATACTGGGGAAAAAAAAGCTACCAACTCCTCCTCCTCCATTTTTGCCTGTAATGGAATTGCCTCTGAAAATCTGGTAGGCACAGGGGAATGCCAAATTTCTGTGCATCTATTCCACAAATTATCACCCTCTTGGGTAAAATGTCAGAAAGTATGCAAACACTTTCATCTCTTACTATTTGAGACTGACCAGATTCCATATCTCTTAAAATTATAACTTATTTCTTTTCTCCCCCTCTTCTTCCGGAATAAAACTTTACCCACAGAGGTGAAGTCTTTATAGAGAACAGGCACTAAGTCAATACCCAGCCCCTGCCTCAGCTGTGCACTCTCCTGCAGCTCAACTTTTCTTGAGGTTTCTTTAATGTCTTCCACTAATCCCGTTGGCTTCACCTCTTCAGAATAATCTATCTTGGAGCTTCATTGGTCTTGTCTATTTTTAAGGCCTGCACCCATTTATCAAAATTGCTGTATTTAATTATTTCAAACTCAACAGAAGTCTGACCTGGTTCCTTGTTTATGCTTCTGAACTGCTGTCGATATGCTTCTGGTACAAATTCATAAGCACTCTGTGGGATATTGGTGGATTGGTGTTACTTCTGCAATTCTGCAATTATAATTTCTGATACAAGATGAATGAACTCACATCGGTGTGTGTTTGTTTCGGCTAGGGCCTGGGTCGGCATGGGTGGGGGCTTTGTGGAGGAGATGCATGATTTTTTTTATGTATTAGCTAAAAACGTATGCAAGAAAGAAACGGGACTGTAAAACAATGATAAGATGCTGTGAAGAGAGGCAGTTAAACTAAATATGCCTGTATAAACAATAGGTATAAACATCTGTTTCCCACTTTAACAGAAACACAGGAACAAACCCCAATTAAAAGAGTCTTAATGATAAGATGCTGAGAGGGGTGGCACAGATGGAGGGAGTAAATAATGGTAAGGTAAGGATGTGCCCACAGCAGGATGAGGTCAAACGGCCTTGAGAACAGGAATAAGCATTTTGTCACAGACAAGGCCGGATAAGACACGAGATAAACAGAAGCAATGGGTACTGGTCTTAGGGAAGTGGAGGATGTGAACGGGGGTGAAACAATGAAATAAGAAAAAAAAATGTAGGAACCAAATTATATAAATATTGAGTTTTTGTTGAAATCAGTGTGTTTTGTCCCTGCCTTGTGGATATCACACCCACTTGCAAATGTGAAATAAAGGGCACTACTGATTCAGATCTTGTCTCAGACTGAAATTATTGCAGCGAGTGAGCTTAGTTTCTCACAACTCAATAGCTTGTCTGACATTTTCATAACCTCTTGACTGCCTCATCTGACAGTGCTGCAAATATCTCAATAATTCTGTTTACCAGCTTAGTCGGAACTAGCATTACCTGCAAGTTGTCTGGCCACTCCATCTGCCTAGCCCACTTTTCAAATGAAATAAAAAAGACCTTGACATCTTTCTCATCGAAATGTGGTAATGTTTTAACATATTTGTACATATCCCTAACTCCTCCTTTCACCGCCATCTTGTTAACTTAACTTTGACAGGCCGCTTACTTGCGGAACGCTTCAGAGAACACCTCCGGGCCGCCCGAACCAACCAACCCAATCACCCCGTGGCTCAACACTTTAACTCCCCCTCCCACTCCACCGAGGACATGCAGGTCCTTGGACTCCTCCACCGGCAGAACACAACTGCACGACGGCTGGAGGAGGAGCGCCTCATCTTCCGCCTGGGAACCCTCCAACCACAAGGTATGAATTCACATTTCTCCAGCTTCCTCATTTCCCCTCCCCCCACCTTGTCTCAGTCGGTTCCCTCAACTCAGCACCGCCCTCCTAACCTGCAATCTTCTTCCTGACCTCTCCGCCCCCACCCCACTCCGGCCTATCACCCTCACCTTGACCTCCTTCCACCTATCCCACCTCCATCGCCCCTCCCCCTAGTCCCTCCTCCCTACCTTTTATCTTAGCCTGCTTGGCTCTCTCTCTCTTATTCCTGATGAAGGGCTTATGCTCGAAACGTCGAATTCTCTATTCCTGAGATGCTGCCTGGCCTGCTGTGCTTTGACCAGCAACACATTTGCAGCTTTCCTGATTAACTTGCAACTTCTGAAGTTCAAATTCTCTCCTCCTTTCTCTTTTCCTTTGTGCTCATTAAGAACCTTCTCTCCCTTTCTTTATCGTCTAACATGGCTCTTCTTGTCCTTTCTTTATCTAACTCCAATTGCCTCATTTGCAATTTAAGTTTTTTAACTCCACTGCACTTGTCTCTTTCACTGATATAACCAAGTGCCTGACCAACTCCATGAGAACTTCAGCTTTACTTTTGTCCTTGTTTAAACCCAAATCTAACCTGTTTGTGAATTCTAAAAGTATACCCTTCCTCCGTCTAAACTTTCTTGACAAATTTAGGAAACATTTTCAAAACCCAGAACCTCTTTACCAATGTTAAAAGCCATTTTCCTTACTTTTAATTTAACCAATCCCATGTAACTGAAATTAAACAAATGTTCTCACCCAAGTTTTATTTAAAGATCTAAGACACTAATCCCCAAGTCTGTTTAGATCTGCAGGGATGTTTTCTCACCCAAATCTGTCCTGTTCCATCTGGATCCATCAAAACCAGTCTAACCCTGCCCAAATTCCAGACTGGATCTGTCCAAGTCCCAGACATTGAGTCTCCAAACTGTTTTGATGCGGAGGTTAATTAAAACCAAGCACCCAGAAAAGCTTGCCTTGTCTCTTGATCTGTTAAAATGTGCGAGTGAGTGACAGAAAACTACTAATTTCCACAATTTAAAGAAAAATAACAAATTTATTTTCCTAATTCTAATAGTGAACACTAAACAAAACTTGTAACATACCGAACGCACTTTCCCCTAACTGAACTCAATTCTCTTATCATGCTGTTCCAATAACACAATTATTAAACATTACATGAACATAATCTCAAATCCAAACAGTCTGTCTTCTAATCTTCCGCCTGATCTCCCTGGGTCTTTTTTATTTTTACTGTGAATACGTTTTAAAGGAAAAGGTACTTTTCAACAGACAATGCCTTCTAATTTATTTGAGAGCAACATGTTAGATGGACAGTTAGCTCTCCAGCTCTACAGCAGCTGCTATGACCAATTTTCAAAATGCCCGCATTTTTAATATGCCCCGACAACATAATATCCTCTTATGTTGTCAAACATGTTGCCAAAACAGAAAATGCGAACTCAGTTGGGTTTTAGTATCCTGGGCATAATTTAAATTAATTGGTTAAATCTGAATTGTTGTCAAAACAGCAATCAAAACTCCAGTGTCCTTTTAAGAGCCAACTGTTATATGTATCTATTTTCAAACAGCCAGTCCCTCAGCCGTTCCTTCTGGGTACCTGAGTCTGCACTTAAAATTCAATTCAAAACTCAGAAAGCACATAATTTTAAAGCGAACATACACTCTTTTAGCTTCATAACACTTGGACATAGTCTGTTTAAAACTAATGCCCACACTTGCTCTGATCTCACTGTCTCATTAGGACCTGGATGCAAGAGATATTTTTATTTTTAAACTGTACCATGGCACATGACACGTTGCTTAACTTCACCTAATTAAAAAGAGCTTTTAATTTCTGCATGTTTCGAGTTCATATCCATATAATGACTTCTGGAATAAAAGGTATTCAAACACTAATTAATAGTTAAATTAATAATTTAGAGTTCTTTTAGAATAATATGGCCACTGTCTTCAATTTTTGCGTGCAAATCCCACTCTGCTTCTCTTCAACCTGTCATCACATCTCAGTCTCTTGCTGGCATAACTTTCGGTCTATTCCACACAGTGTCCCAGTTTCTCTAAGTTCTGACTGAACTAACTCCCTGGATCAACCTGGGCTCGTCTCCCATTTTCTCATTGGTAGAAATCTATTAAGAATGGAAACTATCAAGCCTTAGCCAAAACAAAATTTGAAGTACAAATCCTCTTGAAGGTTCTTCCAAACAAAATGTCAAACCTCAAAGCAATTGGTTTATAGCTCGGCTGAATAGGCAGTCAGTTTTGTCCTGGCTTGTATAAATCATAAATTCCCTGCCGTGGGAAAGCAGACCATTCAACCCATCAAGTCCATATTGACCCTCTCAAGAGCATTCTTCCCCCCACCCCGTCCTATCTCTGTAACACTGCATTTATCTTAGCTAATCCACCTAGCCTGCAGATCCTTGGACACTATGGACAATTTAGATACAAGGCCAGCATAACATTAAGGGCCGAAGAACCCGTATTGTGCTGTACTGATCTAAGTTCTAATTTAGCATGGCCAATCCACCTAACCAGCATATCTTTGGACTGGGGGAGAAAACCTGAGCACTGGGAGGAAACCCGCAGAGACATGGGGAAAAACGCGCAAATGGTCTGTCAACTGAATTCTGCAGCTCAGCATCTTTCAGGCCCAAAACCAACTACACCAATCTCCCAGTTATTTAATCGCTCTTAAGAGGAGATAAATTGAAGATAACCAAGGAAGGATAATTTATCTTCACGGTCATTTTTTGCCTGCAAGCTTGAGGCTTGTTCGGAAGAATTTTCAGGAGAACTGGGATTTCAAATTTGCTTTCAGCAAGGTAAGTCTGAACTAGGCTGACGAGAATGTTTGAAACCATTTTGCTCTTTTAGACTTCAGTTTGTAGAGTTGGCTGAATTGCAGGTTCAGTTGACTTCATCAGGAAAACCAATGTCTTCACCTTACTATATGCATGAACAATGATTTTAAGTACACCTTTACTTATAAGGGGACACTAGTCACTTACTTCATAGCAAAACACTCAGTGGATCTTGTTGCCATGCCTGCATGAGCTGATCCCTGGTTGATTTATAAATATCCTCTCCTCTATGGAGCATAGAAATTGAAACAAAATAAGGAACACTACACGTAATTTGGAGTGAGAGAATACTTCACCTCTTTCCTATACCTCAGCATCTACAAGAGACAAGTCATCAAACTTATCACTGAATAAAAATAACTGATCAGGAAATGAAATGTTGCATTACAATATCATCTCTGATAGCACCTACACAGAGTGGCATTCTGACATTATTAAGAGATTGCTGGGCGAAAAAAATAGTTTCAATTTAACCTATCACTCTAACCTCAGGCAGAGAAGCTGTGACTCAGAGCATTTCTCCTTAACTCCAAAATAATAAGTAAAAATGTAGGTCAGTGCTTAAAAGGATTGAAACTTTTCCATTGGATCTGCAAAGTGCCTTAAAGTTTTAAAATTCCTCATGCAGGAGCACAATTTTGAAGAACATTTTGGCGAATAATTGCATTGAATTTGTTTCAAATAACAAAATAATCCCTGAAGCAAACTGTTAATTGCTGTGTATCTCTCACCCTCTTCGGTTGTCAGAAACTGAAGAATGTGTGCACTAAAATGTTATCATGCAAAGCTGATATGCCATTTTCAAAAGGAAGAAAATAACTACCTTAATGTAGCTTTAGCTTCCATTTAATATAATCTTTTAAGATAACAAAAGGAAATTGAAACAGAGCACAACCTTAACCTTGCCTTGTTTAAATGTTACCCATTAGGAATTAGTCTAAATAAGCTCAAAACCAAAAAACTGGCCAATTTATAAAACATGAATATACTTAATTAATTTATCAGCCATGACTTAAAGAATAAGAAATTCTGGTATTTATATAGTACCTTTGATGGTCTCATAATGCCCCACAGCAGCATACAATTAATCAGTGACTTTCAAAAATATTGTTCTTGTTGTACTAGCAAGCATGGCTGCCAATCTGAAACTCCCACCAACAGCAATTTTATACTGATCCAACAACCTATTCTTGTGATGTCAACGGAGAATAAATAATAGCCAGGTCAGTGGAGATAACAGCTCAATTATTCTGCAAAATAGCGCCGTAAGATTTTTAGTTTCTAAGAGTAGGAGGCTCGTCCAGAGTTTCACTTCTTGAGCAGAAAGATGTCACTTCTAGCAGAGCACTATCACCTCATGACAATGGGCTATTTGTGGTTAGGTTTGTGGGCTGGAATAAGATTGGAATTTTTAATTGAGTGACAAGATTGCTATACCCATTGATCCATAGCAAACATATCAGTAGTATGTTTGATTCAGACTTGGGGTATTGAATGTCCAGCCCAACTCCAAACACCAGAACATACAGTTGAGACTGGCACTCTACCTCACTTCAAAGATCATGTGGAGGAGCTAGTGTTGGACTGGGGTGGACAAAGTTAATAATCACACAACACGAGATTATAATCCAACAGGTTTATCTGAAATCACAATTCAGATAAAATCAAATTCAGAGTACAGCCCCTTCCTCAGGTGAAATGAGAAAGAAGACCACACAGACACAGAATTAATAAGTCGCACTACACCTAAACCAACTAGTTACTTGATGAAGGAGCAGCCCTCCAAAAACGAGTTCTTCCCAATAAACCTGTTGGACTATAACCTGGTGTTGTATGATTTTTAATTCATTTCAGGGAAGCAATTTTTCAAGTGAGGGGACACAGAGGACCAACCAGCTTTTAAAAATGGGTGTGAGATATATTGCTAATCATAGAATTAAACTTGAGCGTGAGGTGGTTTATTTCACAGCAAGGCAAACAGTAAATGCAGAACTTGCAACGATAATGCAATTTACGAAATTCTAGTGTCAAAACCAGGATAAATTTTCATTATCCTCAGAGCAGGCAATTTTTAAAAATAATGTCGCTCAATGCTTTCAATACTCAATGTTCAGTCATAATATTTGAAAATATTACCCAATACTTGAAAACTGGAAAATAAGTCGGAATTCATGCTCCACTACTAAGGCTTATTATATATTTTGCTTATGCATGGAAAACAACCACCATTGGTAAGCTCCTTTTTTTTTAAATTGCTCATCCATGAGAGCTCTAAGTAAGCTGCTGTTCGGCTGCCTTTCTGAAAGACTGCAATCTGTAGGTACATCTGGCCCAGAAGAAATGGAGATCTAGTTCCAAGTCAGGAGAGTGTACGATTTAAAGGGAAATTGCAAGTGCTGTCATTCCCAAGCGTTTTCTGTCCATGACTTTTTCTGATGGTAGAGGTCACAGACTCCAAATGTGTTGCCAAAGGAGTCTTGGGGAGTTGCAGTCAGGAATCTTGCAGATGCTATACACTGTTGATACTGTGTGCTGATGATGCTGGAAGGATTAAACATTCAAGCATAGATAGGGCACCAGAAAACAGGCAGTTTTATACTGGATGAAATGTTATTGGAGTTGCATTCACAAAGTTAACAATCACACAACACCAGAAAGTACTTCCAAATAAACCCATTGGACTATATCCTGGTGTTGTGTGATTTTTAACTTTGTCCACCCTAGTCCAACACTGGCACTTCCACTTCGTATAGCAAAGCATTCCACCACACTGCTGCCTTTAACTTTGTTGATTTTGGATGGTTTTGTAGGGTGACTTTGGGAATATTATGTGCGAAGTGGAAATTCATAAAAGGTGACAGTAATATCCCATAAAACACACAGGAGGCCTCAAAGAAATTTGTCTTCAAATAATGCAACAAAAAGCAGATAAGGAAGACGAGAGCTACTACAGAGAATTTAGAGAATAAAAGATTACCACAATTTGGTCAGCCTCAAATATTGAAAAATCAAAATACACCATTCAGTACTGCTATCCCTCAAACAATGTTGCATTCTCAACTCCTATACAACTTGCTTCTAAAATTAATGAAGGTAGTGGTCTTCCATGCTTCAACACTTTAATTTTCAAACGGTACAGTTGTCCTCAAAAAAGTCTGATTTTCTGAAAAACATCAACTTGCACTCCAGGGAATAGCCAAAATCTTCCATAGTACAAGTACAAATAAATAGTTCAACATACGTGCAAAATCAGAAATGGCTGGGCAAGCTCAGCAGATCCAGCAACATCTGTGGAGAGAAAGCAGAGTTAATGTTTCAGGTCCAATAACCCTTCTTCACAACTGAATGCAGTTCTGAAGATGGATCAATGGATCTGACATGAGTCGAGAGTGGGGTCCTGGAAAAGCACAGCAGGTCAGGCAGCATCCGAGGAACAGGAGAATTGACGTTTTGGGCAAGAGCACTTCATCAATGGATCTGATATGTTAACTTTGCTTTCTCTCCACAGATGCTGCCAGATCTGCTGAGCTTGCCCAGCAATATCTGATTTTCTTTGATTTCCAGCATCTGCAGTTCTTTGTGTTTTTAGTTCAAGATACGTGTCAGCTTCCACTTGCTCATGACCACTTCAGTGCTCTTCAGAGGCAAAGGCAATATCTCATGCTTAAACTTTGGAGCAGACGAGTCATTTCAAGTGACAGCACAGCCATAAATGTTTTTAGATATACACATTGGTAACTGGGATATCTGTGCAATTTATTGTGAACAGAGTTTTCTCCACAGCAGATAATAGATGGCAAGGTACAGCAACAATTTCCATTTATAAATAGTTTGAACAAGGTAAAAAGGGTTGACAACCGTTACAGGACAAAAGCAAATGCCAACAACAGTTACACACTGTTCTGACCAAGTGAAGAGGAATGAATTAGCTCCTCTCCTTATAAGCTCCCAGTTGTCCACAAGTTTCTATGTTCTTTTTAGTGCAAAGTTAAACCTCTCTCCAGTCAAACTGCAATGGACTTGATTCTAATGCAGCAGAAAGGAATTAGTTATAAGGTTTTCTTGAGTGAAACAATAAGAAATGTCATTATCCTGAGAAAAAAATAACAAAGATACAGAAAAAGTGATTGGAGTGGTATCAGTGCCTCAAGTGAAATCCTGAGTGTTTATGCCCTTTGTTTCGATCTGTCAAAAAGAAATACTCAGTGCATTTCCATGCAATACTTTGATACTTTAATGCCCCATTCACTTTCTCCACCATCAGATGCAGGATCACATAGCTAGCACAGCTCTGCATGTCAAAAAGCCCTATTTGATTTCAACCCTTACAGGGACCCCTGTGTGATCCAACTTTGCAAGATTTCACTGGAGGTATAAAACCAAAGTTGGATACAAGGACTTTAAAGGGTCTTTTGAAAAACTGTTCATTTTGTTTCAGACGGTGCTCTTTTATTTCACATCGGTTTTGTAAAGGTGTACTCCCCGATCAGCTGATTGCTATGGCCAATTTAAGTCAGCATTTTTGTCCCTTTTTAAAACTATATCAGTCCATGAAGGTCCAAGGTATTAAAACCTTATGATCAAATTCAAAATTCAATTTTATCACCACCATGACACATTCACACACCACTCCAACCCAGAGGTTTTGTTTAAGCACGTTGTCTTATAATAAAAAAAAGAGCCAACAGTGAGCCTGCAGACAAATTATTCACAGAAGGATTTCTCAAAGTGCAAATAAGACTGCGTTGGGACAAACAAATCTATAAACTCTCAAATGATTCAACACATTAAGAAGTACTTGAATTTGTTCCAAAACATAAGTTAATAGAACCATAGACCTTAACCAGCTCTCAAAAAAGTTCCAGCTCATTCCATTCTCTAGCTCAATCTTGTCAGCCCTCCAAATTTATCACTTTCAAATATATGTCCAGCTCTCTTTCTAAATCCCTTGTGGAATTTGTGTTCACCACTCTCCTAGCACTGTATTTAAAATTCTACCAACTCTGACTAAAAAAGTTTGTCCTCATCTCACTCCTACCTCTCTTGCTGACAGTCTTGAAGTTGTGACCTTTACTTACTCGCATACCAACTAGTGGAAACAGTTAGCATTTTTCATTATTATGCACATGTCAATAAGGTCACCTCTTAATCTTCCCTGCTCCAAGGAGACGGAGCCCAATTTCTCCCATCTTTCTTTGCATCATTTTAGTAAATCTCCCTTGTATTCCCTCCAGGACTTCAATATCTTTCCTTAAATAAGATGCGCAGAGCTGGAGACAATACTCCAAACATGGTCTGACCAATGATTTGTGGAGGTGTAACATCACTTCCTTGTTTTCATACTTTACGCCTCCTATGTCAATTCTACACCGTCAATTAAAATATATTCTGCAACACACTAATTTAATTTGAAATAGATAAGCAAAATAAAATTGTGATTCAGGTAAGATTAATCATAACTTAGCCAGCAAATAACTGCTTGAATGACAAAGTCAATGCAAGTACAAGTCAGAAGAAACCATGTTTAAATTCTGCACAGGGAGAAGCACATCGCTCAAATTTTGGTAGTGACACTGTTCAGCCCTGTAGTTGTCCAGAGAAGAGGGAGTTCTCATGTCAAAGAACTGAACTAGATCTGAATTAAGGATCGCAGAAACTTCACCTTTTCAAGCTTCTGTTTATGTATGAGGAACTTCAAATGATAGCAAAGGTAAATACAAACCTAATTTCCAGCTCAATTTTAATAGAGAACAAGTGGGACATGTTCATAGTCAGTGAAAAACAGAATTAGGATTGGTGAATAAATTATTGTTTATTAACAAAAAGTAAACAATATTTGGAAAGACTTGGAGGCGTTTTGTGGAAACAAAAATCTTACAATCATCTCAGAAAACAGAAAGACTGGAAATTCTTGCTCAGTGGATCAGTCAAGGTTACCAAAAAAAGGTGTGCCCTTCCATATCCTTCAGATTATAAAAGTCAAAAATGGATATAAGACTCTCTCTTTCAAGTTGCATATGTACTTTATGTTTAGCAGCATAAAGAATGGTTTTGAAAACCCTCCAACTTAACTAGTGTAGTGCAAATTGGGTGATAAAAGCACTAAGTAGCTCTAAAGTGAAATTGGTTTTGCAGGCCTATGACAGGATTATATTTTCATTCAAACTAGAAAGGAAAGCTGCTTAACATCAACACTGCAGATGTTGGATAAATTCACAGCTGATAGCAATTTTTGTTTCAGATGGGGAACCATTTTTGTTGTTTGTATTAGCTTTAATTAAAGCAACTCAGCACTTAAAATGCCTAGTGAAAACATGCTTACATTCTGAACACAGTAATATCTGCAACACAAACCTAAAAGAAAATATTGCATAGAAACATCAAGCACCACACTTCGTTAGACAGTGAAAGACAGCAGAGTTCATTCGTAAAAACTACTGTTGGGCATGCCATTTATAGGCTTTTTTCATGTTACTTTGAATTATTAGAAATAAATGTGTCCCTGTTTCACATCATTTTCTCTCATATTCCTCATCTCATCTCTGATGTGGAGATGATGGCATTGGACTGGGGTAGACAAAGTCAGAAGTCACACCACACCAAGTTGTAGACCAATAGGTTTCTTTAAAATCACAAGTTTTGGACTGCTGCAACTTCATTAAGTGACAAAGGAGCAGCGCTCTGAAAGTTTGTGTTTCTAAATAAACCTGTTGGATTAAAACCTGGTGTCCTGTGACTTCTGATTTAATCTCATCTAATTCACCTCACCTCCTTAGCTCTTAATTCTCCTCCCTCCTCTATCCAGTTTACCCTTACTTCATTCTCAAACCTCCTTCGATTTGATTTTTGATTTCCTTTTTCACCCCATTCCCAATCAGTTTTAGCTGAGAGGAAGAGACAGTCACCAAGACTCCAACAATCTCGAGGTTGCTGCAGCATAGTTCACTGGCAATTTCAGCAATCAGGTGGGATTAGTCAGAGCGAAACAGAGAATCTCTTCATATGCTTTTTATAAAAATGCTCGACTTTGTCAACAACTAGTCAGCCACAACCAAGTTTTACATTTGCATTTGCAAGATTAAATCAACATGACATAAACTTGCCTTTATTCTTAACCTACAGTTCGTCATGCTCTTTAGATTATTCAGTCAGACCAGAATGCCAAGAACAGTGTTCTGCAAATTTCTGGGTTCACCGAATATGAATAGGATAAAGGTCACTGAATTTTTTAAAAATTGGCAAGCTCGGTAGAGCTCAACCAGCGTTTGATGGTTCACAGGTCACAGTTTGGATACTGCGATTGAGTCTCTATTATCTTCAGGCAGAGACAATGTTTCCACTTGTACGGGAAACCAGTACGACAGGTCATAAAAGTAAGATAATTGCAAATAGACCCAATAGAGAATTCATCGAAAAATTTATTCATTCAGAGTGGTTAGAATGTAGAACTTACTACAGTACCACAAAGAATACTGAAGGTGAACCGTGTGGATGCATTTAAGGGAAACATATGCAAGTTTATTTTTATTCCTGGATGTTCTGGCCAGGCCAGCATTTCTTCTCCAAGTGTCCTGGAGAAGATGGTTGAGAGTTGCCTCCTTAAACTGCTGCAGACCCTGAAGTGTAGGTACCCCCACAGTATAGTTAAGGGAATTCCAGGAGATTGAAGAAATGGTACTTTTCTTTAGCAGGAGAATTCACAGGCAATGGTGCTCCCATATATTTTCTGCCCTTGTACCTCTAGATGATAGTGGTTACAGGTTGCTAACAATTATTGAAGGAGCCTTGCTGAGTTACTACAATGCATTCTGCAGATAGTCCACACTGCTGCTACTGTGATGAAAGGAGTGAACATTGAAGGTGGTTGATGGGCTGCCAATCAAATAGTCTGCCTTGCCTGATGGTGTCAAGTTGTTGATGCTGCACCCATTAAGCCATCACACCTCTAAATCGTGTTTTGAAAGGCACACATTACCACGTAATGCCTAGCCTCTAATCTGCTCTTGTAACAGTTTTTATGATTGGTCGAGTTTGGTTTCTGGTCAATGGTAACCCTTGGGATATTCATAGGTATGAGTGAGAAAGGAATTGCAGAGTGCACTGTCAAGGTAACACTCCAACTGCCCAAGACTAGTTAGAATGTCCTGTTGTCTCTGTAAATTCATATTTAGACTGCAAACATGCTATCAGTGAATGACAAGAGCCCCAGAAATTATGCTAGTAAGTGCATCCTGGTGCTAAGAAAACAAATGATTGATAACTTAGATTATCAAAAGTAAAGCTTACATCTGGCTTCCTATTGCTGGGTGTAGCACGTGCAGGTGTTGAGTTGACAGCTTTTCCCACTGGAGCATTTCCATTCATAGTGCTCTTGTTTGCAGGTGTCAGCACTCTAAGTGGAGCTGTGCTAACATGATTGGCTCCACCAGTCATGTTTATAACTGGTTGAGAAGCAGGAAGATTTTGGGGCTGAAGCTGTACCACAGCCGACTGAGGGATCACAATTGGTTGACCTAAGATAAGGTAAAAAAGTGATAAACATCATTAACATCAGATTTGGAACACAGGAACTCTACACTCATGTCTACTGGTGTACATGTGAAGAGGTTTCATTTAGACTCTAAATAACCTGAAACCATTTTGTAATTCATTAGTCAAATTAACATGAAATAAATCTATCAAAACTTGTAGTTAAAAAATCTGATCCAATAATCTTACTGATAAATGCTTATCAAGTCAGGTCAACGCATTGAAGATTGTAGGCAACAATGGAGCTTATTATCCAAAAGGCCAAACAGAAGTCCCCAGACTAAAACAATAAAAAAGAGTGGCAAAGCAAAGTACCAAAAACTTATTTCCAGCTAAGCCATACCTTTAACTATGAACCATGCTAATCGCCATTTCATGCCTCTGTGATTGCACACTGCAATCAGATGTTCTTGTTTCCTTATATTATTATTATATTATCGTAATTTGCAAATGTTAATAGTCAAAACTGCAAAAATGTATGACATTTATTTAAGAAACATGAACAAGCGCACATAATTAATCTTGACCAACTCTTGTGGTGAAATATCCCTTAATTCATGAAACATTTGCTGCTAAACACATGATGAAACAAGCTCAAAGTATTTTCTTTAAAAGGCCAGATTCTGTGTCGATCATACTCAGAGCTTCAAATTTCCCAGCAAGCAAGGTACATATTCACTGTGAAATGAACATCTTTGCAATGCAACACTGTTTTGAAGAGAATCATGTATTTAAGTATTCAGCTCATCCACTGCACCTTAATTTTAAGAATGAGAATTTAGCAATGGGTTTCAAAGGAAGAATTCAAATTTCATAAATTCTATAAATTCCCTGTATACAAAATTTCAATTGTTTCCTCTCAGCACAGGTGGAGGCACAGTCTTTAAAAATCTTCATGCAATGTCTATGATCAGGAAAAAGAGAGCATTAGAAATTTGTTCCTGATAAACTCTAACCATCTAATGCCATAAACTCAACAACATAAACAGTTTATTCATTAACAGTAAAGGGTTTTGCCAGGGACTGTAATACAGGCTTTTGTTTTTTTTTGGAACCAATGTATCTAGGTTTGAGATCCAAACTGACTTTCTGAATTGCAAAAGTTCCTCACACAATTGACCCACATCCATCTCCCCCTATTTTGAAATCCAAATCCAAAGATTCAAATTCAATCTGATGTGAAGCTTCATACTAAGGAGATTTACACCAGAATCTCTCAGTGATATAATTAGGACATGACTTCTTGCTTTGTTTTACATCATTATTTTTTTAAAAACAGAAACAACTGTTACCTGCGCAACTTAAAAACCTAAATTGGACAATTTTGCATATTTTATCAAGTTTAGCTTCTCAACCAACTATCTTTCCCAGGACTCAGCTACATTAAGTGAGCCACATATGAGCACAAAGTCTGCTCCCAAGGTTCCAACACTGCGACTTTAATCACAAGGGCTTGTGCCCATGCAGAAAGAAGGAATCTTCTTTTTTTGTTCACAGGAGGGAGATGTTGCATTTTTTTGTCCATCCTCATTATTCTCAACATCTATCCTCAAGGCAGTTAAGGGTCAACCATATTGCTATGGGTCTGGAGTCACATGTAAGTCAGACTACATAAGGATGCAAACTTCCTTCTCTGAAAGGAAGTTAGTGAACCACATGAGTCAATGACAATCAACAAGATCATCATTCGGCCAGCTCTTTATTCCACACTTTTACTGAATTCAAATTTCTCCATCTGCCATGATGAGATCTGAGCCTATGCCCCCAAAGCATAGTCATGGGATTCCAGATTACTGGCCCAGTGTCATAACAATGACGTCACTACTTCTGCTCTCCTTTGGCAATACATAAAATAACAGGATTGTGAGAATACAGTTAAAAGGCAGGGATGGCTTTAAATTGGTTCTGAATTGACATATTATAACTTTCAGGCACAAGCACTTTGAGTTAGAGGGACGTAGATATGCTGCAGAGCTGAGCTGAAAGGTGGCAAATGGAATTTAATGCAGAAAAGTGTGAGGTAATTCACTTTGCAAAGAGAAGCAGGAATAAAGAGTACTGGGCTAATGGTAAGATTCTTGGTAGTGTTGATGAGCAGAGAGAGCTTGGTGTCCATGGGCATAGATCCTTTAAAAGCTGTCACGAAGGTTGATAGGGTTGTTAAGGAGGCTAACGGTGTGTTAGCTTTTATTAGGAGGAGGAGTTTTGGAGCCTCGAGGTCATGCTGCAGCTGCTTAAAATTTTGGTGCAGCCGCATTTGGAGTATTGCATACAGTTCTGGCCACCTCATTATAGGAAGGATATGCAAGTTTTGAAAAGAATGCAGAGGAGATTTACTAAGATGTTGCCTGGTATGGAGGGAAGGTCTTATGAGGAAAGGCTGAAGGACTTGAGGCTATTTTTGTGAGAGAAGGAGGTTGAGAGGTGACCTAATTGAGACATATAAGATAATCAGAGGGTTAGATCAGGTGGACAGTGAGAGCCTTTTTCCTTGGATAGCGATGGCTATCACGAAGAGACATAGCTTTAAATAGAGGAGTGTAGATATAGGACAGAAGTCAGAGGTAGTTTCTTTACTCAGAGAATGTGGAACAGACTGCCTGCAACAGTAGACTCGCCAACTTCAAGGGCACTTAAATGGTCATTGGATAAACATATGGATGAAAATGGAATAGTGAGGACAGGTAGGCTTCAGGTTGGTTCCATAGCTTGGCGCAACATCAAAGGCCAAAGGGCCTGTACTGTACTGTGATGTTCTATGTTCTAACCTTAGCAGTGATGATTCCAATTCACAGCACACAAACATTTTTCAATTTGGAAGTAGCCATGGATCTTCATAGTTAAGTAACAGATTGACCATGTGGAGAAGCAAATCAAAAAATCTGATCACACCAAGATGACCGGACACTAAATGCGCAAGCTAACTTCAATATACATCCACAATTCAAATATTTAGGCATAGGCCTTTTCACGCTCTACAAACTCATGCACTTGACTGACAACCTAAATGCCAGTCAGAATAATTTATGAATGAGAGTTACAGGAGTGTTGAAATGTATTTGAACCATATAAATTAAGTGCCTGAAGAGGAGGTTGTTGTTTCAATTGATGTATTGACTGAGACATGTCTGACCTTTTAAATTTGCTAGATTTTCAAACAGCAACCATATCCAGTTCAATATTCTGCAGACTCTTGAATTACCTCATGGCCCCCAGATGGAAAACTGTTCCCTTATCCCTGACTCTGAAAGTCTTAGAATGTTAAGATTTATTTATTATCCATCTTCCAAGCCATTCTTTTGGATAATTAGAAATTGCATGACACCCATGAGATTCAGTCCATTTGTGTCTGAGTTTTGACAAGTGCAAGGTGCTGCATTTTGGGAAAGCAAATCTTAACATGACTTATACACTTAAAGGTAAGGACCTAGGGAGTGTTGCTGATCAAAGAGACATGGGAGTGCAGGTTCATAGCTCCTTGAAAGTGGAGTCGCAGATAGATAGGATAGTGAAGAAGGCGTTTCATATGCTTTCCTTTATTGGTCAGAGTATTGAGTACAGGAGTTCGGAGGTCATGTTGCGGCTGTACAGGACATTGGTTAGGCCACTGTTGGAATATTGCATGCAATTCTGGTCTCCTTCCTATCAAAAAGATGTTGTGAAACTTGAAAGGGTTCAGAAAAGATTTATAAGAATGTTGCCAAAGTTGGAGGATCTGAGCTACAGGGAGAGGCTGAACAGACTGGGGCTGTTTTCCCTGGAGCGTCGGAGGCTGAGGGGAGACATTATAGAGGTTTACAAAATTATGAGGGGCATGGATAGGATAAATAGACAAAGTCTTTTCCTTGGGGTTGGGGGATCCAGAACTAGAGGGCATAGGTTTAGGGCGAGAGGGGAAAGATATAAAAGAGACCTAAGGGACAACCTTTTCACGCAGAGGGTGATACATGTATGGAATGAGCTGCCAGAGACAGTGGAGGAGGTTGGTACAATTGCAACATTTAAGAGGCATTTGGATGGGTATATGAATAGGAAGGGCTTGGAGGGATATGGGCTGGGTGCTGGCAAGTGGGACTAGATTGGTTTGGGACATCTGGTCGGCATGGACAGGTTGGACAGAAGGGTCTGTTTCCATGCTGTACATCTCTATCACGGTAAGCATATTTTCCAATTCACTTTTAAATATACGTAAGCTATGCAATGAAGGTTTCTCTATTCACACTTGTCTGCACTAAATTCTTGGAGGCTGATATACCCGGAGACATCCTGCCGTTACATTCCTGAATGTGTCCTTCTCCTAAAGCAGATTACAAACACTCATGGGTCTACAATTTTGGTACATGGTTAGAAGCCCTTTTTAATAGACTAATGGGAGAAGACTAGCTCATGCCTTACAGGCTCCATGAATCTAGAAAAAGTGACCAGACTAAAAGCAGCTTCAGAAATACATACAAACAGAGTTGCATAGATGTATCCTCTCATTTTCTTTGCCAAAACTCATGAATCAGAATATTTCCCAATTGGCTGCATGACCTTGTGTTACTGACCCGCAAGAGTTACAGGATAATCATCAAGATGAGAATCATGGCCAATCAACACAACCAAAAGAAGAAATGTCAATGTTGACATAACTCTCGGTTTGATGCATAACACTCCAGGAATTCGAGACAGAATTTAAGACCTATATGGATTAAAGTGGTCTGTATCAACCAGCATACCGTAATTAGTTGAGACATATTTTATGTTTTTATCTCTGACTTTAAATATAGACATGTTCCAGTCTTAGGCTCCCAAACGATACAAGTAATTTCAACCCAGTATATACACTTAGCTTAATATCTTGAAATCAATAACTCCTCGAATGAGAAAGCAGCCTATGGTCTGGCAAGATTATAGCAACTTAACATTTACTGGTTTTTACTGAACTTCCTGGTCTTGAGCTTGATAGCTTCTTCACTGAAGATTCACTAATCGGCAGCAAAAAGTATCCTTCTCGGAGGAAGAATTACACACCTCTGGAGTAAATGGGACTTGAACCCAGTACCACTGCAACACAAAAGCCCTACCTTAATGTTCACGCTCCAACAATTAGTAGCCATCATCTGTCATCTTAACTTAAATCAAAGGTATTGCTTAACATGATTCACCATATTAACATGATACAGCGGATTTGGACAACATTGCCCCTGTGTAAAGGTAAGACACCGCTTTAAAAGTAATTATGGTCATGAGTCTCAAAACATATTAAAAAAATCAAACTGTTAGCTTAAGATCTGTTGCAAGGCACTTCCCTCAGCACCTCAAGTGGCACTTCAATGGATATCCAAACTAGATATCCCACGGTTAGCTTTTCTCATCAACCCAACATTGTGGTGGTACTACGCCAGTACTGAGTGTGCAGAAATATCAGCCACTTTCATACTGAGAAGTCCAAGGTCACTGCGGCAGTGCAAGCCTCCTATTCTCTGGTCTCTATGCACCATCTCAAGTCTCTATCCATCCTTTTCTTCACAGCCACCTGAACCAGTCAACTTATATTTTCGGTGTTACACCTAACACAATGCACTTGCAAGCCTATATCCATTTCATGACCTGTACTCTTGATTTACACGCATGCATGGTTTACCAACAGATGGAATCCTCATTCATGTATTGGATTCCCCCAGACTTGACAATTCCAATGCTTTCTGGACCAATGTCCCACTTCCCATAGGCCTGGTTCATCTGATACTTCAATTTGTGTCTTTGAATCCTCAGTATGTGCAATACATCAGGCAACCCAGAGCATCCTCACCAATGGCCAACATTAAGTTTTATGGCTTTTTATACAGCACTGGTTAAAATTTTGGATTTTCAAAATTCATGTTCGTGCTTGTAAAGATTGAAGATTTGCATTTCCTTGAATTTGTAAATATTAAGCAGAGTTTAAAATCTGAAAGGAATTTTATCAGCAGATACAGATCCAAATCAATGGTCACAATTAGCAATCTATTGACACTTTTACAACTGAATGACTTACACCACCATTTCATTAATTCTTACAGACAAGCAGTTTCTCCTGGCAAAACCTATGGCAGAAAATGTGAAATCTGGATGCACTGAAATTACACTAAATTCAAGAAAGTTATACACAAGCATATCTTTTGGCTGATCTGATCCCGAACACACGTTATGCTCCATACAGGTCGATATGCTATAAAGAGCTTATCATTAACACAAATTTGTTTTAACATGATCGACAAGTTGGGGGCACGGTCTCGAAAGCGCAAACTTTTAAAATGAGTGTTGGTTGTAATGCGATTACATCACCAACCCTTTAAGTGCTGTATCAGAAGTGCGATTTTTCTATTATGCAGGGTTGCACAAGAACACAACCATTGTCATAGAAGAATTACCTGTACAAGGCTCCTCCAAACCAATCTGCAAAATATTCTATCCCTATCAGCTCAACATGCTCATCTAATTTCCCCTTAAATAGATCCGTCATCGAACTCAGCAAATCCAGTGGTAACAAGCTCCACTTTTTCACCACTGTTTGATTGAAGAAATTTTTCCCAAATTCATTATAATGTTAATGATTATATTATCTTGATAAACCCACTTTATACACTTCATCACAAGTGTTCGACATCCACCTTGAAACAACTTTTTTCAAGACCTCTATCAGTTCATTGCTGGGCCTTTTTTTGACAAATGAGCTGAGACTGTACTTTTTTGCTATGATCTCATAATTGCTGTCATCCTCATCAATACGTTTTGCACATTTCTCCTTTGCTTCTTAAACATGTGCCCACTATTTGGTAATTCTCCCAGTGTTGTAGCCAAATTGGTCTGAATCACATCAGACTATCCCGATTTGTCTCTTGAACACAATGGTAACAAGGATCTTTTTGTCAGCTGAGGTGAATGTTAATAGCTGCACAACCAATGTACCTTCGCCTCCCATGAGTACCTTGTTTATCTGATGTCTTTGGGACGTATACAGCACCTTCCACTACGAAGACTGATGCAAAATACTGATCTGTAATTTTCGTGTTCCTCATTATTAATTCCAGACTGCATCCTCCAAGTCCCAAATTTATTTTAGTCGCTCTCTTTTCATATACCCAAAGAAGCTCTTGCTGTTTGCTTTTATATTTCTCATCAATTTACTTTCATAATCAATTTTCTCCTCCTTTATTAGTTTCTTAGTGATCTCCTCGAACTCCCAATATCATATGGTATTGCATCCCTCAGTTTTTGATTGGTTGCCTTCCTTGACTATCTTTGTTAACCACAGGTACTCACTTTTATTAAGTCCTCTTTGACTGGATTAAATTTTTGTTTTGCATTATAAAATATCTGCTTTTATGTCAGCAACTGCTCATTCATTCAGTTTCCACTTAATCTATCTTCCCAGCTTGCATCAGAAAACTCTTTCTTCATATCTCTGCAATTGCTTTAATTTAATTTTAATTTGAAGACTCTGGTTTGAGACCAGAATTATTCTCATTCAAACTGGATTTGAAATTCCACCATGTTGTGACCACTACTGCCTTGTCTTAGGTCACTGTTAGCCCTCCAAAAAATCTAATTGTCTGGAAGGAATAGATTTGATATTGACCAATCACAGACCAAAATGTCTATTTATTAACCAACAAGAAAGTCTACATCTACAAGTTCATGCAACAATTTTAAACAGATGTGTTTAAAATTCTTGAATTCCCAATTTTACCAGAGAGGACTTCAGTTAGAATGTTTCTTGATTTGATAATTCTCCCATGTTACCATGAACATCTTTTATAGTTTGGCCAGCGACCATATTGACTGACTAAACTTTCCCCACTTAAGAAACATGTTTGAAATGGCCAAGTTTGGTATGAGGAAGCATACTCCATTTTTTTAAAACCATCAAAAACACTCCGTGCCTCTCTTATCTGCTTTCAGTATCCAATACCAATTCTGCGTGTGAGTCTCTGAACAAAATTACTTAAGTATAGTCAATCAGATCTCTCGAGAGATTCTGGAAATGGTGCAAAGGGCATTTTAAGTATATTCTGACCAAGGATGTACTCCTTGTCAAACAATAATCTTTACAACTTGTAGCCAGACTTTGGAGAGAGAAAAATATCAAACACTACAAATAAAATGACTTAAAGCACTCGTCAGTGAACTTATGCTCTCTAATGAGGGGTACTCATTGCTTTCAAGTCCCTTTTGAACTCATTGTTAATAACTATTCATTTCTATAAACAAGATTACCTGGAATACATTCTTCATTTGTTTAAAATGTTGCAGTTAGGCCATATTCCTGGGCAGCACAATTGAAGGAAAGGCATGCAAGTTAGGAGAGAACATGCAGCAAGGTACTGAGTGTCCAGCTGGTGTATCGGATAAAATCCATCCAATACATCTCACGTTAAATTTGTGTCAGGAACAGATCTCACAAGTGTTTGGCCACAGTTGACAGGAAGGTCACTACATCAGGTTGAACCTATACCCAGACATTTCTCATACAACTTGAATTGTCCCCTTAATACTTTTCTCAAAAGGAATATTTGTTGCTTTTTATTTAATGTTTTTGAGTAGTCTGTAGATAGCTTGGACAGAACTATGCCAGGAAAGCCTAAACAACTGCCTTCAGGGCAAGACTGTGGACATTTTGTAGGCAAGTTGGCACAGCAGAGACTCTATATCGCTGGCATATAAAAAATGTATTCCAGGATACTATAAAAATATGTCCACAATCACAAAGATGCATTTGTTTCAAATCATATGGTACTTACCAGAAGGAGCCGGACAAATTTTTACTGGTTGTTGTTTTAAAACAGATACCACATTTTGAACTGGGTGAATTATAATCGTTTTTCCAGCGAGTGTCGGGCTAGACTGTGACACAGATAATGCTGGAATGAGGATGGGCTTCGGTTGAATCGGTTTCTGTTTCGAAATATTTGACGTGACATTCACTGTAACAGAGGAACATAGGTTTCTAATTCCGGTACAAATAATTACTAGTTATCGAAACTGTAACATGATTTTACATGTAGAGCACTAAAGCTGAATTCCAGCAACTCTGGTACAAAATATACAGAATGCATAATGTTTCATGGTTGATTTTGTTGGGCTGAGTTTGACACTTTTTCCATAGTTTTCCAAGATTGAAGTCTACAAGCTATCAAGAAATAAAAAGAAAGTCAACCAAAAAATCTTAATTATCTGTTTCTTTTGAACAAAAGAGGCACAAGTCAATAATCTTCTTCAAATCATGTAATTTAAGAAGACGCATCAATAATTATCTTTGATGGAGATTCGAAAGATTCTGGAAGAGTCCCTGCAGATTGGAGGGTAACTAATATTCAAAAAACGGAGGTAGAGAAAAACCAGGGAATTATAGACCAGTAAGCCTAACATCAGTAGTGGGGAAAATTCTCTAATATATTATTAAGGAGTTTATGGCGGAGCATTTAGAAAGCATTTTGGAAAGTCAAATCAAGGTACAGGTTTCATGGTGAATGGTTGGGCCTTAAGGAGTGTACTGGAACAGAGGGACCTTGGATTTCAGGTTCACCATTCTCTGAAAGTGGAGTCACAGGTAGACAAGGCAGTGAAGGCAGTTTTTGGTACACTGGCCTTCATCAGTCAGGGCACTGAGTATAGAAGCCGGGAAGTTATGTTACACTTGTACAGGACCTTGGTGAGGCCACACTTGGAGTATTGTGTTCAGTTTTGGTTATCTTGCTATAGAAGGATGTTGTTAAACTGAAAAGAGTGGAGCAAAAATTTACAAGGATGTTGCCTGGACTTAGTGGTCTGAGTTGCAGGAAAGGTTGGACGAGCTTGGACTTTTTTCTTTAGTTTAGGAGATTGAGGGGGAACACTATGGAAATGCACTTGATCTTTTTCCCAGAATTGGGAACAGAGGACTAGAGGGCATCAGTTTAAAGTTAGAGGACAAAGTATAAAAGAGAACCTGAGGAGCAACGTTCTTACACAGAGGGCGGTAGGCCATGTGGAATGAGCTGCCACTGGAAACTGTTGAAGCGGGTACACAACAACATTTAGAAGACATTTGGATAAGTACATGGATAGGAAAGAATTAGAAGGATATGGGCCAAGTGCAGGGAAATGAGGTCAGCGTGGACAGACATTTTGGTCAGCATGGACCAGTTTGGGCCTGTCTCCGTGCTGGAGGACTCTATGACTCTGAGCGAGGTCAGGGGGGATATCTCAGAGACTTATAAAATTCTAATAGAACTGGACAGGTAGATGCAGGAAGGATTTTCCTGACGGTGGGTGTGTCCAGAACCAGGGGTCACAGTTTGAGGATTCAGGGTAGGCCATTTAGGACAGAGATGAGGAGTTATTTCTTCACCCAAAGAATGATAAGCCTGTGGAATTCAATACCAGAAGTAGTAGTTGATGCCAAAACATTGAATGCATTCAAGAGGCAGCTAGATTTAGTACTTGGGGCAAATGGGATCAAAGGTTAATGAGAAAAAGCAGGATTAGGCGACCACGTCGGACAATCAGCCATAATCGTGAATGATGGAGCAGACTCAAAGGGCTGAATGGTCTCTTCTTATGTTCCTATGACACATTTGATCGATGAAATTAAACCAAGATGAGTAATACTTGCAGCTAGCATTTCCAATTCACATAATTTTGAAATGTACCCCTTGCTTCCAATAGGAAATGAATGATGATACAGAGAGGAGAATAGTTTTGGTACAATAAAACAGAATCCAACAGCGCTTTACATGGCCTCATTAGAAATCATCTTAAGTAAAACGTAATTATGATACCTGGCACAGACTCTTCACACTGAACTTCAAGGGAGCTTGTCACCTTTGACTCTCTTGATGGAGAAGAGCAATCACTGGTCTTACTCCATGGTGAAACTGGAGAAGACTGACATGATAAGGTGTACAGTAGTTCTTCCTATTTAGAGTAAAATAGGGAAGTTACAGTCAGAACTACAAGTAGTATAAACCTTGGTGCGAATTCTGTAAATACTACCTTACTATTTCAAAGTAATTTATTACATATGCAAAATCCTGGGAGATTGGAAAGATGAAGTAAATGCAAATTCTCTTTTCAATCATGAAGAACATTGTATTCTTTAATATTAGCATGACAAAAAAAGTCTATGATAATGAGAGGTTGCAAAGAAAACATGAACTTGTTGTCTCTTCAGAGAGGTTGCTATATACTGCCAGCATTTAACATTCTACTTCTAATAATTACGCAGATATATTTTCTTTGTGTCACACACTATCAGTTTACCAAATCAAAGTATAAATGATCACAAATATTTTCTGAATTCAAGTTTTTCATTTCCCTCTTAACCTCCCATAAAAGCAGCACGGTTATCAACTGAAGAGTTCACTTATGAACGAGAACAATTGTAAGCATGGAGGGCATTCAGTCAGTTTGCAAATCAAAGGATACATAGTACAATTCATGATCTCAGAACACTCCAAACACTTTGCAGACAATGATATACTTTTGAAATTCATAACTGGCATGGGAGGTAATGTCAAAGAGTTTGGTGCTGGAAAAGCACAGCTGTTCAGGCAGCGTCCGAGGAGCAGGAAAATCGACGTTTCAGGCATAAGCCTGTCATCAGGAATGAGGCTTGTGGGCCAAAGGGGCAGAGAGATAAATGGGAAGGGGGTGGGGCTGGGGGGGGGGGGGGGGTGGTGGAGGTAGCTGGGAATAGCATAGATAGATGAAGGTGGGGGTGAAAATGATAGGTCGGAGAGAAGGGTGGAGCAGATAGGTGGGAAGGACGATGGATAGGTAGGACCATTTAAGAGGATGGCGCCAAGATGGAAGGTTGTGACTGGGGAAACTGGTCAAATCCACATTGATCCCATGTGGTTGGAGGGTCCCAAGGCAGAAGATGAGGCATTCTTCCTCCAGGCATTGGGTGGTTAGGGTTTGGTGATGGAGGAAGCCCAGAACCTGCATGTCCTTGGGGGAGTGGGTAGGGGAATCAAAATGTTCACCTACATGCCAGTGGAGGCTGGTCAGTGCAGGAGTCCCAGAGATGTTCTCTGAAATGATCCGCTAGATGGCATCCTGTCTCTCCAATGTAGAGGAGATTACACTGGGTGGAACAGAGGCAGTAGATAACCTTTGTGGAAGTACAGGTAAATTTCTGTCGGAAGTAGAAGGATCCTTTTGTGCCTTGGTTGGAGGTGAGGGGCTAGGTGTGGGCACAGGTTTTGCACTTCCTGCAATGGCAGGGGAAGGTGCCAGGAGGGGAGGGTGGGTTGGTGGGGCGCGTGGACCTGACAAGGGAGTCGCAGAGGGAATAATCTCTCCAAAACGCAGATGGGAGTTGGTGAGGGAACTATATCTCTTGTGGTAGGGTCTGTTTGTAGGTAGCGGAAATGGCAGAGGATGATGCAGTTATCCAGAGGTTGTTGGGGTGGAAGTCGAGGACCAGGGGAGTTCGGTCCTTTGTTTTGAGTGGTCTGGCTTAGTCTCTAACATTTTTAAGCAGGCAGCCCAGACCATAACATTATAATTTTTTTTCGGTAAGTATACAGTGAAAAATCACTCGGACTAAGTTAGCTAGGTTGACTACCAAGTTTTAAAACAGACAAAAATTTATTCACAAAAGTACGCAATGAAACACAAAGAACAGAAAAAAAATCCCAACAGAACTCAGTCTCTCCAAATGAGACTTAAATTATGCTCTTCCGAATATATACAACAGTCCCAATAAACAAATCCCTTAACCACAGCAAAAATGAAACAAAAGCTTACAGGTCGAAGTTAAAAGGGCAGAAGGAGAGAGAGTCTCACAGCCGGTGTCCACATAGCCCACAGCTGAACTCCCCAACTAGTTCTGGACTGAACTGCTCAGCTAGAGAGCTGGCCACGCCCCCCTGACTTATACAGATTACTTGTAAAAACATAAAATCTTTGGCCTAAAGACTCATCTGTTTACTTATAAACAAAAAGGCCTTTCATCTCTGGAGCAAACCCAGCCTTTTTGGAGCCCGGTCTGTTTACGACCCCTCCGAAAAAAAAAGCTAAGAAGAAGTATCCTTGAGAAAAGAAACAGCTTTTCGAGAAAAAGACCAGCTTGTGACACCTTGTTATGATTGGAGTGGCTGAGTTCAAGGGTGGAAGTGTAGGAAGTGGAAGAGATACATTGGAGGGCATTGTCGACCATGTGGGAGGGGAAATTCCGGTCTTTGAAGGAGGAGGCTATCTGGGATGTCCTCGGGTGGAATTGGTCCTCGCAACTGAGGCGGAGGAATTAGGAATAAGGGATAGCATATTTACAGGAGGCAGGGTGGGAGGATGTGTAGTCCAAGTAGCTGTGGGAGTGAGTGGATTTGTCATGGATTTACATGTTGAGTCGGTCGCTGGATATGGAGATGGAGAGGTCCAGGAAGGGGAGGGAGGTGTCGGAGATGGTCCAGGTGAATGTGAGACCAGGGTGGAAGATGAACTATTCAACCTCCTCGTGGGAGCATGAGGTAGCGCCGATACAGTCATCAATATAGTGGAGGAAAAGTGCGGAATGGTAGTTGTAGAAGATGGACTGTTCCATGTACCTAACGAAGAGACAGGCATAGCTGGAACCCATGCGGGTGTCCATGGCTACCCCTTTGGTCTGGAGGAAGTGGGAGGATTGGAAGTTGTTGTTGAGGGTGAGAACCAGTTCAAGGAGTCGAATGAGAATATCAATGGAAGGGTACTAGTTGGGTCGATGTGAGAGGAAGAAACGGAGGGCTTGAAGGCCTTTGTCTTGGTGGATAAGCTTTACATAAATGACTGCATAATCAGAGCAACTGAGGAATAAGTATTTGCCAGGACATCAGGGAAACTTCTAGTTCTCCATTGAAAAGCATAGTGAGATGTTATAACAAGGCAAGAGTGTCCATTTCACAACTTCTCTGAATGACAAAATCTTTGACCATGCCCAATAAAGTATGAGCTAAGAGTATCCACCCAGTCTCTGGACTGAGTCTTCAGCTTTCAACCATTTGGTTCAGAGGAACAAAGGTACTCGCTCTGAACTATGGCTCTTCACCCAAAAATGAAAGACTGGGTAAGACAGCCAGAGTAAAACACAATCTTGTTAGCGATACAGAACAGCCAAGTCGAGAGTGGACAAGTTAAATTTTAACAAAACAGAAGGCGGCAGGAAACGTTGATTGAAAACAATGAGATTTTGACTGAAAGTGGTAAAAGGACGCGAGACAAGGAGGAGAACCAGATGATGAAAAATTGTTGCTTGTAAACATCTTGGAAATCCAAAAGGAGATTGTGTAGTTAGGGCAATAATAATCCCAACTACATACAGCACTTTAACAACGCTTCTTTACATTATTTCAAACATAGCAGCTCACTTTGCACATTTGATCACTTTAAATAAATCTATCCATCTTTTTGATTAGTGATATGAAAGGAGCTTTAACACAAATGTTAGCCTTTTCATCAGCATTATGAGTTCCATTCACTAACCGTTTAAAACAATATCATTCTTTGTTGTGCAGTCAGGCACATGAAATGACAGCCACGTTAAAAACTTCATATCATCTCCAAAATACAGGAAAGGAATGATGTAAGACAAACCAAAACTAAATCAAAGGTAGGAGTTTGCTTGATTTCATACAAGCAAATAAAAATTGTAAATGAAGAAAATATAAATAAAGAGAAGGTAGAACTCCAAGACTTAATAGTGCAGAGAAGCAGTGATAATATCACTGGACAGTAATCCCGGTGATCCCACAGTCTGGGAAATGGACTCAAACACGACTTTGGTAGCTGGTTGGAATTTCATATCAATTACTAAATCTGTGATATAAATGACCATGAAACAATCACTGATTGTTGCAATAATCTATCTGGTTCATTTACTTTTTTTTGAGCTGAGTAGGGGAACATGCTGCTTTTCTCAGCTTTGGCCGACAAGTCATACTGAACCCAATGCAATGTGGTTGACTCGAGCTTCTGAAATGGCCTAACAAGGGCAACAAATAGCAGCCTTTCTATTCACACCAACATCCAACGAAAGAATAAAGAAAAACTGCATTGTAAAAAAGGGTGAAGAAATTCTAGATGTCTAAGCCATATAATCTTTGAAAACTATTTATGTTGAATTTCTTTTTTGGATAGGAGGGCAGTAAATAAGTCATGGAGAATTCCTAGAAGCTGTTGGTTTAGACTGAAGAGGTGAGCAATTAGAAATATGCTACTTGATCAAATACGGATTTTACAGAATCACAGAATTGTTCATTCACAGAAGGAGGCCATTCAGCGCATCATGCCAATAGCAGTACTTTTACCTAGAGTAATTTTCCTGCCTTTCCCAATATCCCTGCATAGCATTAATCATTCAATGCCCTCCTGAATGACTCAGTTGAAACTGGGTCCACCACATTTCCAGACAGTGCGGTTCATGTTAGATTCCCTACAGTATGGAAACGGGTCAAATGGCCCAACAAGTCCTCACCCAACCCTCTGAAGAGTAACCCATCCAGACCCATTTCCCTCTGACTAATGCACCTAACACTGTGGGCAATTTAGCATGGCCAATTCACCTGACTTGCATATCTTTGGATTGTGGGAGGAAACGGGAGCACCTGGAGGAAACCCACGCAGACACGGGAGAGTGTGCAAACTCCACACAGACAGTAGCCAGAGGCTCGAATTGAACCTGTGTCCCTGGCGCTATGAGGCAGCAGTGCTAACCACTGAGCACAGTGCCACCCCATAATATCTTAAATACTTACTGTGTGAAAAAAAGTTTTCTCACATTACCATTGCTCCACTTGCACATCACTTAAAATCTTGCCTTCTTATTCTTTTTCCTTTTATGATCAGGAACAGCTTCTCCCCATCTACTCTGTCCAACCTGGTTATGACAAATCTTCACTCAGTCTTTTCCTCTCCCAGGAGAACAGTCCCAAAATCTTTAATCTATCCCAGAACCAAAATTTCTCAATCCTCAAACCCATTCTTCTAAATCATTTTGCACCATTTCTAATACATTGACAGGGACATTTAAGCAACTCTTGGATAGGCATATGGAAGAAAGTACAATGAAGGGTATGTAGGTTAGTCTAATCTTCAAGAAGGATAAAAAGGCCAACACAACATAGAGGGCCAAAAGGCCTCTCCTATGCTGTTCTATGTGGCGCCCACAATTGTCCACAATACTCTTGTAGAGTTCTAATAGGTGTTCTGTACAAATGCAACATGAACTCCCTGCTCTTGTACACGAGGCTCCTATTAATAAAGCCAAGAGTAGCATCTGCTTTATTTAACTCATCTCCAGCTGTCCTGTCCTCTTCAATGATCTGTGCACACATCCCCAGGTCCCTCAGCTCTTGCACTCCTTTTAATAATTTGTACCTCTCATTTTATGGATGTCTTTCAATGTTCTTCCAACCAGAATATAGCATCTCACACTTCTCTGCATTGAGCCTCATCTGCCAACTAGCCACCCAATCTACAACTTGTCAATGTTGTTCTGGAGTTGTAGGTGGTCCTGAATTTGTAGTGGGTAACTCAAGTCTTAGTAATGCAGTCAAATCTTTTGATGGCATAACTGAAGTGAGGAATAAAGTGGCGACATAAAAGTCAATAAAAGCAACAGCATAAGATATTTATTGAGATTCTACATCAGAAACTTGGCAATAATACTTCTACATCAAACTGCCAGCAACCTGTTACTCAGGTAGTTAGGTAATTCATTCGGAAATCAGAGAAAGAAAGTCAAAATGACAGATAATCATTTTAACTGAGAGGTGATATAGTGTTAACATGTACCAGTAACCCAGAACCCCAGGTTAATTAACTTAAATCCAACCAAAGCCAATAATTAGATTAGAATTCAAGAAAACTTTGGAATAGATTAGATTAGATTCCTCTACAGTGTGGAAACAGGCCCTTCGGCCCAACAAGTCCACACCAACCCTCCGAACAGTAACCCACCCAGACCCATTTCTGTCTGATTAATGCACCTAACACTATGGGCAATTCAGCATGATCAATTCACCTGACCTGCACATCTTTGGACTGTGGGAGGAAACCGGAGCAGCCGGAGGAAACCCACGCAGACACGGGGAGAATGTGCAAACTCCACACAGTCACCTGAGGCTGGAATTGAACCTGGGTGCCTGTTGCTATGAGACAGCAGTGCTGACCACTAGTTGAATGGCTGCTGTCCACTGTTACAAAAAATGGATTCAGTTCATTCATTTCCTACACTGAAGGAAATCTCTCATCCTTATCTGATATGGCCAATGTGAAATTCCAAATCCACAAAATTTGAAGTTAGGTCAATTGCAAGTTTCAACAGAGATTGTCAGATTTTGTTCAGCAAAGATATTCACAGAGTTATAGAGATGTACAGCACAGAAACAGACCCTTCAGTCCAACTTGTCCATGTCGAACAGATATCTTAAACTAAACTAGTCCCATTTCACAGCACTTGGCCCATATCCCTTCCTATTCCTATACCCATCCAGATGTCTTTCAAATGTTGCAATTGTACCAGACTCCACCACTTCTTCCGGCAGTTCATTTCATACACGTAGCATCCTCTGCATGAAAAAGTTGCCCGTTAAGTCCCTTTTAAATCTTTTCCACTTCACCCTAAATCTATGCTCTCTGGTTCTGGACTCCCCCATCCCAGGGAAAAGACCTTTTGTCTATCTACCCATGTCCCTCATGATTATATAAATCTCTGTAGGGTCACTTCTCTGCCTCCCACGCTCCAGGGAAAACAACCCCAGTCTATTCAGCTTCTCCATAAAGCTAAGGGTTCAGGGTTATGAAACAAAAATGAGTAGATAACGTAAGATAAAGATCAATCACCATCTAATGGAATGGTGAAACAGTGCAGAGATAAATGATCTACTCCTGTCCTACTTCCCTACTCTCTTGCCATAGTTTTCTTTCACTCAATAGAACAATAGTACATCATAGTTCAATAAGTCAGAGGTGTGCCCCATGAACCACCATTTGAAACTCACATTCTTCTGCAAAATATTGCAGACTCAAATGAATCTTTTAAAATACTGTGGTTTGTGACTGTTCTCAGCAGCCAAAACAAATCAAGACTCAGCCCAGCATCCAAAAAAACTGCTTACGTTTTGCAAAATTGAATCTGAAGAAATTATTGAACAGCTCGAAGCTGGAGACTGAGGCTCAGACATGATCTGTATGCCTGCAGAAAAGGACAAAAATATACATCATTCACATGAACACGTTGACAACTTTGCAAATCATTTCTTCCACCAAAGCTTTGTGATTGTGCATAACAATATGGTAAGCGAATTCAATTCATAAGTAACTTACCCTGAAAAAAAAAACAAATTCCTGCTAATAGAAACAGAGTCATACATAATGGAAACAGACCCTTTGGGCTAACCAGTCCACACTGACTATGTTCCCAAACTAAACACGTCCCACCTGCCTGCGGTTTGCCCATATCCCTCCAAACCTTTCCTATTCATGAACTTATCCAAATATCAATTAAACGTTCTAACTGCATGAGCATCCACCATTTTCTCTAGCAGTTTTCATGCTTCACACAAACCATTCTGTAAAAATATTGCCCCTTCTGTCCTTTTTAAAATTTTCTCCTCTCACTTTAAAAGTATGCCCCCTTGTGTTGAATTCCCCTACCCAAGGGAAAAAGATCCTTGTCATTCACCTTATCCACGCTCCTTTTGATTTTATAAACTCAACCTCCAACGTTCCACTGAAAAAAGTTCCAGCCTTCCCAGTCTATTTTTATGTCTTAAACCCTCCATTCGTAGCAACATGTTTGTAAATCTTTTCTGAACCCTCTCCAGTTTACTAATATCCTTCCTCTAACAGGGCGACTAGAACTGCATACAGTACTCCAGACGGTCTTTTAATTGAATTACACTCAGTGAATTAACATTGTATCTTGGACAGACACAAATATTGTCAGTTTTTCCTCATCAAACTGATTATAAATAAATTAATCTCCAATCAGTTTCCAATGAAGTACACATTCATGAAAGTCATTTTAAGTTCATTAATGTCTATATCAATGTCTTAGATGTAGAGAGCAAATGTATGGTAGCAAAATTTGGCAGTTACACCAACGTAGACTGAAAATTGAATTGTCAACAGGAGTTGAAGAGGCTACAAAGCTATATAGGTGGATTCAGTGAGTGGGCAAAAAAAGTTGGCAGATGGAAGATTATGTAGGAAATGCGAACTCGTCCAGTTTGGCAGCAAGTTTCCTATTTAAATAGAGATTGCAGAACTTGGGTTAGTACAATCAGATCTGGGTGCCCTGGTAGATGAATCACAAAAGGTTTGCGAGTACAGCAAGTGATTTGGACAATGTATGGGCTGTATCTTTTTACTTCTGGGTTTTTTAATCCAACACATTGAAATGAAAAAGAACTGTTTTTAACATTAGTGTTTTGTCAGGGTACTACATGTTTGAAAAGCAAGTAAACTGACTTCCAATGTAATCATCATGTAAACAACTGAAAATGCAGTATCTAATGTTTAAATTGCAGACAAAGAGGGGCCAAAGGCTTCTGTTTTCTGATGCAGCTGAATGGTGACAAAAGGTTGTGTTCTGTGGATTAGTAACCTTTATCTGTGACAGAGAACACTTGCTTGCCAATAACTAAGATTGGTTCTCAGATTGTTTCCAGCACTAGGCTGCTCAACTAAATAAAGAGACACGGAGTGAGATGGGGAAAGGAAGTGTGCAGACTTTGTCCATGCCTAGAAACTGCCTGTTCTTTGCAGCCAAAAACCCAGTTTAAACCTGAAGAAAATCAGTTATCCTTCCAACAGCATTTGCTGTAACCTGTGACTTTTGAATTGATAAGTCAGAGACAGTGACATTTTTCAAGTGAAAGTTCATTTGAAATGCTTACAAACTCATAGAAACATCCAGAGAAAGACATCGGAAGAAAAAAGAGTCTCATCACCCAAAGAAGAACCATTTCCATCTCAACATCAAAACTGGGAAGCAAACACCACCAAAGTGATTTTCTAGTTTTTTTTATCTCCGCCAATAATCTATTTTCACCTATTTATCTGTGTGCGTATGTAAGGGGGAGTTTAAAAGGGATTAAGTGTTTTAGTTAGTGTGTCAATGGTTTAGATCTGCTTACTATAGTCCAATTACTCGTAATAAATAATAATTCTCGGTTAGTACAGAAATCTGATCTGTGTTTTCTATCAAACTGAAAGACAGGTAAATTGTAATGCTGTGCATACTGCAAAAAAAAAACTTTAACATTTGATATGGCTCCTTGAATTCTCCAGAAATCAGTGGAGGCTGTACTTATTCAAGATCAAATTTGACAGGTTTTTAACAAGAGACAATAAAATCAGTGAGTATGGCAAAAAGAGAAGTGGAGTTGACGCCACAATGAAATCATCCGAGATCTAACTGAATGGTGGAGCAGACTCAAAATGCCAAGAGCTTACTCTTGCTCTCAAGATCTCACCAGACAGTTCTGCACTCAACTACCAAGACAGAGTGCAGAACTATACCATTACAATCATTTATCAAAGCAGACTGTTAGCATCATACATCTAAAATTCAAGTTTAAGAACTGCCCATTAATACCCAGTTTCTACTGTCCATCCTCTATTTGCCTCCTCCAAATCTGTCCCTTGCCTTTTCAGACGTGGTGGGTCTCTGAGAAATGTGTGTGAGCTTCTCACCTTGTATTCAGAAATTCATATTTTCAATCAAATCATGCTCAGTCACTGCAAATGATGAGTAAAAGATACCTGGAGACATGTTGCATGTTGGTCCCCAAGGATCATCATCCCAAGGTGAGACTTCCAAACTGAAGTCAATTTCCATGTCCATATCCTATTGAAGTAAAAACAGAAGGGAAACTTTACATTTTCGCACAACACAATTTTTCAACCTGCCACCATGAAAGCCGACAATTCCAATAGCTCTATATTCCTTACCTGCAAAATTCCTTACCTTCAAAGCTTTTTTGAGCATGTAAGATATTGTATACAATGTTAAATCAACATTATCCACGAAATTAAGTTGTCATTTTTTAACTAAACTTGGCTTTTTGGCCCAGTAGTTTCAATTCTTTACTGTTATAAACTAAGTCACTTCATCAAAATAGAACAAAAATATCTCAATATAGACTGGGAAAAACACTGACTCTAGAACCCCTACCAACTCCATGACATCAGGTGAATACTTTTCACCTTGTTAAACTGACCTTACATAATGGCATACCTAAAAATGAGGTGATAACCTGGTGAAGATGTATGCAGGTAGTTCTACATTGTAAAACACTAGAAGTAGCATGCTACAGAATAAAATTATTGCACAATTAACAAATCAGATGCAAGCCACATCCAGCCATGAATTGTGGTCGATAAGTAAATTAACAAAAGGAGGAGGGTTCTTCCTCAAAATGTGGAGCTGAGCACTTCAGTGTAAAAGACAAGGTTTAAGCATTAATATTTATCTTCAGCCACACATGCCAAGTAGGGGATCTATCCCGAGGTCCCCAGCATCACAGATCCTGCCTTCAGCCAATGCAATTCACTCCCAGCGATATCAAGAAAAGTTGTCGTCCCTGACAACATCCCAGCAACAGTACTGAAGATATATGCTCCATAATTATGCCCAAGTATTCCAAAACAATAACAGTGGAATCCACCAGAGTGTGGAAAATTGTCCAGCTAGGTTCTGCCTACAAAACGGAGCCAAAACCGAATCCAGCCAATTACTGCACTAGGTTACACTCAATTGTCAAAGTGATGGAAAAGGTTGCAGACAATGCTGTGACCAGCTTTTGTAGACAATATTTATATGGCTGGCCCAATTCAGTTGCCAGTCAGGAGTAATCCCAGGATACTGATAGTGAGAAATTCAGCAATAGCAATGCTATTAAATGTGAAAGGGATTATTGGATACCTCTTGTTGAAAATGGTCATTATCTGACATGTAGGACTTGAAAGTTCCTTTGCAATTAACAGTCAGTGTCAGAATGTTGTCCAGGTCTTGTTGCATTTGGACACAGTATTGCAGATCCAGACAGTCACAAAAGGTGCTGAACATTGTGCAATGTGACCTTACAACAGAGGGAAGGTAATTGAAGAAGCACCTGAAGATGGTAGTCCGAACACATCACACTGCAGTGATGACCAATGCTCAGATGATTGACCTTCAATAATTGCAACCATCTTATCTTATGCCAGTATAACTCCAAAAAGCAAAAAGATGTCTCTCTGGTTCACACTTACTCCACATTTGCCAGGGATCCTTGATGCCATTATTCGGTCTAATGCATTCTTGATGTCAAAGCAATCATTCTCAACTTCCCTCTTAACTTCAGGTTTTCTGTTCATATTTGGACTTAGGCTGTAATGAGGTCAGAGGCTGAGTAGTCCTGTGAAGCCCCCTAAATTAAGCACCAGTAAGAAGGTTATTTGTTGATTAAGTTTCGCTTGACAGCACTGTAAACCACTCTTCCATTCACTTGGCAAGTCATGATGGAGTGGTGATTGGTTTGGTTGGATTTAACCTGGTTTTTCAGGACAAGTGTGATTGTTAGAGGTCAGAGGTCAATTATCTAAGTCCCAGACATTACTGCAAGTGGTGTTGAGGATGGTGTTTGATGCCCAACCACCTTTAGCTGCTTCTTCAGATGCCTTCCTTCCATCCTAAATCAGAGACGCAGATTTTGATTAACTCATATCCACATACTAGTGCAAGATTGGACAACATCCAAGCTTTGGCTGCAAAGTAATAAGTGCCTTGATACAAAAGTTCAGCAATTATCGTTCCAAACAAGAGAGAATCCAAACATCTGTCCTCAATGATTGTGACAACAGTAACGTTGAAACCCTCACGACCATCACACTGGACAAGAAGCTGAACAGAACAAGCCTTTTAAATATTGGTGGCTAAAGAACAAATCAGCATCTAGGAATTCTGTAGCAATGCATATACTACTGAAAATTTACAGGACACAGATCAAGATTGCGATAGAATATTCCCCACTAACCTGGCTGGGTACAGTCCATCATTTTCATGAAGTTTGACAACATTCAGCACCACAAAAACTCCTTCCCTTCACCACCGACAGACAATTTACAAAATGCACTACAGCAACTCACCAAGGATCCTGAGACAACACCTTTCAAACTGACAACCACCTAAAAAGAGAACAGCACTAGAAGCTCAAGGACACCACGACCTACAAACTCCTTCAGTGTATTTGGATCCAAACCTTTTTTTTAAAGATATTTTTATTAGAAATTTAATATTTTGACAGATTTACAAAAATAAACAGAACTTTCAAGCACAAACATTAATATAAAAATAGATCTTAAATATATAATCATCAAAATTCAAAGGAATGATACTAAAGAAGAAAGAAAAACAATGAAACTCAGTTAACTACTAATCTAATCCACAATTATCCAGAGTGTATAGTTGAGTCACTTACATCCTTCAAACAAGAAAAAATGTTCTCTAATACACTCATAACAGTATAATAAAAAGGAAACTATTTCCAAACAATAAGAACAAAAAAAAACATGTTTGAATGGAGATCCTCCCCCTTATTCTCAGGGGGCCTTACTTCCTTTCTAAAGGTCCACCATATCCTCTCCCAAACAGTGTCCCACCCTTGACCCGGGCGCTCCTTAATAGGATTTAGATATAATACCGAGCTAGAGTTAACAGTGAGCATCCCACCCCCACCCCTCCCCACCCATACCTGAGTATATCTGATAGCATCAATGCCACGTACAAACACACATAACTATAAAATTACAACTCCAACAAATTACAGTTAAGTATAATAACATAAAATAGCAAGGGAAGACAACCCTGCTCCCAGAAGCAAAAGTAAAGTAGAGTAAAGTATCCATTTCTCCCCACGGAGTGTGGAAGAGGCAAGCCAACATAAATTGTCTCTTACGATTTATTTAAACGAGTCTAAAAGTTCCTTAGCCTCTTCTGGTGATCTAAAATTATACTCGGATCCTTCGTGGTTAAAGCATAACGTCGCTGGGTAGCGTAAGGTGTATTGAATATTTAAGTTCCTTAGACATTTCTTCACCTCATCAAACGCCTTCCTCCTTCGTGCCAAAGCCGGGGAGAAGTCCTGAAATAACATAATCTTGGATCCTTCATGAATCATAGCTTTAGGATCCTTTCCAAGCTTTCTGGAGGCGTCCAGGAGTATCTGCCTCTCCCTATAACTCTGCAGCCGGAACAGGACCGGGCGTGGGCGCTGGTTTGGGCCAGATCCGCGTACTGCGACCCGGTAGGCCCACTCCACCCTTACCCGGTCAGTTTCAGCCCCCAGGTTTAAAAGCTGGGGCAACCATCGCTCCAGAAATACTGCTAACTGTCCCTTCTCTTCTAGTTCAGGGAGGCCCAGAAGACGGATATTCTTTCTCCAATTTCTATTATCCAGGTCATCCATGTAGATTTCAAAGGCCCGGACTCTCTGCTCCAGAGCTCGCACCTGTTCTGCAGCTGTTTGTGCTGCAGCCTCGGAGGTCGTGGCCTTTAGCTCCGCCCCCTTCACTCGGCCCTGTAATTCCTCGAGAGCCTGGCTGTGTTTCTGCAGCTTTTCTTCGAATGCATTCCATCTCTGTCTGGATTCTGCAATGAAATTGACGAGTGTCGATTCCAGCCTGGCAATCATCTCTTCAAGGCCTGTTTTTACATCAGCTGCAGCCGGAGGAGGAGAGGAGGGTGGGGGAGGGGTCTTTGTTTTCTGAGAGCTGCGGGATCCCTTTGGTTTACTCATTATCCACTTAATATTAAACTGCTTAAATATAATAGTAAACAGCTAATTAAGGTTAGAAAATTTTTTTGGGTGGTTTGGTAAGTGTGGTGGGGGTGAGTAACTTACTTTACCCAGGTTTTGGGAAGAGCACTGTAAACTCAGACTTGCTGAGTCGCCGCCATCTTGGATCTCCCGGATCCAAACCTTTTAACTCCCTTACCAGTACAGTGTATGGACCAAACTCCCATATCTGTATCTGTCCAAGAAGATGACTCATCACCAATCTTCAAGAGAAATTACGAGTGGATAACAAATACTGGTTGAACCAACAATTCCCACATTTCAGGAACAATTAATGTTTTTCATCAATCTCACAGACTGTTTACCCTAAACGGTCCATATTCACCACAAACGCATGAACATTTCCACTGTCATTCTTCATTTCTTCCTTGTAAAAGAGGACGAACAAATCCCTAGCCATCATCATTCTCCTTTATTTATGTGAACTTATTGTCACAATTAAGAATTTCTTGTTGAATTTCAGTCAATTGATCCAAATAAAGAAAACACTATGGAAACCAGACTGAGAATAAGGCTGCCTTTTTGTGGAACGTTCTTTCTTCCAATTCCACCAAACTACCTCCCTTCACATCCTTTCAGATATATCAGATATATTGAGGACTATATCAATGCTATTTACTGTTTGCCACTTGAACCAGAAAATTTGATCAACTTTGATCGTCAATCATTCAATATGCATTACTTGCCTTTCGACAGTCGTAGTTATTTGAACTATATTTCCACCTCTCCAGTTGCGTGGAAAGACTTTCTCAGTTTCTAAACCTCGATCATGTTTTTTTCAGATGATGCCACTTTCCATATCAATACTTAAGAAATACCTTTCCTTCACCCAATTTTATGGAGAGAAAATCCATCTTATTCATTCCATTTCCAGTAGTTTTGCTCTTGACTCTTCAACTCTCTCCAAACATTTGGCAGGATTCCGCTCTATTCTGACCTTTCATAACACTGGACTCAACGCTGATCATTCACTATTCCCACCATTATGTCGAGCATGATACCACTGAACACATGCTGCACTCTTTTTATCAGAGATCTTTCTAACACCTTGGTCCATTCCTCCATCAATTCCCCACATTTATTCTCAAGACAACTTGCTCTGCAAACATACGAGATTCACAAAAAATTCACCATTTAAATCTTCCCTTCTCAACAATGAAGGCCACAATTATTTCTTCTAGGTGTAACTGCAATTTCCTTGCACTCAGAGTCACAGAGTCACACAGATGTACAGCATGGAAGCAAATATTTGGTCCAATTTATCCATGCCAATCAGATATCCTAAATAAATCTACTCCTATTTGCCAGCATTTGGCCCATATTCCTCTAAACCCTTCCTATTCATATACCTATCCAGATGCCTTTTCAATATTATAATTGTACCAGCCCCCACCATTTCCTTTGCTAGCTCATTCTGTACATGCATCACCCTCTGCATGAAAATGTTGCCCCTTAGGTCCTTTTAAATCTTTCCCCGACCCAAGGGAAAAGACCTTGTCGATTTAACCTATCTATGTCCCTCATGATTGTGTAAACCTCTAAGGTCATCACTCAGCCTCTGACACTCCACGGAAAATAGCCCAAGCCTATTCAGCCTCGCCCTATAGCTCAAACCTTCCACTCCTGGGAACATTCAGGTAAATCTTTCCTGAACCCTTTCAAGTTTCACACCTTCTTTCTTATAGGAGGTAGAGGAGAACTGCACACATTATTCCAAAAGTGGCCTAACCTAATGTTCTGTACAGCTGCAACATGACACCCCTCCCCCCCCCCCAACAAAACTCTCATATTCAATGTATTGCTCAATAGAGGAAAGCATACCAAATGCCTTCTTCATTATCCTATCTACCTGCAACACCACTTTCAAAGGAACTACGAACCTGCACTCCATGTCTGTTTGTTCAGCCACACTCTCCAGAATCTTACCATTAAGTGCATAAGTCCTACCATGATTTGCCTTTCTAAAATGCAGTACTTCACATTTATCTAAGTTAAACTTAATCTGCCACTCCTCAGCCCATTGGCCAATCTGAGCAAGATCCCCTTATACTTCTGCACTGTCCACTACACCTCCAATTTTGGTGTCATCCGCAAACTTTTGATTGCACTCTACATAGTTCCAACTGAACTCAACTCACATTTGAAAGGTGAAATGCAAACCAATTTATAATCCATTTATAACTTAAGGCTTAATGTTGAACTAAAAATTTTCAAATCATAATCTCTGCATTTTTCTGGGCAGCAGCTACGGTAATACAGGGTGACGCCTGTCTCCATGGGGCCGGTTTCCGTGGTTTCAGTTACCCGCAGGTTACTGTGGTCCAAACATATTATAGGGAACGTTCCTGAACTAGGAACCAGAAGACTGCCGGGTTGGTGTATTTCCCATTTAAATGAATGGGCTCACATCTATCCACTGTTTCGGGCTTCTACGGTAGGTCTTGGAACGTGTCCCCCATGGATACGGGGAGACAGCTGTAATTCTATTTTTCCAATTATGCTTCGTCTACATTCCAGTGCCATATCCTTTTGTTTTGTATGTTCATCCCTTTTATCATTTAATATCACTGTCTTCCTTCTATCGTAAACCTTCCCTTATATTATTTTCACAATGTCAATGTCTTACTTTCTCTACTTCTGTATTTGCTCAAACTGTTATATCTTTGTACTAATGATGATGAGAGTCATCAATCTCCAATGTTAATACTCTTTCTCCCATGCTACTTGTCCTGATTATTTACAACTTATTAAAATTTCATTAAAATTTTATTCCATTGCACTTCAACAGGTCACATTCCCCGGCTCTTCAGTGTTTTGAGCTTCTAAAAGCTCTGAACAAAGCAAGAACAATTTTCCACATTAAAATTTAGGTTTGGTAGTAGGCAGTCAGTACAGGGGCATTTTGAATATAAATCAGAGGTATTGGCCATAAAAGGAATTTAAAGTCCATGAGCTAAGAGCGTTTCGTGTTATTAATCAATACTCGAAGCTATGCACTGAAGGAAAATATTCTGAAATATTTCTGATGAATTTTAACCCAATACATCACTTGAAACTAAATCTGTCCCAAATGGAAACCAAAAACTTGTCTCAATCATCAGTCTAAGTCTACATAGCATATCCAGTAATTATCCAACAACACCGAGGCATAGTTCTGCATATTGTCAAATCAATCTCACTCATTCAAAGGCCTTTTTCATCCAAATTAAATCAAACTGTTTAAGCACTGTCACCAGAAGAAGTCTTTCTTCAGTCTCTGACAAACAGAAAATGTTCATGGCCATAGAGGTTGCAAACAGGACAGAATTGTGGAAGAACAAAATTAACTAGCACACAGCATAAAAACTGGAAATATAAAAGACGTACTCAATATACTAGGAGGGCATTGCACCGGTAGTGCAGATCACTAGCACATTTTATACCCGCGCTGTTGAATAGATTATTTTAAAAAAGCATAAAATTAATTTGTACCTCAACATATCAAGGGCAATTGCTAAGTTAAGACTAATTTATTTTCACAACTAATATCAACTTTTGTGACTGATTTGAAAATGCTTTCACCACCTTACTTGAAAGCTGCATGTTTATGAATGGCTCCATCTACTGTGCAAACTTTGAACAACTTACGGTAAAGGAACACCAACAATGGTTCAAATGAACTAGTTTATGAGACATCAGATAAATAATTTGTTTAAACTGCACAGAGAAAATATCAACTATTCACTTGGTCTTTTGAGAGGCAGATCAAGGTTTAAATAGAAATGTGAGCAAGACCAACATTTTTACACGAGTTAGTTCAACTAACTTGTTGACTTTTTTGATGAATGTAAAGACTATGTCTTAAAATTGCTTTAAAACCCAAGGATTGCTACGTATTTTGAAAGCAAGTAATGTGACACACACATTGTGAGCTTTGTTTACACAGTTGCCTGTTCAAGCAGTAGCAAAGTTTAGTTTGAATTCAAACTCGTGTCGAAGGATTGCATAAAATGGAGATTTGGTTAACCACAAATAGCAGAATGATTTGTGAAATATTGATCAGTTAGCAATGACAAAGGTCTTCTGCCTGCCAACAAATGTATTATTGGTTTTCATAAAGATGAATAGCTCAAGGTTGTGAACAAGACACAGAAAGGCCTTTGGATGATGACACACTTGATTTTCTGTAGTAAGCCACTTTGAAGTGAAGAAAACCACTTTATCTTTCCTTCAGCAGTTGTAGGAAGTTGGTACTTTCAATTTGTAAATAAATCAGCCATTCTATGCCTCTTCCAAACAGTTAGAGACAAGAAAACTGCAGGAATCCAAAGTTGATCAGCAGGAGGCTGGAAGAACACAGCAAGCCAAGCAGCATCAGGTGGTGGAGAAGTTGACGTTTCGGGTGTAACTCTTCTCAGGACTGGGGATGGGTTTAGGGGAAGCTGCAGATAAACAGGGTGGTGAGGTAGGGTGGTGAAGTGGGGACGGGTGAAGGCAGGTACAGGATATGACCTGATTGGTCAATGAGAGGAATGAACCTGGTAGGTGGCTGGGTGGTGGGTGGAGGAGTGGAGGGGGGGGGAAAGGGTCTGGGAAAGGAGTCAGGGAAGGGAGGTTATTTGAAATTGGAGAACTCAGTGTTGAGTCCTCCAGGTTGTAGGCTGCCCAGGCGGAAGAGGTGGTGTGGTTCCTCCAATTTGCAGATTGTTTCCTTGTGCCAATGGAGGAGGCCAAGCATGGTCATGTTGGATAGGGAGTGGAAAGTGGAATTAAAGTGAGCAGTGACTGGTAGGTCCGGTTGGCCCCTGCGGACCCAGCTGAGATGCAGAAATATCTTATCTCTACCTATTCTATCACAGAAATGCTTCAATATAGCTGAACATCCAAACAGTAAACCTACTGATCACTGCTGAAGAGAGAGACATAATTCATGTAATACTTACAAATGGATTTTTCAAAGCTTCAAGCACATCACTGGAATCATTTAGTTCATCAAACAGTAATGATTCTACAAGAAACAAAAAAAATTATTATGGAATTTGAAATAATTCCATAACATGGAATACAGTTTTCTAAAAAAAATGTGGAATACAGTTTTCTAAAAAATGAAACATTCTAGATAAGTGACATTAATTATAACACTTTAAAACAGAGGATAGCCCAAGTACAAACTGCAAGAGTTAATCTCACATTGCATGGCAACCTAAAGGCTGTAACCTGTACAAACATCATATGATGTTGGGACACATTCAAAGGTGCCTCAGGGACTCTGCTAGGATCCTTTTCTTTAAGATACTCTGATTGGTATAGCGTGAGCACCCTCTGCCGGAAGTAAGTGGGCAAGATTTAGAGCAGCAATATTCTGAGACTTTCTAGGATAATTAGAATAATCCGGAACTTTGATGATAGAAAAACATCCTCAAGTAGAATCGTAGAGGGTCATAGAGGTGTACAGCACGGCAACACCCTTCAGTCCAACCCGTCCACGCCGACCAGATATCCCAACTCAATCTAGTCCCACTTGTCAAGCTAAATAAATGAAGTGGCAACTGTTTGTTCTACATTATCTGCCAACTGGCAGCATTTTCACTTCTCAGAGTCAGATGCAAATTGCCAACTCAGCTGGTTATTTATCATCAATCAAAGCACAAAACGCAGACAAGTTTTTTTTGTCATTGCCGTTTGAGGGAACACTGTACACATTTATTGCCACTTTGCTTTATGAAACTGCAGCAACTTAAACCCATTGGCTTTAAAGTACGGAGGGTGTAAAATACATTTTACAAATGCAAATTATTCCCTTATATTTGTGACCAAGTTAGCCATGAATTACTTCTGAAAATGAAAGCTTATGAAGTGAAACAGAAAATATTTACAAGTTATTTTAAGCAGCTGAGAACATTTCTTTCTGTTGGCAGAAATGGTATGTGGGCAGAATTACATGAAGCTATTAATTCTGGGTTTTTGGCAAGTATTAAGTTGACAAGTTAACCGAATTTAACAATGCAGCAATGTAAAGTAAGACAGAAAAGGAGAAAATGCTGGAAAATCTCAGCAGGTCTGGCAGCATCTGTAAGGAGAGAAAAGAGCTGATGTTTTGAGTCTAACTGTCCAGCTTTGACAAAGGGTCAGTTAGACTCTAAGCGTCAGCTCTTTTCTCTCCTTACAGATGCTGCCAGACTTGCTGAGATTTTCCAGCATTTTCTTTTTTGTTTTCAGATTCCAGCATCCGCAGTAATTTGCTTTTATAAAGTCAGACACAGGTGAAATACTGTGAATAGTTTTGGTCCCCTTATTTAAGGGAAGATACTTTGGCCTTGGAGGCAGTCCAGAAGGAATCATTAGGTTGATCTTGGTTATAGAGGACTGTCTTACAAGGGGAGGTTGAGCCTGTAGAGGCAACCTTATAGATATGCTTGGAGAACTTGACAGGGTAGATGTGAAAAGGTTGTTTTTTTTCGTGGGAGAGTCTAGTACCAGACAGCATAATCTCACAGTAAGGGGTCTCCCATATAAGATACAGCTAAGGAGAAATATCTTTTCTGAGGGGATACTGAATTTGTGGAATTCTTGACAGCAGAGGACAGTCAAGCCTGGTCATTAAGAATATTCAAGGCTAAGGCAAATCAAGAAAGAAATCAAGGGTTCTGAGAAAAAGACAGGAATATAGAATTGAGGATCATCAAATCATCCATGATTTCTAAATGGCAGAGCAGAACTGATGGGCTGAATGACCCTACTTCTGCGCCTACATCTTATGATCCAAAGGAACATTATTTACTTGGTTAAGATGAATTTTAAATTCCCTTTATTCCAGAAAGAAACTGACCTTTTGAGCATACTACACACCATACAACAATCAACAACTAATCCATTAATTTAAAAGATAATTTACTAATACAGCCACACTTCTTCAGTAAACTCATAGGAAAAGGTACTGTGGTTGCATAGATGCATTTTTAGGCAGAATGTGGTATTACGATAAGGGGACACGGATTTAGCATTGCAGTAAGGACATCCTTCCTCAGATAGAGACCAAAACTGTACACAGTACTCATATGCAATCTCACCAAGGCTCAATACAACTGCAGTAATGCATCTTTACATAAGCAATCAACTTGCCTCGAAATGAATACTAATATAGCATTTGCCTTCCTAATTCTTGCTGCTCCTGCATGTTAGCTTTTAGTTACTCATGAACAAGGACATCTGATCCCTTTAGAAATATTCTGCCTGTGTTTTTTTTCTACCAAAGTGAAATGGTACAAAAGTTCACTCCAAACTCAGATGTTTGGAAATCTTATTCAGGATAAATTTAAATGATTTGAAGAGAAATAAAGATGGATGGGAAAATAATTCCTGACTTTGGGTCCTGCACAGCTAAAATTCAATACTAAAGCAAAGCAAGTGGAGGATGCACAAAGAACCAGACTTGGAAAAAAGGAATAAAGTTCTTGGAAGGCTGTATGAGATTTATTGACTTAAGGTGGAGAATTGCCAGAAAGGGGGGGAGGGGGGAGAAATTTTAAGGTGAGAGTGCCAAGGCACCAATAATGACATAGGTCACTGAGCATGGTGCTGATGGTCAATGAGTTTTGGAGAAAGGCAAAGTTTATGGAGAACAGAAGATGGGAGGCCAGCTAAGGGCACATTAGAACAGTTAAATCTGGATGTAACAAATAGATGGATTGACAGATTCAACAGTGGTTGAGATGGGGCTGAAAAACAGAGACAGTGAATGAGATGAGAAACTCATCTTGGGGCCAAGAGGTCACTGAGATTGTAAGAGTTGATTTCAATGCGAGGGTCATATATGACCAATTAACTGAGTTTGTGTCAGGGCTCAAAAACAATGCGCTTTCTGTTCCCAGAGTTTAAATTCTCTGATGTTAAATTATCCAAGTAATACTCAAACCCCATATTCCGACTTTTTAACAGACACTAGAGGTTTATATGGACCTGCTGCGCTTTTCCAGCAACACATTTTCAGCTCTGATCTCCAGCATCTGCAGACCTCGAAGTTTATATGGAGGTGACAAGTCTCGATAATTGGAACATTCTTGTTTCTGAAATCTAAACATCCACGGGTGTGGGGCTACAATTCAGTGATCAAAGTCTTGACCTTTCAGAACATGCTGACGTTTTTGACCTACCAAATAGTAAAATATGTCACATTAGCACACACCCCTCAGTTACATTGCCAGAAAGCACATTTGTGAAATTCTGCAAGTAATGGAAATCCACATTGCTCTCACCAGCTGGAAGTAAAACACAACGCTTGCAACTGGGACCCTTTTTTTTAAGATTGGGCCTCCATCCTCAAAAGAAACAATCGCAATGAGGATTGAGTACCATCATCCAGGACTCTTGCTGAATTTGGCACATGCCAATCTCCACAAAAGACCAACACAATTATATTTCTACCACCTAGTTTTCAATGATTTCATTCAGGGAATCATTAAAGTTTAAGTACAGAAACTGTTTTTGTATGGAACAGCATTAAAACTTTGACTTGGAGAACATCTATTTTGAAAAAAAAGCTTCCATCCCATTCACTGACATTGCTGTATTATTTTTGAGGCTCTGAAATAATAGTCTGGAAACCAATAAGTTGGAGTAAACTCTTAATTAGTATTTAATAACAATATAGGTATTTTGCATTTTTAAGAGGGCGGCACGATGGCTCAGTGGTTAGCACTGCAGTCTCACAGCACCAGGGACCCGGGTTGATTCCAGCTTTGGGTGACTGTGTGGAGTTTGCATGTTCTCCCAGTGTCTGTGCAGTTTTCCTCCAGGTGTTCCGGTTTCCTCCCACAATCCAAAATGTGCAGGTCAGGTGGATTGGCCATGCTCAAGTGCCCGTAGTGTTAGATGCATTAGTCAGAGAGAAATTAGTCTGGGTGGGTTACTCTTCGGAGGGTCAGTGTGCACTTATTGGGCCAAATGGCCCGTTTCCACACTGTAGAGAATCTAATCTAATCTCATCTTAATGCAATAAAACATATCAAAGAACTTTAGAGGAAAATTAAGCACCAAGTTTCTTAAAGATGATATTCAAGAAGTTGGCCTAAAGTTTACTGCTAAAAGTAGATTTAAGATATTAATTTTGGGGGATCCAAGATGGCGGCGACCCAGCAAGTCTGAGTCCATAGTGCTCCTCCCAAGACTTGGACAAAGTGGGCCACCTGCCTCCAGCACACTCACCAAATCATTTAAAAATAGTTTTTACTTAATGTAATTAGTTGCTCTGTACTGAATTTAAACAATCTAATCTAATCTAAGAAGGACTAAAGGGAAGGAAGTCCATAGTTCTCAGCAGGCAGGAACCCCTCCCCCACCCTTCCCAGCTGTAGCTGAGGCGTCCGCAGCCGCTCCGGGGGACTTACGCACGCTGGCGAGCCTCATGGAAATAATCTCCAAACTTGATGCGAAGATCGACACCTTCATCGAAGAGTCCTGGAGCCGATGGAATTCACTCTCGGCCGCTACAATAGCACAACCGAGACACCAAGGAAATTGAGTGCCGAGTCAGAGGGGCGGAGCTAAAGGCCGCGACCTCCGAGACTATAGCAGAATCTGCCGTGGATTGGGTCCGCACTCTCGATCAGCGAGTCCGGAACTGAGAGAATCACATCGACGATCTTGATTCTCGAGGTCGTGGAAAAAATATTCGTTTGCTGGGCCTTTCCAAAAAGAAAGAGGAAGGCCAGCTTACAGTGTTTCTCGAGCAGTGGCTTCCACAGCTTTTAAATCTGGAGGCCGGATCAGGCCAGGTAAGGGTGGAATGGGTCTGCCGGGTTGCAATATGCGCGCCCGGCTCGAACCAGTGCCCCTGCCTGGTCCTGTTCCAGCTGCAGAGCAATAAGGAAAGGCAGGTACTCTTAGAAGCTTCCAGAAATCTTGGGAAAGATCCCCAAGCCATGATTTATAAAGGATCCAAGATTATGTTATTCCAGGACTTTTCCCCAGCTCTGATCTGAAAGAGGAGGGCGTTTGACGAAGCGAAGAAGTGTTTAAGGGACTTGAATATTCAATACTCCTTGAACTACCCAGCAATGCTATGCTTTAACCACGAAGGGTCCATGTACAACTTCGGATCGCCGGAGAAGGTCAAGGAATTTCTGGACTCTCTTAGATAAATTGTAAAAGTTAATTGATGTTGTTTTGCTCTCCCCCCCACCCTGGTTTACACCTTTTTTTAAAATATATTAATCTCTTTCATTACCTTACTGTTTAATATTATTTTCGGGGGTGGGGAGCGGGGCTTATTTATTTGTTCTCTAATTAGCGATTTTCTCCCCCTCCCTCCTTTTTTTTAATATATATTATATATATATATATATATATAGGCGGGGGGGGTCTAGTTAACGTAGGTGGGGGGAGGTGGTTACCTTATTTTATCTCTGCCTTTGAGAGCGGGGCTGCTTCCCCTTTTATTTTGTATTACTATATTTAATTATTATTTGTTGAGACAGTAATTTATAGTTATATATGTTTATACATGGTATTAACATAACCAAATTTTCCAGGTGTTGGTGTGGGTTGAGGGGGGGGGAGAAAGAGGGAGAGGGGATAGGGTGTCACTGTTAACTCTAGCTCTGTAGTATATTTGAATTTTCTTCATCCTATCGCGGGGTGTCTGGGTCAAGGGTGGGGCACTGGTTGGCAGAGGATATGATGGGCTTTTGGAAAGGAAGTGATGCCCCCGGGAACAAGGGGGAAAACCTCCATTTAAATGCGTTTTATATTTTTTTTATTTCGAAATAGTTTTTTATTATATTGATGTGAGTGTATTAAAGAACCTTTATTTTTGTGAATTTTATATGTTCTATGCTCGGGGTGCTCTGGATAGGGTTTCTTCTCCCGAGGGGTCTCGGACTTGCCCGGGCGATTATGGTTAATCAGTCGGTTAAATGGTGCACCTGGAATGTCAAGGGGAGTAATTCACGGTCAAAAGGAAGAAAATATTATCAAACCTCGAGAAAGAAAGGGTTGACATAGGTCTCCTACAGAAGACACATTTATTGGATAAAGAACACTTGAAATTATGACAGGGCGGATTTGATCAGGCATTCTTTTCTTCCTTCAGCTCAAAAAGTCGCGGAGTTGTTCTCCTTATTCAGAAGAATTACCCATTCAAAATCCTGAATCAGATAAAAGACGAATCTGGACAATATATTCTGATTAAAGCCCTTATAAACGGAGAGGAATATGGGACCTTAAATCTGTATTGATCCCCGGCACATCCTTTTAAATTTATAATGGAAGCCTTCTCAAAATTATGACTCTCAGTGTTCGTCATACAGTTATAGGGGGAGATTTTAATTGTCTTATGGATCCGGAAATAGATAGGATTCCCAAGAGTACTGCAGGAGTATCTCCCAGATCCAGACAATTGGCGGATTTGAACAAAGAATTAGGACTAGTAGATGTATGGAGATGCCTTCACTCACAGGGTAGAGATTTTTCTTTTTACTCCAATCCACATAAATGTCAAACCAGAATTGATATGTTTTTTGCTCCCTCGATTTTGAAAAAATTCCATATCATTCTGTAAAATAGGCAGTAAAACAATTTCTGATCACGCTGCTGTATATATGGAAATCAAGGCGAGGAACAATGAGACATCCCCCCAGCGCTAGCGTATGGATCCCTTTCTGATTCTGAAGATCCAGGGATATCTCCTGTTTAGGGGATCTGTTAAAAGAAGAGGTCCTGTTGACATTTCAACAGCCACATCAGAAATTTGGATTACCTAATGGTGATCTCTTTCGATACTTCCAAATTCGAGATTACATACAGAAGAAGACTATGCTATTAGATAGTCTTTATAAATCAGATAGAGAATGTAGAGTGTTATGGCCAATGGGGGAATCTTCGGTTAGCACTATTTATCATTTATTAAAGAAGTATCGGGAGATATGGACAATCTGCTTAAAACATGGGATCAGGATTTGGGACTGGAAATCTCTAAAGAAATGTGGAATGACATTTGGGAAAATGCCAGAAAAATCTCCATCTGCAACAGAACTCAGGCCATTCAGTTGAAGATATTTCATAGGGCCTATATAGCACTGGACCGATTGGCAAAATTTAAGGCAGGAGCCTCTTCAATGTATCCCAAATGTAAAATAGAGGTAGGAATCTTCTTTTCTAGTTGGTAGGAAACTTCTTTTCTAGTTCATGTTAAGGAAACTTAAAATCAAGAGAAACAAAGCGAAACATCAAGTATGCTTCAAAATCGAATGATGCCAAAAAGATAAAGTTAAAGGCATACTACCTAAATGCACACAACTATTGCAACAAGGTAGATGATTATGACTGAATTCACATTACAAAAATATGGCGGCATGGTGACCAGGACTGGGAACTGCATGTTCAAGGTATATGACATTTCGGAAGAATAGAAAAAGAAGGAAAAGGAGGTAAAATTGTACCCTGAATGATTACTTTGTTTTTATTGAGGAAGATTCATGAAATCTCCCAGAACTAGAGATGCAAGTGGCTAGGGAGAAGAAATTGAAAGACATGAGCATCAGCAATAAGATTGAACTGGAAGTATCAATGGCTGCAAGTTGATGAATCCTCAGGACCTGATGGTCGACACTGCAGAGTGTTGAAAGGGATAGCTATTGTTAATGCATCAGTGATTTTCTTCAAAATTCAGTAGATTTGGAATGATTACCGCAGATTCAACAGTAGCAAATGTCATTCCACTACTTAACGAGGGAGTGCAAGAAAATATAGGGAACTCCAGATTTACGAGGAGAGTGAGGTCTGCAGATGCTGGAGATCAGAGCTGAAAATGTGTTGCTGGAAAAGCGCAGCAGGTCAGGCAGCATCCAAGGAACAGGAAATTCGACGTTTCGGGCATAAGCCCTTCATCAGGATGAAGCCCTCCATTCCTGATGAAGGGCTTATGCCCGAAATGTCGAATTTCCTGTTCCTTGGATGCTGCCTGACCTGCTGCGCTTTTCCAGCAACATATTTTCAACTCCAGATTTACATCAGTCACAGAGAAATTGCTAGAAAGGATTATAAAAGAATGGGATAAATACACACCCTGGTTGATAATGATCTGACGAAGCACAATCAGTATGGATTTACTAAAGAAAATCATGATGAAGGGCTTATTCCCAAAACATTGACTCTCGTGCTCCTTGGACGCTACCTGACCTGCTGTGCTTTTCCCAGCGCCACACTTTTCACCTCTGACTCTCCAGCAAATGCAGTCCTACTTTCTCTTAATTGCTGAAAGCCTCTTCCAAGGATGCCCACCTTGAAATTCTCCTCCTCCCTCCACAAGGATCTCAGCGAGTCTCTTTCCCATTGCAACCCCCAGGTCATCTCCTCTGCCTTGAAGCTCTTCAGCCATGCCCTGAAACAGACCCACTACTACAGCCAAGTCTCTTTGCTCAGCATCTGCCTACCCAACTGACTTATCCCCCATAGACTCCAGACCCCTGTTGAAGGACTTGGACTTGAAACATCGACTCCCCTGCTCTTTGGATGCTGCCGGACCTGCTGTGCTTTCCCAGCACCACACTTTTTGACTCTAAAGAAAATAATGTTTGACAAAACTTGGTTTTATTAAGACAGCACCAACAAAAATAATAAAAGGAGAGTTGATGGACCTGAACATATTTAGATTTTCAGAAAGCTTTTGATAACCTTCTCCCACTTCTAAAGTTATAGCACACAGGATGAGATATAATGTACTGGCATAGATTAGAGAGTGGCTAAAAGACAAAAATAATGATGTGGAGGTGCCGGTGCTGGACTGGGATGGACAAAGTTAAAATTCACACAACAACAGGTTATAGCCCAACAGGTTTGGAGTCATAGAGAGGGACAGCATGGAAACAGACCCTTCGGTCCAACTCATCCATGCCGACCAGATATCCCAACCCAACTTAGTCCCACCAACCAGCACTTGGCCCATATCCTTCTAAACACTTCATATTCACATGCACATCCAAATGCCTTTTAAATGTTACAATTATACGAGCCTCCACCATTTCCTCTGGAGCCTGTTCAGCCTCCCCCTATAGCTCAAATCCTCCAATCCTGGCAACATCCTTGTAAATCTTTCCTGAACCCTTTCAAGTTTCACAACATCTTTCTGATAGGAAGGAGACCAAAATTGCACGCAATATTCCAACAGCGGCCTAACCAATGTCCTGTACAACCGCAACATGACCTCCCAACTCCTGTACTCACTACTCTGACCAATAAAGGAAAGCATACCAAATGCCTCCTTCCGACCTGCGACTCCAATTTCAAGGAGCTATGAACCTGCACTCCCACGTCTCCTTGTTCAGCAACACTCCCTAGGACCTTACCATTAAGTGTATAAGTCCTGCTCAGATTAGCTTCCCCAAAATGCAGCACCTCGCATTTTATTTGGAAGTACAAGCCATCTTTTTGTTCAAAAAGCACACAATCTGCAGGCAGTCGGTTCGTGTGACATTTCATAAACTCTTACTTTGGAAATTGAACTGGTCTGACTCAAGGTTGGGACACAGACAGACAGACAGTCTCTAACCTCACAACTTGAAGGCATCGTCTGAGCCGAGACGTCGCTTTTTAAAAAAAAATAAATAAAACCTTAAGTCAACCCGAGGACTGTGACGTGAAAGCAGTTCTGGGATTTACAAATAAAGTCAATGGAAGCCGGCACGAAGTGATGAAAGACTTAAAGGTTTGGGCAACACATCGCACCAGTTGCGTGGCACTTGGACATTTTACTATAAATTCTGTGTCTTCTGTCGGCTGCCCCACTCGCTCCCTGACGAAGGAGCAGCGCTTGTACTTCCAAGCACAGTGCAGGTAAACCTGTTGGGACGATATAACCTGGCGTTTTGTGTGTGTGTGTGTGTGTGTGTGTGTTTTAACTGAAGACAGCGGGGATGAGGGTGACACCGGGTGCCTCGCGATGATGTGAACTTGGAAACCCAGTGCGTTAGCTCCCGACCTGTGTGAGTGACGCCATGCCGAGTGGGGAAGTGGGGCTGTGAGGAAAACGGAAAGAGACTTCGGGCGGGGGAAAGGACTGGACAAATTCATCGAGCACTTACCTAAGTCCCGGTCCAGGTCCCAGGACCCGCTGCCAATGTCACTGTCCACCGGGTTCAGCCACCCGCCCAACTCGGTGGCCATGTCCCGAGCCCACGCCTGCCCTCGGGCTCTCTCTTTATTTATCAACCGGTTTCACACTCTCTATCCCCTCCCCGATCTTATTTCCCTTCTCTGTTCCGATTTTCCTCCCGGTTTATATTTCTTCCTCTTCCTCTTCCTGTCTCTCTCTGACGCCCGGTTTCACGCTCTCTCCATCCTCCGGCTTTTCGGTTGTTTTTTTGAAACGGAGGGTGATCCCGTCGCGCGGAACACGTCAGCCCAACGACGACGGCGTGTCGGGACTGTCAAACGACCGACAGCTCGAAATCGCGCAATCGGGCACAGCTTGGGGGGGGGGGGGGGGGGGGGGGAAGGGGAGTCTCCTCGGGGAGAAACAAGCCAAAGTGCCTCGGCCGCCCAAGATCTGCAAAGGCAAACTGAAGCCACGGGGTGGTGGTGGTTGGAAACTCGGCAGATCCGTCAGCATCAGTGGAAAGAAAGCAGAGTCAACGTTTCGGGTCCGGTGACCCTTAATCAGGACTGATTTATAGCTAGGAGGAGATGGTGTAGATGTCTTGAAGGCAGGGAATTGGAGAAAGGAGGAAACAGTAAGTGAAGATGGAGCCCAGAAAGAGAGGGAGGGGGAAAAAAACAGTAGCTGGGTAGATGAGGGATAGTTCAGCCATCATAAAACACATTTGATTAGATTTCCTACAGTGTGGAAACAGGCCCTACAGCCCAACAAGTCCATACCAACCCACCCAGACCATTTACCGCTGACTAATGTACTTAACACTGCGGGCAATTTAGTATGACCTGTACATCTTTGGATTGTGGGAGGAAACCAGAGCACCTGGTGGAAACCCACGCAGACGTTGGGAGAATGTGCAAATTCCACGCAGTCACCTGAAGTGGGAATTGAACCTGGGTCCCTGGCCCTGTGAAGCAGCAGTGCTAGCCACTGTGCCACCCCAAATGAAATTTCAGGTTTCAACCTTGCATGGGAAATCTGTGCACCATTCAACTGCTTGGGCACAGGTCAATATAGGACCACTTGCTCCACAGGATCTAGTGAGGCTCAGCACAAGCAGGAAGAACAGCATCTCATTTTCCGCTTGGGCACCCTGCAGCCTTCAGGATTCTGGTGTCAAGTTCAATAATTTTAGGGCTGCTTCCATCCATGCCCTTTACCCACCTCCATCACACAGGCAACGTTCAATCACAAGGAGAAAGTGAGGACTGCAGATGCTGGATTGATCAGAGGCGAGAGTGGGGTACTGCCCCCTTGACCACGAAGTCACACCCCCACCCCCAACCATCACCAATCCATCATCTCCCAGATCGTACACAACGCTATCACCTCAGGGGATCTCCCACCCGCAGCTTCCAACCTCATAGTTTTACTCTACCTCCTGCCCAAGATTCACAAGACTGACTGCCCCGGCCAACCCAATGTCTCAGCCTGTATCTGGTCCACCAAGCTCATCTCCACATACCTTGATACTGTCCTATCCCCCAGGTCCAGGAACTCTCCACATGCGTTAAGGACACCACCCACACCCCTTCAACTCCTCCAAGACTTTAGTTTCCCTGGCCCCCAATGCCTCATCTTCACCATGGACATCCAGTCCATATACACCTCTATCCGTCATGACAAAGATCTCCAAGTCCTCTGTTTTTTCCTTTCCTGGCATCCCCACCAGTATCCCTCCACTGACACACTCATTTGCTTGGCTGAACTGGTCCTCATCCTCAATAATTTCTCTTTTGAATCCTCCCACTTCCTCCAGATGAAAGGGGTCGCCATGGACCCCAGCTATGCCTGTCACTTTGTCGGTTATGTGAAACAGTCCATCTTCCACAGTTACACCGGCACCATTCCCCACCTTTTCCTCAACTACATTGATGATCGTATTGGCGCCACCTCATGCTCCCACGAGGAGGTTCAGCAGTTCATCAACTTCACCAATACATTCCACCCTAACTTTAAATTCATCTGGACCATCTCAGACTCCTCCCTTCCCTTCCTGGACCTCTCCATCTCTATCAATGGTGACCAACTCAATGGTGGACATCTTCAACAAACCCACCGACTCCCACAGTTACCTGGACTACACCTCCTCCCACCCTGCCTCCTATAAAAATCCTATATCTTATTCCCAATTCCTCTGTTTCTGCTGCATCTGCTCCCAGGAGGACCAATCCCGCCACAGAACACACCAGATGGTCTCCTTCTTCAGAGACTACCATATCCCCTTCCACATAGTCAAGATGCCCTCCAGCGCATCTCATCCACTACTGCACTTCTGCCCTCAAACCCATCCCTCCAATCACAACAAAGACAGAACCCCCTTCAACCCCACCAACCTCTGTATACATGGCATCATCCTCTGCCATTTCTGTCACCTAAAAACAGACCCCACCACCAGAGATATATTTCCCTCCCCTCCTCTATCCGCTTTTTGTAAAGACCATCCCCTCTATGACTCTTTTGTCAGGTCCACGTGCCCCACCAACCTACCCTCCACTCCTGCACATTCCCCTGCCACTGCAGGAATTGTGAAACCTGTGCCCACACCTCTCACCTCCCCCCACCCCCCATCTCCGTCCAAGGCCCCAAAGGACCCTTACACATCCATCAGAGTTTTACACCTGAGATGATGAGATTGTGTATGGTCTGGGCGATGATGGTTTGATGATGGGGGTGAGTCATGGTCAAGGGGTCAGCACCCTACTCTTGACTCTGATCAATCCAGCATCCGCAGTTCTCACTTTCTCCCTGTGATTGAATGCAGCCCATGTGATGACAAGGCCGTGGGCTCTGGAGGTGGGTAAAGATGGCACTTCTACACATCATTTACTGTATGCATTGCTCCCAATGTGGTCTCCTCTACTTTGGGCAGAGTGCTTCAGAGAACACCTGCACCAACCAACCCAACCGCTCCATGACTGAACATTTTAACTCCTCCATCACCACACCCAAACCACCCGACGCCTGGACGAAGAATGCCTCAGCTTCTACTTTGGGACCCTCCACCCACACAGGATCAAAGTGGATTTCACCGATTTCCTCATTTCCCCTCCCCCTACCGTATCCCAGTTCCAACCTTCTACCTCAGCCCTGCCCTCATGTCCTGTCCTACTTGTCCATCTTCCCACCTTTCCGCTCCACCCTCCTCTCCTACCTGTCACTATTACCCCCACCTCCATCTACCTATCGCATTTTCTGCAAATTCCCCCCCAGCACCACCCCCCCCTCTCATTTATCTCTCCACCCCCTCGGCTCACGAGCCTCATTCTTGACGAGGGGCTCTTGCCCGAAACGTCGGTTCTCTTATCCCTCGGATGCTGCCTGACCTGCTGTGCTTTTCCAGCACCCCATTCCTAACTGCGTTCAATCACAGCCAATGAGTTTTAGCCACTAATTTTCACCTCATTAGCAGTTTTTCTTTCTCCCTGGTTCACTTTTATCCATCCCTTTAAAAACCAAAAGGACTGCAGATGTTGTGAATCAGAGGCAAAAGTAGAAATTACTTGAAAGCTCAGCAGGTCTTGGCGGCATCAGTGGAGAGAAGCAGAGTTAATGTTTCTGATCAAGTGACCATTCCTCAGAACTGGGAATTTCTGAGGGAGGGTCACTTCACGTGAAATGTTAACTGATTTTCTCCACAGTTCCTGCCAGACCAGCTGAGCTTTTCCATCAGTTTCTAGTTATCCATCTCCTTGTCTGCCCAATTGTCTGCTCTTCTCTGTTGCTGGGCTCTATATCCACCTATTGTTTACTCCTTTCCCCCTCTTCCTGTCTTCTGCTAGCTTATTCTACTTTCTGATCTCTGCTCCATATTACTGCACTCTGTTCTAAACCTGAGATATCCCAGCTCCATAGATGAGGACATAAAAAATAACTAAGTAAAGTACTTGTTGCCCATCCCTAATTGCCCTTGAGAAGTTAGCAGTGAGCTACCTTCTTACACTATTGCAATGCACAATTTGTACCCATAGTGATGACAGGGAGAGAATTCCAAGATTTAGACCCAGAAAAAGTAAAGGGACAGCAAGGTTGTGCAAAGTCAAGATGGTGTAAAGCTTGTGAGAGAACTTGCATTTGGTGGCATTTTCAAAGTATCTGCTATTTTTGGTCTTCTTGAGATCATAGGTCTAGAAGGTGCTGTTAAAGGAGACATGGTAAGTTCTTGTAGCGAATCATATAAATAGCGCATACTATTTCCACAGTGCATTGGTGGTTCAGGGACTGAATTCTTAAAGATGGTAGATGAAGTGCTAATTAATTGGACAGCTTTGTCCTGGATATTGTTGACTTTATTGTGTGTCGCTCGAGCTGCATTCATCCAAGCACGTGATAACTATTTCATCCTTGTAGATAGTTGACATATTTTGAGGAGTCGAAATTCTCAAACTCTCATCTGCCTTTGTGACCACATATTTGTACGATTGGTCCAGTTACATTTCTGGCATTGGTAAACCGCAGCAATAGTAACACCATTGAATGTCACAGAGAGAGTAGAGAGAAGGCCATGGTTGCGAGGTTAGATTCTCTCTTGTTGAAAAGAATAGTACTTGGCACTTGTATGATGCAAATGTTACTTGCCATTTAGCAGTCCAAGCCTCAGTGTTGTCCAAGTTTGGCTGCATTATGTATCTGGACTGTTTCAGCCTATGGGGAGCTGTGAATGGTGATGAAGATATGCAATCATCAGTAAATGTCCCCAGTCTGATTAATGATTAAGGAAAGGTCACAAATGAAGCAGCTGAAGACAGTTGGGCATGTCTACCCTGAGGAATTATGGCAGTAGTGTATTGTGGTTTAGATAGCTTATAACAACCAAAACCATCTCCCATTTTGCTGGGTATGACTTCAACCATTGATGATTTTTGAGATGATATGGGAGAGTTGTTGTGGATGGTTATGGCCTCAGCTAGAGAATTGTGGACAATTCTGATTTTCAGTACTGCAGGTTTACCAAGATGTTACCAGCAACCACAGCTGAGGAGTAGAGATTTGTAAAGTTAGCACTATTTTTTCTGGAGCAAAAAAAAAGTTAAAAGGTTTTCAAGGTTGCATGTTTTCAAAGAGTGGAGAAAATATTCCCTCTCCCACATGAGTTTAAAAAAAAGGTTTGAGATTCAAATCATTGGCAAATGATTTCGAGAGAAGATGAGAAGACTTTCTTTTCACTCAGGGTTATCAGGATCTGGCATACTTCCCCTGAAAGGCCGATGGAATGTGAATCCCTAAATAATTCTGAGAAAATTCTTGAAGAGAGGAACGCATAGGATTACAGACAAAAAGTGGGCACTAAGCTTGACTACTCTTTCAAAGAACTCACTTCGGTACTTTAAGCCGAATAGGCTCCTTACGTGCTATAAACTTCTGTAAGAAGAGATGTATTGGGCAGTATGGTGGATATGAAACTAATTGGACATTTATTGCAAAGAACTGACAAAGACATGCTGGGCAGATCAGCCTTCACGTATGTTGTAAAGTTCCTTGACTTTATATATTTATTCGGGGTGCAGGAAACAATGGGCAGGGTATCCTATTCCTTACACTGTGAAAAAGGCTCTTTGTAAAAAGAAAGTGAGGTCACCAGACCATTGGTCTGCTGTCTCATAGACAACGGGTATGTTTTGCTCCTGCCCCATTTGCAAGTTTGCAGCTTTCATGTGGATCATGTGCTTGTTCAGGACATACCTAGCATCACTGTATCTGACCTCACATCCAACATGCATGCCTCTTACCCAAACAGGGTCATTTCTGTGGTTTCAGCACCAAACCATCCCATGAAGTAAACTGTCTTTCTTGTGTCCTGCATTGGCATTGTTTCACTCTCTCTCACTATGCCTCAAGCCAGTGGAGAAGTTCATGGTATCCACTGCCAGTATAGGAACTGGATCCATCAACTGACCATCCCCAACTGAGCTAAACAAGCAACTGTCTGTTATTGTATGAACTCAGTGTTCAAGTTGTTTCACTTCTAACAAGGACACTTCTGTTTCACCAGGTGGTGATAGTATCATTTCTCATCTCCATCTCTGACCAGATGCTGACTCACGACGGATAGAACCAGAAAAGTATCAGAGTTTAGATTGTAACAGGAAGTCCACTTTATCAAAAGAAAGAGTTGGACAGTGTCTAAAGCACTGTTCATCTCAGCACAGACAGATGTGATTCAATTCACATTTTTTTTAACTAGAATGCAAGTGTCCACCAACTTTAGCACAAGGAGGAAAGGCCGAAGGCCCCGAACAAACAAGCTTTTACTTGGCAACTGCCCTGTGTATCTGTTTTTAATTGTCCAGTCATTCTGTCTGACAGACTCTTTCAATATTAATTCCCTTCACATTCATTTTAAATGCTCATGGATTAAAGTCCTCTGCCTCTCTCTATAATTTTCTCTCCAGTCTTCCCTAAACTTCTCCAATATGTCTGCATACCTTCAGTTATGGCTGTTTTCCACATTCACTCTGAAACAATTCCACAGAGGCCAGTATCCTGTCACCAAATCATCCTTTATTTACATGTATCTAGTACTTGATACTGATCTGGCTTCCTTAGAACCAGTTCTGAATTGAAGAAAAATCTCTGATACTCCTGTCCTTTTCAGCCAGTTGTGGGTCCCAGAATGGGGCTATTAATCTGGTCCAATCAGTGAACTCATATTCTATGAGGTCCATCTGGCTGACATCATTACATCCCTCCCTGTCTACATCTGGGGTGTAGGCCTGTTTTTTTTGTACCCTCTCCTTGGACGTTTTCACACTGAAACTGGTTCCTTTGACTCAGCCTCAGATACTGAGGCATATACTGAACCATTGCCTGCCTCTTGCATCTGGAGCGCCTCATAAGAAATTCATCCTCATCTTCCGGGGTAAAGGCATCAAGGCTGTGACATCAACTGTCTCCATAGCAGACTCCGAGGTTTCTTTGACACTAAAGGGAGGGGGAGAACCCACAAGTTCGGAAGGTCTTTCCAGCTGCTCTGAGCGGCTGGGCATGTTTGCTCCTGCCCCAGGACTGCCATACCTACCGTCACTGTATCTGATCTCGTATGCAACATGCCTCTTACCCAAACAGGGTCATTTCCGTGGTGTCGGCACCAAACTATCCCATGAAGTAAACTGTCTCTCTCGTATCCTGCATTGGTATTCCTAATGGTGTTTCATTCTCTCTCACCAGGTCCCAGGAAGATCAATTTGGAGTCTTCTTCCCATTAGTAAACTGCCGTTATAGTTGCATGAAGGGTGGTCTGATAATCAGATAGGAACTGGGGCATTTTGGCAAGGAGTAAATCTGTAGGCTGTTTCTTTAAGCCTGCCTTCAAAGTTTGGATTGCTCTTTCCAGCAAACCACCAGAGTGTGGAGCTGTCCTCATATGCTGAATGCTATTCAATTTTAGGAGACACTGGAATTCCCTACTGGTAAATGATGGTCTGTTATCTGTGACCAACACTTTCGGGAACTCATGTTTTGCAAAAGATTATCATAGTTTTTCTATTGTTGCCTCTGTTGTCGAATGAATTCTATGCAAGTCCAACCACTTCTAGTGGGCATCCACAGTGATTAACTACATTAAGCCCATGAAAGGACCTGCATAGTCGATGTGTAACTGAGTCCAGGATTTACACAGCCATTCCCACAAATGTGTGGTAGCTGCTGGCAGTAATTTTTGTCCTTTTTGGCACTCTCGGCACTGCCCCACCAACACGACTATGTGTGTATCCAATCCTGGCAACCAGACATAATCTTTCATCAACATCTGTATTTTGGAAACCCCTGGATGACCCTTGTGGAGTTCAGCCAGTATCTTTTTCCTTTCTTATTCATTCACAGGATGAGGGTGTACCAGCAATGGAACCCTAGGCCAGCATTTATTGCCCATCTCTAATTGTCCAGGCTGCAGTTAAGAGTCAACGACATTAATACGGTAGCAATGACTTTTGCTCAGAACAATCACTTTTGATCCCCATAATGAAATGCCATCCTCTATGATGATCTGATCTCGCCAGGTCCAGGAAGGTTTCAATTCTTGTTGTGTTGGCCCTTTTGTTTCTCCCATCACCCCGCTGTTTTAGTTTTGTCAGGACCAAATCTTTTTGCGGCCGGGCCACAGTTTGATATTGTCAGCAGTGACCAGAAGGTATCTAGAAAATTTAAAACCAGAATGGATTCTTCCAGTGGCAGCACCACCAGAGGTGCATCTACCAGCAGGAGGCAACTCAAGGCATTTGCTACTTGGCCTCCAGGACGGTGTTCTAACTTGAAATTGTACACAGTTAGAATGAGAGCCCAACCCAGAATTCGACCTAAGATATAGACAGCATGGCCTTCTCCTCTTTGAGTAGCCCTAGTGGGAGGTTGTGGTCTGTTACTATTATAAATTTATGTGCATAAAGGTATTGGTAGAACTTTCTCACACCAAAGATGACCTCCCAACCCTCCTCCTCTGTGTGGGAGTATTTGTACTCCGCATCAGCGATAGTCCAGGAAGCAATAGACAATAAGCAATAGGTGCAGGAGTAGGCCATTCAGCCCTTCGAGCCTGCACCACCATTCAATATGATCATGGCTGATCATTCCTAATCAGTATCCACCCCCTGCCTTATCTCCATAACCCTTTATTCCACTATCTTTGAGAGCTCTATCCAACTCTTCCTTAAATGAATCCAGAGACTGGGCCTCCACTGTCCTCTGGGGCAGAGCATTCCACACAGCCACCACTCTCTGGGTGAAGAAGTTTCTCCTCATCTCTGTCCTAAATGGTCTACCCTGTACTTTTAAGCTGTGTCCTCTGGTTCGGCACTCACCCATCAGCGGAAACATGTTTCCTGCTGCCAGAGTGTCCAATCCTTTCATAACCTTATACGTCTCAATCAGATCCCCTCAGTCTTCTAAACTCAAGGGTATACAAGCCCAGTCGCTTCAGTCTTTCAGTGTAAGGTACTTCCTCCATTCTAGGAATTGACCTCGTGAACCTACGCTGCACTCCCTCAATAGCCAAAATGTCTTTCCTCAAATTTGGCGACCATAACTGCACACAGTACTCCAGGTGTGGTCTCACCAAGAGCTGCAGAAGCACCTCTTTGCTTCTATACTCAATCCCTCTTGTTATGAGGGCCAGCATGCTATTAGCCTTCTTCACTACCTGCTGTACCTGCATGCTTGCCTTCATTGACTGGTGTACAAGAACACCCAGATCTCTCTGTGCTGCCCCTTTACCTAAATTAATTCCATTGAAGTAGTAATCTGCCTTCCTGTTCTTCCCCCAAAGTGGATAAACATACATTTATCCACATTAAACTGCATCTGCCATGCATCTGCCCACTCACCTAACTTGTCCAGGTCACCCTGTAATCTCAGAACATCCTCATCACATTTCACCCTGCCACCCAGCTTTGTATCATCAGCAAATTTGCTAATGTTATTGCTGATACCATCTTCTATATCATTAACATATATTGTAAAAAGCTGCGGTCCCAGCACGGATCTTTGCGGTACCCCACTGGTCACTGCTTGCCATTCCGAAATGGAGCCGTTTATCACTACCCTTTGTTTCCTATCAGCCAACCAATTTTCAATCCAATCTAGTACTTTGTCCCTAATACCATGCGCCCTAAGTTTACTCACTAACCTCCTATGTGGAACTTTATCAAAAGCTTTCTGAAAGTCCAGGTACACTACATCTACTGGATCTCCCTTGTCCATCTTCAGAGTTACATCCTCAAAAAACTCCAGAAGATTAGTCAAGCACGATTTCCCCTTCATAAATCCATGCTGACTCTGTCCTATCTTGTTACTACTATCCAGATGTGCCATAATCTCATCCTTTATAATAGACTCCAGCATCTTTCCCACCACTGAGGTCAGACTAACTGGTCTATAATTTCCTGCTTTCTCTCTCCCACCTTTCTTAAAAAGTGGTATAACATTAGCCACTCTCCAATTCTCAGGTACCGATCCCGAATCTATTGAATTCTGGAAAGTCATCACCAACGCATCCACGATTTCCCAAGCCACCTCCTTCAGTACCCTGGGATGTTGACCATCAGGCCCTGGGGACTTATCAACCTTTAGACCTAACAGTCTCTCCAACACCAAATCCTGGCAAATACAGATTCCCTTAAGTTCAGGTCCTTCAGTCACTGTTACCTCAGGGAGATTGCTTGTGTCTTCCCCAGTGAACACAAATCTGAAGTACCCATTTAATTCTTCTGCCATTTCTTTGTTCCCTGTAATATATTCCCCTGTTTCTGTCTTCAAGGGCCCAATTTTAGTCCTAACCATTTTTTTGCCTTGCACATACTTGAAAAAGCTTTTACTATCCTCCTTTCTATTATTGGCCAGTTTACCTTCGTACCTCATTTTTCCTCTGCGTATTTCCTTCTTAGTAATCCTCTGTTGTTCTTTAAAAGCTTCTCAGTCCTCTGTTTTCCCACTTATCTTTGCTATGTTGTACATTTTCTCTTTTAACTTTATATGTTTCTTAACTTCCCTCGTCAGCCACGGCCACCCATACCTCCTCCTGGGATCTTTCTTCCTTTTAGGAATGAACTGATCCTGCAAGTTCTGCATTATACACAGAAATACTCGCCATTGTTCCACCACGGTCATCCCTGCTAAGGTATTGCCCCATTGAACTTTGGCCAGCTCCTCCCTCAAAGCTCCATAGTTCCCTTTATTCAACAGAAGTACTGTCACTTCTGACTGTACCCTCTCCCTCTCAAATTGCAGGTTGAAACTTATTGTATTATGGTCACTACTTCCCAATGGCTCCTTCACTTCGAGGTCTCTGACCAATTCTGGTTCATTACACAATACTAGATCCAGACCTGCCTTCTCCCTGGTCGGATCCAGCATCAGCTGCTCTAAGAATCCATCTCTGAGGCACTCCACAAAGTCTCTTTCTTGAGGTCCAGTACCATCCTGATTCTCCCAGTCTACCTGCATGTTAAAATCCCCCATAACAACTGTAGTAACATCTTTACCACAGGCCAATTTCAACTCCTGATTCAACTTACATCCGACATCCAGACTACTGTTTGGGGGCCTGTAGATGACTCCCAAGAGGGTTTTGTTACCCTTCTAGGCATTCCTTTCCATTGGGCCATCTGAGAGCTATTACTACCTGATACCGTATGGAGAGGCATCACATGTCAGCAGCAGCTCTCACTTGGAATTATAGCATGCCAACACCTTAGACGATGATGGCTGCTTCTTCACTTCTCTAAAGGCAATGTCTTAGCTACGAGACCATTTCCAAGGCTGACCCCTCTTTGAATATCAGATGTAAAGGTGCCAGGATGGAGGCCAGGTTACGTACGAATTTTCCGCAACAGTTCACCAATCCAAGGAAAGACCTAAGCTCCAATAAAGACGTGGGAGCTGGGGCATCTTTGATCGTCCTCACCTTATCTAATGTGTGTTATCTAAGGTCAGTTGAGGTCCCTAGAACGCATTTCTTTCCCTTCTCGGGCTGATTTTGTTACAATCACTGCACCTCTATTTAATCATGCACAATTTGTAGCTATGCCTTCAGTGGCTGAGGCATAAATCTCTGAAATTTCCCCCCTCAACCTCTCCAACTGTCTACATATCTCTCCTCCTGAAGACTTAGGTATGTCCTGCCATCTGCCTACGTGGCTCAGTGCCAAAGTTTGTTCAGTAACCTGTTCATGAAGCACCTTGGAATTTTTGTTGCGTTAAAGGCACTGCATACATGCAAGTTATTGTCATTGCATGTTTCTGGTTTATAAACTTGCAACAACAAGCTATAGTGGTTCAGTAGATAGCTATTCCGCCTCTGAGCTGAAAACCTACAAGTTTAAAATCCAGCCATTGGTGCATACATAAACCAATGCACATTGGTGCTGGTTTTAAGGCTGCATAGCCAGAAAAGGTTAGTTGCAGATATAACACCACCTTCCAAATCCAAAATGGTTGAAGTGAAGGGTGATTAACCAGCATTTGTGTGACTCTCCCCCCCCCACCCCCCCATGCAAATTCAGAAAAGTACAGTGAAAGGAAAGATAAGTTGTTAATTTGTCTCCATGAGTTGCCATGCTCAGGTGTGAAGGTAGAATCTGTTTTGGAAGTGAAATAGACTATCAATTATCAATGTCCATTCAGGATGTGTTGAACACTGATGTGGGGGGAAAAAAATGCACTTATGAACCTTTCACAAGCCCAGGATGTCCCAAAATGCATTCTTGATGATGAAACAAATATTAAGGGAGTCACTGTGGCCACACATACAGTTTTGTAGGTTGATTGTAAGCAGTGTTTTATGGACAAGAGACAAGTGAAGGTTAGGGTTTTTTCTATCAAAATGGTTCATTGTGGAGAACAGTGTTGGACTAAGACCAGTACTATCTGTGTGTCTATCTAACTGAGGGTTGGTTAGCTTGGTTGGTTGATTTACAAAAAAAGAGTGATGTTAACAGCATGGGTTCAATTCCCACACCAGATGAGATTACACTGAAGGATTCTCCTTCTCAACTTCTCTGCTTGCCTGAGGCATGGTAACTCTCCGGTTAATACGCTCACAAAGTCATCCCTGTCTCATGAGAGAGCTGCCATATGATTTGGTATGACCATGGTGCCTTTACCTTTGGTTGATTGTGTGCATGTTACTGTACATATTTCTACATATAAAGTTTTAACCTGTATTTATGTTTGTAGCTGTGCAACTACATCCATGTTTGCTTATGTATTAATATTTCTGTTGATGTGCAACTGAATCTGTGTTGTGTGTTTGTTGCCCGAGTGCGTTTGGCCTTCTGTATTTATATATTTGTTTTTGGGTCTGCATTTATGTGTAATGAGTATATGAATTGATGTGTCTATGCCTATATTGTGGGTGTGTGTGTTTGAATGTATATACGGTTTTGTGAAGAGTAGATCGTGCCTCACGAATTTTATTGACTTTTTGACAAAGTGACCAAACAGATAGATGAGAGTAAACTGGTTTTTGTGGTGTGTATGGTTTTCAGCAAGGCATTCGATAAGGTTGCCCACAGTAGGCTATATTTCAGCAAAGTGTTCGATAAAGTTCCCCACAGTAGGCTATTATACAAAATGCGGAGGAATGGGATTGTGGGAGACAAAGCAGTTTGGATCAGTAATTAGCTTGCTGAAAGAAAACAAAGGGTTGTAGTTGATTGAACATGTTATTTTGGTGTCCAGTTACTAGCGGCGTACAGCAAGGGTCGGTGTTGTGTCCACTGCTGTTCATCATTTTTATAAATGACATGGATGAGGGCTTAGAAGGGTGGGTTAGTAAATTTGCAGACGACACTAAGGTCAGTGGAGTTGTGGATAGTGACGAAGGATGTAGTCGGTTGCAGAGAGACATCGATAGGATGCAGAGCTGGGCTGAGAGGTGGCAAATGGAGTTTAATGTGGACAAGTGTGAGGTGATACCCTTTGGATGGAGTAATCGGAATGCAAAGTACTGGGCTAATGGTAAGATTCTTGGGAGTGCAGATGAGCAGAGAGATCTCTGTGTCCATGTACACAGATCACTGAAAGTTGTCACCCAGATTGACAGGGTTGTTAAGAAAGCATACAGTGTTTTGGCCTTTATTAATAGAGGGTTTGAGCTCCGGAACCAGGAGGTTATGCTGCAGCTGTACAAAGCTCTGGTACGGCCACACTTGGAGGATTGTGTACAGTTCTGGTCACCGTATTATAAGAAGGATGTGGAAGCTTTGGAAAGGGTGCAGAGGAGATTTACTAGGATGTTGCCTGGTATAGAAGGAATGTCTTACGAGGAAAGGCTGAGGGCCTTGAGGCTGTTCTCGTTAGAAGAAGATTGAGAGGTGACTTAATAGAGACATATAAGATAATCAGAGGGTTAGATAGGGTGGACAGGGAGAGCCTTTTCCAAGTATGGGAATGGCAAACATGAGGGGACACAACTTTAAAGTGAGGGGAGATATGTATAAGACAGATGTCAGAAGTAATTTCTTTACTCAGAGAGTAGTAAGGGTATGGAATGCTTTGCCTGCAACGGTTGTAGATTCGCCAAGTTTAAGTGCATTTAAGTCGTCATTGGACAGGCATATGGACGTACATGGAATAGTGTAGGTGGGATGGGCTTCAGATTAGTGTGACAGGGCGGCGCAACATTGAGGGCCGAAGGGCCTGTACTGTGCTGTAATATTCTATGTTCTATACTTTTTTTTGTTCCAACATTTGATGTCCAATCCTAAATAGCCTCGAGATGGTGGTAGTGAGCTGCAGACTGTCGTTCAGGTACTTCAATCGTAATATTAGGCCAGAGTTTGAAGGTTTTGACTCAGCGTGATAGAGTGGTGACATATTTCCAAATCAGGAGAGTGTGCCATTTGGATCAGAACTTGGAGGTGCTGCATTCTCTGCTCTTCCTGCTTTGGCTAATTGAGGTGGTAAAGGTTACAGGTTCGGAAGGCTTCAGCAAAAAAGTGAGTTACTGAGCTGCTTCTTCTAGATAGTGCACATTAGTGTCAATGATGAAAGGAGTAAATGCTTAAATGGTCAATGGGGTTCCAAACAGTGTGCTGTTTTGTCTGAGATGTGTACAGCTGCATTTATCCAGGCATCTGGAGAATCTTCTTTCACACTTTTGACTTGTGCCTTGTAGATCGTGGATAGACTTTGCAGGTCAGAATCTGAGTAGTTCATCGGAGTTCTCAGCATCTGTGTTGTTCTTGTAGTTATGTTGATTAAGTTTCTTTGAAATGGTTAAACCCAGGTTGTTAATAGCAATGGTATTGCTCTTTAATGTGGAAGGGAAGTTATTAGATTTATTTTTAGAGGATCATTGTCTGGCACTTCTGTGACACGAATGCCAGCTCAGCCCAATTGTTAGTTTGTTTAGATATTTTCTGAACAACCTGTTCAGAGATGTTATTACACAACTCTGGAGCAAGTGAGACTTGAAACAGTCTCTCGGTTCAGAGGTAGAGGTACTACCACTGTGCCACATTTTAATTATGGTAGGACTACTTGTGTGCATCTGAGCAGATGCCTGAACGTCTGGAATGTCTCTGCTTCAGTCATAGAGCCATAGCGGTCTACAGCATGGGAAAAGGCCCTTCCAGCACATTATATCTGTGGTGGTCAAAACTAAGCCCCATAACTATTCTCATCCCATTTTTCAGCAGGCCTTAGCATCACAAGTGTGCATCCTTAAATGTTATGAGGGTTTTTGCCTCTACCTTTCCTTACAGGCAGTGAGTTCCAGATTCCGACCAACTTCTGGATGAAAATGGTTTTCCTCTAAATTTTCTGCACCCTACCTTAAATTTATATCTTTTGGTCATTGATCTCTCCTCCATCCAGGGGAAAATTGCTTCCTGACTTCCCTTTCTACACCCCTCATAACTTTATATCTCTCAATCATGTCCCCTCTCAATTTCCTCTACTTTAAGGAAAACAATGCCAGTCTGTCCAATCTGTCTTCAATGACGAAAGCACTCCAGACCAGGCGGCCTCCTGGTAAATCTCATCTTCACCCTCTGCAGTGCTATAGCATCCCTCTTATCATATTGTTATGAAACAGAATAAACATACCTACTGGAATTAAAGCAACAACACAAACAATTTATCCCGTGCAGTAATCTGTGAAAATCTGAAAGTCCAAGAACTATTTGAAGTAAAAATTAACAACTTTATTTCTTTAAGTATAACAGAGAATAATTAACTAACAACTGTTTACAACTCCTTCCTCTAACCTATCTTTTACCTTTCCTTCTACAATACTAGTCTGATAAAAGATTTACAAAACAAAATTTTTATCTCAAAGCCAGGCAGCTTTTGGTTCTCCTCTGTATTCCTGTTTTCTTCTTGAGGATTTTGCTTCACTGATTACTGATCGATAAAGGTACCTTTTTTTTATAAATATATTTATTCGCAAAAGAAACTTTTTTGTCTTTACAAAAATATAAAATTATTGAAAATATAACAAATACCAGTATAATAAAAAACTGCAAATTACAGTACAACTACTATCTACCAACTACTAACCTACTCTATAATATAAAACAAAACCAAACACTGTGCAAAACAACACCAATAAATAAGTAAGTGATGAATAAAACAAAAAAAACACAATGCAAAATAACAATGCTTGGCAAAAAATTCCCAAACAAAAAAACGGGAGCTTTGGAAAATAACCTTCCAAGGCTCAGCAACACTACCATCCTGGTTAAACGAATGCCCTAGCTAAGATAGCAGACAGGTCTGTGTCTAAATAACTCAAAAAGGGCTGCTATGTCTTATAAAAAAGGTTTGTTGTGTGGTGCACCATATTTGTGAGAAAAATCCGAGGGAATGCGCTCCATAATTAATTTCTGCCATTTCAACATGCCTGGTAGGTTCTCAGACATCCAATTGATCAGAATATCCTTCCGTGCACAGTAAGTAAGAATATTAAATCGTTTCTTCCTATGCCAGCCTAAAGACGATAAATTTGGTAGACCTAGGAGGAGAGATAGCGGGTCTACTTTAACTTTGGTCCTCAATACCCTCCCAACTCTCCTTCCACAGCGCTCTAATAAACAGGAAGCTTGTGACATGTCCAGAAGCAATGGGTAAGTGTACCTACACTTATTTTACATTTGGAGCACATTGGAGATTTCCCTTTTTAAACTTCGCCAGATGGTCCAGTGCCCAATGAACCCTGTGCAGAACGTTTAATTCCGTAGCACGTGTCTTATTACAAATTGAGATCTTTTGCGTGTTCTCCCATATGTCCTCCCACGTTTCAGAAGAGACTCCACTCCTAGTTCTTGCTCCCAAACCTCACATAACCAGTTAATACCCTGCCAGGCCCTATCACCCAGCAGGTCACAGAGGGCACTAACTGAAAGGGTGCTTGTGGCATGTAGCAACAACCTCTCTGTCTTGGGCTTATTTGGCTTAGTGAGAAGCATAGTCTTCTTCTGGATGAAATCCCTAACCTGACAAAAATGGAAAAGATCTCTGCTGGGCAGCCTGTATTTATGGCTCAATTGCTCAAAAGACATTATAACTACTCCCTCAAACAAGTCTCCCAAAGTGGAAAATCCTCTCACTGTCCAAAGTTCGAACCCTGAGTCCATCATCCCTGGTTGGAACCCCAGCATACCAACTATGGGGGTGAGGACGAAGTCTTGGATAAGCAACCGTCACTCTGACACATTACTCTCCATCCCTTGACTGTACTAATAACAATGGGATTCCAGCAGTGGCCCGTAACTGTCATCATCTTATCCATGATCAACAGGTTAATAAGAGGACACTTTGCCTGAGAGGCCTCGATATCCAGCCATATTGTGCCTGGATTGTTACCTGCTCAATCACACACAAAGGACAGCGTGGAATGCAATTGGTACCTCCTGATGTCTGGGAAATCAATTTCCCCCCCCCCCGCCATCCTTGAGGCAACTGCAATTTAGTAAGTTTGATGAGGGGCTGCCCACGACACCAGACAAAGGAACTAAACCAACCCATATGTTTCCGCAATTTTGACCTGGGAGCATAGGCATGGGATAAAGCAAACAAGGGAGGACATTCATCTTCATAAGGGCTATTCAGCCCAACCACGGAATTGGAAGAGCTTCCCAGGAATGAAGATCCCGCCTAATATTGTCAAGCAGGTGAGCAGAATTAGTCCAAACATGGGGGTAATAAAGATACCCAGGTATTGGAAACATGCCCGCGACTACTTAAAGGGGGATCTAGGGCTATCTTCCACCTCTGGCATGTCCTTGAGGTCCCCCAAAGGTATAGCCTCCGACTTTGCAAAGTTGTTTTTATGTCCTGAAATAACCCCAAATGAATTAAGTCATTGTATCAGATGGGGTATGGAGGTCATCGGATCTGATAAAAACAGAAGGACTTCATCTGCATACTTTGTAATCTTATGTACCCCCATCCCACTTCTGGAGCGATTATGTGGATGTCCTGACGAATGGCCTCTGCCAGTGGTTCTTTCGTAAACAACAATGGTGAGGGGGGCAGTCTTGACGACTACCCCTGCCAATCCTAAAGTTCCCAGACTTCATCCTGTTGGTGATGACCACGGCCAGAGGGTGGCAATGTAAAACCTCCACCCACCTAGCAAAGACACCACCCAGCCCTAACTGCTCTAAGACATAAAAGATATACGGCCATTCCACCCAGTCAAATGCTTTCTCTCCAACTAAGGAAATCACTAACCCTTGGATCGATCATTGCTGACGTGCTTGGATCTTATTCAGCAACCTTCTAATATTATTAAAAGACCTACAGCCCCTTATAAAACCTGTCTGGTCTTCTTTGACAATATGGGGCAACACCTTCTCCAATCTGAATACCAAAATCTCAGACAGAATCTGAAAATCTTCAATTTACTAGAGAGATGGGCCTGCGTGAGGCACAATCCTCAGGAACCTTCCCCTTCTTAAGAATGTGGGAAATATTAGCTTCTCTCAAGATGTGGTCGGCATTCACGCATATAGGAGTAATTGTACATTTCCAGCATCGGCCCTGACAGAGTCCCCACAAACCCTTATAAAACTCACCGGGGAGACCATCAGGGCCAGGCACTTTCCCACTCTCAAGTTGCTGAGCTGCCTCCTGTATTTTCTGAACTGTCAAGGGGGCATTAAGGAGAGAGGCCTGTTCCAGGGTTACCCCTGGGAGGTCCAGGCTCTTCAAAAAGGCTTCCATCTTGGTCAACTATCCTCACAAACTCCAAAAAGCCTCATTAATCCTTTTGGCATCATATGTAAGGACCCTGGTGTTGTCTCTAACTGCACTAATGATTGGGGAGAACACTTTTTCCGAGTCAAATACGCTAAATACTTCCCTGGCCTATCCCTGTACTCGAACAGTCTTTGGATCAATGGTGCTGGAAGAGCATAGCAGTTCAGGCAACATCCAATGAGCAGTGAAATCAATGTTTCGGGCAAAAAGCCCTTCATCAGGAATAAATGAAGGGCTTTTACCCGAAAGGTCGATTTCGCTGCTCGTTGGATGCTGCCTGAACTGCTGTGCTCTTCCAGCACCACTGATCCAGAATCTGGTTTCCAGTGTCTGCAGTCATTGTTTTTACCTCGAACAGTCTTTGTCTAATAAAAGCAAGTTCTTTTTTTGCGGTTTGCGTAAGTATTGAATTCAAGACAGCCCGAAGGGCTGTGATCCACTGTAGCTTGGTCACCTAAGGTCTCGCAAAATGTACTGTCTCAGTGGCTTTCAGCTGTGTCTCAAGTAGACGCTGCTGTTCCCGCTTCTGTTGTTTCTGGCTAGCCGAATCGAAAATAACTAATCCCCTAGCAAGGGCCTTAGCGGTTTCCTGTGGCATAGACGGACTACTAGCCGTGCTTGAGTTGATAGTCAAGAACTCTTGAAACGCCCTCAAAAAGTATTCCTCAAATTTGGAATCCTTAAGGAGAAAAGGATCCAAACGCCAGTGCCGCAAACCTAGCCCCTCACTCTTGATCTTAACCTCCAAATATACCACAGAGTGATCAGAGATAGCTATGTTCTCAATTTTACAACCCATAATCTAATCCAGAAGGGTCAAGGGAGCCAAAAAAAATCAATCCTTGTGTGACATTTATGTGGGTTTGAAAAAAAGGTGAAATCCCAGTCGGTAGGGTGAGGACATCTCCAAATGTCCACTAACCCCAACTTCTCGCATAAGTCAGCCACCTGCTTGGCCTGCGAAGAAATAGTTGGGGTCCCACTAGGCATCCTGTCCACTGTCGGATCCAAAAGACAATCGAAATCCCACCCCCCTCCTGCAATAATAATGTGCTGTGTTCCAAAGGCACTCAACTTAGAAAAGGCGCTAATCAAAAATTTGAGGGGATGCGCTGGAGGACAGTAGATATTTAAAATGCAATATTCCTCCTCATGTATTCGGGCCTTAAGTATCACAAACCGCCCTTGCTCATCTTTCACTTGCTCGAATAATGTGAATGGCAGATTTTTCTGGATAAGTACAGCCACTCCCCTACTTTTAGTCATAAAGGATGAAAAGAATACCCAATCATAACCCCCCTGTTGTAACTTAAGGTGTTCCTCATCATAAGATGGATTTTCTGCAACAGGGCGATATCATCCCCTTCCCCCTTAGGACTTGAAAGCACTTTTTTCTTTTTAACTGGCGAATGAATTCTCTTGATGTTCCCGGTGCACCATTTAATAAGACACTTAGCCATATTATCTTTCAGAGACCCTTGAACCCCTGGGAGGGAGAACCCTGCTTGCAATGCACCAAGCACAAGTAAATAAAGACTCATAGAGTCATCAAATTGTGTGTACAAAAACTACTCTAATATAACTACAAACAACTATTGCTGTCAAAAACTACAAAGAAAACCAACTATAAAACCCTGAACGGGAGACTCTTTTCCCCCTTGCCATAGGAGGCACGCACCCTACCCCTCCCCTCCTGCATAGCTCCTTCAGGCCCAGACTGTGCCCCAGCCTTAGGCAAGAACAAAAGTAAATAAATAAGGAGATGATCCTTAAGTCAACAATAGAAGACAAAGTCAGGATAAGCACTCCGCCCATTCCCAACTCCATGTCACCCTTACTTGTGACTAAAAGAGAAAACAAACAAAAAAAAGGCACCCACAAAATTTCCCATGATAAAATCCAGTTATAAAAATATGTTAGGAACAACATATTCTAAGTTTTTTTTTAATTGTTAGGGAATGAGGAAAAAAGGGGAAGACACAGGGAAAGAAGGAAAAGAGGATGAACATTAACTGTATTCTTCAGACCAATCAGTCTATTTTGAAGTGTCTACAAAGTTCTTGACTTTATCCGCTGAGTCAAATGTATAAACTGAGTCTTCATGGAGCACTGCGAGGTACTCGTGTAGTACTGGATGCCCAGGTTCCTCAGTCTCTTTTTAACTTCATCAAAGACTTTCTCTTTCAAATTACAGCCACTGAGAAATCCTGCAAAAACATGATTTTTGACCCCTTGTGCAGCAGTGCCTGTGTATCTTTCCCAAGTAATCTGTAGGCTTCTATCACTCTTTGCTTGTGAGGAAGTGCACAAGGACTGGGCAGGGGTGCGTATCGGCCCAGACCTGCGCAGCGCCACCTGATAGGCCCTTTCAATGTGCAGCCGTTCGGATTCAATTTGAAGGCCTAGGAACTGTGGCAGTCAGATCCCAACAATCTGAAGATTTGTCCTCCAACCTTGATTTTCAAAGTCATTGACCTAATCTTGCAAGCCTACACATTCTGCTCCAGTACCTGGATCCGTGTGGACGAGGATTCGATCGCTGCTTCCAAGGCCGTGGTTCAACCCTTCACCTCCCCCACCGGCTCTTTGAGGGCTTGGAGCTCCCATTCACGCTTCTGCAGCATGGACATGATGGGTTGGACCTGGGCACAGGTCTCCTTGATCACAGCCTCAACCTTCACGGTAAGTCTTGCCATCCCACTGCCAATTCTTGTGAGTCTGTCAGGTCCCCCAGGGGTTCGGGAGAGGCCGCTGATGCAGCCTCTGGCATGCCTAGTGCTACAGGGGACCTAGTGCTGCAGGGGAGTGTCTTCCTTGCTGCTATTTGCTCACTCCTTTTCCTTTTTGCATCCTTCCCACTCCAAATTATCAATTAATATGTATTCTATAAGTTTTTAAATTTACAATTCCTCCATATAGGCTGGCCATGGATGGTAAAAAACACCAAACTTCCTTGACTGTTAGGCAGAGCCGTCTATGGCAGTTCTACTGAGTTGCCGCCATATTGATGAGTCAAGAAAGGTACCTTTAAGAGAGCTATTCTCTGGGCAGTTTGCAGATGTCATTGGCTTGACAGTTCTCTTCCCAACCGTTCAATTTTCCCTAGTCTTATATCCCCAAAGCATCGGATTGTGTCATTGGCTTTTAAGATTGTCAATATACTAAATTCAAACTTGATTGGAGTTTGGTATTTTCCGGGGTATAATTGGCCTAATTCAAATCTATTTTTGCCTCCAGGCAACTAGCTACCTCAACTACCCCAGTACATTGTATCTTATTGAGAACACTTGATACTGTCACTGCCAGCTTTTCACTCTCTTAAAGGTACAATACACCCACATCTTCATAACAATATGGATTCCAGAACTGCACCAATGTTTTATACAGTTCCAGCATAATTTCCCTGTTCTTAAACTCTAACCTCAGCTAATAAAGGCAATATATGCCATGTGCCTTCTTAACCATTTCATCTACTTGTCCTGATACTGAGCATGTGAGCATCAGTGCTTCCCAGGGTCTTACCACTCATCATGTATTCCCTTACTTTGTTGCTCCTGCCAAATCCATTACCTGACATTTGTTGAGTGTTTACCATTACTTATTAGATTAGATTACTTACAGTGTGGAAACAGGCCCTTCGGCCCAACAAGTCTACACCGACCCACCGAAGCGCAGCCCACCCATACCCTACATTTATCCCTTACCTAACACTACGGGCAATTTAGCATGGCCAATTCACCTGACCCGCACATGTTTGGACTGTGGGAGGAAACCGGAGCACCCGGAGGAAACCCACGCAGACACGGGGAGAACGTGCAAACTCCACACAGTCAGTCGCCTGAGTCGGGAATTGAACCCGGGTCTCAGGCACTGTGAGACAGCAGTGCTAACCACTGTGCCACTGTGCCGCCCAGTAGTGAGGTAACTGAGGTTATTTATTTAACATTAATGAGATGTGAGCATCATTGGCAAGACTGGCACTTATTGTTCATCCTTAATTGTCTTTTAAAATGTGGTGGTAAGCAGCTTTCTTGAAATGCTACTGTCTACGTAGTGTAGATATATGAAAGAACTGTTTAAGTGAGAATTCCGTGATTTAGATCCAGACAGTGAAGGAATGGCAATAACGCTCCTTGTCAGGGTGGTGTGTGGTTTTGGAGGAGGAAAAATGGCGGTAGTCTTCCCATGCTTCACTGCTCTTGCCTCTCTAGACTGGCAGTAGTCACTTGTTGCATTGCATCTTGCAGATGCTGCTACTGCTATGCATTAATGATTGAGGGAGTGCATGCTTAAGGTGTCGTTGAGTTGGGCAACTGTGTTCTGACAAATTAAACTGCATTTACTTCAATGCAAGAGGCATAACAGGGAAGGCAGATGAACTCAGGACATTGTTAGGAGCGTGGGACTGGGATATCGTATCAATTACAGAAACGTGGCTCAGGGATGGACACGACTGGCAGTTTAATGTTCCAGGATACAAATACTTTAGGAAGAATAGAAAGGAGGAGAAGAGAGGAGAGAGAGTGGCGTTTTTGAGAAGGGATAGTATTACAGTGGTACTTAGGGAGGATACTCCTGCAAATACATCCAGGGAAGTTATTTGGGTGGAACTGAGAAATAAGAAAGGGATGATCACCTTATTGGGATTGTATTATGGACCCCTGAATAGTCAGCAGGAAATTGAGAAACAGATTTGGAAGGAGATTTCAGTTATCTGTACGAATGATAGGATGGTTATGGTAGGGAATTTCAACTTTCCAAACACAGACTGGGACTGCTATAGTGTTAAAAGTTTAGATGGAGAGGAATTTGTTAGGTGTGTACAAGACAATTTTCTGAGTCACTATGTGGATGTACCTATGAAAGAAGGTACAAAACATGACCCACTCTTGGGAACTAAGGCAGAGCAGGTGACTGAGGTATCAATGGGGGAGAGCCAGCGATCATAATTCTATTAGTTTTAAAATAGCGATGGAAAAGGATAGACCAGATCTTAAAGTTGAAGTTCTACATTAGGGGAAGGCTAATTTTGACGTTATTAGACAAGAACTTTCAAAAGCTGATTGGGGACAGATGTTTGCAGGTAAAAGGATGGTTGGAAAATGGGAAGCCTTCAGAAATGAGATAAGGAGAGTCCAGAGACAGTATATTCGTATTAGAGTGAAAGGCAAGGTTAGCAACTGTTGGGAAAACTGGATGACTAGAGAAATTGAGATTTTGGTTAAGAAAAAGAAAGAAGCATATAGACAATAGGTGCAGGAGTAGGCCATTCTGCCCTTTGAGCCTGCACCACCGTTCAATATGATCATGGCTGATCATCCTTAATCAGTATCCTGTTCCTGCCTTATCTCCATAACCCTTGATTCCACTATCCTTGAGCGTTCTATCCAACTCTTTTTTAAATGAATCCAGAGACTGGGCCTCCACTGCCCTCTGGGGCAGAGCATTCCACACAGCCACCATTCTCTTAGTGAAGAAGTTTCTCCTCATCTCTGTCCTAAATGGTCTACCCCGTATTTTTAAGCTGTGTCCTCTGGTTCGGCACTCACCTATCAGCGGAAACATGTTTCCTGCCTCCAGAGTGTCCAATCCTTTAATAATCTTTACATGGCTCAATCAGATCCTCTCTCAGTCTTCTAAACTCAGATATGTCAGATATAGACAGGAGAGATCAAATGAATCCTTAGACTATAAAGGCAGTAGGAGTATACTTAAGAGGGAAATCAGGAAGGCAAAAAGGACGACATGTGTTAGCTTTGGCAAATAGGGTCAAGGATAATCCAAAGGGTTTTTACAAATACATTAAAGACAAAAGGGTAACTAGGGAGAGAATAGGGAGCCTATGTGTGGAGCCACAAGAGAAGGGGGAGACATTAAATGAGTGTTTTGCATCAGTGTTTATTGTGGAGGAGGACGTGGAAGATATAGAATGTAGGGAAATAGATGGTGACATCTTGAAAAATGTCCATATTACAGAGGAGGAAGTGCTGGATATCTTGAAATGCATAACAGTGGATAAATCTCAGATCAGGTGTACCGTAGAACTCTGTGGGAAACTAGGGAAGTGATTGCTGAGCCCCTTGCTGAGATATTTGTATCATTGATAGTCACAGGTGAGGTGGCAGAAGACTGGAGGTTTGCTAATGCGGTACCACTATTTAGGAAAGGTGGTAAGGAAAAGCCAGGGAACTACAGACCGATGACCCTGACATCGGTGGTGGAAAAGTTGTTGGAGGGAATCCTGAGGAACAGGATTTACATGTATTTGGAAAGGCAAGGATTGATTATGGATGTCTCACGAACTGGGACACTGATTGTGTTTTTTGAAGAAGTAACAAAGAGGATTGATAAGGGCAGAGTGATGGACGTGATCTATATGGACTTCAGTAAGGCGTTTGACAAGGTTCCCCATGGGAGACTGGTTAGCAAGGTTAGATCTCATGGAATACAGGGGGAATTAGCCATTTGGATACAGAACTGACTTGAAGGTAGAAGTCAGAGGGTGGTGGAGGCCTGTGACCAGTGGAGTGCCACAAGGATTGCTGCTGAGGCCAATACCTTTCATCATTTATATAAATGATTTGGATGTGAACATCAGAGGTATAGTTAGTAAGTTTGCAGATGACTCCAAAATTGGAGGTTACAGTGAAGAAGGTTATCTCCACATACAACAGAATCTTGATCAGATGGGCAAATGGGGTGAGAAGTTGTAGATGGAGTTTAATTTACATAAATGTGAGGTGTTGCATTTTGGGGAAGCAAATCTTAGCAGGATTTATACACTTAGTGGTAAGATCCTGGAGAGTTTTGCTGAACAAAGAGACCTTGGAGTGCAGGTTCATTGTTCATTGAAAGTAGAGTCACAGTTAGATAGGATAGTGAAGAAGTCATTTGGTAAGTTTTCCTTTATTGGTCAGTGGACTGAGTATAGGAGTTGCAGCTGTACAGGTTGTTCTTTAGGCCACTGTTGGAACATTGCGTGCAATTCTGGTCTCCTTCCAATTGGAAGAATGTTGTGAAACATGAAAGGGTTCAGAAAAGATTTACAAGGATTTGGCCAGGGTTGGAGGGTTTGAGCTACAGGGAGAGGCTGATAAGGCTGAGGTTGTTTTCCCTGGAGTATTGGAGGCTGAGGGGTGACCTTATAGAGATTTATAAAATCATGAGGGGCATGGATGTGATAAATAAAGGAAGTCTTTTCCCTGGGATGGAGGCAGTCCAGAACTAGAGGGCATAGATTTAGGGTGAGACGAGAAAGATATAAAAGGGACCTACGGGGGCAACGTTTTTATGCAGAGGGTTGTGCATGTATGGAATAAGCTGCCAGAGGAAGTAGTGGTGGCTGGTACAATTGAAACATTCAAAAGTCATCTGGATGGATATGTGAATAGGAAGGATTTGGAGGGATATGGGCCAAGTGCTGGCAAATGGGACTAGATTAGGTTAGAATATCTGGTTGGCATGGACGAGTTGGACCGCAGGGTCAGTTCCATACTGTACATGTCAGTTCCATGCTATATGTATATCAGTAAGTGTGTGAGCCTGTCTGAGTCAGTGCTTGTATGTCTGTGTGTGTCAGTCTGTGAGTGTGTCTGTGTTTTTGTGTAATTATGGGCCAGTTAATCTCTGTATTTTGCAGCATACAGGAGTGCAAACAATGTGAGCTTTATGCTTCAAGTGCCGACATGTTAGATTGTCATGCCATAAAATATATTTGAATGCTGCATTATCATGTTATTGTGAAAAGTTGGAGCCACCAACAGTGTTCCATTTGTAATGTACTGCATCTATGTTTATTTTAATCACGGCAAGCAGTTTTGAAGATAAGCATTGAACAAAAGCAAAGTTATATTGTGCAAGGTATCTGTACAATCTGCAAGTCAGTAGTAATAAAAGCAACTCCAAGATATGCCAACCAACATCCTTCTTTCTTTTTGTACCTTGCGATATCAATCTCCTTGATGAACCTGCTCAGTCTCATTCCACCTCGCTAAACACCTGCAGTAAATCCACATACACCACGGAAAACAATCAACCATTTAAAAGGTAGATGGCACACCTATTCTTCATGAAACGGAAAAATCTCCAAGATATCTGCCCAGTTCTACATCTATACAACTTGCGAGGCTGTCCTGCTTGTCAGTGAGCTGCCAAGACAATCTTCTGGTAGAGAAAACATGACTGGCAGAAAATGAGCAGCTGGACCCTCAGGCTAGCTCTATTCCACATGATGGTTGGAGCATTTCAGCCAGACATTTCCTCGCATCTTCTATCTGCTCTTTTCAAGAAACACATTCAATATCTTAGCCAACATTTTACATCCCCTGAAGGTAGGGTTGGCAAGTCGTATGGGGACATAAAATTAAGCATATGGTGATGGCACTATGCCAATCACTTTCACTTAGACTGGAATTTTACATGCTGAGGGTGAGGTGCCATCAGGCAGCCTGCTTGTGAGTGGATTCATTGACTTGGAGGGCACTGGGAGAGAGGATTGTGAGATGCTTGACACCACAGTTTCCATGTAAAATTTCAGCCTTTGTTGGTACGTGTAATTCTTCATCCAATTTGTGACTCAGCCAGTTTCTAATTAGTAAAACTTTTTCTTTAAGTATGTGTAATCATGGATTATGGGTCATGATTATGATCATGGGTCTGACAGCATTTGCTCAATGGTCACAAAAAGACCTTCAAACAATAGGGCCTGACCTGAAATGCCCCAGTGGTGTTAAGCAAAAGGATGTAAGATCATAAGATCTTCCATTTAGATTGTTCTTATATAGTCATAGAGATACACAGCACAGAAACCAAACCTTTGGTCCAACTTGTCGTCCAGATATTCTACCTTTGTCTAGTCTCATTTGCCAGCATATGGTCCATATCCCTCTAAACCTTTCCTATTCGTGTACCCATTTAGATGCCTTTTACATGCTGTAATTGTACAAGCCTCTGCCAACTCCTCTGACAGTTCATTCCATGTACTCACCACCCTCTGTGTGAAAATGTTGCCCCTTAGGTCCCTTTTAAATCTTTCCCCTCTCGCCTTAAACCTAGTTTAGAACTCCCTAACTCTGGTAAAAAGACCTTGGCTATTCACCCTATCCATGCCCCTCATGGTTTTATAGTATTCTGTAAGGTCACCCTGCATCCTCCAATGCTCCAGGGAGAATTCTGACATGATGGCTTTTACACTGCTTGTGATCTTCCTACCTGTTGTACTTGATAGAGCATGCTTCCAACAGCAGAGGGCTGTCAAGCTATTTTTGATAGGTTTCCAGATGGTCGACCTGCTTGAAGATGTTGAGGATTCCTCCCCTCAGCAGCGTCTAGATCCTGTTATGATCACAATGAGTCTGAGTGACCAAAACATGATCTTACATTTAAAGAGAAATTTTTGTGATCTAAGAGCATCTTGAAGTGCTTTTACAGTTAATTAGGTATTTCTGAAGTTTCGTCACTTTTAGAATGTAGGAAAAGCAGCAGCCAATTTGTGCACAGCAAGCGTCCACATACAAAATGGAAAAATGATCAGACATACAGAACTAGGTATAAATAATGGTCAGATGACCAGGACATGAACTTAAACTCCCCGATTCTTTTTTAAAATAGAACATCCACCGGAGAAGACAGGCATGATCTTGGTTCAACATCTCATCTAAAATATAAGATGTTCAACACTTGGAGCACTGGAATATCAATCTATATTTCTGAGCTCAAGTTTTGGGAATAGAATTTGAAACCACAACCTCCTGATACAGAAGTTGAAGTGGTTGAACCACAGCTGGCAACACACAACTAGACCACTTCCAACCTTCAAATGATTTACCACAACTATTGGCAGTGTGCCTAGATCACTCTGTTTCACAGGCCTGGTGCCAAGAAAAAGACCAACTCCCCAAGGGCTGGCTTCTTCAGGTGTAGGAGTTTTACATCTCTTCAAAAATGGGAGATGTAAAACAGTTTACCACAGTTTTATTGACCAAATCAATACATAATCAGGACTCTATACTTGACAAACATCAGTCCTCGCCAAATTCCAGAATCCTCTGCTGTGTGTGATAAACTAAATCTTTTATTTAATGCCAAACCCTGAATACCACTGTGGGGCCCAGAATTTCATCATCCATCCAATTACACATGACATTTTCCTCAACATGACATCCAATTGTTTCTTAAATGTCCTCAAGGTTTCATCATCCACCATTTCAATCCATTTCAGGCACTGATCACATTCTCTATAAAAAGAAGATGCTCCTGATATCAGGCTAAATGAGCTAATTTGAACCCACCTATCCTTGTACAAATGCCATATTTTTATTTATAGTAACATTCATTTTTTAAAATTCATTCATGAGATGTGGGGATCGCTGGCTTGCTCAACAGTTACCTTCAATGGCAATTAGGGGTGAGCAGTAACAGTGAGCGGCTTTCTTGAACTATTACATGTAGTGTAGGTATTCTTGTAGTGTTTTTCAAGACAAAATGCCAGGATTATGACTTCCAGATATATTACAACCTTCTGTAAAGTCAACTTTCAGCATTCATTTTTCAAGATTAAGAAATCGACTGTCTCATACTGCAGATTCCTTACCCTAGGAATGGGGATTCTGGCTGTTACCTTCACTGCCTCTAGTAGTTGAATGGTTCTCTTTTGTTTCTGTGTTCAGGTGTGGGCTAGTTAAAACCTACACTGTTTGATATGACTTCCTCTGGCAACTCTGTTTTCTTTTTCAACTTTACCCTTAGCTATTTTAGTCCCATTTATGGATAACAGGGTATGTTTGTTTCTTCCTTCCTATGTGATGTGCTTGACACGTGGACTCCATTAAATTCCATTTGCCATTGATGAAGCTGAAAAATGTGTTGCTGGAAAAACGCAGCAGGTCAGGCAGCATCAAAGGAGCAGGAGAATTGACGTTTCAGGCATAAGTCCTTCTTCAGGAATCCAGGTATTAATTTTGTACGATTCACTTTGTAATTTGGCAACTGCTTCTAATGAGTTTGATGCAATAAGTAAATCTGATCACTTTTGCACTGAGTGCAGGTCACTATTGTCAATGTGAAACAAGTGGTCCTGACTCTGACCCCACTCTTCCTTCTCATCCTCCTCATGAAACTTCACACAAAGGTAAACTTTTCTGAAGCACCTTCAAGGACTGAGACCGTTTTTTCATCTCTGCTTTCCTTTGACCCTTGGTGATCTTCTCTCTGCCTTGATATCATTTTTAAGAATTGGGCATTAAATTTGTGTCTTCACCTTTTTCTGATACTCAGCAAGTCATGTTTGGACATATTTGTCTGCTAAACTGGATCACTCTTAGCGGAGTTTTAGGAGCAAGAAAGATCTGCAGATTATGAGCAATGAGGAGGTGATTCCGCAATTCCACACTCCCAACAGAAATCAAGACTGCAATGAATAAACCACAGAGAATTGTGTCACAACAATGTTGCCATATTTCCAGCAGAAAATCCTACATAAAGCATCGAACCATCCAAAAAAACTTGGACATTGAAAGGTTTTACCTTTCAAGTTTTATTTTGAAATAGTAGTCATAGAGAGAGTCATTGAGTCATACAGCACAGAACCAGACCCTTCAGTCCATGCTGATCAGTTATCCCAATCTGACCTAGTCCCATTTGCCAGCATTTGGCCCATATCTCTCTAGAACTTCTTATTTAGATACCCACCCAGATGCCTTTTGATTGTTGTATTTGTACCTGCCACCACCACCACCTCCTCTGGCGGTTCGTTCCATATATACACCACCCTTTCATGGTAAAGTTACCCCTCAGACCCTTTTAAAATCTTTCCCCTCTCATCTTTAACCTATGCCCTCTAGTTTTGGATTCCTCCACCTGTGGAAAAGGACCTTGGCTATTCACCCTATCTGTGCCTGCCTCTTATGATTCTATAATTCTCTATAATGTCACTCCTCAGCCTCCAATGATCCAGGGAAAGAAGCACTAGCCTATTCACCTTCTCCCCCATGCTCAAAGCTTCCAGTCCCGGCAATGTCCTTGTAAATCTTTTCTGCACCCTCTCAAGTTTAACAACATCCTTCCTATAGAAGGGCGACCAGAATTGAATGCAGTATTCTAAAAGCGACCTCACCAAGGTCCTGTACAGCTGCAACATGATGTACCAACCTCTATACTCAGTGTTCTGACAACAAAGGCAAGTATGCCAAACTCCTCCTTCACCTGCGACTTCACTTTCAAGGAACTATGCACTTGCACCTTAATCTCCAAAAATTTCAGCTTGGAAGAAGATAGCCAGTCTTGAATTTGAATGGTGGTCTTCTCTCGATGTGGTCTCATTGGTTTCATCCCTGGTCAGCTAGAAAACGGTGTGAGGTGTGCACACCTGTGTGTGAGAGAGAGCGTTTGTTTGTATGCCAGTTTGTGTGTCAATGTTTGTACCTGCAGCCTTTGGCACAGTTCACCACAATGCACTTCATTTCTCCATTGGACAGCTTGGTTGAACTGCCCTCACTTGCTTCCATTCTAATCTGCTGTCAAAGAAGATCACCTGCAATAGCTTCTCTTCCCCTTCTAACATCGTTACCCCTGGTGTCCACCAAGGATCTCTCCTTGGTCCCTTCCTATTTTGCCCTGTGCACCTGATCAGTAACGGTCCATGTGTGTGCGAATGACATCCAACTCTAAAGTGTCACACTTCTCTCAAATCTATCACTACCTGTAATTTGTCATATTCCAGTCCCAGTAGAGCATAAATGCCATCCAATTAAATATTGGGAATGCAAAACGTATCATCTTTAGTTCCCATGATGAACGTAATTCCTGAGTCACCTTCTTCCTCCTGCCCCTTTGCTGTTCAAAGAGGCTGTACCAGAACATTCACAATTTTAACATCCTAACTGATCACATGTCCTCTCCATCACTAAGACCACTGACACTGACTTGTGTAACATGGCTCAACTCTATTTCAACTTTAACTGAAGTGCTGCTGAAACTCTCATCATAGATAGACAGACAAGCAGGAGGTTGGAAGAACACAACAAGTCAGGCAGCATCAGGAAGTGAAGAAGTCAACATTTCGGGTGTAACCCTTCTTCAGGGCTGAATGTGGGTGTAAGGGGAGCTGCAGATTGGCAGTTGTTACCCTGAGATTCAAATGTTCCAACACATTGCTGGTCGGTCTCCCACGTAGCACCTTTTGGAAATTTGAGCTCATTCAGCTGTCTGCTGGCTTATGTCCCTTTCATATCAATTCTGTTATGGACTAGACTGAATCCCCTCAAAGTATTTAAGAACATAGCCTAGACTCTAACTTTTTCTTACGTTAAAGGTAAGTATAAGGCATTGTGTTCCAGGTGCAATTTGATTGGTCAAGCTACTTGACTTTAAGCAAAACACATTTTATTTTTACAGTACAGTTAAAATACAGACAAGATAAAAGGAAAAGAATTGGCTTAACTGTAACTCTATTGAAATGCTTAACAAAATAATATATATTAACTATGCCTAATTAGCTGTTCGAATACAGTAACATCCCATAAAAAGGCAAATTCAGTAAAATAGATTGTCTCACATGCAATCATAGCAGCAGGAAGAGAACCCCAACTTTTAGCTGTAATAGAAAGAGGACTAAGAGCTTCCATGCCCAGCTTCAAGACCCCAGCAACTACAGAAAGATAAAATTAAAAGTCCTGGTCCTGTGGGAGCTTGACCCCACCCATTCAGGGTGCTTCTATTGTTCCAACTTTTAAAAAATCCAATGCCTCACAAGCTGTTTATTGTCTTTGAGCATACTGCTTTCCACCTCTGTTCAACTATTCTTCATGAAACAAACAGGGGAAAATATGCCTCTTAAAGCTATAGTATTGTCACAATTCACATTCAGCTACCACCTTATGTTTGTTGACATGTATTAATTCATTGTCAAACAATGCCTTTTTTTTAACATTCTCACACTTATTTGTAAATCCCTCCATGAATTTGCCCTTCCTTATCTGTGTAAACTCCTTCAGCCTCACAATTTTCTGTAATGTCTGTCCTCCTCCAATCCTTGTTTCTCCAATTTTCACCATTCAGCCATTGGTGGTCATGCCTTCAGCTGCTTCAGCTCTCAGCTTCTTAGGAATTACTTCTCCTAAACATTGTACATCTCTTTCTTCCTTTAAGACATTTCCTAAAACCCATAATTTTGTGCAAGCTTTGGTCCCTTTTCCTACGCTAAATTACGTAGTACAGTATCAAATCTGTTTAATGATACTTCTGTGAAGCAGCTTTCAAATATTTTAACATGTTAAAAACACAATGTAGATTCAAGCTATTCATGTGTATGTGCCTGTTTAGGTCCATGCACACGTGCATGCTGTGTGTGGGGGAGGTGAGTTTGTTGTATGGTGTGTGTGGTGAGTATGCCTTGGGTGAGTGTCTGTGGTAAGCATGCACGCATATCATAGAATTCCAGTTTCTCATTATCCCTTTGTTGCTGCACACCCAAATGGGACAGGATCCAACTCTTTGGAGTACAATGCCTGACATTGTCAGTTTGAGAATAAAGAATTTTGTTTTGCACGTTTCACTGTGGACGCCCACAACCCACTCGAGAATAAAGAGGCAGGGACAGTATCAATGCGCATACCACTAGCACAATAAGGATGTGTTGTTTATTTATTTTACATTTAAAGACATTGCCTGCTTTTCTTGCTGGTAAGCAGCATTCTTAGTCCCAGAGGTCCAGTCCTGCGCCTAGCTGGATGCTTCTGCACAGTGAGTCAAAAGGGAACAAATAGGGGAAGAACCCCATTAAAAAATTAAACAAAATGCAGAAATCAAGTATTTCCAATACTAGAATATTCATATCCTCCCAGATCTTATCCTATTTTTCAGGGATCTTAGGCTGAAGCCCCTCGATCAGTACAAAAACAGTACAAAAACATCAACCTTTATAAAAACTGCCACTACTTTTGTTTTATTTGGTTATCATAAGCTCTAAACAATCTTTGGGGAGGTTTAGTTAGCTGAGTTGTTTGGGTGGCTGCTTTGCAATACAGAGTAATACCAACAGTGTGCTTTCAATTTCCACACAATGCTGAGGTTACCACGAAGGACCCTCCTTCTCAATTCACCTAAAGCACGATAACCCTCAGGTTAAACTAGAATCAGTTGTCTCTCTCTAATGAGAGGATTGCCTATAGTCTGGTAAGACTATGGCATCTTTACCCAGACATCTCTTTTGTCTGTCACAAAGGCAGACCTTTCCTTCTTGTTCTTATGGGCTGATATACAGGCTTTGCTGTGGTTGTGCACCCCATATGCTGGCCTCATCAGCAACCCTGACTTTAGTCTTTGTACTTTTGGCCTCACCTTCAGCTATTCTGCTATTCTATCCTTACACCTCTCCAGCTCAAATTCCTCCTTTCAGGTTCTCATAAAAGTCTCCTTGTTTGACCAAACTGTTGGTCATCTGGGCCAAGTACCTTCTTATGTGTCTCACTGTCATATTTTCTTTTCTAGTATTCATTTATAACACTTTGGGTGGTTATTAGTTCAAATGTATAAAGATTGTTGTTGAAAACACTTGATGTCCAATCACAGGATATTGGCAAATCTATTTCACATAAGTGTATCTGTTTAAGAACTATGATTCAGTCACTAAGGAAGTAAAATACAGGTTGTTCTGCTGTAATGCACAAATTCACTATAACATTTTTGATGATTTGGGGATACTATTTCTAAAGTGAGACGTTTTAAAGCGTGCATTGGTTATAACGCGATTCCGGCCTCGTTAGTTTAAAAGGTGTTGCTATTATATGATTTTCTGATAGCATGGGATTGCGCGAGAACACTTGTTTCACATTGACAAGCAACTCTCAAATTCAGTTTTTCATCTTATAGTTTTATCAAATCTCCTATTTCCTCTACTGGCGGGCTCTGATTTTGTAAGGATCACACCACATTGTATTAAAGTTAGACTATAAGCAGGGTTTATTTCACACATTTATAGACAGGGGGCAACTTTGCAACACGGGCTCTCTTACAAAAATGCACAGACGTAGAACAAAGAGGATAAAGATGTTATTCAGTTAGGAATATCTAAAGTATGAAAAAAACTAAGGTGTACCAGTTTAACAATTTCCTTGCTTTTAAGATGGTGCCCAACAAGTCCAAAACTGGAATTACCAATCTAGAATTTCCTTTCAGAGATGATTGGTAGCTACTCAACATTTCAGGAGCCATAGCTAGTTTTTTTTTGTAATAAATCTCTTCAAATTACTTCTGAGGAACTTTGTAGAAATGTAACCTCTGCTTCATGTTTTGACAAAATAATGTTTTACTCCAAGAGAGCACAAATATTGTCTCTGGCTACTTTTACAGACCGTAGACCTCTCCATTGTAACACAGAGTTAGGAGTGATATTGCTGGTCGATTTTGTAGGGGGCAGCAGAGACTTTGAAAGTGACTGCCAATTCAAAAACATTTGGTTGAAAAACACAGTAGAATTTATTTCTGTGGAGTCATGTGGCCAAGCCTCTGGAGATGGACTAGCTGCTACATCGGGAAAGAGATTTTTTTTCTGGATGTGGGCAGCCAGCTCAGAGTCAGCCCCCTCCTCTGATACAAAAGAGGGAGAGTCCTTGACACTGCTCCAGCTTCCTCTGAGCCAGCTCTCAGAGTGAATAGGATCGCTGACACTCCTGATTTTTTTCTTTGTTTTTTTCTTTTTATTTTTCTCTCTTTTTCTTTTTTCCCATATTGTGTGTGCAGGTGTGAGACACAGTGAAAGACACAAGGTGTACAAATCTTTATTCTATTTCCACCACCAGGAAGAAAAGATACACCCAAGTGGCCAGTGACGAGCAGTGCACTTCACATCGGAGGGCAATGCTGTGTGATCAAACAGTGAAGGGGAGGGCAGGGATGAAATCAAAATAGAATTGGAGGGGGAAATGATGCACTCCACTTCCTGCAGCGCCCACTTCTCCCTGAACAGCTCGAGGAGCATGTGGATACTGTGTGCTCCTTCTCCAGAGACATCCAGGCTCTAACATAACCGTGGAAGAGGGGCAGGCTTTCGGCCCTAACGATCCCCTCCACGGCCCGCTGCCTGGACCTGTTTATGGTCAGTTTGGCCAGGCCCAGGAGCAGACCTGGGACAGAGATGTCCATTGTGGCCCATTCCAGAGATTAAGTGGAAATTAATTCACACATCATCTTATTTGCAATTCTACTGTGTAAAGGCTTTTCTTGGAGATAATCAGCTCTGTAACAAGTTACAGCACAATAGTTAGCATTCTAAAACCATCAGGAGGCCATGGTTGTTGACTGTCTGAATGTGGTTAACCTTTGAAAAGTTTCTGGAAGGTTATTACAAAGTCCACTTACGCGATTGTTGTGACCATCTTTATTGGGCTTTTTCATGTGCATTTAAAACAGTCAATAAATGTATAGGAATTAATTAAAATTGGTTTCTACTTCATTTGTGAAATAATAAATTCACAAGAAGGTTGAAAGTTAACAATCTTTGTGAGGTATATGTGCGGTCACATGCCCAGTGATAGAACATAGAAAATACAGCGCAGTACCGGCCCTTTGGCCCTCGATGTTGCGCCGATCCAAGCCCACCTAACCTACACTAGCCCACTATCCTCCATATGCCTATCCAATGCCCGTTTAAATGCCCATAAAGAGGGAGAGTCCATCACTGTCACTGGCAGATGAATATCTACTGATGAGAAATTCAATCAAGCATGTTTGTATTCCCTATTAGTACGTGTTGCTTGTGACTAGTGTAGTGAACTGAATTGGCCACCATAATAAATGGACTGGGAAAGGTCTGGTGAGGTTGTGTGGGAGGTACAGTAAGCATACAATGTGCAGGTGAGGTTGTGGAACAAAAGATGTGTGAGGGTGGTTGTAGAGCTGGGTGCAAACTTGTTCAGTCACTAAATGTTCTTGATATGCAGGATTCCAAAAATTCTAATCCCATTCTGATAAGGAGCCTCACAACAGTAGATCAAGATGGCATTTCATCCCTCCTATGACTCTAGCTGAGATTTCTCCTCAATCCTCGATCTGAAAGCAGTGCTCAGTGGTTCGCACTGCTGCCTCATGGCACAAGAGGCCTGGGTTCAATTCCACCCTGGGCAAATGTCTGTGTGGAGTTTGCAAATTCTCCCTGTATCTGTGCAGATTTCCTCCCACAGTCCTAAGATGTGCAGGTTAAGTAGTTTGTGCACGCTAAATTATCCATTGTCTCCAGGATTGGTGGATTATCCATGGGAAATGCAGGGTTACAGGAATAGGGTAGAAGAGTGGGCCTGAGTGGAATACTCTTTGCAGGGTCGGTGTAGACTTGATGGGCTGAATGGCCTGCTTCCACACTGTAGAGATTCTATGAATCACAGACACTGTCCAATCACTCATATTATCCCTTAGGGTGTTGGGAACCCCAATTGCTTCATCACTACTACACCCTGTAAAAGAGCTTTCTTTCAATTGAAGGAAACCAACTGAACAATACACTCAATGATTGCCAATAATCTATGATGCTGTGTTCAGGGAGCACAGGTTCGAATCAGGGCATTCCTCTGCTCTCAGAATTCGACTCTGTTTTTCCCATGTAACTTGTCAGGGATTGTTTGAAAGTTAACTCACTGAAATTCAATTGAGTAACATTCCAGGATGCCTAATGACCTTTTCACCTTCATATTTCACTCCTGGCCAAGTGTTTTCCACAAATGATCCTCCTGTCTTCCTGGCAGCGCAAGGACCATTGTGTTCCATAGATTATTCAACCATGAAAAACATGTTCTGCTTTATTTCCTTGGTTTAACACTGAATTTTGCTCTTGTTTATCTTTCAACATGCACTAGATTAATGATGAGCACTTAACCAATGGCCGATAAACAATAGGGATGTTAGCCAAGATGCAAACAGGGTAACGTTGTCAAGATTAGGAATGACTAAATTATAACTTTGATAAAATGAGACCCGTTGCTATTGAGAATTGTAAGTTTTGTTACTTAAAATAATAAGAACCCAGAAAATGAGTCAGAACTGATGTCTCTCACAGTTAAACTAGGAAGATGATGGTGAGTAAAAGTTCATAGAATGTGAACCATGCAATTTATTACCACTTTTCAACCAGGGTATCTCCTGAGAGAGGTAAAATAAACAGTTATAAGGCCAATTAAGTGAAAATAAGTTGAAATGTTTTCCTTTAATTCTCCCTGATGGTTATCAAAAAGAGTCCATGAACCACATAGACCACATACAGGGGACACTGGCATTTCTATAACTTTTCATGAAAACTCAAAATGTCTACCAATACTAGTAGGCTCTGTTTGGTTAACATGAGATGTTTTTGCCCATTTCTCACTTAGTCATGCTACCTTTTGTTTTTCTTTATTCTGTCCCTCTTAGAGTGAATTGATTTTGGTTCCAGCATAAGTATTTATCCAATGATTTTGTTTGAGTCCATGGTCTGTTTGGATCTATGATCTGTTTCAAAAATTTTACCCTTGACATGATCAGGGAGAAAGGCTGGTTTATTGAGTTGGTGCAGACATGATGGACTGAATGATCTCATTTTGTGCTGTGACTTTTCTACGGTTCTTGGCTTTCTTTCAAAGAAAGAGCAAGGAATTCATCTTGTTATCCTGATCGATGTTGGTAAAAACACAAATTACATTTTTATTTTTACGCCAGATTGTGTGGGATCCTGCTGTGCTCAAATTAGCCTTTCCTTCCTGACTGTGATGGATCAAAACCATTGACTTAAAAGTACTGAGCGGAAATCTGAGTTGCAAGCTGGTGAGGAAATCAGCAATGTAAAAAGCCAGTGAGTGAAAAGGGGAAATGCTTAGATTCTGTCTTATTGGGGATCGTCATTGCCAGGCTTTTAACATGAACATTATTTGCAGCTGATTATCCCACCTCTGAGTGCCCCCTAAGTTTTGTTCCATATGGGCATAGGCTGCTTCATTATTTGCGAAGTTGCAATTGGAATTGAACACAATCAACAGTGCTCATCGCTGCTTCTAACTTACAAATAAGGGAAGTCTCCCCTCAAGTTTTGCTTTAATGCTTAATATTCATGCATGCATGTATAAATGGTAAATATAATCTTAGATATATATTTATATACATATAAATAAAATTACATTTACCATTACCCCATCTCCCCCTCAAAAATCTGAATTAACAAATTTTGGTGTTCTATTGGTTTCCCGACTCTGTCACAATATGTTTTCTTCAGACTTAGAGGATTTATGGGCCTGTAGCCTGAAGACTGTTGATTTTGACTCTGTGAGGTCTGTAAAGACTCCTTACTGAAGAACCTTCTATCTTGAATTCCCCTGGTGGGAGGATGTTTTTCCTGATGAAACAAACAAGCTCTCTGTTATATCATCCATAGGACCGTGAAACTTGTACATTTCCTTCATAGAGGAAAGTTGCCTTTTGAATTAGGCACTTCCTTTCTTGTCTGGATTTCTGAACCTGGAAGCTTTCTCTTTTGAGCATGAAGAGAGTTGACTGATGGAAGGATTAAGCCTGAAACATTGTTCAGTTGCTGCCTGACCTGCTATGCTTTTTTCAGTACCACACTTTATCGATTCTGACTTCTCCAGCATCTGCAGTCCTCAGTCTTCCCTAGCTTTCTCTTTTTGACAGTAGCCTAGATTCTGAACCAGACCGTTTTTTTTTTACCGTATCCTGAATCTGTGGACATTGGTCATCACATTTTAGTGATCTTCCATAGAGTTGAATACAGCTCTTCTGCCATCTGTGAGAATAAATCTTTATTCTCCATCTATATTGAAGAATGTAGACTCTGTACATCAACGTATTGATTAAGTTAAATTTTTTTACTGCCGAACCCAATATGTACAATTCCCCAGTCATATTGCTGGAGAATTGATTCTTACTTAGCATGACTTCTTTCATTCATACTGATGACTTGTTCTTGGAAATTAATTTAAAAAAAGGTTAGGGGAATACAATTCTATTCCTCTGTCCAAATCACTGGATGGGTTGATTTCAAAATCTTTTTAGTTCTCTGATATTGGCATGTTGTCATCTTCTCAGTGATGATCAGTCTTTAGTTCACTGGTAGATTGATTGGACCTGGAATATTTCTTTTCCCTTTGATTTTTAGAATTATTTCTTCAGTGTCTCTTTTTTTAGTTTTCCTGCTTTACTGACAAGAGAATTTGAGAGAGCAACTTTACAGAGTAAGGAGACAGTCAATATCAATATCCTTTATTGTCATGTGTACTCAAGTAGAAATATAATTTCAAGTTTTACAATATCACCTCTAATGGCAACATCTTATGTACAAGTACCTAGGTACAAATCTTAGACACAAAATAATGAATAAAAAAAAGTGATTCATACAATAAGTTAGAAATAAGACATTGTTAAAAGAACAGATATTACAGCTGAATAAATTACACATCAATATTCCATTCCAGTAGCTCAGCATAGGAGCTTCCACATGTGGTCTGACAGCCCATGCCAGACTCCAGTCTAACAACTGTTCCTGCTCCGCTCAAAGCCTCAGTCTGCTCTGCTCTCGTAGCTGCTCGAAGGTAACTTTTCTCCAGGACTGCTTCCCCTTGCCGATCCCATATAGTTGCAGGTTCACATTTTATTAAGAAATGAAAGGATTTGCTAAAGTCAATATCACTAATTTCAATCTAATCTGTCTTCTTTTTGGACTCTTAAAAAAGAACAGTCTCTGAGAAGCTCTGTTCACGATCTAGTATTTCTTTGACCTGTGGTTGTATCATTAGATGTTACTTGTATAGATCAAGCAACAACCAATAGAGCCTCTCAGACACTGTTTTCTTTCAGAGTCCAAAAAGAAGACAGAATAGATTGAAATTAGTGATATTGACCTTAGCAAATTCTTTAATTTATTAATAAAATGTGACCCTGCACTATATGGGATTGGCATAAAATATTTCCCACTTTTATAATTGTTGAATAAATTTAAAACAGCAAGGGCCAGCAACGTTTGCATGACTGGTTGTTTCTTGGCCAATTATTTTGCCAGTTGAAGAAGATTGAGATCCACGACAATCACTCATGCTAAAGAGTGAGAATCCTTGATTGTAAAGTATATATGTTCTCCACTATCTGGTATCTCTTTTAACAGAACTGTCATCTTGAAAATTCCATTTAGACAATGTAATTGCACCATTCTAAGGTGTAAATAGTGTTTCTTCAGTCATAGCATACTATACAATAACATAGTGACACCTGCCTCATGTCATTTTTAAAATTTGATGTCAGTTTACAAAATTATCTTCTGCCTCAATGAATAGGCTGGAACATCTATTTTCCGGAAGAAATACCTTTTGACATTTCTTCCACTGTCACTATTTTATTACCTCACTAACTTCTTTGGGGAGTAGCTGTTTGACCAGTAGCTGCTCTGTAACTGTAACTTCTACATGACTTCTGGAATTTGTTTTACAGGCAAAACATAATGTTTTAATAGCTGGGTACTGCTTGGATCTGTAATGTTCTTTGCCCACAGCATTGACACTGCTCTTTGGGGATGTCTACTATCTGGTCTATTCTCTGTACTGGCTTCTCTCGAAACTAGCTTGTTTCGTCTGACTTTTTGTACCTTAAGAATTGAATGGATTCTGCTGATATCCTATGGTAAGATTGATCCTCTCCTCTTAAGATTGGTTTGTGCTGCCTAGGACTGTTACTTTACTCACCATCTGAATGTCTTGCTCCAAAGATAAATTTGCTTTGGACAGTAATAATTCTGACAAAGACTCATAAGTAATTCCAACATCAATTCTGACTCTGTAAATTCTGACTTAAAAGCTTCATTGCTACATATGCAAAATGTAATGACTTGTTCAATGTCAAAAACACATAATACTGGAGAAACTCATCAGGTCTAGCAGCATCCATGGAGAGAGAAACAGACTCAAGGCTTCAAGTCCTGCATGACTTTTATTCAGAACTGACATACTGGACTCAAACATTAATTCTGTTTCTCTGTCCATAGCTGCTGCCAGGCCTGTTGAATTTCTTTAGCAATGACTGTATTTGTTTCAGAGTTCCAGCATCCATAGTATTTTGCTTTGATTTGACTTGTGTCAAGATTGTGGTGCTGGAAAAGCACAACAGGTCAGGCAGCATCAGAGGAACACCATCAGAAAGGGCTTATGGGCGAAAAGTCAATTCTACTGCTCCTTTGATACTGCCTGACCTGCTATGCTTTTCCAGCACCACACTCTCGACTCTGATCTCCAGCATCTGCAATCCTCACTTTCTCCTATTTGATTTGACTTGTTAAGCTTCAGATTTAATATCCAATTTACAGGCAAATCTTTAGCTTAAGAACTGTCTTAAGGTAAGAGTTGCTATACTGCAGGCTTTTTGAACGTTCGACTTCCCAGCTGCTGACTGTCAGCACAAGTGGCATTCTTAAAGCTGTGTCTGAAGATTTCTTAAAAGTTCACTGGCATCTGCATAACTGGTCATCTTGGAGACATACAGCATGGAAACAGATCCTTTGGTCCAACTAGTCCAGGGTCAACCATGCCCCCAAACTAAACTCATCTCACTTGACTGTGTTTGGTCCATATCCCTCCAAACCTTTTCCTATGTTGCAAATGTACTTGCATCCACCACTTCATCTGTCAGTTCATTTTACACATGAACTACTCTCTGCGTAACCATGTTGTATGATGAACAACCAAATCAAAACTGCACTACTGCTTATTATGTTGGATGATGGATTGTGACCACAGTTAATGTGCTGAGAGATTAATCATGTAGACTTGCTGCTACTTAAAGGATCTGCCAGGTCTCGTGTGGTTCAGGAAATCCACTTTGTATAAAGCCTTCCAAAAAGAGTCTAGTCTAAAATAACATGCATAGAGTAGTTTGATAGATTACATGATAGCAGTCAGGTATAAATTACTTTGGATAAGTGACACTGTTGCTCAGACTATGAGGGAGCCCAGGACGGCAAGTTTATCTTCTTCAAGATTCAGAGCTGTTTCCCAAACTCCTGTGTGATTTGTGTGTGTGTGTGTGTGTGTGGGCGGGGGGCCTCATTGACTGACTCTGAGTGTGATTTGTGTGTGTGTGTGTGTGTGGGGGGGGCCTCATTGACTGACTCTGAGTGTGATTTGTGTGTGTGTGTGTGTGTGGGGGGGGCCTCATTGACTGACTCTGAGTGTGATTGAGGGGGCTGTGATTGAGGTTGATGACTCTGTGTGCGATTGAGGTCGAAGACTCTGTGCGAGATTGAGGGGGGCTGTTGTTAGGTGCGATAGCTCGGGGTGTGATTGCAGGGCCTGTTGCTATGGCTGACTGTGTGCTGGAGCTGGAGCCGGGGCCGCTGGCGGTTCTCTGGGCGATCCCGGGCCGATCCTATTGACTTGCCTCATCCCCTCGTCAGCGTGGGGTAACCCTTCCCGCCTGAGATTGAAGTGGCCTGAGGGGGAGGGGGGGTCAGGACGGAGTCAGAGCCCGGAGGACGCTCCGAGGTTCGAGTCGGCTGTGGTGCCGGGATGGAAGCACTGGACGGGACCCAGCGGCTGGATCTGCTCCCGGGCTCCGGGATCGAGGAGACCGCTCTCGACCCCGTGGAACGGATTTTGCTGGAGTCGGTGTGTCAGCAACAGGGATGGATCCGAGTGTATGGTAAGGTGCCGGGCTGTGAGAGACTGGGGGGAACAGAGGGGGGGGGGGGGGGGGCATACAGGGTTTGGGCGGAGGTGACTGAATTGGAAGGGGTAAGGTTGGATTGAGGGGTCTTGCTGAAGGCGATCAGGATTTGATTTGAGGGGTCTCCATGGAGGGGATCGGGTATATTGAGGAGTCTGTGGGGAGGGCGGTGAGGGGTTGGATTGAGGGGTCTGCATGGAGGGGGCCAGGGTTAGATGAAGCAGTCTGTGCGAAAGAGCATCAGGGTTGGACAGAGGGTTTGCGTGGACCGAGGACTGCTTCTGGGTAAGGCGCTGAGAGACCGCTAAACCAGCGCAGGACTGCGGCTTGTCGCTGTGGCAGAAATGGTGGGATCTGCATGGTGGAAACTAACTTTGGAGGAGAAGTTAGGGAGAAAGTGCGAAGCATGGAAGGGAAATGAATCATGCAGTTGACTGAACTCTCCAAATTGTGCTTTAACCCGTGCGACGAACATTTTATCTTGGGGAGAGTTGTAACCTTTCTTACGGAAGCAGTGCTATTGGCTAAATTTGCGCTCCAGAAGCTTACTCGGAGAAATAACGTTCGTGTGGTTAGTTGAAAATGTTTGCAACTTTTAACTGTCACTGCTGTGTAACTGATGCTGTTTTAGTGGTTCAGCTGACAGCCACCTACTTGTTTGATGTTTGAAAATATTTGACTTTTGTTGGCGTAATGGATCAGACATGATTTCTCACTCTGTGCGGGCACTGCCAACGAATTGAAGTTGAACTCATGAAATTTTGCTGTGGGATGTGAGAAAGATGGTCAGTTGTGACGTGACGTGAAATTGGATGAATGAACGCAGGAACGGTTGGCTTTTCAGCGCTGCCCTGTTACTCTTCACCCCCTCCCCCACATTGTGGTGGCATTGAGCGCAGTCCCTGATTTTTAAATGAAACTCCGAAATGTTTCCATTTTGTATATTTAGCAATCAATTTCGTTGACCGTTTTTCATCATTATAACAATGTTATAAGATGAGTGTCAGGTTGTAACAAGAGAAAAAAAGAGCTTGATTTTCATACACTTGCATTCGTCGTATGTGACAATGTCCACCGTGCTAATTTAATGGTTGTCGCTTATTAATAAACCCCATTAAGTTAGATAAATTAAGTTCAGATTGCGTGTCCTAAACTCGAAATAATTTTAATAAATTGTTACTGAGTTTTGAGAAGATTTGTAGCTCAGATTAATGGTGAGCCTGTGAGCTAACTCGCTGAGCTTGAGGGTTTGTCTTCGGACGTTTCGTCACCACACTAGGTAACATCATCTGTCAGCACCATCGCTTTCACCAGAGACTCTATGTCCCGCCTCTCTATTTATAGGTCTTGGTTTCTTAAGGTGGGTGATGTCATTTCCGTTTTTTTCCTCCAAGGCGAGGTAAATAGGATCGAAGTTCATGTGTTTATTGATGGAGTTCTGGTTAGAATGCCTTGCCTCTAAGAATTCGCCTGTGTGTCTTTGTTTTGCCTGTGTTCTCCCAGTCAAAGTTGTGTCCTTTGTCTGTATGTTTGGAAACTAGTGAGAGTGTGTCATGTCTTTTGGTGGCCAGTTAGTGTTCATTTATTCTGGTGGCAAGTTTCCTGCTAGTTTGTTCGATGTAGTTTTTTTTTACAGTTCTCACATGGTATCTTGTAAATGAAGTTCATTTTGCTGGTGGTCTCTAATGGATCATTTAGGTTCATTAGTCGCTGTTGAAGTGTGTTGGTAAGTTTGTGGGCTACCATGATGCCAAGGGGTTTGAATAGTCTGGAAGTCATTTCTGATGTGTGTTTGATGTAAGGTAATGTGACGATAGTTTTTGGTTGTGTTGTGTCTGTTTGGATTTTTTTCTGAGGAATTGATGGATCGTGTTTGTTGGGTACCAGTTTTTCTTGAAAACGTATAGATATTTTTCTCCTGCTCTTTGCAGTTCTTGGTGCTGCAGTGTGATGAAGCTCATTGAAATAAAATCTTAATGCAGCTTCATTTGTGGGTGTTCGGGTGATTGCTTTTGAAGTATTTGGTTTGTATGTTTTGTTTTTCCGTAGAAGCTCTCCGTTAACTATGTGTACTGTCATGGCGAGGAATGGGAGTCTGTTGTCGTCCTCCTCCTCTTATGTGAATTTTATGCCTGTCAGGATATTGTTGACGATGTTCTATGTTTCCTCTAGTTTGTTCCATTTTTTGATGATAAAGGTGACATCCACAGAGCAGACCCAAAGTTTTGGTTGGATACATGGGAGGGCAGCTTGTTCAAGTTGTTCACCAATGAGCCCTGATATAGGTGATCCCATAGTTGTTCCGTTGATTTGTTTGCAGGTTTTGTTTATTGAATGTGAAGTGGATGGTGAGGTACAGGTTCACTAGCTTGAGGATGTTGTCTTTGCCGATGAAGTTGATGCTGTCTGGTGTTTGTGATCCTGGTTTTCCTAGTTGAGATGCCAGTGGTTCTTTGGCCAGGTTCATGTTAATTGATGTGAAAAGGGATGTAATGTCAAAGGAGACCATTATTTCGTCCTCGTCTATCCTGGTATCTTTGATGGTGTTCAGGAATTCTTGGAGGAGTGAATGGAGTGGAGTGAAATTTTTTTCTGTAATAAATTATTTTTAAAAGCGTACAATATGTAAAATATACTGTTACAAGTAATATCAGTTGGAAATCAGTTCAAAAGGTTAGTTCTTTCGGGGCAGATTGATGCTTTGATTGTTCTCATTTAAACTGTTTGATTTGTTCAATGATTCTAGTCCAAGTTGTCATCATTTATTATTTAGCTAAAATGCATAAGTGAAAAATATAAAGATGTGAAGCATCAGTTGTCAATGAAGAATAGTTTGCAAGCCTCATAAAGTGCCAGTCATATTACAGAGTCTCTGTTTGTTTCTGCATAAATATGCAAGTGAGGAAGTTTGAATTTGCAAGGGAAGAGAGCAGACTGCCGAGAATTAATGTGATTTGCAATTGCATTTATCTTAGGGCGGACCCAAGTTTTTTTGGATGCTATGGGGATGGGAGAGAAAATGATAAATTGAAAGCAAATGCCTGACTGGCTAAAAATCTTTCTACTGTGTGGATGGAGTTCAAACATATCATAACTTAAGAAATGGTGGGATATTGTTATGATCCTAGCTGGTGGTAATACTGGACAAATCAGATTGTCAAATGAAAATTCATATATTTGTTTTTTTGCAGCTGATTAAGTTGGTCAAGTCACTGAAATGTTCATACAAGACTATGGATGTTCTTGAATGGCAGAATATTAAGTTTACCACACAAAATAAGGAAAAGAAAACAAAGCCGCATATAGATTGAAAGCAGAAAGGAAGATCAGAACACAAACATCAAAACTAAGTTTCAACCTTTTGCCAGTGCTATTTGTTAGAAACTCACTCCTATATCACCTTTTTTAAACTCGTTTCTTGACTCTTGGTGTATCAAGACTTTTTTTTAAACAATTCCTTTTTGAGTTCACTGGCATGAACCCCTCTTAATTCTGATGGCCTAAACTTAATCAGTTCTAACAACTTGAAGATCTCTGTCCAAATTCTCATGATTTGGAACCTCCTCACTCAAACACTTGACTGGTTCCCCTCAACTAACTGAAAAACCTCATTCTCCTATTAGGAGAAAACTAAAACTTCCTTCGGCACTTAACTCCTGATTCTTTATATATTGTATCCATAATGCTACAGGAATATTTCCAGACACTCAATTGAAGTTATGTACTTACTTGAAACTAATGCACTTAGGTCTCTGTTCAAAATTGACTTTTTGACCAGAGAAAAAAAATCTTCATAGAACTGATTCACATCTATATCTTTCCCCTCTCACCCTAAATATATGCACTCTAGTTCTGGAATCCCCACCCCAGGGAAAAGACTTCCTCTATTTATCCTTTCCATGCCTCTCATGATTTAAGAAACCTCTGTAAGGTCACCCCTCAGCCTCCAATGCATCAGGGAAAACAGCCCTAGCCTATTCAACCTCTCACTATAGCTCAATTCCTCCAACCCTGGAACCATCCTTTTAAATCTTTTCTGAACCCTTTCACGTTTCACAACATCCTTCTGATAGGAAGAACAGAATTGCATGCAGTATTCCAACAGTGGCCTAACCAATGTCCTGTATAGTTGCAACATGACCTCCCAACTGCTGTACTCGGTACTCTGACCAATAAAGGAAAGCATACCAAATGCAGCCGTCACTATCCCATCTATCTGCGACTCCACTTTAAAGGAGCTATGAACTTTCAAGGTTAGTTAAGAACAGGTGTTATCAATTCTAGAAGGAGTGAAAGTAGATAAGTCCCCTGGGCTGGATGGAGTATATCTGAGGATTCTCTGGGAAGCTCGGGAGGAGATAGCAGAGCCTTTGGCTTTGATATTTGAGTTGTCATTGTCTACAGGTTTGGTACCAGAGGACTGGAGGATTGCAAATGTTGTGCCCTTGATCAAGAAGGGCGGTAGAGATGACCCAAGTAATTATAGACCAGTGAGCCTTACTTCTGTTGTAGGAAAGGTTTTGGAAAGGATTATAAGAGATAAGATTTATAATCATCTAGCAAACAGCAATTTGATTCAGATAGTCAACATGGTTTCGTATGTAGATGAGAGTAGGATAGTTGATGTGGTATACATGGACTTCAGTAAAGACTTTGATAAGGTTCCACATGGTCGGCTGTTGGAGAAAATGCAGAGGCAATGGAATTGAAAGTGATTTAGCAGTTTGGATTAAAAACTGGCTTTCTGAAAGAAGGCAGCATGTGGTGGTTGATGGAAAATATTCAGCCTGGAGTCCAGTTACTAGTGGTGTGCCACAAGGATGTGTTTTGGGACCACTGCTGTTTGTCATTTTTATGTGACTTAGACGCAGGCATAGGTGGATGGATTAGTAAATTTGCAGACGACACTAAAGTTGGTGGAGTAGTGGACAGTGTGGAAGAATGTTACAGGATGTGGGGGGACTTGGATAAACTGTAGAATTGGGCTGAGAGGTGGCAAATGGAGCTCAATGCAGCTAAATGTGAGGTGATGCACTTTGGGAAGAATAACAGGAAGGCAGAGTACTGGGTCAATGGAAAGACTCTTGGTAGTGTGGATGTGCAGAGGGATCTTGGTGTCCATGTATATAGATCTCTGAAAGTTGCCACCCACGTGGATAGTGCTGTTAAGAAGGTATAAGGTGTGTTAGGTTCACAGGGGGATTGAGTTCCGGAGCCGCAATATCATGCTGCAACTATACAAAACCCTGGTGCGGCCACACTTGGAATATTGTGTACAGTTCTGGTCCCCATATTTCGGGAAGGATGTGGAAGCATTCGACAAGGTGCAGAGGAGATTTACCAGGATGTTACCTGGTTTGGAGGGAAGGTCTTATGAGGAAAAGCTGAGAGACTTGGGTCTGTTCTCATTGGCAAGAAGGAGGGCAAGAGGGATTTGATAGAGACATACAAGATGATCAGAGGATTATATAGGTAGACAGTGAAAGTCTTTTACCTGGGATGATGACGTCAGCGTGTACAGGGGGCATAACTGCAGATTGAGGGGTGATAGATTTAAGACAGATGTCAGACGCAGGTTCTTTACGCAGAGAGTGGTAAGGGCGTGGAATGCACTACCTGCTAATATAGTTAACTCAGCCACATTAGGGAGATTTAAACTATCCTTAGATAAGCACAAGGATGATTTTGGGATAGTGTAGGGGAACGAGCTGAGAATAGTTCACAGGTCGGCGCAACATCGAGAGTCGAAGGGCCTGTTCTGTGCTGTATTGTTCTATGTTCTGTGAACCTGCACTCCAAGGTCTCTTTGTTCAGCAATACTCCCTAGAACCTTACCATTAAATGTATAAGTCCTGCTAAGATTTGCTTTCCCAAAATGCAGCACCTCACATTTATCTAAATTAAATTCCATCTGCTAATTCTCAGCCCATTGGCCCATCTGATCAAGATCCTGTTGTTTGCTGAGGTAACCATCTTCACTGTCCATTACATCTCCAATTTTGGTGTCATCTGCAAACTGACAGACCTCTTATGCTCACATCCAAATTATTTTATAGACTCTCTTAGGATTCTCTGTAACCTTATTTGCCAAAACCTTCTTATGTCCCCTTATGGCCATCCTGATTTCACTCTTAAATGTACTCCTACTCCGCCTATGCTCCCCCAGGGATTCACCATGAACAATTCTAATCACCCTGCTGTGGCAAAGATATTATTAAACTGAAGAGGTACCTAGGGACAACGTTTTCACGCAAAGGGTGGTACGTGTATGAGCTGCCAGAGGAAATGGTGGAGACTCGTACATTTGCAACATGTAAAAGGCGTCTGGATGGTTATATGAATAGGAAGGGTTTGGAGGGATATGAGCCGTGTGCTGGCAGGTGGGACTAGATTGGGTTGGGATATCTGGTCTGCATGGGCGAGTTGGACCGAAGGGTCTGTTTCCATGCTGTACATCTCTATGACTCGATGATTCTAAGTACCTGAACGGCAAAAGAATAACTCAGGAGAAAATAGGACTCCTTAAAGATCAGCAAGGGTGTCTGCATATGGAACAACAAGAGGTGGGGGAGAGACGAAACACAATGAAATAAATGATCAAAATATAGTTGGGGATAAAGTAGAATTGAAATATTAAAATTAAAAAACTATAATGAAAAAAATCTGTAATTTCACAAATCTGAAACTAGATTTTCATGGCCAGTCTAACTATTCAGTAGTAATTATGACCTTGGTACTCTGTTAAAAATCCACTTACACTTCATGCAACAAAGCACAACTTTTGTAAGGGTCTTTACCAGCAAGATTAGTAGTGTAAAATTGCATGTTTTCATCAGTGCAGTGGTTTCTCATTCATTGAGGAATGAAATTATTTCAAATGCACTGATTATGAAGATGCAGGGAGTCACTTCATAGGCTGACCTTTTAGAAAATAGCTTAAAATTTGAATCTGAGCTGAGGAAATGAGGGAAAGGTGATACTTGGCTTTTCTACTTGTTTTATTCTATGCTTGTGTTTTATGGTCTGCTTCAGTCTTGGTCATCTCCATCTTGGTTGGTTTGCCTTTATTATTATTTCATCTTATTATTCCAGTTGGTAGTATATGAGTCCTATTGGTACATGACAATGATTTTGGTGCTCCTTTACCAGTTATTAATTTCAATGTTTGTAGATATGTCTTTTATATCAAATGTCTCAGGCATCATTTGTTGCTACCTTGCAGTGTTGACCAATGTTGGGAGTTGTTAAGGTCGCTAAGTAATACAAATATATGAACGAGGAACAGGAGTAAGACATTCCGTCTCTTCAGCCTGCTCTGCCTTTTGAAAAGATCATGTCTGATTTGTGGCCTTGACTCCAGTCTTGTCTACAACTTTTGACTCCCGATTTATATAACAATCTGTCTACATTTCCCTTTAAAATATTAAAAGAAACTGCCAATGCCACTATCTGGAGGTAGGATTCCAACGACTCATGATTGTTGAAGTAAACTTTCCTTTTCACCTCTGTCTAAAATGGGAGACCTCTTTATTTTAAGCTGTGTCTCTTAATTCTAGCCTCATTCCTAATTTGAGGATCCTTTTATCATCTACACTATCAAGTCTCTTTAGGGCTCTGTGTACCTTGATGTATGATGAGCAATCATAAATGATTTAAACTCTTGAGTTAAGTGACAAGAGGGTGATTCATTATATTGCACAAGTTGTTATTTCCACAGGCGCCAATAAAGCTAACTAAAGTTCAATTGAAAGGTGTATATGTCAGAAACACACTGTTTTGCAGTTCAGATTGTGGATCAGTTTTGGTGGTTGGACTGAATTGTTCTTTCTTTGTCATTAACTTGGCCAATTGGATGTGCTGGTACTAGGGTTATGCCTGTCACTTGTTGTAGCCCTTGGAATAAATTACTGAACTTTGCTTGGGACAGTTAGTGACACCAGAGAGTAGAGGTAATTGTTCGCCCTCTCCTCCAAGATATTGGGATACAATTGGCAAAAGCCAACCAGCACTGAACTTGCTGCAGTCCTTTAACTAGCTGAAGAGTGTAATAGACAATTTTGAATGTAATTAGGAAACAATTCAAATTCTGGGAAATTGGTGTTACAGCAGAAAATACTGAAAAATCAGCATGTGAAAATGAGATAAGTCCTGACAGTATAACACAAGGCTTGCACTCCAGAATCCTAGTTCTCTCGAAACTGTCACACTTAAAACACAAGTTCCAGGTGTCTGGAGTATGTGAAATAGCTGCTGAATGTGTATCAGTATGTTGTGGTCACTGAATCACTGCTTCCAGTTTATTAGTGATTGTATCAGGAAATGGTTTGGGTGAGTTATGCATTCTCAGCTGTGTGACTCTCAGCTGAGGCAGAGATTTCAATACTGCTTTTGTTTAGCTTGTTAACTCATTAACTTGGCGTGGCTGCAATTAACGTTTGCGTTGAAAGTAGATGAAGTGGAATGGGACAGCACAATGGCCCTTTTAAGAATTCAGAAACATGTACAGCACCTGATGAACTGATTCATCACCATATGGAAAATCCATTCATAATCGCTTATTAGTGATTGATGTAGTTAGGTCTATTTCATCCTCCGATAATGAAGAGTTGCAATAATTGTGATCGATGCTGAGGACATGTTTAAAAAAAACCACTTGAAATATTTTCTAAAGGAGAAAGTGCAAGAAGCAATGTCTCATTTTTGTAATTCTGATTTTTAAAAAATCCTCAATATTTTCTTTGTTTCTCAATTTGAGAGAAGCATAAAATGAAATTGTATGTTTACACTCAAATTTGACAATAATTATGACTGCAGTATTTTCTTAAAAAGCTCAAGATAAACATTGAAATGTCTCAAATACTTAGAAAATAAAAATATCCTGTATCAGTTTTGAAGAAGTTATACCAGACTGGAAATGTTAACTCTGTTTCTCTCTCCACAGATGCTGCCAAGCTTGAGTTTCTCCACCTCTCTCTGTTTGTTTCTAAGTTCATCCTTTTGTTCAAAATATTCTGCACTTTCAAGTTCTCCTATTTTAGTCACTCAAGAGGCTCAATATTGTGGTCAGTGGGGTCTGACACCTTTGTATGTGATGGTTTTTAGGATCTGGATAATTGTGAGTTGATTTTATATCAGCCTTTGCAGTTCAGGTGTGCTGAAGCACTGTTCCTGAGTTGCTTTCATTGTTTCGTTTCAGGTAGAGTTGGAAAATACTATTTTATTGTGCACTAACATTAAATACTAGCTCTGTGGAATTGTTGACTGTCATGGGGGCAAGAGTTAGGCTAATTCCAGCAAGTTTTCGCATTTATTCCTCTGTTCGTTGTTGTCTCAGCAATGATGTGGACATTATCTGTAAAATAAGATCAATGTTTTAAACTTATAGATTTGCAAATCAAGGTACTTCATTTATGCAAAATATATGTAGGATATATGTTAATGATATAGAAGATGGTACAGCAAATTTGCTGATGAGACAAAGCTGGGTGGTAGGGTGAGATGTGATGAGGATGTTAGGAGATTGCAGGGTAACCCTGGACAAGTTAGGTGAGTGGGCAGATGCATGGCAGATGCATTTTAATGTGGATAAATGTATGGTTATCCACTTTGGTGGCAAGAACAGGAAGGCAGATTACTACCTCAATGGAATTAATTTAGGTAAAGGGGCAGTACAGAGAGATCTGGGTGTTCTTGTACACCAGTCAATGAAGGCAAGCATGCAGGTACAGCAGGTAGTGAAGAAGGCTAATAGCATGCTGGCCTTCACAACAAGAGGAATTGAGTATAGAAGCAAAGAAATGCTTCTGCAGCTGTACAGGGCCCTGGTGAGACCACACCTGGAGTACTGTGTGCAGTTCTGGTCTCCAAATTTGAGGAAAGACATTCTGGCTATTGAGGGAGTGCAGCGTAGGTTCACGAGGTCAATTACTGGAATGGAGGGATTACCTTACACTGAAAGACTGAAGCGACTGGGCCTGTATACCCTTGAGTTTAGAAGACTGAGAGGGGATCTGATTGAGGCATATAAGATTATTAAAGGATTGGACACTCTGGCAGCAGGAAACATGTTTCCGCTGATGGGTGAGTGCCGAACCAGAGGACGCAGCTTAAAAATACGGGGTAGACCATTTAGGACAGAGATGAGGAGAAACTTCTTCACCCAGAGAGTGGTGGCTGTGTGGAATGCTCTGCCCCAGAGGGCAGTGGAGGCCCAGTCTCTGGATTCATTTAAGAAAGAGTTGGATAGAGCTCTCAAAGATAGTAGAATCAAGGGTTATGGAGATAAGGCAGGAAGCGGATACTGATTAGGAATGATCAGCCATGATCATATTGAATGGCGGTGTAGGCTCGAAGGGCTGAATGGCCTACTCCTGCACCTATTGTCTATTGTCTATTGTCGGTGGGCACAGTAGTTAGCATTGTTGCTTCACTTTGCCAGGGACCTGAATTTAATTTCAGCCGTGGATGACTGTGAGGGGCTTCATTTCAGAGAGTTGATCCAGAGTCGATGGGCAGGATTGCCTCTTTCTGCACTGTAGGGATTCTATGATTTTATGTTTATTTATATTTTTCAAGCGAAATGCATTTGTTATATCATTAAAGGTACATATTCTGCTGCCATGTATGTGCTTCGATATTTTAAAGCTTTTCTCTGTCCTGTTTTAAACTGTCTCATGGACTCGGAGAGGTAAAGGATGATGGGTAGATACATGTGATTTGAAGGAAAGTATGTGAGATGCTGGGACTTGGACAAAAAGTTGATTTTCAAGGTATAATTTGACCATAACGTTCAGTTTCTTAGCTTAAATTTCTGCAAAACGCAGTTCGACATAAGAATATTTAATCATTCCGTATCTTCAAAGATGGGATCTTACTCAAAAAGTACAGTAATTTTGTGCTCACTTTCTGTCCCCTTCCTATCTCTTGAAGAATTTGAGTTCACAGCCGTCAGGTTGTTCAAATATCAGTTGCCCTTCAGTGTCACTTCAAAGGGCCATTTTGTCCAAGAACCATTTGCTTTATTTGTCCTCATTTATTACGTGAGAGGTAATGCAAATGAAGAGATTTTTTTGTCATCTTGGCCAGGTATTAGATTGGTTTCCATGAGCAAGTTTCATATCCCCTTCCATCATTTGATAGGCTGAAGTTGGAGCATCCAAAGGATGTGAACAGCTCTGTCACTATTGTGTGTAACAAATGGTGCAAATTTAGCTAAGTTCTGATGTAAAGTTTGCAGAAACAAATCTTTTTTAAATAATAATTTGCCTTCTTAGAATTGACCACACTTCAATATTTGAAGGTTAATTTTTGCATGGATAGAAGAAAATAATATTTGCATATCTGAGAAGACGATTGGTGTAAACACAGCTCTGTTCCATTTACACTGAGACACTGCAAATTTAGCATTTAATCTAATTTATTAGTGTTAACTTTTCTTCTGCGGGCTGTCACCTTGTGCCTTTTCAGAATGGTGCATTGATGGCGAATGGAGCCAACAGCAGCTGGATGCATTTTCCACTAAACTGAGTAATGGCATTTGAGAAGTCTGTTGTCTGGGGCAGGACAACTGGTGTAGCTCATGGCAGTTGATGCTCATTATAGTCAAACAGGCTGAGTAGCTTAAATTAAGGATCAAGAAATGCTGTTGTCACTTGAAGAATTTGTTGACAAGACAGCTGTTCAGTCAGGTGGTTCTTGTGGGTGTTCAACAGAGAGCAAAGACTTTCAAAAGTGGTTTGTGGTTACTTAACAGTAATGTAGATAATTTACACCTGCTCAAAGTTTACAATTTATGAGATTTGAAAATGATTTGGGACATTTATCAAGTGTTTCTGATTGTCTTGATTTAGTCTCCATTCATCCCTCCTGTCACTGTCCTCTCACCTGTTTTCAGTTGGTCTGCAGTTGAGAGAGTACTTCTACTTTGTGTACCCATTTTCAATTTCACATCAAAATGCTGCATTTAACATTGGCATCTGAAATAGTCTGACACACTCCTGTATTGAATCACTGTTACTAGGAGACCACGGGTCACAAATATTTACACTTGCAGTGGTTATGCCGTCTGCGTTATATGCTCCCAGTGAAAGATAACATTTTTTTCCTTCAGCATCATGTTTTCCTACCACCAGATAAAGCTGGGAGACTTCAATTCCAGCTTCAGCAAAACACTTGTTACTGAACTGGCACCTTAGATTTGTTCCTGCAGTTCCCATCATGCTGTTTATGGTCTCAACAGTCCTTCGTTAAACACATTCTTGGTGAAGTCTAGACCCTTATCTGCTGTCATTCAAGAGAAAGTCATCAGAAAGTCATACTACGATGCCACATACCAGACAGTTTCAGTTCCATATTTAGAAGCCTGAAAGCAACTACTCGCATCCAGAGATGGTGCAAAGCATGGAAAATGAAGAGGAAAGGGAGCAGCTGTTAATGTGTTCATCATTTATGCTGTGGCCCTTCATTGCTCAAAGCAGTTTTCTTTGAATAGTAAAACTTACTTTTATGCCTTCAGGTAAGGTCTCATTTATGTCTTTTCATACAGCATACTTGTCAAAATTTTTATTCATTGGGCAGAAACTTTAATGTTCATAATTCATTGCTTTCATTTGAGAGAAAAAAAATTGAAGACCTACACCGAAACTAGCTCTCGTTTATTCATATTGATGCAGCTCTTAATTCTTGACATGGCTGAACATTTTGCTGAGAAGAATAAACTTGATGATAATTCCCTAGCTTGTACAATTTCTGAACTGATTGGTTTAAGTTGGCTTTCCAACTTGTGGATTTTAATACTTATCAAATTAATAAATCTTAAATTTAAAAACTGGTCACAATTTGCCAAAAATAATCAAGAATAAAAAATATAGCCTCGCTTTATTGACAGTTTTTAGCCAAGTAATTATTCCCTCATTTATTTGCTCTATTTTTTAAGTCACCTCCTTGTCAGTTGGTGAGCAAAGGGTGATCCTCAGGTAAATTTTTTATGTGAGTGCAGAACAATTAATTGGTGCTCCTTACTACATCAAACATTACATACTTTTAAAGCAAATCAATATCTTCCAAAGGCATCTATAATCAAACATAAAATTTAAGAATCTGTTCCTATTAATGGAAATTAACTTAAACCTGTGGAATGAGAAACTAGTTATATGTTGTTTTGTAAAACAAGTGTTGGAGAAATTCAATGCTTGGTCACTGAATGTGATTAGGAACATAGGAACAAGAGTAGATTATTTGGTTTATCGTGCCTGCTCAGCCATTCAGTGAGATTGTGAATGATCTGTGACCCCGCTTCATGTACACACCTTTACACCATTTTCTTCAATACCTGTTTAACAGTAATGTATTAATCTCTGCTTGAAAAGGATCAAATGACCCTTTATCAATTGCAATTACTTGAAAAGAATTCCAAATGTGCGCAAGGTTTTCTTCTTCCATTCCTGAAAGGCTCTTTTCAAACTTTTACACTGTCTTCCTCGTTCTCGATTCCCTAACTAGCGGATTTTTTTTTCACCTATTATATCTCTTTCCCCTTAATATCTTGAAAACGTTGATTAAAATCTCCCATAAACTTCCAAATTTCAGGGACTTCATTGTCAGTTTCTGTAATATCTCAGTCTAATTTAACCCTTGGAATCCAGCTACTACGAGTAAATCTACATTGCATTCCAAAATAACTACTGTGAGGTATGGTTCTCAAAAGAGAAAGTACTCTAGGTGTGATGTAATCAGAGCTTTGTAGATCTATAACAGTTTTGAACCCTATTGTATTCTCATTCTTGAGATGTACAGTCCAGTGTTTCAGATTTTTTTAAAACTTTATTCCTGCATTTGTCTGAGACAAGTAAAAAGTGAGGTCTGCAGATGCTGGAGATCAGAGCTGAAAATGTGTTGCTGGTTAAAGCACAGCAGGTCAGGCAGCATCCAAGGAACAGGAAATTCGACGTTTCGGGCCAGAGCCCTTCATCAGGAATAGCTATTCCTGATGAAGGGCTATGGCCCGAAACGTCGAATTTCCTGTTCCTTGGATGCTGCCTGACCTGCTGTGCTTTAACCAGCAACACATTTTCAGCTTTGTCTGAGACAAATTGATCTTGTGTGATCTCATATTTCACCATCCCAGAAGAAAGTATTTGAGACATTTACATGGATTGTATTGGATCCCATTGATTACATACTGGATCCCATTGATTACATACTGTTACTTTGTCTATCTGTGCCAGTAATGTGGATGTGCTGGTATGAGACTGGGGTGAACAAAATCAGAAGTCAGACAACACCAGGTTTTTGTCCAACAAGTTTATTTGAAAGCACAAGCTTTCGGAGCATTGTCCCTTTGTCCCTGTTCAAATGCAACAAGATGTAGACAATACACAGGGCTGACAAGGAGCAAGTAATATTCACGCCACACAAATGCCAGGAGATGACCATCTTCATTAAGAGACAATCTAACCACCGCTCCCCGACATGTTACGATCACTGAATCCCCACTATCAACATCCTTGAGGTTACCTTTGACCAGAAACAACTGGACTCATTACATAAATACAGTGCTTGCAAAGCAAGGTCAGAGGTTAGGATTACTACAGTGAGTAACTCTCACCTCTTGACTTTCCAAAGCCTGCCCATTATCCATAAGGCACAAGATGTCTGAAGGCATACTCACCACATGCCTGAATGAGTGCAGCTCCAAGAACACTGAAGAAGCTTGACACCATCCAGGACAAAGCAGTTTACTTGACCACATCTGCAAGTGTTCATTCCGTCCACTACTGATATTCAGCACCATCTCTGTGTACTATCTCCAAGATCCACTGTGGATATTGAGCAAACATCCTTAGACAGCACCTTCCAAACCCACAGCCACTTCCATTTGGATTGTCAAGGGCAGCGGATATATAGAACACCATCACCTACAAGTTCCCTTCAAAGCCACTCACAATTCTGACTTAGAAATATATCATTACTCTTTCACTATTGCGAGGCCAGAATTCTGAAATTCCTTTCCTAAGAACATTTAGGCTTGACTTAGTGCACTAAGTGGACTGCAGTGGTTCAAGAAGATGGTACATCACCCCGTCCTCAGGCAACCAGGGACAGGCATTAAATACTGGCCAGCAAGTGATGCTGACATCGCATGAGTAAATAACAAATGTGTTAGAATTATAAGATCGTAAGAGATAGTAGCAAAATTTGGCTAATTGACCTATCCTGTCTGCTCCATCATTCAATCACTGCTGGTACATTTCCGAAACCCTGCCTTCACCCTGTAATCTTTGATCCCCTTACTAATCAAGAATCAATTTTTGTCTTAAATACACTCAATGACTTGGCCTCCATAGCCTTCTGCAGTAATGCATTCCACAGATTCGCCACCGTCTGGATGAAGAAATTCCTCTTAATCTCAGTTCAAAAGGGTCATCCTTTCACTCTGAGGCAATGCCCTCGGGTCCTACTAGTGGAAACATATTCTCCATATCCATTCTATCCAGGCCTCCCACTATTTTGTAAGTTTCAATCAGATTCCCCCGAAACTCTACTGAGTACAGACTCTGAGTCCTCAACTGCTCTTCATTTGACTAACTCTTCATTCTTGAGATCATCCTTGTCTATTTCTTCTGTAAGTCCATCTAAATAACATTCATGGACATTTACTTGTCCATTTCTAATATCTTACAAAATCAATTATCTTCATCAGGTTTAACTTATCCTTTTACAAATACATGCTGTCACTCCCTGATTAACTAATACTATTTATGGCGGCCAAGTAACTTTATCCTTTCGAGCCTAATAAGTTCTGGTTAATATGTTAAACTAAATAGTATATGAAAGCCTGGGTCCCCCTCATGTTTCTTAAGTGATTGAGTGATATGTGTTATTATCTGTTTTAAAGGAATGGTTTCTGATCATTTGAACTTAAGAAAATTATGGTTCAGTCACCCAGTGCATTTTTTTTTCAGATTACTTACAGTGTGGAAACAGGCCCTTTGGCCCAAGAAGTCCACACTGACCCGCTGAAGTGCAACCCACCCATACCCCTACATTTACCCCTTCACCTAACACTACGGGCAATTTTAGCATGGCCAATTCACCTAACCTGCACATCTTTGTGACTGTGGGAGGAAACCGGAGCACTCGGAGGAAACCCACGCTGACACTGGGAGAATGTGCAAACTCTACGCAGTCAGTCGACTGAGGTGGGAATTGAACCCGGGTCTCTGGTGCTGCGAGGCAGCAGTGCTTACCACTGTACCACCGTGCCGTCCACTACTCACTTACTTGGGTTTAAAACCCTGGGATGCAAACTATGTAGTTGGGTCTCTGAGCTGAATGAACTCCAGATGTGTTGTTAAAACAAGGATGATGAAAGATTACAAAGGAAGACAAAGATTGTTTAATAATTACTCGAAGTCCGCAAATAATATGGTGATACTGCTGGACAAGTAAATTGGGCTTGTTAGCATTATGCAGTTCACAAGAAAGAATACTAGATGTAGGCAATACATCTATATTGACCTTATTTTGGAGTGTCATGTTTAGTTTTCTACCCAAACTTAATGAGTATTGGTGCCCTGGGGTAGATCTAGAGCAGGGCAACTAAACAGATATCCAATATTGGAAGCTTTCAAGCCTGGTACGCCCAAGTCCTTATTTGTGTTTTGATAGTCAAAGTTGCTGAAGACAACATGACCAAAACTTTAAAAATGGTGATGAAGCATGCTGTTCTGGTTGATGAGTTATTTGACTCGACAGTGATAAGACAAAATCTGGAATGAAACAACATACAGAAGTTAAGAGTTGGGTTCAGTGCTGCAAAACTTTTTTGTGTCAGATTATTATGCTATAAGCAACTACCTGAAGCACGCAGTGAGGATGGTTTTCCTGTAGTTGTTCAGAGGGATTTGGGCTAATTCTTGTGGGAGTCATCAAAAGAATGTTAGGACAAAAAAAGAATGTGAAGCAGCAGGAAACTTGTGAGCTTGTGTAATCTTATTTGTACCACCTTAGAGATCCAGAGAGGGTTTTAGATTATTTACTAGATTACTTACAGTGTGGAAACAGGCCCTTCGGCCCAACAAGTCCACACCAACCCTCCGAAGAGCAACCCACCCAGATCCATTTCCCCAATATTTACTCCTTCACCTACCACTACGGGCAATTTAGCATGGCCAAGTCACCTTACCTGCCCATTTTTGGAGTGTGGGAGGAAGCTGGAGCACCGGAGGAAACCCGCGCAAACACGGGGAGAATATGCAAACTCCACACAGACAGTTGCCTGAGGCGGGAATTGATTCTGGATTTGTTTCATAAATTGTCAAATGCTTTCAGCAAATTGCAAGATGGTGGGTTGCAGCATGATGGCACATTTATGTCAGTTGATGGTCTAGTCATTTTTTGCAGTCACCTGCTTATGTACCAATTAAGATTATTGACTTGTTTCTGGAATGCCATTTCCTGAATGCAATGTAGAACATAGCTGTGAAATTGCAGGTCTGCACATCAATTTACACTACATTGGAGTTTGTGGGAGATTTTTGTCTTGACATTGAGCTTTACCCTATCGATCAAATTTCCATATGCATTGAGTGCTCCCCACTAGCTCATAATTTCACTGGCAATACTAACAAAACTGTTTCACACATCTTGTAGTGAGACATGACCATGTCCAAAGTGGATGTACTTAAAAAGTAATGCATCGTGTGTGAGGAATACGATCTCTGAATACAGTTAACTTAATCCACATGAGTGGGCATAAGAATCTTGTTTTAATGTCCTCTCCAAAGAACAGAGTTATAATTTCTCTGCCAGTTTTTTTTGTTTCTAATACTGAATTGTTGTTGTATAATTGCTCTTGCAATTTGTTTTGAATTTATGCTTTTTTTTGCCTGGAAAAGATAGGTAATTGTATTTTCTAGAATTTACTTCATTTTGGTGTTTTGTTGTTTAAGGCTATGCAAATCCTGTGAGCAGGATGATGACAATAGTGCAGTTCTACACTGATTTGAGGTGGTGATTTTTTTTTGGGTTACAATGTTTCCTTTTGACACTTCATATGGAGATGTCATTGGTGTGACTGGCACTTGGGAAAGAGCAAACTTTGAGGTTGCATTGTGTATTGAGTTTTGTTGCATTGTGATGCTTTGCACTGCGTCCTTTATCTTTAGTAAATATCTTAAGTTCTACCATAAAATCTATCACCATCGGTCCTCAGAATTGAAAGCAAATCACAGCTTCCTTGAAATAATCAAATGTAACAGAATATATTAGATACCAGAACATATGTCAGGTAAGATTACATCTAAGTTCAGACAGTCTTGCATTGAAACATGTTAGATTTGAAGCTGATATTTGTTTCTATTGGTATAGAAGACGAGGCCAACAATATGAATGGTTAGTACTTGAATTTTTTACCTCCAACCAACATGATCCCTTCCATGCTGGAAATGTAACTGACTGGCTGTCCCAAGACTTAACAGTTCTTCTTTTAACACTGTAGTTATTTTTTCCTTCAGAATGCTGACAATTTAAATTATTCCATTTGTTTTATTGCACTCTTAGTTTACTAGATCAGTGTTTGGAATGAGTGAGTTGTCCAAGAAGGAAAGGTTGGACAGATGAGGTTGGACAGATCAGTCATAGCGGACCCAGAGCATTTACCAGGGGCATTGATTTCAAATTAGGACTTGCCCTTTTAGAACACAGCTGAAGCGAAACGTCAAAGGGCTGGGTGACTTCTGAACTCTCTACCTCGTAAGTCAGAGCAAAGTCATTGGTATTGTTTAAGGCAAAGGTTGAGAAATTTTTGTTAAGCAAGGACATTAGACATTATTGGGCATAGTTGGGAATTATGGAATTTGAAACTTGGAGCCACATTAGCTATTATTTTATCGAATAGTGGAGCATTCTTGAGGGACCAACCATCTTATGTAGATCCTGATTAATATATTTGTATGTTTGTAACAATTATTAGAAAAACAAATTTAAAAGATTAATCTTCACCAAATTTAATCACGGTTTTGAATTGCTGCCTTCAGATTGAGGGGCTGATGGGCCTTTGATCTGTGCAAGCATCTTTGTGTCTAATTGATTTTCAGTCATGCTTAAGGAGAAGGTGAGACCTGCAGATGCTGGAGATAAGAGTTGAGAGTGTGGTGCTGGAAAGGCACAGCAGGTCAGGCAGCATCCGAGGAGCAGGAGAATTGACGTTTCGGGCACCAGCCCTTCACTCCTGATGAAGGGCTTATGCCCGAAACGTCGATTCTGCTGCTCCTTGGATGCTCCCTGACCTGCTGTGCTTTTCCAGCACCACACAGTTGGTTTATTTCACTGTTGGTGATTCTTGGAAGCTACCAGACAATAAGTCACATCAGTGTTCCAAGTGAAAATCACTGAGAAATATATCCACAATGGGTCTTTCAAATCAAGGTTCTGTCTCAGCCTTACCATTAAAAAAATGTCAAGCCATAATTGATATCCCACAAAAAGTAAATTTCTTGAATTGTGAAGTCCTGATTGAGCTTGAGTAGTCAGTGAGTGAGATGTGCAGTGTTTTGGATGTTATACAGACTAATCAAAGGCACCTTTAGTTCTCATAATATAACTAGAGTTATTTTAGATTGGTGAATAGCTGGAGAAAACAGCCTTATTTGGTAAAGTAATCTATTTGTTTGCAGATAGGAAAAGGTCCCTTTTTCCAAGTCGTTGAAAGGCTGTCACATCTTGCACTAATCCCGAACTAACTTTGAATTATTTTTAAACAAGTTGACCAGGTCTGCTCTGTGACACCTCGAGAGCAGACAGAACTTGAACCCAGACCTTTTGGCTCAAAGCTAGAGGCACTACCACTGCACCACAAGCGCATCCTAACTAATGTGTATCATGGTTCTTTTCTGAGCTTTAGATAATTCGAAAATGCCAGTGTGATAGATTAATTCAGATAATAGGAGTTGAAAAATACTTAATCACCTTGAGATGTGCTTGATCAAACAATATATTAAACTGTAATCACTGTAAATAATCAAGTATTTAGAATTACCATTACAGGGTGTAGATATTTTCTCGTCAATCTGTTCAGAGATGTTATTAAACACCTCTGGAGAAGGAGGTCCTTGATCCTGGTTCAAAGGACACTGCCATTGCACCCCAATGCAGTATTCTCCAAGCAAATACCAACTAAATTTTGCAGAAACCTTGGACTGAGCCAAAAAGCTGCTTGTTTTTTGTTGTTGAGTAACACATTGGGAAGTTTTATATTAAATAATGCTATTTGAGTGGCTTTCTTATGTATCCTGCGTGATAAAAGGCATAATCATTGTCCAGTTCATTACTTATAACTCAGCTTTTAGTGATACAGGTACACAATCTTTTATCCGAAATCCTTGGGGCCAATTGTTTTTCGGAATTTGGAATTTTTCAGATTTTGGAATAAATGACATTTTCCCAGTGAAATAAAAAAAAAATTACCTAACAGCAGACATATGTGTGAATAGAATGAGGGCTGAGTGATGTGCTTCGAGGTGGTGTGGAGTCGGGCACCAAAATGACACTTCATACTCCATGAAAAAAGTTTTGGCTTTCGGAATATCGGATTAAGGATCGTGTACCTGTAATTATCTTTTTCTAATTCCACTGACTGCACACATATTCTAAAGGGATTCCCCTGGAAGCAGGAAGAATTAGCATTGACATATTAGTTTAAATTGAGTAAAATGTAGCTAAGCACTTCACAATATGTTGTCACACAATATTTCAGTAAAAACCACAGGAACATTTGAAGAAGTAGGTTTTAAGAAGCAGTGAAATGGAGATGAGACGTAGAAAACTGGAGAAATTTAGGGAGAGAATTGCAAAGTCTTGTATCTAGGCAGTTAAGGGCATGGCTGCCATGGCACAAGTTGTCTTGTTGCATGATTCATTGGATCACATCAGAGCCACCTTGCAAACCACATTTGTTTCTTCCGTTGTGCAAATAAAATGGCTTCCAGATTATACTCCAGCACTTTGAGTTCCCTTCAATTATTTGTAAAATTAACCATTTGAGGTTATAAAGTTTGGTCTGAGTTTTATGAATGTGAGGGTTTTTTTCACCACATATGTAGAAATAAGAGCTTCACAAGACTATTAGATGTTTTTCTTTCATCTTGACATGGCTGCTGAGATTTTCCAATGACTGATACAAAGTGAAAGGTTATGGAGGGGGAATGGAGGTATGACAGGTGATGTGAATTACATGCACGTGCTTTGAGGGATGAGGCTTTGAGAACCTTGTCTTGGTTGCTTTAGAAACTGAACACGTCTCAGAACTGTGACAACGTGGCTACTCATCTGACTTAAGGCTGCCTGTGCTGTGCTTCCAGGAATGGTAGTTTGTCTCCATCTTGCTCTCCCCCCAGATCAAAAACTATGTAACTCGGGGTACTTTTTATTGAAGCAGATTTGGAAGTTGAAAAATTTCTTGATTTGAATAACCTACTTCATTGCCAAAATCCAGCTGAAGACCAAATATTGGGTTATTGAAATTTTTACTTGTATTTTGCAGTTTGATTTCAAGTTTTGTTCATTTATAATTGGACCCATTAGTTTATAATCATATTATTTTTGTTTCACAGCATCTTTCAATTTCTGGGATGTGTAGTGAGGTTTTGAGGGATGTGTTCAATGAGAACATTAAATCAATACTCTTGTTTTTCAGAATTGATTCAGTTTATTGTTTCTTGTTTGCTGTTAATTTTGAGGCTTAGGTGATGGCACTAAATTTTGAAATATTATTTTCTAATTTTTAAAATATTAAATGTTTCTGTTTTACATATTAAATGTTGTTTAAAATGGAAAATAAAAGCTTCACTTCTGAATAGAACTGAACAGAATTATCAGAGACAACATCTTGATGCCTCAACACATTCCATAACAATCTGAGGAGCTCAGTAATATAAATCTTTGATTGTTTCACATGCTTCCATCCATCTTTGTTCTGTTTTGAGGAACGCTTTGGCAGTTCTTATAACAATAACAACATTGGGCAACAATCTTGCAGTCAGTTATCTACCAATACCTTGGGGGTCAGATATGGTGTTTAGATGACCTTTGACATTTTGTTGAAATAGACTGTTTTGAAGTGTAGAGGTGCTGCTGTCTTATCTTTTTCCAGGGTTGAGCTTTGATTCCTGTTACTTGAGAACATGCTTGAAGATAGTTCAGTTCCTATGGTGATGATGGTTGGAAAAGGTAGTGACATCTATAGAACATCATGTTAAGTTGTGAATGCTGTTTTGAAAAGGTAAAAAGGCAATGGCTAAGTTTTTGTGAAACCTTTCTGTGGTTCCCACGTATGACTCTTGCCGATCTAGGGGTCAGAGTCTCTACTGAGCATTGAAGTTGAGGAGTATCATCTTGACCAAGAAAACACTGCAAAGGTGGCAGCTTATCGTGTTGATAACTGCACTTCTTTGCAGTATCCATTGGAACAGGAGTAGACCATTCATAGAGATGTACTGCATGGAAACAGACTCTTTGGTCCAACTTGTCCAGCCCACCAGCTATTCCAATCTAATCTAGTCCCATTAGCCAGCATTTAACCCATATTCCTCTTCACATACCCATCAAGGTGCCTTTTAAATGTTGCAATTGTACCAGTCTCCACCACTTGCTGTCGCAACTCATTCCATACACACACTACCCTCTGCATGAAAATGTTGCCCCTGAGGTCCCTTTTATATCTCCACCTCCTCCTCCTCCTCACCCTCCTCCCACCATTCTAAACCTATGTCCTCTAGTTCTAGACTCCCCCATCCCAAGGAAGAGACTTTGTCTATTTATCCTCTTCATGCCCCTTATAATTTTATAAACCTCTATAATGTCACCCCTCAGCCTTCGGCGCCGCAGAGAAAATAGCCCCAGCCTATTCAGCCTCTCCTTATAGCTCAACCCTGGCAACATCCTTGTAAATCTTTTCTGAACCTTTTCAAGTTTCACAACACCCTTCTGATAGGAACGAGACCAGAATTGCACACAATATTCTTAAAGTGACCTAACCAACATCGTGTTCAGCCGCAACACGACCTCCCAACTCCTATACTCAATGCTCTGACCAATAAAGGAAAGCATACCAAACGCCTTCTTCACTATCCTATCTACCTACGACTCTACTTTCAAGGAGCTACAAACCTGCACTGCAAGGTCTCTCTGTTCAGCAACACTCCTCAGGACCTTACCATTAAGTGTATAAGTCCTGTTAAGATTTCCTTTTCCAAAATGCAGCACCTCACATTTATCTAAATTAAACTCCATCTGCCATTCCTCAGCCCATTGGCCCATCTGATCAAGATCTCATTGTAATCTGAGGTAACCTTCTTCACTGTCCACTACACCTCCAATTTTGGTGTCATCTGCAAATGTACCAACCGTACCTTCTATGTTAATTTCCAAATCATATATGTAAATGACGAAAAGTAGAGGACCCAGCACTGATCCTTGTGGAACTCCACTGATCACAGGCCCCCAGTCTGAAAAACAACACTCCACAAACACCCTCTGACCTTTACCTTCGAGCCAGTTCTGTATCCAAATGGCTAGTTCTCCCTGTATTTCATGAAATCTAACCTTGCTCACCAGTCTCCCATGGGGAACCTTATCGAACGCCTTACTGAAGTCCATGTAGATCATGTCCACTGCTCTGCCCTCATCAATCCTTTTTGTTACATTTTCAAAAAACTTAATCAAGTTTGTGAGACATGATTTCCCATGCCCAAAGTCATGTTGACTATCCCGAATCAGTCTTTGACTTTCCAAATACCCTCCAACAATGTGCCCATCATTGATGTCAGGCTCACCGGTCTATAGTTCCCTGACTTGTCCTTACCACCTTTCTTAAATAGTGGTACAATGTTAGAAAACCTCCAGTCTTCTAGCACCTCACCTGTGACTATTGATGGTACAAATATCTCTCTGCAAGGGGCCCAGCAATCACTTCCCTAGCTTCCCACAGAGTTCTGGGGTACACCTGATCAGGTCCTGGGGATTTATCCACCTTAATGCATTTCAAGACATCCAGCACTTCCTCCTCTGTAATATGGACATTTTTCAAGATGTCACCATCTATTTCCCCACATTCTATAGCTTCCATTCCTTCTTCACTGTAAACATTGATGCAAAGCGCTCGTTTAATATCTTCCCCATTTCCTGTGGCTCCACACAAAGGCTGCCTTGCAGATCTTTGAGTGACCCTATTCGCTCCCTTGTTCCACTTTTGTCCTTAATGTATTTGTAAAAACCCTTTGGATTCTCCTTAATTCTATTTGCCAAAGCTATCTCATGTGCCCTTTTTGCTGTCCTGATTTCCCTCTTAAGTATACTCCTACTGCCTTTATACTCTTGTAAGGATTCACTCAGTCTCTCCTATCTGCACCTGACATATGCTTCCTTCTATATCTTAACCAAACCCTCAATTTCTCTTGTTATCCAACATTCCCTACACCTACCAGACTTCCCCTTTGCCCTAACAGGAATATACTATCTCTGGACTCTTGTTATCTCATTTGTGATAGTTTCCCATTTTTTTAGCTGTCCCTTTACCTGCGAACATCTGCACCCAATCAGCTTTTGAACATTCTTGCCTAATACCATCAAAATTAGCTTTCCTCCAGTTTAGAACTTTAACTGTTTGATCTGGTCTATCCTTTTCCATCACTACTTTAAAACTAATATAATTATGGTCGCAGGCCCCAAAGTGCTCCCCCACTGACACCTCAGTCACCTGCCCTGCCTTATTTCCCAAGAGTAGGTCAAGTTTTGCACCTTCTCTAGTAGGTACATCCACATACTGACTCTAAATTTTCTTGTACGCAAATTCCTCTCCATCTAAATACTTAACACTATGGCAGTCCCAGTCTATGTTTGGAAAGTAAAAATCCCTAACCATAACCATTCTATTATTCTTACAGATAAATGGAATCTCCTCACAAATTTGTTTCTCAATTTCCAGCTGACTGTTAGGGGGTCTATAATAACCCAATAAGATGATCACCCCTTCCTTATTTCTCAGTTCCCTGCAAATAACTTCCTTGGATGTATTACCGGGAATATGCTCCCTCAGTACACCCTTATCAAAAACACCATTTCCCCTCCTCTCTCTTTCCTTCCTTCCTACGGCATTTGTATCCTGGAACATTAAGGTGCCAGTCCTATCCATCCCTGAGCCATGTTTCTGTAATTGTTGTGATATCCCAGTCCCATGTTTCTAACCGTGCCGAGTTTATCTCCCTGGTTCTCCCCCCCCCCCCCCAAGCAGCTCTCACGAATTTCCCTGCCAATATGTTACTCCCCTTCCAATTCCAGTACAATCCACCCTTATTGTCCAAGTCACTTCTACCCCAGAAGTGATTCCAATGATCCAAAAATGTGAATCCTTCTCCACAGCCATGCATTAATTTACTGTATCCTCCTATTTCTACCTTCACTAGCTCATAGCACTGGGAGTAATCTAGGTATTACTACCCTTGAGGACCTCCTTTTTAATCCTGCCTAACTTTCTACATTCTCTCTTCAGAATCTCATCGTTCTCACTTCCTATATCGTTGGTACGAATCTGTACAATGATTTTCTGTTGGACCTTCTCCCCTTTGAGAATATTCTGCACCCTCTCTGAGACATCGTTGATCCTGGCACCAGGGAAGCAACACACCATTCTGATTTTTCACTGCTGGCTCAGAACGTCTGTCCGTACCCCTGACTAGAGAGTCCCGAACACGATGATCCCTAAGAAACCAATGTAACCCTCATTTTATGAGAGCCAGTCTTAATACCAGAAACTTGGCTGTACATGCTACATTCCCCTGAAAGTCCATCACCGCCTACATTTTTCCAAAACTGCATGCTTGTTTGAAATGGGGATAGCCACAGAAGACCCTTGTACCTGCCTACCTCTCCTATTTTTCTTGGAGTTAACCCATCTACCTGACAATACCTACAGCTTTTCCCCCTTCCTATAACTGCCATCACACCCCCTAGCTCTTGTAAATTCATCTTTGCCTCTAACTGTTGCTCCAACCAATCCATTTGATCTGACATTTATTACAGGTATAATCCTCAGTAACCCTTAAACTCTCCTGAAATTCCCACATCCGATAAGAAGAGCAGATACTCTACTAAACGACCGTTTTGCTCCTTCTAGTCTACAGACCCAGAAAATAGCACTGTCCTATTGCTGTCCAAAGCACTGCTCCAGGCTAACAACACTTATGGCTTATATTTTAAACATTTACTCGAGACAGATCATTACAAACATATAATCAAGAAAGAACCCACTCTATTCAGTATTGTAGATTTGCAGCAAGGCCATACTTAAAACTATTTATTTATCTGTTTCTGTGCTATGACTTCTCCCAAACAGATTCCTCCAAGATCAGCAAGCAATTTTGATGTTTGTTAAGTTTTCCTAGACACACTCCGATGTCCAGCGATATATGTATTCAAACAGCAAAGGCAGTAACTGTGCAGATTCACTGCTGTGCCAGCAGTATGAGTTTCTTTCTCTCTCTCCCTTACAGTGCCTGCTGCCTTGTCTGTCTTTCTCCCTTTTAAAAGTGTTGTTGTTTTGACTTTTTTTTTAATCAGTGTTCCAAAACAATTGCAACAGCATATAAAACAGTAATTGCTGCTTCTGGAATTTGAGGAAATCACCCCCAACACCTAAAATACTTCAAAAAATGAGCAGCCTGTTACAGGCAGAAATTTTTCCCGTCTTCCATCTTGGATTACCCAGAATCCTTCAATCATATCAAAGCTATTTTGCCATTTCTTTGGATCATTGCTTTGACTTTGTTTAGCTACTCTGGTTCCATATTGATTCATACTCTGACCTAATAAAACATCTATTAATTTCAGTTTTGAAATTTTCAATTAACGTCCAGTCTCGACATCTCTTTTGGAGTAGTGTTTTGGAGTAATAGTGTTATTTTCCAGTTACTTTTGTGTGCAAAAAGGCTTCCTTCCTGCCAACTCTAATTTTAAGATTATTCCCCCAGCTTCAGTTTACTGCATTCAAGAATACAAGATTGTGAAGAGAAAATATATCTTGATAATGAACTAACTGATGTATGGAAGATAAGTCCAGATCAACATGTTTTAACCTTCCAGTGTCAACAGAGTTGCACTTGTAAGAAGCTACCCCATTGATATTGTCATCTTCTGAGCAGCTGACATTTGTTCTGTGATGGCTACTTGTGGAGGACAGCTGTCTTATTGCACAGTTAATTGCCTCAGGAATTCAGTAATATGCTGATATGCTTTTAGTCTAACTATTCTAATATATTTGAGTTTGTTTGGAAATTGTAAAGCACGTGGCAAAATATCATACCAGACAGTCCAGAATATGTTTTTTCCTTTTAAATGTTGTGACTTCAGCTAATTGTATGTGCTTGCCCTCGGCCAAGCCCTGTCACTGGAATTACTACTTTCAGTAGGGCAGGACAGACGTCCTTCCTGAGCTGTCTACTGAAATATTTGTAGCTGTTTCTAAGCAGTACTCAGTGTTGTCCCTTGTTTGTGTAAATGTTTAATCTGTAACAGCTTAAACTGAATGGATGAGGAAATGTGCTTTGATAAACTGCTGATAGCACCTAATGCTGAAAAACTGGCTTCTGTCCAAGAAGAATTTAAACATGCACTGCCAAATAAAGCAGTTTCTCATTACGTAGAGCACCCCTGAACTGAAATGTGCATTATTTCTTGATCAGGAGTAGGTTTCTAATCCAGTTTTGTTCCTGCAGATTCATTCATTTATGTACTGTTCCAACACCAATGCTCAGATGAAGCAACTTGGTATATGTAGATTTAATCCGGGACCTTTGTGGGCTATATGGTGCAGTTGCAAAATTCATTGAACTATTCCTTTATGTTTCATTCAAGAAGGAATAACTGTTGCATTTTCAAATTTTTTGCCATTATATCACTGGTATTTGATTTTTCAGAAACCATAAATGAAAAATACTTCTTGTCTGACTGAAGCCTGTAGTAGTGCATCAAAGCGAATTGTCCCCTTTCTTCATAAAGGCATGTAGTAGTGGCATTTCTATACATGATCTTAATTATATTGTTGAACATAAAATACTTGTTCTGTGTCATTTGGTGCTGGTAAGTGGATTTTTCGTCACAGAGCGCAGTCAATTCAGTTAGGGTGCATTGCTTCACTCTTTTCCTAATCAGTGACTATCCTTATACCAGCAACAGGTAGACATGAAAACATTTCTTTCGATAAGCATTTGGATTTGTTGGTGCTATCTTCTCGCGTTCAGCAGCATGACTCAGATTTTTTTTAAGAAGTCTGAACATGTAACTTTCAGAGAATGGAATTAATTTGAGATCTAAGCTAGATATCCATGTCTTTTTCAAATATACTAATTTTCTGAGCTTGTTTATGAAATATTTATTTTTCATTTGCTGCAGTTTCTATTTCCACTGCTGGCTTTCCTTTGATGGGTCTGACTGATTATTTCTGACTGTACACATACACAAGAACCTAATAAACTTTCTGTTGCAATGGGTGTAACATGTTTATTCATTATGGAGCTGAGCTCCCAAGACTTTTTAATTAACAGAAGTATAATATTTGGGATGCACTGGAACTGGGAGTGCTCAATGAATCAGGCAGCATCTGTGAAGCATTAAATAGAATTCATGTTTCAGATCAATGCCCGAGAAGCAGAACTAAAGAGGAAGGAGATTTAACGTATTGTGAAATCGTGCAAAGGGAAAGATTAGATGGAAGAAATAACCAATAGGGATCTGAGTGAATAAAATGCAAAAGGAAAGATTTGTGCATGTTAAAGGAGTGGCAGTCTTACTCTGGCATTGTTGCATTCGGAATACAATACACTGAAGCATAAACATTTTGAACAAATGTTGAATTGAACCATCTGTTAATTTTACAAATTATTTGCTAGCATCTGAACATAATGCAAAGACTTATTTCGAATGTGGGCCAATTTGATGATGTTGATAATGTCTAAATTTTATAATTTATTATCAAGTCATAGAGATGTACAGCACAGAATCGGATCCTTTGGTCCAACTTGTCCATGCCGACCAGATATCCTGAACTAATCTAGTTCCATCTTCTCTACATCAGGGAGACCAAACGTAAACTCAGGGCACATTTAGCTGAGCATCTCAGCTGGGTCAGCAGGGACCAACCTGACTTCTCCAGTCACTGCCCATTTTAATTCCACTTCCACTCCCTTTTCAATATGACAGTCCTTGGCCTCCTCCATTGACATAGTTAATCAGACCACGAATTGAAGGAACAATACCTCATCTTCCACCTAAGCAGCTGACAGCCCAGAGGATTTGATATTGAGGTTTCCAATATCAAATAACCTCCCTTCCCAGCCTCTTTCCCACCCACCCCCCTTTCCATTCCTCTGATCAACCCTTCCTTCCAGCTACCAACTGGATTCATTCCTCCCATCTACCAACCAGTTTGTATCCTCTACCTGTGTTCACCTATCCCTACCTCATTCTTCACCTCCTCTCTCTCTCTCTCTCTCACACACTCTCTCTCTCTCTCTCTCTCTCTCTCTCTCACACACACACACACACACACACACACACACACACACACACCACTGAAGAAGGGTTGCATCTGAAACATTGACTTCTCCACCTCCTGATTCTGCCTGGCTTGCTGTGTTCTTTCAGCATCCTTCTTGTATATCTTGGATTCATCAACTGCAATTCTTTTGTCTCCACCATTTTTTGTGCAATTCATTCCATACACACACCACACTGTTTATGAACTGTTGCCTCTTAGATCCCTTTTAAATCTTTCAGCTGTCATCTTAAACCTATGTCCTCTAGTTTTGGACTCCCCTAACCCTGGGGAAAAGACCTTGAGTATTCATCCTATCCATGCCAGTCATGATTTCATAAACCTTAATAAGGTCACTCCTCAGCCTCCAATGCTCCAGGGAAAATAGGCACAGCCTATTCAGCCTCTCCCTATAGCTCAAAACATTCAACCCTGGCAACATCCTTGTAAATCTTTTCTGAACCCTTTCAAGTTTCACAACATTATTCCTAAAGTAGGGAGACCAGAACTGAACACAGTATTCCAAAAATGATCTCACCAATGTCCTGTGCACCTGTATATGACCTCCCAACTCCTGTAGTTGGGGCATGCTTGCCTTTATTGGTCAGTGCAAAACATCTTCTTCACTACCCTGTCTATCTGTGACTCCACTTTCAAGGAATTATGAATCTGCACTGCCAGGTCTCTTTGTTTGTCAACACTCCCAGGACTTTACCAACAAGTGTATAAATCCTACCTTAATTTGCCCTTGTAGCACCAGAATGTAGTACCTTATGTCTTACATCATTATGCTGTGTCTCCTTTAGATTATCATCAGATTGTTTTATGAGAGTTTAAAATAGCTCTAGAACTGTAAATTTTAATTATTGGAAAACTCAGTAACTAGATACCCAAAATAATTGCATTTCTGTATTATTTAAGTGATTCAGCATGTTTGGTGACACTCCCCTTTAAGGTTGTGACCTGAAATTGTGCAGATGTTTTGTTTTTGTTTTATAGCATAATTTAAGACTGAGCTTTACAAATCCAAATATTGTTAAGCAACCTATTTCGATACCCATAGCAGGTGGAACTTGAATCTCGACCTTCAGTTCCAAATATTGGACATTACTACTCTACCTTAAGATTCTTTAATAGACCTTAGACTTTATGACAGTGTTTAAGATCAGGGAATCATGAGTTATTTACCATCTGTGACTTTTCTGTAGTTGGAAGAATATTTGAGCTAACTTGAGTTGGAGAAGTCATGTCCGTCTCTACCTGAACTGTATAAACAACTTTTTGCTGGCTTCCGACTTATTCAGAATTGGGTCAAATTCACGAGCGGTATTTAATGTGATAGCTTCTTTGCAGGCTTGACTCTAAGTGAATTTGATTACTCAGTCCTTTTGAACTGTCCATACTTTTCAGAGCTACCTTTTGATTCCATTCTTAATTTCCCCAATCCATTGGATTGTACTTGGATTGTCTGCGAAAGACTCATTCTTAGCCATTTCCTATTTATCTCATACGTTTATTCATTTGTGGCATGAGGACATTACTGGCTGGCCAGCATTTATTGTCTGTCCATGGTTGCCCTTGAGAAGGTGGTGGTGAGCTGCCTTCTTGAACCATGGCAATACATGTGCTGTAGGTGAATCCATATTGCTGCTATGGAGGAACTTCCAGAATTTTGACCCAGTGACAGTGGGTGATCTATTTACAAATCAGGATGGTGAGTGGCTTGGAGGGGAACTTGCAGGTGGTGGTATTCCCATGTATCTACTGTTCTTATCATTCAAGTTGGAAGTAGTCATGGGTTTGAAACGTGCTGTCTTGGGTGAATTTCTGCAGCATATCTTGTCGATAGTACACTCTGATGCTATTTTGCACAGTGATGTCATCCTAATTGATGATTTATCTGCTGTACATGGGTTGTTGCCATCTTAGTTTTATTTTCATATTCACGTAAGCAACGTGATCGTTGCTATTAACTGCCAACAATTGTTGTTGCTGAGTAAAAATGATTTTCTGATTAAATTCATCATCTTCTGATAGATAGATCACCTGTACCCAAGCTCAAATCCATCAGGTTCTTTAATCTCTGCATCTGCGGTAATTTGCTCCTACATCTTTAATGGCTTATTTGGGTCAAATCTATTTGCAAGAAACCACAGTGTCTTGTTTGACTGTGATCTCAGTTTTATACACCATCTCAAATCCATTGTTTAGATCAAAATATCACTCATTGCTACCCATCTCTCAATGTTATCTTTAAAATGATGAACAACTGCATTACTTCATGATCAACCTCATGATGCTGGTCTAACTAGTAATTGTTAAAAGAAGGTTGAGTACAATTTTCTCTTGTTGGGATTTTACTTATCCTATTTGATTGCTCTTTTATATTTAAAGGACAAATCTTGGGCTGTCAAGTTGAAAATTACATTTGTGCCACATATATGACAGGCAGTGACCATCTTTAACAACGCAGAATCTAACCATCACCCCTTGATATTAATTGGGATTACCATCACTGAATCCCTTACTCTTAACATTTTGTTGGTTACCATTGACCAGTATACGTAGCACAGGCTTTCAGCAGCCAAAGAAAACTCAACCACAGGACTTTTCATGCAAGCTGATAACAAACTTTAACATAAAACTGTAGACACCAACTGAATTGAATCAGTTTGCTGAAAAGGGAGAATCTAAACAATGCCACTTGACATTCAGTAGCATTACCATCATTTATTCCACCTCATCAACATATTACCATTGACCAGAAATTGAATTGTATTCACCATATAAATATTGTGGTGACCAGAACAGGTCAGAGGCTGGGAATCCTGCAACGAATAACTCATTGCCCAATTCCCCAGTGTCTGTCCACCATCTGCAAGGCACAAGTTGCCATCTTGAAAAAGGTCATTAGACAATCCCTTCCAAATTTATGACCACTACCATTGAAAAGGATTAGGGCAGTGGCTACATTGGAAAACCACCACCTGTGAGTTCCCTTCCAAGGCACTTACCATCCTGACTTGGAAATATATCGTCATTCCTTCATTAAAGGGAGCTCACCACCACTTTTTCAAGGGCATCTAGAAATGGGCAACAAATGATGACTCAGCCAGTGATGTCCACATTGCATGAATAAATTTTAGGGAAGGCTAAGGAGAAGCAGAATAAGCAATATATTCTGCATACACACGTGATGGAACTGAACAACTGAGCACATTCCACCTAGAAGGATATTGTGAAATATTAGTTTTTGTAATTCATCAATTCCTGCTATACAATTCCTATTCAGTGTATAGAAATGCACTTATTGCACAAGATGATACACAGGGACTAAATACAAGACCTATCCTCCAAGTTTTTCTTTGACTACTTCTGGCCGTGAAGACTTTTCAAATAAGTAAATTGTTGAAGTGGAATGTTTTCTTATTTCTGAGTAACAACTTTTTCTGTGGAGTACTCCCTCACTTTTGCAATCTTCGAAATTATGATTGAAGTGAAGCATCTTGCTGAAGAATACATTTTGAGTTTTACTTGACCATAAAGCCATAAAACCATAAGGTATAGGAACAGAATTAGGCCATTGTGTCAGCTCCACCATTCAATCATGGCTCATAGTTTCTCAACCCATCCTCCTGCCTTCTCTTTTGATACCTTACTAATCAAGAACTTATCTACCTCTGTCTTAAATATACTTAATGAGTTGGCTTCCACAGCCTTCTGCAGCAGTGAGTTCCACAGATTAACCACGCTCAGACTGAAGAAATTCCTGCTCATCTCAGTTCTAAAGGTTTGTCCCTTCATTCTGATGCTGTGCCTTCAGGTCCAAGTCTCTTCTACTAGCAGAAAAATTTTGTCCATGTCTAATTTTTCCAGGCCTCTCTTTGTTCTGTATCAAATCACCCTCATCCTTTTTCACTCCATCAAGTATAGATCCAGACTGCCCCCATATGACAAACCCTTCATTTTTGTAAGCTTCTTCTGGATTCCCTTCAAATTGTCTTCAATTTCTTCTGATAGGAGTGTAAATCCTATTCTTAAAACAAGTTACAGACCCTGATTAATATCTGACCTTTAACCTGGAATTAAAATTATATCCCCTGAATCCCAAACACTAACATGCTCTCACTGCATAAAAAGGCAACGGACTCTTCAGTGATGATGCTTTTAAAACATTAAGGCAAAAGAAAAAATATAACTGTATTAGCCAAGTCTGAAAACAACAGAATGTGATAGCTTCTTATGGTCCATTGAGATTCCTGTCAACAAAATCGAATTGATGTAGCTGTGGACTGATGGAAGGTCTTCTAAACAACTTTGATTTGGGCAGAACTAAAACTGGTACCAAATCTTTGGAAAATGGTCACCACTCAGAATTTTAAAATTTACAATGCAGTCAAACCATGGAGGTTGAGAAAACTTGTCAGGTTCACAGGATATTTTAACTAGTAGAGAATTTAAGGATAGGGAAACTTGCTTTTACTGCAAGTCTTTGGAAGATTTTCCATTTTGATGATATAGATCCAAAAACCAGCAAACCAAGTGCAGAAAGGGTTGCTAGGCAATAATGAATACAGACGCCTCCATTGTGTTTCAAATTAAGGTTTTGTGGACCTTAAACGCAGTAAAGCTAGTGCCTCTTATCTCTCTCAAAAACTTTTTCCAAAATTGCTTGAGTCATTGTAACTAGCAGTTAACTACAGCTCACATTAAACATGATTGTTGCTGAAAAAATACATTTTTTTGTTGAAACTTTTCATCTTGTGCTCTTAGTATCGCCAATCACAGTCATTGTACCTGGTTTAAAATTTAATCAAAGTCTTGCTGTTAACTGTCACTAAATATTTATGACTGCATTCTCCATGAGCGCACCTCTACCAATCGGGGCAACTCAGTGGCACAGTGGTAAGACCATAAGACATAGGAGTGGAAGTAAGGCCATTCGGCCCATCGAGTCCACTCCGCCATTCAATCATGGCTGATGGGCATTTCAACTCCACTTACCAGCATTCTCCCCATAGCCCTTAATTCCTCGAGACAACAAGAATCTATCAATCTCGGACTAAGCATTGCTGCCTCATAGCACCAGGAACCCAGGTTCGCTTTCAAACTCGGGCAACTGTCTGTGTGGAGTTTGCACATTCTCCATTGTTTGCGTGGGTTTCCTCCAGGTGCTCCGGTTTTCTCCCACAATCCAAAGATGTGAAAGTCAGGTGAATTGGCCACGCTAAATTGCCCAAAGTGTTCAGGGATGAATAGGTTAGGTGCATGAGTCAGGGGTAAATATAGGGGAATAGATCTGGATGGAATACTGTCTTCCATGTGGACTTGTTGGGCTGAAGGGCCTGTTTCAACACGGATTCTAATTCAGTCAGAGTCCACTTTTCACTTGCAGGATAAATGTTGGTTTTCCTTGAGAATTGGTATCCTTGCAAATTGCCCTGGTGAACGCAGAACAAAAAACTTAAGAAAATGCAACATTTTAGCTCTGTATTACCAATTGACTGTCTGTGTGCATTAAACTGTATAATTAATTTCTAGAAAATTACATGGTAATCCCTCTTCAAACGTGAAAATATCCAAACAGCTGCATCTTTTCCAGATTTTTATTACTTGTAAATATGCATTCCCAACAGTAGTAATACGAAACAACCTTGATTATCCGAACATCAGTTATCCGAATTTTGGATTATCCAAACAAGATCTCAAGATCCCAATGCTTGGTTAAACTTTGTTATTTAAACATTCGATTATCCGAACAAAAGACTCCCTGCCTTTGTTGCTCAGATAATTGAGTTGCCCTGTATATGGTTTAGGAGAACCAGTGTGAAATAGCTAGATTTGAAGGGTGCTTTTAAGGGAAGGACATAATTGCTATAGAAGTGCAGTGCAGGTTTTCTAGACTGATTTCTGAGATGGCAGGACTGACGTATGAGGAAATATTGAATTGGTTAGGATGATGTTTGCTGGAGTTTAGAAGAATGAAGCTGATAAAATTATAACAGGGCTAGACAGGGTAGGTGCAGGCAGATTGTTCCCAATAATGCAAGCTGGGGAGTCCAGAACCCGAAGTCACAGTCTCAGGACAAGGCTTGACCATTTAAAGGTGAGAAATTTCTTCATCCAAAGAGTGATGAGCCAGAGGAATTCATGACCGTAGAAAGTAGTCAAGGCCAAAACAGTGTGTGATTTTAAGGTGGAGTTGGTGGTTTTCCTGTTTGAAAAAGTACACAAAGTTTCGAGGAACATCCCATATTAGAACACACTGACTGGATAACAGGAAAGGGAAGGTTAACATCCTGAGCGTACAATGTCTGGAAGGTTATGCATTGAGCTAAAATGGTTATTGCATGTGATGTCACTCATAAATCTGGGCATTGTTATATTTAGTTTAACTGAAATGCCTCATTGAGTCGACTGCATTGTTGAAAATGTTAGGTGGGGACTGTTTTGGACACAAAACATTTTTAGTCCTTGGGTGGGGGGAGGCAGTGGGAAATAGCATTGTCAGCGTCACTTATCATGCAAGGAATTCCATCTACACTATACTTTATGAATCAGTCCATGTTGAAATGCAGCCTTTGAGGTAAGAAGAGAGTCGGGATATAAAGCAATGCTGTTTCTTCCTGTACCACCTCCACCTGGACACCAGTTTACTGTTTCTCGTCGATGTGAACTGGCCACTTAAAGGTATGTAACATTAGTATGTGGTGACTGCTTTCTTGTTTCGATTAGATTAGATTCTCTACAGTATGGAAACACGTTCTTCGACTCAACAAGTCCATACTGACCCTCCGAAGGCTAACCCATCCAGATCAATTCTCCTACCGTATATTTACCCCTGACTGAAGTACCTAACACTCTAGGCAATTTAGCATGGTCAATTCACCTGACCTGTACATCTTTGGACTGTGGGAGGAAACCCATGTAGACATGGGGAGAATGTGCAGACTCCACACAGACAGTTGTCCAGCGCTGGAATCGATCCTGGGTGCCTGGCGCTGTGAAACTGCAGTGCTAACCACTGAGCCACCCATCTTGAATGGTTTCAATCACTTGACCAATCTTAAATGCTTCCCTTCAGTACGTTTAATTGGACAAATATGAACTGCAACCCCAGATTGTACTGTTCTGTTGAGTTCCAGGGCTCTGCAGAACTTGTGCTGATACAAACCAGCATGTTAATTAAATTGAGATTTTAAATTTTCGAGTTCTGTTATGAAGCATAAGACTATTTTATTCCATCATGCAAATATGTTATAAATATTAGATACCATTAGGTGAATGATTTTCTAATTTTCTATTAGATATAAAAGTTAACATTGGAAAAGTACTGATACTTAGCTGAAATCCATTGCAGAATAGTTAATTAATTAGTTAACAGTGTGAATGAACACAAATGATTTTACTTTTCGTGTTTTTGAAATCACTGCTCCCTCCAAATATCTGATTGGAGAAAAGTCTCTTACGCACTCAATGAATTATCAAAATGGTGCACTTTTTTATCTGTAAAATAAAATAATTGAGAATTTTGTGTTTTACAGCAATGACTGCATTCTGAAAGTACTTTATTGACTGTGAAATGCTTTGTGACATCCTAAGGTTAGGAAAGAAATATAATTGCAAGATTTGTTAAAATTGTGATTTTAATATGAGGAGGGACGGTTTTAATATATGGTTGAGCACAGTTTATTCAAATAATTCTCTATTGTTTGCCTGCCTTGATTAGTTCATCAATCCCACAGCAGAAAAGAGTCTTGCTGCTTGGCTGCAGTGCACATCTCCAATATACTGTACTGGTTCTCTATAAATTCCTGTACTTCTGGAAACTTTTTGATAATTTCTAAAGTTTTAGTATTTGTGTTAAAAGCAAGAATCCAGTGCTTTAGAACTAATTTTATATGTAGCGTTGTAGTCGATGATGTGTTGAAAATAATGTCTCATTTTAGGAGTTTACTCCAGCTGTAGGATTTTGTGTAATATAGTTTTGCAGTTGTGCAACACTGGAAAATGTCTCTTGTTTTCTCTTTGTTTCACATGAGAAACATGTTATGTTGTATTGTTTGTAGTTACAACTTGAAATGAAGAATTGTTTTATTGAAACCTGCAATTTTGAAGCCCACATGAATTTTATTGCACCCTGGAATGACAACATCTTTTAAAAAGCAGGAAACCTTCCCATCAATTATATACAGGCTCAGCTTAATACCACCAGGATACGATTTTTCTTCTGCTATTTGTAGTTATTTCCTCAAATTGCACGTTCGTGTTTTCTCACCTATATCTGCTGTTCACTGAGGTGTGTGAAATACTTTTATTAGATGAAATCACATATTTTAAGAAATGTGAAGTTCAAATAAGGTATTTCTTTCTGTGCAAGTAGTTAACTGTGGACAATTGATGGTCTTTTTGTTTTTTTTTGCAGGGAAATCTTGCTGACAGACAAATGCAGCCATGACACTATGTTCCCATACTATAATTAGAAATCTCAGGCCACATGCTGTTGTATAATGGCAAAATCTTTGACTTGGAGTTGACTGTGCCACCTCATGTATTATGTATTTTGTTGGATATTTTATCCCTGGAGGCTTCAGTGTTTGGGAGCATTCACTAGTGTTTGTATGCAAGTCTAACCTGTTGCATATTTTTCTGTCATGATGTTTGAGGTAAAAGCTAAGATTCTGCATTTTGCTGCTATCTTTGACTAAACAGATAAATTGTTTTGTGCTGGGGAGATTTGGGATTTAATGATCGAACAGCTCTCTGGGGTTCACGGATTAGTTGAGTGACATAGATAAGGAATATCTCATATTTGAAGTCCAATTAATTATGTTCAGTTGATCTTAGCCGGAGTAGTTCAAGCAGTTTTCGTCTGGTTTTGAGTGGGAAAAACCATAGAGTCTGTCTTGGCGTATCCTTATTGAGATTATATTGAGTTGGGCATCAGGTGATGGAACTTACTGTGAAATAAACTGCTGATGTTTGATCTAACACTGAAATAAATAATGTTGCATGGCCAAGATATCAAATGGTTACAGGCAAGGAAATTTAAACTTTGTCAAGAGGAAAGAAACAATTCCTTATCTGTATTTTGACAACCATGTGTTCGATCAATGATAGAAGTTCAAAAAGAATTCTTTTTGACAAAAATCATGATTTTTGTTTTATTACCTTCACCTTTTAAACCACGCAAACCCAGCTTGGTAATATTTCTATTGTGTGAGGTGTTTTGATCTTGGCGTTATCTTCCTCATCATGGAAGGAATTCATGTGCTTAGTAAATTAAACGTCGAAATGTCTAAATCATAAGCCTGTATCTGCAACCTATATCAGTGCCTGCGAGTTCAGAATTGAATCATGATCCATATCTTTGGTTGGCAAATCAATTTTGAAAAATAAAGTGGGAATATAGGACCACAAATTTTTTGTATTTGAATTTGTTCAGTGACAAGTTTGAACAAGAATAAACCTGCCTTGGTAAGAAGATGAATGCAAATTTATCTGACGAAACACACCAGGCAGTGGAAAATTGTGTGCTCTTAACTGTGCTTGTAAATCCAGTATACTTGGAAGGGAGCAAGCATTAAATGCTGCAAATACTAAGTAGTATATGTGGAGAGAGAAACAGAATTAATGGTTCAGTTTGATCCTCTGAATGCTTCTTTACAGACTGACTGCTGTGTTGATTTTGAAGTATTGTCAGAACATTGAGGGTGTGCTAAGTACTAATTTTCATTCTCTTGTGGAATATGGCTGTTGCTGTTTGGTCAGTAGTTATTGGCAGTCCCCAGTTAACCTTGAGAAGGTGGTGGTGAGCTGCTACTGTAGTCCATGGTGAGCTGTCGGTAGAACCACAGTTCTCTTAGGGAGCAAATTCCAGGATTTCCTCTCTGCAATAGTGGAGCATTAACGGTATCTTTTCAAATTAGTTTTGTGAATGGCTTGGACAGGAAATTGCAGGTGATGGCGTTCCTATATATCTGTTCCTTTGTCCTTCTAGATGGAAATGGTTGTGGGTTTGGACAGTGTCGTCTAAGGATCTTTGGTAAAATTCTGCACTGCATCTTTTAGATTGTGTACACAGCTGCATCTGAGCATTAGTGGTGAAGAGCGTGGGTGCTTGTGGATGTGGTGCCAGTCAAGCGTGTTGCTTTGTTTTGGATGATGCCAGGTTTCTTGAGTGTTGGAGTAGCAGCACTCATCCAAGCAAGTGGAGAGCATTCCATCACATTCCTGACTTGTACCTTGTAGAGGGTGGAGAGACTTGGAGGAGTCAGGAGATGAGAGTTTCTTGCTGCAGTATTCCTAGCCTCTGACCTGTTCTTATAACCACTGCATTTGTATGTGTTTATCTGAGTTTCTGGTAAATGGTAGCCTCCAGGATGTTGATAATGGGGGATTCCTTATCATTGGTGATGCCACTGAATGTCAAGGGATGGTAGTTAGATTGTGTTGTATTGGCAACAGTTGATGCCTTGCATTTGTCTGGTGCAAATGTTGCTTGCCGCTTGTCAGCCGTAGGCTGGATGTTGTTCAGGTTTTGATGCATTTGATCATAGAAAAAAAATGCAATTCCTTTGTTTCATTCTCCAAAGGATTTACTTGCGTAATGCTTTGGTTGCACATTAATTTGAGGTGTTTTAAACTTTAAACATGGATAATAGTATCAGTGATTGTTTCTTGATTGCTCTTGTAGAGCTGTAAGAATGTTCAGCGATTCTTTGCACTAGCAATAAATGGGTTTTGGTGACCTTGAAATTTTGTTGTCTCTTGTCACATATTTCTGATCCAAATCTCAGAATGAGCTAAATTATTTGCATGTTGATCTTCTCCAGTTTGGCGATAGCTGATTTGAGGTTAAGGGGGCTTTTGCATCAGTATTTCTCTACATATTACTTCAAAAGCTTTTTGATTGGTCAAACTCCAATGTAGTAGATTGTTACTTGTAGGTAGTTATAGGTTAATCATACTGCCCAGTTAAATGGGAGAGTGGGTCAATTGATGGAGTCAAGAAGGAAACACTTGCTTATCTGTGTTTTGACAAGCGCCTGAGAGGTGAATCAATGATAGACAGACAGAAAATCAAAAAATATTATTTTTGTCAAAGTCATAACGTTTCCTTTTATTAGCCCACCTTTTGGCAAGTGAACCCAGAAACTAAACCTAAGTTATTGGAACAGATAGCCTTAGCTATTGCTGAATGGTGGAAATCTTCAAAAGCTAATTTAGTTCTGAATAGTCACCTCTCTGTTTTGACTATCAGTCTTTAAATAATGCAAGCCATTTTCTCACCAGTATTATGACAGCTGGGATAAAGAAGAATGCCATTTCCTCTGGCAATGTGTGTAGAATGTCATCTTAGATTAAGAGCTTATCCTTATTGAGCAGTTGTGACATAGTTCAAATGCTGAATGAATTTGAGTGCTGCAATCCATTTGTGTCATGCTGAGTTGAGATGGAGCTTTACATCTATGATTTTTAAAAGCTAAATACCTGGTCTCAGTTGAAGCCTCAGCCTAAACCAAGAACTTTTCAGTGATGATTTTAGTCAAGTCAGATGTTATGATTTCTTCTTGAGCTTTCTTGACCATTGCCTAGAAGAACCATGTCCAGTAACTCGATTCTTGGTTGACTCCTGGTGCTTTGCTGAATGTTGTTTGGATGAGTAGTGAATGCAGGTAAGAAAAACATTTTGTAAATTTTGAATGACAATTTGTCACGAAAACAATGTTGATACATGCTCTGTTAGAAGTATCATTTATGCTTAATTTTCAAAATAAACTACATGTTGGGACATGCTCTGTTACTTGCTTCAACTAGTTTAATATTTTTACAACACTGCATATGGAAGGTCATCCGACATAATTACATTCACAAAGACTTGTGGATTTATTCTTGAAATGATCTTATTCTGAAGTTGATGACATTTTTCAAGGTGTTGCACATTCAGCATGCAATCCTGCCGGTGATATTGGGACCATTTGATTGCTGAGAAAGAGAGTGTAGCTGTTCTTTTTTCACAGATTGACTGCAAAATGTGTAGTTGGCCCTGTTGTGGCACAATGTATTGTCTCTACTCCTGGACTGAGGGACCCAGGTTCAAGTCCCACCCCCTCCAGAGGTGAGCAATAACATTGGTTAGTCAGAAAAATAGGCAAAATAAGAAAAAAAAACAGGTGTAGTCAAAACCCAGCCAGAATTTGTTTGGGGGTATGGATTGATGTCTAAGTTGCTGAAATGAAGATTGATGTTGAAATAAAGTAACACAAATGGCATGCAAATGACGTCTGATGAGGTTAGGTGGTACAGCTTTCTCCAAACTGTGCACTCAACAAACTCAGAGTAAAAAGGAATGGACACATGATAATAATGAGAACCATTTGTTAGTTTTATACAAAGCTTTTATGCATTTCTCAAGTTGAATTCCATAAGAGACAGGAAAAACCTTCAGACTATAAATGAATAAATATCACAATAACTTGTTTATTGCGTAGCTGAGGGAGAATTTTTTCCAATTAGTGCCTTAGTTCTGTTAGGCATGTGAGAGGTGACCTGACTGATTCAGACTGGTTATTTCCCCTTGTGGTGAATCGAGAACGAGAGAGCATATTCTCAGAATAAGGGGTGACCCAGCTGAGACAGAAATGAAGAGGAATTTATATAAAGGAACCTGAGGGGCAACTTTTTCATGCAGAGGGTGGTGTGTGTATGCAACAACCTGCCAGAGAAATTGGTGGAGACAAGTACAATTGCAACATTTAAAAGGCATCTGGATGGTATATGAAATAGGAAGGGTTGAGAGGGAAATGGTCAAAATGCTGGCAAATGGGACTAGATTAATTGGGAATATCTGGTCAGCATTGACTAGTTGGACTGAAGAATCTTTTCTGTGCTGTATAACTCTATGGCTATGTGGTTGAGTAGCATCAGTGGAGAGAAATGGAATGCATGGATAAGATTCATGAGAAGAATATAGAGTATATTAGTTTACTGTATTGGAACAACAGTTCTGCGTTAACATCAGAAAAGAAAACTAAATGAAATAGTGTCCCATAGCTTGAGAGGCTGTTTCAGGAATGATGACTATTATGTAGTTTCACACTAATTTCTTTATATAGATTGATTCTGTTCTGAAGGATCATTGGCCAAAACTTTTCATTGTGGGATTACTGTAAAGGATTCCATTTTGTAGTTGTAATTTATTGAAACAGTGTCAGTGTCCAGATATCAGCGACTGATGCAATCTTCAGCATCTCTGCAAATTCTTCCTATTATCTTCTCTGCTTTGTAGAGAACAACCTTGGCCCCATTTAATCTCTTAATGTAACTGAAGTTCCACCCCTTGGCCTAATTCCTTGAATATCCTTTGTGTGTTTCAGAAGATCTTTAGACATCACACTACAAGAAAGATGTAGAATTCAGCATAGTATTTTAGTTGAAGTCCAGCCAGCAATCTATAAATTTGCTGTGTAAATGATTATTTATGTTCACATTTACATAATGCTTGGTATCTCTACTTACTTGGTTCTGTATTGTGGATTCTTGGCAAGACACAAATACAGGAGAAAGTGAGGACTGCAGGTGCTGGAGATCAGAGCTGAAAATGTGTTGCTGGAAAAGTGCACCAGGTCAGGCAGCATCCAAGGAGCAGGAGAATCAATGTTTCGGGCCTGAAGAAGGGCTCATGTCCGAAATGTTGATTCTCCTGCTCCTTGGATGCTGCCTGACCTGCTGCGCTTTTCCAGCAACATACTTTCAGCAAGACACAAACACATCCTATGTCTTGATTTTCCAAGCTCATCGTTATTAGCAGGGCTCTTCTTCTCATTTTGCCAGTCTCTGAAATGTTAAGGATCCTGGTATATTTGGTTCCCAATCTTAGTTATTCTGCACCCATAAGTCTGTAATGGAATAAGATCAAATGTGTGAACTTCTGTTATTAATTCATCAATTTTCTTCCAAATGCTTTGCATATTGTACCTTAATTTGACATGGTTTCTATTTTTCTGTGATGTCACCTGAGTTACTCCTATTTCCTCTGCTGAACTATTTAAACTTTACTTCATCCCTCTTACTTTTACCCAAACTGTTGCTGTTTCGTAGAGTCTTGACAATTTCTTTATTTTTGAATTTAGTCATCTCTGAATTCTTCGTTAGTCGTTTAAAACCAACTCCCATCTTAGGTATTTAATTCACTTGGGCACCTTCATGCTCAGCAAGCTAACTTACATACATATCATTTGGGCACTGTTTGCAGTCTGTTTGAATTGAACATGTCCCAACAGAACACATGAGGTACCAGTGCTCAATGAATCAGAATCCCTGTCTCCCACACTATTGTTTCAGCCATACATGATTCAGAAACAATACAAAGATTATTGCCTCTGAGGGCTCACGATTTAATTTCAATCTGAGCTACTCAAACCCTCCTAGCAGAACTCCATCCTGTTGTAGCTATGTGACTGGTTCATGATAGGTCCATCCAGATTCCCATCATCCATTAGGTGAAAACTCTATTCCATATGTCTGCTTTAAACCTCTTGCCCTTACCTTAAATCCATGCCCCCTTGGTCATTGATCCTTCCACCAAAGGCAAAAAAAATTCTTCCTGTCTACTCTCTCTGTGCCACTCATAATTTTCTATATCTTAGTCATGTTCCCCGTTCCCCACCCGCCCCGTCACTCTCCTCTGCTCCAAAGCAATCAACTCCAGTCCATACAATCTCTGTTCATAACGAAAATTGTCCAGCCCAGGCCACATACTAGTAAACACCCTCTGAACTTTGTTCATTGCGATCATATCTTTCCGATCATGTGGGTTCCAGAACTACACTCACGATACTTTAGGTGTGGCTTAACCAACTTTTTTTTTTACAGTTTCGGCATAATCTCCCTGATCTTCAACTTTATGGCTCGGCTAATAAAGTCTGGAATTTATATGCCGGCTTAACCATTTTATCTGACCTACTACCTTAAGGTACTGGTGGGCATGCAAACCAAGGTTCTCCTTATTCTCTGTGCTTCTCAGCCTTCTGTCATTTGTCTTGAGTTACCTTGTTTGTCCTGCCCAAATGTATCACCTCACATTTGAATTGCATTTCTCACTAATCAATCCATCTGTGTCCTCCTATAACCTAAAGTCATTCTTCTAACTGCTTATCACCCCACTAATCTTTGAATGCTTTACAAAATTACTGATCAGCCCTCCTTCATTGAAATCTAATTAGTTTGTATCTCCCATGAAAAGCAAGAATCCTAACACCAATCCCTATGAAACCGCATTGTGCATGAGGATTCCAGTCACGTAATCACCCCTCTGCCTCTTGCCACTCAGACAATTCTGGATCTAATTAGCTAAATTTCCTTGGATCCTATGTCCTCTTAGCCTTGTTATCAGTTTCCCAGTGGGACATTGTCAAAGGCCTCGCTGAAGTCCAAGTAGACCACTTCAACTGCATTGTCCTCGCCTATACACCTGGTCACCTCTTGCAAAACTTCTGTCAGATTGGTCAGGCATTGATTTTGCCCTAACAAAACCATACTGACTGTTCTTGATTAATTTCTGCCTCTCCACATATAGATTAATTCTGTTCTTTAGAAATTCTTCTAATAGTTTCCTCGCCACTGCGGTTAAGTTGACTATGTGTATTTTCCTATTTTATATGTTGTTCCCTACTTCAATAATGGTACCACATTGGCTGTCCTCCATTCTTTTGGCACCTCTGCTGTGCCAGAGAGGAATTGAAAATTATTGCCAGTGCCCCTGATATTTTCTCCCTTATCTCACTCAACAGCTTGGAATACATTTCACCTAGCCATGAAGGCTTATTTACTTTTAAGCCTGCCAGACCAGTTACGATCTCTCTGTTTATGCCAATTTATTTCACTATATTGCAGTCCTTCTCCGTGTTTTCGATACTAAAATCATCCCTATCACTAGTGAACACTGACAAGCAATGTTTATTTAGAACCTTACCTATATTGTCTGATTGCATGCACAAATTATTGATTTATTGCAGTGGTGGCAGCGCTAATATATGAGGAAAGATTTAGTCAGGTAGGATTGTATTGACTGGAGTTGAGAAGAATGAGGAGGTGGAATCTTATTGAAACCTGTCAAATCCTAACAGGACTAGACAGGTTAGCTGTAGGAAGGATGGTGGGGAGGTCCAGGACCAGGGGTCATAGTTTCAGGATGGGGGGAGTGGTAGGGGGTAAACCTTTGAGGACTGAAATGAGGAGAAATTTCTTCACCCGGTGAGTGTGTGGAAATCACTACCACAGAAAGTGGTTGAGGCTAAAACATTGTGTTTTCAGGAAGGAGGTAGATATAGCTTGTGCGGCACACGAAATGAATGACTGGGTTGAGGGAGCAGAGATATGATTAGCATACAGAGTTCGATGATCAACCATGATCATATTGAATGGGGGAGCAAGTTCCAGGGGTTGCATGGATTACTCCTGCTCCTATCTTTTGTGTTTCTTTGTTTCTGTTACTACTGTGGTCCTCAATGGGCCCTAGTCTTTTTCCCAGTTATCCCTTAACAAACTTTTAAAGCAATTTTGGATTTTCTTTTGGTTTTCCATATGTTCTTTTTTGCCTTGCTAATTTCCTGTTGCTAGGAAGTTTAAGTTTTAAGTTTCCTGTTGCATATTCCGCACTCTTCTCGGTCTTCTGTTGTTATGAGCATTTGGTATGTGCCATAAGCCTCTCCTTTTGTCTTTCTCTAATCCTGTATATCCCTTGATATCCAACATTCCCTGGATTTGTTGGTCCCACTCTTTATTGGGACATGGTGGCCCTGTACTCACTGACACCATATCCCCCATCTTTTAATTTGCATCGTCAACTCATCTGACTTGGTTGCCAAACTCCTTGCATTAAAGTAAATACTCTCCAACGTTGCCAAAAAACCTTCTCCATCAGAAGTAGCAAACCTCCCCACACGTATACTGTTCCTATTCTGGTTCAGGTACAACCCTTCCACTGTGGTCCAACTGCACCCAACAATGGTACCATTGTCCCGGAAATCTAAAGCCATTCCACCGGCATCATTTCTCCACTTGTCTGGATTAGCTTTGTTTCCTTATACATTAGCATGTGGCACTGGAAGAAATCTAATATAGAAGAGATTACAACCTTTTTTTGGTTTATTAAAAATCTACTTCCTAGCTCCCTAAATCCTGCTTGCAGGACTGCATCCTTTTTTCTACCTAAGTAATTGAAACCAATATATTCAAGACCTCTGACTATTTTCCCTTCCCCTTTCGAATGCTTTGCAGCTATTCAGTGTCCCTGGCACCAGGACACAACATGCCATCCTGAAGTATGTGGCAGCTATATAAATACCTGTCTGTTCCCTTTTACATTTGAGTTCCCTGTCACTATGGCCTACTATTGTTCTTCTCCTCATTTGCACAGGCCTACCATGGTGCCATCAAGTTCACTCCCACTGCTTTCCCCTGCACAATCATCTCGCCCAACAGTATCCATAATGATATGGGTGTAATGCATTTTTCTCAGTGAGTTATTTCCAGATTTTCACGATGCATTGTAATGAAAGTTAAGGTGAAATGGAACATAAAGGAAACATGCGTATTTGCAGTTATAAGTTTATTGAATTGACGTGATAGATAGAATTGGGAGAGGAAGAAGGAAAATTGGTGAAACTTCAGCTGCAGAGAAGTCTTTAATCTATTTCACAAAGAGCTTGTGAATTTTTCCTCCAGTATTTAGGATGCATTTGGTAAATCTTGTGAGCTTAACTGTCATTTTTTTAATAACAGTAAAGCGAATTGAAATATTGGAATTAGACAAAGTTGTTCTCTCAGTCATTTGTATATTGGGGAATTAAGCTGACACAAAAGTTGTGTGGTCATTTTAAGCACTCACATGATGTGACAAAAAGTATTTTGTCAGCCCAACCATTCTTAACTGTTTCATCAATTTCACCTTCTCTACATAATAAGGATAGGGTGAGGATGTTCTCTCATGATTGCATGCTGTTCAGTACCATTCATGATTCCTCCTATACTGTAGTGCAAGTCCAAATGCAGCCAGACCTGGTCAGTATGAAAACTTAGCCTGAAAAATGGCAACTAACATTTGTAAAACACAAATGGCAGGCAATCACCATCCCCAATAAGACACAACCTAACCGTTGGTGCTTGACATTCAGTGAATGTCTACAAGACACAAGTCAGATTTGTCCTAGGACACTTCCCCTTGTCTCGATGAGTACAGCTGCTAAAGCAGTCAAGAACCGTGACATCAGCCAGAACAAAACAGCACACCCGATTGGCATCACATCCACAAATGCCCATTCCCTTTACCTTTAATGCTTAGTAGCAGCAGTGTATACCAATTACAAAATGCCCTGCAGAAATTCACCAAAGCTTCTTGCACCTTCCAAACTCATCACCACTTCCATTTAGAAGGATAAAGGCAGTAGAGGCATGGGAACACCACCACCTGCAAGTTCCCTTTCAAGCCACTCACCAGCCTGCATTGGAAATGTTTCGCTGTGCCTTCAGCTTTGGGTCAAAATCCTGGAATTTGCTCCCTTATGGTGCAGTGGTGTAGTGAGAGCACATTGCCTGCAGTGGTTCAAGAAGGGCAACTCACCACCACCTTCTCAAATGCAACTAGCGATGGGCAATAAATGCTGGCTAGCCAGTGACACTGACATCCCATGAGCCTTTTTGTTTGAAAAAAAATCCCATGAGTGAAAAATAAAAATAAATTTGGTGTAAAACTATCTCAATCTACGGAGATAGTTCTTCTAAACTTGGCAAAAACGTATGAAAAAGACATGAACATTGTAGTCTTTCAGCTAAGTCTGCAGTATATAATATCTAGCTATTTGTCTCTGATGTAATATAGCTGTAAGCTTTTCTTTTGCAGACTAATGTGGTACAGCCATACGAGCATGCTAATTAAACAGAATTAAATAAGTATGTTTCGTGACTTAATCATCTTTTGAGAATTCACCTCTGGTTTGTTTAAATGTTTGTGGGGAATTATCTTGAAAATCACAACGACTAATATGAATAAGGAAAACACATGAAATCAAATCAGAGAGAATATTACTTAACTTTAGGATTCTTTGCTTCTGTATTTGGTTTATCTGAGCCATCAACAATTAACAGAATAGGGAATGCAATGGAGCAAGTTAACAAAAGACTCAGTACAATTACCCATCTGTTGCATTAGCTGGCTGCTTAGGTGAACAGATGGTTGCTTGAAGGACAACTTCTAGTGTTAGCTCCCAAAGATTCAAGATTTGTATTATTACGCATGCAGATTAGTGGGTGAAAGTTAACATTTCGACTTGTGCAGCCCAATGTAGTTGCATTAACATGCTGGATTAATTCAACAACTGTTCCCTTCAAGAGTCTGTAAAGGCATCTGGACTGGCACAGTGATGAATAAAAAGGTGACAGATGGAGTACAAGCTATGGAAATTTGTAAATATCTACTTTCGGAAGAACAAAAAGACAGCATTTTTTAAAATGGTGACGAATGTGTCAATGCTTGGCTTCAGGAGGACTCTTGGACTTGATTCAAAAAAAATGTTACTATGCAGGTACAGCAAACAATTGAGGAGGCAGATATGGTATTTCAACTGTTATTGTAAGGGGATTGTAAGTCATTGATATACTGTAGATTGTCAACAACTGAGGCCCAAGGACTGAGACATGCCAACCAGAGAAAGACTATTTATCTCAGCTGTCTGCTTTTTGTTGGCTCATTAATCCTTTCTTTTTCCAAGTTTAATGCATTACTCCTAACCTAGTATGATCTAACCTCATGTATTAACTCTTTATGTGTCACTTTGTCAAATGCACCTTGGGAGTTTAGATATATTATTATCCATTATCCATTTTGCCTGTTAGATCTTTGAAGAACTCGAGAAAATTAGTTAAACCATAATTTACCCTTCATACCTAGCTGCCTGTGATGGATTGCATTTTGTCATTCCATTTGTTCCATTACTATTTCCTTAACAATTATTTCTAACAATTTTCCAGCCACAGATGTTAAACTAACTGGTCTATAATTTTCTACATTCTGCCTCCCTCCTGTTTGAATAGTGGTGTTACATTAGCATTTTTCCAATCCACTGGAACCTTTTCAGTATGTAGGAGTTTTAGAATATGATAACTGATGCATTCACTATTGCATTTGCCAGTTCGTTTAAAACTGTAGGATTTAGGTCATGAGGCCATTGGGCCTTTCAACCTAATAGTTTGCTCAGAACTTTTTCCCTGAGTGATGATGATTGTTTTAAGTTTCTTCTTTTCTATAACCTTTGTATTACTTAGAATCATAGCATCCCTATAGTGTGGAAGCAGGCCATTCAGATCATTGAGCACACACTGGTCAGAGGAATAGAATGACAATTTATCTAAATGGAAAGAAATTTCAAAGTGCTTTGTTGGAAAGGGATCTGGGTGTCCTCATGCATTACAGAAAACTACTTTGCTTGTACAACAGGTAATAAGGAAGGCAAATGAACTTTGCGCATTTATTACTTAAGTAATGAAGTATAAAAGTAAGGAACTGTTGTTGCAGTTGCACAAGGCCTTAGTGAAACCACACTTGGAGTATTGTGCGCAATTTTAGGCCCTTTACATGAGGACGGATTAGATATGCTGGAAGCAGTTCAGAGGAAGTTGACTGGAAAGATTCCAGAGATGAGTGGTTTGTCTTGTCCAGAGAGGTTGAGCAGTTAAGCCCTACACACTCCAGAGTTTAAAAGAAGTAGCATAAGTCTTATTGAGGTATATAAAATGCTAAAGGAAATTGACAAAGTCGATGTAGAGAAGATGTTTTCATATGTGGGGCAACCTAGAACGTTTTTGGGTTTCAGTGGTGTGGACGTCTAGTATGTGAATTGCCATTCAGAACACTGAGCAAAAGACTGCTTTTCTAAGGAAGATGAGCTACCTGGTGAGATATTTGTTGCTTATTGTTGACTTGAGCTTTTATCACTTAAAGATTGGAAGTCACAGGTCTGAAACACACAGCAGTTCAGAAGAAAAGATCCATTCCAGTAGGAGTGCTGTTTCACAGCTTTAAAATAATCAAAGCCTTGAGTTTATTTCTTCGCAATCTGTGAGATAAGTCAGGCATTGGCTGGATGGCTGTTTTAATGAGATCTTTCTAAAATTATCCAAAATATATGCAGTGTTTTGTTTTTTTTATGTCCAAATTGGATCCCAACAATGCTACAGCAGAAGAAACTATGAGGGGAGATCTTGTCGTGCAGTGAGTAACATCTCTATGTCAAAGCTAGAAACTCCACATTTGGGTCCTGCTCCTGGACCAGACGATAATTGCATTCACAATGTGGTCCAAATGGGTTGATTATCAATTGGTCAATTCTTCCAATGCGCAGAATGTGATAAGGACTGATAAGAGTGAGAGCATCTCCTGATAAGCCATGCCTGTTGAAAAATCACACCTCTTAAGCTGCAGTCCCTGGCAGCAGGCGAGCAACTTGTTTCTCTTTGTGGGAAAATAATTAAGATCATAAGAACAAGTAATGGCATAACTTTGGATTTTGCTTCTCCTGTTTGTTCTTCAATCTCTTGTCACTAAAAGGATCAAGAGATATGGGGGAAAGGTGATGTTGGGGTATTGAGCTCAATGATGAGCCATGATTATAATCATCAAGCACCAAGTTGAGCTGGTTGACTCCTAAAGGATGTTGCTGCTCAACTGGGACTGCAGCAGGCAGGGAGGAAACCAACAAGAGAGAGAAAAGTACTCAACCTCATCCTTACCAATCTGCCAGCTGCAAATGCATCTGTCCATGACAATATCGGAAAGACTAACCGCCATACAGTCCTTGAGATGAAACCCACCTTCACGTTGAGAATACACTCTATCGTATTATGTGCACTATGACCGTGTTAAATGAGACAGACTTTGAACAGATCTAGCAACTCAAGACTGAACAACTGAGCATCTATGAAACACTGTGGGCCATCAGCAGCAGCAGAATTGTATTCTCAACATAATCTACAACCTCATGGCATTTTCTTCCAACTTAACCATTACTGTCAAACCACGGGATCAACCCTGGTTCAAAGAAGAGTGCAAGAGGACATTCCAGGAGCAACACTAAGCATCTCTAAAATTGACTTGTCAACCTGGTCAAACTACCAGAGAGGACTGCATGTGGTCAAAGCAGCATAAGCACCTAGTGATATACAGAGCTAAACAATCCTACAATCAGTGGATCAGATCTAAGCTCTGAATCCTGCCACATCCAGTTATGAATGATAGTGAATAATTTTGCAAATCACTGGAGAAGGGTGGTCTATAAATATCCCATCCTCAATGCTGGAAGAGCCCATCAGTATAAAAGAAGCATTTGCAGAAGCATTGGCAAAAATCTTCAGCCAGAAGTGCTAAGCAGATGATCCATCTTGACCTCCCCTCGTGTTCCCAGAATCACAGGTGCCATTCTTCAGCCAATTCTGTTCACTCCACATGGTGTCAGGAAACAGTTGGCACTATATACTGTGAAGCCTCTGGGCTCCTCCAACAGTTTGACAGTAGTTTTGAAGACTTGCACTCCAGAACCTGCTACATCCTGAACCAAGTTTATTTCATTATAACTGGCATCTACCCGAAAATGTGGGAAATTACCCACATCTTCGGAATGCGACTTGAGAAAAGTTCTGGGATATACATACTAATGAATCGAAGCCTGCAGTCCATTCTAAAGGATGAAAGACTTAACAGCCATCTAGGTTTGTTCAATGTATTGTATCAGTTGCATGACACTTTGATCTTGTGCTATAAATTCTGTGTCTTATGATCCTGCTCCACGAGCTCTTTGATAAAGAAGCAGTGCTCCGAAAACTGATACTTCCAAATAAACCTGTTGGGCTATAACCTGGTGTTGTGTGATATTTAACTTTGTCCACCTCAGTCCAACACCGGCATCTCCTCATCTTAATTATAGATGACAGAGCTAAATTCCAGATATGAGTTAAGAGTGACAGCCTTTGAAATGAAGGTTGTGTTTGACCAAGTGTGGTGTCAAGGAGGTCTAGCAAAACTGGAATCAATGGGAATCAGTGCATAAACTCTCCTCTGATTGGAGTCATAGCAGGACATAGGAAGATAGTTGTAGTTGGAGGTCAGTCATCTCAGTTCCAGGACACACTCAGTACAGTGTCCTAGGCGCAACCATCTTCAGCTGCTTCATCAATGACCTTGCCTTCGTCATGAGGTCAGAAGTTGGGATGTTCATTGATGATGATGCCATGTTTAGTACAGTTTGCAACTCCTCACATATTGAAGCCATCATTGTTCAAATGCACCAAGATATGGTCAATATATAGGCTTGAGCTGACAGTTGGCAATTAACATTTGTGACAATTAGAGACAATCTAACCACCACCCTTGGCATTCGATGGTATTGCCATCACTGAATTCCCCATTATCGACATCTTGGGGATTATCATTGACCTGAAACTCAGCTGGACTTGCCTGGCTACAAGAGCAGGTCAGAAGTTAGGAATACTGCAGTGAGGACCTCATAATGCCAAAGCCTGCCCACCATCTACAAGGCACAAATCAGGAGTGTGATGGAATACTCGCCACTTGCCTGGATGGGTGCAACTCCAACAAAACTGAAGGAGCTTGATACCATCCAGGACAAAGCAGCCAGCTTGGTTGGCACCACATCCCTAAGCATCCACCGCCTACACTCAGTCATAACAGTGTGTACTAGCTACAAGATGCACTGCAGAACTTCACCAAAGATCCTCAGACAGCATCTTCTAAACCCGCAACCACTTACATCTAGAAGGACAAGGGCAGCAGATACATGGGAACACCACTGCCTGCAAGCTCCCCTTCAAACCACTCACCATCTGGACTTGGAAATACATCACTGTTCCTTCACTGTCGTTGGGTCAAAATCCTTTAATTTCCTCCCTTAGAGCTTTCTGGGTCAGCCTGTAGCACATGGACTGCAGCTCATCACCACCTTCTCAAGGGCAACTAGGGACAAACAATAAATGCTAGCCAGCCAGTAACACCCACATCCCTAGTTGAAAAAAAATGTTTTGCTTTTCAGTAAACCCAGATGGCTGCTCATTATAATATAGCCATCTTCATCCAGGAGTTTGGTAAATGGAAGAATGATCTCAAACTTAAGCCCTCATTAAATATTTGAGACAATCCTTTCCATCCTTTGCTCTGGCCAATATGTGGCCAGATAAATTTTGACCAAGGAGCTGGCGAATGGATTGTTTTTGTCATTTGGCTCTGTGCGGTTATGTTTATTACATGACTTTTTGAGGTTTGTGATGCAGTACCCTGCTGCTTCCTGAATTTTGTGTTTCAGGATGATATGCCATAATATTTATAAAAATATAATTTATTTATTTTCGCTTTGTTTTTCTTTGCTCTTCTTTCCACTGGTTAATTAACAAAATACTTTCCTTCAACCTGGTGAATAGAATCTTGTATTTGGTTCATGGGGTTGCTCCATCTTGTGCTTCAGAAATCCTCCTCAGGGCTGCCCACTTAGATACCCCAACAAAAATTAAAATACCCGCCTTTTTCAATCATAGTTAAAAATCACACAACACCAGGTTATAGTCCAACAAGTTTAATTGGAAGCACACTAGCTTTCGGAGCGACGCTCCTTCATCAGGTGATAGTGGAGGGCTCAATCGTAACACAGAATTTATAGCAAAAATTTGCAGTGTGATGTAACTGGAATTAGACATTGAAAAATTGATTGTCTGTTAAGCCTTTTATCTGTTAGAATACAGTGATCATTTCACTTCTTTCATGTCTAAATCACAAAACCCTTCTTTTTAAAGTTGCATTCTTGGGTTAGCTGCTAACAATGGTGATAGCTAGACAATATGTTGAAGGTGTTGGCCCCCTGTGTTCTCTGTCTATGACCTGATGTTTAGATTGATTCTAATCTAATAAGTGAGATAAGTGTTTGACATAAATTCATGCAGTTTTTAAGCTCAGAGTTCTACATGAATGTATGCAGTTTTTGAGCAAAGTGCAATGTAACTCTGCAATAAAAACATATGTGTGCATGTGGGTCTTTGTCTGTCTGTGTCTGTCTGTCTGTCTGGGGTGGGGTGTATGTGTGTGTGTGTCTGTATGTATATTGTGGGTGCAGAGTGTCTTAAGTCTGCGAGGGGGTGCATGTGTGAGCAAGGGGGTGTCTGTGCGTCTGTGTGTACCTGTGTCCGTGTGTATGTGTGAGTGTGTGTAGGAATGTGTGTGTGTGTGTGTGTGTGTGTGTGTGTATAGTGCAATGATGATCACCTGTAATGTGACATGAACCCAAGGTCCCGGTTGAGGCCCTCCCTATGGGTACCGAACTTAGCTATCAGCCTCTGCTTAGCCACTTCCTTCTGCTGCCTGTCCCGAAGTCCACCTTGGAGGATGGTCACCCCAAGGTCCGAGGCTGAATGTCCTGGACCACTGAAGTGTTCCCCAACTGGGTGGGAACCCTCCTGTCTGTTGATTGTTGTGTGGTGCCCATTCATCCGTTGTCGTAGCCTTTGCTCGCTTTCCCCAATGTACCATGCCTCCGGGCATCCTTGCCTGCAACGTATAAGATAGACCACGTTGGCTGAGTCACATGAGTACCTGCCATGTACAAGGTGGGAGGTGTTCCCATGCGTAATAGTGGTATCTATGTCCACAATCTGACACGTCTTGCAGCGTCCACCGTGACAGGGTTGTATGGAGTTGCCCTGAGAGCCGGGCAGTTCGCTACGAACAATGATCTGTTTGAGGTTTGGAGGTTGTTTAAAGGCAAGTAGTGGAGATGTGGGAAAGGTCTTTTTCACTCATCACTGTGAAGTCTTGATTTGTTTTCCTCTTTGTCTTTGCAATTTGCACCCTACTATCTCAGTGTCAACAACCGTCTTTGTTCTACTCCAGCATGTTTTATTTCAAATAACCCACACATTTTGACATTTTGTTGTTTAATGTTTCAAAATAAAAAAAGAAATAAAGAAGCTAGAAAATAGTAAGGAACACAGTTCCTGTTAAGATTGAGATATATGCTACAGTTTAAGGAAACGTGTATTTTGGTTATTAGTATTGAATATCGCGTCTAACCATTATGTGAGAAGAAAATGTAATCAAGTCAAGTCAAGAGCATAGAAGGCATATTAAGGACACACATTGAAGCTTAATTCAGTGTCAAACATATTACACTAAGTGGTTGAATAAAGAATGTTAAAAGAAATTAACGAATATGTGTGAACAGTGGAAAACTAACACCAGAAAGATGCAACTTACAAATAAAATCAGAGATTAAAGAATGTACCCTTTGCTTGGTACAGCAATACAGTTGAAGGTGATACCCAGCAGACATGTAAATCACAAACTTTTGTGGTGACCTTGGGAGTAGTGATGCTTGAGAATTAATGCTATCAAGAGAACAGAAGCAGGTTGTTCAATCATCTTGAGGGGTTGGTTATATATTTTCTATATATGAGTAAGTATCATGTGTTGCATGAAAATGGGTTGTATTAACAACAATTTTTCATGTCTGTGTACATCATTGCTTACAAATTTGAAATAGAAAATGAGAATCCAAAAATGTTTTTAGTCACTTGACCCAAACATTAACCCTGACTTCTCTCGACAGATGCTACCAGACATACTGAGCTTTTCTAGCAATTTCTGTTTTTGTTTTATCTTATCTATGTATGTCAGGGATTGTGACTTTTTCTGCATCCAGAAACTGTGTCAAAGACACAATATTTTCTCAGCTTATTTGGATGGATGCAAAAGGGAAATGATTTATTAGCTTTCTGTCAAACTTCTGAATGATTAAGATTTTAAAGCTCTGATCAATCCAGTTCTTTTGACTTTAAAAAGCATTAAATGAGAAATTAGAATGGCTATTTGGAGTTAAAAATTCTCCAAGTGATATCTGCAACAGAACATGGTATACTTAAAATTGAGTGATATTCTCTCTTGAGCTGTGAACTGTAAGTCTAATGTTCAGCAGTCTTGGCTCAGCGTAGAATTTGGAGAATTGCTGTCAGATTTTGGATTCTATCACTGCTCATTCTCAGGGTCTAAGACAAAGTAAACTATGTGTGACAGAAGCACATACCAAGTGATGCTGTCCGAAGAGTGGAAAATCTCTCAAATAATCTTGTCATGTATACTGTCAGAGAGGAAATTAACAAATCTTAGAATCTCTACAGTATGGAAACGGACCACTTGGCTAATTGAGTCCACGCCCACCCTTTGAAGAGCATCCCACCCCATCCCTACAACCCTGCATTTCCCATGGCTAATCCACATAAACTACACATCCCTGGACAATATGGGCAATTTAGCATGGCCAATTCACCTAACCTGCAGTGGGAGGAAACCCGAGCACCCAGAGGTAACCCAACCATACATGGTGAGAATATGTAAACTCCATACACACAGTCACCTGAGAGTGGAATGGAACCCGGGTCTCCTGGTGCTGTGAGGTAGCAGTGCTAACCACTGAGCAACCATGCCACTCAGATTGTGAAGGAGCAGGTCAGGGAGCATCCAAGGAACAGGAAATTCGACGTTTCGGTCATAAGCCCTTCATCAGGAATCCTGATTCCTGATGAAGGGCTTATGCCCGAAACGTCGAATTTCCTGTTCCTTGGATGCTGCCTGACCTGCCACGCTTTTCCAGCAACACATTTTCAGCTCTGATACTCCAGCATCTGCAGACCTCACTTTCTCCACTCAGATTGTGAAGGTAATAACAGAGTTTTAGAAATTTGTTATCAGAAAGATTTCTTCTCAAAGAACAGTGAAGAGGTAATAGACATCTGACTAATTGATCAGTTGGATTAATGTTTGTGCTTTCATTTGCCTGGCTATGGATCAAGAACCAGGAGGCTAACAAATTCATCAAGTTGATTGGACAATTTGTTTCTGTTATCTTGGTTCCAATGATTCTCAAGCATCATTACTGCCAGGGTTGCCCAAAAGTTAATGGTCTAGTCAAGGTACATAAAGCTTGTGATTTACCTATCCGATGGGATAACATTAATAGCAAACACTGTCCAAGTTCATCTACTTAACAAGACGTCTGTTTATTATAAATAAGTGCATTCTAATCACAAGTAAGCAGCTATGTGTTATCAATATATGGCACTGCTAGTTAAAATTCTAAACTGATCTACAGACAAACTAAAGAAATTGCTTTCATAAATGAAAGGAGAAAATAAACTGTGTAATACAGTCCAATATTACCAGTCCACAGGGTTTGCCGAGGTGGTCTGTCCTAGCTTGTCAGAAATCTTTATTTTTCAATCTCCTTTATCCTCGCTTTTTCACTTGTTTGCTGGAGACGCAGCTGATGGAGAAAATAACAAGCTTTCTTCCAGCATCAAGTATTTTCACTGAAGAGAGATAGTGACATCCATATAACATGCCCTTCCAGCAGTCTGAAAGTTTTGTGCTACATTGTTTGCTCACCCAGGACTATATCAGAAATTTATCAAAAGGCTGATGATGTTTGGCGCCCGTGACTGGTCACAATTGCACAAACCAATTAGCCACTTGCTGCCAACCAAATCTTATGCTGCTAACACGCAACCCTGGGGCTGTGCTGTCAGAACATTTTTCCCTGTTACTTTGTTAAACAGCAGTGCGATAACCAAATTTGATTAACTTGGTTTTTTAAAAGTCCAGCAAATCCTTATACAGTCCTTTTTTTGTTTGAACAAATCTTTTTTCCAATGTCGTCCACAATGAATAATACCGGTCTCCACCTTAACAGATGAAAAGCTGTTTCAAAAAAGTGTGTTTCATTATAAGCTATGTAACAACACATATAGAATATTATTCACTTGCTTTGGATGAGTGCAGCTGGAACAACAGTCCAGAAGCTTGAAACCATCCAAGACAAAGCATCTTGTTTGATTGGCGTCCTGTCCACAATCTTGAACACGAACTCCATTCACCACCAATGCACAACATAAGCAGTGTGTACTGTTTACAAGATGCATGCAATAACTTACTATGGCTCCTCCAAAAGCACATTAAAACTGACTTGTAAGTTCTGGAAAGATGATGGCAGCAGATGAATACAAGATTACCTCCTGGCCAAATTCCATCCTGACTTAGAATTATATTGCCATTTCTCCACTCTCACTGCTCTAAAATTTTGGAATTTTCTTCTAAATAGCACTACTCCCTGCATCCAGAGGCTGCAGCAGTTCAGAAAGGCAGTTCACTTTGTGCACAGCAATTAAGGATGGGCAATAATTGCCATTGTAGCACCCACATTCCATAAAAGGATAAAGAAGGGCATCAACCAGTGGACTTTGTACAAAATCTCACACACAAGAGTGTGAGAATGGCCAAAGTATTCTAGTTTCTTTAATGTGATTAAAGGATTGAAAAGTCCATCTCTAGGTTGAAAGAGAATGGAGATAGGGCAAGTAAAGAAACAAAAAAAGCTAAGGATTTGCCTAGAGCTAGTGTGCTGCTAGCTGAAAGCAAAAAATTTTGAAACAAATCGAAAAAGGAAACAAAATGGGGGTCAGATTTTCAGATCTGAAATTGTGACTTTGATGTTGAGTCCAGAAGATTGAAAGATGAGATGCTGCTTCTGAAACTTAGGTTGAGCCTCACCAGAAAGGTGCAGTGAGACAAAGATAGATACACATTTAAGCGCAAGTTTAAGGATTAAAATGATAAGACACTGTGAGTCCAGGGCTGTGCTTGCAGACAGACAGGTGATGTTTTGCAAAGCAAGCCCACAATTTATGTTTGATCTCCCAAGTGTAGACGAGCCTACATTGTGAGTGGTGCGTCCAGGAAAGTAGATTGAAAGAAGAGTAGATAAATCATTATGTCATCTGGAGAGGAGTTTGAATCTTTCAGAGAGCGTGAGAGACAGACAGAAACAAAGGCAGATTGTTAGACCACCTGCCTTAGCATGAAAAGATGCCGTGGGAAGGGGATGAGTTTTCATGACTGAGAAGGGGACCAGAATATGACAGAGTGTGCTGCTTTGGAAACGTGATACAGGCGAGCAGGGGAAGATGCATTTTCTAGTGACACCCCATTGAAGATACAGAAATGGAGCAAAATAATTGTTGAATATGGAGGCCAGTGGGATGGAAGTAAGGACAAGAAGAACCTGATCATGGAAGGGAAAGGGTTGAGAGCAGAGTTGTGGGAAATGTGATATCGGGTCACAGAGATATGCAACACAGAAATGGACCCTTCGGTCCAACTCGTCCATACTGACCAGGTATCCCAACCCAATCTGGTCCCACCTGCCAGTACCCCACCCAAACCCTTCCTATTCATATCTATCCAGATGCTTTTTAAATGTTGCAATTGTACCAGACTCTACCACTTCCTCTGGAAGCACATTCCACACACGCGCCACCCTCTGCGTGAAAAAGTTTCCCTTTAGGTCTCTTTTATACCTTTCCCCTCTCACCCTAAACCTATGCCCTCTAGTTTGGACTCCCCCACCCCAGGGAAAAGACTTTGCCTATTTACCATAAACATGCCCCTCATGATTTGGTGGGAGAAACGTTTGTTTGAATCAAAGTGAAGACCTTGCAGAAGTACTTTGTGGATGGTAGAATCATCAGAGCAGAAATGATGGAGACTGAGGAACAGGAAGTTCTTATAGGATATAGGATGTAAGCAAACGTAATCAAAAGATTTGTGCAAGTCAATGGGCCTTTGCTGAATATTGCCTATCACCCAGAAATGGCAAGATTGATTTCAAGGAAGGGAAGCAAACAGTCAGAGATGGACCCTGTGAAACCGAGCAATGGGTGAAAATTGGAAGCAATTAAGTAAAATAACTTATCCAGTACCAGCCTTACCCTTCCAAGTGCAGTTGCTGAGCGTACTCACTGAGCATTTCAATCCAACACATGTTTCCTGTGCAAACATGTTCAAGAGGAGTCATGCCAATCATGAATGGCTTGGCTTTGAAAAGACTTTAAAACATTAATCTTAAAATTTTAAAATAAAGAACTATTTTCAGCCAATAAGAAGTAATTGTAGAAGATTTGCCTCCAGTGCTCCAAAGGATTGTCATGATGTGGTTTGTGGCAATTTCCAATGATATGATAATAGTTGCAATACAATGGCTTTTAAATGAAAGCTGGTTGGTGATTTGAAGAGGAAAAAAGCCATGTCTGCCAGAGGGAAAGAGTAGTCTGAACTAGATGGCCCCTTGAAAAAGATAATGAAGATGGCTGAATGGCTTCCTTCAGTGCTGTTTTAATTTCAGATTGTGCAGTAAACTCTGAATTTGCAAACTTATGTGTATCCCAAGAATTATTTGAAAATCAAATGCTCAAATGTTTGTATTCAAGGTAGTTTCCCACTTTCTTTGGAATTCTAATTTCAAATGAATGGTTGCCTAGATTTCAATTTATTCTATTTATTTTCTTATCTCGTTTAAATTGCCTTTGGTTTAACAGAGAAATAAGTAGTAGCATAAACATGCCACAGCTTTTGAAAAGCAGTTTTGTCATTTTTGATTCTGCCATGCCTTCTGCCATTTATTGCTGGGGGGATGGTTTAAAAGTCGGGAAATCCTATTGTAGCTGTGCAAAGTGTTGGTCAGGCCATACCTGGAATACAGTGTATAATTTTGCTACTTGTTTTTCCAAGAAGTATATACTGGCATTGGAGGCTGTTAAAAAGAGATTAAATGCTCAATATGAAAATGGCAGAACAATGGTGGTGCCTCACTGCCAGACTTGAAGGAGAAGACATTCCTACTGGAAATGGGACGAGGGAAGAGGGGCCACAGTGGCAGAGAATGTATCAAGTAAAACTAAAAGAAAGGGAAGAAATTGGAGTTGGTTTACAATTTTAAGGTATTGAACTGTATTAAGTCCAGAAGGCTGTAAAGTACTAAGTTTGAAGATGAGATGTTGTTCCTCCAGTTTGCACTTTGATTCACTGGAGCACCAGAGCAAGCTGAGGGCAGGTAAGTGGGAATGTGGGCAGGATGTTGTATTGAAATGACTAACGACAGAAGGTTGGGGTCATGTTTGTGCACAAATTGGAGGTGTTCTAAAGCAGCCATTCAGTCCGTGTTTGGTTTCCCAAAGTAGAGTAGGCCACATTGGGTGCAGCGAATACAATACATAAAATTGGAGGAGGTACAGGCGAAATGGTGCTTCACCTGGAAAGATTGTTTGCGCCCTTGGATGGTGGGCAGGGAAGAGGTGAAGGGGTAGGTTTTTCACCTTTTGCGGTTACATGGGAAGATGCCGTGGGGAGGGGGCTGGTGTTGGCTGTTGTCGAATGGTCTAGCATGCCAGGGAGGGAACGATCCCTGCAGAATGCAGACAGGGAGAATGAGGGGAAGATGTGTTTGGTGGTGGCTTTCTGCTGGAGTTGCCTGAAATGGCGGAGAATGATCCTTTGAATGTGGAGGCTGGTGAAATAAAACTGGAATGTGGCATCATCCAAACAGATGTGACGTAGGTGAAGGAACTGGGAAAATGGATGGAATCCTTGCAGGATGTGGGGTGTGAAAGCTGTAGTGCAGGTAGCCATGGGAATCAGTGGCTTTGTGGTGGATGACAGTGGGCGGTTTGTTACCTAAATTGGAGACAAAAAGATCAAGGAAAGGAAGGGAAATGTCAGAAATGGACAATGTGAAAGTTATCGAGGGATGGAAGTTGAAGGCAAAATGGATAAAGTTTTCAAGGTCCCGGTTGGAGTGTGAAACAGCACTGAAGTAGTCGTCGATGTACCAAAAAATAGTTGTTGGAGGGAGCCTGTGTATGGCTGAACTGACGATTGTTCCACATACCACATAATGCAGCCAGCATAATTAGGACTCGTGGGTGCTCATAGTCACTCCTTTGACTTAACAGAAGTGAGATGAATTAAAGGAGAAATTGTTCAGTGAGAGAACAAGTTCAGCCAAGCGGAGGAGAGCAGTCAAGCAAGAAGCCGAGAACTCTCACACCATCCTGGTGGGGAATGGAGGTAAAGAACGATTGGGCATACATGGTGAGCAAGAGGCAGTTAGGGCCAGGGAACTAGAAATTGTCAGTAAGGTGGAGGGTATCAGAGGAATTGCGGATGTAGGTGTGCAGGGTCTGGGCAAGTGGAGGGAGGATGGAAGAAATGGAGGTAGGAACTGGCTGATGGGATGGGTCTACCGGGTTTGTGAATTTTAGCAAGGAGGTAGAGGCGGGCTGTCTATGGTTGGGAGACTACAAGGTTGGAGGCAGTGGGGGAAAGATCTCTGGAGGTAATGAGATCGGTGGCAGTCCTGGCAACAGTGCCTTGATTCCTAGGATGAATGGGTTAACGTATCAAGAGCGGTTAAACTAGTTAGGCCCTTACTAAAGTTCAAAAGAATGAGGTACGATGTTATTGAAATACACAATATTCTGATGGTGCCTCATGAGGTAGATGTTGAAAAAATGTTTTGATGAGAAGGAATCTCAAATTCGGGACAATGTTACAGAATAAAGGGGCACTAACTTAAAACTGAGATACGCAGAAATTTTGTCTCCTGTAAAGTAGTGAATGTCTGGAATTCTCTACCTCAGAATTGTGGAGGGTAGATGAATTTAAGATCAATGAAACTATTTAAAGAGGAGACAGGTAGATAGTTTCTGAACAGCCTCCTCCTGCTGCTGCTTATGGCATTTTTCTTTCCATGAATTTGGATTTTGCTCTTTTTAAGTAAGTGGATTCTGGCTTTTACTTTTACTAAAAAGTAGAAATAGCTCCTTTCTGAAATTTCAGAATTCAGACGTTGTGGCCTGAAACAGGTAAATCGCAGCCTTTTAAGGCTATTAACGGTCATGTTGATTAATTTCATCAACACAATTCATAAGTTTGTAAGATGTAGGAGCAGAATTAGAGTATTTGGTCCAATGAGTCAGGTTTGCCTTTCAGTCATGGCTAATATGCTTCTCATCCCCATTTTTCTGCCTTCTCTTCATATCCCTTCCACTCATTACCAATTAAAAATCTGCCTAACTCCTCCTTAAGTTTACTCACTGTCCCAGCATCCACCATACTTTGGGGTAGCGAATTCCACAGATTTACAACCCTTTGGGAGATGTAGTTTCTCCTCAACTCTGTGCAATGTGAACTTCAGTCATCTCATTTTTCCATACATAGTCCCCTACTGCTGTGATATGGACCAGTGGACTGGACTAAACCCCTCCAAAATATATGAAGATGATAGCCTAGGTCCTAACTTTTTCTTATTTTAACGGTAAATGGAAAATGTTGCATTCTAGAGGCTTTAAGCAAACACACTTTATTTTTATACACAGTTAAAATACAGGCTAAAAAAAAGAATTGGTTTGTCTGGAACTCTACTGAAATGCTTGACAATATAATATATATATTAACTACTACTAATTAACTATGCCAACATAGTAATATTCCATAACACACCTTGGCAAAGGCAAATTCAGCAGAATAGATTGTCTCACATATAATTCTAACAGCAAGATCAGACTCCCAACTTAGAACTGTAAAAGAGAGAGGAATAAGTGCTAAAAGTTAAAACTAAAAATCCTGGTTCTGTGGGAGCTTGACCCCACCCATTCAGACTGCTTCTATTCTTAAAAAATACTCAGTGCCTCACAAGCTGTTAACTTTATTGGCTTCGAGCAAATCACTTTGTAACTCTGTCTCAGTCTTTCTTCAGTAAAAAAAAATGGAGAAAATACATGTCTCAAAACCATAGTAATGTCGCAGCTATCAGTTTAGTGTGAAACAAAGTTGTTAGAAAAATATATCAGTTTCTGAATTCATCCTGTCCTTGTGATCTAATCACACTTTCCGCTGTAATGCATATACAGTGCTGGTTTGAATAAAACATGTAACTCGTATTGTCTGTTATTTGGCAACAACTTCCGTAGATATGTTACAGATGGCTAATCATGACAGATGGTAGCGGGCATAAATGACACAGACTGGGGCATGCAATGTTTGTTTATGAATCACAGTTATTATGATATAGAAGGGCATCATTTGGCTGATCAAGTGCTTGCTAGCTCTCTGTCCCGTATTCCAATCAACAGAGACGATGTGACAGTGTAATGTACCATTGATAAAATGCAATGCAGCAAATTGCCATACCTATTAAGACAGTACCTTCAAATCTCATGACCCTTTCCACTCAGAAGAACAAGATATGGGAGCATCATCACCTGCTTCCTTTCAAGCCACACACCACCTTCAGTTGGAGCTATTGTATTTCTGAAAGTTGGATTAAAATCCTCTATTGACAGCAGCCCGGAGCAGAATGCAAGAGACCTGCGGCCCAGAGCAGTGCAGTTCAGCTGCCGTGGGCCCAGTACGACGATAGCTACTGGCTGGGAACTGGTGGACCTACATCAGACCACAAGGATGCCCTCATAGAGTGTTATGTCTATCCTTTTTAGCTTTATTTCTTATTTTGCTAACTTATGTATATTTGTAATATAAGGTAACTTATTTTCTTTATTTTCTCGCTGTTTTTGTACCTAAGATCGCACCGCATGTTGGCAACATTGTACACTTTTTAGTGTACTACTGTTTTTCTGTAATTTGAGTACACCTGACAATAAACCTAATTCTAAAAATCCTGGTGCTCTCGATCAACACTGTGGGTGTACCTGCACCAAATGGACTGCAGTAGTTTAAGAACCTGACTCACTATCCTTTCAGCTCTCTTCACTCCCCTGACCCTCAACAGTCTCATAAAATCTTTTCCTGTTCTTCTCGATTACAAATCTAAACTTTCTGACAAGATGATATTTCTTCATCCAAGTGGCACACAACAACTGGCACACCAGATCCTAAATGCCTCTTTACAAAATCAACTATCAGGACATATTGGTCAAAGAAGTTGGCCTGGACACATTTTGGAAATTTTTCCCCTTCTTTTCCTTTTGCTTTCCTTTCCTTTTCCCCTTCAAAAATCAGGTAATTCAACAGCTGAATTTTGCCACATCTCTGTCATTTTTCTGCAGCTTTACTTTTGAACCCCTCTGTCTGTCTTTGTCTTTCACTGTTGGAGGGCAGTAGAATATCCCCAACAGTGTAATATTTTTACTGCTCCTCAGCTTTAACTCAAAATGAATCCTGTCCTTCATCCAAAGACATGTTCTCTTTCCAATACTTCAGTGATCTCCGTTTTCTTGCCTATCTTTGCACACTTTATATTCACGAAACCTTAGTACCCAATTCTTACCATTTTAAGCATGTTTTTCCCACTGCAGCATATTCCCAAATGGCTATTTGTGCTTTTCGCTCACAAACCTTATTCACCACATTTCGTGCAAGCATACAATATTTTCCAAAGTACTTGAGAATGGTGGAAGATTTATGTGCATGTATGTACATGTACTCACCTGTACATTCCAAATCAACTTTGATTGGAACTGAAGAGCAAGTGTTGATTGTTAACTATGTTTGATGAAGTGACTTATTCATCTCACATTCCTGATGAAGGGCTTTTGCCTGAAACATCGATTCTTCTGCTTGTCGGATGGTGCCTGACCTGCTGTGCTTTTCCAGCACCACACTCTCGACTCTAATCTTCAGCATCTGCAGTCCTCGCTGTCTGACTTACTTATCTGTCAACTCAATATTGAACATTGTCTTTTTACTGCATTAGAAGAACTTGGGTTAGATGCATTATTTCGGTCTTGAAGTAGTTGATTGCTTATACAATTTGAATTGTCTCTTTTTTATGTTGTGAGGAGTACAGCTTCCCTGTGGATTGATTTGAGGATATCCTGTTTGTTGGTCGTGCCTTTGATTAAATTTTTCATTATGATGCACGTGTGTATACGCACACAACTGGATATACAGTGTTTTGATGTCAGCCATTTGAACTCTGTTAACAGGTCAGACATCCAGATAAAACATACTAGCAAAGATGTTAGTGGGATCACTATGTATGTGGTAGTGTTCAGGACTGAAGCAATTATTTAATTTAAGTGTCTACTATCAGATTAATTCTTGAACATAAATAATTCTGATGGAGAGGAAAGGAGGATTAAGGAGTTCTTTGAGATGAATGTTTTGCTGATAAGTTCAAGACTAATTTTTTTTCAGTATCATGATTTCTTGATTGTCCTTTATTTAAAATATTTACGTTGCACTTTTGCAATGTTCATGCACTTTGAAGCACAACTTGTATCAGATGGAATGGACAAAGGATGAATCACTCGGTAATCCTTTTTAGTCCATAGTGAATATTAAGTCACAGCTGTAGACCAATCTCATAATTGGCAATAGTTGGTTATGCAAATATGCAATGGCATACATATCTTTTATACAGATTAATGGCTTTGTAAGACTGAGAAAAACCCACAAAATTGTTATTCCAAGTGAAATTTTTGGTGGATTTCCAATGTTTGATTTTTTTGCTTGTCTGAGTGAAGGTTAACTGAACATTATAGTAACATTTTGGATAGCTTTTGGTATCTCATCTGAATGAACATTCTGCACATATACATTTAGACTAAGCATTGGCAGTTTGTTTATAAATCCAGGTAAAGGGCAAAAGAGGGAACAGTATGTACAGCTGAGTTCCACTTGTGCACATTCGTGCATATTTTTCAGTAGAGATCATTGGAATATTTCTCTTTGCCAAGGCACGTTTAGGTCAGTTATGGTTACCCATTGTTTGACTGATTGAGTTTATTAAGTGAGGACAAATAATATTTGAACAAGAGCAACGATGTCCATATGTTTAGCCTCTTTTCAAAGGTGTAAGATATTGCAAAACACTTCACAATTACATAATTCACCAAAATTAGATACAATGCCAAAGTAGATGAAGCTTGGTACATAACATATTTGTTAAAGATAGATTTTTGACACTTGTATGAGTGGTGGAGATTTAGGAAGAGAGTTAAGAAACTAAGTGTTAAGTGGCTGAAATTCCGGTACTATCATAAAGGAAATAGGTGATGTGTAAAAGACCCGAGTTGGAGGACTGCAGATTTTTTTTGGAACATTGTCAGTCAAGGTACAGATGAAAGGGAAAAGTAGAGCCAAGAATAATAAAATAAATGGGCAATGAAATGATTTTAAATTGAAGGAATGGGAGCCAGTTTGTAAGTGAGCACAGAGATGATGGATGAATGGGACTTAAAACAGACTGAGTTCAAATTCGATATTTAGTATCATGTTTGGTCCTTGAGCAGCAAGGAGAAGCTGCTTGCAAGTCAAGTCACAATGAGCAGTAATTCATAACTTCTGAGTCTAGGACTTGTACATAATCAAGCTGTCTTCATTAAAGTCCTAAAGAACTATTGCTTTGGGAGTGGTGCCTACTTGTGCATAAGATTGAGCTCTCCTTTGCCCATTCAGGTGGATATAAATGTTAAGGTACCATGATTCTAAGAGTTTCCTGGTATATCGGTATGATGCCTCCCTCAAAGAACATCACGAAGTAGGATGAAATGAGCATTCATTTCATTCATGTAACTTGCTATGAGCTAATCAACTGTCTACAAGACAAATACTTGCTTTCAGAAAAATTTGTTTTTGTGAAGAACTTTACAAAATCTTGTGGCTCCTTTTTTTTTGAGGTATTTTAGGTGTTGGAGGTGATTTCCTCAAAATCCAGGAGCAGCAATTACTGATTTATATGTCGTTGCACTGTTTTGGGGGGAAAACAAGGTGAAAACAATGGAACTTTTAAAAGGAGGAAGACAGACAAAAGGCAATGACCACATGGTCAGTGCGGGAGAGAGAGAAAGTAACCTACACTGCTAACTGACACAGCAATGAATCTGCACAGTTACACCTTTACTGTTTGAGTTCAAGTATCTCTGGGAGTCAGAGTGTGTCTAGGAAAACTGAACAAACCCCAAAATTCACAGCTGACCTTGGAAGAACCTGTGTGGGAGAGCTCACAGCATAGGAACAGTTAATTGCATAGATTTTAAGTCTACTGTTGTGAATAGATGGCTTCTTTCTTGATTTATATTTTTTATTGAGATCTGTCTCTTGATTAAATTTTTAAAATATAAACGGGAGTTAGCCTGGAGCACTTTTTCAGAGCAAAACAATAATGCTATTTTCTAGGTCTACAGATTGCGAAGGAGCAAAGATGGCCTTTAGTGATATGCTGTTCCTGTTGGATGTAAGAGTTTAGGGAGAATTTCCATGTTACTAATGATTATGTCTGCAGGAAGTGTCTTTGGTTGTGAATCCTATCATATCGCATGGATCAGTTGGAGCGGCAGTTAGAGGCAGTAAGGAATTTATAAGTGCTGGGGGTCCGATGGACGACAGTTGTAGGAAGGGAGAAAAACCATATATACTGTTCAGTTACTGGGTTAACTCGAGGCAAGGTAGAAAGATATACAGGTAGGAGGCTTCTGTGGCTATCCCGATTTCAAACCAGTATGCTGTTATGGAAAATATAGTGAGTAATGGACTGTCAGGGGAATGTAGCATGAACAGTCAAGTTTCTGGTATCAAGACTGGCTCTAATGTAATGAGAGGTACTTTTGGGTTCCAAGCGATCAGTTATGATAGGGAATTCTAGTCAGAAGCATAGACAGATGCTTCCGCAACCAGCAACGAAAAATCAGAATGGTGTGTTGCCTCTCTGGTGCCAGGATCAAGGATATCTCAGACAGGTGCAGTATGTTCTCAGAGGGGAGAAGGAGCAGCAGGAGGTCATTGTACACATTGGAACCAACGTTAAAGGAGGGGAAAAGGATGTGATTGTGAAAGGGAAATATAAAAAGTTGGGCAGGAATTTAAAGAGGACCTTGAGGTTAATAATATTTGGATTATTCCCAGTGCTACAAGCAAGTGAGGTGAGGAATAGATGTATAGAGCAGATGAATGCGTGGCTGAGGAGCTGGTGCAGGAGAGAAGGGTTCACATTTTTGGATCATTGGTATCTCTTCTGGTGACCTGTACAAAAATGATGGATTGCACCTGAATTGGAAGGTGACTAAAATACTGGCAAGGTGATTTGCTAGAGCACTTTGGGAAAATCTAAATTAGTAAGGTAGGGGGATGGGACTCAGGGAGATAGTGAGGAATGAGATCAATCTGAGACTGGTACAATTGGGAAAAGGAGCAAGTCAAACAGTCAGGGCAGCGAGGAACTAAGCAGAGAACAAGGCAATACTGATAAATTAAACTGCATTTACTTCAATGCAAGAGACCTAACATGGAAAGCAGATGAACTCAGGGCATAGCTCGGAACTTGGGACTGCAATATCATAGCAATTACAGAAACGTGGCTCAGGGATGTTGTACAAAGTATCAAAAGGGGGGGGGGGGTGCCAAGAGAGGAGGGGGAGTGGCATTTTTGATAAGGGATAGCATTTCTGCTGACTGAGGGAGGATATTCCTGGGAATACATCCAGTGAAGTTATTTGGATGGAACTGAGAAATAAGAAAGGGATGATCACCTTATTGGGATTGTATTTATAGACCCACCCAATGGTCAGTGGGAAATTGAGAAACAAATTTGTGAGGAGATTTCAGTTTATCTGGAGGAATAGTAGGGTCGTTATGGTTGGGGATTTTAACTTTGCAAACATATACTGGGACTGCCATAGTGTTAAGGGTTTAGATGGAGAGGAATTTGTTCAGTGTGTAACAAGAAAATTTTCTGATTCAGTATGTGGATGTACCTACTAGAGAAGGTGCAAAACCTTACCTGCACTTGGGAAATATGGTAGAGCAGGTGACTGAAATGTCAGTGGTGGAGCCATTTGGGGCCAGCGACCATATTCTATCAGTTTTAGAATAGTGGTGGTAAAGGACAGACCAAATCTAAAAGTTGAAGTTGTAAATTGGAGGAAAGCTCATTTTGATGGTATTAGGCAAGAACTTTCAAAAGCTGATTGGGAGCAGATGTTTGCAGGTAAAGGGACAGTTGGAAAGTGGGAAGCCTTCATAAGTGAGATCACGAGAATCCAGAGACAATATATTCCTATTAGGGTGAAAGGGAAGACTGATAGCTGTAGGGAATGCTGGATGACTCAAGAAATTTAGGTTTTGTTTTAGAAAAAGAAGGTATATATTAGGTATAGACTGGAGAGATCGAGTGAATCCTCAGAAGAGTGTGGATGTGTGGATCCTCGGGAGATGGGGGAGATACTAAAAGAGTATTTTGCATCAGTTTTTACAGTGGAGAAGAACGGACAGAATGTGATGAAATAGTTGGTAACATTTTGAAGAATGGCCATGTTACAGAGGAGGAAGTGCTGAATATCTTGAATTGCGTAAAAGTGGATAAATCCCTAGGACCTGATCAGGTGTAACCTAGAATTCTGGGGAGCTGGTGATTGCTGGGCTCTTTGCTAAGATATTTGTATCATCAGTAGTCACACTTGGGGTGTCGGAAGACTGGAGGTTGGCTAATGTGGTACCACTATTTAAGAAAGGTGGTCAGGTCAAGCCTGGGAACAATCTACCTTTGAGCCTGATATCAGTGGTGGGCAGGTTGATGGAGGGAGTCCTGACGAATAGGATTTACATATATTTGGAAAGGCAAGGATTGATTAAGGAAAGTCAGCATGGCTTTGTGCATGGGAAATCATATCTCACTCACTTGATTGAGTCTTTTGAAGAAGTAACAAAGAGGATTGATGAGCGCAGAGTGGTAGGCGTGATCTATATGGACTTCACTAAGGCTTTTGATAAGGTTCCTCATGGGGGATTGGTGAGCAAAGTTCAATCTCATGGAATACAGGGAGAACCAGCCATTTGGATACAGAACTGGCTCAAAGGTAGAGGATAGAGGGTTGCTTTTCAGACTGGAGTCAGGTGACCAGGCTTGGTGCAGAGTGTTGCTTTTCGTCAGTGAAATAATTGATTTGGATTTGAACATATGAGGTAAAGTTAGCAAGTTTGCAGATGACACAAAATTGGAGGTGTAGTGGACAGCAAAGAAGGTTACCTCAGATTACAAAGAGATTTTGATCAGATGGGGCAATGGTCTGAGGACTGACAGATGGAGTTTAATTTAGGTAAATGTGAGGTGCTGCATTATGGGAGAGCAAACCTTACCAGAACTTATGCACTTAATGGTCAGGTCCTGAGGAGTGTTGCTGATCGAAGAGACCTTGGATTGCAGGTTTATAGTTCCTTGAAAGTAGAATCGTAGGTAGATAGGATAGTGAAGGAGGCATTTGGTATGTTTTCCTTTATTGGCCAGAGCATTGAATACAGAAGTTGGGAAGTCATTTTGCAGCTGTATAGGACATTGGTTTGGCCACTATTGGAACATTGCATGCAGTTCTGGTCTCCTTCCTATCGGAAGGATGGTGTGAAACTTGAAAGGGTTCAGAAAAGATTTACAAGGATGTTGCCAGGGTTGGAGGATTTGAGCTATAGGGAGAGGCTGAATAGGCTGGAGCTATTTTCTCTGGAGCACCTTATAGAGATTTATAAAATCATGAGGGACACGAATAGGATAAATAGTCCAAGTCTTTCCCTTGGGTGGGAGAGTCCTGAAGGGCATAGGTTTAGGGGGAGCGAGGAAAGATATAAAAGGGACCAATGGGACAACTTTTTGATGCAGAGGGTACAACATGTGGGGAATGAGATGTCGAGGAAGTGGTGGGGGCTGGTACAATTACAGCATTTAAAAAACATCTGGATGGCTATGTGAATAGGAAGTGTTGAGGGGGATATAGGCCAAGTGCTGGCAAATGGGATTAGATTATGTTAGGATAACTGGTCGGCATGGATGAATTGGACCAAAGGGTCTTTTTCCATGCTGTATATCTCTGTGACTCTATAACTAAGTACATTCAAGTTCTTGATTATCTTAATGTTGAGTTAATTGTCTGAGTGTTAATTAATGACAAGGCGATGCCATTGTGGGTTCTTTCAACATACTTGTCTTTTTGACTAAACTGAAAAATTACAATGTTGGAGACATTTCAATGTTACGCAAAGGAAGGAATACGCCAGGTCAGGATGTGATATGATATTTGTGGATCAGTTTCAGAGTTATTTTGGTCTCTAAACTCTCTTCAAATTGCACTAGCTTTTTTAGAAGCACGAGAGGAGGTCAGTCGTCTCTCCTATTATAAGAAAATTGGGGGGAAGTTCATAATTCTAACATCGAAGCTTTGAGAAAGTAGCAACAGTTTGTCAAAAGATTGCGGGATTAAATGAATAGCTATGCAATGACTGTAAAAATAAGGTCTATTTCTGGTTATGTATTGATAGAAAAAAACAAGTTGGTGGTTTGTCTCATGCCTGTTGCATCATCAGAATTATACTTTCCCAGAGTTGAAATCTGGGAACTTGGTATATCCTTTAGATCTCTTTTTTTTAGCTCTATGACTCAGAATTTAAAACATAAGTTAGCATGATTTTATCTCCATGCTGCCAGAAGTCTGTACATTGCCCAATGTAAGCGATACAACACGATAGCCCAAAATATCCACCTGCTCTTGTCTGAAATTAATTTTCACTTGCTTTATATTTAAATAATTATTTTGTCACAAAATCTTACTTTCATTGGCCTGCTCAGCTCATTCTCAAGAACATGTACAATATGTTATATGACAATGCTGCAGGTTTGCATGTAATTAATATGTGCAGAGAAAGAAATACAAGTACAGAAATGAATACATCTGTTTAATTCAAGTAGTTGCTTCAAATTGTGAAAATCTTTACTAGTGAGGAAGCAAATCCATAACTGATGTGCTCATAACTGGAATGTGAAAGATTCAATTTGGCTGACTTTATCTCTTTGGGATGCTCAGATTTTTCTAAGTTACTTCCTATTGTCTGGTCTTTAGACAGTTGGAGCTGTTTAACTTGAATACAAGTCAAAAGTAAACTTCTGCAGATACTGCCTAATCTACAGAGTATCGCCAGCATCTTCTGTTCTTATTTCAGATTTCTAGCATCTGCAGAAAGTGATGAGAGAACTGATGAAAGGTCATCAACTTGAAATGTCAACTGTGTATTTTTATGCACAGATGTTGACTGACGAGTGTTTTCAGTTTTTTTTTTCATTTTCAGAGTAGGATGTATGTCTGAATGCACATTTTCTTTCAATTCTTAAGTGACTTTAGAACTTGGAAATTATTTTAGATATGATTTATGTTGTTTGATAGAGGTTAAACTTAGATTCTGCCTGATTTGATGAGCGGTAATGTAAGAAATATCACAATTTCTGTGTGAAATCTAAATTTTGAAGAGACTGTTGATTATTGAAACTTGATGATTTCAATATGGATTGTTCTTCACGACTTAAAACTGAAAAAGCTGTTGCTTTTTTTGTTGGCTTTCTTTTGAACAGATAATATCCCAAATTTCAGATTCTGAATCATGCGTTATTATCACAAACTCTTTTCTTGAACTTTGCAGTCCCAAATGATTGATTTCTGCCATATCCGCATGCTTTTTTTAAAATACTCCACTCATTGTCCACTTAAGCTGTATCGTGAGCATTGCAGGAATTGATTTAATGACTTTTTTTGAAACTTCCTCCAGTACTTTTATTCCCATTCCATAAAGTTGTTGATTATTGTGTTGTCAATTTTTCCCGTAATTGATGCAAATGGGAAAAAAATACTTACTATTCCGTCAGCGGCATCACAATCTGTGTTCAGTGTTCACACAAATGCTTGATAGCAGGGTTAGTGGTCTAATGATCAGAAATGGGAACCCTGGTTATGAAATTTAGCCATGTATGACAGTGACTCAATAGAATTTTCCAGTACTGCTGAGATCATCTAAGTAAACAAGGATAACGATATGGTCCTTCTTGTCTCAGCTGACCTGCTGTTTCATTTTTTATTGGAATCTCCCCCTCATTCTTCCTGTCAAACTGAATGTTTTCGTTCACAGCCAACAAGCCATATCTGGAATTGGAAAGAAAATTCTCAAGTGGGTTGAATCAGCCCTGCACAAAAGAAGATGTTTGTGCTTGATGGAGGCCAGTCATCTCAGTCTTAGGTCATTGCTGCAGGATCCCCTCAGGATTGACTATTTGGCTTAATCTTCTTCAGCTGCTCCATCGATGACTATCCTTTTGTCATAACATGAGAAGTGGGAATTTTTACTGTTGATTGAGCCGTGTTCAGTTCAGTCACTCCTCCTCAGATATTGAAGCAGCCACTGGGGGTATGGAGTAATATCCAGGTAACACTCGGGTTTGGGCTGAGAAGTGGCAAGTCATGTTTGCAGTAGATAGTGCCAAGCCACAACTATGTCCCGTAAGAGAGACTACAACATGACAAGATTATCATCGCTGAAGCTCTCATTATCAACATCTTGGGGATCACCATTGATCAGGAAGTTAAAGGAACCTACCATATAAATACTGTGGTTACAAGAACTGGTCAGAGGCTGGATTTCTGCAGAGAGCACCTCATCGTCTGACGCTGTATAGTCTGTGTGCCATCAGCAAAGTGCATCAGGAGTATGATGAAATAGTAGTCACAAACCTGGAAAGTATAATTCTAAACGGCAATCAGTAAGCTTGACACTGTATAGAGCCAAGTAGCCTGCTTTTTTGGTACTTCATTGACCACTTTAAACATTTATTGCCTGTACTATTGAAACATGATGGTAGTAGTGTTTACCATCTACAAGATGTGTGACAGCAATGTCTCGTTCATTAACATCTTCCAATAACATGATGTCTCCCATCAGGAAAAATAAGGGCATCAGATGACTGGGAACAGCCTCACTTGCAAGTTGATCTCCAAGTCACTTATCTTGAACTATATTGCTGCTTCACTTTAGATCAAAATCCTGGAAATTTCTCTGATAGCTCCCCAATGGATGTACCTATACCACATGGATTAGAGAGGTTCAAGAACATGGCACATCCTCACTTACTGTAGGGCAATAAGAGAATCTCGCATTCTATGAATGTGCAAAAGCTTTATTTAAAATGTAGTTAGGATGCCCTGAACTATCTTAGTCGGATCTATCAAAATATGTTTTTCTTAATATGAATGTTATGCTTTGTGAATCTTTGGCATTTTGAAAGTAAATTTTTAATGACTGTATGATGAAAAGGTTATTTTCTTTAAATGAATTTCAATTTATTCAGTGCCCCTGAACCCACCCACCTCCAATCTCACTTTCCCTAAGCGCAGATTTTTGCCTGAAGCACAGCTGAATGTGTCCTGATGATCTGTCAAATATTTTGCTTAACTTGTCTTTGGGTGAACGTGGATTGTGCATGAGTGTCATAGAGATGGACAGCACGGAACCAATATCAAGATACGTGAGTTGGAGATCAACTTGCAATGAGGCTGTTCCCAGGCATCTGATGCCTTTATTTTAGTCCCATTCGTCCATGCCGACCTGATATCCCAACCCAATTTAGTCTCACCTGCCCACACCTGGCCCATATCCCTCTGAACCCTTACTATTCATACCCATCCAGATGCCTTTTATATGTTGCAATTGTACTAGCTCCACCACTTCCTCTGGCAGCTCATCCATACATGTACCATCCGCTGTGTGAAAACATTGCCACTTAGGTCTCTTTTATATCTTTCCCCTCTCATCCTAAACCTATGCCCTCTAATTCTGGATTCCCCCATCCTAGGGAAAAGACTTTGTCTATTTATTCTATCCATGCCCCTCATGATTTTATAAATCTCTATAAGGTCACCCCTCAGCCTCCGACACTCCAGGGAAAAGAGCCCTAGCCTGTTCAACCTCTCACTATAGCTCAAATCCTCCAACCCTGGCAACATCCTTGTAAATCATTATAGTCTTTCAAGTGTCATAACATCCTTCCAATAGGAAGGAAACCAGAATTGCACGCAATATTCCAACAGTGGCCTAACCAATGTTCTGTATAGCCTCAACATGACCTCTCAACTCCTGTACTTAATACTCTGACGAATAAATGAAAGCATACCAAACGCCTTCTTCATTATCCTATCTACCTGCACTTTCAAGGAACTATGAACCTGCACTCCAAGGTCTCTTTGTTCAGCAACACTCCCTAAGACCTTACCATTAAGTGTATAAGTCCTGCTAAGATTTGCTTTCCCAAGATGCAGCGCTTCACATTTATCTGAATTAAACTCCATCTGCCACTTCTCAGCCCATTGGCCCATCTGATCAAGATCTTGTTATGCTCTAAGGTAACCTGAGTGCCCACAGGCCGTTGAGTCCATTGTCCCACAAACAACTCTGATTCTTGCTGACTTGGTATTTGCATTTTTGATTTTTAAACAGGAGTCAATGCAAAATCTCTTCCGAGTTTCCACTTGTTTCCACAGAGACTATTTTGAGTAATGTCTGGATTCTGTCTGATCCATTAGTAACTGGAGTCTGCTTGGCCCAGAATGGGTGTAGTTGAGGGGTGCAATGTAGCCAGTTCCAGTCTGCTCCCGAGTGCATCCCAATGCTTTCCTGTTCCTGTTTCTGTTAAGGTGGCCATCTATTTCTCTATTGAAAGCTGTGATTGAACCTACCTCCAACATACTCTCAAATAGTACATCTCAAATCCTAACATTTGCTGTGTTAAAATGAAGATTTGTTTGTCATGTTGTTTGTATTCTGTTTGCCAAACACTTAAAATCACTACTTTTATTGTTCACCTTTGTATCTTTGAGAGAATTTATTCTCTCCTCATGTTTTTGAACATTTTAATTAAACTGCCTCTCAGGTGGGAAAGAAAGGGAAACAGAGATATGAAACAGCTGAAGAAAGATCAAGAGCTGAGAGTGGAATTTTACAATGGGGAAGAAAATAGAATGTTATTATGGACTCAATAGGCAGTCAGCACATCCTTTGGTAATAGAGCATTGGAAAATTGATAACTTGGATTTGTCAGGTCATCAGAAATTCTCGTATGAGTTGGGCAGAGGAAGGTAGAGTCCCAACTTGAATTGAGGTACTTAGAAATGGAAAAGATGGCCGACTTCACTTCATGATTGGTGTCTGCAAGTATGTAAATAAAGTCCTGGAAGAAAAGAGAATATACCTGTGGAAGTATAGGGAGCTTCATTATGGATTGTGATGGAGAATCTTTGATTTCCAAATCATGACTGAAGTCCTGATACGCTAACTTCAATGGGAATTGCCTCAAGAAGTTTGAACTTCCTCTGGGCAATTCTCCACTCCTTGAGACCCTTTGGAAATGTGTTCATGACCGTGAGCTAGAGATTAGATTCCCTATCATGTGGAAATAGGCAAACAAGTCCACACCGACCCTCTACAGAGTAACCCACCCAGATCCATTCCCCTACCTTTACCCCTGGCTAATGCATGTAACATGATGGGCAATTTAGCTTGGCCAATTCACCTGATCTCCACATCTGTGGATTGTGGGAGGAAACCGGAACACCCGGATGAAACCCATGCAGACACAGGGAGAATGTGAGAACTCCATACAGACAGTGGCCTGGGGCAGGAATCAAACACTGATACCAGGCGTTGAGGCAGCAGTACTAACCACTGAGCCACTGTGGGTTGAAGACTTTGAACTGTTCTATGGTAATTAACTGAATCATTCCTGGTAACTATTATATGGAAAATCCTAGTTTAACTAACTACTGAACTAACATATCCCCCAATCCCCCTCCACTCCCATATCTCACACGAACCTTCATTGTTCAACTACTCGTGTTGACCCAATCCGACTAGTCCCCAAGCTTACTACCCCTCCTGACTTCATTAGTACCTGACCCGACCTAACTACCCCGAATTTCTGTACCTGCTATCCTTCCACCTGCCATACTGCCCACCTATACAATCATTTCATTTAATTACCCAATCTACCCATTTACTCATTCACCCATTCATGCATTTACAAACATTGGTATGGTACATTCAAAGTGATAATGCAACAGTGAGTGCGGTTAATGTGAAGCATATCTTCAGTACTGATTGACTTTCCACAGATTTCTCTGTTCAGGGAGTTGTTTGGGTTTCTGCCAGTAACAGACTTCATTGTTTGAATGCCAATCAGAAGATTTTTAACCATTGTCTTTCATCTGGGGTTGGATGGAGGACAGTGTTTTAATAAACTTGTTTAGTTATGGGATAGTAACAGCTCAGTTCATTTTTTATCTCTCGCTTTCAATATAATATTTCTTTCTTTGATTACTTTTGCAACTTGTAAATGGATCACTGTTTTTATTGAATGTAAACATTTTTCATTTTTCTTCCACAATATGTATAGAAATGGTTGTATACTAACTGCTTAAAATCCAAGTATAGTGATGTGAATGTTTCTGTATGTCATAGGCCTTTAATTATTGCTTTTGGAAACAGCTTATTTAGAGTGATTTTGTTGATGTCTGAAATTTGCGCCTAACTAAGTGTAGGGATAGGTTACCTGATATTTTTTGAGGACCTATCTTCATGCCAATTTCCAGTTGATGAAATAGTATTTCATAGATATTTGTATGTATGCACTTTCTGTTGTTAATTTAATATAGTGTGATTTTTCTTCATGTTTTGATCTTCCTGATCAATGGGCATGGTATACTCTAAGGGAACTTTGAACCTAGACTGTGGAGGTATACAAAATGCTGCCGCAACCTCTGGTCACAATTCCTCACTGTAAACTTATGTTTAGTATCTAACATTGCAAGTTTTGTTTTGTATAGTGAATATTCATCCGTAATGGGAGTGTGTTCCCTTAACAATGAAACTGTTCAAAAAAAGGAAAAGCAGCTCTGGATGTACTTCCTATTGTTTTGAAAACATTCAGGCATATGACTAACAACTCAAAAAGTATTGGATGCTCGTCTGGTAGGAGGTGTGTTTCTAAGTATTTTAGATGGAATTATTGGGACAATTTCAGGGCAAACTTCAATGCTGAACAGATTCTGATTTGGTAAATATTTGCTTCACTCCAGACATGCCAGGAATTTGCTTGCCGAGTCGGATCCTGACAGAATTGTCGTTTAAATGCCAGGAAATGTTCTACTTGGACTGTGCTTGGATTCTGACTTGATAATGAGCTCCTTGTGCAGGTTTTTATACTTGGAAATTGTTGATCATTAGTTCAGACTGAACAGCAATAATTCAGACTGAACAAACCAACATCCACTTAAAACAAGATTTGCAAAGCTCATATTTGATGTTTTTAAATATGTTTCTGTATGATAATGACAATGGCAAGATTATTCATTAAGTTGAGTATTGGAAAGACAAAATATAAGCATCTTTGCTGGAAATGCTGTTGCTGTACAATGCTTTGTTGATGGTTAGGTGTTGTCATTCTGAAACATAAACAGAAATTACTGGAAAAGCTCAGCAGATCTGGCAGCAACCGTGTAGATCAGAGTTACCATTTCAGGTGGTCTTGGATTATGATTATGGCTTTTTGTCAGAGATAACTGCATCTCATGAGCTTTGAATGTTTTTTGATGGTGGCTTTAATCTTAACACCTTGGAATTGGAGTTTGAAAATGTTTGCTGCAATGAAATGTTCTATGTACTGTTAAACCAGCAGGGAACCTCTGCTGCATGGGCAGCATTCAGCTATTGTTAAACTTTACATTCTACAGTGTATTGGAATAGCATTTTCTTGCATTTGTAAGCTTGTACTTGAGGCATTGCTGTCAGTGAGGATAATCTTAAAGTGAATGGTTTGAGAACATAGAACGTAGAAAAGTACAGCACAGAACAGGTCCTTTAGCCCACGATGTTGTGCCTAGGTTTAATCCTAATGTTTTCTTGAAAGGCTCGAATACATTTTATGTATAGAAACAAACATGAGTGGAGAGTGGTGGACCATTGAGGCAGCTTTGTTGTGAGTTTTATAATTTTTTTTGTTCATTGTGAAGTTTGGAATAGTTGTACCATGAGTTAAGATAAAAAAGAGTTACTGTAGAGAAGATTGAAGTTCTGTTGTCTTTGCCACAGCTTCACTATCTGAACACAATATGAATAATCTTTATATTTACTGGTTGACTTGATCGCTTTTGATGTCTGCCTCTGTGCAGCTGTTGCCTTTGGTAGTTCCCTTCTAATTTCCATAACCTGCTCTGTTCACTGAACAGGTGATGTTTTAAAGAGCTTCTTGACTGAATTGAACGCTACTTGGGACTAAACTCCTCTTCCCTGAGTAGCAGCCAGCTTCATTTTTATGTTTTGTAATCTAACGAGAGATTCAACCTAGAGGTGGCATCTCCTGGTTTTCTGCAATAATTGTTCTTAATGTTGAACATGAACCACATCCAGGTTGGCTTCATGAAAGACACTTAATGCTTTGTTTGGAGTCTCAGGTAATTGTACTAAAATGAATTTTTTCTCTGTTGCATCTTGGCTGAATTGGCATTAAAAATGCCATTCGTTTTTTTTTTCATTGAGTGAAGTGGGTTGTATGTGATTCAAATTCACCATAGTGCTGGCCATCAAAATTATTAATCAATGAATGTTCACAGTGAAGCATTTGTCATTTAACTGCTATTGTGTTTGATGGGTTAAGTTCACCTCCAAGATAAGTTTTTGAGTTGACTAATTGGATGGAGTTGATATATATTGTTGACAAGTCAATACCAGTGGAATTATGGGATGTGGGATTTTGTCTTTCAAATTTTGCACATGCTTTGATGGAAGTTCCTTTTCGTTTTGTGCTACTGAACAGCAAGTTACCAGGTTTTACTTCGACTGTGTTGCAGTCGAAGTAATATACCTTAGGTGAAGGAGATTTTATTTTAAAACATCTGTTCCTTCTTTAGGTGACTACCAATGGCCTGAACAGTAGCTATATGCCTGAAGCCAAGATCTTGCACTTTCATGATTTCTTTTCTCACTTATCGCATTCCTGACTAAGATAGCGAGCTAACAAATCAATACCATTACTCATACATGGAATGACCCTTTGGACAGGGTACTGGACACCTTTTGGAGCAGTGCTTAAATGTGAATATTGCCAAGGTAGAAGAATGTGAATGAAAATCGTGTAGAAGAATAGATTTTTAAATTGGAAATTTGCTTTGTTGTGTTGTGCTAAATTGAGAATGAGCTGTACTCTATTAATAGTGCAACTTGGGAGGTCATTGCTGTACGTCAACTTGGGCTATGATGATATTTCTGGATATCTTCAGAATGTAAGTGTTGACCTTCACCTGCCAGAAGCCCTTTGGAATTCCAGGCCCCTGTGGAACAGGCATTTTAGCTTGCACATGGCCTTTATGGCACAGGAATAAATCTACTCACGTGTTGAGTAACTCAGTACAATTCTGAATCCCATGTAGCCAAAATACAATCTTTCTGGCTCAAATGATTCTCATTTTATATTTTTTTCCTCATTTAATGCCACTTCATTCAGTTAAATCTTTTTGGACTTGAAACTTTCATCTATTTTGAAATTAGGATCTATAGTGCTAAAAATAACCTTTTGAAGTCTCTATTTCATTCAGCAATTTTAGACTTGCAAGAGCATTGGGTTAACATTTGCAGAATTTTTTTGTGAACCAGCATATTGCTCCTTTCGTCCTGGCAGTGTGATCTTGTCTGGTTGAGTGACTATAGCGTCAGTCAAACTCCCAATTACAACAAAATGCTGCTCTTAATTAGGCAGTCTGCAGTCTTTGTAGCAGCTCTGACTGACACTGGTTAACAGAATTGCTTTTCTTCGGTTCTGTAAATGCCACCTTCAAAACTAGTGTTTCCAATATCTTTGTCTCCTCAACTGATAATTTCCCTGCACTGTTGTGTTCACTCCTTTCTGGAACTGCCAGAAGCCCAATTATGTTCTGTTACAGCAATGTTCACAATCAGTTGATCATCTTCCGTTTCAGCCATTGCCAATGTGATGTCACTGTCAAACATATTACCCTTTCCCTCTTTCAGCATTCAGAAGACACAATGTCCCCTTTGACGCTATAGTTCATTCATTAATTGCCAACACCCATTTTCCCCATTTCTGTGGCATTTTCCGTTGCTCAGAAGTAGATGCAACACCTTATTTAACTCAGAGATTGAGGGTTTGGGTCTCAATTCAGACCGAGCAGATGGATCAGGAGGTGCCATCTTTTGGATCAGCTATTAAACTCATGCTTTCTCTGCTTTATTAGGCAGAATTCAAAGATCCTGCGTTGCAATTTTGAAGAAGCAAAAGGGGGTCCTGAATGGCATGCAACTTTGAATCATCACGACAAAAACAGATTATTGGGCTTTAATTGCATGTTTTGAAAAAAAAATCCAAAGAACTGCAGATGCTGGAAATAGGAAACAAAAGCAGAAATTGCTTGAAAATCTCAGCATGGAAAGAAAGGAGGTAAAAACAATGACTACAGATGCTGGAAACCAGATTCTGGATCAGTGGTGCTGGAAGAGCATAGCAGTTCAGGCAGCATCCAACAAGCAGCGAAATCAATGTTTCGGGCAAAAGCCCTTAATCAAGAATAAAGGCAGTGAGCCTGAAGCGTGGAGAGATAAGCTAGGGGAGGGTCGGGGTGGGGAGAGAGTAGAGTTGGATGCTGCCTGAACTGCTGTGCTCTTCCAGCACCACTGATCCAGAAGCATGGAAAGAAAGCAGAGTCAACATTTCAGATCCAGTTACCCTTCTCTTTGTTGTTGTCAGCTTGTTGCATAAAGTTGCCTGCTATGCTTCCTACGTTACAGTGGTGACTCCAGTTCAGAAGTACTTGATTTGCTGTAAAGCTCTTTGGGTCCAGGTCCTGTGGTCATGAAAGATCCTATATAAATACAAGCCTTTCTTTTTCGCTCTTTCTTGTCCAGGGCCTGAACACTTTGTCCTAGATGCATTAGTGATTGAGTTGCCCTTCGTCCTCATTCATCATCGGTATTTGTCACTCACAATAAAGTCTCTTCTTTAGAGGAGACCAAACACAAGTTGAGGTGAGTACTTAACTGAACTCATCTTGTCAGTGTGCAAGTGTGACTTTCAGTCACCTGCCAATTTAATATTTTATTCCACATACACTTGAATCTCCCTGTTTTTTGCTTTCATTATAACAATGTGGAAAGTAAATTTCAGCTGGAGGAACAACATGTAAAATTTTGTTTGGTTTTTCAGTTTTCTTGCCTTCATATTGAGATCAAAAATTTAAGGTCATAATCAATTAACATTTTTCTGGGTAACTGCTTCCTTTCTTTGCTGGTGCCATTTGCAACTCCTTGAGACACATGTTATGTTCAGCAATCTGTCCAGTTACCAACCTGCTTTGCCTTGCTGCCTCTACCATTTTGTCATTAAATCTTGTCTGACTTCCATCCTCTCACAGACTTCACTTTTTTCTTCCTTTCGGTCTCTTCCCCACTCCACTATTTCCTTGCCTTTGTACTCAATTAAAATCTGCTACATCACGGTACTAATGAGAGCTAAACTCAGCATCTGTTTCTATAAATGCTGATGACACATGTACTTCCATTGTTTTCTGTTTATGTAACTTATTTTAAAATGTTCAAATGTTAAAGGAAAACTGATCTTTTGTTGTCCAGCTAGGTGTTTAATCGATTCACTGGGCAAAGATTTCTTGAAATGTTACATATGCAATTGAAAGGCAGAGGGAACTTGTGTGGGTTGCTTTTGTGAGAGTGAACTTCATGGCAGCAGAAAATAAACAGGAAGTGGTGTAGTGGGACCTCTTTGTTCAGCAAGCCAGCAATTATGGCCAATGAAACCCAGTACTTCAGCACTGGTACTGGTATAGTAAAAGTTCACAATTGGAAGCTTAACTTAAAGTCAGCTTGCTGCACCTGACTTATACATTCAAACATAATGAAGATTGAACTTTAATCCAAGATAGAACAACGCCAAAATGTCCCATGTTATTTGAAGCTTTTCCTGTATATGTTCCATGTTTTCACAGAACTCCTGTGGCAGGTGTATTTTTAGTTACTGTTTTGTTAGACTGGCTACTGTCAGAGGAAGTGGTTGAGTTGGGAAACAGATGGCAGCTGTGATAGAAGAACAAACGATCAAGGCATACATTATGCTTTTGTCCTCCTTTTCCCTGCCTCCTTCCCAATTAAATCCATTAATAACTTAACCCTAACCTGTATGTTTGCTCCAATTATAATGACATTTGCACGTTTCCAGCAAAGGAGGTAACCATATTAGAATGTTCTACTATGCACTGGAAACTGTGTTCTCAGACCAGAAGTATTTTGACAGAGTTTTCTTAACAGTGTGTAATTGTTAGTTGGATATTTGGAGACGAGCCTGGAAGGGGCATGCTGCAATCACTTCTCACGTTGCTTAAGCTCACTTGATGTTGGGTGAGTTGAGGCAAAAATGTTCAAATGCTCCAACATGAGCATGCCTTTGAAATGAGCCATCTTATTTCATCAAACTCTTCTTGACCTGATAGGGAGGTTGCAATGAAGAGATATATACTCCCATTTAGTAGAAAAAGGTGACCAACAGTTTGAAAGGCCAATTTCAAGAACTGCGGCAAAAGAATGTGCCTGGTGTGCCCAGGAATACTGGGCATTTTAAAGCAACAAATTTATTCTAGTTATTTTTTTAGGAATATATAGCAGTATATTGACAAGTGCAATGTTAGTTCGAGTTTTCTGAAAGTATTATGTCAGGTGTTTGTGTCTGGTTTGGCTACTAGCAAGTTTTGTTTTCGTGGTAAAATTGGAAATAACTTGGATTGGTGTCAGCCAGCTAACATCATCAAGGGAATGAATGAAACAAACTTGGTTACATGTCACATTGAATGTAGCTGCAGCTTTAGATTGGGAATTAGTCAGATGCTAGCCCCTCGGGGAATAAATATTTTTGTTGCAGTATTTTTTTAAACTCATGACCATTGAGATAGACACTCCAATGCAAACAGATTGGAAGCAGCAGGAGCATGGCCCCTGTGATGCTGCTGTCAGGTCTGTTCTGCTACAGCCACGGCTTAACAGATTTCAGCCAGCAGGAAGCTTTTTATAAGGAGTTTGGTATTCATTGATCTATTATTTTTTCAATGAGGGTATAAATGTCGCATTTCTGTAAATATTTTATTGTAGGGAGCTTGGAATACAATAGCCTGGGATTGGAGATGGAGAAGCAACTGTGGACTACTTTGTACTGCACACTCAGCTAGTCCCATGAGGTCAACCCATTGAAGAGTGAGCTAGTATTTATAAGAATGGGTCACTCTTGGCTTGTTCCAAAAACCATGCATTTTTCTCTAAAGCCTCCAACCTGAGGGCACGACAGGAATATTTGGTGTGATTTTATAATTCTTTGATGGAAAGGACAAATGCACAAGATGCAGCATAAAATCATGAAGAATTATACCAAGATGAGATGCTATATTTATGACAGAACTTCTAATTAAGTTCAGCAGAGCAGAGATAAAAGAGAAAAGATTTAAGAGAAAAGTTACAAATTTTTGAAGGGTTTGAATGATTGCTGATGAGGCACATGGTGAAAATTGGTGCTAATTGCTAAATTTTGGAAAAATATTTTCATTATTGATATGCATAATGCATTAAATAACAATCAAAGTTTCATCAATTATAATGTGGAATTAAATTCAAATGAAAGAGAAGATGGGATTAATTACGTAGCTGCATACATGTAAGCAAAGCATAGCAAATGGTCAAGTTTGATTCTGTGATCCTGTGCTGTCTTTTCAGAGCGTCACTGTGGCATCCAAGCAGGAATAGAATGTATGAAGTGTCACAGACGGTCAATAAAAAAGCTCAGTCTGTAATTTAAAACACTCCCCCAAAACATGTTTTTGAGGTAGTTTTCTTTGATCATTGAAATACATCTTCACATAAATGATGAGTAACTTTTGTATAAGTCAAATAAATAGTGAATTTAAAAAAATTGCTTTTCTGAGGATAACTGGGGAGAAGGTTGGACCACTCAGAAATGAAGGGAGGAACTTGTGCTTGGAGGCACAGGATGTGGGTTGAAATCCTAAATGAGTACTTTGCATTGTTAGTCATCTAGCAGAAGGATATGGAGGATAGTGAGATTTGTGTGGAGCGTGCTCATGTGCTAGGGCATTTTGAGATCAAGATAGAAGTGGTGTTGGAGCTCTTGAAGAGCTTTGAGGTGGATAAGTCTCCCAGGGCCTGATGATATTTACCTCATCAGGTTATTGAGAGAGGTAAGAGAGGAGATTGCTGAGGCCTTAACCAAGGTCTTTGCATCCTTAACCAGAAGAGAAAATGCTGGAAAATCTCAGCAGGTCTGGCAGCATCTGTAAGGAGAGAAAAGAGCTGACGTTTTGAGTGAACTGACCCTTTGTCAAAGTTGAGGGCAGGAAATTGTTCTGGTGGGGGTGTCCAATTAGAGGTGGAATGTTGGAGGGATGTGAAAGGATCTGTGGAGTGGAGGGAGGACTCTTGCCCAAAGAAGTGAGCACAAAGGCAATGGAAGAAGAGTTCAGCATCATGTCGAGCCCGGAATTCATTGAGGTGGGGACGTAAGGGTACAAAACTGAGTCCTTTGCTGAGAACAGCACGCTCAGCCTCAGAGGGGGGAAGGTCAGAGGGTATGGTGAACACACGGCAAGGGCTGAGGCTGGAAGAGTTGGGGTTCGAGGGATTGGGACTGTTGGAAGGTGGAGGTTGGGCAGGGGTGTGGATGAGAAGTTGAAGCTTGCTTCCTTAACATCTGCAAGAAACATGAAAAGTTTGAAGTTAAGGTGTCAAATAATATGAAGGATGAAATGAAACTGTGGACCAGGACAACTTTGAGAGAGAGTAAGTTGGTGCTGCTGGAGAGAGGTGTCAAGTGCTTTCATGTGGCGGCACATGGCCCTGAGTGTGGCTTTTAGGATGCGGGGAGAACAGCAGTTGGAAAAATGTTGTAAATTGTGCAAGTACCTGTAATCCTGTCGGCTGCATGCAGGATGGAATTTGAGTTGAAATCTACGTGGAGTAAGTCGGAGGCAAAGACAGTCACTGAGGAAGGATCTTTGTATCCTTGCTAGCTACTATAAGACTGGCAAGTAGCTAATGTTGTTCCTCTGTTCAAGAAGGGGAATAGGGATAATCCAGGAAACTATAGACTGGTGAGTCTCACATCAGTGGTTGGGAAGCTATTGGAGAGAATTCTTATCGATAGGATTTACATGTGTTTGGAAAAGCATGGCTTAGTTAGGGACAGTCAGCATGGCTTTGTGCAGGGCAGGTCATGTCTTACTAACTTGATTGAAATTTTCAGGTGATCATGAAGGTATCAATGAGGGTAGAGCAGTGGATGTGGTTTACATGGATTTTAGTAAGGCTTTTGACAAGGTCTGTCAAGGTAGGCTCATCCTAAAGGTTAAGATGCATGTAGTCCACGGTGACATGGCCATGTGGATTCAGAATTGGCTTGCTCACAGAAGACAGGATAGTGGTGAAAGGGTGTTTTTCAGGTTGGAAGTCCATGACTAGTGATGTTCTGTACTGGGACCTCTGCTGTTTGTGTTATATATAAATGACTTAGATTAAAAAATAGATGGGCAGGTTGGTATGTTTGCAGACAAAACAAAGATCTGAGGCATTGTAGTTAGTGTAGAAGGTTGTCAAAAGGATACAGTTGCAGATATGGACGGAGAAATGGCATATGCAGTTTAATCCAGGTAGGTGAGAGGTGTTGCACTTTGGGAGATCAAATGTTAAGGAAAAGTATGTAGGTAATCTGAACAGCATTGATGTACAGACGAATCTTGGGGTTCAAATTCATAGTTCCTTGAAAGTGACCACACAAATAGATAGTGTGGTAAAGAAGAAATATGGCATGCTTGCCTTTATTGGTTGGGGGAATTGTTTACAAGAGTCACCAATGTCCTGTTGCAGCTTTATAAGACATAGGTTAGACCGCACTTGAGAGTATTGCGTTCAATTCTCGTTGCTTCATTACAAGTAGGGTAAGGAGGTTTTGGAGAGGGTGCAGAAGAGATTTATCAGGATGCTGCCTGGCTGAGAGGGTATGAGCTATAAGGAGAAGTTAGAAAAACTTAGGTTTTTTTCTTGAGTGTTCAAGGCTGTGGGGAGACTTGACAAAAATCTATAAAATTATGAGATGCATAGATAGAGTTGTTGGTCAGAATCTTTTACCCAGACTTCAAATATCTAATACTAGAGGGCATGTGTTTAAGGTGAGAGGGAGAAATTTCAAAGGAGACATGAGAGGCAAGTTTTTTACAGAGAAGCAGGAGTGTGGAACGTACTGCCAGGGTGGTGGTGGAGGCAAATACGATAAGGGTGTTTATAGGACTTTTAGATAAGCATATGAATATGCAAGGAGTGGAGGGATATGGACCAAGGGCAGGTAGAAAGGTTTAATTTCATTTGGTGTCATGTTTGGTACAAGATAATGGGCTGAGGGTCTCATTCCTGTGCTGTTTGGTTCTATGTTTATAATTGCTTCTGACCAGATAACAGAAGTTACAGTAATAAAAAAAATACAGGAAATACTCAGAATATCAGGCAGCATCTGTGCTGAGAAACCTCAGTAAGAAGTGGCCAGCAGAGGATGGAGCTCCAGAGAGTTTAATGAGTACTTTGTAGATTTTCATTCAGTCCCAAAAAATTGTTTCTGCAAGATCTGTTTTTAGTACTGAATTAATTGAATCAAAAAAAGAATGAAGAGCTGAAGCAAATATTTTGACTTGAATGAAGTAAAGATAAAAACCTACATGTATGTTTATATGACCACAGGACATCCTAAAACACTTAACAGCCATTGAAATACTTTGAAGTGTCGTCACTGTTGTAAGTTAGGAGATGTGACAACCAGTTTACCTCGGGCAACTTCTTACAAACAGAAATTTGATAGTCACCTGAAAATGCATTGCTATGATATTGATTTAAGGGATCATATGGTGATAACTTCCCTTCTCTTTGAGAAAGTGCTCACAGAACATTTTTCATTCGTCAAGTGAGTGACTTGGTTTAAAATCACATTGAATTATAGCTTCCCCAACAATTTTATTTCTCCCTAATACTGCACCGGACTATTAGCTTTGACTTTGTGCTCAAGTCCAAGATTTGTTTGAAAAGAAATGGGGACACGTGTTGTGATTTGAAGAATGTTGGACTCGATGTTTTTGACCTAGGTTTGTGTTCTTTTACAAGATGTCTCTTTTCTACTCACAATATAAACCAATCTTAATTGGATTTGACAGAGAAGCAGAAACGTCTGTTGGTTTGACAAGTAAGATGAGTACAAGCTTGTGACATGGATCTGCTAAGAAGGAAAATGTTGGTAATTCCTTTGGCATGAAAGATTTACTTGAATTGTTTGTCTCCGAGTTCATATTTTTCAGCATAGTTATGATAACAGTAAGAAATTCAGGACTAAATGTGATATCCTGTTAACTTATCCCTTTTGGCCCTTGATCATGGAGGTGTTTATGGTTATTGGTGGACAATTCTAGATGGGCTAGCAACCTTTGACTTTGAGTCCAGTCTGAGCGGTGACAGATTATTTTACCATGGATGACATGACAATTGTATCTGATCCTCATTTATTATTTGTGCTTTTAAACTTTCAGGAGCTTTTACTGAGTAACATGAAGCACAGTATCAGAGTTCTCATGACCCTATTACTATCCTGACTTCGAGCGAAAGACTGGTGAGGACAATTCCAGTGTAGCCACTATAGCTTAACTCTCACATCTGCTTGTCTTAATAAAATAAGAATTTAACTTTGCGTCTTCTGGCTTCTCTGGCAGTATGCCATATTTAGTACTGTCCGTACTTATTAGTTTGAGCAGTCTGGGAGGGAGGCTTCAATATAACTTGCCATTTTTGATGTGCAGTTTAGTTTCCTCTTGAATTTTTTTTATGTTTAGTTTTTGCATAAGTTAAGTTTATCACATAAGTGCACTCATGAGAAAATCACCTAGCACATTTAATCAATCTTTTAAAAACTGCTTGTTTTCTTTTGTCTTCTGCAAAGGTTGCTATTACAGATCTTTAAAGGAAACCTTATTTTCTCTCCTCCCCCATCCTTTCAGTTATATTCACCCCTCAAGCCCAGTGATTACACTGAGTTTGTCTTTTGGTAACTCAGTTCATGCTGACCATTTGACCTTAATTAACTGGTGGTAGTATTAACTTGTGTAGGTAATCAAAGAAATCGTTTGAACAATTACACTTGAATACTTGCATCAATAAAGTTTTCATGATGGAAGTAGATCATTGAAATGGATCTCAGAGAACCATGACAAACGCCTTGCAGAATGGGCAAACTCATTTTTGTTTACTTTTGGCCATGGTAGAACTGACTAAATGTTTGGTCAATGAAGGAAGTTGCAATGAAATTACCTCTTCTCCTTATTCCATGAGTTGTTGCTGAGAAAAGTTGTTTCTCGAGCCCATGATAAAGAACAGAAGTTATTTTTGTCTTGTGAATATTGCAATTTAATTCATTTAGGGAATGCTTAAGTCTGAACATGGAGCCTACACTCCTAATTATTCAAAACAAGTAACAATACTGTGACAACCAGGGCTCACGCTGCTTGGTTTACAGCTGGTATTCTCTAGACTCTTTTATTCTGACTCTTTCAAGAGATGAGTTAGTGTAAATATTGGGTCTTGTCTTCACGGTTTTGCCACACTGGTTGCCTGTAAAGCCTCTGAGAAACATTCTGCTAAATTTTAGGGGAAATCTGTTTCTTATGAGCACCTGTTAGTTTTGCAGACTTTCGGTTGATCGATTTAGGTCTAAAACTGCGGTTGCCTGAAATGTTCAAAATCAACTTCCTTTCTAATTGTAATACAACGTCAAGGAGCAGCTCAATAGGAAGTGGTTGTGACGTGTATGTGCATCTTCACACGGAAATCTGAAGCTGTGTTGTTCAAGCTGTGACTTTTTAGCTTGATGCTGTATACTATGTTTTAATTTGAATTTGAGAAGGCCAGACTTAAATTTTGTACATTTGAAAGATGAGTGTGTTCAGAAAACAAGTTTCCTCTTCTCGTGGTGAATACAGAAGATCCCTCTCGGACTCAGCTCATTGTGATAGGAATCCCAACAGTCTGAGTGCTTATCAGTGGCGCACACCTTCAAAACCAAAATGGAAAATTTACAAGCGGGCCCACTCGGAGCCTTTGAAACCAAATATTGCTTATAAATGGCACTCTGCCTCGGGTTTCTCGTGGACCACTAGCAGACGGATTTTTTCTGACTTGAATAACACCAGTTTATCAGACCAGGATCAGCCAAAATCAGCTAAGCCTCACCTTAAAAACACTGGATCAGATGATGTTCTGGAACAGTCTCCTGCCCAGGTGGTGCAAGCAGGTGCCAAACTCTCAATAATCCCATATCATAGATCAATTTCTGAACCTGGTTGCTCTTCACACATTGAGAAACCACCTTTGAGACAAGTCCACTCAGATGCTGAGCAGAGAATTGATTTTATGCGTGGTTTCTTCACTACGGTATCGAACCGGCTTTCAAAACTATTGAGGCACAAAGAAGAACCAGATGTGGATTCAGTCCAGGAAGGTAATATGTCTCAAGATGCCTGGCTGCTTTAGGCAGATGTTGATAACTTGTGAGTTATGAAAGGCAATCACATTTTAATTGGTGAAATGCAATGTTTAAGAAAGGCATTGAAGGAGGAGAAATAGATCTGTGGGCACCCTACACTCCTAAAGGTTCAGAAGCTGGAGAAACTGGTGCTGTATTTTTGGGACAAATCACCACTACTAAAAATATGATTCTGTTCTTTGATTGCATTGTGGTCCAGTGTTCACTTTTGGTTTCCCCACATGGAAGTTAATATTGGGGTTCTGGAAAGAGAATATAATTGGGCCATGAGATGGTTACCCAGCTTGAAGCGTCTTGCTTATCAAGATGTTTGAAGAGCAACAAAAGAGAAATTTCCTCACCGAGAGAGTGGTGAGTCTGTGAAATTGTCTGCTCCAGAAAGTTATTGTGGCCAAACATGAATGTTTTCAAGGTGCTGGATATGGTTGTTAGGGCTAAAGGAATGTGGAAAAAACAGAAACAGGATATTGAGTTAAGTGAACAGCCACTACCACATGATGAAGCAGAATCAAAGCATTGCATGGTCTACTGCTGTTCCTATTTTCTGTGTTAAGTGCTAGAACTGGCCATTTGAGGATAATTTAGATTAGAGTGGTGCTGGAAAAGCACAGCAGGTCAGGCAGCTTCCGAGGAGCAGGAAAATCGACGTTTCGGTCAAAAACCCTTCATCAGGAATAGAGCTTTTCTCAAGTGGGAGGATTCGACGGAGAAATTGTTAAGGGTGAGGACCAGTTCAGCCAAACGAATGAGAGTGTCAGTGGAAGGGTACTGTTGGGGATGTCGGGAGGGCTTGGAGGCCCTGGTCAAGGCGGATAGAGGTGTAGATTGGATATCCATGATGAAGATGAGTCCTTGGGGTCCCGGGAAACGGAAGTCTTGGAGGAGGTAGAGGGTGTGGGTGGTATCTTGAACGTATGTGGGGAGTTCCTGGGCTAGGGGGGATAGGACAATGTCAAGGTAGGTGGAGACAAGTTTGGTGGGGCAGGAGCAAGCTGAAACAATAGGTCAGCCAGGGCGGTCAGGCTTGTGGATCTTGGGAAGGAGGTAGAATCGGGCGGTGTGGGATTCCTGGATTATGAGGTTGGAAGTTGTGGGTGGGAGATCTCCTGAGGTGATGAGGTTCTGTATGGTTTGGGAGATGATAGTTTGGTGATGGGGGTGGTGGGATGATGGTCAAGGGGGTGGTAGGAGGAGGTGTCTTTGAGTTGGCATCTGGCGTCAGCGGTGTAGAGGTCAGTGCACCAAATTACCCTTTATCTGCTGGTTCGATGGTGAGGTGGGATTGGAGCAGAGGGAGTGGAGGGTTGCGCGTTATAAAGGTGAGAGGTTGGAGTGGGGGAGGGGGCTAGACAGGTTGAGGCAGTTAATGTCTCGGCGGCAGTTGGAAATGAAGAGATCGATGGCAGATAATAGGCCAGCGCAGGGTGTCCAGGTGGATGGAGTGTGTTGGTGGCAGGCAAGGGGTCCTCAGATGGTGGGCGGGAGTCTTGATTTTAAAAGTAAGCTCGGAGGCGGAGGCGGCGGAAGAAGTGTTCAGCGTCACGGCGTGTATTAAATTCATTGATGTGTGGACGGAGGGGGATAGAGGCACGCTGCATCGATTCCTGATGAAGGGCTTTTGCCTGAAACGTCGATTTTCCTGCTCCTCTGATGCTGCCTGACCTGCTGTACTTTTCCAGCACAGCTGTAATCTAGACCCATGCCTTTCACCTCCTCCAAGACTTCCGTTTCCCCAGCCCCCAACGTCTCCTCTTCACCATGGAGATCCAATCCCTCTACACCTCTGTCAGCCATGACCAGGGCCTCCAAGCCCTCCTCCGTTTCTTCCTCTCCCGATGTCTCCAATAGTACCCTTCCACTAACACACACATTCGTTTGGCTGAACTGGTCCTCACACTTAACAATTTCTCCTGCGAATCCTCCCACTTCCTCCAGACCAAAGGGGTAGCCATGGGCACCCGTATAGGCCCCAGCTATTCCCGTCTCTTTGATGGCTACATAGAACAGTCCATCTTCCACAGTTACACTGGCACCACTCCCCACCTCTTCCTCCGCTACATTGATGACTGCATCAGCGCCACCCTGTGCTCCCGCAAGGAGGTTGAGCAATTCATCAACTTCACCAACACATTCCACCCTGACCTTAAATTTACCGGGACCATCTCTGACACCTCCCTCCCCTTCCTGGATCTCTCCATCTCCATTAATGATGACCGACTTGACACTGACATTTTTTCAAACCCACCTACTCCGACAGCTACCTGGATTACACCTCTTCCCACCCTACCTCCTGCAAAAATGCCATCCCTTATTCCTAATTCCTCTGCCTCCACAGTATCTACTCCCAGGAGGACCAGTTCCAGCACAGAACACACCAGATGGCCTCCTCCTTTAGAGACCGCAACTTCCCTTCTCACGTGGTTAAAGATGCCCTGCAATGCATCTCATTCACATCCTGCCCCTTCACCCTCAAACCTCACCCCTCCAACCGTAACAAGGACAGAACCCCCCTGGTGCTCACCTTTCACCCTACCAGCCTTTGCATAAACCACAACATCCAATGACATTTCCGCCATCTCCAAACGGATCCCAGCACCAGAGATATATTTCCCACCCCACCTATTTCCGCTTTCTGCAAAGACTGTTCCCTCCGTGACTACCTGGTCAGGTCCACGCCCCCCTACAACCCATCCTCCCATCTTGGCACCTTCCCCTGCCACTGCAGAAATTGCAAAACCTGCGCCCATACCTCCTCCCTCACCTCCATCCAAGGCCCCAAAAGAGCCTTCCACATCCATCAAGGTTTTAGCTGCACATCCACCAATATAACTTATTGTATCTGTTGTCCCGATTGGGGAGACTGGATGCCTCCTCACAGGGCGCTTTAGGGAACATCTCCAGGGCTCCTGCACAAATCAACCACACCGCCCTGTGGCCCAACATTTCAACTCCCTCTCCCACTCCGCCAAGGGCGTGCAGGTCCTGGGCTGCCTCCACTGCCGTGCCCTCACTACCCGATGCCTGGAGGAAGAACACCTCATCTTCCACCTTGGAGCACTTCAACCCCATGGCGTCAATGTGGGTTTCACAAGTTTCCTCATTTCCCCTTCCCCCTCCCCCACCTCACCCCAGCTCTAGCCTTCCAGCTCAGCACCACCCTCATGACCTGTCCTACCTGCCTATCTTCCTTTCCACCTATCCACTCCACCCTCCTGTCTGACCTATCACCTTCATCCCCACCCCCATTCACCCATTATACTCTTTGCTACCTTCCCCCACCCTCCTCTCTGATCTATCACCTCCATCAACACCCCCATTCACCTATTGTACTCTATGCTACTTTCTCCCCACCCTCACCCTCCTCTCATTTTTCTCTCCACCCTGCCGCCTCCCTGCCTGTATTCCTGATGAAGGGCTTTTGCCCGAAATGTTGATTTTCTTGCTCCTCGGATGCTGCCTGACCTGCTGTGCTTTTCCAGCACCACACTAATCTAGACTCTGGTTTCCAGCATCTGCACTCCTTGTTTTTACCTTGAGGATAATGTAGTTAAGTTATATTGGATCAGTAAGGGAATTGTTTTAATGGACCATTCAACCATTTAAATACTTTGGGAGGCAGCCATGACTCATACTACCAAGTTGCATATAGTCAGATGGAGGTTGCTGGGAAAAGAAGATGGTCCTTAGAAGCAGGTTGCTAACTTGAAAGGTGGGTGCTGATTTGCTGGATTTCTTCAAGTGAGACCTGTATCTGTTTCTGGATGGGGAGAAGATAATCTTATGTAAGCGGTGGATTATCTGGGTCAGAGTGATCTCCAAATGATATATTATGTGGTACTTCTTCATCTGCCGTTTGGAGAGCCTGGACACCACATAATGTTACATCTATCTTATCCACACACACACATATCAAAACTTTTAACAGCATTTATTGCCATCCCTTTCCCTTGAGAAGAGGGAATTCCAAGATTTTGACCCAGCAACAATGAAGGAATGGCAGTATATTTTTAAGTCAGGATGGTGAGAGGCTTGGAGGGGAACTTGCAGGAGATGGTGTTCCCATGTATCTGCTGCCTTTGCCCTTTTAGATGGAAGAGGTTGTGGGTTTGGAAGGTGCTGCCTTAAGGATCTTTAGTAAATTTATGCAGTGCATATTGTAGATAGTACACCCTGCTGCTACTGAGTGTCAGTGTGGGAATGGGCTGCTTTGTCCTGGATGGTGCTAAATTTCTTGAACTTTGTTGGAGATGCAAACATCCAAGCAAGTGGGGAGTATTCCATCGCACTCCTAACTTATGCCTTGTAGATGGTGGACAGGCATTGGTGAGTCAGGAGTTGAGTTATTTGCCACAGTATTCCGAGCTTCTGATCTGTTCTTGTCGCCACTGTATTTATATGTCTAGTCCAGTTGAGTTTCTGGTCAATGGTAACCCCAGGATCTTGGTAGTTGGGGATTCAGTCATGGTAGCATCATTTAATTTCAAGAGGCAATGGTTAGATTGTTTCTTATTGGCGATGGTCATTACCCTGCATTTGTGCAGTATGAATGTTACTTGCCACTTGCAGCCAAAGCCTGAAACTTGTTGCAGTTGAATATTCATTGTGTCAGGAGTCATAAATTGTGCTGAACATGGTGCTGTCATCAATGTCATCCTCACATCTGACATTATGATGGAGGGAAGGTCATTGAAGATGTGGCTGAAGATGGTTGGGCCTAGGACACTGTCATGAGGAACTTCTGCAGAGATGTTCTGGAGCTGCGATGATTGACTGCCAACTATCACCGATTATCTTCCTATGTGCCACATATGATTCTAACTAGCAGAGGGTTTGTTTCCAGGCACCCATTGATTCCAATTTTCTTAGGCCTCCTTGATGCCATGCTAGATTGAATACAGCCTTCGTGTCAAGGCTGTCACTCTCACCTCACCTCTGGAATTCAGCTCTTTTGTCCATGTTTGAACCAAGGCTGTAACGATGTCAGAAATTGAGTGGCCTTGGCAGAGCCTGAATTCGATGACACTGAATAAGTCATTACTGAGTAGATGCTGCTTGATTGCACTGTCATGTCACCTTCTGTCACTTTACAGATGGTCGAGAATAGACTGATGGGTCATTAATTGGCAGGGTTGGATTTGTACTGCTTTTTGTGTACAGCACATACCTGAGCAATTTTCCACATTGTCAGGTAAATGATGGGATTGTAACGATACAGGAAAAGCTTGTTTCAGGGAATAGCACATTCTGGAGCACAAATCTTCAGTACCAGCGAGTTGTTTAATTGTCCATCACAATTCACAACTGGATTTGGCAGGACTGCAGAACCTAATTCTGATCTTGGTTGTGGGATCACTTAGCTCTGACAGTCACTTGCTGCTTATGCTGTTCGCCATGCAAATAGTCGGTTTGGTGGCTTCTCCAGGGTGACTTTTAGGGCTGCTTGGTACTGGCCCTTGAATTCCCTCCTGTGCTGTTCATTGAACCAAGATTGATCCCGTTGCTTGATGGTACTGATTGAGCGTGGCGTTAACTGGGCCATGAGGTTGCTGACTGTGCTGTTGTTACAAATGCACGTGCAGAGACATTTTTTAGATGGAAATTTAAACAAAAGGGTGCAAGCATATTGCCAACTTATTGCCCTCATCATGAATGATATGTGGAAAGAATGGCAAACAGGAATGTGAAGAAACAGTAGTTGAAATTTGAAAAAGAAAATTACAACATCTTAAGTTTCTGGATCCTGTTTCAGTTTGAGTGGCTTTAAATGACTTTGGTTGCAAGTGTTGTGAACACTGAGTTTAAAAATCACACACCAGGTTACAATCCAACAGGTTTATTTGGAAGCACCATCTTTTGGAGTGTTGCTCCTTCATCAGACACAACCACCTGATGAAGGAGCAAAGCTTTGACATCGAGTGCTTCCAAAGAAACCTGTTGGACTATAATCTGGTATTGTGTAATTATTAACTTTGTACACCCCAGTCCAACACTTGCACCTCCAAATTGTGATAGCGATGTATTTCATGTAGGATTAGTAAGGAACTTATTCTATGTATCAGGAATTTATCAAAAATATCAAGAAATTCTGAGAAACATTATGTTTTATGTTATATTTCTTTCATGCATGACAATCTTGCATTCCTGAGAAGTTGTCTCTCTGTCCTGAAGTACTGACTTAGGGAATATGTTTGTCACTTTTAAATCCAATCACAACAAATATAATAGTTTGATAATTTTGGACTGTACGACTCAGTGCAAACCCATGCAAATTTATTTACTTTGACCGAGTGAAAATCTAGGGTGCACACTCTGAGATATTGGTAGTTGGTACTCCAACAACTTGCTTTTATTCACACGGCTAAATTATATCCATATCATCATATTATACATGTTGATGTGGTGGAGATTGTGCAGAAGACATAAAAACTCATTGGAACACAGGAGCCAGAGTAGTCAGTCGTTTCCTTGAGCCTGCTCTGCAATCAACGAGATCATGGCAAATCTTCTACATCAGTGGTATTTTCCCCCAGTATTCCCACATCCCTTGGCGTCTTGAACTTTCTTGTGGACTGATCTCTGCAGCCCTCTTCGGGAAAGAATTTCAAATATTGAGTCCGTACTGAAATTGACATTGATTTTGGTCTCTCAGTTTTGCGATCAGTCAATAAACACTCTAAATGAGTCTGACTATTTAGGGTTCACTTTTTATTTCATATACAGCCGAGTACAGAATGTCCAGAAACACAGAAGTTATGTACTTCCGTATCCCTCGGAGGAACTGCACGCACTGGCTTAATACAGAGGCATTTTTATACTTTTCTTAAAACAGAGCATAAGGCATGATTGCATAACATATTCAGACAATTACCAATCAATAAATGATATCACTTCATTGATAGTTGCTTGATACAATGATATTAACTGGTCATAATGGTTAGTTTTTTTGTCTTGTGATACAAAGACCTGCAGTAGTCACACATACATAGGTCATGAGTCTCCCTGTTCTAACTCAGACTCTCAGAAGGAAACAGACCCTTCAGTGCAACTTGTCCATGCCGACCAGATATCCTAACCTCATCTAATCCCATTTGCCCGTACCTGGCCCACATCCCTCCAAACCCTTCCTGTTCATATACCCATCCAGATGTCTTTTAAACATTGCAATTGTACTAGCCTTCACCACTTCTTCTGGCAGCTCATTCCATAAATGTACCATCCTCTGCGTGAAAAATTTGCCCCTTTAGGTCACTTTTATATCTTTCCTCCCTCACCCTAAACAAATGCCCTCGAGTTCTGGACTACCCCTCCATGCTCCTCATTATTTTATAACCCTCTGTAAAGTCACCCCTCAGCCTCTGGTGGTCCAGGGAAAACAGCCCTAGACTATTCAGCCTCTCCCACTGCCTCAAATGCTTCAACCCTGGCAACATCCTTGTAAATCTTTTCTGAACCCTTTCAAGTTTCACAGCATCTTTCTGATAGGAAGGACACTGGAATTGCACGTTATATTCCCAAAGTTGCTGAACCAATGTTCTTTTCAGCTGCAACTTGACCTCTCAACTCTGCACTCAATACTCTATGGGGGTATCAGAGCAGTTTGTTGATTATTGTCCCTCCGAGAAGCTCGATGCTGTCCACCCTCTCAACCTCAGTTCTGTTGATGTAGATGGGGGCGTGTTCTCCTCCTTTTTTGAAATCAATGATCACTTCTTTAGTGCTGATGTTGAGGGAGAGGTGGTTCTCATTGCACCACACCACCAAGCCCTTTATCTCCCTTCTGTATTTTGACTTGCCATTGTTAGATAGCTGTCTCACAATGGTGGTGTCGTCAGGAAACTTAAGATAGCATTGGTCATGGAGTTTCAGATCAATCTGGAGGGGATAATGGTGTTGAAGGCAGAGCTGCAGTCAATGAACAGGAGTCTGATGTAGGTGTCCTTGTTGTCCAGATGTTCCAGTGATGAGTGCAGCGCTAGGGACATGGCATCCACTGTGGACTTGTTCTGTTGGTAGGCAAACTGTAGGGGATCGAGACAGGCTGGGAGACTGGAGTTGATGTGGACCATGACTGGCCTCCTGAAGCACTTCATGATTAATGAGGTCAGAACCACTGAGTGGTAGTCAGTAAGGCACATTGCATGTGATGTGCTTTCTTCAGTATGGGGATGATGGTGGTCTTCTTGAAGCAGATGGGGACTTTGGCTTTTAGGAGGGAGACGTTGAAGATGTCTGTGGATACCTCTGTCAGTTGGTCTGCACAGGATCTGACTGCTTGGCTGGGAATGCCATCCGGGCTATCACTTTCCATGAGTTGACTCCCAGGAATACCAATCTGACATCTGTAGTGCTGACCCAGGGAACAGGTGTCCAAGGCTGTTGGGGCAGGCATCACTGTGCTGCTGGCATTCTGCTCAAGTTGAATGTAGAGGCTGTTCAGCGCGTCAGGAAAGGATGTGTCTTTGTCTGCTATCTTGCTCAGCTTCATTTTGTATTCTGGAATTGGTGAAGCCACTATTGGAATACTGAATGCAATTCTGGTCTTCCTGCATAGGAATGATGTTGTGAAACTTGAAAAGGTTCAGAACAGATTTACAAGAACATTGTCAGGGTTTGAGGGTTTGAACTATAGGGAGAGGCTGAATAGGTTGGGTCTATTTTTTCCTTGGAGTATTGGAGGTTGAGGGGTGTACTTACAAGGTTTATAAAATCACGAGGGGCATGGATAGGGTAAGTAGATAAGGTCTTTTCACAGTGATGGAGAAGCCAAAACTAGAGGGTATAGGTTTAAGGTGAGAGGGGAAAGATTTAGAAGGGACCTAAGGGGCAACATTTTCATGCAGATGGTTGTGCGTGGATGGAATGAGCTGCCAGAGGTGGTGGTGAAGGCTGGTACAATAACAGTATTTAAAAGGCGTCTGGATGGGTATATGAATATGAGGGGTTTAGAGGGATATCGGCCAAAAGCTGGCAAATGGGACTAGATTAATTTAGGTTATGGTCGGCATTGACATGTTGGGTGGAAGGGTCTGTTTCTGTGTCCTACATCTCTTTGACTCTCTGACTATTTTATGTTGCCTTTGATTTTCTTACCAATCTCCTTAACCCTGTATCCACTAATTATTAGCCTTTCTGCCATTGGGAACAGTCTCTTTTTGTCTATTTTGTCTGGACTTAATGATTTTGAAAACATTTCTTAAATCTGTTCTCAATGTCCTCTCACAGGAGAGCACCAAATTTCTCAGTCTTTATTGCAACTGAAACCTCTTGTCTTTGCAACCCATTTTGTAAGCCTTTCCCACCTTCATTCTCAGACCTTCACATCCTCACAAAAAAAGCATTGCCCTAGAATTGGCAGCAATCCTATATAACTTTAGCTAAAGGTTTCATCAAATTTATTGTCTTTTTATATGATAGCAAATGATAATAATGAATTAAATCAATGCCAGACAAAACACAATTACTTTAAGTATCTAATGTAGAAAATTTGCTTCCAGACCAGTGAGATTCAGTCCAAGATCAGCAGCAAACTGCCCATCATCGGACAAAACCTCATATGCTGCAGGCTGACATGAACACACTCTTACTGTAGTTTTTCTCTTATCCAGCCAGTCTATGTGCTTTTTGTCTTTGTCTCTCCAGTTTGTGTTGCCATTTCTGAATCTGTCATCCTGCTTTGCATTTTTGCTTGCCTCCCAGTTATTTTCTTTTTGGAATCCGACTTCTCAGGTGATTTCTATTGTCCCTGATGCCCTCAGTCTCCTAAGTGCTAAGAAATTGGTACACCCTAATAATGGCAACCTGCACAGCTCAGACATCATGGTGTATTGCAAGCCATGACAGCTGAGGTGATGCTGGGATATGCAAGAAATATGCCGAATCATGAACTGTCATTCTCAGCAGATCAATTGTGTATTAAATAACTGCTCTTCAAAGTGATAAGTGTTGGGAATCCTTTTACAGAGTAATTGTCATAAAGTCATACAGCATGAAAACAGACCCTTCAGCCCAACTTGTCCATGCCAATCTGGTTTCCTAAACTCAACTTGTCCTGTTTGCCTGCATTTGACCCATATCCCACTGTGTCGAGAAGTGTGGCACTAGAAAAGCACAGTAGTTCTGGCAGCATCCGAGGAGCAGGAGAATCGACATTTCGGGCATAAGCCCTTCAGTCTTGATGAACCTAAAGTAATGAATCATGCCTCCGATATAGAGTCATAGATATGTATAACACAGACCTTGGGTCCAACTCATCTGTGCCAATCAGATATCCTAAATTAATGTCGTCTTTTTGTTACTGTAATTGTACCAGCAGCTCATTACATACACGCACCACCCTCTGCATGAAAACATTGCCCTTTGGGGTCCCTTTTCAATATTTCTCCTCTCACCTTAAACCGATACACTCTAGTTTTGTACTCCCCTGCGCTGGGGAATAGACCTAGTCAATTTATCAATCCATGCCCCTCATGATTTTATAAACCTCAATCAGGTCACCCCTCCGTCTCCGACACTCCAGGGAAATTAGACCCAACCTATTCTGCCTCTTCCTATAAATCAAACTCTCCAGTCGTGGGCACATCCTTGTAAATCTTTTCTGAACCCTTTCAATTTTCACAACATTGTTCCCATAGAAGGGTGACCAGAATTATATTCAGTATTCTAATGGTGGCCCCATCAATGTCCCAAATAGCTGCAACATGACAACCCAACTCTTATAGTCACTATGCTGACCAATGAAGGCATGCATGCCAAGTGTGTCCTTCACCACCCTGTCTACCCTCGACTCCTTTCAAGGAACAATGCACTGGCACCTTGAGGTTCATTTGTTAAGCAACACTCGCTCAGGCCCTATGATTTACTGTATCAGTTCTGACCTGATTTCCCTTCCCAAAATACAACATTTTACATTTATCTAAATTAGCCCATTGGTCCATGTGATCGAGGTTTCATTGTACTCTTGAGATAATCTCCTGCATTGTCCACTACATCACCAATTTTGGTGTCATCTGCAAACCTGCTAACCATTTATATAAATTATGAAAAAACTGTGGACCCAACATTTACTTAAGCTTGGAATCTTTCTGGGCTGTAGCATCCTGTGACTACTACAGCTAAAGTAAACTAGGAAAACCTGAACTGGAAGAACTAGCCACACCCATGTCATTGTTAAACTACACTTCAATATCTCTGCCTTTACGACTTCTCTTGGGGAGAAAAAAAACCAAGCACAAAATAACCCTTTAAGTGATAGCATCATCACAATGCACACAGTCTTACATTACAATTCTTCATTTTTGAGTCTTAAAATCCACTGTATATTGGGGGTTATACCGATTTATTGTCAATGTTTCTTATGTTTCACTTCCAAAGTGTTTCTTTCCACATTACTAATGTCATGTGTAAAATGTTTTCTTTGATTGATTTGATTGAGATCTCCCAGCTCTGAACACTATTTTACCAAGTATATACTCTTTTGTTATTTATACATGCTTTCCATGTAAAGTTGAAGTGTGATAGTAAAAATGGTTTTCTCCTTTTAGTTACTTGTCTTGAAATCTCTCTGTTGACTTGGTGTTAGCTTTTTTCTCATAATATTCCTGTGAGGTGCCCTTAGATATTGCATTATATCAAGCCCCCTTTCCAAATGAAAATGATTATTGGCTGGAATTTAAACCTTGTAGATCAAAACTGCTTAATGTGAACAGAGGATTATATTTGACCACTTAACAAATGAGTGGTTCGACTGCTAAAACCATTCCTAATCCCAGACTAGTAACTCATTAGCAGTTAGATTTCTCTTTAAATAAATGCTGCATTTTAAATCCATAACAATTGATGTGTTAAATATTTGGGATGCTGTATTGGCATTCTTGGTGAAGACCATAAGAAGTAGGAATAGGAGCAAGCAGTATGGCCACTCAAACCTGCTCCACCATTCAATAAGATCATAGTTGATTTGACATGCCTCACGTCCACTTTCCTGCTTTTTACCTGTAACCCTCGATTCTTCTTCTACTGATCAACATAAGAACTAGGAGCAGGAGTAGGCCGTCTGGCCTAGAATCAAGAATGTACCTTCGCCATAATTATACACAGGGACTCTGCCTCCACAGTTCTCTGTGGTAAGAGGTTCCAAAGACCTTCAACGCTCAGAAGAAATTCTCACCATCTCGGTCTTGAATTGGCACCCTTTTGTCCTCAGTCTATGTCATGAGGGGTATCATCCTCTGAGAATTTATCGCATCAAATCTCTTGAAATTATTTATCTTTCCAAGGTATCCCCTCTCATTCTTCTAAACTGCATTGAGTAGAATTCCATTCTATTTAGCCTTTGCTCATGAAACACTCCCTTCATATCTGGGATCATCCCAGTGAACCTTCTCGAATGAAATCTTTCCTTAAGTAAGAGAACCAACACTGCTCAAAGTATTCCAAATATGATCTCACCAGCACTTTGTATTGTTGTAGTAAGAATTTCTTACTCTTACACTACAAATCCTTTAAAATGAGAGCCAACGTTCTACTAACCTTCCTAATAGGCAAACTTCCTGTGTTTCGTGCAAAAGTACCCCAAGTCCCTTTGTTACTTCCTCTTAAAAAAAATCTCAAATAAATTAATGAAATAGATTCATAGTTTGCCTTTTTGCTGGAATAAATGCATGCATTACTTTCAAGGGCAATGACTTTTCTTTAGAAGTCTGAGAAGATTTGGATGTTCAATGTAGTGACTGCAGGAAGGTACATGATTTACAACGTATTTGGAATTTTGAAGCAATATTTTGTGGAGATCTGTAGCACAGCCATAATGTAAGATTTTGGATTAGTGTAGAGTTCGATGATTTGAGAACATAGCTTTGTAGCAGTCATGTGAATTTTCACATAATTGCAACTGTTGCAAAGGAGCCATCTTTAAGCTTATACTTGCCAACATCTGTTGTCTCAGTGCTTATGAATTGCTGTCATAATTTCTGCTCAGGAACTGCTTGTGCAGAATTTTCCTTTAATTTGCACTCCCACAATAGGTTGCTGCTGAAGCTCCACATTCTTTATTTGGTTGAGAAATTGAATTTTCTGTTGCACATTCAATTAAATGTTATCCAACATGCAATTCAATTACAGGAGAGGGGAATATTTCACTAATCCAATTTATGTGGGCTTGGTTGAGAATTCTGATTGATGTGATGCAGAAAGAATAATTGGAATTCTATCTTAGTGTCCTGTTCTTGAGATGCACTTGTGTTTCCAAAAATCATTTTGTGAGTTGAAATGTTCTAAATGATGTTTTCAAGAGTTGACCAAATATACAAATTTAAGATTAGGAAATAAAAGATGGAAAGCATGAATTATGGGGTTGGAGCATTGTGAAGCAATTGCATTATATTTAACTTGGGTTTACTTTATTTCTTTTCTCACATGAATCATATGGATATTCCACCATGATCAAAGTGTCTTGTTCGGATAGCTCCTTTGCCATCGAGTTCTTAGCACTGATGAGTTGATTGTTATTGGAGATTTCCATCATGATCTTTCTTTTTATCCCTTTATTGATGGCAGTTGTTGATTGTTCTGTGAAGTTAGCTTATATGTGTGCCACTTGAAAATGTAATGCTGTACTTGGCTACATTCATGTCATCGAGTCATAGAGAATGTACAGGACAAAAACAGACCCTTTGCTGTTGTCATGCAGGCTCAACTTGTCCATGCAGGCCAGATATCCTAAATAAATCTAGTCCCATTTGACAGTATTTGGCCCATATCCCTCTAAACCTTTTCTATTCACATACACACCTAGATGCTTTTTAAATATTGTAATTGTACCAGCTTCGACCATTTCCTCTGGCAGCGTCCCTACACACACCATCCTCTACATGAAAAGAATTCCCCTTGGGTTCCTCTTAAATCTATCCCCTGTCACCTTAAAACTATACCCTCTAATTTTGAATTCTCTCACCCCAGGGAAAAGACCTTGTCTATTTACCTTATCAATGCTCCTCATGATTCTCTGAACCTCTATAATGTCGCCCTTCAACAGCTGACACTCCAGGGAAAACAACCCCAGCATATTCAACCTCTTTTGATAGCTCAAACCCTCCAACCCTGATAATATCCTTGTGAATCTTTCTTGAACCCTTGAAAGTTTCACAACATCCTTCCTCCAGCAGGGAGACCAGAACTGCACACAATATTCCGAAAGTGGCCTAACCAGTGTCCTATACAGCTGCAACATGACCTCCCAATTCTTTTACTCAATGCACTGAGCAATAAAGGCTAGCATATGAAATGCCTTCTTAGCTGTCCTCTTTATCTGCGACTCCACTTTCAAGCTTCTATGAACCTGCAGTCCAGTGTGTTGTGTATGGATTTTGTGTCCACATTAACATCATGATCCAGTGTGAAAATTGGCTCCTAGAAGATTCTTCTCTCACTTGAAGAATCATTGGCCATTTCTACAATGTGGTGAACATCTGTACTGAGGTTCTGGGGACAAATTACTGTCATCACAAGTTACTGTACAAATCTCATTTTCTATTTTGAAATGCTTCCACAATATAAGTTGAGGAAAAATCAGATAAATATTTGATTTTTGTACTACACAAAGTATAGCATGTTAAATATCCTTATATTAAAGATGTTTCAAGATTTGTGCTTGTAAATTTCCAATTTCAGTTCAAAATGAGCAATTACTTTATGCTTTTGGCCAACTCAAACTTCTAATTACATTCTAGATTCAACAATTCACAACTGAACATACAATATATTGTTGTATGTGCGAACATAAATTCCAATAAAGTTGCTGCTGATATATCATAAAAAAAAATTCAATAGTAGACAGAAATAAATGCTATTGAAAGGAAAAGCACAAACCAGTTTGTATTTCACATTTTGACTTAAGATAGAGTCATTGTGATATAGAAGACGGAAATAGACCTTTCAGTCCAACTTGTCCATGCTGACCAGATATCCTAAATTAATCTAGTCCCATTTGCCAGAACTTGGTCAATATCCTTCTAAACCCTTCCTATTCAAATACCCATCCAGATGCCTTTTCAATAACGTAATTGTACCAACGTCCCCCACATTCTGTGGAATTTTATTCCATACACGCACCGCCCTTTGTGTGAAAAATATGCCGATTTGGGCCCCTTTAAACCTTTCCGTTCTCACCATAAAGCTATGTCCTCTAGTTCTGGACTCCCCCACATTAGGGAAAAGTCCTAGTCTATCTACCCTATCTGTGTGCCTCATGATTTTATAAACCTGGGGAAAACAGCCCCAGCCTTTTCAGCCTCTTCCTATAATAGTTCAAACCCTCCAACCCTGGTAACATCCTTGTAAATCTTTTCTGAACCTTTTCAAGTTTCACAACATCTTTCATCCTGCAGGGAGACCAGAATTGTACATAATATTCCAAAAGATACTTCCAGCTATTGAGAACTGAGACAATCAGTTGTAGATTGCAATCCTGGTCCTTAGGTATGTAGATCCAATGAGAATGAAAATATCATTTTCAGTGAAAAATTAAGTTTTATTAGATCGTTAGATCTTGTATATTTTACATCAGAGTGCTGTGCACTTGAAAAATCCAGCCTTTCAAATTCACTTGTGTTTCCTGACAGCTTGTTCATAAAACTCAAGGGAGTACACTCCTACTTTCATAACATAAGCATCAAACATTCAATCCATCACCCTTTGCCAAGCGACTGAGAGGTGATGTTAAGAGTATGATTTATGATGGCTAGGACAGGAGGATTAGAAACAACCAGAACTTATTCAATTTGCATAAAAACTTGGCAACAAGTTTAAGTTTGTACTTTTTGACACCGATTCTTCTATAAAATAACTGAAATTTGTTATATGCAAGACAGTGAGAATTTAATAAATGCTGCAAGTTGTTTGTGTAACAACTGATCTTGATACTTCTCTCACTTTTGAATTAGTGTCCTCAATTCTATTACTAACATTCAACTCCACCACTTCTTCACCTCTTTCAAAACCCCAATTACCTTTGTCCTGTCAAGACTATTGCCCTTGGTCTCTGTCACAATTTTATCATTGAAACTAATTTACACTTTTCTTCTGGTCATAACTTGAGTCTGAACCAAACTATTCACGACCTCAGCATCCAAAATTGTATGTTAAGTCCTTTCTCATCTCAAAGTGCTGCTTTTCATCTGTATTACAATACGCTTGTCCCATTTCAGTCCCATTGCCATCAGCCATCTTCCTTTGTCAACTTTAATAATGGAGGATGGAAAAAAAGTTGATTTGCAACAAATGCTGCCTGGTAATGGGGGGAAGGTCTTAGGAGTAAAGGCTGAGGGAAGAAGCAGTTGCAAGTGATTCTTTAGTAATGATTAGATAGATTGTTAAGTTTGGAGACAGATCAAAGTAATTCCACTGAGCTGGATGACATTGGAGAGGCTGGAGAGGATGGTGGTTAAAGGCTGTAAACAGGTCAAGGAGAAAGAGGGAAAGTTTATCTTTGGCATTGTCACACAGGATGTAATTTGTAACATGGTTAAGAGCCATATTAATACTGTAGGAGGGCTAGAAATTTATTTGAAAGAAGCAGTCATAGAGTGAGAACATAGAACATTATAGCGCAGGTTCAGGCCCTTCAGCCCTCGATGTTGCGCCAACCTGTGAAACCAATTTGAAGCCTATTTATCCTACACTATTCTATTCTCATCCGTATATTTATTCAATGAGCATTTAAATGCCCTTAAATTGGCACGTTTCGTACTGTTGCAGGCAGTGTGCTCCACAGCCCTACAACTGTCTGAGTAAAGAAAATACCTGACATGTGTCCTATATCTATCAAACCTCAATTTAAAACTATGTCCCCTCATGTTAGCCATCCCCAATTGAGAAAAAGGGCTTTCACTGCCCACCCTATCTATCCCTCTGATTATCTTATCTATCTCAATTAAGTCACCTCTCAACCTTCTTCTCTCCAAAGAAAACAGCCTCATGACCCTCAGCCTTTCCTCATAATACTTCCCTCCATACCAGGCAGAATTGTAGTAAATCTCCTCTGCACCCTCTCCAAAGTTTCCATATCCTTCCTATAATCCGGTAACCAGAACTGTACACAATATTCCAAGTGCGGCCACACCAGGGTTTTATTCAACTGTGGCATGACCTTGTGACTCTGAAACTCAATCCCTCTACCAATAAAAGCGAACACACTGTATGCCTTCTTCACAATCCTATCAACTTGGGTGGCAACTTTCAGGGATCTATGTACAGGGTCACTGAGATTTCTCTGTTCATCTACACTACCAAGAGTCTTACCATTAGTCCAGTAATTTTTGTTCCTGTTGCTCGTTCCAAAGTAAATCACCTCACACTTTTCCACATTAAACTCCATTTGTCACCTCTCAGCCTAACTCTAGCTTATCCACAACCCTGTGTAACCTGCAACATCCTTCAGCACTATCCACAACTCCACCAAGCTTGGTGTCATCTGCAAATTCACTCACCCATCCTTCTCTACCCTCATCTCAGTCATTTATAAAAATGGCAAACAACAGTGGGCCCAATACAGAACCTTATGTTACACCACTGGTAACTGAACTCCAGGATGAACATTTCCCATTAACCACAACCCTCTGTCTTCTTTCAGCTAGTCAATTTCTGATCGAAACTGCTAAATCACCCTCAATCTTATGCTTCCATATTTTGTGCAATAGCCTTCCACGGTGAACCTTATCAAATGCCTTACTGAAATCCATACACACCACATCAATCGCTTTACCTTCATCCACTTAACTGGAAAAGTTAAGTATAGTTTTAATAGGTGACAACACATCAAGGATTCTGAAGTGGAAGATAGAATTATTAAGTAAACTCAACATTTTTTTAGGAAGAACTACATTGGTATTTGCAATTGCTTGGTTTGTACCAAAGCAATAACAAATCAAGCCAAATTATTAGTGACAAGCTAATAATTCTCAAATAAAAAGATGTGCTTTCAAGAAGTGAGAACACATGAACTTTTGGAAGCTTGAATTCTGTGAAAGAAATAATCTGAAATGAGTTATTTTTGGCAATGATTTATCAGGGAAGTACTTGATGTACTCATGTTGTCTAGAACTAAAACATTATCATGAACATTTGAAGAAAAAGTCAGACAGTAGTGTGGGAATACAATGACATCAGACAGTTGCAAAACAGTTTGTTTATCATTACTATGGAAACCTTGGTGTTTCAGTCATGATGTGTCATTGAAGACTTTGTTTGGTTTTTTCAGATATGATGTCTTGTCAGAGGTATCTGAGCCCAGCCCCTCAAGAGATTTGCTACTCCCTAGTTTAAACCATACAATGCAAGTACTTAAAGGGATTATCTTTGAAATAGTCGGAGGCCAATGTTTTAACAAATCTTCTGAGACCTGAATTGTTATAAAGACAATGCATAGTACAATACTCACAATTAAGGCATTTGTCCTGGACTGCCAGTTTTTTTTTTAAGTGTTGATAATTTTGGAACGAAGTAACAATGTATACGGTGACTAGATGGAAACTGAAGTAGTGAAGGAGATCTGTCAGATAGTTATTTGAATGGAGTTAGACTATATGTCATGGGAGCAAATATTAGTCCATTCAGCCCATCATGTCTGCTCCGCCATTCAATCGTAGCTGATAAGTTTCTCAACCCCATTCTCCACTTTTTCCCCATAACCCTTGATCCCCTTGATACTCAAGAACCTATCTGTCTCAGTCTTAAATATACTCAGTGACTGGGCCTCCACTGCCTTCTATGGTAATGAATTCCATAGACTCAGTAGTGTCTGGCTAAAGAAGTTTCTCCTTATCTCTGTTCTGAAAGGTTTTCTAAGGCTGTGCCCTTGGGTCCTAGTCACTCCTACCAATGGAAACATCTTCCCAACATTTATTCTGTCCAGGCCCTTCAGTATTTTGTATGTTTAAATTAGATCCCTCCTGATCCTTCTAAACTCCATTAAGTATAGACCCAGAGTCCTCAAACATTCCTCATCTGTTAAGCTTTTCATTCCTGGGACCATTCTCGTGAGTAGGCTGTTGATTATGATTATGACTGGTTGTCAAACTCATTATCCTTTCTCCTTATACCTTGTGATCCCTTAAACCTTAAGAACCACATATTAGGAACCACATTCCTTAAACCATTCAAGACTTTGGCCTCACTGTTTTCAGTGGCAGAGAATTCCACAAGCTCACTACTCTCTGGTGAAGAAATTTCTCCTTATCTCTGTCCTAAATGGCGTATTCCTAATCTTTAGACTGCGACTGTATGGGAATAATGCTTTTGACTATCCGTATTAATGATTTGAAAGTATGTTAGAAGAAACCATGTGCAAGTTTGTGGAGAATACAAACATTTATTACAGTTTAGAGATCCTAAGTTAGCCAATTAATTTGAATTAGTTGAGGTAGGGTGTGGATGTGTCGCTGTCAATTGAGCTTGAATATTTTACTCTGTTTTTAGAGAAAGTGCTACAGTGGACATTTTATTATTTGGTTGCGTCATGGCGTTCGAACATATTCAAAGTTCCAACTTCTAATTTTTGTACATTAATACATTTACCTCAAGATATATCTGAAATCTCTTGTTTAAGTGCAGTTTCTCAGTTGACTTACATTGGTTGAGGGAGGGATGATTCCATCTTTTAGGGCGAGAGTCGATGAACATTTGAAGTAGAGGAATCACAATGGACTTTAGTTTGGGTGCTCAAAGCAAGCACTATCAAGGATGCGATATTCTAACTGGTTTCTTTGTGCTGGAGATTTTAAATGATTTACTGTGACATGGGTTCCAAAAGTTAAATTGCAGAAACAAATTAATTATCTTCAGTGATGGGCTTTTCATCAGAGGAGACCTTTCATGTTTGAATGGGGAGTATTGATAATTAACAAATTAAAATACTTTTCTCTCCCAGCCACAAGAAAATTTAAGGCTGTTTTGGTTGCACAGTGAACAGTAGTGGAACTGATAGCAATGTGTTACATAGCTTTGTGAAATACCCTCACAACATGGACACCTTTGGCACAAATTTGCATCTTCTTAAAAGTTTGTGAACAGGTCTTCCTGTACCCCATTGCTTAAGCCAATACTTTATACATTGATAAACTATCCCGTGAGATAATACCAAAAGATTGCTCATTTTTTAAGGATTACTCATTCCAGTCTATTATGGTAGATGATCTCCAAAGCTGCTGATGAATTCTACACTTGGATTTGAGGACTTTTGGTTAATCGACAGAAATGGGAGAACAAAGGATAGATGAACAGTGTTGCATGGCAGACAGCCTCTGTATCCTACCTCTGATCCCCTCTGTCTGGTTCAATTATTAAGCTAATTTAGTTTATTGTGAATCATTCTCAGAGGATAAATTATGACATGAATTTACTTCACCTTAATGTGATACTTCATGCATACTACAAGATACGAGTGCAGCAATCATTTTGGATGATATTCCAGAAAATTTGTTATGAGAAACAAGAAGAGAAGCTTGTATACCTTTCTCGATATACTAGACAGCTACTGATGTTCCATTCCACTGTGATACATGTCCAATTCGTCAATGTCTGAAATATCCATGTTTTTGTCTTAATTCCTCTTGGCCTCCGTGGACAATACGTCACCTGCTTCCTTGGCAAGCAGCCTGAGCTGGCTATCCTTATTTTTAGTAGCAAGTCGTAGATATTTTCTGATCAACTTCAGAAATGTTATTACACACCTCTGGGGCAGTGGAGACTTGAAACTAGGCCTCCTGGCTCAGAGATGGGGATCCGACCACTGCACCTCAACAGCCATCAATGGTCAGTTGTATTCTACAGCCTATGCTAGCCATAATAAGAGATATGTTAACTCATTAACCCTGAGTGAAGACTTGCTTGAGCTGAGAAAACTTAGTTTAACATGGAGACAGGGTTTCTTCTAAGGGAACTTTCTTCTCCACTGGCCAAACTGACCCAGTACAGTTACAACACTAGCATCTAGCTGACAGTGTGGAAAATTGCTCAATTTAGGTCTTGTACATAAAAGGCAGGACAAATTCAACCCGGCCAATTACCGCTCCATCAGTCGACTCTCCATCATAAGTAAAGTAATGGAAGGTGTGTTCGTGCTGTCAAGCAGCACCTGCTCAGTGATGCTCAGTTTGGATTCTGCCAGGGCCACTCAGCTCCTGACCTCACTTCAGTCTTGGTTCAAACATGAATAAAAGAACATAATTCAAAAGGTGAGGTGAAATTGACAGCCTTTCTGTGATCACAGGAGGCTCCCAAGCACTGAGGATATCACCTAGACAGGGGACGAAACGTTTGCAACACAAACTCCCAGCTCGGCGAACAGAACCACAACAACGAGTACCCGAGCTACAAATCTTCTCCCAAACTTTGAACACAACTACTTCTATTTAGAAGGACCAATGCAACAGATACATGCGAACACCACCACCTTCAAGTTCCCCTCCTTTCTTGGGAGTATATCGTCTTTCCTTCATTATCACTGGGTCAAACCCCTGGAATTCCCTCCCAATTGACTGCAGCGATGCAAGAAGCAGCTCACCACCACATTCTCGAGGGCAAATAGGAAGGGGCAATGAATGCTGGCCTGCCAGCAATGCCTGCATCCCACAAACATGAATAAAAAAAAAGTGGGATGGTTCCTTTTGCAGTCTTTGGTTGTGATGTCACCAGAACAGGCTGAGAATGATGACAATCCAACTCTGGTGCATCTATACATTTCACCCCCCGCCCCCTCCCAGTAGTGTTATTCTAAATGCTGCATCCTAACACATGGCTGGTTTAATTTTCACATGGTGGTAAGTCACAGCTATGTAGTAGTGTGGGAATGGAAAATGCACACAACAGATGTAGTTTATTTAAGATTTGTGGGTTTGAGTCCAGGGCGAGAATAGATTACTTGATATACTTAGAAAATGTTTAGTTCTGAGCTCTGGGTGGGATAGTATAGCTTCATTTACCATCTGAGAATTACTAATTGACAATTCTGAGAATTTTCAAATTCAGTCTGAATAAGTTCTGTATCCTCTCATGTCTGTGCAAAATGTTCAAGTTTTTATGTGCAAAGAACGTCATTCAATGTCGCTGAAAATGTTGTAGTTTGCTATCTCACAATAATGTGAACCAGCACTAACAAATGTAGTTTTAAGAATTTCTAATTGATTGTTCCATATTTGAATAGAACCAGAGGGAATGAAACAGCAGAAAGAACTGCTTTAGATTTGGTCAAGTGGGTAGTATCCTTTCCCCTGTCAAGTGAACTAATTAGACAGCTGCAAAGGGAAACCTTTAGAAGCAAACCTTCTCATGTGCCTCCAATAAAGTGTCTTCATGCTTGCTTTGGAAAAGCTATGCCAGCTGCACCAATCTGAATTCTGTTGTTTCTCACACCCACTTTCATTCAGGCATTTCTAAAAAAAACTTGTTTGAAAGATTTAAATGAGCAAACTATATGTTCAAGGCATCAGAGTACATAATGTTAAGATACAGATTGGTTATGATGTAATTGAAAAGACGAGATTGACTGAATGGTCTCTTGTAGCACCTGTGTTCTTCAAGATTAGAGAGAGATTTGTAAAAATCTGTCAATACTGACAAATGGTCTACACCCAAAGTATGTTAACAAGCTAACTCTTTTCAGCTCCTGATTGAAATGATGCAGACATGAAGAAGATTTGTGGTAGATAATTTAGAGCTTTGTGTTATTGACAAGTATAGAATGAGAACAAAGAAGTGTAGATTAATTCAAATCCAAAATCTGACCGAAATACATGAAGGCTGGCTTTGACTCCACCTCTCAGGAGTTGATGTGACTTTGTCAAACCTATTTGGGTTATCCTGAAATAGCAATTTTAATCATACTGATTTATACTTGTTCGTCTATTATCTGATAATAGTAATCGTGCTGAGATTCCATGTATTTTTTGAGCCATTGAAGGGATTGTAACCTGATATGAAAGCATTTGATCCATAAAAGCCAGTTAACTGCTCAAGAATATTTCACAGGGCTTTTTTAAAAAAAACTCACCTGGATAACATGTTTTTCAAGAGTTTTTTAGCTCAGTAATGTGAGGCTAAACAAAATGAATTTCAAAAAATATTGACTATTTTTAAGTCCCTGCAACCCTCCACTCCCTCTGCTCCAATCCCGACCTCACCATCAAGCCAGCGGACAAAGGAGGTGCAGTGGTAATTTGGCGCACTGACCTCTACACTGCTGAAGCCAGACGCCAACTCGAAAACACGTCCTCCTACCGCCCCCCCGATCATGACCCCACCCCCCATCACCAAACTGTCATCTCCCAGACCATTAAGAACCTCATACCTCAAGTGATCTTCCACCCATAGCTTCCAACCTGATAGTTCGGGAACCTTGCACCGCCTGATTCTACCTCCTTCCCGAGATCCACAAGCCTAACCACCCTGGCCGACCCATTGTCTCAGCATGCTCCTTCCCAATTGAACTCATCGCTACCTACGTTGACACTGTCCTATCCTCCCCAGTCCAGGAACTCCCCACATACGGCCGAGACACCACCTACACCCTCCACCTCCTCCAAGACTTTTGTTTCCCCGGCTCCCAATGCCTCATCTTCACCATGGACTTCCAATCTCTTTACACTTCCATCCGCCATGACCAGGGCCTCCAACCCATCTGTTTCTTCCTCTCTCGACATCCCCAACAGTCCCCTTCCACTGACACTCTCATTCGTTTGGCTGAACTGGTCCTCACCCTTAACAATTTCTCCTTCGAATCCTCCCACTTCCTCCAGACCAACAGGATAGCCAAGGGCATCCGTATGGGCCCCAGCCTGTCTCTTTGTTGGCTGCATAGAACAGTCCATCTTCCGTTAGTTACACCAGCATCACTCCCCACCTCTTCCTCCGCTACATTGATGACTGCATCAGCGCCACCTTGTGCTCCCGCAAAGAGGTTGAGCAATTCATCAACTTCACCAACACATTCCACCCCAACCTTAAATTCACCTGGACCATCTCTGACACCTCCCTCCCCTTCTTGGACCTCTCCATCTCCATTAATGACGACCGACTTGACACTGACATTTTCTTACAAACCCACCGACTCCCACAGCTACCTGGATTACATCTCACCTCCTGCAAAAATGCCATCCTGTATTCCCAATTCCTCCGCCTCCACCATATTTGCTCCCACTTCCACCACAGAACACAGCAGATGGCCTCCTTCTTTAGAGACTGCAATTTCCCTTCCCACGTGGTTAACGATGCCCTCCAATGCATCTCATCCATGTCCCGCCCTTCTGCCCTCGAACCCTACCCATCCAACTGTAACAAGGACAGAACCCCCCTGGTGCTAACCTTACACTATCAACCTTCGCATAAACTGCATCATCCACTGACATTTCTGCCACCTCCAAATGGACCCCACCACCAGGGGTATATTTCCCTCCCCAGCCCTTTCCGCTTTCCGCAAAGACTGTTCCCTCCATGACTAGCTGGTCAGGTCCAAGCCCACCAACAACCCACCCTCCCTTCCTGGCACCCTCCCCTGCCACCGCAGGAATTGCAAAACCTGTGTGGCCACACCTCCTCCCTCACCTCCATCCAAAGCCCCAAAAGAGTCTTCCACATCCATCAACGTTTTACCTGCACATCCACCAATGTAATTTATTGTATCCGTTGCTCCCGATGCAGTCTCCTCTACATTGGGGAGAGACTGGGTGCCTCCTCACAGAGCGCTTTAGGGAACATCTCCAGGACATCTGCATCAATCAACCCCACCGCCCTGTGGCCCAACATTTCAACTCCCCCCTCCCACTCTGCCGAGGACATGCAGGTCTTGGGCCTCTTTCACCTCCGCTCCCTCAACGCGCGATGCCTGGAGGAAGAACGCCTCATCTTCTGCCTCGGAGCACTTCAACCCCAGGGCATCAATGTGGACTTCACAAGTTTCCTCATTTCCCCTCCCCCCACCCTACCCCAGCTCCAACCTTCCAGCTCAGCACCAACCTGTCCTACCTACCTATCTTCCTTTCTACCTATCCACTCCACCCACCTCTCTGATCTATCACCTCCATTCCCCATCTCCATTCATCTATTATACTCTGTTACTTTCTCCCCACCCCCCTCTCGTTTCTCTCTCCATCCTGCCGGCTCCCTGCCTGTATTCCTGATGAAGGGCTTTTGCCCAAAACATCAATTTTCCTCTCCTTGGATGCTGCCTGACCTGCTGTGCTTTTCCAGCACCACTCTAATCCAGACTTGGCTTTCCAGTGTCTGCAGTCCTTGTTTTTACCTACCGTGCTGAAATTGTGGTTGAGTACAAAAGAAGACATCTTACAAGCTTTGTTGTGAAATATAATAGAACGCACTTTTTCACACAGAGGGTGGTACGTGTATGGAATGAGCTGCCAAAGGAAGTGGTGGAGGCTGGTACAATTACAACATTTAAAAGGCATCTAGATGGGTACATGAATAGGAAGGGTTTGGAGGGATATGGGCCAAGTGCTGGTAAATCGGACGAGAGTAAGTGAGGATATCTGGTCGGCACGGACGGGTGGACTGAAAGGTCTGTTTCTCTGCTGTACATCTCTATGACTGTATGTGATCGAAACAGAGATTTGAGAGTTGCAGCAGCAACGTTACTCTGCTTTTCAATTTTTAAAAAAATAAATGTACCAAGGATGCAGTAGAGGGTTTTCCATGAGCATTGTCTGTGGTATTCAGGAGCCACAGTTCAGTTAAAAGAGTCAGCAATTTGAAATGTTGACTCTTTCCCTTTATATATGCTGCAAGAAATGCTGAATATTTCCAAAGTTCTCTGTCTTTTTATGATTGACATTCAATGCTAAGAAAAAGTGAGGACTGTAGATGCTGAAGATTGAAGTCGAAAAGTGTGGTGCTGGAAAAGCACAGCAGGTCTGGTGTCATCTGTGGATCAGGACCAGTCTCAGGCATAAATAGACAATAGGTGCAGGAGTAGGCCATTCTGCCCTTCGAGCCAACGCCATCATTCATTATGATCATGGCTGATCATCCTCAATCAGTATCCTGTTCCTGCCTTATCCCCATAACCCTTGATTCCACTATCCTTAAGAGCTCTATCCAACTCTTTCTTGAAAGTATTCAGAGACTTGGCCTCCACAGCCTTCTGGGGCAGAGCATTCCACACACCCGCCACACTCTGGGTGATGAAGTTTCTCCATAACTCTGTTCTCAATGGCCTACCCCTTATTTTTAAACTGTGTCCTCTGGTTCAGGACTCACCCATCAGCGGAAACATACTTCCTGCCTTTAGAGTGTCCAATCCTTTAATAATTTTATATGTCTCAATTAGATCCTCTCTCAGCCTTCTAAACTTAAGGGTATACAAGCCCAGTCGCTCCAACCTTTCAAATTAAGACAGTCCCGCCATTCTGGGAATTGACCTCGTGAGCCTATGCTGCACTCCCTCAATAGCCAGAATGTCTTTCCTCAAATTTGGAGACCAAAACTGCACACAATATTCCAGGTGCAGTCTCACCAGGGCCCTGTACAGCTGCAGAAGAACTTCTTTGCTTCCATACTCCATTCCTATTGTTATGAAGGCCAGCATGCTATTAGCTTTCTTCACTGCCTGCTGTACCTGCATGCTTGCTCTCATTGACTGATGTACACGAACACCTAGATCTTGTACTGCCCCTTTACCTAATTTGACTCCATTTAGGTAGTAATCTGCCTTCCTGTTCTTGCTATCAAAGTGGATAACCACACATTTATGAGCTGAAAATGTGTTGCTGGTTAAAGCACAGCAGGTTAGGCAGCATCCAAGGAACAGGAAATTCGACGTTTCGGGCCAGAGCCCTTCATCAGGACTTCCTGATGAAGGGTTCTGGCCCGAAACGTCGAATTTCCTGTTCCTTGAATGTTGCCTAACCTGCTGTGCTTTAACCAGCAACACATTTTCAGATCTTATCTCCAGCATCTGCAGACCTCACTTTTTACTCAACCACACATTTATCCCATTAAACTGCATCTGCCATGCATCTGTCCACTCACCTAGCCTGTCCAGGTCACCTTGTAATCTCCTGACATCCTCCTCACATTTCACATTGCCACCCAGCTTTGCATCATCGTCAAATTTGCCAATATTACTTTTAATACCATTATCTACAGCATTAATGTATATTATGAAAAGCTGGGGTCCCAGCACTGGTCACCGCCTGCCATTCCGAAAGGGAGCCATTTGTCACTACTCTTTATTTCCTATCAGCCAATCAATTTTCAACCTGCCAGTATTTTGCCCCCAGTATCAAGCACCCTAATTTTGCTCACTAACCTCCTATGTGGGACTTTATCAAAGGCTTTCTGAAAGTCCTACATCTACTGGATCTCCCTTGTCCATCTTCAGAGTTACATCCTCAAAACATTCCAGAAGATTAGTCAAGCGTGATTTCCCCTTCATAAATTCATGCTGACTCTGACCTATCCTGTTACTGTTATCCAGATGTGTTGTAATTTCATCCTTTATAATTGACTCCAGCATCTTTCCCACCACTGAGGTCAGACTAACTGGTCGATAATTCCCTGCTTTCTTTCTCCCTCCTTTCTTAAAAAGTGGGACAACATTAGCCACCCTCCAATCCACAGGAACTGATCCTGAATCTATAGAACATTGGAAAATGATCACCAATGCATCCACGATTTCTAGAGCCACCTCCTTCAGTACCCTGGGATGTAGACCATCAGGTCCCAGGGACTTATCAGCCTTCAGACCTAACAGTCTCTCCAACACCATTTCCTGGCAAATATAAATTCCCTTCAGTTCAGGTCCTTCAGCCACTATTACCTCTGAGAGGTTGCTTGTGTTTTCCCCAGTGAACACAGATCTGAAGTACCAATTCAACTCTTCTGCCATTTCTTTGTTCCCTGTAATATATTCACCTGTTTCTGTCTTCAAAGGCCCAATTTTAGTCTTAACCATTTTTTTTCCTTTCACATACCTAAAAAAGCTTTTACTATCCTCCTTTATATTTGTGGCCAGGAATGTGGGGGTGGAAGGGAGCTGAGAGATAAATAGGAGGGTAGGGGCTGGCCTAGGGAAGGTCATTGGGAGGTGATAGGTCAGTGTAGGTGGGGGCTGATTGTGATATGTCAGTGGGGAGAATGGCCTAGATAGGTGGAAGGAAGATGGACAGGTCAAGAGTGCGGTGCCAAGTTGGAGGGTTGGATCTGCGATTAGGTTGGTTGAGGGTAGATTTGGAAATTAATGAAGTTGATATCGTGTGGTTGAAGGGTCCTGAGGTGGAAGATGAGGTGTTCTTCCGCCAGTTGTTGGCTGGCTTCGATTTGACAGTGGAGGCAGCCCAGGACTTGCATGTTCTTGGTGGAGTGGGAGATGGTGTGAAATGGTTGGCCACAGGATGGTGGGGTTGTTTGGGTTGGCTGCAGGGCAGTGGGGTTGTAAACATGCAGAAGGATGGTCACTGGATAATGCTGACACAGTTAACTCAGAGTGTCAAGTTTGTTCTCTTGAAGATGGAATTTTATCAACATGGAAGAGAGCTGACAAAAAAATGAAGTTAAATGTCAATTTATAGTTCAGCATTTTTAAATCCAGTTAATTTGATAATCCAATTGAAGACATCAGCTTAGGCACAGGTATGTGAAAATTGCTGATGGATTAATTATTATAAATGCAAATAAGGTCAGTTATTGGATATTTGAGTTTGAGCAGAAATGCACCACAGAAAATTGAGCATCTGAAGTGAGCAGACAAGGCAGCAACGAACAAAGTTCCGATTAACGGTCTATGAAATGTTGACTCCCATTCACTTTGTCAACAGTTGGTGCTGACTCTTCTGAATGTCTCCAGTACTTTGTTTTGTAGGTTAGCATTGTTGTATCAAGTATTTCAAGCTTATTGAGAGCGGCAAGGCATAAACCAAGACCAGATGTAAATCTTTCTGCTATTTGTTTGCTCAAAATGCCTGCCAAATAGACCTAAGTTTAGAGGATAAAATCTTGATTTGAGTGATTTTCAGAAAACTACCACCATGTTGATTCTGATTTGATGCAGAACAACAGTGATGTTTTGTTATTGTTGGGAAAATCCTAAATCCCATTACATGGCTTACTGTATGAAAAGCCAGGGATTTTGGTATGGGTTTTGTAAATTACTAAATGTTGTTGAATAATATCTTCGGATACTGCAGAATCTGATTATATTTATTCAAAATTGAAGGTCATCTGGAGCTGTACACCAATAGAATAGGATTTAATGGCACTGATGGACAAGATTTCAATTTGTTAAGTGTATTGTTAATATCAAATAGTTCTTTACTGACTGTTGTGATCCTGACAATCGTACTTGGATCAAAATGTTGAAAATTGAAATTTAAAATTCAAAATAACTGCGAGTCTGTTAAAGATGTACTGGCATTGGAGGCAGTCCACTAAAGGTTCACTGGACTGATACGAAGTATGGAGGGGCTAGCTTATGAGGAGATGTTGAGTCAGCTGGACCTACACTCATTTGAATTTAAAGGGATGAGAGGCAACCTTATTGAAATACAAAATGTTTAGGGACTTGATGCAGTAAGTGTGGAACAGTTGTTTCCCCTTGTGGGAGAGTCAAGGACCAGAAGGGCAGAACAAGGGACCACAGTTGAGACCAACATGAGTAGGGTTTTTTAATCTCTGTAGGTAGTGAATTTTTGAAATTCTTCACTGCAGAGGGCTGTTGGGACTGAGGAGTTAAGTTTATTCAAGGCCGAGATGGGCAGATTTTTACTGAAAATGTGTTGCTGGTTAAAGCACAGCAGGTTAGGCAGCATCCAAGGAATAGGAAATTCGACGTTTCGGGCATAAGCCCTTCATCAGATTTTTACTGAGTCAGGAATCGAGGGTTATGTGGAAAAGGTAGGAAAGTGAAGTTGAGGATTGTCATATCTACTATGATTTTATTGCATAGTAAAGCAGGTTCAGTGGACTAAATGGCCTACTTCTGCTTCTATGAATTATTGTCTTATAGTTAGTATATGGGGATGATGTGTTTGACTTTTGCTGAAGAAGTATTAAATCCTGTTGAGCCATCTGTTATGCATGTGGCAATCAATTGCTCGATGCAGTGCAGTTTAGTGACTGAGTGCTCAATTATTGCTTAGCGTATAGATGCTTTGCAAGTATGGTACAGACAAACGTTATTTCTGGCTGCATGTGAAGAGGACAGCATGGAGATGGAAAAGATGTAAGAGTAAGTAATGTGCTCAGAGATGTTAAGATTGTGGCTTATCACCACCTTTGTCAATTAAGGGTAGACAATAAATTCTGGCTTTGCCAAGAGCTTCTTTACATCACTGCAAATGAATAAAACAAATTATATTGTTTGCAGAGATGCATGAGGCTGGACGATACTGGAGCCCTGTTGAAGTCTTCTGCTGTCCTATCTTTGTACTTAGTTATATTCCCTTGATTATATTGTTTGAGCCTATTAATGCAGTGCTGCACTCTGCCCAGCACCAGACCATTTGAGGTGTAAAAGTGTGCAAACACTGGACTTACAATTTGTGCATATTTGTGATTGGTAGACACCAATGTTCAGACTTAATAATAGGATCTGCTGTGCCTTGCTTTTCCTCGATGAAGTGCATTAGTTTCTCTTTTGTGTGCTGACCAGCTTGCAAGCTACACGTATACATTGTGCACCATTGTCCGATTTACATCTGTGAGCTGATGGAAGGTCTTCTGCCATGGAGGTATGTTTTGGCCATGTACAGTGTTAACATTTTTCATGGGTTGTAGCATGAAATTTGTCTGTTGAAACATGAACTAAGTTGGGGAGATAAAATAATTAGATATAATTGCTAGTTTCAGAATATTTTTGGATGTTTTTGAACTGATAATCTGTGCTGCAAATGTGTTGCTGGTCAAAGCACAGCAGGTTAGGCAGCATCTCAGGAATAGAGAATTCGACGTTTCGAGCAACACATTTGCAGCTGTGATCTCCAGCATCTGCAGACCTCATTTTTTACTCGAACTGATAATCTGTGCTATACCACATTGTTCTTTTTGAGAACTTCATTCGATGTTAGTTGGTAAACCGAAATTGAGTTCTATTCCATTTATTAATGTGACGCAAGTTGGTGTTAATTGGATGAATGTTTTTTCTCAGCCAGACAGATCCTGAACTTGTTGCCTACTTCTGCTGGTAACTTATTAAGAGTAACATTGACAGAATCTTGGCTGGACGTTTTTTGATTTTTTTGGGGATGATATTAAAGCTTGTTTTGGAAACATTCAGATCAACAAATAATGGTCTGGATTTTCCATTGATCAGTCATTATTTCAGTGTAAACTGGAGTTGCATCTGGGAATTCTGTGGAATCCCCATTTCCATTTTTCATTTGAATTTCCGTTTTTTATTTGAATTTTCTGCAATGGGAATTCTGCGGAATCCCCATTGTAGAAAGTCCAAATGAAAAATGGAAATTGAATTTTATATTGTGCAATTCCTCTGCATCTAAAACCCTCCAAAAGTCCCCAGTAAATCAAAGACTTCACAGGTTTCCTATTAGAATAAGTAAAATTGTTACTCAGGAAAAGTTAGATAATTAATATGTAGTCCTGTGATCTCCAGCATATAGTCTGTGATCAAAGGGTCTATTGCAGAGTCTCTGTTACTCAAACTCTCCGCCTGCCCGCGATCCCTTGCCAAGCTCGTTTCTGACTGTTGATCTTAGCGCCCAACCATACTTTTTTTCTGCACACATGTTCATTGTTATGTTGTTGCATGACTTCTGCTTTTACAAGCTGCGTAGCTAGAGAAAATTACAAGTGCTTAACCGGGTTTACCAGCTTGTTGCATTGTGCTTATTTGGTCTAGATGGACTATCGTTGCAGAGTAAAGTGTTTTTTTTTGTGGTGGCACTGTAAACAAATGAGCAAGAAATATGCGAGGGATTGATGCGCTAAACCAGTATATTAAACAACTAGAAATAGAAAGTTACTCAGCCCATTGCGTCCGTGTGAACGTGCTGCAAGAGCAACACAGTTAGTCCCATACCTCTACCAATCCTTTTTCCACCTGCAGTTTTTTTTCTTCAGCTGTTTACCTAATAAGTACGGTCAGGATGAAGACAAATTACAGGGAATACTGTCATGCCCCACTTAGAATATCTGAACAATGCAAGCCAAGCAGGGGCCTCAAAAACATATCATAGCCACAGAGCTGATCTCCTGTGACTCCATACTCAAAAGCAGCCAGTGACATTCTGTTGTTTCCGAGATGTTGATTCAGAGGCCTACTTGCAATGTGACCGGCAGCAGAGTGGTGTAATGAACTGAATCAATAATGATGAGTGATTTACCTGGATCATCTAAAAAGAAAAGAATTATGCCATGGAAAGATTAATTTTGTTTACATTGTAAAAAAGGTTTCTTTTGTATGTCACCAAAGTATATCAATAAGTGACAAGGAGAATTTGGAACAGTGGCACATAACAATGCACAGTAAAGTCAAGCATAGCTTTTGGGCTAAGAATTGATGAATTCAAGATCATTTTGAAAGCTCAGTAGTAATTTTTGTTGAATCAACAAGCAAGTTCAGGCCTTTTCTGAAGCATCATTTTGCTTTTGCCATCATCTGGCAAAGCAAATGATTCATGGATGGTGAAGTAATTAAAGAAGCAAAGACTGTGGCCATTGACTCTTATTCCAAGACATTAAGAACAACAATCCAGACCATGTCACTTGATATTCCCACAACAATAAGATGAATTACTTTGTCTGAAAACGTGTTTCAGCAACTCCAACAGGACGTAAAGAACTGTGAATACTTCTCACTACAGATTGCTGTATCTATTGACATAACTGACACAATTCAGTTAATTAGCTATGTCCTTAAAAATGCCCTGATAAACACAAGAAGATTTTCCTACCCTTTTCCCCCTTGTAAGATAGCAAAGGGTCAGGATATCTACAATGAATTCAAAAGATAAGTGGTTGCAAAAGACACTGGTTAAGAAACTGATTTCCATTATAGTGCACTAGCTAAGCTTGCCTTTGTTGCATTTTGCAGAAATTATCTTCTTCAGTTACCACAGTATAATCCACCAGTAAAAATTTGGGAGCAAAGTTATTGCTCAGGTTGTAAACTTGATTTGAGCTAGAGCCCTTAAGCACTGCTTGTTTGAACCCTTCCTCGATAAACTTGATGCCATCTATGGTGAAATAATTCTCCATGTTGAAGTGTTGATTGGTTAAGTCCAGGGAAGGCCTTGCAAAGATTTATTAATCTCTGATGCCTGAAATTGTCAGTTTTCTGAAATGAATGAGTGAGATGGGCAATGAGTTATCAAACAATACTTCGTTGCCTGACTTTCTGACAGACACTGAGAGAAAGTGAGAACTGCAGATGTTTGAGAGTCAGAGTCGACAAGTGTGGTGCTGGAAAAGCGCAGCAGGTCAAGCAACATTTGAAGAGCAGGAGAGTTGGCATTTCGGGCATAAGGTCTCCACCAGGAATCTGGGGTGGGGAGGGGAGTGTGGAAGGGGGCTGAGAGATAAATAGGAGAATGGGGGTGGGCTCGGGGTAATGTAGCTGGGAAGCTGATGGAGATGCAGGTGGGGGATGAGACAGCATTAAACTGAAGTAACTGAACTGTGAAAAGGCAGACACTTAGCACATATGATTAGTGCTATCTATGCATTAAAATTGAAATTAGTCTGTGGTCCTCCCAAATAAAACATAAAGTATTTCCAAGTCTGGAGAAAATAGTAGAAAAGTCAAAGAAAAGAAAAAGAAAATTTCTGTACGTACTTGAGGAATTCAGACCATTTCAGAATTAGGAGCAATATAATTTTTGTCTCAAATGCATTCCTTTAAGTAGATCTTGGTGTGCTTGCTACCACATTCCATCAGATGTTTATTTACAAAGTAAATGTGAGAATAATTACGAAATAAAATATTGAGCTGAAAGTCCAGTCAAGGAAATTTGATTTCAGGGGTCTCATAAACAGAAAAATGCCCACTCCTGTTATCCAGTGCTTTTAGGGTGAATGCTTATACATGCGTCAGTGGGACAGCATTCTCCCAAATGAAGATAGTCAGGGTCAAGTATCTCACCTGCCTCACAGCTATTTGATGGACTGTATATAACTTGCAGTCTCGAACTAGAACCCAGACTTCCAGGCACCGGCTGGTGATGTGCAGTCACAGGTGTCACATTAAGCCTCAATGAATAAAGGACAAAATTAATAACTGGATGTACTTGGTTTTATATTTATGTGGCATTAACAATAAACTGTTTATTCTCTGTTTTCCTCTGGATAAATCCTGAATTGCACATAAGTTGAAAAGGTGAACTTTATGTTTCAAAAGATTGGCAGCCACTGACACAATCTGACTCCTGAGTGACTGTTAAACTAACTCCACATCTAGCTAACATACCCCCCACTGTGTTTTCTCCAAACTCCTTTTAGACCCTGTCCCTGGCATGACCTGTGCTGCCACTGAACTGAGCCCCGACCCCTGAACCCAGCACCAACCTCTACTGCATTCTGCTGGCCTCAATTTCTCCCATTTAACATGACTTACCTGAAATTTTGCTGCATGTACCCAACTGGCACCCTAATTAGCTGGCATTCTGACATCTTATTAACCTGGCAACCTATCCCCCTACTCTTGTGGCAGCACATCCTCTCGGCACGTTAACATCACACTTAACGGTTTCACAGCAGCTGTCTAAGTGGTTGTGAGGACTTTAAATTTTGGAATACAGCAGCTGGCTGCTGTAAAAAGGGGGGTGGTTTGCTTTTCTGTAATAGTTTTGCTGTCAAAAGAACTGTCAGAATGGAAATATGGTTCCACATTTCTGAGTGACTCTGGATTGGAATCTCCTCTCAAAAATGCTGAGCTCCTTCATTGAGAAAAAATATAGTGCTGGAGTGGCAATCTGCATAAACAAACTGAAGGAGGGCTGCTATTGTATAATTGAAAGCAATCAAATTGTAAAAGTTGCATCCTTCATTTTCAGAAATGTGACCAGTGATACTTAAGATCTGATTCATGGAACAGATGGTTTATTTTAAAATGCAGAACTGGTTTGTGGTCTGAAGATCTGTGCAGTATCTAGAAGAGACTGTTATGGATTGACGTGAATATATTTCTCAAGACAGTATTTGAAAACCTCAATGCTTGGTCTTTGCAGCTGTTGATAGAAAGTCCCTGGAGCAAACTTCCCCTTATTTAACATTAGCGTATAAAATTGTGCGTGAATGCATTTTGCACATGCTACAACTTTATCTTCAAGTGAACAAAACAGTTGGAATTTCAGAGTGTCTTCCTAGTTGTGGCTGTATTATGATCCCTGCTGTTAACTCCCATTTCCTTGCACTTGTCCTATATCCTTCTAAATCTTTACTGTTTGTGTATTTGTCCAAATGCTTTTTAAATGTTGTTAATGTGCCTGTCTCAACCACTTCTGCTGGCAGCTCATTCCATATGTGTAACACCTTCTGTGTATAGACATATGCCCATCAGGTTCCCTTTTATTCTTACCCCTCTAGCCTTAAACTGATTCCCTGTAGTCCTTCATTCCCCAACCCTGGGAAAAAGCCTGAGTGCATTCACCCCTATCCATGCCACTCATGATTTTATACATCTCAATAAGGTTTCTCCTCAACTCTAAAGAAGAAAGTCCTAGCTTGTCCAACATGTCTGTAAGACTCAAGCCATTGAGTTCAGGCAACATCCTTCTAAATTTCTTCTGCACTCTTTTAATAACACCCTTCTGATAACAAGGTAACCAAAATTGAACACAATACTTCAAGTGTGGCTTCACCAAAGTTCTGTACAAGTACAACATAACTTCTCAATTTCTATACTTAGTGCGCTGACTGATGAAGGCCACTGTACCAAAAGCCTGCTTTGCTGTCTTGTCTACCTGTGACTTGCAGAGAATGGTGAACCTGAACTTCAACGTCACTCTGTTCCAGTACACTCCTTAAGGCCCTACCATTCACCATGAAACTCCTACCTTGATTTGACTTTCCAATATTCAGGACCTCACAATTATGTATATTAAACTCCATTTGCCAATTTTTGGCTCACTTTCCCACCTGATCAAGGTCATGCTGCAATTTCTGACAACCTTCCTCACTGTTCACATTACTTCCTATTTTCGTGTCATCGCAAACTTCCTAATCATGCCCTGTACATTCTCATCCAAATTATTAATTTAGCTAACAAACAGTAATGGGTCCAGCTCTGACCCTTGAGGCACTCCACTAGTCACAGGCCTCCAATCCACCAAACATCCTTCCACTATTACCCTCTGCTTCCTGCCATCAAGCCAATTGTGTACCCAGTTTGCCAGCTTGCCCTGGCTTCCACGCGATCCAACCTTCTTGAGCAATCTATCAAATGGAACGTCATCAAAGGCCTTACTGAAATCCATATAGACTGGGTCTATACCCTGACCTCGCCAACCTTCCTGATCACTTCATCACAGAATTCTAATAATTTTGTGAGGCATTAGCTCCCACACAAAGCCATATTGACTAGTCCTAATCAAACCCTTTCTTTCCAAATGCACCTATATCTAATCTCTCAGAATCTTCTCAAGCAATTTATATGCCACACAGGTTTACTGGTCTTTAGTTTCCAGGTTCATCTTTGCAGCCCTTCTTGAATAAGGCCACAACATTCAGTACCCTCATACCTCCCGGGACCTCACCTGTGTTGTTACCTATCTTTAAGAAGTGGGATTGTGATGTGAAAGTATGTACTGTGACTGTATTAGATGCCTTTGCTGGCTGGTGGAATAGCAGCTGCAAGCTGAAAATTTACATCATTAAAATTCATTGATAACGCTCAGAAAGGCAGAAGACCTTAAAAAAGCCAATAATTCAGAATTCAAACTGCCTCTGCTGTTGTTTTGCTGTTCCTCCTTGACATCCAAACGAGAGAGAACCATGCTGAGGATGCTTAATTATGATGCGTAATACACAAAGGGTACACTCAATAATTAAGTCAGCCACTCAGCCCATTGTGACTGCTCTGCCATTTGATGAGATTGCATCTGATCTGATAACCCTTAATTCCACTTTCCTGCCTTTTCTCCACAATCCCTGATTCCATTTCTGATGAAAAATCTGTTTATCTTAGCTTTGAATAAACTTAATAATCTAGACTTGACAGCCCTCTGCAGTAGAGAATTCGATAGATTCACTACTCTTTGAGAGAAGAAATTCAAATTGTTGAATAGAAATTTTTTTGTCATGCAGTTATGGGCATATTGCTTTAGTGACTGAGAAAGAGTGGCAAAAAGAGTAGAACTATGAAATACCTTCATCTTTCAATGTAGTGTATGTTTCGTTAAATGTTAGGAAACAAACAAATATTGTCTTCTCTGGAAAACTTTATTATAGTTTCAGAATCTACTTAACCATGATTTAGGATTGCGGCAGTTTGTATAAAAGGAGTCAGTAAATTGTTAGACAACAGTTGTGTGATTTCATTTTTTAAGAGGTTGATAGAACATAGAACAGTACAGTACAGAACAGGCCCTTCAGCCCACGATGTTGTGCCGACCACTGATCCTCATGTATGCACCCTCAAATTTCTGTGACCATATGCTTGTCCAGGAGTCTCTTAAATGTTCCCGATGACCCTGCCTCCACAACTGTTGCTGGCAACACATTCCATGCTCTCACAACTCGCTGTGTAAAAAACCCGCCTCTGACATCCCCTCTATACTTTCCTCCAACTAGCTTAAAACTATGACCCCTCGTGTTGGTCATTTCTGCCATGGGAAATAGTCTCTGGCTATCAACTCTATCTATGCTTTTCATTATCTTGTAAAGCTCAATTAGGTCCCCTCTTCTCCTCCTTTTCTCCAATGAGAAAAGTCTGACCTCAGTCGACCTCTCTTTCTAAGATAAGCCCTCCAGTCCAGGCAGCATCCTGGTAAACCTCCTCTGAACCCTCTCCAAAGCATCCACAACTTTCTTATAATAGGGCAACCAGAACTGGATGCAGTATTCCAAGTGCGGTCTAACCAAAGTTTTATAGAGCTGCACCAAAATCTCACGACTCTTAAACTCGATCCCCCTGTTAATGAAAGCCAAAACACCATATGCTTTCTTAACAACCCTGTCCATTTTAAGGGATCTATGTACCTGCACCCCAAGATCCCTCTGTTCCTCCACACTGCCAAGAATCCAATCCTTAGTCCTGTACTCAGCTTTCAAATTCGACCTTCCAAAATGCATCACTTCGCATTTATCCAGGTTGAACTCCATCTGCCACCTCTCAGCCCATCTCTGCATCCTGTCAATGTCCCACTGCAGCCTACAACAGCCCTCTATACAGTCAACGACACTTCCACTTTTGTGTCATCTGCAAACTCGCTGACCTATCCTTCAATCTCCCCATCCACGTCATTAATAAAAATTACAAACAATAGAGGCCCCAGGACAGAACCCTGTGGAACACCACTCACCACAGACTTCCAGGCAGAGATGTAGTTGATGTAGTTTACATGAATTTCACAAGGTCTTTGACAAGGTCCCACATGGGCAGCCAATGAAAAGAACATGGCAGTAAGGGTAACTTGGCAGATTGGATCCAAAACTAGCTTAGTGGCAGAAGACAGAAAATGGTGGTAGAAGAGTTCAGAGGCTGGTGTCCACTGGCATATCACAGGGAACCATGGAGACTCTTTTATTATTTACATATATCAGGAGAAATATAGATACGGATGACCAAGATTGGCAGTGAGGAAGAAGGCCTCTGGTTACAGAAGAATATAAATGCTGGGCAGATCAGTGGCAGATGGAATTTAACCCTAAAGAGTGAAGTGATGCACTTCGCATTTTGGAAGGAGGCAAGGGATTACTGATGAATAATGCTTATCCACAAATCCCTGAAGGTGGCAGGGCAGAATAATAAGTTAAGAAGATATATGGGACACTTGCCTGTGTCAGGTTAGGCATAGATTATAAAGACAAGGAGATTATGATGGATACATACAGAACTTTGGTTCGACCACAGTTGGAGAACTTGTGTGTAGCTCTAGTCCCAACACGAAAGGAAGAATGTGATTGCATTGAAGGAGGTGCAGAGGCGATTCACTGGGGTTCCCTGGGGTGGGTGCATTAGTTATGAAGAGAGGCTGGATAAGTTCAGGTTGTTTTCTTTGGAGCAAAGAAGGTTGAAGAGGGACCTCAAGTTTATGAGGGATATGGACAGGGTGGGTAAGAGGCAATTGTTCCCCTCAGTTAATGGGTCAATAACAACTGAGCACAGCAGTGATATGGTGAAAGGCAGGAAGTTTAGAAAGGGAATTGAAGAAATGATTTTGCACTCAGAGGGTAGTGGAGTTTGGAATGCACTGCCTGGGATGTAGTAGAGAAAATAACTTTACAACTTAAGAAGTACTTAGATGAGAACTTGAAATGTCCCAACATTCAAGGCTACGGGCCAAGAGCTGGAAAGAGGGACTAATGTAGATTTGGCATAGCTTTGACAGTGCTGACTCAATGTGCCAAAAGGCATCTTTTGTATTATGTGATTCTATGATTGTGCAGTTGAAGGCAATTATACAAAGACTGATGAGACTGAAATTCATCAAAGTTTTGATGAGGTTTTTCTCGCTATACAGTATCTGGTTCCAAGTAGCCTCATTCCCCTTGTGATCTGCTAATCATGTGTTTATTTCCCTGATGGTTATATATTTACTTAATGTGAAGGACTCTTCAAATAAATGTAGCTTTTCTGAACACTGTGACTTGTGATTTTTGCTCCTTGTTGCACGTATTCAGATTCTCTTCTATGTCAACTATGGCGTGTTTGATAGCATACTAACATTTGACTCATTAGGTTCTGGGTTTAAATGCCACTTCCAGGGCTTGCACCACAAAAAGGTCTGACACTTAACTCAATACTGGAAAGTGGGAGGTCCAGAGTTTTCCAACTGGAATTGCTGTCTTTTATTAAAATTATTAAACCAAGGTCCCATCTGTTTGTTTGGGTGGATGTAATCCTGTCATGCTAAGAATAACAGGGTTATCCTTTTTCCTGATCAATATTTATCTGTTATTTACAAAGGCAGATTATTTGGTTGTTACCACTGCTACTTGTGGGAGTTTGCTGTGCACAATTTGGCTGCTTTGTTTCCTGCATTGCAATACTGATCCAACTTCAAAAGGGTTTTATTGGCTTTAAAATGCTTTGAACACCTGTGAGATGTTCTATATAAATACAAGCTTTTCTTTCTATACTTAGTCAATGAATGTTTTCATTGGAAAGCTTTGTTTGAAATTGTTCAACATAAATGTATATTCTAAAATTTAAACCTGATTAAAACATTTGCACCACTTAAGTCATCCATAGTTCTGCTGGTGCAGTCTTGATTCTGAGCAGACAGAAGGGCATTCATATTGGCTTACTACAACTAAGCCTTGCTTACAAAAACCATGTGTATATCTCAGTGCAAATGTGTCCAGATCCTTCTGAACTAATAGGTATTTGTTCAGAAAGCAAGGCGAAGAAAATCCCTACTATTAAAATCTTTAAATTTGGGCTTCTGGATTAATTTTTTGTCTCTAGATCCTTCGAGGAGGTTGAATCCTTAAAGGAGGATTTCCTGCTGGATTTCCACATCGTGTTAAGGGAAAGCAACATGACACTAAACCAGGGAAATCTCAATGCAATTTGCTTCAAATGAGGCTGTTTTCTGCCATCAGGCTTATAAAGCCAACATTGTGTCTGTGCCAAGTCAAAATCAGCATTTACAATACTGAGCTTCCAGTATGAATGCTTCCTCCTTTCATGAGTTCTTGTATGAGTTCACTAGCTAATGTTTGGAATCTTTTCACCTGATTGTTTGAACCTTATGTTTGTCAGGTGTGTGCAAGACTTTGCTGCCCTCTAGAGGCTAAGGTTTTCTCCTCCTGAGTTTGAGTGTCATTGTATCTAATTATAAAGTTAAAAAAATCACACAATGCCAGGTTATGGTCCAACAGGTTTTATTGGAAGTAATAGCTTTTGGAGCACTGCTCCTTCATCAGCTGTGGAGCAGGATCACAAGACATTGAATTTATAGCAAAATATCTCAGTGTCATGCAACTGAAACAATATATTGAACAAACCTAGATTGCTTTTAATTTTAAAGCCACTGAAGAAGTTCTGCTTGAGAGTGTTCAGCCACTGAGTTTAACAGAAAAGAAGCTTGAACTGTTTGCACTACAGAAAGTATTTGATGAGATATATTTCTTTGTGCTAGTCTCTTCCAATATTCTACAGAAGTTGTTTGACCAACGACTTAAGACTGCATGGACTCTGCAAATAAAAGGGTAGCTGTCTCAGGTTTGAGAGATGAATATTCCTTTTACCATAATGCACCTGCCATTAAATGTGAATTATGTTTCCTCTATCACTCAGCAATATTTAATACTGAAAAGATATGCAAATGGTGGATACCATATCTGTATTGGAACACATCAGTATCGTTGACATGTTAATCAGCTGAGGAAGGAGAAGAAACAATTTACACTTAACATAATACTTTTTTGAAACCTCTTAAAGCATTCTCAGTTCATTTGAAGTTTTGTGAATATTGTTCCTGAATGGACAAGAAGAAATTGTTTTGCAAACAGCAAGTTTTTACAAACAGTAAAGAGATGAGCTTTAAATTGCGTATTTCTTAGCATGTACTGTTTCACATAAGCATGCCATGTCATAGGTACGTTTTAGCAAGCATGTAAGCAGAGTATAATCAAAAAAATTACCAATATTCTGCTAGGTCCTGAAATATGACTTGCAGTGAACTGAGTTGAGTCCACAGAGGTTATAAGAAAGTTTTGGATAATTACAAATTTTACACTTCTACTCCAAAAAGAGTACCTAGCACCTCTAGGCTAGTCAGATTAGCTTTGGTATTTGAAACTTTTGTCCCAATTATTGTTTTTGAAAGCTAATCATCATCTGGGCAAATATTAATTTTATGACCACAGCACAGACTTATCAGGAATAAATTGCGGTTATTTAACTTGCATGTGTTTTTTTTTAATGAGGTAACAGCACTGTTGAGGGTAATGTGGTTAAATAGGTGCACATGGGTTTCCAATAGGCATTTAATAAAATAACAGGCTGGTCAGCAAGTTTGGAGCCTATGGAATAAAAGATACTGCAACAGGGTGTACAGTCAGTTCTGCTTTAACATAGTTAAAAATCACACAACGATCGAGCCCTCCACTACCACCTGATGCAGGAGCGGCGCTCCAAAAGCTAGTGTGCTTCCAATTAAACATGTTGGACTATAACCTGGTGTTGTGTGATTTTTAACTTTGTACACCCCAGTCCAACACCGGCATCTCCAAATCATGACTGCTTTAACATGATAGTTCTGTTCTTGTGTAACCCTGTGTTATAAGAAAACTGTGTAATAGCAGCACCATTTAAACTAATCGGGCTGGAATTGAGGTATAGCCAATACATGCTTTAAACATTTGCGCGAGAGAAACAAGTGTCCCCCAATTCATCAACTGTGTTATAGCAAATTCATATGAACAAAATGCAGAGCAGTGTGTCAGGAACAGAGTACTAGTGAATAGTTGCTTTTTGGGCTGGAAGTTTGAAGAAGAAGCAACTCAAAGAGTCCAGGATTCTTGGTGGTAGAAAATTTGACAAAAACTATTAGGAGCCCTCAAGAAAAGATTTTTGCAAATGAATTTTCATCATTTATGTAAATGATTTGGATGCGAACGTAGGAGGTATAGTTAGTAAGTTTGCAGATGACCCCAAATTTGGAAGTGTAGTGTAGCGAAGAAGGTTACTTCAGATTACAACAGGATCTTGATCAGATGGGCCAATGGGCTGAGAAGTGACAGATGGAGTTTAATTCAGATAAATGCAAGGTGCTGCATTTTGGGTAAGCATATCTTAGCAGGACTTATACTTTTAATGGTTAACGGTGGCACAGTGGTTAGCACTGCTGCCTCACAGCGCCAGAGACCTGGGTTCAATTCCCGCCTCAGGCGACTGACTGTGTGGAGTTTGCACGTTCTCCCGTGTCTGCGTGGGTTTCCTCCGGGTGCTCCGGTTTCCTCCCACAGTCCAAAGATGTGCGGGTCAGGTGAATTGGCCATGCTAAATTGCCCGTAGTGTTAGATAAGGGGTAAATGTAGGGGTATGGGTGGGTTGCGCTTCGGCGGGTCGGTGTGGACTTGTTGGGCCGAAGGACCTGTTTCCACACTGTAAGTAATCTAATCAAGTCCTAGAGAGTATTGCTGAGCAAAGACATCTTGGAATGCAGATTCGTAGTTCCTTAAAAGTGGAGTCGCAGATAGATAGGATTGTGAAGAAGTCGTTTGGTATGCTTTCCTATATTGGTCAGAGCATTGAGTATAGGTGTTGGGAGGCCATGTAGCAGCTGGACAGTACATTGGTTAGGCCACTTTTGAAATATTGCGTGCAATTCTTGTTTCCTTCATATCGGAAGGATGTTGTGAAACTTTAAATGGTTAAGAAAAGATTTAGAAGGATGTTGTCAGGGTTGGAGGGTTTGAGTTATAAGAAGAGGCTGACTAGCGTGGGGCTGTTTCCCCGGAGTGTCGAAGGCTGAGTGGTGACTTGACAGAGGTTTATAAAATCATGAGGGGCGTGGATAGAATAAATAGGCAAGATCTTCTCCCTTCTGTCGGGGAGTTCAAAACTAGAGGGCATAGGGTTTAGAATGAGAGAGTAAAGATTTAAAAGGGACCTAAAGAGCAAATTTTTCATGCAGAGGGTGATGTGTGGATAAAATAAGCTGCCAGAGGAAGTGGTGGAGGCTGATACAATGACAACATTTAAAAGTCATCTGGATGCGTTTATGAATAGGAAGAGTTTAGAGGGAGATGTGCAAAGTGGTAGCAAATGGGACTAGATTAGTTTAGGATATCTGGTCAGCATGGACGAATTGGACTGAAGGGTCTGTTTCCGTGGTGGACATCGCTATGACTAAAAGTTCTCTTGACTGTGGTGCCAGTTGAGTCATGGAGCTGGAAATCGATGACAGTACCACAGTCAGCTTCAGCTATTATGCATGCGCATAAAGTCAGAAAGCAGTGGAGCACACAGATGGGGCCCAGTGTTGATGATGCACAGCCAGTGTTTATACGATTGCAAAATCAAAAGTACTGGAGCAGACAACATGCCGAAGATTACATTTCTTGTGATGTTAAAGTGGGGATGATGATGATAAGTGAGGTGATGGGACCTAAATTGAAAACGACTTTAAAAGAAACATACAATTTCTGAGCAAAAGTCAGCCTTCAACCTGGTCTACCATTCAAAAAAATTATGGCTGCTGTGTTTGGTGTTTCAAATTCCACATTCCCACGTAATCCAAACAACCTTTGATTCTTTTGCTAAACAAGAAAGTTTCTTTGAATATTCAATTACCCCACTCACAGAATTCCAAAGTCACACAGCCCTCAGAGAAAGAAAATGCCCCTATTCTTCTCTAAAAGACTGACCGTAATTTTAATACCGTGTCCCTAAGTTCTGGACTCTCTCAGAAGAGGAAACATGCTTTTCCGCATCCACGTTATCAAGACCATGCAGAACCTTAGTGTACATCATTAATGCCAATCCAGATTCTTCTAAATTCCAACGGAAGCAGGCCTAATCTGTCCAACTTTTCCTTTTCAACCAACCAGCTCATTCCAAGTGTTGATCTGATAATCCTCCTCCATATGCTAGTGAGGCTAGGAAACCTTTTGGAGAAGGTGGGAACTGTACAAGGAGGATGGCTTGCATATGGAAGGGTACGAATATCTTGGGTGGGAGGTTTGCTAGAATTCTTCAGGAGGGTTTAAACTAGTTTGGCAGGGGGATGGGAACCAGAGCTACAGATCAGAAAATGGGGTAGCTGGTGAACAGGCAAATACAGCATGCAGAAAGTCCAAAGTTGCAGTCAGTGTGATGGGTTGAAGTGTGTCTACTTTGATGCAATAAGTATCTGGAATAAGGGTGATGAACTTAGAGCATGGATCAGTACTTGGTGTTACGATGTTGTGGCCATTACGGAGACTTGGATATTACAGGGGCAGGAATGATTGTTGGATATTCAGGGGTTCAGATGTTTTAGAAGGAATAAGGAGGGAGGTAAAAGAAGTGGGGGAGTGGCGTTGCTAATCAGGAATAGTATCACAGCTACAGAAACGAGGTCGACGATGAGGTTTTGTCCAGAGTCAGTATGGGTGGAAGTCAGAAACAGGAAAGGAGCAGACCCTTTATTGGGAGTTTTCTACAGACTCCCCAATAGCAACAGAGACATGGAGGAGCAGATTGAGAGGCAAATTTTGGAAAGGTGCAGAACTAACAGGATTGTTCTCATTGGTGACTTCAACCTAATATTGATCGGTACCTCCTTAGTTCAAATAGTTTGGATGGAGCGTTTTTTGTCACATATGCCCAGGAAGGGTTCCTGACTTAATATGTAGATAGGCTGACTAGGTCAGGTGTCACACTTCTCATGGGAGAACATTTTGGTGATAGTGATCACAACTCGCTGACCTTTACTATACTCATGGAGAGGGATAGGAGCAGATGGTATAGGAAAGTATTTAATTCGGGGAAGGGGAATTACAATGCTATTTGACAGGAACTGTGGAGCATAAATTGGGAACATATATTATAAGGAAAATGCATGATAGAAATGTGGAGGTTGTTTAGGGAGCACTTGCTGCGAGTGCTGGATAGGTTTGTCCCACTGAGGCAAGGAAGGAATGGTAGGATAAAGGAACCTTGGATGACAAGTGATGTGGAACATCTAGTCAAGAGGAAGAAGGAAGCTAACTTAAGGTTGACGAAACAAAGATCAGACAAGGCTCTCAAGGGTTACAAGGTAGCCAGGAAGGAACTGAAGAATGGACTTAGGAGAGCTAGAAGGGGGCATGAAAAAGTCTTGGTGGGTAAGATTAAGGAAAACCCCAATGTGTTCTACATCTATATGAGGAACAAGAGGAAGGCCAGAGTGAGGATAGGGCTGATCCGGGATGGTGGAGAGAACTGGAGTCGGAAGAGATAGGGCAGGTCTTTCATTAATACGTGGATTCAGTCTTCACTAGTGAGAGGGACTTTGTTATTTGTGAGAACAGCGTGAAACGGGCTGATACGCTCAGACAGGTTGATGTTAAGAAGGAGGATGTGCTGGACATTTTGAAAAACATAAGGATAGATAAGTCCCCTGGGCCAGACGGGATATACCCAAGGTTACTACGGGAAGCGAGAGAAGAGATTGCTGTGCCTTTGGCAGTGATCTTTACCTCCTCACTGTCCACTGAAGTTGTACCAGATGATTGGAGGGTAGCAAATGTTATTCCCTTGTTCAAGAAAGGAAATAGGGACAACCTAGGGAATTAAAGACCAGTCAGTCTTACGTCACTGATGGCAAAGTATTGGAGAGGATTCTGAGAGACAGGATTTATGGTTATTCGGAAAAGCATTGCTTGATGCGAGAGAATCCGCATTGGGAGAGGCGGGGTGGTGGGGGTGCAGATCTTGTTGAATTCTTTGAGGATGTGACAAAACACATTAATGAAGATAGAGCAGTGGATGTGGTGTACATGGACTTTACCAAGATGTTTGATGAGGTTCCCCATGGTAGGCTCATTCAGAAAGTAAAGAGGCACGGGATACAGAGAAGTTTGGCTGTCTGCATACTGAATTGGCTGGGCAATAGAAGACAAAGGGTTGTAATAGGTGGAAAGTATTCAGCTTGGAGCTCGGAGACCAGTGGTTTTCTGTAGGGATGTGTTCTGAGATTTCTGCTCTTTAGTGATTTTTATGAATGACTTGGATGAGGAAGTGGAGGGGTGGTTTAGTAAGTTTGCCGATGACATGAAGTTGGTGGAGTTGTGGATAGTATGGAGAACTATTGTAGGTTGCGCTGGGACATTGACAGGATGCAGAACTGGGCTGAGAAGTGGCAGATGGGGTTCAGCCTGGAAAAATGTGAAGTGATTCATTTTGGAAGGTGGAATTTGGATGCAGATTACAGGGTTAAAGGCAGGATTAGATTAGATTCCTTACAGTGTGGAAATAGGCCCTTTGGCCCAACAGGTCCACACTGACACTCCGAAGAGTAACCCACCTAGACCCATCTCCCTCATGCACCTAGCACTATGGGCAATTTGACATGGCTAATACACCTAATCTGCACATCCTTGGACTGAGAAGAAACTGGAGCACCTGGAGGAAACCCATACAATCCACACAGACAGTTGTCTGAGCCTGGAATCGAACCTGGGACCCTGGTTCCTGGAACCCTGAGGCCGCAGTGCGAACCACTGAGCCACCATGCTGCCTTCGACACAAGGGCCCCATAAACCCTTGGGGCTCCCCTCCTCACAGTTTTCAGTCCGTAGCCCCCTTCAAATGTGCCTGGGCGCCAAAAGGGGCCATATGGCCACATTAAGAATGGCTAGATGACTTCTCAACATTCTGCTCGAGAAAACCATCCTTATCACACTCAAGAAACTTGACCACCACAACTTTAGTGCACATTTGTTTTACCCAGTTGATATGCAAACTGAAGTCACTCATGATAACTGTGTTGACCAGACTGCACATCCACAATTTCTTCCAGACCCATAACCCTCCAAGATATTTGAAGTCTGCTAATTCTGTCTGTCCTCTCACGCATCCCTGATTTTAGTCACTCTGAAATTTACTTTGCTTTAATTTGCCAATCTTTTGAGTTCTGGAATTAATGCCTGACATTTCATTGCCTCTGAGTTGCTTTCCTCCTTAAACCTACCTCGTTGACCAAGATACTGGACAATTTATTATTACATGCATACTATTTCTGTGAAGAATTCTGGAGTTGGATAAAGTTTGACTTGAAAATGAAAGAGGGTGTTTGGAATTCAAGGCAAGCCTCCAAAATCAGATTCTCGCAGTTTCAATTTTCAGGAGTCATCAACATACGACATTTTTTAGTAAAAAAAGATCAACGCATTTGTTCTGGAGAATTGTTAAAGTATATTGTTGGTGTTAATTTTTGTCTCTGCGATTGCTCAATCACACAGAAAAAGTTCGAAAAAAACAGAAAGAACAGTGCATATTATAAATCAGAGACAAAAGTAGAAATTGCTGGAAAAAGCAAACCTCAACAGGTCTGGCAGCATCTGTAGAGAGAATCAGAGTTAACATTTTGCGTCATAGAGTCATAGAATGTACAGCTTGTAAATAGACCTTTTGTTCTAACACATCCATTCCGACCAGATAGCCTAAATTAATCTAGTCCCATTTGCCAGCACTTGGCCTATACCTTTCTAAACCCTTCCTCTTCATATACCCAACCAGATGTCTTTTAAATGTTGTAATTGTACCAGCTTCCACCACTGCCTCTGGCAGCTCATTCTATGCATGCACCACCCTCTGCGTGAAACAGTTATCCCTTAGGTCTCTTTTATATCTTTCCCCTCTCACCCTCAACCTTTGCCCTCTTGTTCTGGACTCCCCCAACCCAGGGAAAACATGTTGTGTATTTACCTTATCCATGCTCCTCATGATTTTATCAACCTCTGAGATCACCCTTCAGCCTCCAATGCTTCAGGGAAAGCAGCCCCAAGCCTACTTAGCCTTTCCCTGTAGCTTAAACCTTCCAACCTTGGCAACATCATTGTAAATCTTTTCTGAATGCTTTCAAGTTTCAAAACAACCTTCCTAAAGGAGGAAGACCAGAACTGCATACAATCTTCCAAAAGTGGCCTAACCAATGTCCTGTACAGCTGCAACATGGCCTCCCAACTCCTATACTCAATGCTCTGACCAATAAAGGAAAGCATACTCCTCAGAAGAATTTGGAAGTTGGGCAGTCTTTCATGAGCTGTTTCATGCTCCCAACTCCTGGTTTCAGACTGATTGTCCATCATACCTGCAATCAAAAGTAAGCTAAATTTTGAGAATAATAATATCAGATTAGACATTCAAACTGTGTTTGAAATCCATGAAGAACTTCTGTTTTATCTCCCTAAAAGTACAAAGCAAATGGGCATTGCTGTTATCGTCATAGCTCAGTTGGGACAAGGCAGTGTTTTTGACTCACTGTCATATTTTAGATACAAGTAGTATGGTTTTAGTTAGTAATGCAGGTAAATGTATTTGCTTAAGAGATTCAAATTATAACTCGTAATCGACTGACTTCTGATTGGAAAAAACTGAGACCAAAGTGAAATGTTAACCCAATCACATTGTTTTTGTACATCAGCTCCTAAAAGGTTTTGGAGCATTTGTTGTGTGACTGATTTAACTGGGTTGATACTGTCAGAATAAAAGGTGAGAGGTTACCTTTGATCAATGACATGCTGCACAGATGAATGAAATACATAAAAGCAAATATTTCTGTCTGAAACTGCCATCTCATGATATAAATATTCTCTGTAGAAAATGAGTGTCAAGGAAAATTATATTTGGAACAAAGTTGCCATTGAACTACTTGCTCTTTAATGAGCAGCACTCATGATGATTTTGGCAACAGATCCACTAGTATTGTAATTCTGTCATTGTAGTGCTGCAGTTTTTCAGTTGGGAACATCTGCATAAGTATTTACTTTTCCATTACTTCCTCTTTTTGGATCAAATTATCTCATTTATTGATAATCCTACTTATAAAGAGAAGATGAAAAAATTCCTACTATCAACCTGCTCATGGCTGCTATTCAGCTGCAATTTTGTGTTTTGTTTGTGTGGCTTCTGTTACATTCTGTTAAAAATGGATTAGAAAATTAAGAGTGTACCATTAGCTGAATACTAATTTGTAATCACTTTTTTTTGAGTATTGCTGAAAAAGGAGAAATACTACTGAAGCTTTTTCCTTGGCCTTGCAGATTCACAGAATTGTTGAAGTGCCAAAGGAGACCATTCGATTCATTGTGTCTCCACCAGTTTATCATTTGTTAGTTTTCGTGCCATTGTCCTACCCTTTCCGTACAATCCTGTGATTTGTTCCTTTTCAAGTAATGTTGTAATTGCCTTTTGGCATGTGTTGATTGAAACTGATTTCACCACACTGTCAGACAGTGCATTTCAGATCCCAGCTACTTGTGTGGAAAAGTTTTCCACCTACCGTTTTTGCTTCTTTTACAAGCTACATTCTGACATAACTTCCTATTCCTTGTATTCTTTGCCCCTATTAATAAAGACTAAAATATTGTTTACTTTACAAATGATTCTCTCAGCCTGACCTTTTACTTTTAATAAATTCTGCCTCATACTCCCAGGTCTCTCTCCACAAAGACTGCTGCCTTGGAAGCGGGGATGGGAGGAGGTGTGACTCACCAAATACCACGTGTATGCGTGCACACAACTTTTTGTAGCAACGTTTTGACACATTCCAATTTTGCCCTGTACAGGGCAATGTTGGAGAGATTATCGGGGTGGGTGGGTAGGGGGGTGGTGGTGTGTGGTTTAGGGTACATGCCTATGTAGAACTCCAGGGAAAGTGTGAGGGGAGAGAGAAAGGGCGGATGGTCAGTCATTTGGAGATGGTATCTGTGCTACCATCGACATCCAGGACTGTACTCGACAGCATTTCAGTAAGCTGAGTTCGTTTTTAATCATTGTAAACAAAAGACACGATTAGTGTTGGAAACTCCTCTTTGATGTAGTTTTTCTATCGGGATCTCCTTCAGAAAATCCCATATTTGCATAATTGATATGCGGATAATTGGGGTTCCTCTGTATTTCCCTCAAAATGTATATTGCTTCCAAATTGCATATAATTTGCAAATTTTGAAATTGTGCCCTGTAAATCAAGGTCTAGATCATGCGTAGATTTAAGGTAAAGCACATCGGCCTTTGGGGAACTCCATTTCAAAACCCATCCATAACAAGCTGAAACATATCCATTAACCATTACTTATTGTTTCCTAAGACTCAGCCCATCTTCCAACAAGGCAATTGCAAAAATTACAGAGAAAAGCATTAACAATAAGGCTCTTTCTTCTCTCAGCAATACAAGCTCATGTCCTGTTTGACCAAGTGACCATTTTTCTGACTTGGTACTCTCTGATGGATGATTTCACACTGTATAATTTTCATAGAAACTATTAGTGGTTAAAGATTCTGCTCGCCGAGCTGGAAGTTTTTGCTGCAAACGTTTCGTTCCCTGGCTAGGGAACATCATCAGTGCTGTTGGAGCCTCGTGTGAAGCGCTGCTTTGATGTTTCTTCCGGTATTTATATTGGTTTGTTCTTGCCGCTTCCGGGTGTCAGTTTCAGCTGCAGTGATTTGTATGTGGGGTCCAGGTCGATGTGTCTGTTGATGGATGTTCTTGCCGTTTCCGGGTGTCAGTTTCAGCTGTAGTGGTTTGTATATGGTGTCCAGGTCAATGTGTCTGTTGATGGAGTTTGGGGATGAATGCCATGCTTCTAGGAATTCTCTGGCTGTTCTCTGTCTGGCTTGTCCTATGATAGTGGTGTTTTCCCAGTCAAATTCATGTTGCTGGTTGTCTGAGTGTATGGCTACTAGAGATAGCTGGTCGTGTCGTTTTGTGGCTAGCTGATGTTCATGGATGCGGATTGTTAGCTGTCTTCCTGTTTGTCCTATATAGTGTTTTGTGCAGTCCTTGCATGGTATTTTGTAAACTACGTTAGTTTGGCTCATGCTGGGTATTGGGTCCTTTGTTCTAGTGAGTTGTTGCCTGAGCGTGGATGTTGGCTTGTGTGCTGTTATGAGTCCTAAGGGTCGCAGTAGTCTGGCTGTCAGTTCTGAGACGCTCCTGACGTATGGTAGAGTGGCTAGTCCTTTTGGTTGTGGCATGTCCTCGTTCCTCGGTCTATCTCTTAGGCATCTGGTGATAAAGTTGCGTGGGTATCCGTTTTTGGCGAATACCTTGTATAGATGTTCCTCTTCCTCTTTTCGCAGTTCTGGTATACTGCAGTGTGTTGTGGCCCTTTTGAATAGTGTCCTGATGCAGCTTCGTTTGTGTGTGTTGGGGTGGTTACTTTCATAGTTTAAGACTTGGTCTGTGTGTGTTGGTTTCCTGTGTACCCTTGTGGTGAATTCTCCGTTGGGTGTTCTCTCTACTAACACGTCTAGGAATGGGAGTTGGCTATCCTTTTCCTCTTCTCGTGTGAATCGGATTCCTGTGAGTGTGGCGTTGATGATTCGGTGTGTTTTTTCTATATCTGTGTTTTTGATGATTACGAAGGTGTCATCAACATATCTGATCCAGAGTTTGGGTTGGATTTGTGGTATGGCTGTATGTTCTAACCTTTGCATAACTGCCTCTGCTATGAGTCCCGAGATTGGTGATCCCATGGGTGTTCCGTTGATTTGTTCGTATATCTGATTGTTGAATGTAAAATGTGTGGTGAGGCACAGGTCCAGTAGTTTAAGTATGCCGTCCTTGTTGATATGTTCGGCCTCCTGTGTTCTGTTATGTATGTCCAGTAGGTTGGCTATTGTTTCTCTGGCTAGGGTTTTGTCAATTGAAGTGAACAGTGCCGTCACGCCGAATGATACCATGGTTTCTTCTTTGTCTATGTGTGTATTCCTGATGACGTCCAAGAATTCCTGTGTTGATTGTATGGAGTGTTTGGATCCGCTGACTAGGTGTTTCAGTTTTTGTTGTAGTTCTTTGGCCAGTTTGTATGCTGGTGTCCCTGGTAGTGATACTATGGGTCTGAGTGGGATGTCTGGTTTGTGTACTTTGGGTAGTCCATAGAATCTGGGGGTGTTGCTTTCAGGTTTCATTCTTTGCTGGTCCGCTTTGGTTATCTGTCCGTTTTTTTGTAGATTCCTTAGTGTGTTGTTTATTCTATGGTGAGTTGTGGTGTGGGGTCGGAATCCTTCATTTGGTAGGTGTTGGTGTCTGCGAGTAGTTGTTGTGCTTTACTGATGTAGTCTGATTTATCTAGGATGACCGTCATTCTGCCTTTATCTGCCGGTAGTATGATTATGTTTTTGTCATTTTTCAGTGCTTTTAGTGCTTCCCTCTCCTTGGTGTTGAGGTTATGTGTTTGTCGTTTTCTTATCATCATGGGTACTACCGTTTGTCTCACTGTTTGTTGTGTCTCTTCTGTCAGTCCATTGTTCCTGAGTGTGCTTTCTAGTGCTGCTAGGAAGTCTGCTGTGTTGGCATCCCTGTGGTTGTATTTGAGTCCCTTGGCCAGTATAGTTCTTTCGATGTCTGTGGGAGAGGTTTTTAACCCAGTTGTGTGTTGTAGTGTCCTCCTTTTTGTGTGTTAGTTTGTCCATTTTTTCTCTTAGTGCTGTTTTTTTGCGGAGTGTTGTCCTGTTCTGTCCTATAGTGACAGCCTGTTCTATGGTCCGGGTCCATTCCTGATTAGTGGTTTTTGAAATTAACGACTTTTGGCGCGCAATTTCTTGCTTGTATTTGTGCAGTCGGTTGTGAGCGTCTGTGATCATTACCTGGACCATCCTGAATCCGTTCTTCTTGGCTGTTTCCCTGGCTTGTGGATTATTTACTGGAGGTCTGTACTTGACACATTGTGGAAGGATTTGATTTTTTCTGCATTCGTGGAGGAACCGGAGTTGTTCATATGTTGCGCTGAGGCGGTTAGCGCAGGATTCCCATCTCCTGGCTTGTTTCAGCGTTTCTCGCCCGTGAGTGTTTAAAATCTGATTGAAGATTTGTAGCTCGGGTATCCGTTGTTGTGGTTCTGCTCGCCGAGCTGGAAGTTTTTGCTGCAAACGTTTCGTTCGCTGGCTAGGGAACATCATCAGTGCTGTTGGAGCCTCGTGTGAAGCGCTGTGTGAAACTAACGTAGTTTACAAAATACCATGCAAGGACTGCACAAAACACTATATAGGACAAACAGGAAGACAGCTAACAATCCACGTCCATGAACATCAGTTAGCCACAAAACGACACGACCAGCTATCTCTAGTAGCCATACACTCAGACAACCAGCAACATGAATTTGACTGGGAAAACGCCACTATCCTAGGACAAGCCAGACAGAGAACAGCCAGAGAATTCCTAGAAGCATGGCATTCATCCCCAAACTCCATCAACAGACACATTGACCTGGACAACATATACAAACCACTACAGCTGAAACTGACACCCAGAAACGGCAAGAACATCCATCAACAGACACATCGACCTGGACCCCACATACAAATCACTGCAGCTGAAACTGACACCCGGAAGCGGCAAGAACAAACCAATATAAATACCGGAAGAAACATCAAAGCAGCGCTTCACACGAGGCTCCAACAGCACTGATGATGTTCCCTAGCCAGGGAACGAAACGTTTGCAGCAAAAACTTCCAGCTCGGCGAGCAGAACCACAACAACGGATACCCGAGCTACAAATCTTCAATCAGATTTTAAAGTGGTTAAAGAAAATTTCAAACATTCATTGATTATCTCCAGTGCTCCAAGATTTCCTGTTTTAAACAAAAAACAACCTTATCATTTGGAAAAAAAATGTAGAAAAAAAATCACTTAAAACTGAGTTAAGACTTAGAACCTAGACTAAAACATAGAACTGGTTGTTGGAAATCTGAAACAAAACAGAAATTTCTGGAGAGACTGAGCAGGCCTGGCAGTATCTGCAGAGAGAATCATCTTGAGTCCAGTCACCCTTGTTCAGATGCTTCTGTAGCAGCAATATCTGTTTTTGTCTTGTTTACTTTTCACTTTGTAATATCATCCAAGATTTCCATTATATATTTAAAGATTCATTTGCCTTTCCTTTTGAAATTTAAACCAAGTATGCCATGAGTATGTGAAATTCCTTTTAATAAATTCTGCCTGATGGAAGAGGCTATGAGAGTATCAGCAGGATGGGAGGGGTCTTTCCTGCTGTAGATGGAGCCAATGGATGGAGAGTTGGGCAATGTTCACGACTCTCTAGTTTCTTGAGGTCTTGGGAAGAGCAGTTGCCAAATTGATGCATCCAGATAGTTTGCTTTCTTTGGTGCATCTATAAAAAATTGGTAAGAGTCCTTGTGGACATGTCACATTTCCTGAGCCTCCTGAGAACATTGATATGCTTTCTTGATTGTCGCTTTGATATGGGTGAATCAGGACTGATTGTTGGTGATCATCACTCCCAGGAACTTGATGCTCTTGAACCACTCCACCTCAGCACATTTGATTTTGTATCCCATGCTGGAATTAAGTACTTCAAGTTGAATAGTGGTAATGTTAATTGATAACATTGAGCTGACAATATTCATCTACTTTGTATTTACTTCCCTAACTTAAGTGAAAAAAATTATTCCATTTGATTATACTTAAATGAAAAAGAACAGAAATTGCTGGAAAACTTCAGCAGGTTTGGCAGCAGCTGTGGAGAGACATCAGAATTAATGTTTCGTGTCCAGTGTTTCTTCTTCAGAACTGATGGTAACTTGGAAAGAGTTGGCTTTTATGCAAAAGATAAGATGGGGGTGGGGGGGGGTAAGGAGTAAATGATAGATGGGGATGAGCCCAAATGGAGAGAAGGTTGGTTGGACAAAGGAGTGGAAAGCAGTCAGTCTAGAAGAATGAATGGCTGCTCATGGACCCTATTAGTAGCTTACAATAAGTTGTGTGTAATAGCAGACCATGTGATAACAAGGTCTGGTGTGTGGGGTTTGGGCTCAGGACAGAGGTGACAGTGTCTCAAGCCCTAAAAGTATTGAACTCAATGTTGAGTCCAGAAGGCTGCAAGCAGAAAATGAAGTGCTGTTTTTCTAGCTTACCATGAGCTTCTCTGGAGCGCTACAGCAGGCCTGAGACAGAGATGTTGGCCAGCGAACAAGGTGGTGTGTTGAAGTGGCAGATAACTGGAAGCTCAGGATTTTTTTGCGGACAGAATGTAGGTGTTCTGTGAGGTTGTCACCCAGTCCAAGCTTCGTTTCCCCATTGTAGAGGAAACTGAGAGCAGCAAATGTAGTCGCCTATATTGAGTAACTAGATTGGGTTGGGATATCTGGTCAGCAAAGACGAGTTGGACCGAAGGGTCTGCTTCCATCTCTATGACTCTAAACGCAGGTCATGTGTTGCATCACCTGGAAGGTATGTTTGGGTCCTTGGATGCTGAGGAGGGAGGAAGTAAATGGCAGGTGTTACACCTTTTGCAGTTGCAGGGAAAAGTGCCATGGGGCTGTGGGGGCCGGCGTGTTGGGAGTGAAGGAGGAGTGGACAAGAGTGTCCCAGAGGGAATGGTCTTTACGGAAGGCTGATACGGGAGGCAGAGGAATATGCGTTTGGTGGTGGCATCCTGCTGGAGGTGATGGAAATGGCTAATAATCCTCTGAATGTGGATGCTGGTAGGGTGGTAGGTGAGGAAAAGGGGAAGACGAGGAGAATCTCTTGTTGTGAGAAGAGAAGAGAGGGGTGAGGGTCAAAATGTGAGAGATGTGTTTGTCCCGGCTGAGGGCCCTGTCATTTACAATACTGGGGAATCCTCAGTTGTGGAAGAAGTTAGATATTTTGGAGGCATTGAAACATCATAACGGATCTAACGGAGATGGAGAAACTGGGAGAATGGAATTGGGTCTTTACAAGAAGTAGGTTATAAGGATATAGAGTCAAGATAACTGTGGGTATCAGTTGATTTATTGTAGATATTGGTGGCCACCCTATCTCCAGAAATAGAAACAGACTGTACTTTAAAGTCTGCTTTTGTCAATGTCTGCTTGCAATTTATTACAACTTATGAATTTTATCAAAATGGCTAAAGTGTTTATTATTTGGGAACAATTGGATGGATTTTCTGTTTCCTTGTTTGTGAGGATTACATATTAATTTCATGAGCTGTACTGGAAAGATAAGGTTGAGTTGTAATGTTGAGCTGGCAGTATTTAATACCTGGCTGGTTAATTGTTATTGACCCATATATTCAAAGAAATAGTCATTTTACCCTTTCTTTTGTCAAAATAATGTGAAATAATTATAAAATGAAAATAAAAGAACGTGCAAATACTTTTAAGTGGTTGTTCTCTCAGCTGTTGAGGATTCTGCCTCTGAGTTCCTCTTGTATGTTGGAAAGGGAATTAAAACTAATGCTGCACATTGCTTGTTGATCTGTTTAAAATTCAAGAAGTATATGAAAGCACAAAATATTCTCATATAGCAGTCAAGTAATTGCAATTTTATTCCTGTGGGGCAAAGTGCTGTCTGTTTACTAATAGCGGACTGTATGCCAAATTGACTATCTTTAGTTTTTGTTCTCGGCAGTTGGGCATAATTTTTAAAATCCTTCTGACTGGTTTGGCTGTTGTCATTTCCAGCATCACAGTCTTGATTTGGCAGCTGTATAGGGAATAATGAGCTTTAAAAGGAACATTGATTTAAGCCAAGTGCTGTTGTTGTCCAGCTGTCACAGCTAGAGCAAGTACAGTGTACTGCTGAAGTAAATGCCTTAACTGGTCAAAAATTGAAAGAATGTCAGTGCTCTGCTGCCAGAATGAGAAGTAAATACACTGCTTATATTCCATTATAATTAACGGAAATGTTCACACAGTCCATGGTGCTTTTATTCACTTGTTCAGAACATCAATGACCACATTAGAAAGAAGGAGCTCTAAAATAAATGTGAAATCCTGAGGAATTTGGGGAACTGAAGTGAAAATAAAATGCTCCAGGAACTCAGCAGATATGGCAGTATCTATGGACAGAGAAATAGAAGTTAATGTTTCAAGACCAGTGTGATTCCTTTTATGTTCCAAAGTGTCATGGTGACACATTGGTTAGCACTGCTGCCTCACCGCGCCAGAGACCTGGGTTCAATTCCCGACTCAGGCGACTGACTGTGTGGAGTTTGCACGTTCTCCCCGTGTCTGCGTGGGTTTCCTTCGGGTACTCCAGTTTCCTCCCACAGTCCAAAGATGTGCAGGTCAGGTGAATTGGCCATGCTAAATTGCCCGTAGTGTTAGATAAGGGGTAAGTGTAGAGGTATGGGTGGGTTACGCTTCAGTGGGTCGGTGTGGACTTGTTGGACCGAAGGGCCTGTTTCCACACTGTAAGTAATCTAATCTAATCTAAACATAGATTAAATATTGTGGGCGGCACGGTGGCACAGTGGTTAGCACTGCTGCCTCACAGTGCCAGAGACCCGGGTTCAATTCCCAACTCAGGCGACTGACTGTGTGGAGTTTGCAAGTTCTCCCCGTGTCTGCGTCCGGTTTCCAAAGATGTGCGGGTCAGGTGAATTGGCCATGCTAAATTGCCCGTAAGGGTAAATGTAAGGGTATGGGTGGGTTGCGCTTCGGCGGGTCGGTGTGGACTTGTTGGGCCGAAAGGCCTGTTTCCACACTGTAAGTAATCTAATCTAATCTGTCCTGTTGAACTTGAAAAGTCAACACAGTTTCTCTTTCTGTGAATGCAGCCATACCTGCTCAGTTTATCCCAGGCTTGTAATGTGTGTGAGCCCTGTTCTGTATTTTTTAAACAAAGGATGGTTTTGATCTGATGGTACTTGACATTTAACTCAATTAGAGACATTTTACACAATAATTATTCAGTTTGTATAGTTTTCAGTAATTTGATTTCTTACTTCGAGGAACAGGCTTGGATCATTCAGCCCTTTGAGGCTATTTTGTCATTAAATTGTTGTTGATATTCCACTAACCCACTTTGGTTTTAGATCTCTTAAAAATTTAAACCTGTTTCAAAATTTCATTTGATCCTAGCATTAATAACTTTTTCGGAGAGTTTTCCAGATGTCTGTTACCATTTGTGGATTAGAAGTGATTCCTGATGTCATTCTCGAACGGCCTAGCTCTTTTTAAAAAAGTTTTCCATAATAGGTTTAGGGTGAGAGGGGAAAGATATAAAAGGGACCTAAGGGGCAACTTTTTTCACACAGAGGGTGGTACGTGTATGGAATGAGCTGCCAGAGGTAGTGGTGGAGGCTGGTACAATCGCAACATTTAAAAGGCATCTGGTTAGGTATATGAACAGGAAGGGTTTGGAGGGATATAGGCCAGGTGCTGGCAAATGGGACTAGATTGGGTTTGGATATCTAGTTGGCATGGACGGGTTGGACCGAAGGGTCTGTTTCCGTGCTGTACATCTCTATGATTCTGTGACTTCCCTGCCAGAAGAGAACCTACTCCTCCATCTACCTTATCACATATTTTAACTTTGTTGAGCACTGTAATTATTCCTGACCTCATTAGGTAATCATTTGTGCCTTTGGTCTCATTGTCATAAAACTGTGCTGCACTTGTTCCAAATCTTCCTGAGGTGTCAAAGGGTCATAGAGATGTACAGCACGGAAACAGACCATTTGGTCCACATATCCCAACCCAATCTAGTCCCACCTGCCAACACCTGGCCCATATCCCTCCAAACCCTTCCTAATTATATACCCATCCAGATGCCTTTTAAATGTTACAATTGTACCAGCCTCCACCACTTCCTCTGGCAGCTCATTCCATACGTGCACCACCCTCTGCATGAAAAAGTTGCCCTTTGGGTCTCTATTATATCTTTCCCCTCTCACCCTAAACCTACGCCCTCTAGTTCTGGACTCCCCCACCCTAGGGAAAAGAACTTGTCTTTTTATCCTATCCATGCCCCTCATGATTTTGTATACCTCTATAAAGTTATCCGTCAGTCTCTGATGCTATAGGGAAAACAGCCCTAGCCTATTTAATCTGTCCCTATATCAAATCCTCCAACCCTGGCAACATCCTTGTAAATCTTTTCTGAACTCTTTTCAAGTTTCACAGCATTTTTCCAATATGAAGGAAACCAGAATCGCATCACTATTCCAACAGTGGCTGAACCATTGTCCTCTACAGCCATAACATGACCTCCCAATCCTGTACTCAATACTCTGACCAATAAAGGAAAGCATATCAAACGCCTTCTTCACTATCCTATCTATCTGCGACTCCATTTTCAAGGAGCTATGAACCTGCACTCCAAGGTCTCTTTGTTCAGCAACACTCCCTAGGTCCTTGCCATTAAGTGTATAAGTCCTGCTAAGATTTGCTTTCCCAAAGTGCAGCACCTTGCATTTTTTCTATATTAAACTCCATCTGCCACTCATTGGCCCATCTGATCAAGATCCTGTTATAATCTGAGATAACCTTCTTCGCTGTCCTCTACACCTCCAAATTTGGTATCATCTGCAAACTTACTAACTATACCTGTTTTACTCACATCCAAATCATTTATATAAATGACAAAAAGTAGTGGACCCAGCACCGATCCTTGTGGCACTCCACTCGTCACAGGCCTGCAGTCTGAAAAGCAACCCTCGACCACCACCGCACTGTCTTCTACCTTTGAGCCAGTTCTGTGTCCAAATGGCTAGTTTTCCCTGTATTCCATGAGATCTAACCTTGCTAATCAGTCTCCCATGGGGAACCTTGTTGAATGCCTTACTGAAGTCCATATAGATCATGTCCAACCATAACTTCCCACTTCATGTTGTGGGTGTGCTTGTGAAATATAGCACACTGGCAAGGACTATGGTGGAACTAAAATATGAAAATATAATTTAATTAGCCATATGTTGAATCAGTTATTGTAACTTTTTTAAAATAACAGCAATTGCAAATTGAATTTGGTTCAACTTTTCGATATTAAAGGTATTTTAAATAAACATGGTACTTTATTTTGTATTTACTTTATCTCTTTCAGAATGGTGAAAGCAGTATTTTCTTTCTACACAAATATAGTATTAGACATGTTGGAAAATTTAAGAAATCCGTACCTCAACAGTCCTGTTAGGTTAAAGGAACAAAATTGATGAATGTGAATTTATCAAAATATGGATTTTCACCACTAGAGGGTGCATTGGTTTTACAAGAATGCACATGAATGCAGCATTTTATATTTAAACAGTGGTATTTGCAGTTTTCACATGACAAAAAACATTTCAATGCATGACTTGACCTCTGCGTGAAATAGTTTAAATGCAAACAGCTGCTCGAGCTGCTCCGAAATAGCTGGCACACTCGATATGGACTGAGTGGTGTCTTTGTAATTGACATCTTTTACCAATGGCAAATGGCCAAGTCCACTTGCCCAATGCAGATGACTCTCCAGGAGACTGTGAATTTCCAGTTTCCTCTAACCTCAACTGTAGCACAGCTTGCATCCTTTTGGATTCTGTCTTGCTTGAGATAAAGGCCTATAGTATATTTTGTTTTGTACCTAGGTTCGCTTGCTTTTAGTGGTGGCTACTGTTCCTTCACACTACCCAGCTTCTTTGTATTTTTTAAAAGGATCCATCTTCCTTACGTTGAAGTTAATGGCCTCATAGTTGCCCACATTGAGATCCTTTTGGCACAGTGTTATCTTTTCACATAACATATTAATGTTTCTTTGCGTCCCACTCCTGCCATCGACGCATGTTATTCCACTCAATGGTGTCATCATATTTGGGTGTCAGGCTATTTCGTTGCTTTCATTATTTAATAAATGTTGTGAAAAGCTTAGACTGCAGTACAGATCACTCATAATAGCCTGTAAATTGTAGTACATGTCCATTTTTGTGTCTTCTGACAATTCGAAATTTCTACTCATGCCTCCATGTACCTTTATTTTTGCTAATAGACCCTTTAGTAGAACGTTATGGAATGTAGCTTAGAAATCCAAATAAAGAACATCTATAGACACATTTTATTGAGTCATAGATATGTACAGCACTGAAACAGACCCTTCAGTCCATCTCGTCCATGCCAACCAGATATCCGAACCTAATCTAGTCCTATTTGCAAGCACTTGGCCCATATAAACCCTATTTATATGCCCATCCAGATACCTTTTAAATGTTGTGATTGTACCAGCATCCACCACTTCCTCTGGCAGCTCATTCCATACACACATCACCCTCTGCATGAAAAATCTTGCCCCTTGGGTCCCTTTTAGATTTTTCTCCTCTCACCCGAAACCTACGCCACTAGTTCTGGACTTCCCCATCCCAGGGAAAAGACTGTGTCTATTTAACCTATCCATGCTCCTCATGATTTTATAAACCTGTATACGGTCACCACTCAGCCTCTAATATTCTAGGGCAAACAGCCCCATATTCAGCCTCTTCCTTTAGCTCAAACTCTTCAACTCTGGCAACATCCTTGTCAATCTTTTCCGAACCCTTTCAAGTTTCACTAGCATCCTTCTGATAGGAGGGAGTCCAGAATTGAACACAATATTCCAACAGTGGCCAAACCAATGTCCTGTCCAGCCCACCACATGACCTCCCAATGCCTGTACTCAATGGTCTGACCAATAAAGGAAGGCATACCAAATGCCTTCTTCACTGTCCTATCTACCTGTGACTCCACTTTCAAGGTACTATGAACCCGCAGTCCAGGTCTCTTTGTTCAGCATCACTCCCCAGGACCTGACCATGAGTCAGTTTGTGACCACTTCAAAAAATGTACCAAGTTAGTGAGATATGCCTTGTTTGTTACAAATCTATGTTTGTTCTCTGATCAGTTCATAATTGTCCAAGTACGCAGTGAGTCTGCCTCTGATGATAGTGTCCCGATATTTCCTGAGACCAACATCAGACCAGTTGCTGATCCCTGATTGTCTGGTCTCTCTCTGTCTTTCTCCTACTCTTTTGTAAATCAGATTGCCCTCCTAGATTGCTAACTTGCCAATTCCAGAATTAGAAATTTGAGGAGATCATGTTTCTCGTGCAGGGTAGACTAGCTTAGTTGGTTGGATGGCTGGTTTGTAGTGCAGAGTGATGGCAACAGCACTCAGTTCCTGAACTGGCTGAGGTCACTTTGAAGAACTCTCCTTTTCAACCTCTGCCCTTGCCTGAGGTGTAATGACTGCCACCAGCTATCTCTCTGTAATGACAGAGCAGTCTGATGGTCCAGTAGGACTATGGTAAATTTTATCTTAGTTTAAACGTGCCCCAGTTTACATCGTTTTACTTTAACATCACATTTGTTTTAGGTCCATCTCCCCACTGTAATATTGTGGTCCCTGCTTCATCATTGCAGGGACTTTAATGTTAATTGCACTGTCTGCCGCAGGGCTTTCTGATTTTGTGTGTAGGTATTTTGTGTGTGACAGTATGCGATCAATATCAGCTCCTTTTATTCAACTGACCCCATTGTCTCTGGCTGTTATAGTTGCACGAACTTCATTAGCAAATGATTTTATAAGATTTCAAAGTTTTTAAAGAATTCTATGCCAGCAAAACATTGGAACTCCTTGACTTGCTTCTTCTAATTGAAGTGTTTTTCTCCTGGAAAGAAGTCTGTCCCCTTTACTTACGGTTCAGTACAGGCACACACTCATCTGATTTGAATTTTTACAATATTGCTGCTATGTTCAGTGGTTTCTTCAATTTTTCAGACTATTTTTGCTAAGAATGCACAATGCATATTGTGTTCACATATAGGACAGTATTTTACATCCTTTTTTTGTTGAGCAAAAATTGTTTACAGGAGCTTGTGTTTAACATTGATTCCTGTGTAAAACTATACTTAGAGTTTTCAGGAATACAACCCTAATTTGAAATTGAGGACTTCTTGTATCTGTGTTTTTCTCAACCATTTAGTTTCCACTCTAGAGTAAAGATAATTTATCAGGTCTTGGAGATTCAAAAATTTTCCGCCTCGTTTCGTGCTCTCCAATGTTTTTATGTCAAAAATCTGATTTTTTTTAAAAAGCTTTTTTAGTTTTCCTTGTATCATTGGTAGTTTATCCTTCAATCTGTTTTGTTTATTATCCTATTTTTCTAATCGACTTATTCAGAGATGTTATTACACATCTTTGGAACAGCCTGAACCAAGGCCAGGTTGGGGACATTACCACTGTGCCACAAGATGGCCCTTTTTTTTAATATTAGATTACTTACAGTGTAGAAACAGGCTCTTCGGCCCGACAAGTCCACACCGACCCTCCAAAGAGCAACCCACCCGGACCCATTCCCATACATTTGCCCCTTCACCTAACACAACGGGCAATATTAGCATGGCCAATTCACCTAACCAGCACATTTTTGGACTGTGGGAGGAAACCAGAGCACCCAGAGGAAACCCACACAGACACGGGGAGAATGTGCAAACTCCACACACAGTTGCCTGAGGCGGGAATTGAATCTGGGTCTCTGGCGCTGTGAAGCAGCAGTGCTAACCACTGTGCCACAGTACCGCCCCTAATCCTTATCCTTATCCTCTACTATATAAACTGATCAAAAGTCATTATTTAGGAAATTTAAAATTTTTGTGCCTGTCCATCTTTGCCTATCACTGCCTTTTTTTTTAAGCATATCTTCTGATCTCAGCTGATATTGTTCGAAAAGTTGGATCCCAAACAGAATCTGGCTTGATAGATCATAATTTGATTTGATTTGGTTTTCACAAAGTGGTCTTCGCTGAAGCATTAGCATGCAAAACTGCATATTTTGCTTTAACAACAAAATATGTTTGTTAACAAAAGCTAAGAAGGAAAGCAGAGAAAACCCATCTACACATAATATAAATTCAGAGTTTTAAACACAGTAAACATGTAATCTCATTCATCCTAAACATTCCTTTATAAATTGAAATAAATCCTTTATAAATCTTAGGTTACCTAAAATAGTACTTTAACAATAGACATAGTGTATGTCACACTTTGGGAGATTTAAGTCACATGACTTCAACTTTAAACTATATCCACAGTAACTTCTTCCTAGAGCACTTCTTTAAATGTTTTCAGCTTTAAGTAATCTGTTCAGATATCCTAAATTAATCTACTCCCATTTGCCAGCATTTGGGCCATCTCCCTCCAAACCCTTCCTATTCATTTTCCCACCCAGATGCCTTTGAAATGTTGCAATTGTACTTGCCTCCACTACTACTTCTGGCAGCTCATTCCATACACACACCACCCTCTGCGTGAAACTGTTACCTCTTAGGTTCTTTTTAAATCTTTCCCCTCTCACCTTAAAACTATGTCCTCTAGTTTTGGACTCCCTCACCTCGGGGAAATGACCTTGTCTATTACTGTATTCATACTCCTCATGAGTTTATAAACATCTATAAATTCATTCCTTAACCTCTGATGCTCCTGGAAAAATAGCCCCAGCCTATTCAGCCTCTCCCTATATCTTAAATTCTGCAACCCTGCTAACACCCTTGTAAATCTTTTCTGAACCCTTTCACGTTTCATAACATCCTTCCAATAAGAAAGAGACCAGAACTGCACTCCGTATTCCAAAAGTGGCCTAACCGATGTCCTGTACAGCTGCAACATGACCTCCCAACTCCTATACTCAGTGCACTGACCGATAAAGCAAAGCATACCAAATGCATTCTTCGCTGTCCTATCTACCTGTGACTCCACTTTAAAGGATCTGTACTCCAAGGTCTCTTGTTCACCAACATTCCCCAGGACCTTACCGTTAACTGAACAAGTCCTCCCTTGATTTGCCTTTTCCAAATTGCAGCACCTCACATTTATGTAAATTAAACTTCATCTGCCACTCCTTGCCCCATCTGATCAAGATTCCCTTGTACTCTGAGGTAACATTCTTCACTATCCATTACACCTCCAATTTTGGTGTCATCTGCAAACTTAATAACTATACAGTCCATTGTGATATAACACCAAAGTTCTGTTCTCATTTGATCTTGAATTATAAGGAGATTGCATAATAGCAGCACAATTTAAATCAGTTGGACTGGAATTGGGTAACAGCCAATACAGATAAGGAAAGTTTGAGTTGCACAAATAATGGTCTAAATTTCTTCAATTGCATTATAGCCAATTCGCTTTATAGCAGCATCGCATGTTGTAACAGAACTAACTGTACCTCCTATGTTCACAACAAAATCATTAATATAACTGATGAAAAGCAGTGAACCCAGCACTGATCCTTGTGACACACCGCTGGTCACAGAGACCTCCAGTCAATAAAAGCAACCCTCCACCACCACCCCGTGTCTTCTTCCCTTGAGCCAGTTCTGTATCGAAATGGCTAGTTCTTCCTGCATTTCATATGATCTAACCTTGCTAATCAGTCTACCATGAGGAACTTTGTCAAATGCCTTACTGAAATCCATATAGATCACGTACACTGCTCTGCTCTCATCAGTCCTCTTCATCACTGAGTTTAAAAACTCAGTCAAGTCAGTGAGACATGATTTCCCATGCACAAAGCCTGTTGACTATCTCTAATCAGTCCTTGCCTTTCCAAATACTTGTAAATCCTGTCCCTGAGGATTCCCTCCAACAATGTCCCCAGCATCGCTATCAGGCTCACTGGTCTGTAGTTCCCTAGCTTTTCCTTACCACCTTTCTTAAATAGTGGCGCCACGTTAGACAACCTGTAGTCTTCCGGCACCTCACCTGTGACTGTCGATGATGCAAATGTCCAACAATCACTTCCTTAACTTTCTACAGCATTCAGTAGTACCCCGATCAGGTCCTGGGGATTTATCCGCCTCTATGCATTTAAGGCAACCAGCACCTCCACCTCTGCAATATGGACGTTTTTCAAGATGTCACTAGTTATTTGCTCACCTCCTCTATCTTCCACATCCTTCTCCACAATAAACACTGATGCAAAACACTTGTTTAGTATCTCCTCCATCTCCTGTAGTTCCACACACAAGTGACCTTGCTGATCTTCGAGGGGCCCTATTCCCTCACAAGGTACCCTTTTGTCCTTAATGTATTTGTTGAATCTCTTTGGATTCTCCTTAACTCTATTTTCATTGATGTTTCATAGAATCCCTACAGTGTGGAAACAGGCCATTTGGCCAACAAGTCCACACTGACCCTCCAAAGAGTATCCCACCCAGACCCATACATTTTCCCTGACTAATGCACCCAGCCGACATTTCCCTGAACAACATGGGCAATTTAGCCTGGCCAATTCACCTGCACATCTTTGGATATAATTGCCAAAGCTATCACATGTCCTATTTTTGCCCTCCTAAGTTCCCTCTTAACTGTTCTCTTACTTGCCTTTATGCTCTTCAGTGAAATCACTCAATGTTTGCTGAGTGTACCTGACATATGCTTCCTTCTTTTTCTTGACCAAAACCTCAATTCCTCTTGTCATCCAACATTCCCTATACCTACTAGCCTTGTCCTTCACCCTGCTAGGAACACACTGTCTCTGGACTCTTGTTATCTCAATTTTGAAGACCATCCCTTTGCCTGCGAATATCCACCCCCAGTCAACTTGCACAAGTTCTTGCCTAACACTGTCGAAATTGGCCTTCCTTCAATTTAGAATTTGAACTTTTAGATCCGATCTATCCTTTTACATTACTATTTTAAAACTAATAGAATTATGGTCACTAATGCCAAAATGCTCCCCCACTATCACCTTAGTCACCTGCCCTGTCTTATTTCCCAAGCTTAGGTAAAGTTTTGCACTTGCTCTGGTAGGTCCATCCAAATTCTTAATCAGAAAATTTTCTTGCACATACTTAACAAGTTCCTCTTCATCCAAGCACTTAACGTGATGGCAGTCCCAGTCTATGTTTGGGAGTTAAAATCCCCGACCATAACCACCTATTATTCTTACAGATAACTGAGATCTTCTTACAAATTTGTTTCTCAATTTTCCTCTGACTATTAGAGGGTCTATAATATAATCCCAATCAGGGTATCGTTCCTTTCTTATTTCTCAGTTTCATCCAAATAACTTCCCTGGATGTATTCCCAGGAATATCCTCCCTAACAACAGTCATAATGTTATCACAAATCAAAGACGCTACTCCTCCTCCTTTCTTGCCCTCCTTTCTCTCCTTTTTATAGCAACTATGCCCTGGGACAGCTGTTGGTGATTTTTAAAAAAATAAAGCCAACTGGTTCCAGAAACTTGTAACTTTTGAGCCCTCCCCCCTTGTACATCATGCTGTGTCACAAAACAATCTAAAATAAATATAAGACCATTAGTACACGCAACACCTGTTCACTCAGACCAGGCCTCAAAAACTTTTAAAAGAAATCATCACACTACAGAAATACTTAAAAGTTCATTATTAACTTCAGACACTGAAAAGCCACTGTTTCTAAGTCAAAAACCATAAACTCTAACTTATCATCATGATATTGAAATGAAATATTAATACATATACTATATATACACACACACATACACATACAGAACAACTTGATTATCCGAATGAGACGGGCGGGGAATATTTTGTTTGGATAACTGAGAGTCCGGATGATGGATAGCGTTTTTACAGGTCCTTGAGATCTTGTTCAGGTAATCCGAAATTCGGATAATCGGTGTTCGGATAATCGAGATTGTTTGTATAAAATATGTATGTGTGTATATAGACCTATATCGTTGATATCAAGCATAACTATTCTGAACTATTTTGGGGGCGCTTCACAAAATTGAATATGCTCCTTTTACTCCTGGTACGAAAATAGGGTGTTATGTCGAAAAAAATGAATGCTTATCCATCTTTTTCTTTTGAAAAACTATTTTCTCTCTTTTACTTTGTTTTAGCAATCACTAAAAGTGAGCTGAATTGATTTCCTGAGGGAACTTGTTCACCAGAAATTACATATGACTTAAAAAGAACAAAACTGTATTAGTGCAGATTATTTTGCGAGTCAATGAAATGACCTGGAGCTTTGTCAGCAACAGTTGCTTGCACCTCCCAAAGTGCTTCATAGAAGTCTTTGCCAACAGAATTTAAGCACCAGGGTTATTGAAACGGCTCACCAAAAACCTGATTAAAGAGAGAGGTTTCTCACAGTGACTTAAATCAGAGGAGATCAGTAGGGAGGGGAGAAGGGTAATGGGGAGGAAGAGGTTCAGGCAACTGACAGCTCGGCAGTGATAATGGAGAAATTAAAATTGTTCATGGGCTTTGGGAATGGAGGAAGCTACAGAAGTGGAAAGGGCAAGACCATGAAAGGAGGATAAGAATTTAGAAGTTGAAGGTTTGCCACATTCTGAACCAGTAAATATCAGAGATTGTCTGTGATGGGTGAATGAGACTTAGTTTGTGTAAGGATATAGTGCAGAGCTTTTGATGAGCTCACTTTTATGAAAGGTAAAGCCAGTCGGGGGGCATTTCAGTGGTCATTCCTTGTGGTATCTTAGGTACAGATGAGGTTTTCAGCCATAGAAGAAGTGAGGTGGGGCACAGGGTGCGATAGGCAATCAAGGCGATTCATGTGGTTGAGATTGCATCTTTGAGCCAAAACTGACACCAAGATTGCAGGCAGCTAGGTTTAGCCTTTGTTGCCAGAGATAGGGGCAGAATTAGAACCTGGCCATTGGAATTTGTGGAGTGGGCAGAGACTTCAATTTTTCCAGTATTTAGTTGGGAAAACTGAGCTCATCTATTCCTGGATGTTGAAGGATCTAATGTGACAAAACAGAGAATAGCATAGAAATCGAGGGAAATGGTGATAGAGTAGAGCTGAATGTTGTCAACGTATATTTATTGGACTTTTTGATGTTGTTGCCAAATTACAACTTTTAAATGACAAACAGAATCATTTTAAATGACAAACAGGAGGGGATCAACATATAGATTCTTTGGACTACTCCAGCGATAGCTGCATAAAAATCTGAAGAGAAGCTGTTGGAAGTGATTCTTTCAATACAACCGGACAGGTAAACATGGAATCAGCAAATTAAGTATTTTTGAAATGTTGCAATCGAATGTGGCGCCTCAAGCAACAGTGTGTTAGGTGACTAGATAAACTGCTTTAATGGTGGTAATTAAAAGATAAGTGTTGGCCAGTAGAACTGGTGTGCTTTCCTGTTCTTTAAATAGTACAGTGGAATTTTGTGCAGCCACAAAGTCAGCAGCCAGGGGCTACCTGATGTGTTGCTCAGATGATCTATCGCCTTCTAATTTCCATGAAAAGGTTGTCACTAAGTCATGGGCTGACAGCACCTTTTAGGATGAGCTGAGTTTAACCTAACCCAGTCAACTCAGATTTCATGCTACTATTCTGAGCTGAAATCTGGCCTTGGATTTGATACTTATCAAAGACAATGCGATAAATTTATTAAATTGTTTGCTGATCACCTTCTCTGATGAATGATTTGTTACTTTGAACAATTAAAGTTCCAGAGGGAGAAGAAGGAGGTTTAAGAAAATAGCTTTTTTTGGTAGTCATCCAAGAGAACTTTAAGAATGACCTGACATGGTTGTATATTCATTTGTTTTCTGATATCAGGTGAATTTTTCACTCCACTTGCATATTCCTGTGTCCTCATAATGGTTTTCCTACAGCCATATCCATGTCAAACTAATCAAGTATAGTATCAAACATAAAGAAAGCAATATCAATTGAGCAAAAGCACGTGATCGGTTTGAAGATTGACAGAATTTGAAAACTAAGAAAGAATGATGGCCAAAAAAGCGGAAAAAAAAGAGAATGAGAGAAAGCTAGCCAGAAGTGTGGACACAGATGGTAAGAGTTTCTATATATAGTTTTAAAAAGAAAATGTTAATTTAATGAGTATTGGTCCTATCAAAAATGTTTCTTAACATTTGTTAAGAGATAGCAGAATGATTGAACAGATATCATGCATAATGTTTCACCATAGAAGATACAATTAATATCCTATAACTCAGAGGAAGGAGCTCAGAAAAGTTACAGTCACCAGTGAAGTGGGACTGAGTAAAGCTTTGGAGCTTTTGGCTCATAAGTGCTCAGGTAGGCTTCATCTCAGTGTCTTGCAAGAAGTATTGAATGAGTCCATCTATCGGTTTTAATTTTGCAAAACAACTCAAGATTTGAGGTCCCATTAGATTGAAAAATAGCAAATGCCACCCCTTCGTTGAAGAAATAAGGACAGAAAACAGGGCACTCCAAGCCAGTTAGCTTAACATCTGACACAAGAAAAGTGTTGAAAACTATTATGAAAAAAGATACAGCAGGCATTTTGACAAGTTCAAAGTAACCAGGCATTCAACATGGTTTTGTGAAAGGGAGATCATTGGCCAATTTTTTGGTGCTCTTTGAGGAAATAACGTGCTGTGGATAAATAGGAGTCACGAGATGTACAGATATTCAGAAATATTTGATAAAAGGTTAGAAGAATCTAAGGATGTTTCAGAAAATAAAAGCACATGTTGTATGGGTTGCATGTTGACATGGATAGAAAATTGCTTTGAAATAAAAAAGCTCTTTGAGAGTTTAATAGTAGCAAACACCACCTCCAGCCTCCCAGATTGCCTTGGTCCACTCCAATTTGTCTACTGTTGCAATAGGCCCACAGCAGGCACACTCATCCCTGGAACATCTGGATAACAAGGACACCTACATCAGACTCCTATTTATTGACTTCAGCTCTGCCTTCACCATAATCCCAACAAACTCACCTCCAAACTCTGCTCCCCCTCTCTACAACTGGATCCTTGACTTCCTGACCCATAGCCCATATTCAGTAAAGATGGGCGACAACATTTCCTCCATGGTAATTCTCCACACTCGTGCCCCACAAGACTTCATACTCAGTCCCTTTCTTGCCTGTTTACACGCTCTCAACTGTATGGCCAAGTTCATCTCGAACTCCATTTACAAGTTTGTTGATGACAGATCCGTAGTGAGTGGAATATTAAACAATGATGAGACAGAATACAGGAAAGAGATAGAGAGCTTAGTGGCATGCTGTAAAGACAACAATCGTTCCCTCAGTGTTAGCAAACCGAAGGATCTGGACATCGACTTCAGAAAGCAGAGTTGAGGAAATGCCTTGTCTATATCAGTGATGTTGAGATGGAGATAGTCAAAAGCTTCGAGTTCCCTGGAGTAAATATCACAAACAATCTGTCCTGGCCCATCCACTTTGCTTTGGTTAAAAAAGCACTCCGACGCTTCTATTTCCCCAGAAGGTTAAGGAAATTCAGCAAGTCCGCAATGGCTCTTACCAATTTTTACAGATGCACCATGGAAGGCATCCTATCTGGAGCTTGGTATGACAACTGCTCTACCCAGGACCATAAAAAACTAGAGAGAATTGTGAACACAGCCCAAGTCCATCATACAAACCAACCTTCTGTCCATTGATTCCATCTACACTTCCTGTTGCCTTGGAAAGCAACAAGCATAATCAAAGATCCCTTGCACCCTGGTGAAACTCCCCTCCACCCTCTTCCATTGGGCAGAAAATGCAAAAGTTTGAAAACATATAGCAACAGTTTCAAGAACAATTTCTTTCCTGCTGTTATCAGACCTTTGAATGGTCCTCTCTGTAACTGTAACAATATTCTACATACAGTTCTATTCTCTTAATCTACTAATGTGAGGTGTGATTTGTCTGGATAGCACGCAAAACAATACATTTCACTGTATTTTGGTACATGTGACAATTATTGATGAATTCAAATCATAAAATTGGCTGCCTCGCATAAAGTAGAGAATAAGTACAAATGGGTCGTCTTCAGTTAGCGGTGTGACCTCAATGATTTAGAAATGACTTGGATGAAGGGGTGGAAGGTGTGGCTGCCAAATATGCTGGTGACACAAAGATATTGGGAGAGTCATTTGTGAAGAGACACATGGAGGCTACAAGAAGATATGAATAAATTCAGTGAATGGGTAAAGGTGGTGGAAATTGGAACCTATGGGTTTTCTAATGTGGAAAGGCTTGGCTTGTGTCTGCTAAAGTTTTCAGAAGAATGAAATGACTTGATTAAAACACAGACCTGAGGGGACTTAACAATATAGAAATGGGGAGGATGCTTTTGCTATGGGAGAATCAAGAACCAGTGGTCACTGTTTCAAGATAAAACTTTGCCCCATCAAAGCAGAAATCGGGTGAATTTCTTTCTCTTGAGGGTTGAGAGAATGAGTGGTCTGCTCCTGCTCCTTGTTTGTTTGTTTGTCCAAATGTAACTGAATTGTAAGAGTCAATCTCTGCTACACAGCCAATCAATGTTGCACACTTGTTTGCCTGTGCGAAGCTATATGACTGAGTGGTCCAGGTTCTGAAATGGCCACAACGTACATTAATTAAGAAGAATTCAAGCACTGTTTCAAATGCTGATATGCTGTGGTACCTTCCACATCATGATGATTTGTAGAACTTGGACAAGAATAGAATAGAGCCCAACTGAGGTGTGACTTCTTGCCTGTGGAATTAGATGACTGCTGATTGATTTTTCAGAAAAGGAGGAGAGAAATATAAGTTGAGGGACAGGTTCATGAGAACAAAGTCTGAGTGGTATCTAGCAGTCAGTTAGAGAAAGCTGGAAAGGAAGACGAAGCAGGCACGCAACATACAACTGAAAATATCTTTCAGTGCTGCATCTATAAGAGGCCAATCGGCTGGGAGTCTAAAATGCTTTGTAATTCTCTGGAGGTTTTACAATAGATAGCCTGCTGAATAATGACAGCTTGAGAACATGTAACAATGTCAACATTAGCAACAAATGAATGTTCAGAGACTTTGATTATATCTGAGCTATGGGTGTGACTATTAATATAAATCTTGTGAAAGGTTAAAAAGCTTAGCTTCAGGGATGAGATCTATTCATTTTAAGGATGTCAATGGCTATTGGAAAAACTGTTGAGAAAATGAAACACTGAAGTGTGTATCACACTGTTCATCTTGTCAAAAATGAAAACCGCTGTAAATACCTTCTATCTTTTTAGAATTTTTCACATAGTCATGATATTCCAAAGTGAATATTTTTTGCCAGCACATGGCCAGTTTTTACACAGCAATGTCTCAAACAGCAAAAAGCGTTTTTTGGTTGTGTGAATTGAAGAATATACATTTGAAATTGTGCATTTGATATAATCTGTGGCTTCCTGAACCAGCTGATGGAACTGTAGTTTTATATTTCATTAGAAGATTAGTATCTTTGCAAGTGCAATACTATGTGGTGGTGCAGTCATGTGACAATTTATGTTCTGCTCAAGTCTTTGAAGGGGCTGCAAGCCCACAGAGTTATGATCATGTCTAGCATGCAGTACTCAGCAAGATTCATGTATAAAACGAATGAAACCAGCAATCTGTACAGAATAGTCCAAGTGAAGAAATATCATCCAGCATAGCTCTCAAATAAGTACAGTTTGCTTGCTGGAAGCATTCCAAACTGACACGGGAAGTCATATTACCTCAAGTATTCCGATTTCCAAGAGATTGCTTGTGATGTGAAAGACTCCCTTTTCCAAATTAGGACACTGGATTTGAGTTAAGTGAGAGAAAGGAGAGTATATCTTAAGTTACAGCAAGGGCAAAGGTGTAATTGGGTCCCAGGGATCTGTATTGAGTTCTTTCACATGCCTGATAATTATCAAGAATCTAAAAGTAGTTCTTCCAATATAAAGTAATTAAAACTAACAGCACACTAGAATCAATTGTAGACTGAGGATGTAGCCTAGGTTTTTTTTAGGGTTTTCTTCAAGATACTTGAGGATGAATGAAGTTCACTATGGAGAAATGCAAGATATTCTGTGTTGCAAATTAAAGGTTAAAATCAAACACTTTGGATGTGTAGGACTTGTCAGCATTTGTGAGTAGCTCCTATATTGCTTACTATGACGAAAAGTTCAACCTGTAAACTAACTTATAACTGTATTGACAAATTACACCGAGTTTTCCAAATCTCATGCAGAGGTCAGATTGCTGAGTATAATTTGTTTAACTATGATACAAGGTAGTGAAATTGTAATGTTGATTCTTCTTGTCAGAAGGACTGGATGGAACTGAGTTTTCAGTTTCCAAGGTGCCTATGTAAATGGGGTTAAAGCTTTCCATGGTCATAAATGGGAAAAAGGAAGTGTGTCTATAAATCATGTTTATTTTGTTCCTTTTATTTGATGGTTCTATATTCCCAATTTATTATAATAATTCCATTTTTCAACATAGATTACTTCATGCAATCAAACTGATTATATCTACTCTTTGCTGTCCAAGTTGAAAATGTGTTGCTGGAAAAGCGCAGCAGGTCAGGCAGCATCCAAGGAACAGGAAATTCGACGTTTCGGGCATAAGCCCTTCATCAGGAAACTCTTTGCTGTCCAACCCAACAGTCCAAGTAAAATACATCCTTTCTCAGTGAACATTTTCTCATTTTTTTTTAAATTGGCATTGATAGTTTGAGTAGGTAGATTTGAAGAAGAGAAAAGATTGTCTTTGAAAAAAAATCTGAAATAGCCAAGCTTAAAAGTTTCTGATGTATTGCACCTGGATGAACTGTGAGTACATGACCCTGTATTTTCCAAGGACATGTAAGAACATAAGAACTAGGGGCAGAAGTAGCCAATACAGGCCCCTCAAGTTTGCTTTGCCATCAAGATAAAATTGTGACTGATCTCACCTCAGCCTCAACTCCACTTACCCCCCTTCTCCCCATTACCTTTCAAGTTGTTACTAATTAAACATGTGTCCATCTCCTCCTCCAATTTATTCAATGTCCAACATTTGCTGGATTCTGGGATAGTGAATACCACAGATTCGCAACTCTTTGAGAGAAGTAATTTGTCCTCATCTCTGTTTTCAATTTGTTCCTCCTTATCCTGAAATTATGACCTCTGGTTCCAAATTGTCCACATGAGGAAACATCTGTATCTACTTTTTCAATTCATCTTTGAATCTCATTTACCTCAATTAGACCACGTGTCATTCGAAACTCTAGAAAGCATAGGCCTAATCTGCTGGAATATGAGAACTGTGTAACCAATGACTGCAATTGAGAAAACCATCTTGAATCTGGCAAGAACAGCTGAATAATACATCCTATAAACCAGTTCTGGGACATATTTGAATGTTCATCGTTAATGCCAGGCTGGTCAGTCTGAGCTGCATCTGGTGCCTGAGGACAATGCAGATTGTACAATTCTTGCATTCCTTTCACATATACATTTGAACGTCATGAGATCCTGTGATATAGTGCTTTTGGAAAGGGGGAGGGGGAATAGGTTCGTTCTGATGTGTGCCGATGATTATATTGCAGTATTTCTGATTACAGATGGCTGGATCTGCTCACCTGAGCTGAGGAGGTCTGGTATCAATGTGAGAATAGGGCTCATGTGACATGCAGTCTTATATGGTGTCTGCTTGTTGCTGGTAATTGGAGCAGTGTCCAGTGCACGAAATGCTGCAGCAGTGTTGTTACTTGCATAGATAGAGTCTTACTGCTGCAAATGTCTAACCTCGTGGAGAACTGGATGCTGAGATTGGCAATTCCAGATGGATCGTCTCGGTCAGAAAAGGCGGATGCTGTACTTCCGTTCTAAATCCTGTGCAACTGAGATTTCAGGTAAACTTGAGTTGAATTTTGCAGAGCAGCTGCAGTTTGCCAGCTGCTGTGTTTAATACAGCTGGTGCTTGATGTCATAGCAAAACGTAACCGAACTATTTGTATTTTAACACAACCTAAAAATCAACAGATGTGTACTTGAAGCAAATGCAAGTTGTTGCATAATCATCTGATAAACAGCACCATCAGGATGATATTGCTGGCATTTGATGATCCACGCAATGCAATGAACTGATTAACTCATGAAGTACTAGTTTGCTCTTTGTGAGTGCTGCTGTATGATGCAGTGTGTATCTAACTGTTATGCCAAGAACATATGAAGTAGGTTTCTATATGCCACAGAAATAAAGGACATGGTTTTCACCTGTAGTCTCTGGCTAAAATGTTTTTCTACAAGATCTTACTCGATAGGCATGACCTTCACTGAATTACAGAGGCCTGCACCAAGAGTTTTGGTAAAATAGCTGGTGTGAAATGGGTTAGAAAGAAAGAAAAGCAAGACCTAGTAAGAAGTGCAGTGACCTGGAATTCTAATCATATTGAAGATTTTGTTATGTGTATATCCTGCCTGTTTAAAAATTTTAGAGACAAAAAAAACTGCAGATGCTGGAGTCCAAGGTAGAAAAGCAAGAGGCTCGAAGAACACAGCAAGCCAGGCAGCCATTCAAGTCAACATTTTGGATGTAACCCTTCTTCAGGACTGGGGGTGGGTGTAAGGGGAGCTGCAGAGGGGGGAGGGAAGCATTGTGGTAAAGTAGGGATAGGTGAACATGCTGGAAGGAAGAATTGATCATAGGAATGGAAGCGGGGGGGCTGGGAGGGAGGTTATTTGAAATCGGAGAACTCAATGTTGAGTCCTCTGGGCTGTCGGCTGCCTGAGCAGAAGGTGCAACCACCAAGCTTTTCTTTATTTCCTGCAGGTGTGTGAGAGATGTTGACACAATGTAAATTTAATGTGTAAACCTGTAATTTGATGAAGGATCCATTGCCTGTAGCCCTCATAGTTTGACTTATTTTTCTCGTCGGTTGCAAATTGTTTGGTAATCTCTAAGACAGTGAGGACAGTTAATTATGAAGAAAGGTCACTAGACCCAAAATGTTAATTCTGATTTCTCTCCACAGCTGCTGCCAGACCTGCTGAAATTTTTCAGCATATTCTGATTGTGCTTCTGATTTCCAGCATCTGCATTCCTTTTGTTAAGACAGTAAGGGATGTATTGTTATTGGGTGGAGAGAGTAAAATATGAGAGACAATGTGGAAAATTGCCTTAGTATGTCCTGTCCAGAAAGACAGAACAAATACAACCCAGAGAATTACCACTCCGTCAGTTTCCTCTCAATCCTGAGCCAGGTGGGAGAGAAGGATGTTTGATGATCTCTGCAAGCATGTGTTTTTTTATTTTTGTTGGTTTTCTGAACTAAATTTATTTTATTTGGATCTGAAGACTTGGTCAACAATGCAAGTTCATCACTTACATATAAGCAGGAATCATTAGAAATGGCACATGATCCCATATTTCTTGGAACCAGCAAACGTACTCTGATCTCCTTTAGCATCAGAATTTTTTGTGCACAACTGATTACTGCAAATTTTTATGTTGAAGTGGAGTATAGCTGGCATTCGTCGCTCATGACCTCAATAGGCCACATTTTACTGGAATGCAGTGTTTGGAGCCATTTTACAAAAACTGAGAAGTTTATGAAATTTTGAGTGTTTATCGAATATCATTTTGTTTTGTGATTTTGGTTTGTTAAAATGAAGCAGGATGGTAATGCAAATAGAGCGTAGGACCTGTGGGATCATGTTCAAATAATGCCTGAAATTAGTGAGTGGTGAAAATAAACCTTTTATTCAGAAATAACATGTAGCACAAGTTTGAGGCGGCAGTAAAATCCTGAAATACAGTTCTTACACTATCCTTTTTAGACACAGCTCTTACATATCTTAAAATCCCATAACTATGATACTACATTGTTTTATCTACTTTATCTATAAAGTTTTGAGGGGCTTCTTTCTTGGGAGACAGGAGATGGGTTAAAACATGCTAAATGCTGGTTGCTCCTCCTGATAGGACTAAGAGTGTTTGTCCGGTCTGCTTACATAATTAAGAGGTGTCAGTTCTTTTGTCTTTCAAGTCAGTAAACGTTAAGTCTATATGCTCTAAATATCTTGGAAAAATAATAAAGGATATTAAACTAATTACTGTAGCTGGGTTGTGAGAGATGTTTACTGTTTATCGGTGTGGGTTTGATTCATTCATGCTGTTTCACTTAAGCACTGTTTTGACAGTTAGTTTCTTAAAGGGATAACAGCCCAGTTAAAAGCTAGTTAACAAGTACAGTGCACACTAGTTAGGGAAACTGTTTGGTCTTTCTGGTCCAGGAGATGGTTGGTAAGGGCTGATTAATATTATAACATTTTGTGGAAACATGTTGGCGGTGGAGACATGATGGTGGGGAGACATGATGGTGGGGAGACATGATGGTGGGGAGACATGATGACGGGGAAGGTATTGTTCTGTACATTACACATATTCAGAGGTAAACACTGCTTGGAGGCTGACAAGGTGTGAAAATGCACTAATGAGTTTGAAAGGGTTGTTTTAAATTTGGCCTATCTTGTAGTAAAATATTCTACAGAACCACAGTTTTATGAATGAATGAAACCATATTATAGTAAGCAGTTATGAATAAATGAACTGGAATGTGGTGTTCACTTGTGAGTGGGTTAGTAAAGGAGTTATGAATGAATAGATATAAAGTGCTTGTGAGTGGGTTAGTGACGGGACCCAGAATACAATTTTTCACAGACCCTTGTGCTCGGCATTTGTATTCCACAGGTTAACATTCAAACCTGATCGTCTTAGTGGCTGACATGTAGGACATCGAACAGTATAGCATAGGAATAGGCCCCTCTGCTCACCAGGTCTGTGCTGAGCATGATGCCATTTCTAAACTAATCACATCTCCCTGCACATGGTCTATACCCTCTATTCCCTGCCTGTTCATGTGTTTGTTTAAATGCTTTTTAAATGTTGCTATCATGTCTGCTTCTTCCACTTCCCCTGGTAACATATTCCAAGCACTCACCAACCTCTGTGTAAAAAAAACTTGCCTTAGCCATCTTCTTTAAGCTTTCTCTCTCTCACCTTAAAACTGTGTCCCTTAGTATCTGAAATTTCAACCCTGGAGAAAAACCCCTGAATATTCACTCTATCTATGCCTCTCAATTTCAGATACTTATATTAGGCCACTCCTCAATCTCTGATGCTCTTGTGAAAATCATTCGTTTGTCTAATATCATATCTAATCGACTCCAGTCCAGGTTAATTAGGGCGGCACAGTGGCTCAGTGGTTAGCACTGTTGCCTCACAGCACCAGGGACCCGGGTTTGATTCCCACCTTGGGCAACTGTCTGTGTGGAGTTTGCACATTCTCCCCGTGTCTGCGTGGGTTTCTTCCGGGTATCTGGTTTCCTCCTACAATCCAAAAATGTGCAGGTCAAGTGAATTGGCCATGCTAAATTGCCCATAGTATCAGGGGTAAATGTAGGGTAGGGGACTGGGTCTGGGTGGGTTACTCTTCGGAGGGTTGGTATGGACTTGTTGGGCCGAAGGGCCTGTTTCCATACTGTGGGGAATCTAATCTAATCTTTTACATCCTTCCTGTAGTGTGTAATAACCAGAACTGCGCACAATACTCAAAATGTGGCCTAACGAAGGTCTTCATGTACCTTCACTCTACGTCCTGCAAAGACTTAATCCATTCTACCAGTTCCTTTGCCTACGTTACAAGTGCTCAAATGATGCTACCTTCCAAAATAGTGCTGCTGAGATGTCTGTTTTCTTCTATCATTGTGGTTTCCTGCCCACTGTGGTTGACAGGGCTCTCAACCACATCCAACCTATCACCCATGCTTCCGCCCTTGCCTCCTGTCATTACTCAACAGCATGATCGGGTTGCCTTTGTCCTCACTTTTCATTCCACCAGCCTCCACATTTCAAGGATCATTCTTCGTAATTTTAGACAACTCCAGCAGAACGCCACCACCAAATGCATCTTCCCCTCACTTCCCATTTGCATTCCGCAGGGATCGTTCTCTCTGGGACATCCTAGTTCATTCATCGTCCACTAACATCACTCCCTCTTCCCACGGGACCTTCCCATGTAACCACAGAAGGTGCAACACCTGCCCCTTTATCTCTTCCTTGCTCATCATTCAAGGGCCTAAACAGTCTTTCCAGGTAAAGCATCATTTCACCTATATCTCCAATCTTGTGTGTTGGATTCGCTGCACCCAATATGGCCAAAGTGAGGACTGCAGATGCTGGAGGTTAGAGTTGAGAGTGTGGTGCTGGAATATGGTCTACTCTACATTGGAGAAACCAGATGCAAATGGGCAGCTGCTTTGCAGTACATGAGCAAGCATGACCCTGACTTTCCCATAGCCGGTCATTTTAACACAGCGTCCTGCTAGCATGCTGCAGTGCTCCAGCAAATCACAGTGCAAACTGGAATAACACCATCTCCTCTCCAAACTAGGGAATTTATAACCTTTTGGACTTAATATGACACAGCCTTAGAATTAGAGGGGGTAAGTTCAGAACAGAAATGTGGAGACATTTCTTCAGCCAGAGAGTGGTGGGCCTGTGGAATTCATTGCCGCAGAGTGCAGTGGAGGCTGGGACTTTAAATGTCTTCAAGGCAGAGATTAATAAATTCTTGATGTTACAAGGAATTAAGGGCTACGGGGAGAATGCGGGTAAGTGGAGTTGAAATGCCCATCAGCCATGGTTGAATGGCGGAGTGGACTCGATGGGCCGAATGGCCTTACTTCCACTCCTATGTCTTGTGGTCTTATGGTCTTAATATTGAGTTCAAACTGTGAACCAATACCTATTCCCACCCTTTCTTGTACCTTAACTTGTAACATTTTCTGTCATCATGTTCTCTCTCCCCTCCCTCACCTCAGTGGGACTGGCTCTTTCAAGTTTAGCAGTGAGATACACCATTGTTCTGCCATTGTCACATTCTTAATCTGAACTATCAACATCCTTTCTCCTTCACCACCTCCAACTACAGTATAAATGTTGCCCCCGCCACACCACTTCAGCTCTAATGAAGAGACATCTAGACCTCAACATTAGCTTGCTATCTCTTCAAGAATGCTGTTTGACCCACTGTGATCTCCAGCACTTTTGTTTTCTGACTAAGGTCTTATTCAGTTGCAGCATGACTGCTGAATTGTACACTCAATACCCGCAACCACTGAAGGCAAGCTTACCACCTTTTGGACTTGTATTGCCACTTTCAGGGGATTATGGACTTGGACTCTGAGATCCCTTTATACATCATTGTTTCTCTGGGTCCTGCCGTTTATTAGATACCTCTGACATCCCAAAATGCGTCACCTCATGTTTGTCCAAATTAAAATCCATCTGCTATTTCTCTGCTTAGCTTTTCAACTGATATATATTCTGTTTTATCCTTTTGACAAGCTTTCTCAACTATTCACAACTCCATGAATATTGGTGTCATCTGCACACTTACGAATCAGACAACCTACATTTTCATTTTCACTCAGTCCTGATGAAGGGCTTTTGCCTGAAACGTCGACTGTCCTGCTCCTCGGATGCTGCCTGACCTACTGTGCTTTTCCAGCACCACTCTCTCGATTCTGATCTCCAGCATCTGCAGTTCTTACTTTCATTTACCTATATTTTCATCCTAGTCATAATATATATTAAACAACACAGTCCTCGTACTGATCCCTGTGGAACACCACTGGTCACAGATGTCCAGTCAGAAAAATACCCCTCCACAACTACCCTCTGACCAAACCAGTTTTGCATCCAACTTAACTCACTATGGATCCCAATCTTCTGGACTAGCCTGCTGTGAACGATCTTGTCAAATGCTTTAGTACCCCCATCAAACATCATCTTCACTCCCTCAAAAAAACTCAGCTAAATTTGTGAGGCAAGACGTCCCCAGGCACAATGCCACACTGATTATCTGTAATAAGTGTATTCTTTTCCCATCTTTATTGATACTCAGCTGAGACTCAAGTAAAATACGACATTTGGGAAAGGGCAAAAAAACCTGCTGGCCTGAGAACGCTGATGAAGTGAGGTGGCTGTTTGGAATTTTCATACAATGTCATTGGTACCGTCATTGTAACCATGTTTTACTCCTGGTAACATTAGTCAGGGAAGAGGATGAGATTCTGAAGGGAGAATATCGAAATTTAGGCAGGAAGTTAAAAAGGAAATCTTTGAAGATAGTAATATCTGGATTATTCCCAGTGCTACGAGCTAGTGAGAGTAGGAATATGAGGATAGAGCAGATGAATGCATGGCTGAGGAGCTGGTTCATGGGAGAAGGGCTCACATTTTTGGATCATTGAAATCTCTTCTGGGGTAGAAGTGTCATATGCAAGAAGGATGGATTGCACCTGAATTGAAAGGGGACTAATATACTAGCAGGGATGTTTTGCTAGAGCTGCTCGGGAGGATTTAAACTGATAAGGTGGACCCCAGGGATGTAGGGAGGAAAGAGATCAATCTGACACTAGTCCATTTGGGAAAGGGAGCAGGTAAAACAGTCAGGGCACGAAGAAACAAAGCAGAGATCAAGATAGGACTCATAAATTAAGCTACATTTATTTCAAGAGGCCGGGCAGGAAAGGCAGATGAACTCTGGGCATTGTTCAGAACATGGGGCTGGGATATCATAGCAATTACCGAAGCATGGCTCAGGGATGGACAGGATGGCAGCTTAATGTTCCAGGATACAAATGCCACAGGAAGGATAGAAAGTGAGGCAAGAGAGGAGGGGGAGTGGCATTTTTGATAAGGGATAGCATTACAGCTGTTCTGAGGGAGAATATTCCTGGGAATACATCCAGGGAAGTTATTTGGGTGGAACTGAGAAATAAGAAAGGGATGATCACCTTTATTGGGATGGTATTATCGACCCCCTAATAGTCAGTAGGAAGTTGAGAAACAGATTTGTGAGGAGATTTCAGTTATCTGTAAGAATAATAGGGTGGTTATGGTAGGGGATTTTAACTTTCCAAACATAGACTGGACTGCAACAGTGTTAAGGGTTTAGATTGAGATAAATTTGTTAAGTGTGTACAAGAAAATTTTCTGATTCAGTATGTGGATGCACCTAGTAGAGGAGGTGCAAAACTTGACCTACTCTTGGGAAATAAGGCAGAGCAGGTGACTGAGGTGTCAGTTGGGGAGCACTTTGGGGCCAGCGACCATAATTCTATTCATTTTAGAATAGTGTTGGAAAAGGATAGACCAGATTTAAAAGTTGAAGTTTCAAATTGGAGGAAGGCTAATTTTGACAGTAGTAGGCAAGAACTTTCAAAAACTATTTGGGGCACTGGTTGCAGGCAGGGACAGCTGGTATAGAGGGATCTCAGAGTCCAGAGAAAGTATATTCCTGTCAGGGTGAAAGGAAAGGCTGGTAGGTATAGGGAATGCTGGATGACTAGAGAAATTGAATTTTCGGTTAAGCGAAAGAAGAAAGCATATGTCAGGTATAGTTAGGAGAGATTGAGTGAATCCTTACAAGTGTATAAAAGCGGTAGGTGTATACATAAGAGGGAAATCGGGGAGGGGGTGTGAGTGCAAAAAGGGGACATGAGATAGCTTTGGCAAATAGAGTTAAGGAGAATGCAAAGGGATTTTATAAATACATTAAGGACAAAAGGGTAACTAGAGAGAGAATAGAACCTCTCAAAGATCAACAAGGTAGCCTTTGTGTGGAGCCACAGGAGATGGGGGAGATATTAAACGAATATTCTGCATCATTGTATCCTGTGGAGAAGGATATGAAAGATATAGAATGTGGGGAAATAGATGGTGACATCTTGAAGAATATCCATATTATAGAGGAGGAAGTGCTGGATGTCTTGAAATGCACAAAAGTGGATAAATCCCCAGGACCTGATCTGGTGTACCCTAGAACTCTGTGGGAAGCTAAGGAAGTGATTCCTGGGCCCCTTGCTGAGGTATTTCTATCATTGATAGTCACAGGTGAGGTGCCAAAGGTTGGGTAGCATGCTACCACTATTTAAGAAAAATGGTACAGAAAAGCCCCTCCCCCAAGTTCCTCCTCCCTAGTCTTCTTGGCACACCCTCCTCATTCCTGAAGAAGGGCTTACGCCCGAAACGTCGATTCTCCTGCTTCTTGGATGCTGCCTGACCTGCTGCACTTGTCCAGCAACACATTTTTCAGCTCTGATCTCCAGCATCTGCAGTCCTCACTTTCTCCTAGTTTGACAAGGTTCCCCATGGGAGACTGGTTAGCAAGGTTAGATCTCATGGAATACAGGGAGAACTAGCCATTTGGATACAGAACTGGCTCAAAGGTAGAAGACAGAGGGTGGTGGTGGAGGTTTATTTTTCAGACGGGAGGACGAGTGCCATAAGGTTCGATGCTGGGCCCTCTACTTTTCATCATTTATATAAATGATTTGGATGCGAGCATAAGAGGTACAGTTAGTAAGTTTGCAGATGACACCAAAATTGGAGGTGTAGTGGACAGTGAAGAGGGTTACCTCAGGTTACAATAGGATCGGACCAGATGGGCCAATGGGCTGAGAAGTGGCAGATGGAGTTTAATTCAGATAAATGCAAGGTGCTGCATTTTGGGAAAGCAAATCTTAGCAGGACTTATACACTTCATGGTATGGTCCTAGGGAGTGTTGCTGAACAAAGAGACCTTGGAGTGCAGGTTCATAGCTCCTTGAAAGTGGAGTCACAAGTAGGTAGGATAGTGAAGAAGGTGTTTGGTATGCTTTCCTTTATTGGTCAGAGTATTGAGTACAGGAGTTGGGAAGTCATGTTGCGGCTGTACAGGACATTGGTTAAGCCACTGTTGGAATATTGTGTGCAATTCTGGTCTCCTTCCTATCGGAAAGATGTTGTGAAACGTGAAAGGGTTCAGAAAAGATTTACAAGGATGTTGCCAGGGTTGGAGGATTTGAGCTATAGAGAGAGGCTGAACAGGCTGGGGCTGTTTTCCCTGGAGCATCGGAGGCTGAGGAGTGACATTACAGAGGTTTACAACATTATGAGGGGCATGGATAGGATAAATAAACCAAGTCTTTTCCCTGGGGTGGGGGAGTCCAGAACTAGAGGGCATAGGTACATGTATGGAATGAACTGCCAGAGGATGTGGTGGAGGCTGGTACCAATTGCAACATTTAAGAGGCATTTGGATAGGTATATGAATAGGAAGGGTTTGGAAGGGTATAGGCCGAGTGCTGGTAGGTGGGACTAGATTTGGTTGAGATATCTGGTCGGCATGGGCAGGTTATACCGAAGGGTCTGTTTCCATACTGTACATCTCTATGATTCTATGACTCTGTAACCCATTGACATGTGGACTATGTCACTATTTAATTGCAATTTGGAGATATCAACTGTAACTGAATCTGTGAGCATTGGATTCAGCCACTTATGCACTTGTGTTCGATTTCAGTGACATCATGTCCATCTAAATAGATGCTGTTGACATGGGATCTCCCTTATGCTCAAGTCTTGCTAGCAGCTTTGTTAGTTAACACAAGAGGCACATCTTCAATGGAAAGACCACTAACCTCTTATCCTTTGCAAATTTTGATTGTATATGTTGATGACAAATTTGAATATATCAATTCACAGCTGCATCAAAGAATTTCTTTACACTGCTTAATAAAATCATTCAAATGATTTACCTTTACTTGATGTATCTGTTGAGGCGGTTGAACTAATGTCAACCAAAATCCTATGTTCACCAGTCAATGTACACATTTGGATTCCTACAGTTGTGCAATCTCTGTTCAAAAGACAGTCACTCCATACCCAATATCAACTGAGTGATCCTTCTCTAGAATGCCTATAGTGCTACAGATCAATCTTATTGGCAACCTTGTGAATCAGGCATAGCCATCAGGTCACCACAGAAGCTTGATGCTGAAGTAGAGTTTATCAAACTATCCTGCTTAATAACTGATACTCTGATCAAGTCATCACTTGTTACATATTATGAATATTCATTCACCCTTAGTGGTACCCTCAGAAGAGAAACATATATCAAAAATGTGAACCATAGTTGTCTCACACTGCTATTATGTAGCAAATCCATGCCAAAAAGATGTTTTGCTTACCACATAGCTGGGTATGTAATATATAGGTTCCCGTGATGGTGTGATGACATGTATATAGTGCCCCAACGACTGGCAGAACATATCAAACAGCATGCCCCATCGACCATTTGCAGCTGACAGCATGCTGCTTATGCTCCACCAGTCCCTGCTTGCAAGTCTTAGAAAGTTATATCCACTATTTGATATGATTCTGCTGTTGGAAATTGTTTATTTAATAATCTGGATTTTGGTAAGAGTTACACTGGAGACAAATTTAAGATCATCAGCAGGGCTTGCAGTGTGATGAATTTGTGCATTCTTATAACCGCATACTACCCAGGTCCTGTTTTAGTTAAGCAAAAGGAATTTGTACATTGCATCTTTTTTTCAAAAAAAAGTTATGAAGACAATGAAACTCTGCTGCAAACCCAAGGCAATGCATTGTCCAATCAGAATTAACTTGCTTGCCCTGAGAGTTAAGATTGTCAGTTAACTGCTCTTGCTGTATCTCAATGCCACTGATGGCCCAACTCATCAGCACCCTGTCTCATCCGATATAAAATGGTGTCTCCCTGTTCAAGAGTATTTCTGGAATAGGAGTTCTGATGAGTGTGAGATGAAAAGCGTCATCTTCCAGTTTAATTTTTGCAATGATTAAGTTAATTGAAAACACTAATGGAGTGAGTCATGAGTACATTTACCAATGATTATGAGCTAATATTGATGGTCTACATGGAGATATATCCATTGGAAAAAAGTATTTTAAAATCATAAAGTGGTTTGTGAGAGTACTTAAACTCCTTAATTCTTGTATTCATCTGGAATTTGAACTTCTTTGATGTATTTGGCTGCATTCCATTATAGCAAACACTTATTACCTTTAGACATTTAAAAATATACATATATTGAGCAACTTGTTTTATAATTTCTGCTCTCATATTTGAACAAGTGAAGAGAGCTCACAGTAGAGCCATACTGCATTAACTTAACTTAATGCACAGTGGTTAGCACTGCTGCCTCACAGCGCCGGAGACCTGGGTTCAATTCCCGCCTCAGGCGACTGACTGTGTGGCGTTTGCACATTCTTCCTGTGTCTGCGTGGGTTTCCTCCGAGTGCTCCGGTTTCCTCCCACAATCCAAAGATGTGCAGGTTAGGTCATGCTAAATTGTCCTTCGTGTTAGGTGAAGGGGTAAGTGTAGAGGTATGGGTGGGTTGCGCTTTGGCGGGTCGGTGTGGACTTGTTGGGCCGAAGGGCCTGTTTCCACACTGTAGGTAATCTAATCTAGTCTAATCTTAATTACAAATATGTTGCTCTTTGAGCCTTTTTCCTACCTGGTTGATGATTTGTAACTACATAACTGAAAATAAATTTTTTTGCTATGAATGGTCATCTTACTGAGGTGTTCTGAAGAGCCTGCTTACATATTGCAAGCTGTGACAAAATCCACAAAATTACAAAAACGTCAACAGCGTTTTAAATAAAACACAACTCCACTTTATTAAAGTTTGCAACTGCTGTTCATGGATCTTTTATAAGATTCCACGATCTAGATCCATATCTACCTCTTGGTCATTAAGTACTCAGTTATTCTTGGGCACATCCTATCTATGTCTCCAGTTTCGTTCAATTTATTTTTAAAAATATATTGCTCATGGATAAATGGACTTATAAACCATGAAGAAAGTATACCTCTGTCTATCGGTGGAGGTATTTGATATCCTAATAGAATCCCTACATGCAGCAAGAGGCCATTTGGACCATTGACTCTGCACCACCCTCCGAACAGCATCCAGCCCTATCCCAGCATCCAATCTCCCCCCACCCCCCTCCCAAAACTTGTAGTTCCCATTGCCGATCCACCTAGCTTCACGCTTCACATCTTTGGAGGAAACTGGAGCCCCGGTCAAAACCCATGCAGATGCAGGGAGAATGTGCAACTCTGCTCAGGTAGTCATTCTTGGCTGAAATTGAACCCTGGTCTGTGGTGCTGTGAGGCAGCAGTGCTAGCCACTGTGCCACTCTGACTTTGTTAAAGTTTTATATGTATAATTTCACATGCTATGCACTTTCATGAGGTGAATCATAACAGTAAAAATGGACTATGTCTTCTCTCTTGGTTGTTTGCACTTCTTTGCTTGTTGAAGGTTATGATGTTGAAGTGCATGAGATAGAAAGTAGAGATTCAACTATATTTCGAATGGCTTGAGAGAATGACAGAATTGTTAAAGTAACAAAGGTATTGAAAGTCTTAATTATATTTTGCTTTTTTGTAGTTTTCAGAGTCAAGCTATTTTATGTCCTTTCGTTTGCAGATGTGAAAGGTCCCCCCACACACAGACTATCATGTGGTCAGTCTCCATACACTGAAACAACCTGGGATCAGAAATATTGCATGCTGACTGACAACCAGATGATCCTTCTGAATAAGGAAGAAGAGGTAAGATTTAGCTGTACTGGTAACTATTTTTTGCCAGATTATTAAGTATGTGTTTCCAATAATGGCAAAATTCCTTTTTTTTTCTGCTAGAGGTAGCTTTTGATGTACAGTATTCAAGAAAATCTACAATGTGATGGAACATAGCCAAACTATTTTTAATGATTAATTTCTACAGAATATCGTTGCCTTAACTGACCTCCTTTCTCTGACTTTTGCAACATTTTCCTTTGAGACAAATACTAGAAAATGCACTGGGCAGTATTGAGTAAGGATTCTAGTTCTTGGTTACCAAATGCAGCCAGTCAGTGTGTCATGTTTCTCACGAGTTCCCTGTCCTTTAAATGAGTTGAGTATTCAGAATGACTCATGTACAGAGTTTACCACATCAAGGACATAAACAGAATCTGTTGTCATAATTCCTTTTGTTTCTGTTTGTTTTAAACTGATGTTTTAAAAATTAATTGTTATAACTGAAAATTGCTTATTTTAGGACTACTTTCTTTTGAACAATAGAATGAATGATTGGAGAAAGTCATTCTGTGCAATCTCATACAAAATTATCATAGGTCGGCAATGGCACCCATACATTCACATTTTGAATTATGTTACTGAAGTGGAACAGAAAGTTAAGATCACTCATTTCGCTACAAAGCTGAATAAAGAGTCTAGTTTTTTCAGATAAAACTTCTCAATCAACCAATCTAATTTTATCATGAGTTTAAATTCATTTTTGACCTCCTTTAGTTAGTGTGTTGATACAGTCTAAAATCCTTCTTAGGCTGTATCAATACACCAACTCAAAAAGATTAAAATTGAATTTAAACACATGATAAAAGTGTATGCATTAGTTATCATCGGTTGCAGGCACTAATTGGTGATAGCATTGGAGTTGATCATTTGCTAGATAGTTTGGCAATTTGTGACATTCAGTTGGGAAAATTAATAGAATCCTTCTTGTTGGTCTGCAGAATGTCTGCAAAATTTATGCATTAATGGGCAGAGTTTCCACTGTTCACAGCATAAGAAATTATCAAAAAATTTCATGTAGTATATAACTTATTCACTTAATGTGCCTGATTGGAGAACCAGGATGGAGTGGATGAGATATGCATGATTGGCAGTGATGCTGAACTTAATGGATATGTGAAGGAAGGCCAAACTTGAATTTAATATAACTGTGTTACAACAGAGTACTGCACCAATTTAAAATAACAATCTTTCATTCCTTCTGAATTTATTTGAGAAATTCCATCTGAAGTGTTCTGATGGGCTGTTCTTGTGGTCAAGTTACCATAAAATCATGGCCATTTCCTTTGAGAATATTCACAGTTTATCAGAGATGGAAAGATTTTTTCATGAGATTATGATCAACCTGGTTATGGCCAATTAGCTGTTTGTCATGGATTGTGAGATTTTTGTTTGTGTGTTATTGTCAAGCTAAAAGATGTCAGCTATCAAGTGTAGATGGTTTATTATGCAAATGTTGTCATTCATTGACAATTCAAAACCACCAAAACTGTTGTCAGTTTTCTAACTTTAAATTAGGATACAGTTTCTTCTGCCTGATGGGCATCTCTGTGCATTTTGCTCACTTTGCTCAGCAGCCTTCCTGTGCTGAATGATAGAGTCAGTGAGTCACAGAGATGTACAGAATGATGCTCTGATTTTGTGCCAGCAGAAAATGTTTATGTTTTAAGGCTCAAGAAAATCTGAGTTGAGACAGACTCATAGTCAGAAGAAAGCTAATATTTCCATTTCATTTGCAAAGAATGTTTATGTTTTGAATGGAACGAGTCAGAATCTGGCACACCAATAAAAGGCAGTGATAGACTTGGATCAGTCAGCCAGCAGATATTGAGATACCCTGTATATTAATGATGAATATCAGAACAACAGAAAACTTTGAACGCAGTACAGAGCTTTTGTAACAAATTGTCAGAAATCAAATTTGTTTTGGTAAATTTAATCTAGTCTTTGAAAAATTAGTGACTCCCTTTTGAATAGTCATGCTTAATTCCTGGAAAATTAAATGTCTGTTAAGGATCACTAGAGTATAAATATTCAGGAGTGTATTTGCCATTGAGATCTTGTCCATGGTTTATTTTGGTTTTCTTTTCTGGCCTATTATTTTTTAATCTGCTGCTTTGTAGACCTGGCACTGGTAGAAAAGATAATTGACTGGTCATGTGAAACATTCAGAAGTTATGATGATGGAATACCCTGTGCAGTAAGATTTAAAGGTGATGCAGCAAAAACAGACATTCCTTGAGAAATAGCCAAATTAAAATTGAAAGATTTTGAGGCAGTCAAAAAACCTAAAGTTTAGAATGCAAAAAAGAGGCATCCTAGGAAATGGAAGGAAATATATTCAGATGGACAGAGAAGATATCAATAAAGACTGACAAGTTATAATAGTAAAGCATGTTATATAAACATCAAAAATAAAAGTGTCGGTTCGGCAGGTGGATGACTGATGGGACATTTCCAAATGTATCTGATTAAGAATGAATAAATAAGAAATTTGAATTAATACTTTGCATTAAGTTTCACACAGCTGTGTGCCAGTGTGAATTAAAATGTAGGAAAAGGTTTGGGTTAATTAAGTATCCTGATGTAATACTGAAAAGTGCATAGAGTCTGATGACATACATAAGTAAGTTACATTTTGCTGCTTTTTCCACCAATAAATACTAACTGGAATTGAGAACCAGTGTCAGTGATGACCAGGAAACTATCATAGATTGTTAAAAAAAAATCTGATTCAGTAATGACCTCCAGTAAAGGTAATAGAAACGTAGAAATTAGAAGCAGGGAAGTACATTCGACCTTTTGAGCCTGCATTGCCATTTAATACGATCGTGCCTGATCTTCTGTTGTTGGCTTTTGTAGTAGAGACTTCTATCGGTTTATTCCCCAATGAGTGAAGATACCTTTCATCATCTCAGTCCTAAATGGCACACACTGTATACTTAGACTGTGAACCCTACTTCTAATCTCCCCAACCAGGGAAAAAATACCCTTCCTTCATCCAGTCTGTCAGCCCTGTTAGAATTTAATACATTTCAATTAGATCCCCTCTTTTCCTTCTGAACTCTAGTTAATACAAGCCCAGTTGAAGCAGTCTGTCCCCATAGAACAGTCTTGTCAGCCCTGCTGTCAGCCTAGTGAACCTCCACTGCACTCCTTCTATGGTGAGTACGTCCTTTTGCCAGTAGGAAGATCAAAACTGCAAGCAACACTGGGATGATTGCTTCTGTAGTTCAGTTTTTGGTCCGTATGTGTTGTTTTCCTGTAGGTACTGGTTTGAAGTTCTCCATTGGCTATTCACTCTCCTGTGACATCTCGGAATGGCAGTTTGTTGTTGTTTTCCTCCTTTTTGGTGAATTTTATGCCAGTAAGGGTATTATTAATAGTCCTGAAAGTTTCCTCTAATTTGTTTCGTTTAGTTTGGTGAAGGTGTTATCCATGTAGTGAACCCAAAGTTTGGGTTTGATGGTTGGCAGAGCTTTTTGTTCAAGTCTCTGCATTACTGCCTGGTGACAAAACATCTGAAAGTGAACCCTCCAGCTCAGTGAGTAAACCTACATCCAGAACTTTCTGGGTCTTTCCAGCTCAGAGATTCAGGTGTGAACTTGTTGGCACACTGGGAGAGTAAACTGAATGCATCAAAGACATAATTAGGAGGAAATAAACTACATACAAATAGAATTAGATTTATAACAAAGTTGTAATTGGATCAAGTTACTTGAATGGAAGTACATAACTTTATAAATTCTCCACAGGATAACATGATTTAAGATCCTTCAAAGGAAAGTTGCAGATATTATATCTTCTTAAAAAGAAATCACAAATGTGTTTAGATTTTAGCCCTTTCCCAATAGTTGGTAAGTCAGTGTTTGGAGTAGAATTATACAAAGCGACCAGAAAATATGCAGAGCCAAAACTGCCAAGTACGTTGTTCATTGTTAGGACGTCAATGGGGGAAGTTTAGTCAATTTTAGAGTCTCTGGATAGGAAGCGGAAACATTAATCTGCAGTGAGTTAATGTTGTATGGAGGAGAGATCTGTGGCATCAAATATTATGTCAGCAGTATGTCTCATTTATAACAAATGGCAAGATTAGGCCATCCAGCCCCTCGATCCTGCTCTGCTGTTCGATATGATCGATAGCTGATCTGATCGTGGCCTCAACTAGATTTTCTTCCATAATGCCTGACTCTTGTAGATCAGAAATCAGTCTAATTCAACCTCGTGTGCATCGAAAAGCCCACTCAGGAATTCTCTACTTGGATGAAATGGGCTCCATGAAAGAAATTTCTCCTAATCTTACTCTTAAAATAGACACTTCTTATTTTAAAATGGTTTCTGTTAGTACTAATTGGCCCAAGGGCTTGTGGGGAGGAGGAAGAGATGTTTTTAGCAACTCCCTTGTCGCATCCGCTCAGAACCATGTATGCTTCCAGACAAGCACCTAACATTCTTCTGAACTCGAATGAACATATGCCCAACGGTTCACCTTCTCTCTACAAGACAACCTTTCCACCTCATGGATATAAAACGAAAGAGGAAAGGAATCTTGTGTTGTAAACTAGTTTTCTCTCTCTCTTTCTCTTTGACTCTCTCGCGTGCTCTCCTTTCGCGCGCTCTCTCTCTCTCTCTGCTCAGTACCACATTTGTCAGCCATTCTTTAACCAGTTCCACCTTGAATCTCAAGTATGTGTCATTCTTTCTTGTCACTTGTGGATGTCGAGCTACTTTTCAACACCAGCCCTACAAGATCAAACCTGACCGTTGAACAGCTTGAAATTGTGTTGCTGGTTAAAGCACAACAGGTTAGGCAGCATCCAAGGAACAGGAAATTCGACGTTTCGGGCCAGAGCCCTTCATCAGGAATGAGGAGAGTGTGCCAGGCAGGCTAAGATAAAAGGTAGGGAGGAGGGACTTGGGGGAGGGGCGATGGAGATGTGATAGGTGGAAGGAGGTCAAGGTGAGGGTGATAGGCCGGAGTGGGATGGGGGCGGAGAGGTCAGGAAGAAGATTGCAGGTTAGGAGGGCGGTGCTGAGTTGAGGGAACCGACTGAGACAAGGTGGGGGGAGGGGAAATGAGGAAACTGGAGAGATCTGAGTTCATTCCTTGTGGTTGGAGGGTTCCCAGGTGGAAGATGAGGCGCTCTTCCTCCAACCGTCGTGTTGTTATGTTCTGCTGATGGGGGAGTCCAAGGACCTTCATGTCCTCGGTGGAGTGGGAGGGAGAGTTGAACTGTTGAGCCACTGGGTGGTTGGGTTGGTTGGTCCGGGCGTCCCAGAGGTGTTCCCTGAAGCGTTCCGCAAGTAGGCGGCCCGTCTCCCCAATATAGAGGAGGCCACATCAGGTGCAGCGGATGCAATAGATGATGTGTGTGGAGGTGCAGGTGCGATCTTCTTCCTGACCTCTCTGTCCCCACCCCACTCCGGCCTATCACCCTCACCTTGACCTCCTTCCACCTGTCACATCTCCATCGCCCCTCCCCCAAGTCCCTCCTCCCTACCTTTTATCTTAGCTTGCCTGGCACCCTCTCCTCATTCCTGATGAAGGGCTCTGGCCTGAAACGTCGAATTTCCTGTTCCTTGGATGTTGCCTAACCTGCTGTGCTTTAACCAGCAACACATTTTCAGCTCTGATCTCCAGCATCTGCAGACCTCACTTTTTACTCGTTGAACAGCTTGTATTCACTTGGGCAACTCTTCTCATCTCTGTATGCTAAGCACTTATCTGTAAATTGATAGTCTGTTGCTCTCATTGCTTCTTTAAAACATTGCATTCTGCTTGTATCCAATCACCTTATACAATGCCCCTCTTACAACTGCATTTCTTGTGTGCCACCTTCAAACTTTACTGCCACCATCTCAGTTACAATTCTTTTCATCCCCATGCTGGATCTCAACTGTGGAGATCTTCCTTTTCTTCTAGAAGCTAACAACTATTTAAAAGAAGACAAGTTTGGCAACATTTTGAACACACCAATTTATACTCCCTTTTCAAACTTCTTACACTTTGTTCGTTCCCACCAGTAAAAGGCTCAAGACAATAAATTGCACACATCCAGCAACTTTAACACAGTGACACTGAAATCCACACTGAGTTCAGAACTGACTGAACACATGGTCAAAGAGGGAGGTTTCTGAAGAAGGCTAGAAGGGTCGCAGAGTGAAAGGTAAGAACAATCTGGGAAAGACTGTCCATTGCGGAGGAGATGGCTAAAGGCTCTGATGAGCGGAGAAGGTAGGAAGATGCAGGGAAGAGGTCAAAAGGTGGCCAGAGTGCAGTATTACTGGCTCATACGGCTGGAGGATGCTAGAAAGGTAGGAAGAAATCTTATAACAACAGAAGAAAATTTTTAAAAGATCTTTGTTCATGGGGTGTCAAAGTTACTGGTTTCATCAGCATTTATTGATTATAAGATGCAAAAGCAGAAATAGAACATTAATCCCATCATCTGCTTCACCATTCAAATAGATCATGGTGGATCTAGTAATTCTCAAATTCACTTCCCTGCCTTTTCTCCAGAAATTTGGTTCACTTACCAGTTTTAAAAAAACTCAGTCTCTCAGAGCCTTGAATATATGTAATGACCCAGCCTTGATGGCCCTCTGCTGCAAAAGAATTCCACAAATTCACCACCCTCCGAGAAGAAATTTCACTCAATCTTTGTCATAAATGGGCAATCTGTCATTTTTATTTTTAGATTGTGCCCCCTCTGGTCCGAGACTTTTTTACCAGGGAAACAATCCCTCACCATAGACATTGCCAAGTCAGTTAAGAATCTTGTATACTTCAGTAAGGTCACCTTTCATTTTCCTAAACTCGAATGAATAGAAGCCCAACCTGCTCCACCTCTCCTTAAAGCAGTCCCACCATACCTGCGATCAACCTAGTGAACTTTCTCAAGGCTGCCTCTAGTATGTCGTTCCTTAGGTGAGGGGACAAAAACTGTTCATAGTATTCCAACTGTGGTCTTGCATAGTTTTTGCTTGACCCTACTATTTTTATACTCTATTCCCTTTGAAGTAAAGGGCAAATTTCTATTTGCTTTCCCTATTTTCCACTGAACTTGGGTGCACCGTTTTTTGATTTATGCAGAAGGGCTGCCAGCCCCCTCGATGCTGTAGCTTTCTGCAGTCTTTCACTATTTAAATGATATTCAGGTCCTCTAACTCTTCCTGCCAAAATGCATAACATGAATTCACATTTTACCACATTGTGTTCTGTCTGCCAAGTTTTTGCTCACTCGTTTAACTGTCTCTATCCCTGTGTAGATACTCCATATGCTTTCCCATCTTCTCTTTTTGTGTCATCTGCAAAATTAGTTCTCGTGCATTCACTTTCCTCATCTAAGTCATGAATATATATTTTAAATAATTGCAGAATTTATCGATAATTTGGCCAGTTAAACACTCTAATTTGACATCTGATCGTATGCATCTGAGACAAATATCAGCATTGAAATAGAATCAGTTAAAGACACGTACAACATAGAGTCATGGACATATACAGCTAGAAACAGACCCTTCACTCTAACTTGTCCATGCCAACCAAAAATCCTAAATAAATCTAATCCCATTTGCCAGCATTTGGCCCATATCACTCTCAACCCTTCCTATTCATGTACTCATCCAGATTCCATTTAAATGTTGTGATTGGACCAGCCACCACCGTTTCCTCTGGCAGTTCACTCCATACACGCATCACCCTCTGCACCGTCACTCATCTCTCACAAGAACAATTTAAAGTCATGCACTTTTTTTATTTGGTTAATGTCTAATGCAGCGCTAAGTTGTATGATTCAGACAAATAATTATTTGGGTTGCTTAAAGAAAGGAACCATTCAATTAATGATAAAATGTATATGGGGTATACTCTACTACTTACATCCTCAAAAAAACCCAGTAGATTTGTTAGCATGATGTATCTTTCATTGATCATGCTGCCTTTGTCCAATTCCACTAATGTTTTCCAAACGTTCTTTAACACACATTTTGAAATAGACTCTCGCATTTACCTCACGACTGATGTCAGGCTAATTGATCTGTAGTTCAGTGTTTTCTCTACCTCCCTTTTTAAATAGCAGGGTTATATTTGCTACCCTCCAATCTGGAGGAACATCTCCAGAGTTGAAAGAATTTTGGAAGGTGACTACTGTTTCATCCAGTATTTCCAGGTCCACTTGCTTGCAATTTTATTGTTCTGCTGTGTTTCTTCCTGTTGATCAAACTTTTCAGTCTATTTTGCTGAATTCTAAAATACTGTGAAACCTCCGACTTGCTGCCTGTTCTGGCATTTTATGTCTCTTCCCTAGATCTAAACTGTCCCATATTTCTTTTATAAGCTATGGTTGAGCAACCTTTCCTTGTTTTTTTTTGTGCCAGACATGAATCAGTAATTGTTGTAATTCATGCATATGTTCTTTGAACATTAGCCTTTGCCTATTTATCATCATCCATTTTCATAAGTTTCCCCAATTTATCTTTGCCACTTTGAGTTTCATACATTTGTGGCTCACTTTATTGAGGTTTAAGACCCGAATTTTTCATCAGACTACTTCACACTACCTTTTTGAAGAATTTAATCATATTATGGTTGCTGCTCCCCAATGAATCTGGTACCAATAAGATTATTAATTAAACCTTTCTCATTGCATTCTATCCAGTCTAGAATAGCCTGTTCTGAAGTTGGTGTAATAAAAATCATGTGTACACCCCAGGAAATCCTCCTCTACAATATCATTGTTAGTTTGGGTTGTTCAATCTACATATAAATTAAAATCACTCATGATTACAGTTGTACCCTTATTGCATGTGTCCCTGATTTTTTTTGTTTAATATCTTCCCCTGTATCTTCACTAGTCTTTAGGGGCCTATAAACAATCCCAACAATGTTTTCTGCCTCTTGATGTATCTTATCTCCACCCACATAGATTCTACATGATGAGTTTTTTAGGCAATTTCTTCCTCACTATTGCATTGAATTTACTAACAATGCTATCCAGTGTTCTTTTTCTTTTTGTCTGTCCCTCCAAAATACTGAATACCCATGGAACTTAATTTTCAATCCTTGGTCATCCTGCAGCTGTGTCTCTATAATCTCAATCTTATCATAACCACTTATACCTATCTTGTGAATGATCCATTCATTAAGATATGAAACCTTTTAGACATGTCTTTCTAACCATGTTAGTCATCTTAGTTTTATTTTGCACTGTGGCCCCATTTGTTTTTCTCCCATGCTTTTATTGCTTTCCATTTTTGTTGCTTACCTTTCTGTGTTTTGTTTCTGTGCATGTTTCTTCCTCCTCTGTCATCCTGCTTAGGTTTCCATCCTCTTGCCACTCTAATTTAAATCTGTTGTTTACCTGGTCTGGCCTGCATGTGACTCCAGAATCACAACAATGTAATTGACTCCAAACTGCACCCTGAAATTGCTGAGTTCAAGGCAAATTCTGACCTTGCTAGCAATGCCCACATCCCATAAATCAATGAAGCAGATCAAAAAAAATAGCAGGAATTTTGTTCAGTTTTTCAAACATTCCTCTTGCCACAGTTTGTCTCAATAGACTGAAGATGTTTCAAGTTTAATGTCTCCCAGAGAAACCAGAGTGCTGTAAATCTGGTCACCAGAGATGAGTCATCCCAACATGGATAATGAGTGAGCTTCACAATTGCTAAAATTAATGTTCACATCAGAAGACTGGGGTTAAATGAATTCAGCCACTCAGAGAAATATATAAAAGGCATCTCATACCTGACAAGTTAAAGGAGTGCTTTGTGTCAATTGTTCAAAAATGTAGTGGTTTATGTTTCTATTTTGTATATGTGAATAAAGATACAATATGGATTTTCAAAATTTACTAAGGTGCTACATTGGAAGGTGTTGGTAAGATTGAAGTACACAATATTACAATAAATACAGCATAGTTTTAAAATTTGCAAATAACATAAACTTGGGAGTATTCAGAAACTGAGCAGGATAGTGACAGTGAAAAGGATGTAGGCTGGAGCAATGAATGGAAATATAGATAATTAAATTGAATGCAGAGCTGTGTGATGTAAGGTGTTATGGGTTGTTTTCACAGTAAGGAGGAAATATAAAACAGAGGATGCAATGCTAAACAATGCTCTGAAACAGAGGGAGAAATTGATGGTGGCAGAGTATGTTGAGAAAATTATTAGAAAGACATAGGGGATCCTGGCCTTGATTAAAGAGAGATATATTGTGCAAGAGCAAGGAAGAATTAATGAATGTTTATAAAACCTAGCTTGATCTCAGTTGCACTCATGTGGCCAATTCTGGACACCACACTCAAAAAGAAGTTTGTAGAGGTTTTCCGGTCGCTGCAAGGGAAGATTCAGGACTATTATTCCTGGAGTGCAGGATACCCAGTTATGTGAATAGATTAGATAAGTTGGGGTTGAACTCCATCGGGAAAATATGTTCCAGAGAAGCTTTAATGGAGGCACTTGAAATCATGAAGGATCTCGACAGAACAGATCAAGAAAGGCTGTACCCATTGGTGGAATGCTTGATATCTAGATGATACTGCTGAAAAGTAAACTGCAAAAGAAGTAATGCTGTCATGAGGAAAAACTTTTCTGTACTGTTTTTACCAAGTCCTTATAGGGTTCTTGCAAGCTGTGAAGACAAGTCTGGGGACTGCGATGAAAATTTGCCAACTGACCCTGACACTGTTACATAGGGAACGATGCAAGTGAGGCAAACAACAGCATTGTAGTTGTGGTATCAGGCAGTGTCATTAAGTAGTGTTCTCTGGAGGCATGAACCTGCTTAGTTACAGGGCAATATACATCTCCTCGAGGCTAGAGAGGAACCTGGAGTCAGATGGGAGGGATCCAGTTGCCATTGTCATTGTTGATAGGACTAGAAAGGAGGTTCTGTTGGAAGAATTTGAACAGTAACTTGTGGGTTTCCCACTACTTAAACACTTTATGCCATGTACGATTGTGTAGTTTGTGCTGTCAATGTAGCACCCTCGGTACTTGAGGAACGCTGTCTTGTTTTTATTGTATCAGTTGTATACGATAAAAATGGCAAACAAAAAGCTACTCTACTCTAAATTAGAAAGCAGAACCTCCATGGTAATAATCACAGGATTACCACCTGAGCCACAGAAATACCAGCATCGGATAAACTAAGTCAAAGAATTAAATGTATGACTCAAAGATTAATGTGGGAGGAATGGGTTTCAGTTCGTGGGCAATGGCATTTCTGCTTGGGGAGAAGGAAACTATCCCAGTGACACAGGCTTCATTTTAACCTGAAAAACTGAAAACTGTGAATGCTGGAAATTAGAAGCAAAACAGAAATTGCTGGAAAAGCTGAGCACGTCTGGCAGATCTCTCCACAGATACTGCCAGACCTGCTGAGCTTTTCCAGCACTTTCAGTTTTTGTTTCACTTGAACCTTAATGGGAGCAGTGTCATGGTGAGTCAATACTGAGGCCTGTCGAGACAACTTTAAACTAACTAAGTATGGGGAGTGTTTTGGAGATGAGATGTTATAGGCTTTTAAAGCAAAAAGATAGCAGGATTGCTGTTTCGGAAATGATGCTGAGAATGGGACAGGAAAGTACAGACTCCACAACCGTAAAACAAAAGCTGGAAATAGGGTCAAAGGTGGGGAAATATGGCAAAAAGGTAGTACTAATATTGGCTCTTTAACTAATTATTTTCATATAGTATGTGGAGCAAAATAAATGAATTTATGGCACAAATAGAGATTAATAGCTATGAACGTAAATCCACCACAAAGAGATCAACGTTGGGAACCAAATATTCAGGGATGCATGACTTTTCAAAAGGACATGCATTACAAAAGGATAGTGAGGTTGCCTTGTTCCTACAGGATGGAATATGTGGAATAGCACAAAATGATTTTGGATCAGATGATGTATAGGTTAATCTGAGAAATAACAAGGGGACAATGTTGGCAGTGGTCAATAGACCACCAAATAGTAAATGGAAGAATTCATAGAATCTATTCAGAACTGTAGTGGATCTCACAAGAATGGCTCAAGAATTGCTGCCTGACAGCACCAAGGACCTAGGTTCAATTCTACCTTCAGGTGACTGTCTGTGTGAAGTCTGCACATCCTCCCTGTATTTGCATGGGTTTCTTCCGGGTGCTCCAGTTCCTTCCCACAGTCCACAGACGTGCAGATAAGGTAAATTGGCTATGCTAAATTGTTCCTCGTGTCCAGGGATGTGCAGGCTAGGTGGGTTAGCCTGAGAAATGCAGGGTTCCATGCCGACCAGATATCCCAACTCAATCTAGTCCCACCTGCCAGCACCTGGTCCATATCCCTCCAAACCCTTCCTATTCATATACCTCCAAATGCCTCTTAAATGTTGCAATTGTACCAACCTCCACCACATCCTTTGGCAGCTCATTCCATACATGTACCATCCTCTGAGTGAAAAAGTTGCCCCTTAGGTCTCTTTTATATCTTTCCCCTCTCACCCTAAACCTATGCCCTCTAGTTCTGGATTCCCCCACCCCAGGGAAAAGACTTGGTCTATTTATCCTATCCATTCCCCTCATAATTTTGTAAACCTCTATAAGGTCACCCCTCAGCCTCCAATGCTCCAGGGAAAACAGCCCCAGCCTGTTCAGCCTCTCTCTTTAGCTCAAATCCTCCAACCCTGGCAACATCCATGTAAATCTTTTCTGAGCCCTTTCAAGTTTCACAACATCTTTCTGATAGGTAGGAGACCAGAATTGCACACAATATTCCAACAGTGGCCTAACCAATATCCTGTATAGCCGCAACATGACCTCCCAACTCCTGTACTCAATACTCTTGATTGATAAAGGAAAGCATACCAAACGCCTTCTTCACTATTCTATCTACCTGTGACTCCACTTTCAAGGAGCTATGAACCTGCTCTCCAAGGTCTCTTTGTTCAGCAACACTCCCTAGGAACTTACCATTAAGTGTATAAGTCCTGCTAAGATTTGCTTTCCTAAAATTCAGCACCTCGCATTTATCTGAATTAAACTCCATCCGCCACTTCTCAGCCCATTGGTCCATCTTGTCCAGATCCTGTTGTAATCTGAGGTAACTCTCTTTGCTGTCCTCTACACTCCAATTTTGGTGTCATCTGCAAACCTACTAATTGTAAGTATTTTCTTGATGCCTCTGGAGTTGACCATTCTCATTTTCACACAGGTGAATGTTGACATGTTGCAAGACCAGCAAATGGAGTCCTCAAAAGGCCGAATGCTACGGCGCACAGTCAGTGTTCCATCTGAAGGACAGTTCCCCGACTATCAGCAGGATGGAAGCAGTAAACTTGGTGAGTTAATTTTGATGGAAATGAAATAATTATCACCAAGTCACCCTCTACTTATAAAGAAAAGTCGTTGACACTGAGCCAGCTCGCTTAGAGCTAGCTCTCAGAGTGAACTGAACCTCTGACACTTTCTTTTAGTGCTAATTTTTCCCCAGCACCCATGTTGTGTGTGTACAGGTGTGAGACATTGTGAAAGACACAAGGTGTACGAATCTTTATTTAAATTTCCACCACCAGGAAAAAACCAAACACCCGAGTGGCCAGTGACAAACAGTGCCCTTCACATCAAAGGGCAATGCTGCATGATCAAACAGTGAAGGGGAGGGCAAGGATTAAATCAAAATTGCGTTGCAGGGGGAAATAATGCACTCCACTCCCTGCGGAGCCCACCTCTCCCTGAACAATTCCAGGGTGTTGGTGAACACCGCGTGCTCCTTCTCCAGAGACACCCGGGCTCTAACGTAACTGTGGAAGAGGGGTAGGCAGTCGGCCCTAACGACCCCCACCACGGCCCGCTGCCTGGACCTGACACTCTTTTTTTTTCCCTCAGAGCCAGCTCTCAGAGTGAACAGGATGTCTGACACTCCTGTTTGTTTTTCCTTTTTTTTGCTAACCCCCACACTACCGCCTAATTGCAGTAGTGCTTATTTTTTCCCCCAGCACCCATGTTGTGTGCAGGTATGAGACACAGTGAGACACAAAGTGTACAAATCTTATATCCACCACCAGGAAAAATAGGAAAATACCCGAGTGGTCCAGTGACAAGCAGTGCCCTTCGCATCAGAAGGCAATGCTGTGTGATCAAACAGTGAAGGGGAGGGCAGGGACTAAATCAAAATTGCATTGGAGAGGAAAATAATGCACTCCACTCCCTGCGGCGCCCACCTCTCCCTGAACAATTCCAGGGTGTTGGTGGAGACCGCATGTTCCTTCTCCAAGGACACCCGGGCTCTAACATAACCGCGGAAGAGGGGCAGGCATTCGGCCCTAACGACCCCCTCCACGGCCCGCTGCCTGGACCTGACACTGTTTTTTTTTTCTAGACACGAAATGCACAAGTCTTTATTTAATTTCCACCACCAAGAAGATAGGAAAACACCCGAGTGGTCCACTGACAAGCAGTGCCCTTCATGTCAAAGGGCAATGCTGTGTGATCAAAAAATTGAAACACTCCAGTTTATATGTGTCACCTGAATTTTTTTTTATTATTAACCCCCACACTACCACCTAATTGTGGTAGTGCTTATTTTTCCCCAGCACCCATGGTGTGTGCGTGCAAGTGTGAGACACCGTGAGAGACGCAAAGTGCATGAATCTTTATTCAGTTTCCACCACCAGGAAAAATAGGAAGACACCCGAGTGGCCTGGGACAAGCAGTGCCCTTCACATCAAAGGGCAATGCTGTGTGATCAAACAGTGAAGGGGAGGGCAGAGACTAAATCAAAATAGAGTTGGAGGGGGAAATGATGCACTCCACTCCCTGCGGCGCCCACCTCTCCCTGAACAACTCCATCCCCTTTGTAAGAATGCAGCTTTCATATGTGCTTGTTCAGGACCGCCGCATACCTGAACTTTGTACATCACTGAACCTGACCTCACATTGACAATGCCTCTTATCCATGCAAGGCCATTCCTGTAATTCCTACACCAAACTTCACCCCCTGAAGTAAACTGTCTCTGTCGCTTAGAGGAGTCATATGTCCAGCCTTGGCGTTCCTGAAGCCACTTCATTCTCCTCTTCCCCCACCCAAACCCCTCAAGATCAGAAAGATCCAATTTAATCTGGTGTGGAGTCTTCTCTGCTGGAGATTTCCCTGTAGTTCCATGAAGGGTGGTCCTATAATCAAAAAAGAACCGGGACCATTTGCATCTGTTGAAGCTGGAGGCTGTTTCTCTTTGCCTGTCTTTAAGTTTTGACTACACTTTCTGCCAGACCATTGGACGATGGATGATGTGGAGCTGTCCTTATTTGTTGAATGCCATTTAACTTTAGGAAATACTCAAATTCTCCGATGGTAAACAATGACCTGTTAGCTGAGACTAACAATTCCGGGAGTCCGTGTTTTGTGAAAGATGCAGTGACTAAGAACATTGAGCCCACGAGAGGACCTGCATAGTCATTTATGATGTAACTGAGTCCAGGGTTTATCTGGCCATTCCCACAAACGTGAGGGAGCTACTGGCAGAAATTTGTGTTTTTGTTGACACTCTGGGCACTGCCCCACCAATGTGGCTATGTCTGCATCTGATCCTGGCCTCTAGTTGTAACTTCTCACTAACATCTTCATCTTGGAAATTCCTGGAAGACCTTGGTGGAGTTCAGCTAAGGATCTGGCATGATAGTAATAATAATATTTATAATAATATGCCGTCTTCTACTGTGACCTGGTCTCCCCAGGTCCAGAAAGGTTTCAATTCTGGTTGTAGCAGCACTTTGCTTTCTCCCATCACCACCAACACTTTCAGTTTTGCCGGGACTGGATCTTGATGTGTCCAAAGTCTGATATTGTCAGCTCTGACAGGAAATGTACCCAGAAAATTTAAAACCATTATGAAATCTTCCAGTGGCGATACCACCAGTCATGTATCTGCCAGTGGGAGACAGCTCAATGCATCCGCATTTGCTACTTGGCCTCATTGATGAAGTTCCACTTAGTATTGAGCCCACTGCTGAATTCCGCCTGCAACTATGGGTAGTACTCCCTTGTCCTTTTTAAGTAAATCTAGCAGGGGTTTATGGTTTGTTATTATTACAAATGTACATCCATAAAGCTAATAGTGGAATGCCCTGACTCCAAATATGACCATCAAACCTTCCTTCTCTATTTGGGCATTAGACAAAGACTAGGATACATACACTATTGGACCACCTATGAGCTAATACTACCCTGATCCTGTACGGGGAGCCATTGCACGTCAGTACCAGATCTCACTTGGGACCATAGTTTGCCGCCACCTTAGAGGATGATAACCATTTGTTCACTTCTCTTAAAGCTATGGCTTGGCTACGCAATCATATCCAAGGCTGACTTTTATTTTAAGGATTGATGCAAAGGTGCCAGGATGCAGACCAGGTTATATATAATTCACCAGCTCAAGGAAAGACCTAAGCTCTGGTATAGATGTGGGAGCTGGGCACCTTTGGTCACCCTCACTTCATCTTCCAATGGGTGTAACCCAGTCTTGGTCGACTCTGAAATCCAAATAAGTCACTTGGGGTGGCTGAAACATACGTTTTTCCTTTCTGAGGCGTATGACAGCCTGAGAAAAACAACTATGTCCAAGTTTTCCACGTGCTCCTTATTGATCTTCCTTGTTATTAGCACTTCATCTACATAAATGACAATCCGGGGTAAACTTGTAAAATGTTCTGTATTGCCTGTTGAAAAATTGCACAGGCTGACAAAACCCAAAATGGCATTATTGTTCATTGGTGCAAACCCTTACGCATATTAATTGTGGCATGCGTCTGGGGATCCTCATCTAACTGCAAGTGAAAATACGCATGGCAAACGTGGTGCCACTGTTTAAGAAGGGCGGTAAGGACAAGCCAGGGAACTATAGACCAGTGAGCCTGACGTCGGTGGTGGGCAGGTTGTTGGAGGGATTCCTGAGGGACAGGATGTACATGTATTTGGAAAGGCAAGGACTGATTCAGGATAGTCAACATGGTTTTGTGCGTGGGAAATCATGTCTCACAAACTCAATCAAGGGGAGGGTTGTTTTTCAGACTGGAGGCCTGTGACCAGTGGAGTGCCACAAGGATCGACGCTGGGCCCTCTACCTTTTGTCATTTACATAAATGATTTGGATGCGAGCATAAAAGGTACAGTTAATAAGTTTCCAGTTGACACCAAAATTGGAGGTGTAGTGGACAGCAAAGAGGGTTAACTCAGATTACAACAGGACCTTGATCAGATGGGCCAATGGGCTGAGAAGTGGTAGGTGGAGTTTAATTCGGATAAATGCGAGGTGCTGCATTTTGGGAAAGCAAATCTTAGCAGGACTTATATACACTTAATGGTAAGGTCCTAGGGAGTGTTGCTGAACAAAGAGACCTTCGAGTGCTGGTTCATAGCTCCTTGAAAGTGGAGTCGCAAGTAGGTAGAATAGTGAGAAGACATTTGGTATGCTTTCCTTTATTGATCAGAGTATTGAGTACAGGAGCTGGGAGGTCATGTTGCAGCTGTACAGGACATTGGTGAGACCATTGTTGGAATGTTGCGTGCAATTCTAGTCTCCTTCCTATCAGAAGGATGTTGTGAAACTTGAAAGGGTTCAGAAAAGATTTGCAAGGATGTTGCCAGGGTTGGAGGATCTGAGCTACAGGGAGAGGCTGAACAGGCTGGGGCTGATTTCCTTGGAGCGTCGGAGGCTGAGGGGAGACCTTATAGAGGTTAACAAAATTATGAGGGGCATGGATAGGATTAATAAACCAAGTCTTTTCCCTGGGGTGGGGGGAGTCCAGAATTAGAGAGCATAGGTTTAGGGTGAGAGGGGAAAGATAAACAAGAGATCTAAGGGGCAACGTTTTCACGCAGAGGGTGGTACGTGTATGGAATGAGCTGCCAGAGGATGTAGTGGAGGCTGGTACTATTGCAACATTTAAGAGGCATTTGGATGGGTATATGAATAGGAAGGGTTTGGAGGGATATGGGTCGTGTGCTGGCAGGTGGGACTAGTTTGGGGTATCTGGTCGGCATGGACATGTTGTACTGAAGGGTCTGTTTACATACTGTACATCTCTATGACTCTATGATAAGCTGGTCGTCATTAATGGAGATGGAGAGGTCCAGGAAGGGGAGGGAGGTGTCAGAGATGGTCCAGGTGAATTTAAGGTCAGGATGGAATGTGTTGGTGAAGTTGATGAATTGCTCAACCTCCTTTTGCGGTAGTATAAAGTGGCGCTGATGCAGTCATCAATGTAGTGGTGGAAGAGATGGAGAATGGTGCTAGTGTAACTATGGAAGATGGACTGTTCTATGTAGCCGACAAAGCAACAGGCATAGCTGGGGCCCATGCGGGTGCCCATGACTACCCCTTTCGTTTGGAGGAAGTGGACCAATCAACCCCACCGCCCCATGGCCCAATATTTCAACTCCTCCTCCCACTCTGCTGAGGACATGCAGGTCCTGGGCATCCTCCACTGCCACTCCCTCACCATGCAATTCCTGGAGGAAGAATACCTCATCTTCCGGCTCAGATCACTTCAACCGCAGGGCATCAATGTGGACTTCACCAGTTTCCTCATTCCCCCCGCCCTCCCTGCCACCGCCACCTTATCCCAGTTCCACCTGAGATGCTCAGCACAATCCTCATGACCTGTCCTACCTTCCCACCTATCCGTTCCAACTTCTTCTTTGGTATATCACCTTCATCCCCACCCCCATCCACCTATTGTACTCTTTGCTACCTTCTCCCCAGCAGCAGCCCCTTCCCATTCATCTCTCCACCCCGGAGGCTCCCTGCCTTCATTCCTGATTAAGGACTTTTGCCCGAAACATCAATTTTCCTGCTCCTTGGATGCTGCCTGACCTGCTGTGCTTTTCGAGCACCACTCTAATCTAGACTCTGATTTCTAGCATCTGCAGTCCTCACTTTTGCTGTTGTAAGTAAGCTTTGTTTGCTGACATATTTTTTGAAAAATGCAAAGCAGTGTCAACCCAGTTCAAACATCATCACATGGTATAGAAAGTGAAGCTGGCATTGAATGTGATTGTGGTGAAACAGTCAATGTCACTATTGTTTCTACACCGTTCTTGTGATGGTGTTTGTGTTTGCGTGGCAGAACTCGTGTCTTTGCGTAGAGCAAGCCAGGCATATCTCAAGTCCCATCTTTGGCCTTTGTAGCAGATATAACTTGAAGACAGTTGTTGGATGTCTATCAGTGAAGGCTCCAGAAATGGAGAGTGGGCAGAGAGGTAAGAGAAGCAGCTTGAAACTGCATGCATATCTGTAGAACAGGATGAGCTGTGATGGTTCACATCATAATATTTTTTAAAAATCTGAGTAACAATCTGTATGAAGAATATTGTAGCCACTAAAATAAACTAATGGAAACTGCTAAAGTATATGAATAATCATCAATACACTTTTTCAAGTATGGTCTTTGTTGCTACTGTGTAGTTGTAATTAGGAAATGTGGTAACTAAATTGTGCACTGCAGGAGCCCACAAACGGCAATTTTATTGCTAATGATAATTATTATACTATAACTAAAACTGTAAAATTACTCATTTTACTGTTGCTGTGAAATGTTGGAGAACAAAACTTTAAAGTATGCTTCCAATTAAACCTGTTGGGCTATAACCTGGTGTTGTGTGATTTAAAACTTTAAACAGTTATAAACTTTCAGAAGAAAAACTTTTAACAGCATAGGGAGAAGCTGAATAGGCTATTTTCCCTAGAACATTGGAGGCTGAGGGGTGTCCTTGTAGAGGCTTATAAAATTTTGCGGTGCATGGATAGGGTGAATATTCAATGCCTTTTTCCCAGAGTAAGGGAGTCCAAAACTAGAGGGCATAGGTTTAAGGTGAGAGGGGAAAGATTTAAAAGGGTCCTGAGGAGCAATCTCTTCACACAGAGGGTGGTGCATGTATGGAACAGGCTGCTGGAGCAAGAGGTGGAGCCTGGTACAAGTACAACATTTAAAAGACATGTGGATGGTTACGTGAATAGGAAGGTTTGGAGGGATATTGACTAAATGCTTGCAAATTGGACTGGGTCAGTTTAGGATATCTGATCGACATGGACGAGTTGGACTGAAGAGTGTATTTCTATGCTGTAGAACTCTTTGACTCTAAATCATTTACTTGCAATCAAATAGAAAACATTAAACACAAATGCTTGTTGCTACTATATGGTACCCATTGACAAATTAAAACTCTTTTCAGTTAAATCTCTTCCAATGCTTCGCAAAGTCAGCAGGAATCAGGAAATAATCAGAGGGTTACCCACAATATAATTTTCATGCTATTCTCAGTGTTGTTCTCTGTCTGCACCCTTGCTCCTATAGAGCAGTAACACTGTGTTTCCTGCAAAGACGTGGTCTTTTGGGATGTGGACGTTGCCAGAAAAGTTTCTAACTGCCTTTGAACTGAGTGTCTAGGTAGCGCATTTCATAATGCAAGTAAGTGATGTTACTGTCTGGAGTCATGTGTATGCCAGACCTGGCTCCCTAAAAGAAGTGATTTAATGATTCATTAAAATTTTATGATTATTGTCATTGTCACCACTGTTGAGATTGACTTTTAATTTCCTAATGTCACAGAGATATAGAAGTCTACAGCGCAGAGAAAGGCCCATTGAATTTACCAACTCGGAACTAAGCATCTAACTATTCTAATCCCATTTCGAGCACCTGGCACATTGCCGGTCAGTCTTAGCTTGGCAAGTGCACATATAAAGGCCGCTGAAACATTGGAGATTTTTGTTTGTCCTGCCTTCCAGGCAGTAAATTCTAGATATTCACCACAAGGAAATTGACTTCAAATAGTACTAACATCGTGGTGGGATTTCAACCTGTGTCTCCAGTGATATTGTCACTACTTATGGTAATTACATTACTTACTTCCATTATGAATCTACTGACGTTACTACTTGCCCTGAACTGAAAGCTGACAAACACAGACTGTAAGATTTTCGTAGATCTCTTGACTAATGAAACGTTTTCTGCTTATATTCAGATTTCGGTTTGCAACTAGCAGATCTAGTTAAGATGCTGTGGAAGTTATTCCAGAATTACCAGCTGTTATTTGGAAAATCCAAAAGTAAATTATCGCAGTTTGGTAATGAAATAAGTAAGATAGTGATTTGAATTGAATGTGCAACAGATAATAAATGATTTGTTAAGATTTGCCCGTAAAAATTGAGAAAAAAGATTTTGGACCTTTGTCATCACGGTTCACCATCATGTGCTCAATTGCAACTTCCAGCAAATATACCAATATCTGAAATAAGATTAGAAAATGCTGGAGAAACTCAGTAGGTCTCGCAGAATCCGTGGAAATATCTGAGCCACAGAGTTAATACTTGGAATCTGATATGACCTTTCTTGAGAATTTTATTTCAGATTTCCAGCATCCACAGTATTTTGTTTTTCTATCAGTCTGAGAAAAGTTACCTGTCCTCTCTGGAAAATGGAGCTTAGCTATAAAGCTGCCTCTACCATAAATTCAGTCTGTATGTTTTGGCTCATTGTCAAACTAACTGGAGTCACCTCTCTCTCTATTGCTCATGAAAATTCAGAGAATAGTGCCTGTTAGTAGAAGCCAACCGTTTGTCTCAAACATCCTTTGTGGTCGCCAAGTTCCGTCATGTGATTGGTACCTTCCTCTTCTCTGTCTTGGTCCTCTGAGACATACTTGGTCTCTGCCTATGAAGGAGAAAATATTTTGAGTTGCTACACTCGTGTTTTATTATTTTTATCTCATGAAATGATAGAACGAGAGACTCTGAGGCGAAGGTCTGCTGAGTGGCTTTTTGACCACTGGAGATAATTAGCTTTTAAGCTAATGCTGTTTCAGTGCAAATGTCTGTTTACTGTTCAATTAGGTGAGTATCATGTAATAAATATTTGCTGATATGACATGTGATGATGACCATTTGCATCGTCTTCAAGAAGAAAATGGTGATATATCACTGCCGTAGAACCTGTTTGCCATAGGACAGTATAAAGACTAGAATAGGTTTCTCTAATTCACTGTTGTCGACATTCTTTTTGCCATGATAAATTAACTAGCTTTCGTTTTGTTTTAGTTTATAAGCCTCAATTCCGATATAAGAAATGAAAGTAGTAACTGGAAATACACAGTTTGTTGGTCAGTATCTGGAAGAGAGAGATTTGGTCATCTGAAATGTTGTCTGTTTGAGCATGTCTCAGGTGGCTCATAAGCAGTTGGTGAAATGCTGGCATGTTCATTCTAATGGCCATTTTATACTAGGAAATGCAAACAAAAAAATTAATCCAATCTGTTTGGCACTTGGTTGTCTTACACTGGCTGATGTTGTCATCTTTGCTACTGCTATATACTAGTGTCATGTTATTAGTCCAGTTTGTGAATGTCAATCCAAGTGTCACAAGAACCAAGTAACCACGAACTGTAAAGGAGGAGACTGTTTTGAGTTTATATGGTGTATTTTATGTGTAAGATATGCTAAAAATTAATTGCTTTCTGAAATCTTGTGACTGTTATTCAATAAGTGAAAAAGTGGTTTAAGTTGGGTATTTGGGTATAAGTGCAAAATGTCTTGCCACCTTCAAAAGGAATTTCCAGGAAATAAACTGGTCAATTATTGCATTTGAATTTTCCAAAATGGTAAAAAAAAACAATAACCTAGTGATGCCATTGATTATGTTGTCCTCTTTTTCAATGGCAAGGATAGAATTCTACAGAAAATTAATTTTGGTTGCACTTGTGCAGTTCATAAAGTTTTGCAATAAACTGGGGACAGATGCAAGATTAAAACAAGATAAGGAGCTTCTATTGAGCATTTTTCCTTGTCTTTGAGAAGCATGCAAAAAATATTACCCAATGTTAGCTGGATCTGAGCTTGAAAGTGAAGTGTGTACAGAGACACAGTTTTTCCTTGAAATGGGTTTATTGGCTTGCTTACAATTCTCTTCCAAAACTACTGGGCCCCAGCTGTATCACCTGTTTTACTAAATTTACTCGAGATTAATAGAATATGCTTTTGTGATAAAACTTTTGAGCTATCTTCTATAGCTTATGTTACAATGTCAAAGAGTGCCGTGCTGGAAAAGCACAGTCGGTCAGGCAGCATCCGAGGAGCAGGAGAATCGACATTTCGGGCAGGAGCCCTTCATCAGGAAATGTCCTTATGCCCAAAACGTCGATTCTCCTGCTCCTTGGATCCTGCCTGACTGGCTGTGCTTTTCTAGAACTACACTCTTCGACTCTGATCTCCAGCATCTGCAGTCCTCACTTTCTGTTTATGTTACAATGCAAACAGTTTTTAACAGCACCGACCAGTATGGATTCTTTATTGCCCTTTCTTTCTTTCTTGCAACAAAAAAGCTTGCAGCTCATCATAACATGAGGTATCCCTCTTCAAGGACATTTAATCATTTCCTGGAGCTGTACTTCACTTTATCTCATTTCTTTGCAACATTCGTTATGCTAGCAAGGTCGGTCCTTACCCTTTTTGTGTGACTCTCTTCATCTAATGAATATTGTTCAAAAGAGAATGGTTATGTCCATTTTTTCACCAAACATATGGTGAAACCTGCCATACTAGAATATCCATCTAGAAGGTTACATATGTAGCATCAATAAATAGAAGCAAATTCATATATTCTGGATCATCCAAAGCTCGGAGAAGTGTTTTGCCATTCTCTTCCTCCTTCTGTCCTTCCCCGAAGCAGGATCAAGTAGAACTTACAAATTCCTTGATCTTGGCTTGGTTCTCACTATTAAGTAAGTCTGTGCATTATTTGACTGCTTTCATTCACAAACTGCAGTCATGGAACCAGTGTCTAACTCATCGCAATGGAATGACCACATGGACAGAACATTCATTATCAGGCTGAAGCTTCTTGTGACCAATGTAAATCCTTCTCAAGAATTGGGTTCATGATTTAGTTCTCCTGCATTTTTGCATCATATGTAATTTTGAAAATCTTTATTACTGAATAATTCATTTCATGATATTTCATGTCACATCTGAAACACCCATTGACAGATCCACAGGAATCCCAGGTTGCTGCCAAAATTCTCTATTTTTGTATTGGTGCTAAATGTCCCATTCATACATGGAAACAGTTGGAAACAATTGCATTTCAAAATTTTTGAACTCCTAAGCCTCTGACCTAAGACTGTCTCTTGCTGAAAATTCACTTCCAGTGAAGACCGAACTGTATCCACGTGTGACACTTTTGGCATAATTGAATAATTTGAAGCATGCAATGAACTCGTCATTTCCAAATGAAACCTCTGAAATCTTGAATATAGTCTGTTAATTCCACAATGTATTCCTCCAAGGATTAGCCATCCATCTTTCTAAACTTATCAAAGTCAGATTGTGCATTGTAGTCATTTTCAAAAACATATTATTATAAATAGTTTCCATGAAATGTAGTGGACTATCCAAAGTTTGATTTTTATCCAATTAAAAGGCATCCATTTCACAAATGCACCCCCCCCCCCACCTCCAAAAACAGTTCAGCCTTTCCCTATAGCTCAAACCCTTGAACCCGAGCAACATCCTTCTAAATCTTTTCTGAACCCTTTCAAATTTCACTAGCATCCTTTCTATAGGAGGTAATTTAGAATTGCACACATCATTTGAAAAGTGGCTTAATCCATGTTCTGTACAACTGCAACATTACCTCCCAACTCCGATACTCAATACTCTAATCAATAAAGGAAAGCATACCAAACCCCCTTCTTCACTATTCCATCTACCTGCGTCTCCACTTTCGAGAAGTATGAATCTGGCTAGTTCTTCCTGTATTCCATGTGATCTAACCTTGCTAACCAATCTACCATGAGGAACTTTGTCAAAGCCTTACTGAGATCCATATAGATCATGTTCATCATTCTGCCTTCATCAATCCTATTTGTGACTTCTTCAAAAAACTCAGTCAAGTTCTTGAGATTTGATTTCCCACGCAAAAAAACCATGCTGCCTATCTGTAATCAGCCCTTGCCTTTCCAAATACATGTACATCCTGTCCCTCAGGATTCTCTTTAACAACTTTCCCACCACTGGCATCAGGTTCACTGGTCTATAGTTCCTTGGCTTTCCTTTACCACCTTCCTTAAATAGTGGCACCATGTTAGCCAACCTCACCTGTGAGCATTGATGATACAAATATCTCAGCAAGAGGCCCAGCAATCACTTCTCTAGCTTCCCACAGAGTTCTAAGCTACACCTGATCGGACCCTGGGAACTTATGCACTTTTATGCATTTCAAGATGTCCAGCACCACGTCCTCTGTCATGTGGGCATTTTTCAGGATCTTACCATCTATTTCCCCACATTCTATATCTTCCATGGCCTTCTCCACAGTAAAAACTGATGCAAAATACTCAATTAGTATCTCGCCATTGCCTGCGGCTCCACACACAGGTTCCCTTGCTAATGTTTAAGGGGCCTAATTCTCTCCCTCGTTCCCCTTTTGTCCTTAATGTATTTATAAAATCCCTTTGGATTCTCCTTAACCCTATTTGTCAAAGCTATTTCATGTCCCCTTTTTGCCCTCCTGATTTCCCTCTTTTTTTTTGTAGATATTTTTATTGAAATTTAACATTTTTGCAAATTTACAAAAATAAACAAAACTCTCAAATACAAACATTGATGTACAATTAAATCATATATGCAATAGTCATAATTTAACAAAGAAAAGAGAAAGAAAGAAAACAAAAAAAGAAAAAAAAACGAAAAAAGAAAGAAAAAAAAACTCAACTTTCTACTAATCTAACCTATAACTAACCAGAGTGTATACCTAAGTCTCTTACATGCTCGGAATGTATAAACATCAAATATAATAAAACCCGTATTCGCGCAGGATTCCTTTCCCAAGGGGCCCCGGAGCAGCCCGGTCTGAAATCTTCACGAAATAAAAGCCCTTGTTAGGATAGCCGAAATATCTGCATTTATATAATTCAAAAAGGGCTGCCATATTTTATAAAATAATTCAGTCTTTCGGTGCACCATATTTGTGAGGAAGTCAAGGGGGATATATTCCATAATTAATCTGTGCCAATTTGAAAGTCCAGGGGGGCCCTCAGCCACCCAGTTCACCAAAATATTTTTCCTTGCACAGAAAGAGAGAATAGAAAATAGTCTCTTCCCATGCATATCCAGAGATGAGAGGTTCGAAAAGCCCAAAAGGAGAGATACAGGGTCCACCCTAATTTCCGTTCCTAAAATTTCTGTCAGGGTATTTGCCGCTTTAGTCCAGTATCTGCGGATTTTCTGACAAGTCCACAGACAATGTACAAGAGTACCCACCTCTATTTTGCATTTAGGACACATTGGAGATGCTCCTGCCTTAAATTTTGCCAGTCGAGCCGGAGCTATATGGGCCCTATGAAGTATCTTTAGTTGGATAGCCTGAGTTCTGTTACAGATAGCAATTCTTCTAGCATTTTCCCAAATGTCATTCCACATATCCTCAGAGATTCCTAGCCCCAAGTCCTGCTCCCATGTTTTAAGCAGGTCATCCATGTCTCCTGAGACTCCATCATGTAGCAAATGGTATATAGTACTAACGGAGGATGCCCCCGCTGGTCGTAAGACATTACGTTCTCTGTCTGATTTATAAAGACTATCTATTAATGTAGTCTTCCTCTGTATATAATCTCGAAGTTGGAAGTATCGAAAGAGATCCCCATTAGGTATTCCGAATTTCAGACGCAGCTGCTCAAAGGACATCAGGATCCCATCTTTAAATAGGTCCCCTAAGCATGAGATGCCCCTGGATCTCCAGAGTTTAAAGGTGGCATCTGTAATCCCCGGTTGGAATCCCCATGCGCCTACTATTGGTGCATGGGGGGATGTTTTATGTGAGTTACCCTCATTTTGCCGCATTATATTCCAGGCCTTAATTGTGTTTAATATTATGGGATTTTTACAGTGGTCTGTAATGATTTTCCTCTTATCTGAAAATAAAAGGTTAATAAGTGGGTATTTTACTTGGGAGGCTTCGATATCCAGCCAAATTGATTGTGGATCAGATGAAACCCAATCGGCTATGTAACTTAGTAGGGAGCTTAACTGATATTTCCTAAAGTCTGGGAAGTCCAGTCCTCCCCTTGCCTGTGGAAGCTGTAGCTTCTTCAGCTTAATAAGGGGCCGTCTATGGTTCCAAATAAAGGAGCCCAACCAGCCATATAATTTACGTAGGGCTAGCCTTGGCAGCATCAGCGGGAGCATTCTCATAGGATATAAGAGACGGGGCAGAACATTCATTTTAATTAATGCTATTCTCCCTAGCCAGGAAATCGGAAGGTCTCTCCATCGCTGGAGGTCCTGCCTTATCCTTTCCATTAATTGTACAAAATTAGCCCTATACAGCTGATCAAATACTGGCGTGATAAAAATACCTAAATATAAGAAGCCCTCCAGGGACCAACGGAAGGGAAAAGGGGATCCGTCCATTAAGTGGGGTATCATAGCCAGACCACCCATTGGCATGGCTTCCGATTTTGAAAAATTAATTTTATAGCCTGAGAATGCACTAAATGTATTAATAACTTGAATTAGACGAGGCACTGACATTAAAGGATTACTGAGGAATAAGAGAATGTCATCTGCATAGAGGGTAATTTTGTGTTTACCTGTACCAATCCTCGGGGCCGTTATATTAGGATCAGTCCGGATGGCTTCTGCTAATGGTTCGATTATCAGTGTAAACAACAATGGTGAGAGAGGACATCCTTGACGGCAGCCCCTACCCACACTGAAGCCATCCGATCTTAACCCATTAGTAATAACAGCTGCTTTGGGGTCATTATACAATGTTGAAACCCATTTGGTAAACACCTGTCCAACGCCAAACCTTTCCAATGTGTAAAATAAATATGACCATTCAACCCTATCAAATGCCTTTTCCGCATCCAATGAAATGACTACTCCTGGTATCTTTCCCTGATGACAGGCTTGGATCATATTCAAGACCCTTCTGATATTATTGGATGATCTGCGGCCCTTAATAAATCCCGTCTGGTCCTCCTTTATAATATATGGCAGTACCCTTTCTAGTCTTAGTGCTAACATTTTTGAGAGAATTTTAAAGTCTACATTTAGTAAGGATATTGGTCTGTAAGATGCACAATCTTCTGGGTCTTTTCCTTTTTTGAGGATAAGAGAAATATTTGCTTCTTTCAGCGTGGGCGGGAGACAGACCTGACTATGCGCAAAATTATACATATCCATAAGTGGGTCAACCAATATTCCTGTAAATTCTTTATAGAATTCAGCTTGAAAACCATCTGGGCCCGGTGCTTTTCCGCTCTGAAGTTGCCTAATTGCCTCAAGTATTTCTTGGACTGTTAAAGGGGTATTTAGGGCCGACACCTGTTCCGGAGTCAGGCCCGGGAAGGTCAAATTTTTAAAAAATGACTGCATCCTCCTAATCCTATCTTCACAATCCTGCGATCTATATAGTTCAGAATAAAATTCTTTAAAGGTCGCATTGATCTTTTTATGATCATGAGTCAGGGTACCTGTACTTTCCTTGATGGTCGGAATAGTTTGAGGGGCTTTCTTTTTCTTTGCAAGAAATGCTAAGTATCTACCCGGTTTGTCGCCATATTCATATAATCTTTGTTTCGCAAATAATATTTCCCTTTTAGCCGTTTGAGTAAGCGCGGTGTTTAAAGCTGTCCTAAGAGCTGTAATCCTCTGCAATTTTGTGATAGAAGGTCTATCAGCATATGCTGTTTCGGCTGCTTTTAGGCGAGCTTCGAGCAGACGCTGTTGCTCTCCCTTCATTTTCCTCTGGGTCGCTGAATAGGAGATGATCAAACCTCGTGCATAAGCTTTGATGGTCTCCCACATCATTGACGGATTGCTAGCCGTACCAGTATTAATTTCTAAAAAAGTTTTAAGTTCTTGGGAGAAGTACTTTAATAATTTGCTATCTTTTATCAGGAAGGGGTCCATACGCCAATGCTGAGCAGATGTCCCATTGTTCTTTACCTTAGTTTCCATGTATACAGCGGCATGGTCAGAGATTGCTATAGTACCTATTTTACAGGTTGCTATAGAGTTTAGAAAAATCGATGGGGCAAAAAACATATCAATTCTTGTGTGGCATTTATGTGGATTAGAGTAGAAAGAAAAATCTCTACCCTGTGGATGGAGACATCTCCATACATCTACCAATCCTAATTCTTTATTCAGGTCCGCCAGTTGTCTAGATCTGGGAGATACTCCAGCGGCACTCTTGGGAATCCTGTCTATTTCCGGATCCATAATACAATTAAAGTCTCCCCCTATAATTGTATGACGAGCACCAAAGGCCATCAGTTTTGAAAAAGCTTCCGTTATGAATTTAAAGGGGTGTGCCGGGGGGCAGTATACATTTAGGATCCCATATTCCTCTCCATTTATGAGGGCTTTAATCAAAATATATCGTCCAGATTCGTCTTTTATCTGATTTAGAATTTTCAAAGGGAAGTTCTTCCAGACAAGGATAACGACTCCCCTGCTTTTTGAATTAAAAGAGGAAAAAAAGGCCTGATCAAATCCGCCCTGTCGTAATTTTAAGTGTTCTTTATCCGACAGGTGTGTCTCCTGTAGGAGAGCTATATCAACTCTCTCCTTCTTAAGATTTGATAATATTTTCTTCCTTTTAACTGGCGAATTACTCCCCCTGACATTCCAGGTGCACCACTTAACCGACTGTTCAGCCATAATCATCTGGACAGATCCGAGACCCCTCGGGAGGGGAAACCCTATCTAGAACATCCCGAGCATGGAGCATACAAGATTTACAAAAGTAAAGATTCTCTGATACACTCAAAACAATATAACAAAAAACTCTTTCTAAGTATAAAAAATATAAAACATTCCGAATTGGAGATTTTCTCCCTTGTTCCCAGGGAGCGTCACTTCCTCTCCCACAGTCCATCTTACCCTCTTCCAACCAGTGCCCCACCCTTGACCCAGGTGTTCCTCAATAAAATGAGGAGAATTCAAATATAATATAAAGCTAGAGTTAACAGTGAACACCCCACCCCCACCCACACCCACATCTAAATATATTTGGGAATATTAATACCATATATAACTATAAGATTTCAATCTCAACATGTAATACTTAAATATAATACCACAAAATAACAGGGGAAAGAAAAACAACCCCGCTCCTAAAAACAGAAGTAAAATAGAATAAGGTAATCACCTCTCCCCATCAACATTAACCAAACGCCCCAACATATATATATATATATATACACACATACACACATAGGGGGAAAGATAGGAAAAGATGAAGGGATGTAAACCAAAATAATGGGAAAGGCAGACCAGCGTCCACAATCTCTTACAGTTTATTTAAGAGAGTCCAAGAATTCCTTAGCCTTCTCCGGTGATCCGAAGTTATATATGGATCCTTCGTGGCTAAGGCGTAGCGTCGCTGGATATCGTAAGGAGTACTGGATATTTAAGTCCCTTAAACGCTTCTTCGCCTCATCGAATGCCTTCCTCTTTCGGACCAAAGCTGGGGAGAAGTCCTGGAACAGCATGATCCTGGATCCTTTGTGGGTCATAGCTTGGGGATCTTTTCCCAGATTTCTTGAGGCTTCCAGGAGCATCTGCCTTTCCCTATAGCTCTGCAGCTGGAACAGGACTGGGCGTGGGCGCTGGGTTGAGCCGGGCCCACGTACTGTGACCCGGTAGGCCCATTCTATCCTTACCTGGCCTGATCCATTATGCAGATTTAAAAGTTGTGGCAGCCAATGCTCTAAGAATGCTGTCAGCTGACCTCCCTCTTCCTGCTCAGGCAGGCCCAACAACCGAATATTTTTTCTACGACATCGATTTTCGACGTCATCAATGTGGTTTTCTAGGTTCTGGACTCGATTCTCGAGAAAACGGATGTGGTCGGCTGTTGATTTTATCCCAGTCTCTGAGGCTGCGGCCTTCGACTCCACCTCTCTGACTCGGCACTCCAATTCCTGAATGTCTCTGCCCTGCTTCTGCAGCTCGGCTGATAGTGCTTCTCTGCTCTGCCGAGACTCATCGATAAAAGCATCAATCTTCGCCTCCCACCTGGCAAACATCTCCTCAAAGCTCATCTTCACTGGTAAATCTCCTGAAGTAGCTGAAGACACCTTTGTTGCAGCTGAAGAGGGAGAGGGTGGGGGAGGGGTCCCTGCTTTCTTAGAGCCGCCTGTTCCCTTCCCTTTACTCATTTTCCAGCTAGTATTAGACTATTTAAATGTACTAATAGGTAACTATTTAAGGTTAACAACTATTATAAATGGTTTAGTGAGTGTGGTGGGGGTGGATAGCCCACTTTTCCCAAGTTTTGGGTAGAGCACTGTGGACTCAGTCTTGCTGGGTTGCCGCCATCTTGGATCCCCCTGATTTCCCTCTTAAATATACTCCTATTGCCTTTATACTTTTCTAAGGATTCATTCGATCTCTCTTGTCTATACTTGACATATGCTTCCTTTTTCTCAATCTCTCTCGCATCCAGCTTTCCCTACACTTACCAACCTTTCCTTTCACCCTAACAGGAATATACTATCCCTGGACTCGCGTTATCTAAAGTTTGAAGGCTTCCCATCTTCTAGCCATCCCTTTATCTGCAAATGTTTGTCTCAATCAGCTTTTGAAAGTTCTTGTCTAATACTGTCAAAATTAGCCTTCCTCCAATTTAAAATTTCAAGTTTTAGATCACTATTTTAAAACTAGTAGAATTATGGTCACTGGCCCCAAAGTGCTTCCCCACTGACACCTCAGTCGCTTGCCCTACCTTATTTCCCAAGAGTAGATCAAGTACTATCTTTACATACAGATGAGGAAGGACACTACTTTGACTGAGACAACACATTCATCCTAGGACAAGCCAAGCAGAGACTTGTGTGAGAATTCCTCGAAGCATAGCACTCCAACCGGAACTCTTATCAGCAAACACATTGACTTGTATCCCATTTACCACCTCCTGAGAAAAAGAACCAGAAACTACATCACCACGGGAAATGGCATAACCAACTCAAGGAAACCTAAACACATAAATAAAAAGTGAGCCATACCACCAGTGCTTCACCAGAGTCTCACTGGTGATGTATGGTGACGAAACATCTGAAAACTAACCTTCCAGCTCAGCAAGCAAACGTACATCCAGAACCTCAACCTGAACTCCGAATCTTCTCAAAACTCAATAGGAGATCTGGTTTTGTACCTTCTCTAGTAGGTAGATCCACATATTGAATTAGAAAATGTTCTTGTACACACTGAACAAATTCCTCTCCATCTAAACCATTAACACTATGGCAGTCCCAGTCTATGTTTGGAAAGTTAAAATCCCCGACCATAACTACCCTCTTATTCTTTAAGATAAACTGAAATCTCCGCTCAAATTGTTTCTCAATTTCCCACTGACTATTAGGGGGTCTATAACACACTCCCAGTAAGGTGATCATCCCTTTCTTATTTCTCAGTTCCACCCAAATAACTTCCCTGGCTGTATTCCCAGGAATATCCTCCTTTAGTACAGCTGTAATGCCATCCCTTATCAAAATGCCACTCCCCTCCTCTCTAGCCTCCCCTTTCTGTCCTTCTTGAAGCGTTTGTTTCCTGGATCATTAAACTGCCAGTCCTGTCCACCCCTGAGCCACGTTTTGAAAGTTCTTGTCTAATACTGTCAAAGTTAGCCTTCCTCCAATTTAAAACTTCAAGTTGCTATGCTATCTAGTCCCATGTTCCTAACCATGCTCTGAGTTCATCTGCCTTCAGTGTTAGGCCTCTTGCTTTGAAGTAAATGCAGTTTCATTTATGAGTCCCACCTTGTTCTCTGGTTTGTTCCTTCGTGCCCTGACTGTTTGAGTCGCTCCCTTTCTCAACTGTACAGTCTCAGGTTGATCTCCTTCCTCACTATTTCCCTGCTCCCCCCCCCCCCCCCCCTTACTAGAGTAAAAATCTTTCCAAGCAGAGCTACCAAATCTCCCTCCCAGTATTTTATTTCCTTTCCAATTCATGTGTAATCCGTTCTCTTTGTACAGGTCATTTCTACCCCCACAAGAGATTCCAATGATCCAAAAATGTGAACCCTCCTCTGCACTGGCTCCTCACCCATGCATTCATCTACTCCAACCTCACATTCTTCCCCTCACTAGCTCGTAGTAATAATCCAGATATTACAACCCTCGAGGACCTCTTTTTTCCAATTCTGATCTAATTTTCTATATTCTCCCTTCAGAATCTTACAGGTCCCTCTCAATTTTGATCATATTTTGCACCCTCTCCGAAATATCCTTGATCCTGGCACCAGGAGGGAACACACCATTCTGATTTCTCGCTGCCAGCCGCAGAAACATCAGTCTGTGTCTCTGTCTAGAGAGTCCCCTATCTCAGTCAATCCATTGGAACCTGATGTACCCCTCATTTCGTTAGAGCCAGTCTCCATACCAGAAACATGCTACATTCCCCTGGGAGTTCATCATTTTCCAAAACAGCATACTTGTTTGAGATGGGGATCACTAAAAGAGACTCCTGCAATACCTGCCTCCCTCACCTACCTTTCCTGGAGGTAACCCATCTACCTGGCTGTATCTGTGGATTTTCTTCCTTCCCATAACTGCCATTGATTACAGCCCCTAGCTCTTGTAAATTCCTCATTACCTCAACTACCATCCTAACTCATGTGATCTGAGAGCATTTGCAACTGGAGATATTGCTTGCAGACATAATTTCCCTCATCTCTCACATCCGACAAGAAGAGCACATCACTCTACTAAAGACCATTTTTGCTCCTAAACAATCTGCAGAAAATAGTGCCCTCTTACTGCTCTGAAAAACACTTCTCCAGGCTAACTTAGTACCTATATTTTATAATTTTAAATTATAATCAAGAGAGAGATCTCAATAAAGCACATTATCAAAAAAGAATCCACTCTACTCACTGTAGTAGATTTACAGCAAAGTTAAAAATCACACCACACCAGATTATAGTCCAACAGGTTTAATTGGAAGCACTAGCTTTTGGAGCGCTGCTCCTTCATCAGGTGGTTGTGGAGTATAAGGTTGTAAGCCACAGAATTTATAACAAAAGTTTATAGTGTGATGTAACTGAAATTATATATTGAAAAAGACCTGGATAGTTTGTTAAATCGCTCATCTGTTGGAATGACCACGTTGGTATCAGTTCTTTCATCACAAAACATTTTTTAAAAGTTGCATTCTCAAGTGAACTTGAACAGTTAGTGTCATGTTGGCCCAGATAATGTATTGAATGTGTGAGACTATCGGTGCCACAATGGTCAGACTGATTCTAATCTAAAAAAACGGATTTACAGAATTTTACACAGATTCATGCAGTTTTTGAGCAAAATAAAATGTAATTCTGCAAGTTCAGATTCACTCCACAAACATATGTGTATGTGTGCATGTGGGGGTTGGGGGAAGCGGTTATGGGAATCTGTGAGAGAGTGTGTGTGAGTGTAAAGGGGCATGAGTGTGAGAGTGTATGTGTGAGAGAGGGTCTGTGTGTATATATATATATATATATGTGTGTGTGTGTGTGTGTGTATATAGTGTAATGGGATTACCTGTAGTGTGACATGAACCCAAGGTCCTGGTTGAGGCCATCCCCATGGGTAACGAACTTGGTTTTCAGTCTCTGCTCGGCCACTTTTTGTTGTTGCCTATCCTGAAGTCCGCCTTGGAGGACGGTCACCCGAAGGTCCGAGGGTCGAATGTCCCGGACTGCTGTAGTGTTCTCCGAGGAGGGAACATTCTTGTCTGTTGATTGTTGTGCGGGGTCCATTCATCCGTAAAATGATGCACTTAGTTTCTCCCGTGCTGTGAGATCTCCCATACAGTTTCCTCCAAGGTCAGCTGTGAATTTTGCTGTTTGTTATTTTTTTCTTGGATGTAGTCCAATGTCCAGAAACACTTCAACTCAAACAGCAGTAGCTATGCGGATTTTCACTGCTGTGTCAGGTTTCTTTCTCTGACCATGTGGCCACTACCTTCGTCTCTCTTCCTCCTTTTTAAAGTCCCATTGTTTTGATCTATTTTCTCCCAAATTTCCAAAACAATGCAACAGCTTATAAAGCAGTACCTTACTGCTCCTGGAATTCAAGGAAATGACCTCTTACACCTATTATACCTCCAAAAAGAGCAGTTCTGGACAAATCGCATTTAATAAATGGGCGTTATAGAAGAACTACCTGTATTTTCCCAAATTTCTTCTTCCACCCGTAACACTAGTGTTCTTTGCCTGTAGGTGTCTGTGTGTATGGGTAATAGAGAAGTTTTAGAAGGAAATCTAATGTTTTAACTTAGTGACATTATATACTTACAGTTCAGAATTATTGTCTTGTGATTAGAATGGCTTTGTTTGTGCAAAATAGTAGGTGTTATTAGGTACAGAAACTCGGTCCCTGTTATTTGTTCACCTGATGCTCTCCAATAGGTAAATTAGGGACTTTACATACCTTGATAATGATTTTAACTATTGTGACTTCTGTAAAAATAGTGAAGCTTGATATCTAGTATATTATGCCAGTGAGGCATGACACATGATATGAGTATCTCTCAATCCTGAACTGGAATTGAACCTATTCTTCATAACTATCTCATAAAATGTGCTACATCATTTCTTGACCAAGTGGGTGAGCAAATCATTTTGTCAGGTGATTGCCAGCTGTTGATCATCTGTTGCAGGAATTGGAAATTGATCGTGTCCTGTCCCAGGTTTGTTATGTATTTTGGTGTTAAAATTAATTTACTTATTGAGAATTATTCATATAATGGTAGCAAATGTCCTCCTTTGGAAATCACTGAGTTCTTATACATTTAAATAAACTGGAGCATGGAGGTTACATTATGCTATTAATTCTCCATCATATGACATTCTGTCATTAACAATTTATAGCATGTGCTGAACTGCCTTGATGCTCATTGAATAAATGAGCTATGTATGATAGGATTGAACTAGGGAGATCAAAATATCTGAAATTAAAACCTTTAAGGGATTCTGTTTTTGACCACAATTTTCAGAAGCAAGGCACAAACAGACATCATCTGATGGTAGTGGACTTTGCAGATCCTATACATTCATAAAATTGCTCATTTATGGAGCTAGGCTGCCTTAAGATGTATTGTTAATGGATTGACGCCTTTTCTGTTATAATAGAAAGTCGGATTGTTGGTGCATTGCATCTGAACCATGTCATTGCTGTTCTCATAAAGACATGACAGTTTTTCATTTAGTAGTAATTCTGTTGAGTGTTCCAGGACTATTTCCTTGGGATGAGGTAAAATTCCTGATGAAGGGGCTTATGCCCGAAGCATCAACTCTCCTGCTCCTCAGAAGCTACCTGACCTACTGTGCTTTTCCAGTGTTTTTTGACTCTGATCTCCAGCATTTGTAGTTGTCACTTTTTCCTGAGGTGAAATTGACATAATTTAAAATTCTGAAGTATGTATCAGGCTGGGGATGTTTACTGCTGCACAATGGAAATATTGAGTTTCTATTTTGCATTGACACTTTGAAATAAATATTTCTGTGTGTCCCATAGCAATGAAATATCTGAGCAAGTGGGTGACTGGAATGCTACAGTCCAGTCACTGCTGTTTATGAAGTGACCTTCCAAGGACTGAGTGGGTTTTGATTATGTTCAGCCAATTGTGTGAATAGTGTGCAACTCCGAACAAGGCTGTTGGAGCAGAAAACACAGTGAGTCCCTTTGAAAACTTCTGGAATGTGTTCTCAAGTCACCCACCAAAATGTTGGTCCAACTGGTGTCAGAAGAGCTGTACTTCACTTCAGGATTGACAATACATTTTGTTTTCCCGAAGTTATATAAGCAATTGCGTGAATATAGAATGCCTCTTCTATATCCATTGGTGGTGACTTGAGTTGCGCAAGGAAGAACCGTGAGCCATATGTTTAACTTGTATGATTTTCTGTGAAACAGGGAAGCTGATCAGGGTAAGATTTTCTGCTTGTTTTGGTAAGATTTTTTCATATACCCTGTGCCTCAGACCACCGAAGCGATCTTAGAAACTGGCAGACCAGTACTTAAGTATTCACAGTAAATGCATGCATTTTCAAATCCTTTTCATATTATACATCATGTTGTGTTAATTTGGAAAAAGGTGTCTTTTTCATGGAGTCTATATTTCGCAACACAACTCATACTTGTTATTTTTGAGCTGAATAGAAAGGAAGGAAATTTCGGCAATTCTGTTTTGTAACATTCGTGTGACAAAGATTGCACCAGTTTGTTCCATGTTGTACCTTGTTCCTTTCAAACTAAGTAATCAAACATCTTTTAAAATTTACTAGCTTTCATCCTTTCCAGATAGTACGTTCTGGACCATAGCTCACTCCACTTTAAAAAAAACTTCTCAATGTCCCTTTACTGTGAGAAATTATCTGCGTTTTGTGACTGTTGAACCTTCTGCCAGTGAAAATTAATTCCACTCTTTCAACTTTTAAAATCTACCATCTTTAGGGAGAGCAATCATAATCTTTCCCTTCTTTCTGTCTACTTCAAGACTCCCATCCCTTGTATTACTCAAGTAAACTTCTTGGCCACCCTCTCTAAAGCTATGACATCCTTCCCAAAGTGTGTCAGTTTGGTTTCAAGAAGTCAACACTGGATATGAGGTCCAATCAACATTTTTGTAAAAGTTTAGTTCAATTTTCTTTTCTTTTTTCTCTGTGTCCCAGTTTTTACCCCCAATTAACTTGTCCTGCAACTTTAAGAGAATCATATGTTTGTATCCTTGTCACTTATTCCTGCAGCCCTTGAAAATTATACAATTCGGTTTAGGTTACCTCTCCTCACTCTTCCTTTTGAAGTTCATCACTTTACTTTTCTGCACTAAATTTAAAATGCTGTGAGTCTGCTAATTCAGTAGTTTCTGTCCTTTTGGAATCTGTTACAACCTCTGTTGTTCACTGCAATTCTAAACTTTCTGTCATCTGCAAATCATGTCACCTGTACCCAAGTGCAGGCCATTAACACAACATCCAAAGTAGCAGTAGTGCTAATACAGATTTCTTGGAGATACTACTCTATGCTTCCCCAGACTGAACAACAACTATTTATTAGTCGTGTCTGCTTTCAATGCCTTAGTCAGTTTTGAATCCATGTGAACACTCAGCTTTATTTTTTTCCTTTTTTTCATTTGTATCCTTTCATGCAATGAACTGTGTTGCCTGTCACTTAGTAGCCCTTGAGAAGATGATTTTCAAGTGTTTTGGAATTCTGTAGTCCATATGGTGTAGAAACAGCCACGGTGCTCTTAGAAAAGGAATTCCTACTTGGGAAACAAAAACAGAAATTGCTGGAGAAACTCAGTAGGTTTGGCAGCATATGCAGGAAAAAAGCAGTTGCTGATTCAATTCTGGTGACTGATGAAGAGTCACTTGACTCAAAGTTAATTCTGCTTTCTTCCCACAGCTGGTGCCAGGCCTGCTGAGTTTCTCTACCAATTTTTGTTTTTGTCGAACTCTGAGCTCAAAAACTTCATGAATTTATGTAAAACTCCGTTATCTCACTTTTTAGACGGCACAGTGGCACAGTGGTTAGCACTGCTGCCTCATAGCGCCAGAGACCCAGGTTCAATTCCCACCTCAGGCGACTGACTGTGTGGAGTTTGCACGTTCTCCCTGTGTCTGCGTGGGTTTCCTCCGGGTGCTCCGGTTTCCTCCCACAGTCCAAAGATGTGCGGGTCAGGTGAATTGGCCATGCTAAATTGTCCGTAGTGTTAGGTAAGGGGTAAATGTAGGGGTATGGATGGGTTGCGCTTCGGCGGGTCGGTGTGGACTTGTTGGGCCGAAGGGCCTGTTTCCACGCTGTAAGTAATCTAATCTAATCATTCTAAACCTCATGGCATAGACAGAGAACACAGGGGGCCAACACCTTCAACATATTGTCTAGCTATCACCATTGTTAACAGCTAACCCGAGAATGCAACTTTTTAAAAAAAGTTTTGTGATTTACACATGAAAGAAGTGAAACTGTCACTGTATTCTAACAGATCAAAGGCTTAACAGACAATCAATTTTTCAATGTACAATTTCAGTTACATCACACTGTAAATTTTTGCTATAAATTCTGTGTTACGATCGAGCCCTCCACTATCACCTGATGAAGGAGCGTCGCTCTGAAAGCTAGTGTGCTTCCAATTAAACCTGTTGGATTATAACCTGGTGTTGTGTGATTTTTAACTTTGTACACCCCAGTCCAACACCAGCATCTCCAAATCATGTTTTTGTTTCATAAGCTTTTGTCCCTAATTGCCTTTTTAAGTTCATCTCTGCATTTTCTATGTTCTGCTTGATCCTCTATTGTAATGAATCTGACAATTATTATAAACTTCCTTTTCCTGTCTCTATTTGATCTTTAGTCATCTATTGAATGTAGATTGGATATGCTTTCTTTACTCTTCTTTACTGTTACTGTGTGCTAGATCCCATTACAGCTTGGGTTAAACATGAACTGAAGAGGTGAATTCCAGAGTTGAGCTGCAAGTGTTCTTACCATCCAGCTACACTTGATCAAGTGTGGTCTCAAAGAGCCCTTGATCATTGATTCCAATTTGACAACAACCTTAAATATTCATTTCTTACATTCATCTGCACAGCATGTATGCACTTTGTCTGTTTTTTTGTAATGCAGGAACTGGCCAAGGCTTAGTTAAAAGTATCTCCCAAACCTGTGACTTCTGCCATCCCAGATCTGCACATTGGACCATTATAGTCTTGAAGTCACCTTCTCCTTCCAAGTCACACACAACCAAGACCTAGACTTCTACAGTCATTCTTCCATTGTGACTACAATGTCAGACTTCCACATTGTTCTTTTGGACTACAAACCAATGTGTGGTCCCTTAAAACTCTTAGTTTAAAGTCTTAACAACAAGGTTTTAAAGGTGAGAGTGCTACTAAATCAGGTTGACATTGCAAAGTTCTTGATTTTAGTTGGTTATTGTTGTGTTGTTCTGCCGTATGTCCATCTTCTAAGCTGTAAGTTTGTGAAGACCTTTTGATAACAACAAATATCTAAGAAGTAATCAACATCCTTTCTCTCCCAGCAGTCCAAACAAACACCCTGAGCTATTTCATTAATGCTGTCCCCTCCACAACTCATGTCAGCGCTGATGAAGAGTCATATCGACTCGAAACGTTAGCTTACTTTCTCTCCTTGGATGCTGCCTGATCTGTTGTGATCTCATCCAATAGGTAATCTTTGTCAACTCCCAAGATCAGCGTTTGAGAAATGCATTTAATGTTGACCCGTATCGAAAATGCTGATTCTGCTATTTATAAACAAATAACGATTTTTGAGAAGATTTGTTGCTCAAGTTGATGATAAGTATGCTAACTTACATACTTATTTATAAACAATGTTGCTTCTGTTGGTATAAACAAACCATATCGTCAAGTTGTTGGAGTACAGTCCATGAATTTTGTCTCCTTAGTGCAAAATTGTGCATTTAAAATCTGGATGCTTCCATCATGACAGTACTATGTGTATTTATTCTGCCTGTCATGTAAGCTGTCTGGTACTTTAGATGTGCAACCACTTCTGAATGGCTCGTCTTCAGTTAAGCATGTTGTAGTGTATGGCAAGTAGAGAAGGGAGGAGGAAATGGTGACTATTTAAAATCAAACAGTTGATTTAAAATTTCTCCAGAATTATTGAAATAGTATTTTCTTGTTACTAATATATTATTATCATCAAACAACATAATTCTAAGTAACACCAAAGTAAAAGGTGACCACAGTAGATTTAATCTGTGTGAGTCATCAGTGGCGGCTCAGCAACTGAGAAGTTCCGTTTTGTTTACTGCTTAATCATTCTAAGTGGTTCTTTCAATCTCATTAGATATCCAGAATTGAGCATGATTTGTTGATAATTCGTCCCTACGCTGTGAAGTATTTGAAAAATTCCATTTCAAGCAAGTAAAAGCCTCATTTTTTTTTATTGGCACTTGTTTGAATAGGATTCGAAGAGCCAGATCTCAGTATTGACGCATCTAAATCCAGCTTCCTTGATCCAAGTCGATAAAGTGTGGCACTGGAAAAGCACAACAGGTCATGCAGCATCTGATGAGCAAGAGAATCAACATTTCGGGCTTAATCCTTCATCTGCCTGACATGCTGTGCTTTTTCCAGCACTACACTTTATAGACTCGGACTTTTCCAGCAGCTACAGTCCTCACAATCTCCTTGACCCAAGCAACAGGGAAGACTTGTACGATCAGGGACAAGGTTCAGCACTGAAAGATGCATTGGTGTCAATTTCTCGAAGTCAAACTTAAACAGATGTCGACATCAGGATGACCATTGGCTGTTAAATTTGACTTTAATATATTAAATAGTAAGATAAAAATCTGCAGCTCAGTTCTTTGCTCTGCTTCCAGTTCAGTATTTTGTTTTTTTCAGGCTGAATCAGCATGTTTGAGACAACAAACTCTGGTAAGATACCAGGACTATTAAAAATAAATACTATTGGAAGAAATATTAAATAATCTGAATTCATGATCCCTTAGCTTCATGTTCCTGATCAACTGTAATTTTGAGCAATGTCTTTTTTTACAGAACATGAGCATCGCTGGCTAAACCAGCATTTAGTCTCCACCCATTGTTGACCTGGAGAAGTAGGCATTGGGCTGTCTCCTTGAATTGCTTTTTGAAAGTGAAATCTAGGATTTTAACCTAGCCAAAGTACGAGAACATAATTGCAAATCATGATGATGCATGAACTTTTGGGACTGGGTGATAATGGTATTCCCATACATTGACTTCCTTTTCCTGTCTCTGTTTGATCTTTAGTCATCTTCAGTGAATGTAGATTTGGATATGCTTTCTTTACTCTTTTTACTCTTACTGTGTGCTAGATCCCATACATTTTCCTTCCAAATGGAGAATATTATTGTGAACTAGTTGTAGTAATTGGCAATTTTAGTGAAGCTCAATGAGTTTTAGATATAATAAACTTGAGAATTCACTTGGGACGTATAGCAATGAAAGGCAGAAATGGGATTAAAAGGCTCATGTTGGTGTAATAGTCAAGAGAAACGAATATAATGAACAGTTGAATAATCAAACACAAATTGTCTGGGTTTGACTTTCTGATATTGAATGATGCCTGAAGGTCTGGTTTGTGATAGTTTATAGTGCCTGAACTTGATTTTGTTCCAGTGACAAGAAGCTTTCTATCAAATCATCCACTCGTATAGTCAATCATAACATTCTTGTTCTCTGTTTCATATTTTCTTTGGTTATAAATCATGGTTTCAGACTTTAAAATTCATGAGCCTTTTGCCAACGTCTCTTCTCTGGGATTGCATGAAGTGCATTTGTTCTGTTAATTACAATATTGCTTGACATTCTGCATAATGAAAAGCCTTTACAGTGGATCAGATCATCACTTACTACTGTTTCATGTTGTTATCTAGTAGGATATATTTGCTACACAATGCAGCATTATTAGATAGCAGTGCTGTGCTGGTAGCTCCTCATTTGGGCTTCATTGGAGTTTTGCCCCAAATGAGGTGAAAGACGTACTCCTTTCTACTATAGGAGAAAGTGAGGCCTGCAGATGCTGGAGATCAGAGATGAAAATGTATTGCTGGAAAAGCACAGCAGGTCAGGCAGCATCCAATGAACAGGAAATTCGACGTTTCGGGCATAAGCCCTTCCTGATGAAGGGCTTATGCCCGAAACGTCAAATTTCCTGTTCCTTGGATGCTGCCTGACCTGCTGCTCTTTTCCAGCAATACGTTTTCATCTCCTTTCTACTGTACTCTAGACTCCTAATTAGATTTTCCATCCAAAGTATTTGCAATCAAGTCGACATTTGGAAGATAAGGACACTGAATTGGAACAATCTTTTTTATTGGTGAGATTTAATCCCATTTCTTTATTCTGTTGTGTTTCCTGAATAATTGTTGAGGGTTCCTCAACTTTGAAATGCCTTGGTATTTAAGGGATGTCACAAGCTAATTGAACATGAGAAATAAATTTAATCCCTCAAGCTTGCTCTGTCATTCAAGAAAATCATGACCATGTAATTGTGGCTTGAACTCCACTTAGCACTACAAAACCTCAGATTCCCTTTTCAATTAAAAGTCTGTCAAATTTAGTCTTGAATATATTAAATAAAAGGATCTGCATTTCTGGGTGGGTAATGAATTCCAGAGATTCCTTCTAAGTAGAAATTCCTACTTAACTCTGTTTTCGTTGTGATATCCCTTATTTTAAGCCTGTGACATGTTGTCATGCATGCTTGACTGAGAGTCCAGACTTCCATTAGTTTATTGAAACAGCTACACACAAAACAAAATAATGCTTGATTGATTTTTTTGTTGGATCTATTTTATAAACGATTTAGTGTTTGTTTGCATGAGATAAAGAAATATTATGTAAGTTTGCTCCTGGTGTTAACATTTTAGATGTCAGGTTGATTGAAACACTTGTATAAAATTGTAGAAACAACAGTTTTTTAAAAGCTCTGAGTAGGTGGGCTTTTAAAGCTTCTCTGCATATGACAATGTTCCTATGGGATTTTTTTCAGTTCTGAGTGTATACAGGATAAAGGAGCATAGAAATGCTATTGCTTGAAAGACATAGGGGTAATTTTGGGCTGGTGGAGAATCTTGGATTGACCAGAAGTATCTGAGGGTCCATTTGAAAGTAGATGGAGGAGCATGGATTGACAAAACAGGGGGCACTGTTGGGATTTGTGGAGAGACTTGAGTTGGCATGGAGGGTATCCTTTGGGAAAGTCTGAAGGAGCATAGTCTGGCATAATTTCAGGAGCATTGAGGTAGGTGAGTGGTGAGGGCTAACTATTGAATAAAACAAAGGGATGAGTCTTGCAAAGAGAAGCATAACTTCTATCCTGCCTCTGTGACTGTCTCTAAAATGTTTCTGTGGCTTTCCTCTAATGAAGTCAGGGTAACTTTCCTGGTTGGCAAATATCTGGAAAATGCTCATTGAAGCAAACACTTAAGGACTAATGTAGAGTCCAAATGAAGTTCAAGCTAGGAGGTTCCGTGAAAACCTTGGACTATTTCTGAGTTGAAATGGAACTTGCATGTAATGATTTGGTAATATTACAAATCCAAATGCTCTTAAATGGAAGCAATTTGCATTACTGTTATCAGTTCAGTGCCCAACATTCCTCTATATTGACTAGCATTGAACAGTTGCGGCCTTTGTTCATCCTGTTGACCAGTGCATGTAATGTGATTCTGTTATGTTATCATTTCAAGCTTGAAATTAACAATTGAAGAGTAAAGAATCCTCAATAAATACCTTTAACCACAAATGTTATTATTATGCACACGTATGAAATGTCTGTTTTGCGACATGAACATTCTAGTTGTTATATAAAAAAAGCTTTGAGTCATAGAGATGTACAGCACGGAAACAGACCTTTGGGTCCAATTTGTCCATGCAGACCAGATATCCTAAATTAATCTAGCCTCACCTGCCAGCACCCAGCCCATATCACACCAAACCCTTCTTATTCGTATACCCGTCCAGATGCCTTTTAAATGCTGCAATCGTACCAGCCTCCACCACTTCCTCTGGCAGCTCATTACATACACGTGCCACCCTCTGCATGAAAATGTTGCCCCTTAGGTCTCTTTTATATCTTCATCTCTCACCCAAAACCTATGCCCTCTAGTTCTGGACTCCCCCTATCCGAGGGAAGAGACTTTGTCGATTTATCCTCATGATTTTATAAACCTCTAAAAGATCACTCCATAGCCTTCGATGCTCCAGGGAAAACAGCCCCAGCCTATTCAACCTCATCCTATAGCTCACATCCTCCAATCCTGGGAACATCCTTGTAATTCTTTTTTGAACCCTTTCAAGTTTCAATTTTCAAGGTAGGAAAGAGAGCAGAATTGCACGCAATATTCCAAAAGTGGCCAAACCAATGTCCTGTACAGCTGCAACGTGACCTCCCAACTCCTGTACTCAGTACTCTGACCAATAAAGGAAAGCATACCAAATGCCTTCTTCACTATCCTATCTACCTGCGACTCCACTTTCAAGGAGCTATGAACCTGCACTCTATGGTCTCTTTGTTCAGCGACACTCCCGCGGACCTTACCATTAAGTGTATAAGTCCTGCTAAGATTTGCTTTCCCAAAATGCAGCACCTCACATTTATCTAAATTAAACTCCATCTGCCATTTCTCAGCCCATTGCCCCATCTGGTCAAGATCCTGGTGCAATTTGAGGTAACCTTCTTTGCTGTCCACCTACACCTGTCATCTGCAGACTTACAAACTGTACCTCTTATGCTTGCATCCAAATCATTTATATAAATGATGAAAATTAGTAGACCCAGCACTGATCCTTGTGGCACCCCACTGGTTATAGGCCTCCAGTCTTCTTGGTTTTCTTGTGTTCATGTATATTGAAAACATTTCTACATAATAATCTAATTCTCATAGTTCGTAGTTAGTATTTTTCCCATAAAATACAAATTAGCAAATGATGTAAATTTAGGAAAATTATGCTGATTTGACTGTTGGAATATGGAAGCTGGTTTAGTTAGTATTGCAGTAGTAGGAAGTCAGTTTTGCTATTCCTTGGTCTCCCTTTCAAAGCAGATTTCAGCATTTCTATAACTATTGGTTGTGAAGCCTAAAATTTGAAATGGGTAAGCATTTTTGATCTCTTCAAGTTAAATGTACTATGTACCAAAACATGAAATTATTGTTAAACCTGCACTTTGCCCCCACAACTTTTCCACCACCCCTCCCCCCCCAAAAAACCTGGTTCGAAACTTAGAGCACTGAAACAGCCGAAATGACCAGAGGGGACATGAGTGCAGTTGACTGTTTTCTCTCCTTTTTCTCCCCAAAAATTTCATATACTGTATAGTACTCAAGGTGGTATTGGGAGTTAACTATAATATGAAATCCATTGCATTCTGCTGTCAGTGGGGGTCACCCTTTCACTGCTTTCCTATTGAATTCTTTTATAAGAAACAAAAATGTTCTTCTAACGATTGTTTTCTGTTAAAGGAGTGGTCCTCATAAATAGGTTCAGACATGAACAGTGAAGCAGTTTTGAACAGAAGCATTGTTCAACATGTGAGCAGTTAACTCTCTGTGGAGATGGCTCATACTTGATATAATGGTACTGATCCTCTAACTTTATTATGCAACCGATGCTTTGAATACTTCATAAATTCTTGCCTGTGGCACCTAAATTTAGAATTTGTAAGGGTTGATGAGAATTCTAGGGCTTGTGCTTGCCATTTAAGTTAGGTGTGTTCAGTTGTAAAATTCTGAAGAATTCCATTCATTTTTTCCGAATGCTTCTCACTGTGCCCTGTAATTTATATGCAAATCCTTGAGGGGCGGGAGGATGGGTGGTGTTGATCCATTTTCTCCAGACGTTCCACTGCTGCTGTCAGCGAAGAGCAAGTTTTGTCTTCACATTTGTTTGTAAGATGGCCTTGAGATGAAAAAAATCCTGCTTTTTGAGAATTCGTTACTGAAATCAAGTGGGACAAGCTGGTTCTCCTGTTGTCTTCTGTGCATCCCCTTAGGCTGTGTGAAAATGTACAGCTCTTTCATATTTTGGTTAGTCCTAAAGGATTGTGAAATTGGAGAACTCTAAGCATGGAACTTACAAGTGAGTCTGTCGCTCAGTTATTTTTGAGACCCGGGGTTTTGGACAACCGGTGTATTTTGGATTTTATCCAGTACCTTGTTCTAAGGTAGTGCAATTGAAGAATGTTCCACAAATCTTTCCCCTTCTGAGCTGCTTGGGCTTTTCCTCATAAACTGCTTTGTTGATTTTTTTTCCAGTTTTGTTTCAGGGCTGTTTATTTCAATTTTAGTTGCTGTTTCTTTAAAAACCATCAGTGAATGTGGATGGCAGTATTGAGAGCTGTACTTTAGTCCGACCTGCAGATAAAATAGGTTTTTGTATTGACATTAGTGACTTTTGTGATGTTGGGCAGATTCAGCAGTTTGCTTGGGGGAAAATGCTGTTGATGTGTGAAAGACAAGGCGAGTCGAGGGTCAGCAGAAAGGTCATAAAATGTCTTTTCCAACAAAAAGGATACTGTATCATGTATTAGAGATATTGCTCAGCTCCAAACTGAATTACAGGGACTGAGCTGCTCTAAGATTAGTGAACCTTTCAGTGAGGACCATTCAATAAACTGACTCAACCAGAAGTTATAACTCTCAAGGGCAAAGGAAAGAAACAGCTCCCCTATACTCAGGTTGAAGGATACTTGAAAATATTGCATCATCTTCATTTGTCTAACGTTGTATCGCAGGTTGATATACCATCACATCCCCTCTCCACCTGTCTGATCCTGTCATTCAATTTTAAGAAAGGAGTATAAACAGGAACGTGTCATTTTGCCATTTGAACTTGTTCCACCATTTGTACAGTTGTAGTTGATAGTTACATGAATTCTATCTTCAAACATGAAGCGTATATCTATTAACTCCATATGCATCCACATATCTAACAAATTTTGACTTCAGTATAATTAGTGACTAAGTTTCCGCAGCACTCCAGTGTATCATATTTATCAAATCTAACACTTTGAGTGAAGAAAGTTTTTCCAATCTTAGAATTAGGGAAATGCCATTTTTAAACTGAGGCTTTGACTTGGAGTTATAGATTATTCAGCTAAGGGGATCATCTCTCAGCAACTATCCTTTTAAATGATGAAGTGTTTTTCATGTTTCATTGAGATCACCAGTGATTCTGGGTAAAGCTTCCTCAATCGCTCCACGTACCAGGGATTTGTTTTTTTTCACCCTTTGTCGCATTACCTTGAAGTGTGAATCCTTCCTCAGCTAAACAGAGCAGACCTACTCTAGCCATGGTCCAGGCCCAATTCATTTGTTCAATTTTATACTGAAGACTCTTTATTTTGAAAACAAACATGAAACTGTGTTCTCATGTGTGGGCTGGATGAGCTTGCAGCTTTTGTGATTCATGTAAAAGAGCACATAGGTCCCTTTGAATGCAAATATTCTCTTGAATTTTTATTCATTTGTGGGATGAAGCATCGCTGGCTGGGCCAGCCTTTATTGTCCATCCCTAATTGCTCAGAGAACAGTTGAAGAGTCAACTACATTGTTATGGGTTTTGAATTACATGTGGGCCAGACCTTGTAAGGACGGCAGTTTCCTTCTCTCAAGTACATTATGAACCAGATGTGATTTTCTGAAAATCGACAATGGACTCATGGTCATCATTAGACCCTTAATTCCAGATATTTTGTTTTTATTGAATTCACATTCCACAATCTGCTGTGGTGGGATTTGAACCCGGTTCCCCGGAACATTATCTGGGTCTCTGGATTAACAGTCCAGCAATAACACCGCTAGGCTATCAGCTCCCCCATTTTGTGCCCCCATTTTGAAATCTGCTTTTTTTATTTTCCTTGCAAAATATATAGCTTCTCACATGTAAGCATTAAATTTGGTCTGTCATTTGCTTAACACTCACTTCATCTGCCTTTATACCTTTGCAGTTCCTTTGTTTCCTCCTAATAGCTTAAATTTGTATGAAATGCAAATTGAGCATGCATTATGCTTGGACCCTTCATTTAAAACATTAATATCAATTGCAGTTAGTTTATGTTTAAGCAGTGAACATTGAAGTATTGATCATTGATGGCAGATAAAGTATATGATTTCAGCAGATAGGTCAATGTCAATTTTGCGACTTGATAAATCCATCATGTTCTTTTGGTGAACAGTTGGAAAACATCTACAGTCATGTAAACAATTGACTTGGTTATCCAAGTGGTTTTATTTTACTTACTTCTCCATTTGGTCTTGTGGAATCTTTATCAGTTAACACAAATGTCACTTTATTGATTTATTCCTGCAGATTAAACATCCTGATGAATCACATGACATTAGAAAACATGATATAACATTAAGTCGTGTTTAGAGACAGTAGGGTAGATATTGAAAAACTTGGTCAAATCTCAGGTTTAATGGAGTACGAAGGAAAAATTAAGCAAAAGAGGTTTATGGAGAAAGTCCAGAGCTTAGGATCATGTGGCAAGAGGCGCAAACACCAGTGGAAAAGCCAAGAAAATAGGGGATGCTCAAAAGCTAGAATTAGAGAAGCATAAATTTCTTAGGAGGCTCTGGAACTGGAGGAAAGGGGTACTCCATGAAGAGGTTTGAAAATGATACGAAAATTTAAATATCTTACCTGTTGCTAAATTGGGAGTCAGTGAGCATGGAGGTTACAGATGATTGGACAGAGTTAGGACAGAGGATGCTTTGTATGACATCACATTTAACAAGTTTGATGTGAGAATCTGGTCAGGCATGTACAGGAATAGTCCAATCTAAAGATATCAAAAATTAATGAACCAGATACGTTTTTATGACAATCAATAGTAGATTCATGGCAGCATTGCTGAGAATAGCTTTCAATTCCAGATATTATAAATTCAAATTCCACCAGCTGTCATAGTGAGATCGATCCATGTCCCCAGAGGATTAGTCTGGACCTCTGGATTTTTAGTCCAGTGACTTTGCCACTACTCCATGACTTCCAGTCGAATACCAGTTCCTTCTTTTCTCTAACCAAGACCGTGTGACATCGTTGCATGAGGTGGTGCTTCCTGCAGTCATACAGATATTAACTCTGTCAGACCATATGCAGCAGATTAAATTTCTGTTCACCCACACTGATCTTGTGTTGCAATGGTAATGTTAAGTTCACCTTAGGGTATAGTGTCCATGGACATATGTCATAAAATGTTTAAACAGGCTGATCTAAAAATAACGCAAACTACTTCAAGGACAGTGGAGGGGTCAAGAGGGGTGCTGGTGCTGTGTGATATCAGTGTACATAAGGAGCCAATCCTGAAGAAGGGCTACACCCGAAACGTCAACTTCTATACCTCCTGATGCTGCCTGGCTTGCTGTATTCTTCCAGCCTCCTGCCTGTCAACGTAAGGAACCAAGCATGGTTTTGCTTAATAACATTAGATGAGGAAAAGGAGAGGAGCAAGGATAAATCCTTGGAGTCAGCACAGCTATGTCTGTGTGAACTGAAAGCAAAACTGTTGCAGGTCATTCTCTGGCTGAAATTAAATAAAAATGGAACGCATTCACACCCAACATCGGAGAAGAATGATACAGTCAATCCTGTTAAAGGCTACAGATAGAAAAAGAGGAGACAAGATGGTTTAACTCTGTCATCATTATATGACTTTGATAAGAGCCATTTTCTTACTTTGGCATGCCAAGAAGCCTAATTTGAGGGATTGGAACATTGAGTTCCTATCACACCTTATCCTAAGTTATCAGGCCAACATTCGTTCTAAGCTGTAAATCTGTCGATGGACCTGCCATAATTGAGTTCCATCTGAATGGTGCTTAGATATCATGCAAATTGGCTCATTGACAAGGCCTTTTGGCTGGGTGTGTCAAGTATGTATAGTATCAGTGAGTTTTTTTTTAAAAAGCAATAGAAATTGTTTGTGCTAGCTTTGATTTTGCGATTGATATCTGTGAAGCTTCTCTTTAACCATTGTCCTTCCTCCGAGATGATTGTCCTACCCATCCATTGTTCAGAAAGTGCTGTTTGCAGGTTTGTTTGTGACAACCTAAGCAACTGGAATGCATCAAAGGTAAAGGAATGTTGAGAATGTCAACTGACAGTCTGATGACCTGACAACTGGAACCCACGACATTCCTTGGCTTTAAATCTTTTAACTTTCACACTTCTGAGTTTGGTATCATTCTAGAACAGGGGAATTTTGCACAAGGAGCACTTTTGTTCAGATTGAGTTCTCAAAGCACATTTTTCAGGATGAAAGTACAACACTTCAAACTGTGTGTTTTGAAGATTTTGCTGTCATTGGTTTAAGTTAACTGGATGGATTGTTCAACTGAGTAAGCGAAATGTAGACGTTAAGAGGTAGTGTCATGATAGTCATGAGATTTGCAATCCAGAAACCCAGACCTATGAGAGATAAGCGTTTAAATCCATCAGCTGACATCGTGAAATTTGCATTAATGATGTCATTGGAGGGAACACTTTGCGGCCAACAATCATAATTCTATTAGATTTAAAATAATGATGGAAAAGGATAGACCAGATCTAAAAGTTGAAGTTCTAAATTGGAGAAAGGCCAATTTTGACGGTATTAGGCAAGATCTTTCAAAATTGAAAATGTGTTGCTGGTTAAAGCACAGCAGGTTAGGCAGCATCCAAGGAACAGGAAATTCGACGTTTCGGGCCAGAGCCCTTCATCAGGAATGAAGGGCTCTGGCCCGAAACGTCGAATTTCCTGTTCCTTGGATGCTGCCTAACCTGCTGTGCTTTAACCAGCAACACATTTTCAGCTCTGATCTCCAGAATCTGCAGACCTCACTTTTTACTCGAAGAACTTTCAAAAGCTGATTGGGGGCAGATGTTCGCAGGTAAAGGGACGGCTGGAAAATGGGAAGCCTTCAAAAATTAGATAACGAGAATCCAGAGAAAGTATATTCCTGGAAGGGTGAAAGGGAAGGTATAGGGAATGCTGGATGACGAAAGAAATTAAGGTTTAAGTTAAGAAAAAGAAGGAAACATATGTCAGGCACAGACAGGAAAGATTGTGTGAATCCTTAGAAGAGTATAAAGGCAGTAGGAGTATACTTAAGAGGGAAGTCAGAAGGGCAAAAAGGGGACATGAGCTAGCTTTGGCAAACAGAATTAAGGAGAATCCAAAGGGTTTTTACAAATACATTGAGGTCAAAAGGGTAACTAGAGAGAGAATAGGGCCAAAAAGATCAGCAGAAAATGGGGGAGATACTAAATGAGTATTTTACATCAGTATTTACTGTGGAAAAGGACATGGAAAACATATAATGTAGGGAAATAGATGGTGACATCTTGAAAAATATCCATATTACAGAGGAGGACGTGCTGGATGTTTTGAAACGCATGAAGGTGGATAAATCCCCAGGACCTGATCAGGTGTACCCTAGAACTCTGTGGGAAGCTAGGGAAGTGATCGCTGGGCCTCTTGCTGAAATATTTGTATCACCGATAGACGCAGGTGAGGTGCCAGAAGACTGGAAGTTGATTAATGTGGTGCCTCTGTTTAAGAAAGGTGGTAAGGACAAGCCAGGGAAGTAATGACCAGTGAGCCTGACGTCGGTGGTGGGCAAGTTGTTGGAGGGAATCTTGAGGGACAGGATGTACATGTATTTGGAAAGGCAAGGACTGATTAGGGATAGTCAACATAGCTTTGTGCGTGGGAAATCATGTCTCAGAAACTTGATTAAGTTTTTTGATGAAGTAACAAAGAGGATTGATGAGGGCAGAGCGATAGATGCGATCTATATGGACTTCAGTAAGGTGTTCAACAAGATTTCCCATGGGAGACTGGTGAGCAAAATTAGATCTCACGGGATACAGGGCGAACGAGCCATTCGGATGCAGAACTGGCTCAAAGGTAAAAGACAGAGGGTGGTGGTGGAGGGTTGTTTTTCAGACTGGAGGCCTGTGACCAGTGGAATGCCACAAGAATCGGTGCTGGGTCCTCTACTTTTCGTCATTTGTATGAATTATTTGGATGTGAGCATAAGAGGTACAGTTAGTAAGTTTGCAGATGACACCAAAATTGGATGTGTAGTGGACAACGAAGAGGGTTACCTCAGATTACAACAGGATCTTGATCAGATGGGCCAATGGGCTGAGAAATGGCAGATGGAGTTTAATTCATATAAGTGCGAGGTGCTGCATTTTGGGAATGCAAACCTTAGCAGGACTTATATACACTTAATGGTAAGGTCCTCGGGAGTGTTGCTGAACAAAAAGACCTTGGAGTGCAGGTTCATAGCTCCTTGAAAGTGGAGTAGCAGGTGGATAAGATAGTGGAGAAGGCGTTTGGTATGCTTTCCTTTATCAGTCAGAGTATTGAGTACGGGAGTTGAGAGCTCATGTTGCGGCTGTGTATGACGTTGATTAGGCCACTGTTGGAATATTACATGGAATTCTGCTCTCCTTCCTATGGGAAGGATGTTGTGAAACTTGAAAGGGTTCAGAAAAGATTGGGGTGGCACTGTGGCTCAGTGGTTAGCACTGCTGCCTCACAGCGCCAGGGACCCGGGTTCAATTCCCACCTTGGGCAACTGTCTATGCGGTTTACATGTTCTCCCTGTGTCTGTGTGGATTTTCTCTTGGTGCTCTGGTTTCCTCCTACAGTCCAAAGATGTTCATGTCAGGTATATTGGCCATTCTAAATTGCCCGTAATGCTGGGTGCATTAGTCAGAGCAGCAGGTCAGGCAACATCCAAGGAACAGGCGATTTGACGTTTCGGGCATAAGCCCTGAAGAAGGGCTTATGCCCGAAACGTCGAGTCTCCTGTTCCTTGGATGCTGCCTGACCTGCTGCACTTTTCCAGCAACACATTTTCAGCTCTGATCTCCAGCATCTGCAGACCTCACTTTCTCCTCCTGCATTAGTCAGAGGTAAATGTAGAGGAATGGGTTTGGGTGGATTGCTCTTCGGAGGGTCGGTGTGGATCTGTTGGGCCGAAGGGCCTGTTTCCACACTGTAACAAATCTCATTTAATCTTGCAAAAAATGTACAGGGATGTTGCCAGGATTGGAGGATTTGAGCTAAAGAGAGAGGCTTTAAAGGCTGGGGCTGTTTTCCCTGGAGCATTGGAGGCTGAGGGGTGACCTTGTAGAGGTTTACAAAATTATGAGGGGCATGGATAAGGATAAATAGACCAAGTCTTTTCCCTGGGGTGGGGGAGTCCACAACTAGAGGGCATAGGTTTAGGATGAGAAGGGACAGAAATAAAAGAGACCTAAAAGGCAACTTTTTTTCAGGCAGAGGGTAGTACATGTGTGGAATGAGCTGCCAGAGGACGTGGTGGAGGCATTTGGATGAATATATGAATAGGAAAGGTTTGGGAGGAAATGGGCTGGGTGCTGGCAGGTGGGACTAGATTGGGTTGGGATATCTGGTCGGCATGGATGGGTTGGATGGAAGGATCTGTTTCCATCCTGTACACTCTAGGACAGTGGAGGAGGCCAAGGTTGGCCATGTCAAAAAGGGAGTGGGAAGGGGAAATAAAATAGATGGTGACTGGGAAGTCCAATCAGCCCCTGCAGGCCTGGCTGAGATGCTCGGCAAGCCGTTACCTAGGTTTACATTTCAGAGGGCAACAACTGTCAATCACAGGCTGGTGGGTCTGGAGTACAAGTAGATCAGATTTAGTGAAGATGGCGGACTTATTTCCCTGAAGGGTATAAGTGAACCAAATGCATTTTTACAACAATCTTCCTTGTCTTGCCCATCCATTGTTCAAAACCTACTTCAACTCTAGCCTTTCTGAATTCTTTTGAAATGTCAGAGATCTGAAATGTTGTTAACACTGCTGCCAGGATCTGCTGAAAGTTTGTAGCATTTTCTGTTTTCTGTGCAAGTTTAAAAGTTGAGTCAAGATGTAAAAATTAGGAAAATATCTGGTTTTTAGAAGAGGAACAACAACAAGTATTGTGATTTCTTTTTAGTGTTTTCGATCAGCCTATCCAGCATACTATTACATAGCACTAGAGCAAGTGGGTCTCCAATCCAAGCCTCCTGATCCAGAGGAAGGAAGAATACCACTGTGCCACAAAACCTTTAAGAAGTACCCTGGTGTTTGGTCTGTGTGAATGAGTATCACCTGCAGGATGTTACATATGCAGCTGGTCAGAGTTCCAACTGTACAGTCATCGAGTTATACAACCTGGAGACTAACCCTTCAGTTCAACTCATCCATGCCAACCAGACATCTCAATCTGTCTTGGTGCCATTTTCCAGCATTTGGCCTGTACCACTCAAAACCCTTCCAATTCATATACCCATTCAGATACCTTTTTAAATGATGCAATTGTACCTGCCTCCGCTACTTCCTCTGGCAGCTTATTCATACAAGCAGCACCCTCTGCATGAAAAGGTTACGCCTCAGATCTTTTAAATCTTTCCCGTCTAACCTTAAACTGCAGGGCATAGGTTTTGGATTCTTCTTCTTCTTCCCCCCCCCCCCCCCCCCCCCTGCCAGGAGAAAGGCTTTCACTATTCATCCTATCCATGCCCCTCATGATTTGATAAACCCCTTTAAGGTCACCCCTCATTCTCCAATGCTCCAGGGAAAATAGCCTCAGCTTATTCAGCCTCTCCCTATAACTCAGACCTTCCAGTCCTGTAACATCCTTGTAAATCTTTTCTGCACCCTCAAGTTTAACAACTTACTTCCTTTAGAAGGATGACCAGAATTGAACACAGTATTCCAAAAGTGGCCTCGCCAATGTCCTGTACAGCTGCAATATGACATCCCAATCCTCTACGCAATGTTCTGACCAATGAAGACAAGCGTATCAAACGCCTTCTTCACCACTCTGTCTACCTGCAACTCCAATTTCAAAGAACTGTGCACACTCACCCCTAGGTTTCTTTGTTCGGCAACATTTCCCAGGGCCCTACCATTTACAAGTCCTGCCCTAAAATGCATTTTCAGAATGCAGCACTTCTCATTTATCAAAATTAAACTCCATCTGCCAATCTTTGGCTCATTGGCTCATCTGTTCAAGGTCTTGTACTGTGAGGTAAGTTTCTTCATTGTCCACTATAACATCAATTCTGGTGTCATCTGCAAACTTCCTATATATCATACTTCCTATATATGCAAATCATTTGTGTAAATGACAAAAAGCAGTGGACCCTGCACTGATCTTTGTGGAATATATCTGGTCACTGGCTTTCAGTCCAAAAAGCAACCTCTACCACCACTCTCTGTCTCCTACGTTCAAATCAATTTTGTATCCAATTCGCTAGCTCCCCTTGGATTCCATGTGATTTTACCTTACTCACCAGTCTACCATGTGGAACCTTGTTGAATGCCTTACAGAAGTCCATGTAAACATATAATGTATTGTTGTCTTCATCAGTCGTCTTTGTCACCTTTTGAAAATGCTCAATCAAGTTCATGAGAAATGATTTCCCACGCATAAAACCATGTTGACTATTCCTAATCAGTTGTTGTATTTCCAAATGCATGTAAATCCTGTCTCACAAAATCCCCTCCACCAGCTAATGTATAAACATTCCGTCATAAGTTCCCAGCCCAAGGATCTGGCTTTGGTTACCTTCCTTTATCCTCCAATGGGCGTAATCTTGACCTGTTGATTTTGTGACCCAGTAAGTCACTTACAGCGCCCTGAAACACACATTTTTCCCTTTTTAGGCAAGCATCACCTTTGAAAAAGCCCGTAGGATGTTAACTAAGTTCTCTAAGTGTTCCTTTATAGTTTTCCCTGTTATTAGAAAGTTGTTTAGGTAGTGAGCCCAATTCTGACTTGAAGTAGACCTTGCAAATGTTCTCCATTGTCTGCTGAAAAGTTGAACAGGCTGAAGATACCCCAAATGTCAGTCTCATTTGTTGGTACAAACCCTTATGGGTATTAATTGTAGCATACTTCTGGAAATCCTCATCTAAATGCAGTTGCAAGTCCAGCCTTGTGAAGGATGCCCCCTTGCCAGCTTTGCATATAAATCCTCTAGAATTTATAATGCGAGTGATTGGCTGCGGAAAGCAGGTTACCGTTTGTTTAAAATCCCCACAAAGGCAAACTGACCCGTAAGACTTCAAAACTGGTATGATGGCATTGAGGGAACCTGCAGAATCATGGAATTACTTCTTGGTCGACATGCAACGTGGCCTTGACTCCTCTGATAGTCCCTAGACCATCCTGGAAGTTTGCGGGTATTTAATTAGAACTTCACTCCAGCAATCATTTTCTAATTGAAAAGTGTTGAACCTAATCGAGGTGAGTCTCTCACAACCAATTTGGCCCCATCAATCTTGAGCCCGAGCCTTTTACTACAATTAGTGATAACTGAACTAGCTGCTTTTTATAAGAGAGAATCGAAGTTGCATGGTTAAGTAATACTTTAAAAATGTACGGGAAATTTAAAGAATAAAAATAAAAGAATCATAAAAATTTAAATCTCTCTTCTCTGATTATGAAAGCTTAGGAGAAAGCAATTCGGTCTCTTCAAGCATTTGAGACAAAGCTATTACAGAAGATTAAATCTGTTAATCTGTAATGGTTCCCCAGTATAGTTCTTGGCCTGGTCAAGTTCTTGCGCAAGCTTAAAGGCTGAAATCCAGAGCAAATTTTGTTAAAAACTGGTACTGTGATCACTGATACTGTCATACAGGTATTGACCCCCATGAGAACTGGATGCCCAATTAACCAAACGTTTTGATTGGTTCTGATTTGGATGTTGGTAAGCAACTTGTCCAAACCAGACGGAGGTGGACTTTCCAGGGCATGGAACTCTCCTGGATACCAGCCTGTGAGTTATCTTGCTTAGTTTAGGTCTAATAGGACTCATTAGCTGTCTCAGTCGGCATTTTGCAGCAACTACAATGGCTTGCCAGACTAGATTCTGAAGGAAATTTTAACCGTATGGCTGGGGCTTGGCTTTATTTTGAAGTTTTGTTGTGGACTGACCTGGAGTTTGTCTGATCAGCGTATGTTCTCGATGAGGCCATGCAATTGTCTTCACTCAAGTGGTGCACCCACACAGCCAGACTGGCAAGAGTGTTCAATTCCATCTTGTTGCATTTCCCAAGATAAAATCAGTTCGTGCTGATTTAAAGTTGGACTTCAACTAGTAGGCATTTTTTCATGGTTACATTGTTAATTCCACACATCAAACAGTCTCTCAGAATCTCATTAAGCGGAAAAAAATGAAGTCACATGTTCTACCACTCATCTTACCTTAAGTCAAAAATCTCAATATGGCTTCCCCTGGTTCTCCATTTCTGAGATGCTATCACTGTTACTCAGCAATTCAAGGAAGGTTGGGGTTGTAGTATTCCTTAACTATGTCGATTAATTCTTGAAAATGTTTAGTATCTCGTGCCTTGGGAAAAGTTAGGTTCCTAGTGAGCAGCATGGTGGCACAGTGGCTAGTACTGCTACCACACAGAGCCAGAGACCCGGGTTCAATTCCTGCCCCAGGCAACTGTCTGTGTGGAGTTTGCACACTCTCCCCGTGTCTGCGAGGGTTTCCTCTGGGTGCTCCGGTTTCCTCCCACACAGTAGGTGAATTGGCCATGCTAAATTGCCCGTAGTGTTAGGTGAAGAGGTTAATGTAGGGGAATAGGTCTGGGTGGGTTGCTCTTCAGAGGGTTGGTATGGACATGTTGGGCCAAAGGGCCTGTTTTCATACTGTAAGTAATCTAATCTAATAAGAGAAAAGCTGAGGCACCACAGGCTGTCAGGAGAATTACTTGTTGCTTTTCATCTGCCACAATGTCATATGTCCAGAAAAAAATAACACGTTCCTTCCAAATACTGGGCCCAGTCCTCGACAGCAGGGTTGAATGAGTCAAGCTTCCCAAACAAAGGCATGATGTAAGAAATCCTTACCACAACTGTTGCACGTGTGTTCCTTCAGCATCGTGCTATACCCTTGTCATTGAAATAAATAAGGGGTTGAAGAGTCACTTTAGACATAGATAAGGTGAATAACGATGTTCTTTTCCCTAAGGTGGCTGTGTTCAAAACTAGAAGACAGATTTTCAAACTGCGATGAGAAAGATTTAAGAAGGACACAAGGGGCAACTTTTTTACACAGAGAGTAGTTAGTGTGTGGAATGAACTGCCAGAGGAAGTGGTGGATGCAGGTACCGTTACAACATTTAAAAGAAATTTGGATAAATACATGAATAGGAAAGGTTTGGAGGAAAATGGACCAAACCCAAGCAGGTGGGACTAATTTAGCTTGGGAACATCGTCGGTATGGACTAGTTGGACCAAAGGATCTGCTTTGATGCTGTATGACATTATGACTCTCACTAATCCACTACTGATGTCTGTCTCACCTTTCTAAAATAATGGAACTACATTAGCCACCCTCTAGTTTTCAGTCACCTCAGCTGTGGTGCTGTTGATGATACAATGTCTCAGCAAAGGGTCCTGAAATCTGTTCCCTAGCTTCCTACAATGTTCTGGGATAAACCTGATCAGGTCCCAGAGATTTATTTAGCTTTACGTGTTTTAAGACCTCCAACACTACCTCTTCTGTAATAGTTTTGTCTCAAATGGTTGAGGGCACCGAATTACTTTCTCCCAAACTTTCATGATTGAGGAACAGAGATTTAGATTTCTATGATCCTTCAGTTTTTATTCTTTAAACTTCCTGTATATTTTAAAATCCTCATTTAACTATGTAAATTAGAGGCATGAAAACAGTATGGAATGTCTGCAGAACTTGAACTGCACAACTGCGTCAGATACTTAGAATGTTTCTGGTTTGATTCTGGGCCAGACTGAACTTTTAAGATCAAAATCAGGATCCCACGCTTGTTTTTCTTCTTATTGAAATAAGTTATTTGTATTAGTACCACAGAAACTCTCCCAGTCCCTCTTGTGTTATTTTGGCAAGTCTAATTGGAAGTTGGTAGAAATTCATGTTAATTCAGTTATTTTTGAAGCAACTATTTGGCTCCTTTTGTTGTCTCAAGTATGTATGAAGTTGACTTTGCCTCGTGATGTTCCTTAAACAGCCAGTTAAACTGAACTTTTGTCATTCTTATCTTGTTGGCATGAGTTGACACTCCTTTTAGTTGCTAAGCAGGTCCGTGCACACTTTGTAAAGCACATCTTCTTTATTTTATCAGGACATGACAAACAGCAGGAGCTGGTATTCTTGGAATGTTCTCTCCTTCCATTAACATTCACACTTAGGGCTTGAGGTATAATGCTGAATTTGAATTCATGCAAAGAAGTTCTCACAGTCCCATGGTTGATTCTTCATTTTTGGTCTGTAATATGTCTGCAGCTGAGGATTTTGGAAACTGCAGTGGATTTTATGGCAAAGCAAATTGATACTGACTTGATGCATGGACTTTGTGTTTCAATTTTCGACAGTCTACTCCTTGACACTTCAGATTTTTCAGCTGTAACTTGACATCTCTTCATTGCCTTTTATTTCCCCAACTTTTCATAATGAAGGTTTAAATATTTGCTTTGCTGCGCCATTAGTGACAGCATGTCAGTAAAAGGAATTTACTTACATTCTGTCCAGTGAAAATTACTATTAAATACAATGTAAATTTTAACATAAAGGACTGCAAATTGCATTTGGCAGTAACTGGTATGGCTCTTGTCTGCAATGAGAAGCCTCATTGTTCAGCATTTCATGTATTTGAATGCATTCTGTGATGTGATTAGTTGTTCAGAAATTTTGCTCGGCCTCTTCGCTCATTTTCACATTGTTAATCCTGGTACAGTTCCAGGCTGCCTTTATGATTCTTGACTGGCCTCCCATTTTCACCCTTCATAAGCTTATCTGAATTTTTTCTAATCCACAATAGGTCCTATTTAACCCTTGCCTATACTCTTCTCGCTGACCTGCATTGGCTTAGAGTCTGTCATTATTCTGATTTTAAAATAATCATATTCAAATCCCTTCATGGCAACTGTCCCTATCTTGGTACTTGTAGCCCTAAAATTCTCTGCATTCCTCCAACTTCAAACTCTGTGCATCCCCAACTCTTTCTGCCTCATCAGCTGCAGAGATCCCTCTTATTTTTTTGACACGCTTTCAAATTTACCCCTTTAATCAAGACTTTAATGAACTGTTTTGATACTCTCTCCTTAGCATATTTTCCCATGTTCGAGGATCTATAAAAATGCCAGTTTGTTGTAATGGATTAAATGCACTGCATTGTGCCATCCTGAACTATGTAAACTTGCACAGTCTTGATTTTGATTCTTGGCATGTACTGCTAATTGATGAGTTGGAGTGGTGCTTCAGGGTTTCAGAGGGTGCTTTGGTATACTTGGAGTGAAAAACTTATTTGAGTTCCTGACTGCTTCAGTATTTGTTTGCATAAAAATGAAGTGTTGGAGAAATTTAGCACACCTGGTAGCGTCTATAGAGAGAGAAGCAGAATTAACATTTTGAGCTGTCACTATCTGTTGGCTCTGGTGGAGTTTTTATATGGTGTGAACATGAATAGGCTTGCTTTTGATAGTTTCTGCTGTCTCCTGCCTTGATCACCATCTTGGCTGAAATCCTTGGAAGGCTGTATGCTAGTGCTTTTGAAATGGTTTATTCTTTTTATATCCATCGTGATCATGTGTAAAATGAATTGCAACAGATTTACTTATGTTGTGAAATTGGCTGAATGCATTGATACACCCTCATTGCTAATGAAGGGCTTATGCTTGAAATGTCGATTCTCCTGCTCCTCTGATGCTGCCTGACTGGCTGTCTTTTTCAACACTATACTCTTTGACTATCAATGCATTGTTGTCAGGTTATTTTTGGTGGTAAGCACTGTTCATGGCATAACGTTCTATCTGACAGTTACTATTTTTGTCATGGAAAACTTGTTCTTAAAGACAACATAGTATCATTGCTGTTCCATGTTGTTGGCCTTGAATTTCTGTTAATTCTGTTACCTGGAGACTATTTAGGTGTGGTGTTTATAGTAATGAACTTGTTATGCGTGTATCACATAGTTCTCAAAAGATTTGTTGTGTAGCTTCATTTCTTTCCATAGGTGGAATGTGCAAAAATTCAATATTTAAAACTGTATTTGGAAGTCTTTACACATTTTTAACAAACCTTCCTCACCATAATTATAAATGTTACGCCAGTAGCTAGCAGAACACCTTGAACGTTTTTTTTAAGTGGACAAACTTTGATTACAGGTCAGTTTTTGTGGAATTTGAGGGAAACTGTACATTTGATTAATAGTTGCTCTGCTGAGTTGTGGATGAGACATCATTAAGGCAGAGTTGAAAGATCTCTCCTCTCCCTGTTCATGGGTGTGTTTAGTACTGATGACACCCACTGCCTGAATGGAAGCATCCCCCGCCTTATAATGAAAAGAATGCAGTAAAGTCACTTGATTGAAGTTCTGTGTTGTTTATAATTTATCAGAAGGTAAAGATAAAATATCCTCAGACGTTTGTTTTGAGATGGATAAAAATGTCTACATTGTGTGCGGTAAGCATTTAGTAATTTGAGGATGTTATGTATATGTTTCTATCCTGTGCAATAACTCAGAAGGTCAACCTGAAGTCACCAGCTTCATTAATGCTAAGCTCTGTAATGAAAATAACTTATAGGCCATTTAGGGGATTTCCTTTTTTCCTTTCCTGTGTATCATTTTGCAGGGTTCAAGGTCATATGGTAGCCCTCTGGATAGGCTTTAAACAGAATAGTGGGGGGCTGGATTGATTGGCCAGAAAATTGTAGAAAAAGATAAAGAGAGGGGATTCAGCAGAGGTTATTAAAATTTACCAAACAAAATGTAGGACAGAGTGTATAATAAGCATAAGGAATCTAACTTGAGGCACAGTAGATAAGGGGACAGCTATGAAAACTGGGGCAGCTAATGCAGGACTAAGGGTGTTATAATTAAATGCACACAGTATGCGAAACAAAGTAAATGAGCTTGTAGCACTGGTTGAAATTTGACAGATACGATGGTGTGAGATCATACGCAGAGATGTGGTTGCAAGGGGATTAAGGCTGGGAACTAAATATCCAAGGATATGAATTCTATTGAAGGAACAGGCAAATGGGGATAAATCACCAGGACAGGATAGACTACACCTCAGAATTCTTGAGACAGCTGAAGAGATTGTAGCTGCATTGATGGTGATCTTTCAGCAATCACTAGAGTCAGCGAGGTTCCCAGAGCCTGGAAAATGGCTCACGTAATACCCATGTTTAAGAAGGGAAACTATAGGCCAGTTAGCCTATCTTGCTCGTTGGTAAGTTTTGAGTCCTATTATTGTGGATGTAATTGTGGAGTACTTGAAGTAAGCATTAAAATAGGACTCAGTCAGCACTTCTTCTTCATGAGGTCATGCCTGCGAAAGTTTAGAATTCTTTGAGGAAGTAATAAGCAAGTTAGACAGAGGAGAGCTAGTGGACATGATCCATTGCTTTTTCCCAAAGACCTTCGACAAGATGACTTTGACATCAGCTGAGAAACAAAATAAGAGCCCATGGTGTTAGGGGTGAGGTACTGCACAGAGAGAGGATTGGCTGAGAAGGCAGAGAATGGGGGGTAAAGAGGTCATTTTCTGGATGGTAGCCACTGGGATTCTGCAGGGGTCAGGTTGGAAACACAACTATTCACATTATACATAAAAGATCTGAACGAAAGAACTGAGGGAATTATTGCTATGTTTGCAGATGACATTAAGATAGGTAAAGGGGCCGGTAATGTTGAAGAGGCTGCAGACAGGTTAGGAGAATCGGCAAAGAAGTGACAGATGGAATACAATGTGGGTAAGTGTGAGATTTGATGGGAAGAATTGAAGTGTAGACTATTTTCCAAATGGAGAAAGTGAGGACTGCAGATGCTGGAGATCAGAGCTGAAAATGTGTTGCTGGAAAAGCGCAGCAGGTCAGGCAGCATCCAAGGAGCAGGAGAATCGACGTTTCGGGCATGAGCCTTTCTTCAGGAAGAAGGGCTCATGCCCGAAACGTCGATTCTCCTGCTCCTTGGATGCTGCCTGACCTGCTGCGCTTTTCCAGCAACACATTTTCAGCTATTTTCTAAATGGGAAAAGTTTTGGAAATCTGAAGCACAAAGGGAGTTAGGAGTCCTAGTTCAGGATTCTCTTAAGGTGAACATGCAGGTTCAGTTAGCAGTTAGGAAGGCAAACCGAAAGCTAGTGCTTCCAAATAAACCTATTGGACTAGAACCTGGTGAAATACAATGTTGACATTTATTTCAAGAGGACTCAAATACAAGAGCAGAGGTGTACCTCTGAGGCTGTAGAATACTCTGCTCAGACCAAATTTAGAATTCAGAATCTAAGAAAGAATGTGTTGGCATTGGAGAGAATACAGAGGAGGTGTACAAAATGACCCCGGAGATGAAGGGTTTGTCATATGAGGAGCGATTGAGAACTTTGAGTGTGTACTTGATAGAGTATAGCAGGATGAGAAGGGATCTGATTGAAATGTACAGAATACTTAGAATCCTGGATAGGGTGGACCTGAAGATGGTGTTTCCACTAGAATAAGAGACTAGGACCCAAGGGCACAACCTCAGAGTAAAGGGATGACCCTTCAGAATTGAGATGAGGAGGGATGTCTTCAGCCAGAGAGTGGTGAATCTGTGAAACTCATTGTCGCAGAAGGTTATGGAGGCCACGTCATTGAGCGAGTTTAAGACAGAGGTAGAGTGTACAGAGGAACATTGATTATTTGAACGAGATGAGCCGGGCACTATTTCGTTTGGATAATTGATTATTCGGTTAATTGATTTCTTCTGGGGCTCAGAGTTTTCTGTGAAGTCTGCTGCCTGTTCAGGAGACTAGGCAGCAGCACACTGCGTGAGAGTGCCCCCAGCCCGCTCCCCAAATCCCATCCGCCTTCCCTGATGTGGCATTGAGTCGAGAAATAGGGACAATAGAAAGCCCAATATTCATTTTAAACCTGAGCAGATAAAATAAATATTTCAAAAGGATGAATTGATGTTCACATAACCATATAATTCGCTGGTTTTATTGCTTTCATGCTCCCCTGTGAACCTTGTGTGTTAAAATACTGTTTTTTGCAGTTGGATACTGTTCTGAGCCTAACCCATTTGGGGTGGAAGTGGGCTAATTTCCTGTTGGCTGAAGATTTGTTAGGAAGAATATTGCTAAGAATATTCTTAGGAAGAATTTTTAGACCAGGTTTGACTTAGTGTTTCTCTTGCACTTGCAAATTTAGATTCATAAAGACTTTGACAAAGCTAACTTTCCCTCTGTGACATTGCTGCTTAGGGAAGTTTGCTAAGCATAAATTAGGCTTACATTTCCTCTATGACTCTCTACTTTGAGATGTCTGGTGATTATGAAAAGTGCAACTTAATGTAAGTTTTTCTTTTCTTTCTATGATTACAAACTGCCAGACACACAAACTGGTGCTGTTTGTAGGTAGAAGTTGAAAACCTCGAGCAAACATTTAAAACATTAATTTGTCTGTGACAGTGTCTCTCTAGTTCATGGCTACTGACTTCATTTTATTTTGCTGAACCTTTTTTTTTAAAATGTTCCCACAATGCTGTAATGTTTTTGGCAATAACCCCAATAAAGCAAGCAATTCTCAGTGACATTGTAGTATATTCAGTCAAGTGGGAAATAAGCACAAATGGCTTTGTTTTTCTTGGCTAGGGATTCATCAGTTTAAAATTTAAAGATTTGATTGTAATGATAGGATAACGTCAGCATTACTGAAAATCAGCATAATACTAGTGAAAACATAAACAGTTAGTTGGCACTGTTCAACAATTGGACAACCATGTATGTAGAATTATTTATCTCAAAGACTTTCAGTCTGGCATAGCAGGTGTTTGAATAAATATTATCTGCAAAAGCTAATGCCATGCAGTTTGGTGTCCTACTAGTTCCAAATTCTCAATCGTATGGTGTGACTAATCCTTAAGACATGCAGAAAGGATATAGCCAGGCGGAGTGACCTCAGACACACAGGAACACGGAGGAATACAATGCACTGACTGTCTTCTGCCAGGGGGTTGCACTACACTGAAGCTATCCTGAGACCTTCTGCAGCTGACCTGCCTTTCTCAAAAGACTCAGCACATTCTCTAAAGAGAGGCACTGCACTGTGCAGAGAAAGCCAAGACTCCAAACAGTTAAAATAAAGCTAAATATTCAGCCGCTTCACATTCTGAAATGTTAGTTCAATCAATTCTTCTGTTTTCTGCAGCGGATGGGGATCCGAACATTGTATTTGTTTTGTTTGCAAGGAGAATGGGTTTTTGCTAATTGGCGTGAGAGTTGACAATGATGGACCACATCTTCTGATGAGAACTGGCCACATCCGCTGCACAAGTTACCCCAACTGTGAAGGTCATTCATTGTCAAGTCTGCAACATGGAAAGGGCACATCTATAATCTGACATCCTCATTAAAATTATGTTGTAAGAAATTCACCTTTAACTTCTCTCTTGTTTTGAAGCAGGAAATAGACAGAAGCTGAATTTGAAATTAGTTAAATATTTTGGTTCAAATCACTGTGCATTGGACCTGACCTTTTCTGGTTAGCATGATTTTATCAGTATTCTTTGAGGTTTAGTTTCTTGTCAGGGAGTCAGTTAATATCCATTTATTCACAAGAAAAGAAAACTAAAAGACTTGCATTAACGTAGTGCCTTTCATGGACGCCCCGATGTGTGTTGCAGCCGATTAAGTACTTTGAGATGTCATTGCTATTGCATTGTCAGTAATGCAGCAGCCATTTGGCACCGGGCAAGTTCCACAAATAACAATTTTGTAATGACCAGATAATTTATTTCTGTGGTTGAAAAAGGGATAAATATTGGCCAGAATGTCAGTAATAACTTAGCTGTTTTACTTCAAATTTATAATATGTCCAGCTGAGAGGTTTAGACAGAACCATAGTTTACCATCTCATGAAACTCCAACCATAATAGCAGTCCCTCAGTAGGAGCATTGGTCTTAGTTTTTCTGCATAAGTTCTGGTGTGAGTTTTGAACCCACAATCTTCACAGATAAGAAGTGGCAGCTGATTGGATGGAGTGGCCTGAACGAGGCATTTTGCAACACATATTGTCAGTTGTTACTTGAACGAGTAGATAGCTGAATTTCATGCAGAGAGCTCAAACATTCTGAAAATGTTTATGCTTCATGTCCTGGCTCTGCCATTTTTTTTATTCAAAACCATTGTTATGTCATACATCTTGCAGGCAAGCCTGTTCCTGTGTTTAATACCTGTCCTTCATTATTTGCTCTTAAAATTCAGGGCAAAATAAGTAATGCTTAGGTAAATCTTCGTAGATTATGATGGCAGCCTGGGTCAGTTTATCAGCTCATGTAATTGAGAATCATAGAATCATACAGTGCATAACACATGAGAAACGCCTGACCTTCAACCTAATCCCATTTGCCAGCATTTGACCCATAGCCTGGAATGTTATGATATGCCAAGTGTTCATCCAGGTACTTTTTTAAAAGGATTGGTGAGGCCTCATTTAGAATACTGCATCCAGTTCTGCCATCCCTGGTATGGAAAAGATGTTAAACTTGAACAAGTTCAGAAAATTTTAGAAGGAAGCTGCCCGAATTGGAGGGTTTGAGGCTGAATGGTTTGGGGCAGTTTTCCCTGGAACGTCAGAGGCTGAAGGGCTACCTTTATAGAGATTTATAAAATAGCCAACATCTTTTTCACAGGATTGGGGAGTCCAAAACTAGATGGTATAGGTTTAAGGTGAGAGGGGAAAGTTTAAAAGGGACCTGAGGGGCAACTTTTTCATGCAGAGGGTGATGAGTGTATGGAATGAGCCAGGAGAAAGTGAGGACTGCAGGTGCTGGCGATCGGAGTCAAAGGTGTGGCGCTGGAAAAGCACAGCATGTGCTTTTCCAGCGTCACACCTTTTGACTATCGAATGATCTGCCAGAGGAGATGGTGGAGATGGGCACAATTACAACATTTAAAAGGCATCTGGATGGGTAAATGAATAGGAAGGTTTTGGAGAGATATTGGCCAAATACTGGCAAATAGAACTTGATTAGTTTAGGATATCTGGTTGGTGCAGGTGAGTTCAACCAAAGGGTCTGTTTCTGAGCTGTAGAACTCTCTAACAATATGAGGCTATTTGCCTCTACTACCCTCCCAGGCAATGCATTCCAGATTGTCAGTATCCTCGGGTAAAAAGTTTTTTATCCTTCTAAACCTCAGGCCTTTACCTTCAACCTGTGTCTCCTCATGACTGACCCTTCAACTAAGGGGAACAGCTGCTCCTTATCCACTTTGTCCATGCCACTTAGACTCTTGCACTTCTCAATCAGATCATCCTTCAGTTTCTCTGCTTCAAAGAAAGCAACCCAAGCCTCACATTCTTGCCTCGCAACTTAACTTTTACATCGGGGCAGCATCATGGTCAGTCTCCTCTGCAGCTCCTCCAGTATAGTCGCACCCTTCCTATAATGCGCCAGACAGAACTGCACACGGGGCTCTAGCTGTGGTCTCACCAAAGTTCAATACAACTCCAACATGACCGATCTGCTTTTGTAATCTATCATCGATTGATAAAGGCAAGAGTCCTCTATGCGTTTTTCACCACCTATTAACATGCCCTTCCGCCTTCAGAGATCTATGGATGAACATTCCAAGTTTCCTCTGTTCCACAGAACTTCCAGTGTCATGCCAGTCATTGAATGAGTCCTTGTCAAATTATTTCTTCCAAAGTTGATAACCTCACACTTGTCAGGATTAAATGCCATCCACCACTTATCTGCCCATTTGACTATCCCATTATATCTTCTTGTAACCCAAGATACTCAACCCTACTCACCCACTCACTCACTTATTGTTAATTATATAAATAATGAATAATAGGGAGACCCAGTACAGATTATTGTGGTATGCAACTGGACACTGGCTTCCAGTTACCAAACCTTCTATCATCTCCCTCTGTCTCCTCCAACTGAGCCAACTTTGAGTCCACTTTATCAAATTACCCTGTCTCACATGTGCATTTTCCTTCTTGACAAGTCTCCTTTGTGGGAACTTGACAAGGACTTCGCTGAAATCCATATAAAAAGTGTCAACTGCACTATTCTCATCTATAGATCTGGTCACCTCATCAAAAAATTCAATCAAATTTGTAAGGCGTAACCTCACTCCAACAAAGTCAGCTGACTATCCCTGATCAAGCCTCGCCTCTTCAAATGGAAATAGATGCTCTCCTTCAAAAGTTTCTTCAATAGTTCCCCTACTACTGACACGAGGTTCACTGGTCTGTAGTTTGCTGGCTTAGCTCTACAATCCTTAAATATTGGAGCCACATTAACTCTTCCCCAGTCTCCTGGCACCTCCCATGGTCAGAGAGGAATTAAAACATTTGGGTCAGTGCCCCTGCAAATCCTCCCTTGCCTCCCATAGCAGCCTGGGACACAATCCATCTGGACCTGGCTATTCGTCCATTTATAAGCCTGCCAAAACCTCCAATACCTTGTCCTTCCCATCTGAATTTTCCCAAATATCTCACATGGATCTTGGATGAAAACGTATGTGAACTATTGGTTTAACACTTTACCAATGCTGTACCTAAACATTGCCCCCTCGGTCCCTAATGGGCCTTACTGGTTGTTCTCTTCCTACTGATATACTTACAGAATATATCCGGATTTCCCTACTTTTACCAGCCAGAGCTTTCCCATTGTTTTCTTCAGCTCCACCTTGCACCTTCTGTATTCCATTAATGCCTCCATTGATTTGTTCCCTTGTACCTTCTCTTTTCCTTCTTATCTGATACTGAATATCTGATTATCCATGGTTCTCCTGGCTTGTTACTCCTTCTGATTATCCTCAAGGGGGCATGTTGGTTTGTACCCTCCTATTTCCTTTTTTAAACACCTACCTCTCCTCTGCCATGCTCTTCTGTAGATTTCCCCACAGGTTGCTGTTCCCAGTCTACCTTGGCCAGATCCTCCCTTATTTAACTAAAATCTACTCTTTCTTCAATCCAAACCTTAGAAAGTTTCCATTTCTTTGCTCATAATAAGCTTAAATTGTACCGCGTTGTGATTACTACCCCACCTTCATGTAAACCGCTTGTCCAGCTTTGCTGAACTCTCATTCCCTCCTTTATATATATATGCACACCGCACACTCACAAAGGGATCTGTGACCTCTAATATGGCAAAGTGATGCACAACGACAGGAAATGTTGTACTGCCCTTTTACACTTGCTAATGTGTTGTAGTGTCCCTCTGGTTTCTAACTTTGCTCAGACCATCGAGTAAAGGAGTCGAACAGCTATGTTGCAGCTGTCCAAGACATCGGTGAGTCCACTTTTAGAATATTGTACTGCATACAGTTCTGGCCTCCTACTATAGGGAGGATGTTATTAAACCTGAAAAGATGCAGAAAAGATTTACAAGGAACTGGAGGGGCAGGCAAGTGGGATTAATTTATTTTGGGAACTTGGTTGGCATGGACAAGACGGATCAAAGGGTCTGTTTCCATGTGGTATGACTCTATAACTGCTCAACATTACTTGAAACAAGAATCATTGAATGCTATCCTCATGGAACTCAGCTGTTCATTGTTGTTTTAGACTTGCAGCCTGCGATATGTGCGATGTACTGATATTTATCTACTTTTAAACTGAACAGGGTGTGTTTTGTTTGCATCTCTGTAAATGTAGATGTCATTGCCTTAATTTATGGTTTACCAGTATGCACTCAGCCAACTGAAAAGAAAAGGTGTTTGTTCACTTGATGCTGTGACTTTCTTTACAAAAGTGCATAGTCACCCAGAAAATGGCAAAGACACAAATCTCGTGGGTTTTCCATGTTGGATGAAATGAAGCTGCTGTCAGATTAATTATCATAGAGTCATAGAGATGTGCAGCATGGAAACAGACTCTTCGGTCCAACTCATCCATGCCAACCAGATGTCAACCCAATCTAGTCCCACCTGCCTGCACCTGGCCCATATCCCTCCAAACCCTTCCTATTCATATACCCATCCAAATGTCTTTTAAATGTTACAATTGTACTAGCCTCCACCACTTCCTAAGGCAGCTCATTCCATACACGTACCATCCTCTGAGTGAAAATGTTGCCCCTTCGGTCTCTTTTATATCTTTCCCTTCTCACCCTAACTATGCCCTCTAGTCCCGGACTCCTCGACCCCCAGGGAAAGGACTTTGCCTATTTATCCTGTCCATGCCCCTCATGATTTTATAAACCTCTCAACCCTCAGCCACCGACGCTCCAGGGAAAACAGTCCTAGCCTTATCAACCTCTCCCAATAGCTCAAATCCTCCAACCCTGTCAACATCCTTGTAAATCTTTTCTGAACCCTTTCAATTTTCACAACATCTTTCCGGTAGGAATGAGACTAGAATTGCATGCAATAGATTGCCTGGTAAGTTTAAGGGGAATAGAGATCTGGAATCATTATCCTTTGCAGCTGCCTTAAATGGCTTTTCTTGAATCATATCCATTTACTTATTTGTTCGAATACAATGGATTGCCTTTTCTTTTGCTGTGTATGGTAAAATGCTTATAATATGAAGTTTGTACATTTCTTTTAAGGGTTGCAAACTAGTTCAGTCGTAACTTTGCATTGCTAATTTTTCAAACATTTCTTTGACCTTTTAATTGACACTCATGTCATTCCCACTTGATGCACATTTGTTTACATTTCTGTTTTCTGTTTCTGCATTAGTATGTACTTCTATTCAGCATACTATCTTTGCATGCTTCCCTACTTTTATATAACATTGCAGCTTAGTCTATTGATTTATCATATTTTCATCAATCTGATTTAATGGGACTTGAATCTGACTTTCTGATGGGACTAATGGGACTTGAATCTGAGCGAGAGATAGGGCGACACCACTGTGCCACAAGAGCCTCATTCTCTGGATTTGTACAATGTACATGACCTTTTTTGCTTTAATTATCAGAATCCCTTGAATAACTTAATGCTAAATTGTTTTTAACACTAGAGGTGGCATTGGTAGCTCAGTGATTAGCACTGCTGCCCCACAGCACCAGGGTCCCAGGTTAGAGTCCAGTCTGTGTGTAGGTTGCACAATCTCCCTGTGTCTGAGTTTCCTCCCACAGTCCAAAGATGTGCAAGTTAGGTGGATTGGCCATGGAGAGTTAAATTTTACAGAGATAGGGTAAGGGGTTGTGCCTGGATGGGATGCTCTTCGGAGTGTGGGTGCAGCCTTTGATGGGCTGCTTCTGCATGGCAGGGACTCTGTGACTCTGTGACATTTTAATTACCTGTAACTCATAGGTAGTCTGACTACAGTTTGCAGCTGTGCACTCAGTGCAGAAGTTGTTCAATTTACTGTGTGACACATTAGCACGAGGCCTTGGAATTTATTCATAAAGATTTGTTTTCATGATGTCTCTTTGATAGACTGCATCAATTAATAATTGATTTGTGCAAACTACATTGATGTGTATCATTATGGCTAATGTTATGATCAGAATTTCCTAATCATTGCAGGCAGAATACTTGGAGCTGATTTTATTTGTAATCTGCTGAGAAATAGTGAAGTTACACAAAACAAAAGTCATGAAGGAATTGCCGAGGCTTGAGTCCTCTCCTGGCCCCTGTGATACAATGCATGTGAGGTGCTACATTATCGAGTTTGGATACCTCCCACCTTTATGCATAATTTCAGCACTTGATATGGTTGGGATCCTCAGAAACCAGAAAGAATCCATGTTGCAGCAGTGTCCTGTGCTAATGTCACCTGAATCAGAAAGGTTACTGTTAGTTTTTATGCTCCCATGGTAGATTTTCCTTGGTTCAACCAAATCTCTGCCCCATGCTTGAGTGCCCAGAGCATGTGGCAAAGCTGACATATTATGCAGTCTTAGTAGGCAGGCAGTACCTTAGGAAATCTCCCACCATCTGAAGCACTGCATCAAGAGACGAAAATAAAATTGGGGATAGACAATTATATGAAATGCAACATGAAACATTCTGTCATTTCCTTTCATAACAGCTGCAAAAAGAAGCTGGTTTGCGTGACTTTTATCTAATTGCAGTAAACTGGCGCCAGATCACTCATCTGTTCAAGAATGATTGATCTCTGCTAGATTGATTGTTCATTTTCATACTACATAATGTGATTAGCTTGCATTGTACATTTCTGGATTTTTTTTGATCAGGCGATCAGAGTGGACCAATATTTCTTAAGTTGTGACCTGACACTGAAATTTAGATTGGAAGCAGTGATCTGGTTTTTCATTAGGTTGATTTCAACATATCAATTACAGATTTCTATTCTGCCTATTTTCAAACATGAGAACTAAAAAAATTGAGATTTCACATTTTTAGTATGTGTAACAAGCTATTTAAAATGAATGTCATCAATTGAAAATGACAGCAATAATCCTTGTCAGTAAGTAAAATTCTGCTGTGGCCAACTGAACCCTAAGGTATTGTCAGTGATGTTGGCTTTGGTTAGCTCTCCTTCCTGTTATTTGTATTTGAGTGGATGATCATGAAGTTGTAATGTTGTCTCTCGAGAATCAAGTTCTTTTCTCCCTCCACAGACTTATGACATTTGTTTACAATTAAATTTGTTTTGGTCAATTTATTCCAAGATTAAGAGTAGGTTTTCTTCAAGATGACATTTGAATCTGAATTTTCAGATTGGCCAAAGACAAAAATTGGTCTCTTTAGTAAGGCTTTTGTATACTTTTGCTTTGACCGCTTTAAAATTCCCAAATTGTTGTGTGTTGTGATTGGAGCTGGATTGGCCCTTCAAAGACTCAATTAATTTTGTCAACCCCTTTGAATGATGAACATTTGTTTATTTTTATTCTACTGTATGAGGTAATGGCTTAGTCAAATAATTGAATGTCACTTTATTTGACAAACAGCCTTATTTTTCATGTGGTATGTATTACTAAATTCACACTGCTATATATTATGTGGGCATTTTTTTGTACTTTCTGCAAAAGATTAAAGTGGTGTATAGCAAATTGTACATTGCACTTGTTACAAAAGTGTACAAAGATTTAGTTGTACACATTCCTGTTCACTTCTGAGCTTTCATGCAGTACTTAGAATACTAGAATTCAATCTGAAATAATTCCACATAGTCTGGTATCCCATCATTGTCACTCTTTATTTACACATGGAGAGTTCTTGACACTGGTCTGGCTCCCTCAAAGCCAGCTCTCCGAGTGAATAGAACCTCTGACACTCATGTTTATATCTGTCAACCAGGGCTCCAGATTGAACCAGGTTAATAGCCCCAACCAGGGAACTCATATTCTATGAGGTCTACCTGTCCGACCTTGTTACAGTCACCACACTATCCATGATAATTAACATGACTGCAGGCAGAGGTTGGGTTGGAGTGCCACCTACTCTTATAATTGTATATTTACAATTGCACTGTAATGTCTCTGCTGCAATTCTTTTAGGAATGAGTCATTGTTCCTTCAGTCTGCCAAGAACAGTAGAACAAACCACTCAAACTAATTAATTTGATTGCAATGTACTTTCTTCCTCATTCAGCAATCTAAATATCAGTTGTAAATAATTAAACATAACAGGGTGAAAGCTTCTAGGGGTTTAAATGACATGACGTGATTAGTGGCAGAGTCAGATGAGAAGCCTCGTGAGGCTTATCTCGGTTGGGTGCATGCGGCTGCATCGTTTATGCGTTTGTCAAGAGGTGTGGAAAGTTTCATGCTAGGCATCAGCAAGTTGTCAATTAAGGGGAATTACAGTTTGTTAAACACCTCATTAACAACCCAACTTGCCTCATTAATATACAATTTACATCTTACTAAATGTGCCAAACACGGTAACCGTCAAGAAATATCAAAATGCAAATCAGAGCAGATACCTGGTGACTTCCCCCTCTTGCTCCAAAGAACCTCCATTTGGACATTAGGCACTAATATCTTGGGGCATGCTCATGGGACACTGGTCACCCACACCCCATGGACTTTGACTTCCGATAGATACCATTCTGTGAGAATCCTCACAGCATACATCCAGTCCACTTAAATTACACTTTGGCTTTTCAACTGAACTGGCATCTATCATTGTAATATTGCAGCAAAGACACTTTATCCTTAGAGACATGGACTCAGCTCATGGACTGGACCAGATTGCAATTCTGAACTGTTTGCTTGTTCTCACAGTGTTCGCTCACTTTAAGCCTGTCTGCCTTGGCTTTGTGTGCTTTTCCCCCCTCAGCCAGAACTGCCAGTCTTATATTGCTTTTGTCTTGCCTTACCCTTTAGCACAAAGCCAGGAAGCTTGTTATGGTTTTCAGCAGGCCTCAGTCAAGTTAAGGGCATATCCTTTCCTCAGGGAGTCTTGCCACAGTAAGTCAAGGGCAGCCTTCAATACCAGTCCAGTGGCTGCACATAGTCAGTCTGCTGTTTCAGGCAGAGTTAGGATCCTCTATACAAAAGGGCTGAGGAGCTGAATGTTGGACAGCCCACTACCCGTCTTGACAGTTTCTGTCCTATTGTGGATTTCTTTCCTTCTGAAAAGAGGGAGAGCAAATAAAATGGAAGATAAACTTGGATGGCACAGCTATTACATTGTGGTGCAGGTAAGGAGGTGTGAGTGAATGAATAGGCAACACAGAGGGCATACAGATTTATTATTGGGGTTTGGGTGTATTAGATTGAGTGGGGAAGACATTGCAGGCAGTAATAAGAGTGCTAGAACATAAGCCTTGGTGTGTGGTGGGTACCAAAGCAGAGAGAGATATTGGAAGCAGGATGGTGGCACTGTGCGGGTTGAATGGAGATGGACATTGCCATCCCACAATGCTGGACACTTCTCTCAGATGGCTGAGACTTGTTTAACTCAGGTGGCCTCCATTGCTGGTGCTGGGAGAACCGGAAATTTTAAGTCCAGCAAGACCTCAAAGTCCCTGCCTGGTCGGATGTCAATTATCTGCCACCTGAGTTAATGTAGTCTCAGCCACCTGGAGAAGTACCTGGCACTGTAGGAAAGCAACACCCTTCACTATTCTGCCAGCATCAATGTTGTTCCAAGGCAAATGGCAGGTCTGGACTGACTACTTCTGCAGGTACTCAGAAGACTTTTAAAGCTGGCATGCAGTGTTTCTGTGGATATTCACTGAGTGATGAATTGTGGCAGCAACAGTGTGTGGATTATATGGGGCTAGAATCAAACATGAGAGTTGTCACTTAATGGGGCATATTTGGTAAGGTATGGTGAGAAATCTGTCTGGGCCTCAGAGTATTTACCCTAAAAAACACTCAACACAGTCTGAACTCAGCAAATGAAAAGTGAAGATTTAGCCTATTGTTTTTTATCTGCTAGCTGCACTGCTGGGATGTAAAGGAGGAAGAAACTGAGCTCACTTAAGAGGACTGAACAAGGATCAAGACTGGTTTGTAAGTTTTACCAGCTAACCCTCATTAATGATGGAGGCCAATTATTTGGAGTAATTGAACCGCTAACCGCTAATCAGATCTTCCCATCATGGATTATGTTAGCTTCCTGTACATCTATATTAAACAATGCTGATCTTTCCTGCCCTTATAAAATTAAAGACATTCGAGATTTGAGGGAAGCTGAGGCTGTTGCAGACTCCCTTATGTTCTCAAACCGTCTGATACCCCCTCTACACTCTTTCCTATTGCAAGCACTAAATGCATACTGCCCCGGTAGAATATGAAATTACATTATCTATCTGAGCCCTCATGCTGCAGCCTGGAGGAGGAAATAAAGAGCAAGTTGCTTACACTTGTATGTGCCATAACCACTAGGTGGTGTTGCTGTAGGTAGCTTTGTTTCAACCTTGAAATTTATCAAATATGAGGACTGCAGATGCTGGAGATCAGAGCTGAAAAATGTGTTGCTGGAAAAGCGCAGCAGGTCAGGCAGCATCCAAGGAGCAGGAGAATCGACGTTTCGGGCATAAGCCTGAAGAAGGGCTCATGCCCGAAACATCGATTCTCCTGCTCCTTGGATGCTGCCTGACCTGCTGCAATTTTCCAGCAACACATTGATCAAATATTCCTGGAAGCGTCTTTTGAGGAAGTCTTCTCTCTGAAAAAAAATTGAGTTTTTACTCTGTGTAAGAGACTGGTAAAGAAACTAAAAAGTGTGCTGAGTTCTATTATTTTATTATTTCTGTAGCCCAGTGTTTTAAATACATTTTCTTGTTTTACTTCTCGGCAGCCACAAAGCTGTGGTAAAAGGGACAATTCATTGAAAGCTTGCTACTCGGCCTTTTAACTGTGATTCTCTCAAGTTGGTTCGAGGAGATCAGGTGACGTTTTCAAGAGCAAAAGACAGATGCTGGAATCCTGAATTTAAAACAGTAAATTCCTAAAATACTGAATATGACTGGCAGCATCTGTGGAGACAGAAAGTGTTGATATTTTAAGTTGTGATCTTTCATCTGAGTTCATGACCTGAAATGCTGACACTGCTTCTTATTCCATAGATGCTGTCATATCAGGTGATAATTTGTTTCTTTCCTCCCCTTTTCCTGTTTGAAAGTGATCAGTATCCTCACACCACACACTCCTTTGTGCATACTTTATAGTGCAGCTCCTTGCTTGCTGACAGCTATCTGGCTTCCGTGCTGTACATAGTCCATTAACCATTTTCTTATAGACCACGCCTTGTTTAAACAATTATCTATTTCTGCCCCAGCATTGATTTTGTGGCAGAGCATGACAGCCTTTATACAAATCTACCTCCAATAAAAAATTGTGGGCTCAGTTTATGTGCCTTGTATTGATTCTCTAACACAAGTAATCGTTTCAATGTTTTCAATGGTGCCTGCTTTTATAGGTGGGTAAATACCACCTGGTAGGAATGGTCTTTCCCCTGACTCTAGCTTCCTTGTGATGTCTGTACAATGATGGAAGTTACAGATTGAGATTTTGTTTCATTTATGATGCTGTGTTATATACTAATACAGTGGTAAACTGAAGATTGCAAGGTCAGTGGGGGGATTTTCTGCTGGTAAGTTGTCATTATGCGGACATATATTGGAGTTGTGTTTGTAGAATCCCCAATGTAGCACTCTCCAAAGGAATTGCTCAGGAAATTGGATTTTCTGCTGGGCAATTCCACTCTGCTTGGAACTCAGCATAAGTCTGCACAAAAATTGGTGATGTTGAATTGTTCCAATGGAATTAAGTACAACAGTTATTCAGGAAAGATTAGACTATTAAATACATGATCTATGTCTTGAGTAACTATTTAGCTGATGCCGTATGTACTTAGCAAGTTTTGAGAAGACTTGTAGTTCAGTGGTGTCCTTCCTCATCTGTTTGTGAGGATACTAGTGAGAGAGAATCAAGTCTTTTTGTGGCTAGTTGGTGTTCATGTATCCTGGTAGCTAGTTTTCTGCCTGTTCATCCAATGTTGTGTTTGTTACAGTCCTTGCACGGTATTTTATAAATGACATTAGTTTTGCTTGTTGTCTTTATAAGTTTTTTCAAGTTCATTAGGTGCTGTTTTAGTGGGTTTGTGGGCTACCATGATGCTAAGGGGTCTGAGTAGTTTGGCAGTCATTTCTGAGATGTCTTTGATGTAAGAGGGAGTGGCTAGGGTTTCTGGACATGTTTTGCCTGCTTGTTTGGGTTTGTTGCTGAGAAATCAGCGGACTGTGTTCATTGGGTACCCATTCTTTTTGAATACACGGTATAGGCTCTCACTCGTATAAGGAAGGACACCACTTCGACTGGGAGAACACATCCATCCTAGGACAAGCCAAACAAAGACATGCACGAGAATTCCTAGGAAACATGGCATTCCAACCAGAACTCTATCAACAAACACATCGAGTTCGACCCCATCTACCACCCCGAGAAAAGGAACAGCAAGTGACTTTACCACAGGAAATAACATCACCGCACGAAATGACATCACCAACCCAAAGAAACCCAAACATATAAATAGAAAGCAAGAATTTTCAGCATTGCTTCACCTGAGGCCAACTGAAGATGTTACCTAGTAGGGTAACAAAACGTCTGGAAATGAACCTTCCAGCTCAGCGAGCCATATGTACCTCATAATCCCCAGACTCTTTACACACCTGTCCCAGAAACAATACCTTTAGGGATCTGACATGCGCTGTTCCTGCTCCGAGACCCTGCTGGACCTGACCTCTCTACCCACAATGTGTTTGACATCTCCCGACCCCGGAAAATCCTAACTCGGGCAACTGCAACCGGACCTGACTGCTCACCTCCTCCTCCTCCTCTTCCTCTCCTCTCCTCCTCTATCCATTCCTCCCACAGAGCCCAATGATCTATTCCCCTGTTTTGTTACTAAATTTAACTGGATTCCAACCAACATCTCTTCCCTCCCCTCACTGGCACACCACTTCCACCATAGCTGACACCCTGCTTTCTCCTCAGCTGGTATCCTATCTAGTTGGCTCCCTGCAAACCTGTGCCCTACTTGCTTGGTATCGTATTACCTGGCATCCACACCTCTATCCAGATGGCATCCAAACCCCCCCAAAATCCTAACATCATACTTGCCTTAAAGCTCTTATAGATGCTGTCAGGACTTTTTAAAATTTCAGGATCTGGCAGCTGACTACTGTGAAAAGGGGTATGGTTTATCTTCTGTTGACACTTCTTTGCTCTTAAACAACTGTCAGAATGGAGTCCTGAGCAGAATCTCCTCAGAAATGCAGCGTACCTTCTTTTGTGAAAAAACAGTACCTAAGGTGTTCGGGTCTGAGATTGCCATTCACTGGGAAATCAGGACCTGTGATTTGTATTGTCCTTTTGCCCTCCCTACAAAGGTTAATAAGGAATAATACAACATTTGGGCGTTTAATCATTCATGTTATTTCGTTTTTGGCTGCAGATTAAATGGTTAGATTTGCATGATATATAAACTCTGCAAGTAGTCTCTTTTTTAGTTGAGGCGGGCAGTTTTCTTAATCCCAAAGAATAACTCCTGTTGGAAGAGGACAAAACAAGATTAGGCAACTTTAGAAAATGCCCATCTTTTCACCTTGGTGTTTGGAGACTACTATTATGAAGACATAACTAACTCCATTTTAAATGCAACTACACACCTTTGGCGAGGAATAATCATAGAATCCCTGCAGATGGAAGCAGGTCATTCGGCCCATCGAGTCCAGGCCGACCCTCTGAAAAGGATCCCAGCCAGACCCAGATCCAGATGCCTACCCTACCCCTGTAATTTCACGTTTCCCATGGCTAATCCAGCTAGCCTGTCCATCTTTGGGCTGTGGGAAGAAACCAGAGCGCCCGGAGGAAACGCATGCACACATGGGGAGAATATGAAAACTCCACACAGACAGTTGCCTGACAGTGGAATTGAACCCAAGTCCCTGGCACTGTGACGGGCTCAATTAAAATACTTAAGGAGAATAGGTAATTTTGAAACCAAACCATGAGAATCCCTGCTTTTTTTTTCCCCCTGTTAAGGCTATGATTCCACCTTCAAAAAAAATGTTACTGTTGCTGTGTACTATCAGTTATTAATCTGTAATACTGCTGACTGCGGACATACAAGCACAGAAAGTATCTTCTCCAGGAAATAGACTAAAAGCTTTAATGTCTCTCTTGGCAGCCTGTAAACGATCCATTAAAATACATCAATATGAACCATGTGGAGCTCCAATGAGAAAGGCTGGTGATCAATAAAACACTCTTTGCATATCCGTTTATCGGAGGGCTGTCTCTTTTCTAATTTGTGAAAGAGGATAATAGCACTGTATGGAAGGTGTTTCAATATTCCGTGCAGCCTTTGTGGCTTGTGTCCAGATTCTGTGAGCGGACAATGAGTTCTTTCCTCCACGGTAGAGCAGAGTGGTCAGACTGCATTGAAGATGAGGAACAGCTTCTTTTGTTGCTCGGTAGAATACAGACTTTACCTGACCCCTAAATCTATAGCGAGGTCGTTTTTTTCTTGTGTGTTTGATCAAAGTGGTTGTAGATGGCAGGGATGCAGGGCTAATTGGGATATTGAAGCTTGTTTGGGTGAGACACATTGTATTGGACTGAAATGAGAGAGGGTACGGGGCGTGGTACATGCTATTTGTGAACCTCTGGTCGAATGTTTGGCTAATTAGCATGCTGAAATAGTGTTTTAAGGAGTGCACCTTTGCTGAAAAAGATGTTTTTGACTCATACTTTTAATCAAGGATAGAGGAATTTACTCAGAAAGTTTTATGTTTGCCAGTCAATGCTATCAGTCGATTTTCTTAAGCTTATTTGCAAAAGGGATGTTTATAGTTGATAGGAACCTGAGATGGCAAAAATAGGGCAACAGCTTAGCAAACTGCTTCCCTTTGTTCATGGGAATGCATGTGATTTTGAATTTTTAAAAAGCTCCCTTTTGTGAACTGCAGTGAGGAATTCCTATATCGGTGATGGGAGTGAAAACAAATTCAATTGAGATGGACTGACTTTGAGAAACAGGACACAGAAGCATTCTATCCAGTATAACTAGACTGAGGGCAAAGGCATTTCTAGAATTTTCCATTCATTCCTGAGGAATGAAAAAAATTAATGAATTGAATAATGTGCGATACCACAAGGATAATAGATATTCCCATTTTACAATAAAGAAACAGCAGATGTTTCTGCATTGGAGTTTATTTCTTCAAAGAAGGACTGCACTGCTGTCCAGTTGTAAAACAAAATCTCTGTTTAACTAAAAAAATATTTTTACATACTCAGAATTTGTACTTGATAACTAGAATATGTACAACAAAGCTGTGTTTGTATCTGTGGAGGAGTTTTGTCCATTTGCTGCAGTACAGTGCGGAATTGCTCATGTTGAAAGGATTTCGGGGGAGGGGAGGAGTTCCTTCAGGAGTTAACACTGAACTGCTTCTGCCTTGCTTTTCACAAAATAAAAATTTGCTGCTTTTGCCCTGACAGTCATGACGTTTTTTGTGAACCTTCGCTGTGATGTGGTGATCTCTGAAGTTTGCAACCTCTGTTCATCGCTGGAGCAGAGAAGATCCTGAGTGAAGGAAGTGTTTATTTTTGATCTGGGTTGAAGTTTCTTTTGATAGGGGCTAAACGTAAAGATTGTTTTGGAATTTCTTGGTGTTAATAGGGAATGTATTAAGAAAAATTGTTTGAGGGAAATTGGAGTAAATACTAAGTACTGTTGTAAAAGAAAACTGTCTGTAATGTCAGTGTCCTTTATTCTACTTTACTCAGAGGCTGCTGTCACATGGGCAAACTAAATTTTAAACCTTTTGCCAGTTAAAATTGTTATTAATTATGTGTTCAGTCTGATTGTTATTCCCTCACATTTATTCCTTTTGTAGTATTTATTTTTTGAACAGGGAGACTAATTAGTTTTGTGTACTAATTGGAATTGACAGTTGTCAGAATTATAACTTTTTTGTATTAAAACCTTTCTTTCATCTGTGATGGTTTCTAAGCCTTAGAAATCCAAATCCCTTGATCAACAACCCGAACACTTTGTTTTATGTATTGTAATTAAAAGAGTAAATACTGGCAACGCTCAGCAGATTGCGAAGCATCTGTGGATAGAGAAAGGCGAGGTTAACCTTTCAGGTCAGTTACCTTTTGTCAGAACCAATTGCCTTTGATGAAATCTCTGAAATCAAGTAAAGGTTCCTTGATTTTTGGTAGTAGTGATGGCAGGTGTTTAAATTAGATGTGCAGAAATGACTTTGGTGTGAACATTTTAGTCAGTTTTTCTCTTGCCTTTTAGTTTTTGTTTGATTGCCACAGTTAAGATTTTCTGAAATGTTGTTAGTTTTGAAAACTAACATTTCCAGGTGTTAAACATTTGGGAAGAGGAGGGGATTGCGTTCCATTCCGATTAAGCGGTAGTGCTCACTTGGTAGATACGTAGATGCACTGCTGCTGGTCAGTGAGCCAGCGATGGTATCTGATGAGCACAAAGTGGTTGAGGTACACTCCATTGTTGAATACTCTGTTTCACTTTTTAAATTTGCCAGTGTGAAACAACTGCGTGGGTTAGCTAACACAGAGCAGCTATTTTACATGAACTTACACTCCCATTAGTGTCATCATCTTTAGATGAGGAACTGGATAAAGGAAAGAAAATGCAGCAAGTTATAAATGTTCTGTTTGCTTAGCATACTGTGTTTTTAGAATTAAAATCTAAACAAGAATTATCTGAGTGAGTTTGTCGTTTCAGTTAGGTGTTTTCAAATTGGTCATTTTCAATAGAAAGTAACCTGCTGAGGATTAACATTGAGGAAGCGAACACGGTTCAATGGTTTCTTATTTCTGTTTAATGTTCTTAAAATAAACAATGACTGCATGTTTGATTTCTAAAACCTGTTTGAGTTGGGCGGTGTTTGTGGTGAGTGGGGACAGCCTTTTAGTTGGTAAGGTTATGTGAACAAGAAAGTAAATAATATGGCTCATCACAGCAAAGCCCCGGATCCACGTGTCACTCACCTCGCACTCTTATGAACTGTATTTGTTTACATCGCAGTGCTTGTAACATGCACTTATTTGCATCACCAGCCACTGTTTTCACCTGTGGGCCAACCTCAACTTGGTGCCAACTTGGTGCCAATGCAGTCGCGCTCGATAACATCTCCCTTGTCAACGCTGGTGCTTTCATTTTGCCACCAGTGCGCAGTGCAGTCCTCCGGCGAGTATGGCTGTCTCGGAGACCAGCCAAGTCCCAGCTCTCCTAGCAGTACTACTGGTAAGTCCACTGAGTTTCATCAGATTTGTAAAGGACCTGTGTTTTCAGTATACGTAACTAATCACTTGACAGAGAGCCATATTGGACAGGAACATCAGCTTGCACTTGAGATACTAATACGTCCTTAGGTTTGACCTTATTAGAACATGCTGGAAAGCACTGTTTTTTTCCACAAGTCATTTGTTTATGTGACAGGGTAAACCTGATCAAGACTGAGCTGTACGTAGGGTTAATATCTATTTTCAAGCCCAACTCAAGACAGAGTGAGATGGCACAGGGCAGATGTGGATAGAATCATGTCTTGAGTTCTGAGGTTTGGTTTGGTTCTTCTTCAGAAACTTTGTTCAAGCTTTCATAACATTAATTGTAGACAACAAAACTTCATAAATCAATTGTAGAGAAAAATAAACCTGACCTTTCTTTTTGCAAGAAATATCTGGATGTCTTTTATCACTTTCTCGACAATCAGTTCAGAAACTGGGATGCCCCAACTCAAAACCAAATGGTTAGCAACTCTTGATATTTGCAATGTCTAGTAAAATGCTCAGACTTGAGTCAGCAGTGTAATTTGTATGTACATGCCTTAACTGTCGATGCAATTTAAGATAACTGATCTGTCTGTCTCATGGTCCTCAGTTCACTTGCTTTGTTTCAATGCTTCAAATTCAACATTTCCAGACTAGTTTTACTGTTTACTGTTGGTTGGAGCATTTAACTTAGGATAATCCCAAACTCAGGATTGTTCTTATGAGATCTAGTGTACTTTAGTGAATATGTACAATTTGAAAACTATAAAGATGTAAAGTATACAACTATGTATCATATGCACAGAATCACTGCAACAATTATATCCAAATCATTGTCTTTGAGCATGCAAGTACCCAGTGGACCCTGGTGAACCAAGTTGTGAAAACCAGGCAGCTTGCTTTTGTGTTTGGTATTTTTTAAAATCGCTGACTTATTCTGTCTGAATTTCTTGAGCTTTTGGATTTTATGCCTCATATCAGACGAAAGAAGAAAGAGAGACAAGATATATTGCTATGGATTTTGATCACAACTCAGTCAGATTGCCAAGCTTATTCAGCATCTGCAACTTAAGGTGAATGTAGAATAGTGGAATTGCTGATTTCAACTTCACATATAAAGGTATAGATGTTGGGTTTGCTTGAAAATATGTAATATATATTTTCTAATCAAAGAATATTAGATTCTTTGTTCAAAGATGATATTACACACGTTGGACTTCAAACTAGGACACCTGGCTCAAAAATAGAGACACTACCACTGCACCAGAAGAGACCTTATTGAGAATATATTGTTTACTTGCTGCATATACAGGGGAACTTCGATTATCCAAACGACACAGACAGGAAGTATTTGTTCGAATAGTCAAATGTTTGGGTAATTGAATGCTGGATAACATAGTTTAGCCAAGCGATCTTGTTCAGATAATCCGAAATTCGAATCATCGAATGTCGGATAATCGAGGTTCCTCTGTAGACCAAAACCTGTTGGTGACCAATAGTTAATTCAAGCTGGAAAGCATAATCCTGTAAATATGTTTCGTTTTGCTCCAGCTTTGTACCATTGAACAAGGTTCTATAGTTTAGTAATTATTTTTGACACCTTAGCAATTATATTCTGATTCATCTCATTAAGTGGATTCAGTCTACAGACTTTGGATGACCAACTTAATTGCCAGGCTTAAATTTGCTGAGATTTTGAAGTGAAAGGGTGAGCCAAGATTGGTCTGAGTCTGGACTCCTCGTTGGAGTCAAAATTAGGCAGGAACTGGAAGCCATGGATCCTAGCAGTAAGGATTTATTTATCTCTTTTTGCAAGTGGATTACTGTACTTGTGTTACATTTTTAGAAGTGTGTTGATTTGCCTTCTATTATACATGTTGGAATTCCAATTGTTGGTGTTACCTGTAAAATATTTCCTGCAAAGAAATTTTATGTTTCTTCTCTCATCCAACTTGTAACTCTAAATGCATTTTGTGAGATAATAGTTTACATCATCAGTTGCAATATTATGTAAAAACATTGATTTCATTTACCCAGTTCATTGGGACTCTGTGGCTTGCAGCTTCATCAAGCATCCTTCCGAAAGTTCGTTTATGAGTTATAGAAATTTACAGCACAGAAGGAGGCTTCCAACAGAGGTCATTTATCTTTCTTTGAGAAATACAAAACAAATCTTGCTACCCCTCACTCTCTCCAGAGCTCATTGTGGTCATAACAGAGAGATTGTGTGTTCTTTTGTTTTTCTCTTTAGTCATAAAATGGCGTAATTCCTTTAATATCCTAATTGAATGTAACCAAAGGAAAGATTTGTTAAAGAGCCAATAACTGTCAAATAAATTATTGTCCTCTCAGTCTGTCAGAATTCTGGTGTTAATATATTTAATGTTGGCTGGAAATACTTTTCAGTCAGCATTTGTTCCTGAGTCATTTGTCTAACCTGTCGACTGTAGCTCTACAGAGAATAGTGAGCAATAAATCGTTTATAATCATCTGTAAATAATAGGGTACTGTAGGGGGAAAAGCCATTGATTGAATAAACTGGAATCATGCATCACATTTGTTTTGGGTTGGCAGTACTGAGTCACTGAAGAGAAAAGGCAGTAAAATAGTCAAGGTAGAGCAGTTGTTATGCACCAAATTAGAAAAGACTTTTGTGACTCTTGTATTGCTCGTTCCCTTAGCAAAACATACCAAGCAAACCCTCTTGCTGATGGTCACTTTGGCTTCTACCAGGTTCATTTATGTCCAGAACTCATTACAGCCTTGTTGCAAAAGACGTGAAAAGGGCAAGAGAGAACTCTGTGCTGTTTGAAGTCATGCCTAGCATAAAGGAAGGCTGTAGTTGTTGGAGTCAGTAATCTCAGTTGTAGGCCATTGGTACAGACAGGAAAAGAAATTGAATGTGGCAAATTGTTTATGGAAGTTTTACAACTCTATATCGTTGTATAGTTTATTTTTTTCTCCTTGCACTCCTCATTTAATGTGAATTACAGAACGTATCCCTGAAGTAGCATAACAGTGCAAGGAAATAGGGCCTTCTCCAGTTGCATGAAGCAGTATAGCAACAAAACATGACTGCCTTTAGAAAGACACGTAGCCCTCTGGTAGTGATGCCAGTTTACTAGAATAGTGCGATCCACATTGAGCACGTCCAGCTGCTTCTGGGTTCCACCATTAGCCTGAAGCTGCCAATTGTGGACGTATTTATTGTGCCAGGTGATAGAATTAATATTTTGGAGATTATCTTGATGGTAAATTAAAAGTATAAACATTCTGCCAGTAGTAGTTGGGAGTAGTAATGCTTTTACGAAGACGATTTATTTCTTGAGTGTTAATACCCCATATATCACCTGAAAAATGGGCATTAAACAATCTAATTTCCCACCCTAGTTTGTTTTCTTTTATTTACACAAATAACTAATGATAACGTATTGAGTATAAAAGCTCACTGCTTTTACTAGCAGTGAACACTTGACATTTGATATGCACAATTAAATTATCTACGTGTGAACAATGGACTTCCAGCACTTGTTGAGCAAACCACGAGAGGTCACTTATAAAGTCCATGTCCTGATGTTGTTTTCGTCTGAGGTGATTTCACTTGTCATTTTATTTCAATTCAGGGATTCCGGAGGAATTTCCTTGCTCATAGAGTGCGAGGAATGCAAACATACTATCATAAGAAGCATTAAGACAAATACATTTAAAGAGAAACTAGATAAATACATGAGGGAGATTTTTGCACTCTGCCCTTCTATCATGCAAACATTACTAATTTGAATAAAGAATTACTATTTGTGACTTTGCATTGCCAATAAAAGTAAAAGAAAATAAGAGCTTCATATCCATTGAAGTACTTTTGAAGTACAGTGTATGTTATCATGTAACCAGTTGTGGTAGTCATGTTGTGTGCAAGACGTTCCACAAGGAGCCTTGTGAGTGGAGTTGCATGCACTGTTGCCATCAATTTTGCTTAGTTTGTGAAATTCCTGCTTTGCTATTTTGTACATTCCTCATTCTATCTCTGTAATTTTCTCGTAATCTTCCCAAACTTAATGGGCAGTGGTGATTCCTGCGAGAAGTACAGGCAATTGCATTTTCTCGCTTGCAAACCTAAACAGATTTGTCTATATCTTTTGTCCAATGAGTGAAGGAAAATTTCATTGACTGTTCAAGTCCTGACATACCGAGGCCACATTTTCCCACAGTATGCATATCCCTCTCCAATGCACTGTGCATGTATATACTCTCTTGGTTCTCATTGCTCCCTTTTTTTGTGTTCTTCACTCTATCTTCCTCCACCCTTCTTTTCTCATTCCTAGAACTGGTCGCCAAGTAGTTTTCGAATATAATTTTAGCTCATTTTTACTCTGAGTCATTGAGGCATACAGCACAGAAACCCTTCGGTCCAACCACTCCATTTTTAACGTAATCCTAAACTAAACTAGTCCCATTTCCTGCTCCTGGCCCATATCCCTCTAAACCTTTCCTATTCATGTATCCATCCAAATGTCTTTAAACGTTGTAATTGTACCCGCATCCACCACTTCCTCAGCTAGTTCATTCCTCACATGAACCACCTTCTGTGTAAACAATTTGCCTCCTATGTTTTTTTTAAATCTCTTTCCTCTCACCTTAAACATTTGCCCCCTAGACTTGAAATTCCCAATCTTGGGGAAAAGACAATTACCATCAACTCTATCTGTACTTCTCATTATTTTATAAACTTCTATCAGGTTACCTCTCGACCTCCTATGCTCCAGTGAAAAAACGTCCTGGCCTATCCAGTCTTCCTTTATAACTCAAACCTTCCATACCTGGTAAATCTCTTCTGAACCCTCCCCAGCTTGATAACATCTTTCTCACACTCGGCACCCAGATCTGGACACAGAAGAAGCCTCACCAATGTCCTGTACAACCTCAGCATAACATCGCAACTTCGATACTCAAAAGACTGAGCAATGAAGGCAAGTGTGCCAAACACCTTTTTAACCACCCTGTCTATATGTGACACAAACTTTAAAGCATTATGTACCTGCACCCCATGGTCCCTCTCTTCTACAACACTACCCAAACCCCTACCATTAATAGGATAAGCCCTACCCTTGTTTGTTGTACCAAAATGCAATACCTTGCATTTATCCAGATTGAACTCCATCTGCCACTTTTTGGCCCGTTGACCCATTTGATCAAAACCCTTGGCATTTCTTCCTCTCTCCAGCTTTATTGATACTTAAGACCACAATCCTTCAGAAGGTGAACACCTATCTCAGACCAGAAATCAAGAAGTTCTAATTTTTAATTTGACTGCATTGAATTCAATAACAGTACCTGAAATGAATGTGCTTTTACATTATCAACAGAATTAGTCTTACAAAAATGTATTTTGGCTGCAATTTCAACTATTTATTAAACATATTGAGTTTCTTGGATCATACTGACACAATCTCAGTTTTAATATAATTAATAATGTCCCATGCCAGGCACATTTGAAGTATTGCAATTAGTTTCTTGGAAATGTTACTTAACGGTTTAAGAATGAGCAGCATTGTGACATTGATGAAGGGGTGTAGGAATTATGTAGATTTACCCAGATTAGATTCCCTACAGTGTGAAATAGGCCCTTCAGCCCAACAAGTCCACACTGACCCTCCGAAGAGCAACCCACCCAGACCCATTCCCCAACATTTACCCCTGACTAATGCACCTAACACTACGGGCAATTTAGCAGGGTCAATTCACCTGACCTGCACATCTTTGGACTGTGGGAGGAAACCGGAACACCTGGAGGAAACCCACGCAGACACAGGGAGAATGTGCAAACTCCACTCAGACAGTCGCCCAAGGCTGGAATCGAACGTGTGGGCGGCACGGTGGCACAGTGGTTAGCACTGCTGCCTCACAGCGCCAGAGACCCGGGTTCAATTCCCACCTCAGGCGACTGACTGTGTGGAGTTTGCACATTCTCCCCGTGTCTGCGTGGGTTTCCTCCGGGTGCTCTGGTTTCCTCCCACAATCCAAGATGTGCGGGTCAGGTGAATTGGTCATGCTAAATTGCCCGTAGTGTTAGGGGTATGGGTGGGTTGCGCTTCGGCGGATCGGTGTGGACTTATTGGGCCGAAGGGCCTGTGTCCACACTAAGTAATCTAATCTAATGAACCTGGGACCCTGGTGCTGTAAGGCAGCAGTGCTAACCACTGAGTTACTGAACTGGGAAGATGACATCTTTACCCTGAAAGGGGCAGAATTACAGCCATCATTAAAAGCTAGCATCCATTAGGAACTGAAGAAACAAGATGATGGCAAATTTCTTAGCTGGTAGAGGTGGGGGTAGAGCGACAGGAGCAGGCTATCTAAGCAGCACAAATCTTTCTGAATTGAACTTTTGGGCTTCATTTCATAAGGTGCCATGAGTACTTCTATATTCTAGAAGCAACTACTAACTAAATTATTGTCCATTCAGTTTGAAGAAAAGTATAAATGATTTTACTCCAGAAAAATGCCCCATCATTTGACAGATTATTTTTGGTATCTTTGTAATTCTGTTTGAAATGGGAAGTTTAAATTCCTGCTAAATTGCATTTCTTGCTCTCTCTTTCTGTTCTGATTCTTATTATCTGTCTGTTGATATTAACTACATATCCTCAAATCCAAGTACCACAATGCCCCAATTAAGAGATGATGATCCTCAAACTTGAATAATAGATGATTATTTGTGAACAACCATGTTCAATTCTACCCATATCCAAGCACCCAAGAAGACTGCTTGCCCACATTTATCAAGATGGCATCCTCCAGTATTGCTCCAGCAAAATGTTCAAATTATCCATTATAGATGCTGCCTCCTCTGGAGTGGTATTGAAGCATGAGTCTATTTTGGATAATGTCAAATCATCTCAATCAATATTAAACTCCCTGGCAGGATTAGGACACTATCGTGAATAAAGGATATTGTATTTGATATTCTGAGTTTCCTATGGAAAAATTCATTCAAAGTGTCTTGAGAGGAATAATATGTCTTGCCTTTATTTGGTATTACGTGCTATCCAACTTGTATTTCTTGCATGGATGATTCTATTTTCCCTCTGCGGCATTGCGATATTCCTGTGATTTTTGAACAAAATTGACAAATTGAGAACCCTTCTTTTCCTAGGACCGTGTAACCCTGTATACGTCTGTGTGAGTAGGTTGAATAGAGTGCAGCGAGAAATGGTGGGTGGAGTGGAGGTTAACTTTAAAGTAGCTGAACCCTACTGACCAAGGTTTCCAAATCTCACACCTAATGGAAGAAAGCTTGTTTCTTAAACAATTGTGCAAGTGTTTTTATTTGTAATGACCAACTTCGGGTTCTGTGTGAAAAACAAGTATTTTCGTTTGCATTGAGGTATTTCCCTACTGAACCAGCGCCTTGAACGGATTCAGTTCATGTCAGCCAATATATTAAACAAAATCAGCCTTGCTTTTCTCTTCAAGATCCAATGTTTCATTTGTAATTCATTGCCCTTCTGGGTCGTTGTGGGATCTGGGCCCAGACTACTCTGAATGCTGTTTTATAAGTGGGTCAGGAAGGATGCGTAATTACCTAGGACAATGTTCAAAATTCTTAGCCTTCAAGTACCCACACCCAAATACTAGTGCACTGTCTGCTGAAGGGTAGTTCATGTTAGCATGGACTTTTATAAGTCATTGTTCACACAGTTTTGCTAAATCAACACATACATGTCTACTGTTTGGATTATTGTCCAATTCTAACCTCCAACTTTGGAGGACATACTTATCTACTCCGTCGTGGTCATGATGCAATAAAAGCAACCTTTAATGTTAATTGTCTGTTTCTACAGCAATGCTTTGCAAGCATGAATGTAAAAGCTGACTTTAAACGCTTGTTTGTTGCAGAACCCCCTGGAGAACGCTCCCCACGGCGGAGGAGTATTTCAGGCCCAGGATCATCTGAGAAAGCAAACGGAATGGAGGATTCCACATCCCCATTCAAGGTAGTGTATTCTCTAATTAATAAAATTAAATCTTTACGTCCCAATCTGTATTATTTTTCTTCTTCATATACAGAACCTTGCATGTCTAGATTTTGATTGGCATCTCAGTAATTGCAGCCTTGAGAAGACTACTTCTTGTGAGTTGGGTAATTTTACATTGGAACACTTGTCAGTATTCAGCCCCTCGAGCCTGTACTACCATTTAATGAGACTAGGGCTGACCTGTGGCTGAACTCCATGTACACGCTTTTAGCTCCATGTATCTGCCTTAATGCCTTTACTTTCTTGAATAAGCTTTCTTGATTATTTTTTGGTCCATTCATGCATTTTAAAGATTATTGCAGCTGAAGATCAAGTCCATTTGGCTTTTGGGCATCTAAAACTACCCTGATCTACCCTTTTTTATTCCAAAAAGGTGACTTGACACTGTTACAGTTTTGCCATTCACCCTAGTCTATTAACTAATGTTGCAATAACATCAGCAACAATGGACCACATACAAGCCTGTCCTTATATTTTCATTTAATGAGAATAACATTTCTGTTTTTTTTTGCAAAACCAAACCACACTTTTAGCTGACCTGAAGACAGAGTGAAAAAGGTCCTCTATAGGCCAGCTTATGAAATTGTTGGCTAGTTGTAAATCTACAAAGGGGAAAAGTGATGTGGATTGTGTCCTCAAAAATCACCTTGAAAATAGTTTTCAAAGTGCACCGTTAATCAAGAGTGAAATTAATGTGTTAAATGATTCAAATGGATATATAGCTATACATGGATTCACTTCTGACCTTCCGAGTCTTCTATCTTTGTTTCTTGGAAAAGCATAAAGTGGAACTGACAAGTCAGTGAAACTATAATCAGACAGTTATTCAGTAACTCATTGTGAAATGGAAGCCCTGATATTGTACAAGACAAAAATATAACTTCAGTGCGCATTGTCTCCTGAGCCATGTTACAGTTGTGCTACAATCTGGTGCAAGACAGCATTGTTTAACAATTATTTTGTCATTCTTGAGAGACAATACTATCCTTTCAAATGCATGTGCTCAAATGAAGACACTGCCAATCTTTCAAGATTTCTTGCTTGAGTTTTGGACATTACTTTGAAGGTGGCCAAACTTTGAATAACTAGCATCCTCATCTAATAACCAGTGTTTTAAAAGTCATCAAATTAAATAGATTTTTGATTTCTGTCTTAGAAATCATACACTTGGCATTCAGTTGGAGTCCAACTAAGCATTGCAAAACTGGCAACTGTGTGTGGCACAACACCTGTATTGCCTTCTGAAAGGAGTCATAGAGGAATCATACAGCATGGAAACAGGCACTTCGGTACAATGTGTCCAATGCCAACTAGGTTTCCTAAACTGAATTAGTCCCGTTTGCCTCCACTTAGCCCATATCTCTGTAAACTTTTCCTAACCATTTGCCTATCCAAGTGTCTTTCAAATGTTGTAATTGTACTCACCTCTACCATTTTCTCTAGAGTTTGTTCCATATACACACTACCCTCTGTATGAAAAAGTTGTCCCTCAGGTCCCTTTTAAATCTTCCCCTCTCACCGTAAACCTGTGCCCTCTAGTTTTGGACTCCCTTATCGTGGGAAAAGACCTTGGCTATTCATCTTATCTATGCCCCATATGATTTTATAAATCTCTATAAGGTCACCCCACAGTCTCCTGTGCTCCAGAGTGAAATTGTCCAGCCTATTTAGCCTCTCTCCTTATAACTCAAACCCTCCAGTCTCAGTAACATTCTTGTAAATCCTTTTTGCATTCTTTCCAGTTTAATAAAATCCTTCCTATAGTAGTATGACCAGAATTGTATGCAGTATTCTCAAAATGTGGCCTTACCAATGTCTTGTACAGCTGTAACATGACCATGCCAACTCCGATGCTTAATGATCTGACTGATGAAAGCAAGTGTCCCAAACACCACCTTAGCCATTCGGTCTACCTGTGAGGCAACTTGTACCCTTAGGGCTCTCCATTTGGCAACACTTCCCAGGCACTTATCATTAAGTGTGTAAGTTCTGCCCTTGTTTGTCTTACCAAAGTGCAACATGTATATAAATTAAAGTCCATCTGCCATTCCTCTGCTCACTGACTAGTTGATCAAGATCACTTTGTTCTTCACTGTCCACTATACCACCAATTTTGGTATTGTCTGCAAATTTACTGGCCATGCCTTATATATTCTCATCCAAATCATTTGTATAAATGACAAACAACCATGGACCCAGCACCTATCCTTGCAGCACACCAGTCACAGGCCTCCAGTCTGAAAAACAACTCTGTACCACCACCCTCTGTCTCCTACCATCAAATCAGTTTTATATCCAGTTGGCTCGCTCTCCCTGGATCCCATGTGATCTAACCTTGCTAACCAGTCTACCCTGCAGGCACTCTGCCTCTATTCCTGATGAAGGGCTTTTGCCTGAAACGTCAATTTTCCTGCTCCTCAGATGCTGCCTGAACTGCTGTGCTTTTCCAGCACCACTCTAATCCAGAATCTGGTTTCCAGCATCTGCAGTCATTGTTTTTACCCCGTTTAACCAGTCTACCATGCATAATTCATTGAAGGCCTTGCTAAAGTCCATGTAGACAACATCTATGCACTGCCCTCATCTATCTTCTTGGTTACCTCTTTAAAAAACTCAATATTGGTGAAACACAATTTCCCACACACAAAGCTATGCTGACTAGAGTTAGTAGAAGCTTTTATTAGCTTCCAAAAGAATGAGTGGATATGGCACAAGAATATTTTACTATCCTCTGCCAGTTCACAAAACTGTAGAAGTTCCTCCCAAAGCTCCACACACCCCCTCTTCATCCAAGATGCTTTTCAAAACCTATCTCTGACCAAGCCAATAATGTAATTCCCTCTTTGGAACTATAGTGAAAGCGGAAGACATGATATGTTTTCTATTTGCTCTTGAAGATCAATGTGTTTTTTGAAATGGAGCTTGGAATTTGACTTTTTGGCCAGATCTTTCAAAGGTTCTCCATTCCTTTCTCCCACATGTTTATCTCTTATCCCCTTAAATGCATTCTTCGTTTTCACTGTGATGGGAAAGTGACACAAAGTGATTGCTCTCATAAAGAGTCAGTACAGGCATAGCAGGCCAAATGGCCTCCTTTTGCATTGTAACCATGAGTCAAATGAGCTGAAGTCTGAAAAGGTAAAACCCAATAAATGCTGATGGATTATTTTCCCATTGGGACTGCCCACATGAGCAAGATCCACATGAGCACTCCAGGTTCAGCCACTTTTACCTTGATTAGTTATGTATGCATGTATTCCCACTCAGTGAGTTGGAAGGTTGCTGTCAGCGCTTTTCAAAGCAGAATCATCATAAATCATTTTCTTGCACAGAAGAAGAGTATGCTAAGGAAATTTAGGAGAACACTCTTAAAGTGACTCAGTAAACTTCCAGTGTTTAACATTGTTTAGAATGGAATGCAGTACCAAGAGATGGAAGATAGTTGAAAATAGGAATACCAATGGTGAGTTGAATAGTTAACTTGCCATTCTGATTTTCTACTATTTTCCTGAGAAGTTAAGATATTTGCCAGGTCTAGTTGCATGGTTACTCCTAGCACTGCAATTGTCCGTTCTTTATCTGGTAACCCTGAACAGAGAATTGTGACATTCAATGAAGAGTCCGTCACAGCAGTGCCTGAGATTACTTGGTGCCAGAACTCTGGCTGCTTGATTCTTTTCATGGTTAAGGTATATCGAGTTCTAGGGTAGCTGAGATTCCCCTTGGCTGAGATTTGCTAATGTAGCACAAACCCAATTAACTTAGACTTTTAATCTGGTTAGTATTATGTTTGGAAGATAGGTCATAAAGCTCCTTTGTGAATCATTGTTTTTTTAATAGTGCAATGTGCCTCCTCCCACTATATACCTTGAGTAAAGTATGAATTAAGAATGGTTTAAAATTTGAGAATCTTAATGAAATTAAGTTCTCAGTTATTTCAGATACCTGCATTTTTTCCTAACAGTAGGCTCTCTGGCAATGCACCAAACATTTCTGTGTGCATGTCTACCCGCATTTTTCGCATGCAACCCATCAAATCCCTCATCTGAGTCCCTTGCAGCAGAACCTAACTATGACCTTCTCCTTCGGACAGCTGGCATTCACAGTATCCTTTCCTCTTGCCTAGCTACATCCCATTATGGTGCCCACGGATTCACCACATCCCAATTCTGCTTCTATATTACCTTGTATAAGTAGCTGATCTAATGTATTATATTGCTAGTTACCCATTAACCGAAGCAGGAGACAGCCTGTCTGCCACTGCTGTTTATTTGCAGTTTGTAGTAAATGCAAGCTTCAGTCTGCTCAACATTACTCCCCCTCCCACTGGGGGAAAACAAAACTATTTTCTAATCAACCTGTTCAGAGCTGTTATGAAACACCTCTGAAGCAGGTGGGACTTGAATCCAGTACCTCTGGCTCAGAGATAAGAAGACTGTCACTGCTCCAGAAGAGCCTCAAAGCATGTCCAGTTATTTTAATCAACCTGTTCAGACTTATTATAACACACATCTGGGGCAGGTGGGACTTGAACATGGACTTCCTGGCTTGGAGATAGGGACACTACCACTGTGTCACAAGACCAATTGGCAAGTCAGACATGTTTTTAAAATATCCAAAGTATTATCACACACTACTAGACAGCTTTTTCTCGCCTACTAAATCAACCATGGTACTTTCCATAATATTTGCTTATCAACCTGTTCAAAGACATTATGGCACAGCTCTAGTGCTGGTGGGACTTGAACACAGGCCTTCTGACTCAGTGGGAGGGGACTGCATTGCACAATGAAAACCTAGCCTTTTTTTCTTTTTTATTCCATATCCAAAAGTGTTCTAAGACACAATTGAATGATTTGTTTCTCTTCCATTACCAAATCTGTTAACAACCATCAGTAAATCACCCATATTTTTCACTTGATTTATTTACATGCAAAGTCTGTTAAAGGAAATGCAGGCCATCAAAGATGAGGGAGAGATAGAGGGGAGTTAGGGGTGCTAAATCAAAATGGAGTTGGAAGGAAGAGTCTTAGCATTTTTTTAAATGTCCAGAAGTATTCTTTGACACAACTGACATTTTTTCTCCTCCCATCCCCCCCCTCACCAAATCACCTATGGTATTTTTCATACATTAACCACCACCAGTAAATTACCCACCATCGTGGCCTGACCATTGCTATTACTAGCCTTCACCCATACTGATTTTACTCCCTAATTTTTCTGATCCAACCTTGTTTTTCAATAATGTACCTTTGTTCCAGCTTTGTATACAGTTGGGTTTCCTTTGCTGATTTTATAGCCCAGCAGTGGCATTAGTGCTGGGCTCCATGTAATAATTTTGCTGAACAATATCACCCTCCCCTCTCTCACACACCAACTGAAAATCAGCACTATAGAATTTTCAGTGCATCATATTGTCATACAAATCACTTAGTGATGGAGAGAAACATGAGGTCACTGTTAATGATTTATTTTTTGGAATTTCAGAATTATTCTTTTCTAACTTATTAGAAGTAAATTAATTTACATAGATTTTCTGTAATCCACTAGTGAAATATACCTGATTTTATTATATACAGAATGTTGTTCTTGAAGTGTTCTTTGTTAAATAGTTTACAATTCATAATGCTATTATTGATTTAAATGTTTGAGTTGATACATATATTGTCTGTATGACACATGTTACAGAATGTAACTTGCAGAAAATATTTAGTTTGTTGTGAACTTGCAGAACATGTTTGTTGTGAACACTTCCACCAGATGGAGCAAAAAGCATGCAGGAAACAGCCTTGTTGCCAACTGACATTACCTGCCCTATCTGCACATGTGCAGGCACCCATTTTATTGGCCATTCTGGCATTTGGATGAGGAGGTGGATTGCTTCTCTTTTTCCTCCAATGGTAAGAGGGAAGCAACAGGTTGCTGGAACAGGTGCTGCAGTGGCCAGAGCCCTCAGAAGTAGTCTCCTGACTTGAAAAGATGTGCCTCGTGGGCAGCATGTGGCTACAAAGAATTGGGCATTAGGACTATCACGCTGAAGGAACGTTGGCCAAGGAAACTTGCTCCTTGTCAAATTTGGGCAGGATAAGATCTGCTTCATCAGCAGGTCTAGTTTGCCATTATAGATGAACACTGAATTTTTCATCTTAACTGATAAGCACTAATTAATAATTAGTTAGTGCAACAATTGCTCTAAACAAATTGTGACAAAAGTGAACAGCATTTTATTATCAGAATTTGAGTTTTTCTATTTGTGTAGATTCCAAGTAATCAAGTGGAGGTTGCTCTTACAGAGATCTCATAGACATGGCAATCAACTCTTTCTATACTGGAATCATTTTATGATTCTGTGATTGTTTAAAATCCTTATTTAAACATAGTGGAGATTTCTGGCTGCGACAAATGTACCTATCGCAGCTAAATTGCTTTGACAGGGTTTTGGGTATTAAGAAAGGTCATTTGGATACGTTTATGGAGGATTGCTCCTGACTTTGATATTGTTTACTGGTATAAAAGAAATACAGCTTCATAGTGCTACAATGCAGTCTAATAAAATATAGCTATTTGTAACCTAATTAAATGTCAATTTGAGCCAATTTGACATTTTGAGTAGGTGTTAAAATATGTTTTGTTTAGGGTCAGTAGTATATGAACTAAGCTAATTGTACAAAATGGCTCTTGAAGTGCACAAGTGGATGAAAAAAAACTATTGTATCAGGGTGAGGCTGAAGAAATGGGTACCCATGATCTGAAAAACAGCAGTAGCTGTAGGCAATATGACCTGTCATACATATTTAATTGTTCAGTATCATCAGTGAAAGTCAAAATCAACTTTATTTTGCCCTCCTATATTTATATTCCTTGATTTCTTTAGTGTACAAATATTTATCCACCATTACAGCAATTATTAATTTTCAGAAGTATTTCATTGGCTGTAAAGTACTTTTCCTTCAATCTTGTGTGTTTGTCAACTGAGCATAAAGGCTGACCCCTTAAACTGAGATTATGACTCCTACACTCTTTAACCAGGGAAAACAATCTCCGGATTCTGAAGACGGGTTTCTGGACCTGAAACGTTAACTCTGCTTTCTCTCCGTAGATGTTGCCAGACCTGCTGAGTTTTTCCAGCAATTTCTGTTGCTGTTGAAAACAACCTCAGCATCCACCTTCTCAAGCTAGTAATAAGAATTTCATATGTTTTGATGAAACCACTTCACTTACAATTCTCTGGAGTTCAGGAGAATGATATTTGATATCTCCACATAAATCAAAGTTGAGGCACTACTCAAATCTTTCTATCTCTTGACTATTTACAGTTTGCTGTACTGAAAATTGCCTGTTAACACTGAGGGCAGAATTTTCTCTTGTTGGGTTTGGCTGCTGGCTGAAGAGCTGATGAGAGACCCAGACTGTTTCTTCTAAGGAAGGCCCAATATATCTTCTGTTAATCAACTAATCTGAGGATGCTGTGTACCTCGCACTGAAATTAGTTTACCAGATTTGATTGTATTGTAAACCAAAGGTATCGGGAGAGTGGGGTAGGTTCAAATCAAGGCCAAAAGCTGGCTTGCAGCCTACCCAAGTTAAATACAAAGGGCTAAGGACCTTTGATAGAACCCTTTCCTTAGAGAAGCAGTCCACAGTCTTATTTCTGAGAACATTGCATGTTGGTTGGAAGAGGCCTTTAGGTGATTCTTGATTGGTTACTAAAGGTTCTCAAATTGCCAGTGGAGGCAGTGAGGTCAACCATGGGCCTTTTCACTCAGAACTTAGTTCTGTCGCAGACGGAAAGGTGGCAAAGATTAAGTGGGCTTCCACTCCATTAAATAAAATATCTTCCCAGTCTTCCACCTCACTACCTATCCTTCTCGAGGACAAAGTTCTGCTTTTCACCAAGTTTTTTTTTGTCCATCAACCGTACCTAATTCTGTGCTAGTATATTATTCCTAATATGAGGAGTCAGAATCTTGTATTTTGTGTTTAGTGATTTTCTGATTTACCGAGATCAGTTCTTGTGCAGCATCTTTATCATGGGACTCCTGATAATCCAAATCTAATACTTGTTGACTCTTGGCAAACCTGGTTAATCAGAACCCTAAACAAACTCTTGCTTTCTCTCTTTCATAAAGCTGACTCTTCCTAAATCATTGTGATTTTCAAAGTGCATTGTTGTCACATCTTTAATTGGATGTGGAATAGGCTTAAGGGACTGATTACCTCTTTCTGTTCTGTGTGTCTAGGTCTTAGAATGTGCCTAATTACAGTATTTAGTTTTATGGCCAGAATGGAACCAGCATGGCATCATACAACCACACATTGACAAAAATAGATTATGTCCGACTTGCTCTAACATATCTGTCATTTTACAACAGCATATCCTCTGCTTTAATGTAAAAACGACTAGGAAATCAGTTTGCACAATTAAACATAAACACGTGCATTCCAGCATTTAGTTCAAATGCATCTGAACACAGATAATCAAACTGCACTGTACAAAAGAGAAAGAATCATGACTTCTTTGGCTGTTGTGATTCAAGCCGAAGTTTTCCTCAGCAATCAGCCAAGCGTTTTTTTCAAGGGTAGACAGTTGAAATGCACAGTGGTGATGGGGCAGGGGTTCAGTGTCCTTTTGAGCATTTGTTGAACAGAAAATAAGGACCTGAATTCAAGACTAAATTGATTCGTTCTTGATTGGTTACTTAAGGTTTTCAAATTGCCAGTGGAGACAGTGAGGTCAACCATGGGCCTTTTCACTCAGAATTCAGTTCTGTCGCAGACGGAAAGGTGGCAAAGACTAAATCAGATAAAAAACAAAGAGTAGGAATAAATGGGTCATTCTCATGTTAGAAGACTGTGATTAGTGAAGTAGCGCACTTGGGGCCCATGTCTTCACAATATATATCAATGATTTGAACATAGTGACCAAGTGCAATATTTCCATATTTGTAGATGAGACGAGCTAAGATGTAATGTGTGTTCTGAGGAAGATGTTAATTTTTTTAAAGAAGATTTAGACAGGCTTAGTGTTCGGGAAGGAAAATGACAGGAGAAATGTAAAATAGATAAATGTGAGGTTATCCACTTTGGTAGGAGTAACAAATATACAGGGTATTTCTTAAATGGTGAGAGTTGGAAGGTGTAGGCATGCAAACAATACTGTCCTTGTCAGTAAGTCACTGAAGAGGGTTTGGAGCTTGATTAGACCCACCTGTTTGCTATATGCAGTTTTGCCCCCCCCCCCCCCCCCCCATTTCAGAAAGTATATTTTTGCCTTGGAGGGAGTGCAATGAAGGCTGACCAGATTTATTCCCAGGATGCAGGCCTGAATTCTGAAGTGAGACTGGTAAACTGGGGCTGTAAACTCTTAAAAATGTGAAGAATGAAAGATAATTTTATTGAAATCTCTAAAATACTTAAAAAGATAGACAGGTTAGTTGCAGATAAGATGTTTCCCCTGGTTTGTGAGTCTAGAAATAGGGGTCATAGTTTACAAGTAAGACCGAGATGACATTATTTTTCGCTGAGAGTGGTGAATGTTTGAAATTCTGTACCCAAGAAGTACATTTGAAATAGAGGTTTATAATTTTTTGATTATCAGTAGCATAACGGGCTATGGAGATGGTGTAGGTAAAAAAAATTGAAGTGTTCAATTAGCCAGGATTGTGTTGAATGGTGTGTTTTGAAAAGATTTGTAGCTCAAGTTGAGGTTCTTGATGTAAGTTTGCTCGCTGAGCTGGAAGGTTCATTTTCAGACGTTTCGTCACCATACTGAGTAACGTCATCAGTGAGCCTCCAGTGAAGCACTGATGGTATGGCCCGCTTTTTAGTTACACATAAATAAAAAGCAGACCATACCACCAGTGCTTCACTGGAGGCTCACTGATGATGTTATCTAGTATGGTGATGAAACGTCTGAAAACGAACCTTGCAGCTCAGTGAGCAAACTTACGTCCATTGTGTTGAACGTTAGACCAGGCTCAGTGGATTGAGTTGAATCGCTTACTCCTTTTCCAATTTTCCTATCATGAACTCAAATGGTTGGAACAAATGTGTATTGAAAAAGCTTGGAACACCTTGTGCATTTCCTTGCCTTGATGGGTAGAACATTATTAGCAGATGTAATAATCAGGCTTGTATATAATATCTTGCAGTTTGGCACACTTTTGGATCAGAGGCTTGCAATTGTTCTCATGAGAAATGTAGCTGTATAAATCTGTTGCAAATTTACAACTAATAAATCAGAATGAACTCATTGCTTTTCAGTTAGATTTAATGCACAATCCTGAGCAATTCCTATTATTACTGAGTTCTATCCAAAGGATAGCTGCTTAGCAATTTTCTGATTTACAAGGACTAGTTTTGGGTAAGAGACCTAGCAGTATGAAGTCTTTAATTTATTCAGTCAGCCATTTCAATGGGTTAATGTTAAACTTAACAAATTATTTTGTTTACATATTTTCAGTTCAAACTAAAATATATCAAAGTACTTGCCAGTGTAAATAAATAAAGTGAAACTTGAGAGAAGACATGATGCAGTAGATAGCTGAAGGCATTATACTCCATGAAGAGTCAAACATAGCCATTATGAGAATGGTAGACTAAGATTGTGGAACTGAGTGACAACGGTAAATGAGAAATGACTGCTGTGAAAGGAGCCCAACATTCAAATCTATTAATAATTTATGAACTACAGGCAAAACTTACTCTTAAGTCCTCATCCAAGGAGATACAAAATGTGGTGAAGTGGAGAGATTGAATTTGTTGCACAATCTCATAAAAACTGAACATGCTTGGATGAAATATATTTGGTAACATTGAGAATCTTGCACAGTCAATTCTGTGGGCTGTATTTTCATCTACACATCTATAGAGCCCTGAGGGAAATATCAAACAAACAGCCAATGGAACAGTGTGTTAATAAAAGCAGTGTTTTTTTCTACTCCCATTGACAATTACAGCATACTTTTATTTTTAAAGAGCTGGGGATTTATATAATTTCTGATCAAAGCATTTAACAGACCTTAGGTGTTCTTAAAAAGTATTTGTCAACTCAGTTAGGGTTAAGTTCTCACACTACGTTAAATCTCTTGCAATAGCCAAATTCTTTGAACTCAGCAAAGAGTTCAAATGGGCCCTGTTGAGTTTGTTTTTCCCTCCTGTATGAATCACACTCGGTCAAAAATGGGCAGGACATTTTTATCCAGTTTCTACCCCACATCTTGAGGCTCTGTAAAGTCACGATTGTTTCATGAAAATCCAGACCACATGTTTTTAAAGCATAAGTATCGTGGACAAATGTGAAATGAAACTTTATTTTCAGATTGTCCAGTGCTTAACTTTTTTTTCAACACTTGTATTTGTGACACAGATAACACTTTGAGTCCTGATTTAATATTCCCCTTGGGAATAGGATAGCTTTTGAATAGGAACAAAGAACCAGGAGTAGGACATTGACATCTTGCGTGCACTGGAGTGTGAATAAATATTCTTTGCCATCGGAGGATAATGATGAAGGACAAAGTCAAAGTCACCCCCCCCCTCCCCTCCCCTCCTCCCCCCATTCAGGGTACTTGCAAGAGAAAGAGCAAGTAAGAACAGGAAGAACAAATTGAGTTGAGCCATAGCTGCTTATCTCTTTGGAACCATTTGTGAAGCAGAATTTGTCAGGGACTTATACTGTATGGTTAATTTTGAGTCCACTCTATTTCATTTGAATTTGTCCAATTTAAAATTGATCGATAGAGACAAAAGGTCTTGTGATGGTTTATTTAAATTGCTTATAGGATCATGAAATGGCTACATCATAGAAGGAGACCCTTTGGCTCATTGTGTCTGTGCCAGCTCGCAACATCAACTCAGTTAATCCAATTTCTCTGCCTTTTCTAGCAATTTTTGTGTCTTTTCATGAGCTTATCCAATTCTTTTCATGAAAGACACAAGCCTGCATCCATCACAGACTTGAGCAGTGCTTTCCAGACCTTAACCATTTGCTGAGCAATGTCATTTTTCCACATGCTTTTTTTTGTCAATCACCTTATGTCAGTGTGCTTTGGTTCTCAACTGTTTCACCTTTCATTGTCGAGATCACTCATTATTTGAACACATGTTCCAAACCTCTACTAAAACTTCACGTTTTGTCTTAAGTTCCTTGCTTTGTACTCTATGCCTCCTGTTATGATGTCTTTTCTACATCTTCAGTGATTTGTCCACATGTAATCCACTCAGGACTGTACCCTTTAATCAACTTTATTTCTCTTTGTTTGCCTTAACAAAAGAGTTTTGTTTGACATTTCTCTGAATTAAATTTTCACTGTCATTTGTCTGTCAATTCCAGCAGTCGATCTGAGCCCTGTTGGCAACTATCATTAAGCTCTTCCTTAATACTTGTCATATAAAAATTATAAAATTGTGGCCTGTTCATCCAGGTTAAGCCTGTGTGGGATCACTGTTGTCATTTCAACTAGATGCAGGAAATAAGAGACAGTAAAGTTAGGAAAGAGTATATTTATAATAAAATTAACGCTTTCTTTGAGACATATATTGAGAAGTTTAAATTTATAATTTTTATGTGTAATTTCTGTGCCCCATATATTGAACATTGCATTGTGTCTGATTATACTTAAAGCTTTAATTTCAAATATATGGGCAGATTACTTTAGTTGATAGTCTCTAGGTTGTCTGTAATGTTGTTTTCTTAAGGTAGTATGAGAATATTCTTGTTTGCTAACTTTATTTTTCCTTTATCACCAAGTTTATTTGCACTGTTTGCAAATATATTTGTGTAGTCAGATATGGGATTGTTGTTTGTGATGACCTTGTTGGCGAACAGCAGACACTGGGCTCATCTCGGCACTTCTTATAAGAAGCCACTATTTATGTTTGAGGCTTATTGGCTGGCGATCTCAGAACAACAGAATCCAATCCTGTGTTCACTTGATACCTACTTATGTGTTTGCAGACTTTTTTTTGGGGGGGCGGTTGGGGAATTCAGTAGAAGTTCGATTCCCTGTTTGATGTTCCATTTCACCAGTTGAGAGAGTAGATGTCAATTGCTGCACAAACAGTGATACTCCAATGGAGAACAATATAAGATAGGGATAAAAGCTGGATTGCTTCTGATCCATCTTGCTTCATTTTTAGATTCGCCTTGTAATCAATATGCCAGAATCTGTATAACAATACAATATTGGACATATATCAGTGTGATTAGTTTCTTTTACGTTTACCTCGATGTGCTTTTAACTCCAATTTTGTCAGCTCCTCTATTATTGACTCAACTTGGTGCAAGCTTTCACAAGTGCCAGTTGTTGTGTTCTGGTACCTTGCTCAGGTGGTAGTTTTTTTTTGGGAACTAAAATGTTGAGTGATGCCAGAATATTTGATTATTGACAAAGTCATAACCTGTCAGCCTCCTTATCCTGGAAACCAGTGCCCCAACTGAGGTGAAGTAGGGAGATAGTGATAATGTCTCTGGACTTGTAATCCAGATGCTCAGGCTAATGCTCTGGGATCTGGGTTTGAATCCCAGTATAGCAGCTGATGGAATTGAAATTCAGTTAATCAATCAATCTGGAAATAAGTGCCATTCCAGTAATTGTGTCAATTGTCATAAAAGCATGTCTGATTCATTCATGTCCTTTGAAGAAAAGAAATCAATAATTAACTTGGATCTGGACTTCACATGACTCCAGACCAATGGTAATACATTTGTCTTTTTGATTACCCTCTGCAAGAATCCAGCAAGCCACTCAATTCAAGAGCAATTAGGAAATGTCTATGAAGCTCACATCCCTTGAAAATAAATCATCTTAATAAGAAAAACATTGAGCATAGAACTAGGGATGAACCCAGAGTTTTGCTGGTCTTTGTGACTTAGTTCTACATTAGAGAGTGGAAAGTTTGTGCGAAGATTTGTAGCTCGGGTGCTTGTTGTAGTGGTTCTGTTCGCCGAGCTGGAAGTTTTTGTTGCAAACGTTTCATCCCCTGGCTAGGAGACATCATCAGTGCTGTGCAGCCTCCTGCGAAGCGCTTCTTTGATGTTTCTTCCGGCATTTATAGTGGTCTGTCCTTGCCGCTTCCGGGTGTCAGTTTCAGCTGTCCGCTGTAGTGATTGGTATATTGGGTCCAGGTCGATGTGTCTGTTGATGGAATTTGTGGATGAATGCCATGCCTCTAGGAATTCCCTGGCTGTTCTCTGTCTGGCTTGCCCTATGATAGTAGTGTTTTCCCAGTCGAATTCATGTTGCTTGTTGTCTGAGTGTGTGGCTACGAGGGATAGCTGGTCGTGTCGTTTCGTGGCTAGTTGGTGTTCATGTATGCGGATTGTTAGCTGTCTTCCTGTTTGTCCGATATAGTGTTTTGTGCAGTCCTTGCATGGTATTTTATAAACTACATTAGAGAGTGGATTTATGAACTGGGTCACCCAGGATGAACAATTAGGTGTAGAAAACTTTGGCTTTTATTATTTGAAAATGTTTAAAGTTATACTTGAAACTAAGTATTCTTCAGAGATTTGTTTACCATGCAAGTTGTGCATTCTCTCAAGTTGGACAGTTTTTCTAAATGTCTTACTAAAATTACTATAGAAACATGAGAGGCATTTTACTTACGATTAGATTCCCAACAGTGCGGAAACAGGCCATTTGGCCCAACAAGTCCACACCGACCCTCTGAAGAGTAACCCACCCAGACCATTTCCCTCTGACTAATGCACCTGATCTGCGCACCTGAAACTGGAGCACCCGGAGAAAATCCATGAAGACACCAGAACAACATGCAAACTCCACACAGGCAGTCACCCGAGGCTGGAATCGAACCTGGGTCCCTGGTGCTGTGAGGTAGCAGTGCTCACCACTGAGCCGCCATGCGTGAGCATATGAGAGATGGTCTGTGTGAGTGCATGGGTCTGTAGGAGTTTTTGTAGGACTTTGCGACAGGCAACAACGCAAAGTTGCTGAGCAGAGGCTGATAGCCAAGTTCATTACGCATGGGGATGGCCTCATCCAGGACCTTGGGTTCATGTCGCACTATAGGGGTGACCCCACTACACTACACAACACACACACTCAGACAGACTCACACTCCTACAGATCCATACACTCATGCAGACCCTCTCTCATACACAAGCTCTTTCTCATACATTCATGCATAGACTCACACAAACACCCTGTCACAGACTTCTATCTCTTTACACTCACAATCAAACACACCCACAAACTTATGGGGTGAATTTGTACTTGAAGAATTACGTTTTATTTTGCTCAAAAATTGTGATTAAATTAGAATCCCTACAGTGTGGAAACAGGCCCTTCAGCCCCACCAGTCCACACCGACCCTCTGAAAAGTAACCCACCCAGACCCGTTCCCCTACTGTATATTTACCCCTGGCTAATGCACCTAACACTACGGGCAATTTAGCACGGTCAGTTCACATAACCTGCACATCTTTGGATTGTGGGAGGAAGCCGGAGCACCCGGAGGAAATCCACGCAGAAAGGTGGAGAATGTGCAAACTCCACACTGACATCACCCAAGGCTAGACTCAAACCCAGGTCCCTGGTGCTGTGAGGCAGCAGTGCTAACCACTGAGCCACCGTGCCACCCCGAATCTATGTAAGATTCTGCAAATCCCTTTTTTAGATTAGAATCAGTCTGAACATTGGGGCACAGACAGCCTGACCGAGGGCACCTCACACCTTCAATGCATTATCTGGGCCAAGATGGCACCTATTGTTAAAGTTCACTTGAGAATATTACTTTAAGAAAATTCAGGAATTTACACATGAAAGAACTGAAACCAACATGCCCATTCTAAAAGATGAGAGACTTAACAAACAATCCAGGTCATTTTCAAAATATAATTTCATTTACATCACACTATAAACTTGTGCTATAAATTCTGTGTCTTACGATCTTATACTATACTCCACAACCACCTGATAAAGGAGCAGCAGTCCGAAAGCTAGTGCTTTCAAATAAACCTGTTGGACTATAATCTGGTGTTGTGTGATTTTTAACTATGTTCTCTACAAGTTGTATGCAGTACTTTTGTTGGAATGACAATTGTCTCAAGTCGTTATTTCAACTTCTCTGGGCTTCCAGGTCAAAACTACATAATCGTTGAGAGATTCCCTGGTCAGTTGTGTGATGAATCATGAGATTCACAAGAAGCCACAATTTTATCAAATTTGAGCTGATAGTTTTTCTTGGAAGTTGTGGAAATTTATCTTTGTGTGGTACAAATATTATGCTGCCAAAAAATGAAAGACTTGCATTTATACAGCACCCTCCATGTTCTCAGGATGTCCCAAGGTGCTTTTACAGCCAATCAGCAATTTTTGAATTCCTTGTTGGAAGCTATTATTTAGTCAACACATTATTCAAAATACCTTTAATCAAGTGATCTCCTAATTCCATTATTTAAACTCTGAATTTCTACCACAACATTTATGGTACATACTTCAGTGTAAAAGAATTACTGGATTATCAAGAGCAGACCACTTATCATCCCCCCCCCAAAAAAAAATTGTATGGTGTACAAAACCATACTTTGAAAAAACCTTCGAGTCAGGAGCAGTGCTTGAAATGCTGCACTTTAATTGTTTCTTTTGCTATAAAGTTCTCTCTCAACCCAGATGCCTTCTTTTTCCCCGACTTCTAAGTGCAATGAGTAGAACTGTTTATGAATCGATGGGATAAACTATTGATTGTAAAATTTGAGGCATGTTTCATTTCCACCAGCCATCACACAACTCAGACCTATAACAGTGGCTTTAAATCCGTTTTACCTTCATGCCGTTCAACTGCACTTATTTTCTATGTACCTGGGTCAGTCCTGAAATTCTTCCTCAGGACTTGATTTGATGGTAGATGGGTAAATGGTTAACTTGTAATTCAATACTGCTACTGAAGCTACCTTAGCGTTAAGGTGGATCGCAAACACTATGTTATTCACTGTAGTCTACATAAGCTTCATTGCCTCTGGAAACATTGAAAGCATTTGTACTCTCGCCCATGTGCTGTGGGGTTTACTCACATTTAAATTCCTAAACAGTTCCTTTCTCCTGTGAATTTCGACGTTTTTAAACTTTTCATTTCTTTTGAAAAGGAAGCTAGATTTTCCTGACGTGCAGATTTTATCTCCATTTATGTCGGGGAAATTAGTCAGGAAGGAATTGGACACCTGGCTCGACCTTAAAAGATCGCGCTGATAGGCTCCAGATGAAAACTACCCGTTGCTAAGGAGGGGTCCTCAGTCGTAGTAATATTCGCATCTGGGAGATTAAAAAATTCGATATTTGTGTGAGCAAGCTTGAAGAACAGAGTTTATTTCTGGAGAGGGGAGAAAAATAAATGATCTTGTGACCTTCATCCATATAGTCGAAACACTGGAACCTTTTATTTAAGAATCTGCTCATTTTCAGTTGAAAGTCTCGTTTGGAGGTGTAGAATTACCGAGCATGGATATCCTAGCGTGGTGCTTTGTTGCTGCTGAGTTGGAGGACAGGTACTTAAATCACGCATTGCACAAATGTACGAGGCTTATCAGCATGAAGTGGATGGCCTGTATTTTTTCCAGTTCAGTTGTTGAGATTATATTGATCCGTAGTATTGCTTTGGATCTTGTATATTTCATTTCACGTTCAGTTAATTTTCAACGGTGTCAACTCTTGGCTTTGTTCACAGAAGGTAAAAAATAAGGTCTTGTCATGAGGTCAGAACAAAAAAACCCCAAACAGCTGTAACAACTTACTTTCAGATAGGCAGGGGGTGTAATTCTCCTGAAGCTGAATACTTTATGTTGAATAATTATATTCAAACTCACAATAGGAGTATACCAACAATTAAATGCAGTGTGCAGCAATTTACAGTATTTGTTTCAGAATTGTAAAAAATATTGGTTTAGTAGGGATTTTTGGGAATGGGGAAACCTCTTTAAAATTTAGAGTGATCATTTTCACTGTGGTGGAGAGGCTTTTAAAGTACTGCTTTAACTTGGCATGAAGTTGTTTGACAGAATTAGCCTGTCTGAACAGTAAATGTGCTTAGGAATGTGTGCATCTGCAGGATATCAAATGTTTGCTGGAGGCACTTGGCCATGCAACTTAAATCTCTCTGAGAAGGTCAGACCTGAGTATTTTTAAAATTTAAAACTTTCCTTCTGTGATTGCTTTTTTCACTTCCTCCACCCAACCCCTACACCGTTCATAGAGTCATTGAGATATACAGCACAGAAACAGACCCTTCGGTCCAACTTGTCCATGTTATCCCAACCTAATCTAGTCCCACTTGCTAGCAATCGACCCATATCCCTCCAAACCCTTCCTATTCATATACCCATCCAGATGCCTTTTAAATGTTACAATTGTACCAGCGTCCACCACTCCCTCTGGCAGTTCATTCCATACACGTACCACCCTCTGTGTGAAAAGGTTGCCCCTTAGTTCTGTCTTATATCTTTCCCCTCTCACCCTAAACTTATGCCTTCTAGTTCTGGACTCCCCCACCCCAGGGAAAAGACTTTGTTTGTTTATCCTATCCACATCGAGAGTGCAGAGACAGAATATTCCAGTTAGGCTAAAAGAAAAGGCTGGTAGGTGTAGGGAATGCTGGATGACTAGAGAAATTGAGGGTTTGGTTAAGAGACAGAAGGAAGCATATTTCAGCTATAGACAGGATAGATCGAGTGAATCCTTAGAAGAGTATAAAAGCAGTAGGAGTATACTTAAGAGGGAAATCAGGAGGGCAAAATGGGGACATGAGATAGCTTTCGCAAATAGAGTTAAGGAGAATTCACAGGATTTTTTAAGGATAATACATTAAGGATAAAAGGGTAACTAGGGAGAGAATTGGGCCCCTGAAAGATCAGCAAGGCAGCATATGTGTGGAGCTGCAGGAGATGGGGCAGATACTAAACGAGTATTTTGCATCAGTGTTTACAATGGAGAAGGACATGGAAGATGGGGCAAGTAGGAAAATAGATGGTGACATCTTGAAAAATGTCCATATTATAGATTAGATGGCTCAGGTGGCAGAGTGGATAGCATTGCTACCTCACAGCACCAGGGTCCCAGGTTTGATTCTCAGCCTTGGGTGACTGTCTGTGTGGAGTTTGCATGATTTCCCATTGTCTGTGTGGGTTTCCTCCGGGTGCTCCGGTTTCCTCCCACAGTCCAAAGATGTGCGTGTCAGGTGAATTGGCCGTACTAAGTTGCCCATAGTGCTAGGTGCATTAGTCGGAGGGAAATGGGTTACTCTTCGGAGGGTCGGTGTGGACTTGTTGGGTTGAAGGGCCTGTTTCCGCACTGTAGGGAATCTAATCTGAATTCCTGGAAGATCACTAGTGTTCCAGGGAAAATCTTTGTTCTTGGGGTGGCTCAGTGGTTAGCACTGCTGCCTCACAGCGCCAGGGACCCGGGTTCAATTCTAGTCTCGGACGACTGTCTGTGTGGAGTTTCCTCTGGGAAATATATCACAGTTTCTTTGTTCTCACTGGGTCAAAAACTTGGAACATCTTCAACCAGAAAATGCCATATTAATACATTTAGAACAAGGATTCGACAGATTTATGAAATCAGCTTCCCTCTACTATCACGAGGAGAATTAGAAATATACAATAATTGATGGCCATTCCATTCATGAATATCCCAGGAATAACTAAATAAAGAGATCTGACAACACTATTCAAACACCGTCCCATGGTCTGTCGCTGACTTACTCTTTCTCTCAATACTTGGGATCTGTCTATTTCCAATCTATCGCCTCAGTAGCAGCATGCTTCCACAACAGCATTTCCTAAAGTCCTGTTGTGTCTGCTTGGCCTAGCCTCTTTTACTTTGAAAATACCACAGTAATTCAGATGTCTCCACGAGCAGCATAGCAAACAATCCATCTTCAGTTGTGGAACTTTTGAACAGATTCGTTCAGAGTCAGGATCAGGATCAGCTGGAAAACAGATTGTTTGAGCACAGTCCTTCAAATAAAACAAACCAGTGTTGAGAAAATAAGTTGATTAATCCCATTCCCTGATAATGCCATCAAAAACAGTGCATTGGGAAATCAGATATTAACTCAGGTATCAACTGCTTTTTGCCCTGCCCAACTCCACCAGAAACACTGATAACGTTACATAGACAATTAAACCATGGATTAAATGATTAAAATCTTTTGGTGTGTCTGCACAAATGAGCAACACACTTTGATAGTACATGTTGAACTTAATCATTTCAAATTGCAGTGATTAAAACATTTTCAACATTTTGCACAAAATACTACTTTCATCATGCATTCTATAGACAAGGCCTGAAGGAAGCAATCCATTTAACTAACACGGTTAACAAGTTCAATAACTGCCATGTCTCAATGTCAATTCTGCTCACAGTTTGATGCAGTCAAGAAATTCTCTTAAGTGTGTGTTGAACAAATATAAGCAAACAAACAAATAAAGCTGAGGATAAACTAGACATTAAAATTACAAATCACAACACCAGGTTATAGTCCAACAGGTGTATTTGGAAGTACTAGCTTTCAGGGAGCTGCTCCTTCACTGGTTAGGTAGTGAGGCAGGATCAAAAGACACAGAATTTATAGCAAAAGATCACAGTGTCATACAACTAAAATGACAAATTGGGCAAACCTAGATTGCTGTGAAGTCTTTCATCTTTTAGAATGGGTGGCAGGTTTCAGTTCTTGAACTGAAATCTGCAACCTATTCTAAAGGATGAAAGACTTAACATCAATCTAGGTTTGTTCAAGATATCATTTTAATTACATACACTGTGACCTTTTGCTATAAATTCTATGTCATACAACCCTGCCCCAATAGTCACCTTGAGAATGTATATCGGGTATGAGCAGGTAGGGAAAGAGTTAAGTTTTGAGTTTTTGTGGAACAAAAGATTCAGCTAGCAGGATTCGGATCAGATAAGAACTTGCAGTAAACAATGAGATGCTGAAGACAAGGGAAGTGGGTTAACAAGATGGAAAAGCATTCATTATTTGGGAGAAGATTTGTATGTCGTGTGCTCGTTGTTGTGGTTCTTTTCGCCGAGCTGGGAATTTGAGTTGCAAACGTTTCATCCCCTGTCTAGGTGACATCCTCAGTGCTTGGGAGCCTCCTGTGAAGCGCTTCTGTGATGTTTCCTCCGGCATTTATAGTAGTTTGTCTCTGCCGCTTCTGGTTGTCAGTTCCAGCTGTCCACTGCAAGACAGCTAACGATCCGCATCCATGAACACCAACTAGCCACGAAACGACACGACCAGCTATCCTTAGTAGCCACACACGCAGATGACAAGCAACATGAATTCGACTGGGACAACACTACTATTATACGGCAGGCCAAACAGACAACAGCCAGGGAATTCCTAGAGGCATGGCACTCATCCACAGATTCTATCAACAAACACATCGACCTGGACCCAATATGTCAGCCACTGCAACGGACAGCTGGAACTGACAACTGGAAGCGGCAGAGACAAACCACTATAAATGCCGGAGGAAACATCACAGAAGCGCTTCACAGGAGGCTCCCAAGCACTGAGGATGTCACCTAGACAGGGGACGAAACGTTTGCAACTCCAATTTCCAGTTCGGCGAACAGAACCACAACAAGCATTCATTATGTAAAACCATTTAACAAGATGAAGAAGAATTCAGTATGTAAAGCCAGTTAACAATGTGAAAAGTATTCATTAAGTGAAGCCAGTTAAGGTTAAGAACATTTGTTGTGTAACAGCAGATGGCTTAATCTTTACTATTGGCACTTGCTGATTGTAACAGTCGCCCAATCAATATGAATGTTGCTTGATCTGGATTGCTGCTCCCTGTAAGTCACTAGATAATTCATTAAGAATCTGCTGTTTGAGAGTAGACCGAGAACTTGTGTCTCTGTGCACAAGGGCAATTGTTCTCTCTTCCTCCGAGGCCCGGAATAAAGATGATGGAGGCAAAACTATACTGTGTCTCTGAGTGTTTTGCTTCGACTGAGATGGGAATGGGATGACAACCTGATGAAGGAGCGGTGCTCTGAAAGCTGGTATTTCCAAATAAACCTGTTGGACTATAAACTGGTGTTGTGAGATTTTAAACTTTGTCCACTCCAGTCCAACACCAAAAGCTCCACACCATAATAAAATTATAGATTAACTTGTACTGTCAACTGATACATGTCGTTCCCCTTGAGAGGATACATCAAATCTTGGTCCACTTGGTTGGGAGCAAAAGGAAGGAGGCTTCTGACTATATTATGTAAGTGCAGTCTGATCCAAAGTCAGTTTGATTAAGCAACAAAATTGATTAACCTTGTTGATGTACTTTTTTTTGCTTTTTCGCTGTCCACTACACCACCAATTTTGGTGTCAACTGCAAACTTTCTAACTGTACCTCTTATGCTCACATCCACATCATTTTTTAATATAGTGGACGCAGCACCAATCCTTGTAGCACTCCACTGGTCACAGGCCTCCAGTCTGAAAAACAACCCTCCACCACCACCCTCTGTCTTCTACCTTTGAGCTAGTTCTGTATCCAAATGGTTAGTTCTCCCTGCGTTCCATGAGATCTAACCTTGACAACCGGTCTCCCATAAAAAACCTTGTTTAATGCCTTACTGACATCCATATAGATGATATACACCACACTGCCCTCGTCAATCCTCTTTGTTACTTCTTCAAAAAACTCAATCAAGTTCATGAGACATGATTTCCCACGCATAAAGCCATGTTGACTATCCCTAATCAGCCTTTGCGTTTCCAAATATGTGTAAATCCTGTGCCTCAGGATTCCCTCCAACAACTTGCCTACCACTCATGTCAGGCTCACCGATCTATAGTTCCCTGGTTTGTCCTTACCACCATTCTTAAATAGTGGCACCACGTGAGAAAACCCCCAGTCTTCCGGCACCTCACCAGTGACTATTTGTAGATACAAATATCTCAGTAAGAGGCCCAGCAATCACTTCCCTAGCTTCCCACAGAGTTCTAGGATACACCCGATCAGGTCCTGGGGATTTACCTACCTTTATGCGTTCAAGACACCCAGAACTTCCCCTGTAGATTAGATTCCCTACATTTTTTTTAAGATTAGATTCCCCACAGTGTGGAAACAGCCCCTTCAGCCCAACTAGTCCACACGGATCCTCCGAAGAGTAACCCACCCAGACCCATTCCGCCTAACTAATGCACCTAACCTAACTCCATGGGCAATCTAGCATGACCGATTTACCTAACCTGCACATCTTTGGACTGTGGAAGGAAACAGAGCACCTGGAGGAAACCTGCGCAGACACTGGGAGAATGTACAAACCCACACAGACAGTCGCCCGAGGTTGGAATTGAACCTGTGCCCCTGGCTCTGAGACAGCAGTTCTAACCACTGAGCCACTATGTTGCCTATGGTTTGGAGGGCAAGGAGGTTAATTGCATCATAATTCCCAGTTTAGGACTGGCTTTTGTCCTAATCCAGGATGGTTTCTGGTCAATAGTGACTCCCTGAATGTTGATTCACATACAGCTTTTATTACACCTCCTTGAATTTATTGAGTTGTTTCACAGCTAATTAATTATTTTTCATAGTCTAGTCATGATGATTGTATATCATCTGTCTACTGCACTTTATCAGTTGCAATTTGAGTAATGAATATTTGAGGGAGCCAACTAGTTTTCTGAATTGTGTTAGAACATGTTCTCAAATCACTGATGCTTGTAAACATATTAAATTTTGAGCTGCAAAGCAATCTTTTCTTGCCTCTCAGTAATATACCAGTTCTGCACCAGACTATATATGCATAGTATTATGATGTTTGATCCTGTTAATTCCACCAGATTCCTTGGGAGCCAGAGCTTTATATGCAATTTATTAAAGCTATTTATTTCTCCCTTTTTAACAATTATTTTCTTACCTACATTGAAGACTTGTTTGTTGCTTTTTGAGGTTACCTTGAACTGGACTGCAGGACCGTTCAGATGCCATTTGCCTGCAGTAGAGAAACAAATCTCTATTTCTGGTAGTGTGAAGCTCCCTCTAGTGGTTGGGAATTGATGGAGAGTGTCTTGTTTTTGTTTTCTTTTATATCGAACACAATCCCTACAGTGTGGAAACAGGCCCTTCAGCCCAACAAGTTCACACCGACCCTCCGAAGACCAACCTACCCAGACCCATTCCCCTACCTCATTATCCTGTATTTACCCCTGACCAGTGGGCAATTTAGCATGGCCAGTTCACCTAACTTGAACATCTTTGGAGTTTGGGAGGAAACCGGAGCACTCGGAGGAAGCCCATGCAGACACGGGGAGAATGTGCAAACACCCCACGGACAGTCACGTAAGCCTGGAATCGAGCCCAGGTCCCTAGCATTGTGAGAGCAGTGCTAACCACTGAACTGCAAACAACGTACCGCTTAAGTGCATTATTTTCTAGTAATCTCACAATTATGTATTCCGTGCGATTCTAGCAAATAGTTACAGTCATTAGTCAGTGAGTGGATATGATGTTGCATTTGGGGAAAAGCTTTGCTACTCCCATGCCAAAAATGTTAGTTAAGAAAATGTGGAGTAGGAATAATTTATTTCATGAGGCTAATTTTCTCCCTTCCTCTTGTGAATATAATGCCCATGCAGAATATTTTGTTTGTTTTTGTTAATTTTTACATTGAGTAACTAAGCCTTCACTTAATGTGGTATGATATAGTAATCTGTGTTGTGGGCTTTGGCTCAAAGAGAATGCCTTTGATTGTTTTTGGCTGCTACCCCGATTGTTTTAGCCAAGATGATAAGAATTAACTGAATTAAGATGCTGTTGGTGCTGGAATAGTCAGCAGGTCAGGCAGCACCTGTGAGGAGAAAAGCAGAGTTAAAGATTGATGGCCTTTCTTTTTAAAGATTTAACAGCATTTCCACAAGTAAGCAGATGTGAAAAGATGTTCAAATGTAGGAGATTTAAAAAATGGAAAAAAAAACCCCAAAAGGCACATTGGATTGCGGGAGAGATTAAATGTGAAAACGTGATGCAAGGCATAAGAAGCAACACTGAAGTGGAACAATTAAAGGAATAACGTCTCTGGGTCTGAAAGAGCTGTAAATGGTTTCAATAATATGTATATGCACGCAATAACATTTTCCAATGTAGGTTTTCCTTTCTTTGACTATTGGTGACTATGCTTCCAGTTACCTTAGCCTCAAACTCAGTAATTTCCTTCTTAAACTGCTGTACTTTCCTACCTCTCTTTTTCCCTCTCTCACTTGCACTCTGTCTTTTCCCCCCTCCTTTAAGCTACTCTTTAAAAAACCTACCTCTTGAACCAAGCTTTTCTGCTCATCTATCTTTGTCTCCAAATATGGATCTGCATCAAATATTATTTTATAAAGCTTATGTGAAGCATTTGGAATGTTTTATAATATGAAAGGTGTTATATGAAAAAAACATTATTTTTCTCTCTTTATAAGATTAGCATGAAGGCAGCAATCACATTACATTCTTGATCATCTCAGAATTTGACATCAGTTGGGCAGGAAAAAGATAAGGCCACTCTTTTTCTGAAGTTTACTGGATTATTTGAAGACAAGTCGCACAGGATGTTAAAATAATAGGGGTTAACCCTGACAAACAGCAATGTTCTTGAAGTTCAATGCTTTAATATAGTATAATGGTGAAAGTCCATATTTGCAGGAATTTTGTTAATAGGTGTTTAGTAAATGGGACTACTCTATTTCAGCAGATTATTTCAACACTCAGCCTTCAAGTTTATTGCAAGTAAATTGTCTTTTAGAAATTCCATTACTCCCACTTTATGTCCCTACTTTGCACCTGGGACTCAGTGAGTAATGGTTGTTTTTGAATTGCACAGTTATAGGTTCACTTCACACACCAGCATCTTGACCACCAAATCCAGTCAATGACTTCAATACAGGACTAAGAGAGTGGAGATGTTGAAAATTCCATAACATTTATTTAAAGAATAGCAGTTGACGTCCCCTCGGGCCCTGACCAATATTTATCCTTTATCCAGCACCACGAAAACAGGTTATGTGGTCACTATCACAGTGCTGGTTGTGAAAACTTGCTCTGTGCAAATTGGCTATTATTTTTCTTACATGACAGAAGTACATAATTGCCTGTAAAGAGCCTTGGGATATCCAACATAAGGAAAGTCATTATATAAAGAGCTTTTTAAATTTTCCCTTCGTTTTTCAATTAGTTCACATTTAACTATGATGTTAGTGTTTGCGTTTATTAGTGGATGGCAATCATAGTGATTGTTCTCAAACTGGAGTCATCTGTAATTGTAGGTGGCTCATTTGTTAGAATTGTGGTTAGCTTAGCTACCTCACAACGCCGGGGACCTGGGCTCGATTCCAGCCTTGGGCAATTGCCTCTGAAGTTTCCACATTCTCCTTGTATCTGCGTGAGTTTCCTCCAGGTGCTTTGGTTTCTTCCCACAGTCCAAAGATTTGCAGGTTAGGTAGATTGGCAGTGCTAAATTGTCCCACAGTATCCAGGAATGTGCAGGCTAGGTAGATCAGCTTTGGGAAATTTAGGGTTACAGGGAAAAGATAGGGAGGGTTGGTGGGGACTCGACGGGCTTTTTCCCCACTGTAGCGATTCTATGAATATTTTGTACACGACAGCATTTTTCTCATCTGTACATGATAATTTCTGAATTAGGTCCATTTCCAGCCAGGCTAGTCCCTGACACATCACTGCATGATCCAGTAATATCACTTTGGTGAATCCATGATGGGGTGTATTTTAGAATGCAGGCTAGGATCTTTGAATATTTACTTTTAAAACTAATTCAGTTATGTGTTTTAATTGGGGTGAGAGTAGTGATTTCATTTAGGAACTTTTAACATTTTCGAATTCAGGAATTGTTTATGTTTGATTTAATGGAATGATTAATTGTCAAGAGAGCAGCTCAGATGTAGCACCCCAATTCCTGTGTAACGGGAAATTTTAACTTAAGTTCAATAACCAAATTAGGATGACATTTTACAGGATAACACAGGTAACAAAATCTAAGGAATAAACAGTTAACCAGCCTGCCCTTTGATCATGTAAGTAACTCAGCAGGCCTCTTAATGGCCTCTTCATTGCCTGTTTACACTTGTGCTGCTATTTTACCCATGGTAGGTGTAATCAGTCAGCAGCTGGTTAGTCTGGCAGGTTTTACTGTACAGGCTGATGTTATCCAAAAGAGGGAATTTCCTTTGGAGATTCACTGTCCCCTCCTGTAGATGCATCTCCACCCTTTGAACCTCCCCACTGGATCTGCCAACCAGGCTCTGCTCCTGGACTTAACCTGACATTTGGCTCAATAAACACACCTTTTTTGGAGACTTTGTTATCACAGCAATGACCACAACTTGACTACTGGGATAATAAAGATAGTCTGTTGACAGCAAAGCCTGTTCCCACAGCCATCGCCCCCTCCCTCAATCCCTTTCTCCGTCTCACTCTCTTCCCCCACTTTCTCTTTCTCTCCATTTTCTCACTCTCATTTTCTCTCTCCCTTTCCCATTGTTCTCTCCCATTTTCTTGCTTCTGTCTACATGTGCCGCACCCTTTTATTGCTCTGTCTCTCGCTCTCACTTTCTTCCTTACTGTACAAATGGAACTTATAGTTTTTTTGTTCTAAGGTGCGCCATGCATATCCGTCTGAAATACTCCATTGTATAAGATGACCCTTTTACAGTCTTTGAGAATGTATGGCAGTATTCATTTGATGGCATGTTGCATTTTCTTTGGCAAATTCTTGTTATAAATTTAATCAAATTGAGCAGGATGATTTATTTACTGTATTTTTACAGCCTCTCTGATTAGCATCTGATTTTGAAAATGATAAGGTTCTATCTCATTCCTTCACTAAACGTTTACTCAAAATTCTATTCAAATAGGTGGTTGTATTTACAAATTACTTTCCTGAAGCATAACTGACATATTGCAGATTGAATCCCAGAGCAGTTGTTGGAAGAGTTTAAAACCTTAGTCTGTGTGCGTTGGACAATTTACTATAAACACAGACACAGGCAATAACTCTTACATCTGATTGCAAATGTCATATTAATTGCCTTTTACTGGGCTGACTATATGACATAGAGAGCAATGTGGCTCAGCTTGCATGAAGTGCTGAAGTATTTAATAAGATCCATTATTAAGGTTTGACTACCTTTTTCATTTAATTCAGAAGGATTTATTCTTCTACAAGGATGACTGAACTCTATTATGTACGAGCAACCTATTCATACTTGATGTACATTCTTTGCTTTTGTGATTATTGTACTGAATTCTGCCAATAACCTTTACCTAGTTGCAAAATAATAATAATATATTATTGAATATTCTGCATTGTTTTTCAATACCATATCAGCATTTATGATAAAGCTTGTTTTCCAGAACTTTGGAAAATGCCCATCCCTTTTGGGCATTTTTTTTCATAATGTTATGCATTTATAGGAGACTGAAAGGTGGTCAGAGAATATGCTACATGCTTTTCTGTGGTGAGTTCAGGACTTGAGTTAGAGAACAAAATCTTGGACTTAATCACCTGTTTTGACAACATAAACGTGAAAGGATAACGGAGTTGAATTATCATTGATATTGAAACTTGAGTATGTCTGCTAATGTTTTTTTCAGTACTTGCTTGTCATTTTTGTTGAAATTTATTTCCTTTTTTTCTTGAGTTTTTAAAAGTATTTAGAGTTCAAGTTGGTTTGCTTTGCATTGTAGCTCTGATTTTTGGCAAGAAAACAATCCAGGAGGAAGCTCTTAGAATTTATCCCTTGTTTATGTTGAACTTGTTTTCAACCATGACTACAATCAATCCATTGCCAATGCTTCTGTCAGTGGCTGGCCAGTAAACTATACCACAGAATCTACTGTACATCTAAGATATAATTTAACTGTGATGCTCCAAACTCGTAAGCAGTCAACGGAACTTAAAACATAGTTCAAGTTCAGATAAAGGATGACTACTTAATTGTCACAAAATACTTATGAAGTTCCACTCAGATACGTAAATGATAAGTGATGGGGCTTGCTCAGGATTAATGAAACACAGTCCCTAAGAGGTTTCAGCCAAATAGAGTCCAGACATTCCTCATTACTGTTGTGATGGCTTTGGTGATAGTAGTAGCTGTTGGTGATGCACCTGCCTGAGGGAGGAAAGGTGACCAAGAAGGGACCAATAAGACAAATCTGGATCACTTCGGAAGGTGGGAGGGGATTGTGGAGAGGGGGTTGTTAATGTTCAGGGTTGGTGTTGGCGAAAATCAAGCAGATTAGCTTTCAGTGAACCCCCCCCCCCCAACCCCACACACACATTTTTTTCAATGCTGAGTGTCTCAATCAGGCACTAAATGACAAACAACATCCCCCCCTGTTGCCTGCGGTGCTATTTTGGTTTATACTGTGATTGTCCTACTCACCACTGTTGAATACCAGCAGAGCTGGAAGAGGCCTCTGACTGGACTTTAATTCTCGCTCAAAGGTATAAATTGAAGTTAGTAAAGAAGCTAGTTGACTTCAACCTTCTCAGCCAGACCTTTCTGCACCCTGTATCCCACTTAAATGTTGCACATCTCCAAAGCAGCCCCTGGGGGAGGGATTGTATTCTGCTCAATTTACTGATTTTCAAGACAGCCATCTCTACCTATAGTGTCCCATCTTCAAGCACATAGTTTTTCCAAGGAAAGTTCCAGTCTCTTTTACATTCAAACACTCTTTGCAGGCAGCAGGGTTCCATGTAAACAGCGTTCAACTTGTCTCGTCTTCCCGAAATGGCACACTTTTCATAAACTACTGACCTGTATGTTCTCAATTGTCATGGTAGCTACTAGAACTGCCTTAGCTTTGTAAGATATGGCTGATTGTGGGCATTCAACACTCGGAAAGGAACAGTTACGGAAATTGTAGATTTATATGTTCTAATTGCTCAGGAATCCAATTCGCTTTCCTCTCCACCTCTTGTTTTTTGTATGCCACAAATTTTCTGACTTTGAACTTCCTTTTAATACTAATTTCACGTTAAGGGTCACCAGATCACATTGTCCAAAACTTATTGATCACTTTACAATTGGTACAAACTCTTAAAGTAAGTTTCAAATATTTCCGAAAACAATTACGGAATCAGAAACTATGTAATTACAAATGTTCCTTGCTACCTTACTTGCTTCAGGATCAAAAGCCATCAACATCATACAGGGCATGACTTCAAGCTTCAAGCGTAACAAACCTTGAAATGTAATAAACTGGAAGGAGCATAGTAACAGACTTCAGGAGCATATGGGCAGACTGATGAAATGAGCAGTCGCATGGCAGATGAAGTTGGATGTAAAAATATAAAATCATTACTTCTTGATCAAGAATGAAGAATGATAATATATATGCATTGGCACAATTTTAAAGAGTTCAGGAGCAAAGGTACTTTTGGGATGTACCTAAACAAGTCTTTGAAGACAGTAGAACAAGTTGAGAAGGCTGTTAAAAAGAAATGAGTTCTTTTGCTTTATAAAAAAAGGCATCGAGTGCAAAAGCCCAAAAAAAGGCTGAATGGTAGAGAACACTGATTAAGTTTCAGCATTGGAAACTTCAGGAAAGATTCCACAGCCAGGCATTGTGTGTAAATCAAATATTTGAAAAAGCACTAGAAACCAACCACCATATTAACCACACCTTGAAGGGGCACTGTATTAAAAACTGCATTTTAAAGGAAACTTACAAAACTAAATCAAAAGTGTTGTTTTGGGGAGATGATGGACGCCAGCCCCTGTAGGGATAATGCCTGTAATGTACCAGTGGGCACAGCATGCTACCTCAACTGAATGGTTAGTAATCGTAGGACAAAGATTCAAAGTAACTAGTGAAAGTATGAATGTAACATGACAACATGTTCCTTTTGTTGTAGGGTTTTTTCAGCAAACGACTAAAGGGTTCTATTAAACGAACAAAGAGTCAGCCAAAACTTGACCGCAATGCCAGCTTCCGCCAGATATTGCCGTCACTCAGGAATTCTGACAATGACCGGTAAATCATCATTTTACTATCAAACATGTTCGGGTAATGGTGAGTGTTAAATGTACAATCTCTGCACATGTATACATGTACTTGGAATTGAGCCAATACTTCTTATTGCCCATTGCTCTGGGATGCATAATTTACAATATGGTATGTAACTGCATGATACAAGCCCAGAACTGATTAGTTTCTGACTGAGCTTATCTCACTTTGTGGAAATGGTGCAGGAGGAAGTTTGTGTGTGGAGGTGAGGGTGTTCAAATGAAAAGCAAGATCACTGTGGAATATGATAATAGTTTATTGACAGGTTGGACGATTGGTCTGGGCTTTCTCAATTCGGCAGAAGATCCACAATATGTCGCCTGAGTCATTGCCTCCAGAAGTAAAAGGTTGGGAACATTTTTTACTGTCCACTAGTACTCTTGCAGTCTATACACTTTTTTTCAGCAGTGAGTTTGTTTGTGCACTTGCAAATCATTAAAATACACTTGCTGCATTGTGCAATTCCTATTCATTGAATTTCAACCTGCTTCTGTTGGCAAATGCTGAGCAAACCAGACCATGAGCTACGTGAAGAAAATAACGTATGGGTTTCACAGATGATTAATAGAGTGGAGAATATCGAGGTCATTTCACAGGAGTTCTCTTCTATTAGTAAAGGACCACAGTAGGAATTTTTGGACAATGTCTGAAAATTAAACCTATTTCAGTTTGTTCAATCAACGTTGTGCAGAAATGTGTTGTCCACACTCATGGCCATTTCTTTTGCTCCTTGTTGTGACTTCCGTATATTATATTGTTGTTGAGCAGTTGTAGTAAAGGACAACTTACTACTGGATCAAATTTTTCAGAACGGCAAAGAGTATTCTGGGATTATTTGTTTCTTCCTCATGGAGAATATTCCCAATTGACAGTCATTTCATGTTTCAATGAAGTACAGCAACATCACATACTACAATTTAACTGCCATTTTGCAGAGAGTAGTCACAAGATTTCTATGAGGCAGATAGCACAAATAACAGATATTATTGTTGGATTATTCTATTTGTATCATAGAAAATTATCGCACAGAAGGAAGCCATTTAATCCATCAGTTCTGCACCAGCTCATTCTCAGAACAGACCCATGATCCCAGTCCCTTGCCCTTCCTTCATACCCCTTCAATTATTTTTTTCTTTTTCAAAGATTGATTCTGTTCCTTTTTGAATATTACTATTAAATTTATATCCAGAATTCCTATCCAGTCCTAACTACTCAGTGTGTAAAAAGGCTTTTCATCATGTCACTTCTGGTTCTTCTATCAATCATCTTAAAAATAATGGCCATTGAAAACTGTTCCTCCTTTTTTACTTAGTACATAGACATTAATTTCTGATATAATTGCCTTTATAACATCTTTGCTTCAGTCTGATTGCATAAATGTAATCTCTTTATTCTGGAACCATTCTGGATATTTTTCCATCACTGTTTCTTCACTATCATTGGGTCAAAACCTGGAATTCGCTACAGCATATGAGCTGCACCATCTTAAGGAAGTAGCTCAACACCAGCCAGGGATGCCCATGTCCTCCGACTGAATAAAATGGGTGACGGACAAGTTAACAAAGGAGTGAATAAAGCATACGGAATCCTGGGTTTAAAAAAGTAAAGTCCACAAATAATGCTAAGCCTACATAAGATGTTAATTTGACCTCCTTGCATTACAGTAAATCTTGTTTCTGCGAAATCACGAATTTGCCAAAAAAAACTCATGCCAAAAAAATTAACAAAAAACAACATCCGTGGTCAAAAATTGTACATTCATGTTTTTTTAAACTAGCTCCACACTCTCAAATTTCATCATTCAAAGGTGTACTCACTAACAGAACTCTTGTGGATACAGAGGAATGACTGTAAATTGCCAATTCTGAGTGTAAGGATGGTGACTTGCTTGAAGGGAACTCTCAGGTAATCGAGTTCCCATGTATCTGATTAAATTGGTCATGGGTTTGGAATGTGCTGCTGAAGGATCACTGGTGAATTTCTGCAGTGCGTCTTGAAAATGGTGATGCTACTGAATGTCTATGGTGGTGGAGTAGATGCTTGTGGATGTGATTCTAATCAAGTGGCTGCTCTGTTTTGGATGATGTCAACCTTCTTGAGTGTTTTTGGAGCTGTACTCATCCACTGAGGGGTATTCCATCACATTCCTGACATGTGCCTTGTAGATGGTGCACAGACTTTGGGGACCTAGAAGGTAAGTTACACGCTGTAGTATTCTAAGCCTACGATCTGCTCTTGTATCTATTGTATTTACATGGTGAGTCCAGTTTAGTTTCTGGTCAGTGGTAACCCTCAAGGTGTTGATAGGGGATTCAGTGTTGTCAAGATATGGTGGTTGGAGTGTCCTTTTTCTTGGATATGGCATTTTTGTGGCATGAAAGTAACTACCCACTGTGCAGCCCACATATTGTCCAGGTCTTGTCGCATTTGGGCATACACTGCTTCAGTATCTGAGGAGTTGTGAATGGTGCTGGACATTGTACAGTTATTGGCGAGATTCCTTACTTCTGATGTTATGGAGGAAAATTGTTGATGAAGCAGCAGAAGATGGTTGAGCCTAGACTGTATCCTAAGGAATTGGGCTTCTGGTGCAGTTGTACCATCCATAGCTTGAAGCCAGGAGGCCAAGATTTAAGTCCTACTTGCTCCAGAGGTATGTTATGAAATCCGTGAGCAGGTAGATTAGAAACTGTCTATCCTGAGGAGCTCCTGTAGAGATGTTCAGGAACGAACATGACTGACTTCCAATCACAGCCATCTTCCTTCGTGCCAGGTATGATTTAACAAGCAGAATTCTGATGAAGAGTCACTGGACTCAAAAGGTTAACTCTGCTCTCTTCCAATGGATGCTGTCAGCTCTGCTGACTTCAGTTTCTGTTTTCATTTCAGATCTCCAGCATCCACAGTTCTTTGTTTTGTTATGGCAGAGTTTTCCCCCAATTCCCATTGACGCCAGTTTTACTTGGGCTCCTTTGGGCCTCAACTCAGTCAAATGTGGCCTTGATGACAAGGGCTGTCACTCTCGCCTCACTTCTGGAATTCAACTCTTGTCCATGTTTGAACCGAGCTTGTATTGAAGTAAAGTGCTCCTGATGGAACCCAAACTAGGTATCAGTGAGCAGGCTGTTGCTGCAATGATGCTGCTTGATAGTACTGTTGATGACACTTTCCACTACTTTACTGATGGGATGGTAATTGACGGATTGGATTTGTCCTGCTTTTTTTGTTAACAAAATATATCTGAACAATTTTCTGTATTTTTGGGTAGATGCCATTATTGTAGCTGTACTTGAACAGTTTAGCTAGGGAGCAGCAAGTTTCAAACACAAGTCTTCAGTTGTTAAGACCCATAGTCTTTTACAGTATTCAGTACCTTCAACAGTTTTCTTATCATGTGGAATGTGTTGAATTGGCTGAAGACTGGCATCTATGATGCTGGGAACCTCTGGAAGAGGCCAAGAGGCAACTGACTCAGCACTTCTGGTTGAAGATTGTTATAAATGCATCAACTTTATCCTTTGCACTGCTTGTATTGAGCTCACCCATCGTTGAGGATGGATCCTCCTCCGCCAGTGAGTTGTTTGATTTTTCTGCCACCATTCATGACTGGATGTGACCGGACTGCAAACTTCAATCTGATCTGTTGTTTGTGGGATTGCTGCTTCTGGTGTTTGGCATGCAAGTTGTCCAGTTTGGTAAGTTCATCAGATTGACACCTCATTTTTTGGTATGTTTGGTGCTGGTCTTGACATGACTTACTGCACTTTCCATTGAATAGAGTTGATCATCTGGCTTGAATATAATGATAAAGTGGAGATGTGCTGGGCCATGAAGTTGACAGATTTTGTTGGAGTGTAGTTTTGCTGCTGCTTATGGCCCACACTGCCTCATGGATGTTTAGTATTGAGTTGCCAGAAGTCTCTCCTATTTAGCACTGATTGTGTTGTGTGACACAATGTCAGGTATTACCAGTGTGAAGGCAGGGCCTTGGCTCCACAAGCATTGTGCAGTAATCGCTGTTACCAGTACTGTCATGGACAAATGCATCTGTGGCAGACAGATTGGTATGGATGAGGTCATCAAGAAAGTTGTTCCCTCCCCACCTGCTGCTATGAGTTGGCCAGTTGATCAGTAATGATGCTGTTGAACCTATCTTGATTGTAGTCATTGAAATCCCCCAGACTGTATTCTGCACCCTTGCCACCCTCAGAGCTTCCTCCAAGAGTTATTCAAAATGGAGAACCACTGATTCATCAGTCACAGGAGGAATGTTTGTGGTAATTCCTAAGAGGTTTCCTTGCCCACATTTGGCCTGATGCCATGAGTCATTTTGGTGTCCAAGATCACTGTTGAGGACTCCCAGGCCAACTCTCTTCTGACTGTATATGCCACTTCAATGCCACCTCTGCTGGGCCTATCCTTACCATTGGTAATAGTGCTATCTGGGACATGGAGAGGTATGATTCTGTGGGTGTGACTATGTCAGACTGTTTCTTGATTGGTGGGCTGTTCTTTGGAGAATTGGTGTGGACTCAATGGCACAAATGGCCTGTTTCCACACTGTATGAATTTTGTGATTCTATAATAGTAAGTGAGGTAACTCTACCAATTTTAGTACTAGTCACAGATGTTAATAAGAAGCACTTTGCAAAGCTGTTTTGTGCTATTGTTGTTTCTGGTGCCAGGTCGATGCCAGATGGTCTGTCAGCCTTATCCCTGTTTTGAGACTTTCTAGCGATTTGATACAGCTGAATGGCAGTTGAGAGTCAACCGTGTTGCTGTGGATCTGGATCACATGTAGGCCAGATCAGATAAGGATGACAGATTTCTTTGCTTGAAGTGAACAGGTGGGTTTATCCGACACTCGACAGTGGTTTTATGGACATCATTAGACTCTTAATTCCAGATGTTTATTGAACTCCTATTCCCCCAGCTGGATTTGAACTTGGATCTCTAGAGCATTACCCGAGTTTCTGCATTAATAGTCTAGTGATAATATTACTCGACCATTGCCTCGCCCAACCTTTATGCATAAACATCCCTCAGTTGCTTTGTGCATCATCTTTTAAAATTGACTGTTTAGCATGTGATACCCTCCCTTATTCCTCCTTTTGAAAATGCAATATGTCACACTTACATGAAGTTCAACTATCATTTTGCCATCTATTCTGTCATCCTCACTGTGCTCTTGAAGCCTGTTTCTATCTTCACTGCTTACTTAATTTCTGAATTTAATATTATCTCTAAATTTTACAGTTGTGCCCTGTACTTCTCATTCCAAATGCTTAAAGTATATCAAAACTAGCAGTGGCTCCAATAGTGGAGTTTGGGGAACTCCACTCTGAAAAATCCTTCGGTCTGAAAAAGAGTTGCAGCTCTGTTTTTCTATCATTGTAGCTAACCTTTGTATAATGTTGTGTTTTCTACCATCTGTTTTAGTTCTGCTAACAAGTCTAATATACAATACTTTGGATAATCTATGTCCACAAATTTGAGTTGAACTTTACTAATTGCATTTTCTCAACATGAGCAACATAAATACAGTGGCCCTAGTTTTCAGGAAAGTTGAACTAGGCACTTTTGTGCCTTCCAAAATGCAGTTCCAACTCGTGGCCTTGGCCAGGACTTTTGGCTTTTCACACAGGTATTATGCTGGCAGTTCATTTACTGAGCTGTAATATAGTGCAGAAGTCAGTTAGGAGGCTTGCCTTGGTTACCCAGCACAGGAATCAGCCCCAACATTGTTTAAAGGCCCCTTGAACCTCACCCTTTACCACTTTCATTCACTTACAGATCCTTCATAGCCAGTCGTACAGTACACAGTATACACTATGAACAGTTCTCCGAAGCTATATATTAACAATGGAATTATTTTAAAATTACTGGGGAGAAAGAAGTCTTGAAAATATCCGGCAACCTAATTTGAAAACCTGACTTTAAACACACAATCATTGATAGTGAGAAGAAAAAGAAACTATTCCAATGCCTATTGGGTTTGTAAACAAACAAATCATTTCAAAGTCTTTCTTATAATGCTCTGAAAAAGGTTTGGAGATGCCGGTGTTGGACTGGGGTGTACAAAGTTAAAAATCACACAACACCAGGTTATAGTCCAATAGGTTTAATTGGAAGCACACTAGCTTTCGGAGCGACTCTCCTTCATCAGGTGATTGTGTCAGGCTCAATCGTAATGATCGAGCCCTCCACTACCACCTGATGAAGGAGCATCGCTCCAAAAGCTCGTGTGCTTCCAATTAAACCTGTTGGACTATAACCTGGTGTTGTGTGATTTTTAACTCTGAAAAAGGTTGTCATTCTTGGACCATTAAACCGGCTGCGGTGATGAAGCATATATATACTTTTAAAACCCTGCGAAGTATTCATAATGACTGTTGTCATAACAAGAGATTCCAGCTGAAATTGACAGAATAGTGCCCATTTCCTTTAAAAAGGGAGTGCCTGTCCAATGGAGTGGAGCAGGTGCAGCATTCTTGTTCACCTTTTGAGAGTAGTTTTGTTTAGCAGCCTGAGCTGTTAGTCAATTTTAACCTTGCAGCATAAAACATGTCAGCAGAGACTGACAGAATTTTTATTTCACCTTACAGAATGTATTATGGCATTTTCTTAATTTGAAAACTGTCCTAATGCATAACAGATATTGCACAAAGCTGACCAATGTAAGGGTCAATTTATTTTTGCAGGGCAGAGCCCTATGATGCATCATTGTTAAAAACGTGTCCACATTTACAAAACTCCTTCTAATAGTGACATTTAAAGGTACCAAAATATTTTGCATTTACCTTTCAGACTGTTCCCAATTCTTTAGCAGGCTTCCTCCCCCCTCCATGGTCACAAACTCTTCAGGGAGGTGTTATTTTCAGGTTTGCAAAACACACACAAATAGTGTGTGGGAGGAAACAATATTTCCCTGTTGTCTTCACAATTGGAGCCCCAACCTTGGAAGAGGAGTGTATGCATGCATTTTGCACCCATGACCTTCCCAAAATATCAAAAGCCAAATGAATATAGTGAGAAACTCAGCTGGTCTAGCAGCATATGTTGATAAAGCAGAGTTAAAGTTTCAAGCCCAGTGACTCTTCTTCAGAACTGATTGTAGCAGTTTGTGGGGGAGGGGGGAAAGATATGAGCAGATAGTTGGTGATGGAGCCCAAAGGTCAAAATTCTAATCGTTTATTTTATCTTTATTCTTTGTTCCCAATTTGCTAATAACTTAAGCATCTGTGATTGCCTGTTTTTAATGCAACCCTTGGCTGGTATTCCTTAATAAAATAGTTTGAAATGTGTGTTCTGTGCACAGTGCAGTGTTTAGTTTGAAATGAACAATGTTAAAAAACAGATGACTGCAGATTCATTTGTTCTGGTATTATGCTTTTAATTTCAATCAACTGCTGCACCTTTTGAGTCTTCAGCATTTCCTTGGGCTTCTTGTATTCAGAAAGTGATTGACAAACATGAAGGATTGCCAAATAAATGGTGTTTTTATTTAGTTGTCACTGTTTTGAAAGATGAGGGACAGTCATCCATTTTGTCTTCATATCTTTAAAAATGCAAAGGTAGAAAATAGAGGTTGTTTGTGTTTCTGTCTGCTTTTGATCCTGTCTTCTCAGTTTATTATTGCTTGGGGCAGTTTGGAGGCAGACATTTTATGTAGGATTTAAGTTGAGCAATATTGTGAAATTTTACTCCAAAGACTGTGGGTATGGGGAATGCATTTTCAGAGTTCACAGTCCATGCTTAGTTAATATTCTGTCTCTAGGCTGTTCAATTTCCCTAGGTTTAAATAATAAAACTGCATCTTTCCAAACCATTTAGTGTTATGTGACAATTTAAGAGAACTGCTATTTCCCTTTATGTAGAATGCTTCTCTGTAATTTCTGTTTTGAATTGGAACAGGGTTGACTGATAACAGTCAGATATGAGTAAAAGCAGCAACGTATCTAGAAACTGCTCACAGTTGATAAACACCAGTGTACGGTCCACCTGACTGTGCGCCTGTCTGAAAATTTTCATTGCAGGATTTTTTCAACAGCTCCATTAGCAGCTGTTGAGAAATGTACAAGTGATTCTCTGGGAAATGCTAATTTAGTCCTCCCAGATGGTCAATTTTACCTAACAGAGTTTTATTTTAATGTTCAAGTTACTTTTCTCTCTTGCCCTCTGGTTAACTGCATAGTTGGAGAAATTCCAAGTTTCATCCAGTGCTGTTGGAAACAAGCACATGACTTTTCTTTAATAATGTTCTGTTTCTGACATGATATTGTAGTCCACTTCTGAATGAGTCCCACCTCTTTTGTTCTGTTTTTTTTCTCTCTCTCCTTCCCCTCTCCAACCTCACCCCCCCCCCCCCCCCCCCCCCCAATCTCTGTCCTTTTTTTTGGATAGCAGCTGTTCTGTCATTTCTATTCCCAACTCCATTAGACTGATTTATTCTTTACCATTGCAAGTCTGGAGTTTAAAAACAGAAAATGCTTGAAATGATTAGCAGGTCTGTTACTGTCTGTGGGTCAATTATGTTTCATTAGGTCTTACACTGTGGGTTTACCCTTTTGTTTTTACCCCTTTTCCCTGGTTGCAGTTGTTTCAAATATTTTGAAAATATAATTACCATTTTTCACACAAAATCAAATGCTCCTTTTGAATCATGTTGGTCTTCTGTCTACTCAGTGATGATGGTACGGTTTTTCCTTTCCATAGTCCAAGTTAACCTGACCAGTTTCTGGCATCCTTCTTTTAAAACATTGTTTTTGCTTTCTCGTTCTTCATACTTCCTTCGGTGTTAGCCATGTGACCCATTCCATCTCCCATCACATGATAAATAATTTCCTTTTAAATCCACTTTGCCTTATAGTTTAAATTAAATTATTAATTTTGCTTTAGCTATGTGATTATAGGAAAGCAAGCTTTAAAGTGCTTGAGGAAGACAGAGGTAAATCTCTGCTGCTCCTGCATGAGCAAGTGCTCTTTTAGATGTAGTGTGCCTGAAGGAGCTTTTACTGTGTTTCTAGTATTTATTATTACATGAGGTCTGGTAACCTATTTATCCAATCCTCTGCCATGTAGGTATTGTAGACATCCAGCATTCTGTGCACGGCAGCTGTTAGATCAGCTTCAGCTTTACAAAATGTCAGTTTCAAGAGACTGGAGTATTTTCCCAATGTCTGAAAAGCTTGGCTTGTTTCTAATGGAAAGGGATTCTGTTTTGACTTGATTTGACATTGCATCTCCTTTTTGCTTAGAAAATAGCCACAGGATATTAAAGTGATCACGTGGTCAGAGTGCCTCTGTTTAATGAAAAAGGTTATCTGTCTCAGCAGTTATCATTCTTAGTGAGCTGGATTTCTCTACATGATCTTTGGAAAGCATAATAAAGGCATGTTATAGTCAAGATCTTTATAAATACAGTTTTTCTACTGAAGCAAAAGCTATCTGTGATATTCCTCTTGCACAGTGAGTAGCATTACCAGAAGTGCTGTACAAGTGAAAATTAAATCACTGCCATGGAATATTTCGATGTCCATATCCAATGTTTTGCACTGTAGCAAACTACTTTAAAAACACAGCTCTTAGATTGCAATCTAAACTAAAGCAGTTCACATTTTTATTTTTGGAATTTTCCCTTCTGGAATTTTCACTGACCTGCAGGCAGGTTACCTGTTTTAGGTTGTATATGCTTGGTTGTTGCTTTACTAAATACCGTTACAGATTTATTTCCAAACAGCAGAACTCCAAGTGGATCACAGACTGCTGTTCAATGTTATGGTGCCAAACACACTGAATAATTGTCGTTGTTGCTATTAGTCCCAGTAAGTGTATGGACATTTTTCTACTTACTCAACTGGAGGTTGTCAAATTGTATTAACTGATATTACCAAAATAATTTACGGGAGATCTTGTTGTTTCTTCTGTTGGGATCCCATGACAACCAGTGTCATCCTGAGCAAATTCAGGAATGGGAAAGTTTGTTCCAGTAATCCTTTTACAAAGGCTAGAGACCATGAGTATATGTTGAATTCACACCCACACCAATCAACCACACCGTCCTGTGGCCCAACATACAACTCCCCCTCCCACTCTACCGAGGACATGGAGATCCTGGGCCTCCTTCACCGCCACTCCCTCACCACCAGACGCCTGGAAGAAGAACGCCTCATCTTCCGCCTCGGGACACTTCAACCCCAGGGCATCAATGTGGACTTCAACAGTTTACTCATTTCCCCTTCCCCCACCTCACCCTAGTTCCAAATTTCCAGCTCAGCACTGTCCCCATGACTTGTCCTACCTACCTATCTTCTTTTCCACCTATCCACTCCACCCTCCTCCCTGACCTATCACCTTCGTACCCTCCCCCACTCACCTATTGTACTCTATGCTACTTTCTCCCCACCCCCACCCCCACCCTCCTCTACCTTATCTCTCCATGCTTCAGGCTCTCTGCCTATATTCCTGATGAAGGACTTTTGCCTGAAACATCGATTTTACTGCTCCTCGGATGCTGCCTGAACTGCTGTGCTCTTCTAGCACCACTAATCCAAAATCTGGTTTCCAGCATCTGCAGTCATCGTTTTTATCTATATGTTGAATACTGTTTGCTTTCAGTTAACATAACAAGCAGGAAGCAGTTCTTTTAATACATAATCAAAGGATTAAATCAGGATATAGTCCTTTAGTTTGATCAGAGTAAATGACTCTGAGATCATGCAGTGAGGAAAGAAATTTGACTGCTTAAAAGGACCACACAGCATGTATGATAACTGCCTTTCTCTACAGAAAAGTGGATATTTGAAGTGTCTAGACACTCTCAATCTCATGGATTTCATAATGTCATTAACAACTATCCCAAACAGTACAAGATTAATTTGGCTATCTCAACTCTGAAATGTGATTAAAGGCTTAAAATCATGTTAGGGCCTATTTTTCTCATGTATATCTTCAGTTCTTGATGTATTTGACTCGTCAATGTTCAGTCTGATCGTTGTCACCAAATGAGAGCCATATCTTTGAGCAGTCATGTTCATTCCTGAAGAATTAATTGTTGTGACGGAACCATTGAAAGTTTGTTGAATGCTGCACAGCAGCTGATCATTGACAATGAACATAATAATTAGTTATAAGGGTTTAACTTTATACTTGGTTTGATGTGGCTGATCCTTCCCATCGCTTGTCAACGAAGGGAGGTGATAGCCTAGTGGTATTATCATTTAGACTATTAACCCAGCAATCCTGATAATGTTCTAGGGACCCTGGTTCAAATCATGCCATGGCTGATGGTGGAATTTGAATTCAATAAAAATCTGGAATTAGAAACCCAATATTGACCGTGAGACCATTGTCGATTGTGGGGAAAAGCCCCCCTCTGGTCTACCAACGTCTTAAGAGAAAGAAACTGCCATCCTCAACCTGGTCTTGCCTACAGACCCACAGCAATGTGATTGACATTTAACTGCACTCTGGGCAACCGGGGATGATGTAGTAAATGCTGACCTGGTCAGTGACAACCATATCCTATGAATGAATAAAGCAGAAGTATAGGACTGGAGTCACAACTTGACCAAATCAGGGATGGCAGCTTCCTTGAACTTGTCTACAAATTCAAAGACTATCAAATTCACTTTTACAACTGGCTCTGATGGAGTTTCAGCTCTCAATTTCAGAGTTGCTGAACTTGGACTCTAACCATTACAACTTGAATATTTGAAGTCTCTCTCGAGCTCAACACAGTAATGGGTATAGGATTTTCTTTTGAATGTTGATTAAAATTGAGGCTCATTAATTGTGTTAAATCAGATAAAGCTTTTCTGTGAAGCTGTTGTAAGAGAGTTAAGTGTTGACGTTCACCTTAAACAAAAGTGGCTTAGCTAATGAACATTTCTAATCATTTCCAGCACACATTTATATGCTCAAATGTGTTAATTGCTGTCTTCCCAAAATGTTGACTGTATGGACCTCCACCTTTGTGCTTCTTTACGCATTCCACATAGGTCAGTTGCATCAGTTCATTATTTCTGTAATCCATTTTCTACAATGCTTCTCTCTCCTGTGTTTTCTATCATTCTTTCTCTCCTTTGAATAACTATCTCTATTGTTTGACCTAATTATCTTACAAAACATGTGTCTTTTTCTTTGATGTTATTGCAGTGATTGCCTCATTTCTCCAACTATTTCCAACACCTTCTCATTATTGAAGTGAATTAATTTTATGGTCAAATGCAATCCAAGTGCAGTGAAAAGTTTGCAGTGTTGCTGCTTATGGCACCATCTTAGGTCCAAGATACCTAGCTACAGATACTTGAGTATATGGTACAAAATTGAAAGAATAAATACAAGACCAGCATAAAAATAAAAAGGAAGAAAGTACTCTATTTGTAGTCCTTTTACCATAATACATGCCAGCACCTAGCCTCCACCGACTGCACTGCCATCAAGTCTTCAAGGGACTCCCTTCCCCATGACAGCCTCCAGCCTGGGACCGCCTCCTGTCATCTTGTCTGTGTAGGATAAGCAAAATACTGTTTCATGTCCTCACCTCATCAATTAGTCTCTGTAAATTGTCCATGACTTAGCATACATTCTTTTCATTAGATTCCAGTTCAATTTCTTCACTGTTAAGTTGGTTCTTTTTTGCTGACAAAAGCTGGTCTTAGTAGTTTTAATTGTCCCTTGTATCTCACAGTCACATCTCCAGGCATCTGTGACAGTCTGTCCAAGATGAGTATTGCTTGCTGGGAGTACACCCGTTAAAACATAAGAGAAAAAAACGGGTTGTGTTTGCATGTATTTCGTATTCCAGTTAAAAAACATAACTCTACTCACACTCAGAACATAATGCAGAATGGCCATTGAGGCAACAAAAGACAATTCTGGCACTGTAATTGGCTGCTAGCAAAGAGCTGATCCCTTTGGGAGCATAGGACAGAAACTGAGCAAAAGGAACAGAAGAGTGGAAACAAGCTCAGAAGAAAACTATTAAAATATCTTGGATTTTTCTTCAGTTGATTCACTTTGGAAATCGAATATGTTTTGTTCCAGCAGTCTGAATTAAATACTCTGCGATCAGTAGATGGAATTGAATGAATGTTTTTATCACATTCTAAACTATTCAAAGTTGTAAGCAAGTAAGAAAATATTTTGCATTTCCATTACCTCACATGACTGATGTTAGAAGAGCATACACCTGAGAGGGTAAAGGGCAGCAATCGTGACTTGTCTGCATACTCTGTTCAGAGTTCTGATGTTTTTAAACGAAATGCCCTGATGACACCCTTACCATTGTTTTGGATTCTAACATTCAAAACAATATTGTGTAGAAACACCTTTCAACTTGAGCAGAGGTGATTTGCTTCTACTATGACTGGAAGCTGCTGTTGTGATTATAATGTCAGATTTTCATGTCTACTTATAAAATGTAGAGCCAACCACCTTTTTTGTTTTGTGGATAATTTAGCTCCGGTTAAAAATTTTGGTTCCTCAGTGCCCCAGTGAGTGAAGGCATGGTGGAACATTGAGTTAGATACAATAGTGTAGTTTCAGGGTTGATTCCTGGTCTTTGTGATGTTAGCTAGTCTTCGTCGCATAGCAGTGGATTTTTGCAAGTGGTTCATTCATTATTCAGGGGAAAACTCCAGCAGTTTGAGTCGTCAGAGCTGCTGAAATGCATGTTGGTTGTATTTTGCTCAATTGATGAGCGTTTATGATATGTTTACCTGAGAATGAGGAGTTTTAAAAGTGGTCTCATAAAGTAAGTTCTTTGCTTTGACCAAGTGACTTGATAAATTAAATGATACTTTTTAGTGGTCATCGAAATTAGGTATCCGGAGTTTTCCAGTTTTTTTTAACCCTTACTCATAATTCAAAATATTCTGCTCCTATAGACTTAAGATTTAATTTTGCATGCTTTAGAGAATAGGGAAGCAGTGTGGTTCACTTGATCCTATGAGAATTTAACTAAACATCCTTTGAGACATAGTCAGTTTGGATGTGAGGATTATTAAGTGTGGCAGTGCATTCCTTTAATTCTGAACTGCTCCTCTGATTTTTACTCCTACCTCAAACATTACCTGATCTTCTTTCCACTCAATGTGCAGCATGATCAAAGGAGAAAAAATCGTTTTGATTAATTTCTACATGCTTTCTTTTATTTGCCCCACCCCCCCCAAAAAAACTATAAGCCACACATTGTCTTAATCTTGATATAATAAATCCATACTGTCCAAATATAGAGGAAATAGTGATGAAACCCATGTTCTTACCTCCAGCTGTTCTGAAAAGATACCTCCATGCAGCTGTTAATACACCGAGCTGTTATCTTGTGTTGTTCTGATTAGCATCTGTTTTGTTTTGTCTGACATCTTCCCTCAGTTTTCATTATTTGGCTTCCTGATCTATTGCAGTTAATTAGAACTGTTTGCTTACCTGTAAAACCGACTCGTCCTTACACGATGCCAACAATATTTAATGAGAAACAAAATGACTTAAAGATTTTAAAGTATTTTCTCTCCAAAAATTGACAAGCAAATTATGAATATGCACATCAGATCCTTTTGATTTTGGATTTGAAAAGTGAGCAAACTGTTTCTGGCCAGTAAATATCATCTGTTGTGCTCCTGACCATCCATCATTCTATATTTAATCCCTGTCACTACAGTTTGACTTGGCTGGAATCCAGATGAAAGCATCTGTATGAGAGCATTTTACGCAGTGGGCTGCTGCACTCGAGCTCACTGCTCAGCTGGAATGTGTTCAGAGACGCTGAAGATATCATGTGATGGACAAACCTTCTTGAGGTGAAATTACTATTGTTCTTCCTGAGGGTCACATTGATCTCTACTGCTGAGATCGGTGTGTTGCTCAATGAATGCTGCAGTAAAGAAGCAGCATGTAAGTGACTCTGCTGCTAATGGTCCCTGCTGCCTTCAGGCACTAATCTTCTCATAGGTGCATTGCCATAACAACAGCCCCAGTTGGGACAAAACATTGTTCGTAAGGCCCATGTTTATGTTGTTTAAGGGATGGTGGTAAACCAGTAGATTTGTTTGCTCCTTTGAACAATCTGCTTTTCCTCTATCGTTCATGCTCTTAAAGTATGAAAAGTGAATCAGCGCATGTTGTACCTGGAAGTGAAGAGAACCTAATCCCATATATGTCTGGAGGAAATGGGAGTGGCTTGACCTGATCTGGCTGTGTGATTGTAAGGATATCAAGAAACTGGTGTTTTAAATCTGTGATGGGTGAAATTTGGAGTTTCTGATTTTTTTCTACAAACTATTGATATTACCTGAAAACAATTGCCCTGATTAGCCATTTAAGAGAAGTATGTTGTCTTGAAATCATCAGAACAAGGTGGATGGCTGGCACAGTTTATTTGGAAGAAAAATCAGTACGTTCTAGGCCAGTAACTATTATGAAGAGAATTGCCTAATTTATCTTGTGTGAGAAGAAACGATAATTAGAGGTGACCTGATACCAAACATACTGCTGAGAGGAAATTTACCATTCATATGTGTTGCATATTCTTTTAGCGAAGCCAGAAAGCACTCCAACGTAGTGATTTGTTTTTCTTTTGCAAGTGGATGGAGTACCTCAAGTTTGCAGCCCTGCATTGTGGAAACCAGCAAACTGTTTGACAAACAAGATTTTCAGGAGCAATTCAGTCTTGAAGATTTGTGCAATCCTGGAGATCCATAAAAAGACTGACGAGACACACCCCTCCTTTCAGTGTATGATTTGAAAATTGTGACAAATATTTGGTCTTGGTATTGGTGTTCCGCAGAGGGGAAAGGTGGGATCGCCTTTTCTCCTAGACTGTCCCAGCATCATGATCTGGGGATGTTCTGTTAAATGGCTGCGTAGTTGCCTAATGTAAGTACAGTGTTATATTGATTTCCTAATCTGCTTCTGAGCTAAATATGAAAATACTGGATGGGTGTAATATAATAGGTATTCTAACATGGACTTTAAAAGAAAAGCCTTATAAGGAAAAAAATTCCCAAAGGTTTATTTCTTTATCACTTTGACTCCAACCTTGTGACATTTCCTTGTTACTTGGTGGTATGTTGGACAGTAACCTCTTAACATACCATTAGCAGTGACATTTAACTCACTGCAAGATGATGTGCTTGAGAACAGTGCATATTTGTTATTTTGGTTTTCCTCTACCACACTCTGATCCAGATGATCACAAGAGTGCATCGTTGTTTTTCACAGGCCCAGCCAGTAGTTCACAGGCACATTCTAACTGGAAAACATACATAGATCAAAACTTGTAACTTCAAGCATGCACACGTATGTGCATCCTGTATAATATCTGTATAAGCTTACTCATTGGTGAAAGATTACCTGCATTTAGTCAATTTGGAAGTAACAACTAGGTAAACTTCATCTGTGTTCGTAGCATATTGAATTGTCAAGTTTGATTTCACATGAGATGCTGTATCTTCTGATCGCATATCCTTTTCCTGATTCTCTCCTTCTGCCTAGAGGAGCTTAGTGGGTTGGGAATTTGAGTGATGCCCTTCCATCTCATATGGTTTCTTATGCTTAATTAAGTTTTACTATATGCAGTGGGTGAAAAAGTTGCTCCTACCCTTTTCTGTTTCACTTCTGTTGACAAACTTGTCACATAAAATCTGAGGGATGTTTTGTTTCATAGTTTTTTTAACATTTAATAAAGACATTCATATTTTATCAACATTTTTTCTGTGCTGAATTCAGATTCTTGTCTTTGCTTTTGAGTTGTGCAAAAACAAAAATTTCACTTTTTCAAAATATTTAAACTTGAAATATATACATTGAAAAACTGTGCCCAAACTTTATGTTGTCTCAGTGATACATGTTTAAAGATGCAATGATTGGATGACATGACATCTCTTGAAGCACCGAAATGGAAGGTTTTCAAGTGAGCAAGAAAACCATCCAATTCCTTGAGCATTGTAGGTAGAAGTAAATTCTTTGTATCTAGCATAAAATGTGCACCTTATTGAAAAGTTTTTAATGTCATATAGGATTTTACAGTACAGAAAGAGGCCATACTAGCCATCATTTTTGTATCACCACCTGAAAGAGAGAGAGCACTTATTATCTTGTTTTTTATGTTCTCAATATGCTGTGAAAGTCTTGCATCATAAAAGTATCAGGTGAAGTAAAACCCGAACAACAGTTTTCCATACTATCTTCCCCAAGGCAGTTCTATTTTTGGAATCCATGGAGGTGCATATTTTAGTGAGCAATTTATTATGTTTTTTAATGTAGTCTTTGTATCTGAGGGAAATTTTGAAGTAATGGGAGCTTTTGTACTATTGTACATTAAACATGTGCCTGACAACTTGAGCAAGATTGTAGAAACAGGCTTGCAGCATCTTGATATTGAGCACATGTGACCATTTCATGTGTTTTGCATATATGCTATAAAGCTGGTTTCCTGACTGATTTGTAAGTACCCTGGCAACTCTTTTTCTCACTTGTTGAAGCCTTGCATTTGTTTAACAGTCTACTCTCCGCATCTGTTCCATTGTGGCATTACTGGTTCAAAGTTTTAGGTTGGAGTCCTGTAGATTTTAGTGTTGAGACATTGTAGCAGATTTTGGAGCTAGGCAGGGAATTAATGGTTTTCAAGCACTTGGATTTAGTTTTGATTATTTTATTTAAAGAGAGTTTGTGTCGGTGAAGAATGGGTATATTAGTTTTGAATGCAACATCATGAGAAACAAGCTTGATTTCTCTGCTGAGTTCCAAATCTCAGTCCTGTTTCTGGTGGAATTACAGGCAGGCAGGTTTGTACTTATTATGAAGAATAATCAAAGAGAAAAAAATATGTCTTTGCCTCTTTTAGGTTCTTAGTAGCAACTCACTCAGACCTCTGTCAATACAAGCCAAAGAGGGAGGCAGCAAATCAGACATGTTATCTGAACAGTGAATAGCTAAGTTGGGTAGAAGATCTAAAATATTGAAGATGAATTATTTTATGGTGAAAACAAAAAATGCTGGAGATTACAACGGATCAGGCAATATCCATGGAGAGAAAGCAAGCTAACATTTAGAATCTAGATGACTCTTGATCAGTCATGTATTTAAGGGTCGCTTATTAGGGAGAAAATTCAGTATGTTGTCAATTTTAATTCTGAAATGTCATTGTCTTGAGCTTTCAACTGTTCGATTTATATGAATAGTTGAGGTTAACAACCATTGAATATGTCTGCTGTTGTACTGAATTGGTTGGTTAGTCTGGAAGGATTTTGCCATTATTCCTGCTACTCGTCTTTTTTTCTATAAATCCTGTGGCTAAATGTTGACTGAGATCAGGTTTGGTTTGGCTATGATTTTCCTGCTGCTGCTAGCTGAACAACTTGTCATTGGTCACTATCTTGGCTGATGCTCTGAATGACAGTGAGATGAGACACTGAAAGGCTATTGATGTCAACTTTGGGTCTGTGCCTTGAAAGACAAAAATAAACTGCACTAGAGCAAAGATTGTTGCTTTTGTGCTCTAATATTTGACAGGAGGTACAAAAAAAATCTGTTCACTTGAAATAATTTTGGGAGAGAACCCTTTCCATTTTTCTGAACAGAACAGCAAATGTGGTTAAGTTCTGATGAGGATGCTGTTGATATCTTTGACCTGATAGTGATGTTCAAACCCTGGATAAATTCCTATTATAATGCTGCAGCTTAACCCTTCTTGTCTATGCTGTATTGAACTGTTTGCTGGAATTGTCAACATAAAAATAGCAACTCTATTCCAAATGTAATTCATTGGTCCAGACCTGCTTGAGAAATGATAAAATGACACACAGTTCGCAAATTATCTCTTACTCCCTCTTTCGCTAGTGTTAGGTGTTCATCCTAGGTAAGATTAAAATGCAGCTCCCCATAATGGAAAATAGATGATAAGAGAAAAGATCTATGAACTTGTGCATGAAATAATCTTGTATGCAATTATTTGTTGTACAGACACAAATATAATCCATAATTCTGTTCATGCTTATTGTAGTTGCTTCTATTCTGTACAACAAGCTTCGGCACCCTAACGTTTTGACTTTTATTTCTCAGCAATGTATTATTCTTGTTGTTTTCAGGTCCCGTGCTTTACCAAAATTGAAAGAATCTCGTTCCCATGAATCATTGCTGAGTCCTGGAAGTGCGGTTGAATCTTTGGAATTAAATATGGAGCAAGATGTTTTCGTTAAACCTTTGCACAGTAGTATCCTTGGGCAAGACTTCTGCTTTGAGGTACTGTATCGTCATCTAACCGGACTCAATAAGAAGAGTAACTATTTAGAGTCACCGAGCCATAGAGATGTTCAGTATGGAAACAGACCCTCTGATCCAACTTGTCCATGTCAACGTGATATCCTAAATTAACCAAGTCTCATTTGCCACCATTTTGCCCATATCCTTCTCAACTCTTTCTATTCAAGTGCACAATGAGGTGCCTTTTAACTGTTGTAATTGTACCAGCCTCCTCCTTCACCTCTACTTACTCATTTCATACATTGCTCCACCTTTTGCCTGAAAAAAAATGCTTCTCTTTTGCCACAACATGACCTCCCAATTCCTATACGCAGTGCACTAACCAATAAAGCAAACATATTCACTACCTTGTCCACCTGCAACTCCACTTTCAAGGAACTATGAATCAGCACCCAAGGTCTCTTTGTTCAGCAACACTCCCCAGGACATTGCCCTGATTTGCCCTCCCAAAATGTGGCATCTCATACTTATCTAAATGAAACTCTGTCTGCCACTCTTTGGCCCATTTCCCAATCTTTTTATGGGGCTGACCAAATATCTCAGAATTAAGGCAGTAGAGACCAGTGTATTCAGGCCATAGTTGTATCATGAAATGCTATGAGGCTGTGTAGCCACAGCAAGCACACATGATTCATATTTCCCACAGTTACTAGTTTCATTCTTTTTGTAATCCACGAGTAGTCACTGAGTATTCTGTAAAAGTCATAAGTAATATTTTAAATCACATCAGGCTTTACACGATAAGATCAGTGAGACAGACTATGCTGACAGGACGATACAATGGAGCTACTTATAGGAGCTGTAGTATAAAGTATCATTGGAATATAGACTTAAGGTTAGGTTCTTTTTCACAGGGAGGAATAGCAAATGAGGTTTTGAGTTATTCTGCTGCCCTTGCCTGCCTCTTGTTGGCTACTTTCTGAGCTGCATTGAGAGAGGCTACGTGAAAGTTTTGCACACAGTCACAGCAAGATTGTTTTGTAGCAGTTAAAGATTTGGATAGCTAAGTGTGAACTGTAGAATGTGCAGCAAGCAAACACATTTAAATATATATTTTACATATGTATTGTTTTTTATTCTTTTGTTTGTGATTTCCCATTTCTGAATCATACCCTAGAAATAAATTGATTTCTGACAATAACCACCCTTTTCCAAAATCGGTTATCACTGGCTTCAACTTCACAAATATCAGTAACATACTCTGAGCAGGAATTCATCTTGTACCCTTCTGTGACGCACACTATTCAAATGGAAATATCGGTTACACACTAGATTCTAGCTGGCAAGTATATTTAACATATACGGTTATGTGTAAGAATTCTGATTCCCTCTTTCTGATATCCTAAGAGATACTTGAAATCAAACAGCAGAACAGTCAGCTATGCAGATTGACTGCTGGGTCAAACAGCAGTGTAGGTTTATTTCACAGCTTGATTCACTTCCCATGTCGTCACTGCCTTTGTCTGACTTCCTCCTTTTTGATTTTTTCTCCCCCCCCCAAAGTTTGAATACAATGCAACAGCTTATAACACAGTAATTGCTGCTCCTAGAGTTCGAGGGAATCAGCTCCAGCACTGAAAATACCTCAAAAAAAGAGCAGGTCTTACAGCCATAATTTTTTCCTGTCCTCCATCACAGATTACCCAAAATCTGGGTAATCTGTGGACAAGAATATGGAAGGTAAGGAACATGGGGAAATGAACAGCAATATCTTGAAAAATGTCCATATTACAGAGGAGGAAATGCAGGACAGCTTAAAACGAATAAAGGTGTATAAACCCCTGGGACCTGATCAGGTGTACCTGAAAACTCTGTGGCAAGCTAGGGAAGTGATTGCTGGGCCCCTTGCTGGGATATTTAGATCATAGACGGCCACTGATGAGATGCCAAAAGATGGAGGTTGGCTAACATGGTGCCACTATTTAAGAAGAATGGTAAGGAAAAGTTAGAGATCTGTAGACTGGCGAGAGTGACATTGGTGGTGGGGGAGTTGTTGGAGGCAACCCAGAGGAACGGGATTTACATGTATTTGGAAAGGCAAGGGCTGATTAGGGATAGTCAAAATAGTTTTGTACATGGGAAATCATCTATCACTAACTTGATTGAATTTTTTGACGAAGTAACAAAGAGAATTGATGAGGGCAGAGCAGTGGACACGATCTATATAGACTTCAGTAAGGCGTTCAACAAGGTTCCTCATGGTAGATTGGTTAGCAAGATTAGATCTCATGGACTAGAGGGAAAACTAGCTATTTGGATACAGAACTGGCTCAAAGGTAGAAGATGGAAGGTGGTGGTGGAGGGTTGCTTTTCAGACTGGAGGCCTGCGAGCAGCGGTGTGCCACTGGGATCGGCGCTGGGTCCATTACTTTTCATCATTTATGTAAATGATTTGGATGTGAACATAGGAGGTATAGTTAGTAAGTTTGCAGATGACACCAAAATTGGAGGTGTAGTGGACAGCGAAGAGGGTTACCTCAGATTACAACAGGATCTGGACCAGATGGGCCAATGGGCCGAGATGTGGCAGATGAAGTTGAATTGAGATAACTGTGAGGCGCTGCATTTTGGAAGAGCAAATCAGGGCAGGACTTATACACTTAATGGTAAGGTCCTGGGGGTGTTACTGAACAAAGAGTGCAGGCTCATAGTTTCTTGCAAGTGGAGTCGCAGGTAGATAGGATAGTGAAGAAGGCGTTTGGTTTGCTTTCCCTTATTGGTCAGAGTATTGAGTATAGGAGTTGGGAGGTCATGTTGCGGCTGTACAGGATATTGGCTAGGCCACTGTTGGAATACTGCACGCATATCTGCTCTCCCTCCTATCAGAAGATGTTGTGAAACTTGGAATGGTTCAGAAAAGATTTACAAGGATGTTGCCAGGGTTCAAGGAAAAGGAAGAGCTGAATAGGCTGGGGCTATTTTCCTTGGAACATCAGAGGCTGAGGTGAGACCTTATAGAGGTTTATAAAACATTGAGAGGTGTGGTTAGGGTAAATAGGCAAATTCCCTGGGGTGTGGGAGTCCCAAATAGAGGGCATAGGTTGAAGGTGAACAGGGGGAACATTTAAAAGGGACATGAGGGGCAGCTTTTTCATGTAGAGGGTGGTGTATGTGGAATGATCTGCTAGAGAGAGTGGTGGAGGCACTTAAAATTACAACAATTAAAAGGTATCTAGAGGGATATTGGCCAAGTGTTGGCAAATGGGACTAGATTTATTTAGGAAATCTGGTCGACAAGAATGAGTTGGATTGAAGAGTCTGTCTCCGTACTGTCTATCTTTATGACTCTATGTCCATATGCTATGGCAGCAACACCTTATCAAATTGCAACTTTTTTAAACCTTTCACCCTGAAATATTGTCCTATTTAAGGTCTCCCTTTTGTACAATTCTTTCCCTAGTTATCCTCTTCCCCTTGATATGCTTAGACTTGGGGATCTCTGTAATCTTTCCTGCCAGTTTTGTTCCTGTCGCTACTTTGCTCTCCTAATGGCTTTTTAAAGTTCTCCCTTATACTTTTTCTCCTCCATTAGGACCGCAGTTGATTTGCTTGCTTTGTACCTGTTAAAAGCCTGTTTTATTTCCTCCTCCTCCTGTCCTGAAAGTTCCTAGACTTTCGGGATTCTCTAGGCTTATTGCTCCTAGATTTCACCTGAAAAGGAACAGGTTGGGGCAGTACTATTCTCAATTCTGTTTTTAATGATCCCCTCGCTGTTCTGCTGTGAATTTACCCAGGTATAGCTGTTCCCAGTTTACTTTGGCCAAATCCTGTCTTTCTTTAATAAGTTTGCCTTCCTGCAATCCAAAGCCTTTTTTGCAAAGTATTCCTTTCCCTTAAGAAGAAACTTAAAATATGTGGTGTTTGTAGTTGTTATCACTAAAATGCTCTCCCACAGAATTAGGTCCAGTACTGTACTGCCTTGTCAGACCTTCTACATGTTGATATAAAAAGCTCTCCTGAATACATTTCAAGAAATCTATCCCCTTCAAACACTTTACATCATGACCATTTCAATTAGTTTTGGAACAGTTGAAATCTCCTAATATAATTGCCTTTTTATTTTAACACCTCAGTGAAATGTCTACGTATCTGCTCCTCGATTACCCACTGACTGGCGGTTTGTAATGCACTCCTAGCAGTCTGACTGCTCCATTTTTAATCCTAAACTCTAGAAATAATCCAATTAAATTGTATTCACAATACTATTTTATATAGAACAAATTCATGCTTTTTTTTCATTTGGGAAAATACACAGATTCAATTTTGTTCTTTCATGTGATATGCTAGACTGTGCCAGTGTGTGTTACTCATCCCTAATTGCCCTTGAGAAGGTGAAGAGCTGCTGCTTTGACCTCCTTCATTTCAAGTAGGTGTACCCACAATGCTTTCAGAAAGGATTTTGATCCAGTGATGGTGAAAGAACAGCAATGGTGTTTGGCTTGGAAGTAAATTTGCAGGTGTTTAAGCTACCATGCTTCATCTATCCTGTCTTCCTGGGTGCTAAAGGTCATGGGTCAAAAGGTGTTGGCAAAGGAGATTTGCTGAGTCCTTGTAAAGCTTCTTACTGATCTTGCAGGTCAACATTGCTGTCACTGAGAGTTGGTGGTGAACAAATTGGTCATTGAAGATGAAAGTGTCACTAAAGCGGCTGTTTGGTCTTGGATGATGTTAATATTATGAAGCACTTGAGCTGCATTGTTGTGGGGTAGATGGAGTTTAATCTGGACAAGTATGAGGTTATGCATTTTGAGAGGTCAAGTGCAAGGGGAACATATACAGTAACTGCCAGGACCTTTAGGAGCATTGATAAACAGGGACCTTGGGATTCAAGTCCATCGCTCCCTAAAAGTAGTAAAATAAGTGGATAAGGTAGTAAAGAAGGCAAAAGGCATGCTTGTCTTCGTTGGTTGGGGCACTGAGTATAGAAGTTGACAAGTCATGTTACAGGTCTATAAGACTTCATTTAGACTATTGTGTGCAGTACTGGTTGCTACACTACAGGAAGAATGTGGAGGCGTTGGAGATGGTACAATAGAGGTTTTCGGGAATGTGCCTGAATTAAAGGGTATTAGCTATAATAAGTTGTAAAACTTGGATGGTTTTTGCTAGAGCATTGGAAATTGAAGGATGATCTGATAGTACTACCTAAAATTATGACAGGCTTGTTTAAGGTCGACAGAGGGAGTCTTTTTCCCATGGTGGAAATGTCAAATACTGGAAATGGAGGTTTCCGGTGAGAGGGGAAAAAATATTAAAGAAGCTGTGAAAGACAAGACACTGGTGGTAGGTGCCGGGAACATGCTGCTGGAGAGGGTAATCGAGCCTCTTGTGAAGCGCTTCTGTGCTGATTCCTCCGGCATTTATACTGGTTTGAATCTGCCGCTTCCAGTTGTCAGTAGCTGTCCGCTGCAGTGGCCGGTATATCGGGTCTAGGTCGATGTGTCTGTTGATCGAATTTGTGGATGAGTGCCATGCTTCTAGGAATTCCCTGGCTGTTCTCTGTTTGGCCTGTCCTATAATAGTGGTGTTGTCCCAATCGAATTCATGTTGTTTGTCATCTGAGTGTATGGCTACTAGGGATAGCTGGTCGTGTCGTTTCGTGGCCAGTTGATGTTCGTGGATGCAGGTTGTTAGCTGTCTTCCTGTTTGTCCTGTGTAGTGTTTTGTGCAGTCCTTGCATGGGATTTTGTAAACCACGTTGGTTTTGCTCATGCTGGATATCGGGTCCTTTGTCCTGGTGAGTTGTTGTCTGAGAGTGGCTGTTGGTTTGTGTGCTGTTATGAGTCCTCGTGGTCGCAGCAATCTGGCTGTCAGTTCAGAAATGCTCCTGATGTATGGGAGTGTGGCCAGTCCTTTGGGTTGTGGCATGCCCTCATTTCGTTGTCTTTCCCTGAGGAATCTGTCGATGAAATTGCGCGGGTATCCGTTTTTGTTGAACACACTGCAGCACACCTGAACTACAAAAAGAGGAAGAAGAACACCTATACAAGGTATTCAACAAAAACGGATCAACAGACACATTGACCTAGACCTTATATACCGGCCACTGCAGCGGACAGCTACTGACAACCGGAAGCGGCAGATTCAAACCAGTATAAATGCCGGAGGAATCAGCACAGAAGCGCTTCACAGGAGGCTCCCAAGCACTGAGGATGTCACCTAGACAGGGGATGAAACGTTTGCAAGAAAAACTCCCAGCTCGGCGAACAGAACCACAATAACGAGCACCCGAGCTACAAATCTTCTCACAAACTTTGAAGGTAATCGAAGCAGATTCATAACACCATTTAAGAGGCATTTAGACTCATGAACCAGTAGGAAAACAGACCATGTGCACGTAGGTGGGATTAGTTTAGAATAGCATCATTGTTGGCACAGAAATGGTGGGCCAAAGAGCCTGTTGCTGTACTGTATTGTTCCATGTTCTTATCCAAGAAATTGCAGTGTTACACCACATTCCTGAAATGTGCCTTGCAGTTAATGGACTGGTTTTGTGAGTTACTCACTGCAGAATTTCCAGTCTCTGATCCATTCTGTCCACTGTATTTGTGTGGCTGATCCAGTATGATCCTAATCTGCCATGTACACCCAAGATATTATTAGTTGTGTTGATAATGCCAGGAAGGATGAGAGTTACACAGACATGAGTAGAAAGACGAATTAAAAATTAAATGCAGAAAAAGAAAATTTAGAAAGCAGAAACAGAAGGCCAAGGTATGTAAAATAAAGCAAGAATACTGAGAGGAAACTAGCAGGAAGGTGCAGAGATATCACATCTGATCGAACAGCTGCAGGATGTTCAGAGGTAGACATTAAATTGTCCTCTTGGAACTGGGAGTGGTCACACAGCTCTTTGTTCATCATACTGCCTGTAAGCAGACACATGTTAAATCTAAAGATAATGCCAAGAAATAACAATTAGATTCTCTCATGTTGAAGATGGTAATTGGCACTTGAGTGATGTTAATATCACTTGCCACTTACCATTTCAAACTTGAATGTTGTCTGGGTCTTGCAGCATACGGAAACAAACTGCTTCAGTATCTGAAGATTTGCGAATAATACTGAGCATTTGATTTAATTTATTTTTGTCACATGTACAGAGATGCTGTAAAAACTATTGTATTGCATGCTAACCAGACAAATCATACCTTACGTAAGTGCATCAGGTTAATGGAATAGAATGCAGAATGTAGTGTTACAACTACAGATAATGATTAACTCTAATATATGAAAGGGCCGTTCATAAATCTGATAACCGCGGGAAAGAAGCTGTTCTTAAATCTGTTGGTATGCATTTTCAAAGTTTTTTTGTCTTCAGCCGGATGGAAGAGAGTATAACTGGGGTGGGAAGCATATTTGATTATGTCCACCCGCAATGCTTTCAGACATGTGTGAGTAATTATTGACAATGTTGAATAGATTCCTCTGTTTTGTTGTATTGGAACAACTTGGCAATGTGTATGGTTAATTCTGATGTGCAAATCTCCAGTACCACAGCTGGAATGTTGCAAGGGCCCATACCTTTTGTGGTGTCCAGTTCCCTCAACTGATTCTTGATGATGCGTGGAATGAAGTGAATTTGTTGTATTCAGGAGCTTGGGCTGAGGCTGAAGTATCTACGTGAATTTTATGTTTAAAAAGAACTGTTGAAATTGATGTCTAAAAATTTCAAGACCTCCTGAAGTAGAATGCAATCAAAAAACAATAAAGAGCAATTCATGAGAGAAATGGTTTTGCTGTAGGTAAGGGCTGATGTCTCTTTATGTGCATCTCCTAATTCTAATATTCATCAACAATGAACTTTTTATCCAACTCTTGCTTTAGCTTGCTCGCTCTCTCTTTCCAGCTTGGTTATAACAACAGAAATTCAACTCAGTACCTTAAGAGTCCTTCAGTTAACAAAAGATTTCAAGTGTTGTTTTACCAGCACCCAGAATGTAAATTAAATTGTACTAAAAGAGATGACTTCTCTTCAGTTCGAAACCGCTTGAATTGAGAATCGCCCCAAGAACCTATTCACCACTATAATTAGTTAATGACTGATCACATGGTAGTTTTTAGGAAAGCAGCTTTTTTTTACTAATCAGATCCTATTTCTTAAAAGGGCCCACTAGCATAAGGGTTGTTTCCTCGAAATCACATAAACTTTCACATAGTCCTTATGAAGTGAAAAATCCAAACTGTGCAATTTGTATTGTTGAAATCTGACTAAATCAAGAAGGAAATTCTGTTCAAGACTTTCTGACTGAGCATTGTACTCAGTACCCCTGAAATAGATTTTTTTTAATTACTCAAATGGATTATTCTAATATGTAGTTCTCTCTTTTTTTTAGAGCATGATGAGATTTTAATGCATTGTGTGCAGCATTGGTTGATAGAAATCCAAGTTGTGTTGCATTGCCTTTCCTCCCAGAGGGGTTGACTGAAGCCTTGACCTTTTGTGTTTCATTTTATGGATTCAGAGTACTCAAAAGATTGGTACACAACAGAAGTTGTTCTGCTCACCAAATAGGATGAAAAATAAACTGTCCCAGGGGAGGAAGGATGAGAGTTACACAGACATGAGTAGAAAGACGAATTAAAAATTAAATGCAGAAAAAGAAAATTTAGAAAGCAGAAACAGAAGGCCAAGGTATGTAAAATAAAGCAAGAATACTGAGAGGAAACTAGCAGGAAGGTGCAGAGATATCACATCTGATCTAACAGCTGCAGGATGTTCAGAGGTAGACATTAAATTGTCCTCTTGGAACTGGGAGTGGTCACACAGCTCTTTGTTCATCATACTGCCTGTAAGCAGACACATGTTAAATCTAAAATAAAGCAAGAATACTGCTTCATAGCAAGAATGCTATGGATCAGTTTAGGCTGAATATAAGAAACGTGAACATGTCCTTTTTAGGCCTTGTTTGCTATTCAGAAAAACGATTTTCATTTTTATTTGAACACTACTTTGACTATAATTTTAGCAAACGAGTACTGACATAAATTATCTAACAGAGTAATTGCCTTTACAGAATTAGACATTACCTGCCAGACTATAGATCATTCATTTTGAACCACTAAATATATTGAGTGCATGAACAAATGGATGCAGAATTTATATGCAGTTTATTTCCAGAGCAACTAATTTAATTAGTTCGCAAATTCTGATGTAGATTCAACAATTTTCACTTTCTATTTGTTTTTCCTTGATAGAAGTTGAAACTTGCTTGAAATTTCCCCCTCCACTCCTGACTTCCTTAATCTTGGCTGGGTCTATTCTCTCATTGACCAGTTTCTCTTTTTAACTTTAAAAGATACAACCGTAGTGAATGAAATGGCACCTTGTGGTATCTATCACTTGGTGGAGATTGTGAAACTTACCTTGTTGCAGTCCTACTTGGGAACCCATCCCATAACTGCTTTTCCAGTACTTCTTTGCATTCATGCCATTTCCTGTATTCATTCAGAACTGGACTACTGATCAATTTTGCTTCCAATTATATTTTCTCTCAACTTTATCTGTCCATCTCTGACCTATCCCTGTGATCTTTGTTGATTTCTCTTTCTCCACTTCTGTGGGATAGAACATTTACCATTACTCATTAAAAACTCACTGATTCCAACTACCTTGACTACAATTCCATGCAGTCTTTCCTATAAGGACACCACTCTATTCCCCCAGTTTTATATTGCCAACACATCTGTTATGATGATGGGCACTTTAGCATGTCGTTTTCCTCAATCAAGAATTCCACCATTTATGGACAGAGCCCTCCATCATGACCAATCCTTTTCCCGCAGTGTCTCCTCATTCCTACATCTGGTTCCCATTGTTCTCACTTTTCAGTTTGCAATAGTCTCCGCATTCAGAGGATCACCCTCCATCATTTCTGCTACCTCTAACATGATGTCACCACCAAATATTCCTCTTCTGCACTGCTGCATTCCAGAGAGACTGTTACCTCAGTGACACAATGGTCACTCCTCTATCACCCCCAACACCCCATTCTCCCTCTCTCAATATTTTCACTGATGATGCAACACCTGTTTTTTTTTATTGTTCAAGACCCCAAACACTACTTCGAGGTGAAGTAGTTATTGACTTGCAGTGTAGCCTAATGTATTGGCTGTTCACAATTCAATGAGCTCTGTATTAGAGAGACCAAACACACGCTGGTTTGACTGGCTTGCAAAATACGTCCACTTAGTTGGCAAGCATCATCACTAACCTTCCAGTCAGTCGCTGATTCAGTATCCTGTTTTGTATCATGCTCATATTTGTGTTCTAGGCCTGCTGCAGTGGTCCAGTGAAGTCAGCTGCAAGATGGACAATTAACACTTCATTTCTGGCTGAGGCACTTTACAGCCTTCTGGGCTTACAGTAGTGTTGAGCAACTTCAGAGGATGAACTATGTCCTCCATCTTGATACCCCCAACATCCTGTTTGCATTGTTTTGTTTTCATCGCAGTTGATATATATTCTGTTAAGATTGATGGACCTTCTCTTCTCTGCAACCATTACCCTTTCCTTTTTGCTTCTATTCTCTCGCACTTTTCCCTGGTCTGTCTTTTCTCTGCATTTTTCCACAGTGTTAATCCCATCATAAAACCGCACCACCAATTCCTACTCCCCCCACCCAGGCGCCACTTAAGTTCTGAAGAAGCCATATTGGACTCCTATGTTAACTCTGCTTCTCTCTCCACAGTACACACAATTGCTGCTGTTTGCTGGCTGTCCACAGTTAGAAAATGAGTGTTTTCGAGCCATTTACAAACATTAAAAATCAAGGAAGGCATTCAGTCAGCTTCCCTTTGTTGTTAAGTGATACCAACAGAACTAGCTGTTAATTCTTCTCTCTTTACTTTTAAATAATATGGTTTATTCATGGTAATAGCAGCATTTCCTAAGTAAAGCAAGATTTCTGTCAAATAGAGAAATCAAGTAACCGCTCCAACCTCTCAAAAGTGCAAATTGTGCTATGTGAGAACTATAGGTTTCTTGCATCCTAGAATCACATATATGTGAAACTTGAGCAGTAGCTGACTTCACTGCAGTATATCTGTGAGGATGAGAGCTTTGTAGTTAGAATGTTCTTCATGTGGTCACTTCACAACTTAGAGTATACAGGGAGAGGAACTGAGTGACCATCAGACAGTTGAAAAGAAATAGGCAGGTAGTGCTCGAATTCCGACGAGTACATTTCACTCTGCAACTAGTATTCAGTCTAAATACTGATGTATGCAGTGATTCATCTGGCCAGACCCAAGTCCATAGCTCAGCTGTTCTGGGGAGAAGACGATAAGCAATAGTAATGGAGGATTTGTTAGGGGAATAGTTGGCTGCAGAGGTGAATGCAGGGATTATTTGTTGTGTCCTGGTACAAAAAAACTAGGTCATCACTGGCTAAAGAGAACACTGAAGGACTGTTGAACAACCATCAGCCACGTGAGGGTCGATGATATAAGCAGATAGAGCTCTGTGGCTCAGAAGGGAAGCGGGGGGGGGTGGAGGTGGGGAAAAGAAAAGTGCCAATATTCTGGGTGGGGGATTTGCTGGAGCACTTTGGGAAGATTCAAACTAGTTTGTCAGGGGGATGGAAACCAGATTAGAAATCAGAGGAGAGGGAAATTGTTGAATGGGCAGAAATAAAATGCAGAGAGTCTGTCAGGAAGGAAACACAGTTGATAGGGCAAAGGGATGGGTTAAAGTATGTCTGTTTCAATGCAAGGTGTGTCAGGAATAAAAGTGATGAACATAGAGCATGGATCAGTACTTGGAACTACAATGTTGTAGCCATAACAGAGACATGGATTTCACAGGAGCTGGATGTTCCAGAGTTTAGATCTTTTAAAAAGAACAGGGAGGGGGCTAAAAGAGGACATGGTGTAGTATTGTTAATTAGAGAGTGCATCACAGCTGCAGAAAAGGAGGTTGTTGAGGAAGGTTTGTCTACTGAGTCCGATTGGACAGAAGGCAGTAACAGGAAAGGAGCAGTCACTTTATTGGGTGCTTCCTATAGAGACCCCAATAGCAGTAGCGAGATGCAAGAACAGATTGGACAGTAGATCTTGGAAAGGTGCAGGTGTAACAGAGTTGTTATTATGGGTGACTTCAACTTCCCAATATTGATTGGATCCTCCTCAGAGTAGATGGTCTGGATGGATTTTTGTCAGAAGGATTCCTAACTCAATATGTAGATAGGCCGACTGGGGGAAGGCCATATTGGACTTGGTGCGAGGCAATGAGCCAGGCCAGGTGTCAGGTCTCTCAGTGGGAGAGCATTTTCAGTGACAGTGACCACAATTGCCTCACCTTTACCATAGCCATGGAGACGGATAGGAACAGACAGTATGGGAAGGTAATTAATCGGGGGAGGGGAAATTATACTGCTATTAGACAGAAGCTGTGGAGTATAAGTTGGGACCAGTTGTTCTATGGGAAATGCACAACAGAAATGTATAAGGAGCACTTGTTGCGAGTGTTAAATAACTTTGTCCCATTGAGACAGGTAAGGAATGGTAAGGTGAAAGAGCCTTCAATGACAAGAGAAGAGGAACTTCTCATCAAGGGAGCGTCGAAGGCTGAGCAGTGACCTCATAGAGTTTTATAAAATCATGAGGGGCATGGATAGGATAAGTAGACAAAGTCTTTTCACTAGGATGGGGGAGTCCAGAACCAGAGGGCATAGGTTTAGGGTGAGAGAGAAATGATATAAAAGGGACCCAAGGGGTGAACGTGGAGGGCGGTGCATGAATGGAATGAGCTGCCAGAGGAAGTGATGGAGGCTGGTACAATTACAGCATTTAAAAGGATGAACATATGAATAGGAAGAGTTTAGGGGAATATCGGCCACAAATGGGACTAGATTAGGTTGGGACATCTGGTCATAGTCATAGAGGTGTACAGCAGGAAACCAGAACCTTCAGTCCAACTCATCCATGCTGACTGGATATTTCAACCCAATCTCGTCCCACCTGCCAGCACCCAACCCATATCCCTCCAAACCCTTCCTATTCATACCCATCCAAATGCCTCTTAAATGTTGCAATTGTACTAGCCTCCACCACTTCCTCTGGCAGCTCATTCCATACATGTACTACCCTCTGTGTGAAAAGCTGCCCCTCAGGTGTCTTATATCTTTCCCCTCTCACCCTAAACCTATGCCCTCTTGTTCTGGACTCCCTGACCCCAGGGAAAAGACTTTGTCTATTTATCCTATCCATTCCCCCCATGATTTTATAACCCTCTGTAAGGTCACCTCTCAGCCTTTGATTCTCCAGGGAAACCTGCCCCAGCCTATTCAACCTCTCTCTTTAGGTGAAATCATGTCAATATCCTTGTAAATCTTTTCTGAACCGTTCCAAGTTTCACAACATCCTTCTGATAGGAAGGAGACCAGATTTGTACGCAATATTCCAAAAGTGGCTGAACCAATGTCTTGTACAGCGCAACATGACCTCCCAACTCCTGTACTCAAGATTTTCTTTCCCAAAATGCAGCACCTCACATTTATCTAAATTAAACTCCATCTGCCACTTCTCAGCCCACTGGCCCATCTGATCAAGATCCCGCTGTAATCTGAGATAACCTTCTTCGCTGTCCACTACACCTCCAATTTTGGTGTCATCTGCAAACTTACTAACTATATCTCTTATGCTCACATCCAAATCATAAATGATAAAAAGTAGTGGACCCAGCACCAATCCTTGTCGCACTCCACTGGTCACAGGACCCCAGTCTGAAAAACAACCCTCCACCACCACCCTCTGTCTTCTACCTTTGAGCCAGTTCTGTATCCAAATGGCTAGTTCTCCCTGTATTCCATGTGATCTAATCTTGCTAATCAGTCTCCCATGGTGAACCTTGTCGAACACCTTACTGAAGACCATATAGATCACATCAACCGTTCTGCCCTCATAATTCTCTTTGTTACTTCTTCCAGAAACTCAATCAAGTTTGTGAGACATGATTTCCCGCTCACAAAGCCATATTGACTATTCCGAATCAGTCCTTGCCTTTACAAAACATGCACATCCTGTCCCTCAGGATTCCCTCCAACAACTTGCCCACCACCAACATCAGGCTCACTGGTCTAAAGTTCCCTGGCTTGTCCTTACCACTCTTCTTAAACAGTGGCACCACGTTAGCCAACCCCCAGTCTTCCAGCACCTCACCTGTGACTATCGATGATACAAATATCTCAGCAAAAGGCCCAGCAATCACTTCCCTAATCCTTCCGCACAAGGCTTTTCCATGTCCTTTCATAGCATTCCATTTTTGAGTTCTTTCCTAGCTACCCTGTAATCCTCTGAAGCCAGGTCCTTGCTACCTCACCCTTAAGAAAACTTGCTTCTTCCTCTTAGAGTCATAGAGATGTCCACCATGGAAACAGACACTTTGGTGCAACTCTCCATGCAGACCAGAATAATAGGGTGGTTATTAAGTGTGTACAAGAAAATTTTCTGATTCAATATGTGGATGTACCTACAAGAGAAGGTGCAGAGGTTGACTTAATCTTGGGAAATAAGGCAGGGCAGGTGACTGAGGTGTCAGTGGGGAAGCACTTTGTGGCCAATGACCATAGTTCTATTAGTTTTAAAATAGTGATGGAAAAGGATGGACAAGATCTAAGGGGTCAGATTTCAACTTTCCAAACGTAGACTGGGATTGCCATAGTGTTAAGGGTTTAGATGGAGACGGCTGGAAAATGGGAAGCCTTCAGAAATGAGGTAATGAAAGTCCAGAGACAGTATATTCCTGTTAGGGTGAAAGGAAAGGCTGGTAGGTATAGAGAATGCTGATTGGGTCCTGGGGATTTATCCACCTTCATACATTTCAAGACATCCAGCACTTCCTCCTCTGTAATATGGACATCTTTCATGATGTCAACATCAATTTCCCTACAGTCTATATCTTCCATGTCCTTTTCCACAGTAAACACTGATGTAAAATACTCATTTAGTATCTTCCCCATCTCCTGCAGTTCCACCCAAGGCCGCCATGCTGATCTTTGAGAGGCCCTATTCTCTCCCTCGTTACCCTTTTGTCCTATACCTGACATATGCTTCCTTTTTCTTCACCAAACCCTCAATTTCTCTAGTCATCCAGCATTCCCTACACATACCAGTCTTTCCTTTCACCCTAACAGGAATATACTGTGTCTGGACTCTCCTTATCTCATTTTGTAGGCTTCCCATTTTCCAGCCATCTCTTTAGCTGTGAACATCTGCACCCAGTCAGCTTTTGAAAGTTCTTGCCTAATACCATCAAAATTAGTCTTCTTTCAGTTTAGAACTTCAGTTGTTAGATCTGATCAGTCCTTTTTCATCACTGTTTTAAAACTAATAGAATTATGGTCGCTGGCCCCAAAGTGCTTCCCCCACTGACACTTCAGTGACCTGCCCAGCCTTATTTCCAAGATTAAGGCAAGCTTTGCACCTTCTCGAGTAGGTAATCCACATATTGAATCAGAAAATTTTCTTGTACACACTTAATAAATTCTTCTCCATCTAAACCCTTAATACTATGGCTGTCTAGTCTATGTTTGGAAAGTTAAAATCCCCTACCGTAACCACCCTATTATTCTGGTCAGCATGGACAAGTTGGTCCAAAGGGTCTGTTTCTGCGCTGTACGTCTCTAGGGAAAACCCAAAGGCGTTCTACACTTACGTGAGGAATAGGAGAATGATCAGAGATAGGGTAGGCTCGATCAGGGACAGTAGAGGGAACTTGTGTCTCGATTCTGTTGAGGTAGGGGAGGCCCTAAATGAGATTTTTGCCTCAGTATTCACGAGAAAGAGAGAAACTTTGTTGATAGTGAGAACACTGCGGACCAGGTTAATAGGCTTGAACAGATTGATATTAAGAAAATGGATGTACTTGAAATTCTGGGAAACATCAAGGTAGGTAAGTCCCCAGGACCGGACCAGATAAATCCAAGGTTACTAGGGGAAGCGAGGAATGAATTTGCACCTCTGGCGAAGATCTTCGCATCCTCATTCTCCACGGGAGTAGTACCGGATGATTGGAGGGAGGGTGAGTGTTGTTCCTCTGTTCAAGCAATGAAATAGGGAAATCCCTGGGAATTACAGACCAGTCAGTCTTACATTTGTGGTTTGCAAGGTACCAGAAAGGATTCTGAGAGATAGGATTTTTGACGATTTGGAAAAACATTGTTTGATTAAAGATAGTTAGCATGGCTTTGTGAGGGGCAGGTCATGCCTCACAAGCCTTATTGATTTCTTTGAGGACGTGATGAGACAAGTTGACGAAGGTTGAGCAGTGAATGTGGTGTATATGGATTTCAGTAATGCATTTGATAAGGTTCCCCATGGTAGACTCATTCAGAAAGTTAGGAGATATGGGATATAGGGAAATTTGGCTGTCAATACAGAATTGGCTGGCCAAAAGACAACAGCGAGTGGTAATGGATGGAAAGTATTCTGCGTGGAGGTCGGTGACCAGTAGTGTCCCGCAGGGATCCGTTGTTGGGCCTCTGCTCTTTGTAGTTTTTGTTAATGACTTGGATGAAGAAATGGAAGGGTGGGTTCATAAGTTTGACAATGATACAAAGGTCGATGGTGTTGAGATTATGTCAAGGGCTGTTGTAGCCTACAACAATACATTGACAGGATGCAGAGCTAGGCTGAGAAGTGGCAGATGGAATTCAACTTAGATAAATGTGAAGTAATTCATTTTAGAAGGTCAAATTTGAATGCTGAATACAGGATTAAAGACAGAATTCTTGGCAGTGTGGAGGAACAGCGGGATCTCAGGCTCAAAGTTTTTTTCAGATTAGTTTCTTTAGATCCCTCAAAGTTGCCACCCAAGTTGGTAGGGTTGTTCGGAAGGCGTATGGTGTTTTGGCTTTTATTTACAGGGGAACTGAGTTAAGAGCTGTGAGGTTTTGCTGCAGCTCTATAAAACAGTGGTTCGACCACACTTGGAATATTGTGTCCAGTTCTGGTAATCTCATTATAGGTAGGATGTAGATGCTTTAGAGAGGGTGCAAAGAAGATTTACCAGGATGCTGCCTGGCTTGGAGGGCCGAAGGGCCTGTACTGTGCTGCACTGCTCTATATTCGCAAAAAGCATGTGGTCCTGCAATCAGAATTTAAGGTGTCCGTCGGAGATGAATGAGCAGTACCTCAAAAGTAGCCATTACCTTGCTTACTTTCAGTGCCACCCGCAAGTAAATATCAGAAGAAGAAAATAAAGCAGGTGAATTCATATTTAGAAAGATGGTGCAAGAGGGCAGGCTTTAGATTCCTGGGACATTGGGATCACTTCTTAGGGTGATGGAACCTGTTCAGACAAATGAGTTACACTTAAACAGAACTGGAATTAGTTATCTTGTGAAGTGATTCCCAAGTACTGTTGGGTAGGGTTTGAACTAGCTGGGCAGTTGTGGAAACCAGAAGGTAACATTGGAGAGGAATGCTATGGTGCACAGAACATTGGAAGAGACAGCATTAGAGTGAGAAACAGTAAGTTATTTGGTGGTTTCAGAGTAAGGAAGAAAGTAATTAAGTCCAAATCAGGAAAATGTGCGGGTATGTGAAAATGCAGAATCTGGTAAACAAATTGGTGAGTTACAGATGAAGATTAACTGTACTTCATTGTTTTTGAGAATGAGGTGGTCAGGCAGATTTAGGGGATAGTTATCGTTGTTCATAAGGGTTAGATTTCCTAACTGAAAGGAATAACACAGAGTAAGAAGAATTATATGAAAGAAGGCCAATTTCAATTGCACAAGAATGGATCTCACCCAGATAAAATGGAATCAATAATTAATAAGCAAAATGGTAATTGAATAATGTTGTCAAGGCAGAACAAACAAATCTGCAGGTGCTTGGAAGACAAAATAACTAGAATTAAACTGAAGAAGAAAATGTGCTGATTAGAGAAAGGTAGGTTAAACAACCAAGACCCAGGCTGAGTATACACGGTTCTGACTGTAAGTGAAAAATCAAGTAAGAGAAGTAAAAATACAGAATGATGGAGTCTAACAGCATAAAAGAGAATCACAAAGATTTCTATAGACTTACATATTGAAAAAAAAACCACAACTGTGGTAAAAGAAGAGACTGATAAGGATATCCTACATAAAGAGGATTTTTTTGCATGGAGGCATTAAATTGTGGCATTAAATAAGCACTTTACATCTGTCTCTAGCAGGAAAGTGGATGAAACCCAGGTCATGTTGAAAGTGAAAACATTCAGACATTTGAGGGTTTGAAATTGTTAAGAAGGAATCATTGAATAAGATGTTTATAAGTAAATTTGAGTAGTTACTAGGACAACATGAGATGCATTCAAGGATATTGAAGGAAGTAGCAGTGTCAACTGCAAGGCACTAATGATTAACGTTCAGTCTTCCTAAGACTTAGGTGAAGCCAGGAGACTTAAGAATATCCAAATATTTACACCGCTGTCAACAAAAATTAAACAGTTAAACTTCAGTGAGAAGTTTCTAGGAACATTAATTTAGGACATGTACCCACTTGAGCAAATATGATTTAATTGTAAAAAGCTGATGTGGATATGAAGTATCAAACTAACTAGTTGGAGTTTATTGATGAGGTAAATAATTAATTGAAGGGTTTGACAAAGAGAGGTTAATAAATCCTTCAGTATTCTAGGTTTTATTAATTGGGATATCAAGTACATAGAACATAGAACAATATAGCACGATGTTGTGCCGAACATTTGTCCTAGCTTAAGCACCTATCCATGTATCTATCCAATTGCCGCTTAAAGGTCACCAATGATTCTGACTCTGCCACTCCCACAGGCAGCGCATTCCATACCCCCACCACTCTCTGGGTAAAGAACCTACCCCTGACATCCCCCTTATACCTTCCACCCTTCACCTTAAATTTATGTCCCTTTGTAACACTCTGTTGTATCCGAGGGAAAAAGTCTCTGACTGTCTACTCTATCTATTCCTCGATCATCTTATAAACCTCTATCAAGTTACCCCTGATCCTTCGCCATTCCAATGAGAAAAGGCCTAGCACTCTCAACCTATACTCGTACGACCTATTCTCTATTCCAGGCAACATCCTGGTAAATCTCCTCTGCACGCTCTCCAAGGCTTCCACATCTTTCCTAAAGATCTGACCAGAACTGCAATCAAGGGAGTGATGTTAAATTTATAAAGAACTCTGATTCGTCATTAGCTAGATTAATGAATCAAATTCTGGGACCTAGCTTTAGGAAAGATACAAAGACATTGGAGAAAGTGCAGGTAAGATTCACAAGAACTGCTTTAGAGATGAGGAATTTCAGTTACATCAGTTGGAGAAGTGAAGATTGAGGAGATTTGATAGAGATATTCAAAGTCATGAGTAGTCTTAACAAAGTAGATGACCAGAATAGTATACTGCTTTCATTCTGGCCACAGCTAAGATCACAAAATATTGTGTTGACATCAAGAATTCTTTTTCACCGTAACAGGATTTTTAAAATCAAGTCTCTCCTCATCTCTTCTGAAGTTGTTGACACCTGTTATACTATGTTTCAGAAGTGCTGGCTGATTGTCAGAATCTCAATCATGCATCATTTCTAATGTGCAGACCAGCTAACCCAGTTCGACGTGAGCTGAAATATTCATAGGCCGCCTTCCCCTACTGAGCCATCAGGCTAATTCTGTTGTGTTGTGTGCTTCAGATCAAGTACTGTTCCCAAAGCATATGGGAATGGTGTTACAATATATGCAAAATCAGCAAAATATTGAAGAGCTCCGTCATCTAACCTTGAACAAATAAGTGATTAATTATTCTCATCAGCTTGAAAACAATTGCACTTCTTCCACAGCAAATGAACTTTCATGTCCTTGTTGTTAGCAGACAGTCTATAGGGAATACCATGAGTGACATGAAACCACTGGAGATTGAGGCATATTAGCATAGTCAGTCAATGACTCTAGTGTATTCGAGCTGGGCCTTAAGTCAAATCAGGCAATATTTCTTTATGTTAACAAAATGAACTTTCAGAAGATTGAGATTCTGTCATATTGCTGTGATTTCTGAAGCCTTCAAATGTGTTTGAAATCTGCTTCTAATTCGGATCAGATTTCAGGGGAAAAGCATTTAAGTAACCAACCTAAGTAACATTTCCCATTTACATTTCACAAAAGCCCCCTAATATCCATCAGGATCCAACAAATACTGCAGCAACTTCTAAGATCCATCTACAAAATTAAACAAGATAATTTGGTTTCTTGGACAAATGGACAGAGCCATCAGTATAAAGTTACGTATATTTGTCCCAATTCAGACCAAAACACAGATAAACTTTTAATCGCTAGTTTGCTCTAGCCTTTATTTTGCTCAAAGTTAGGAAATGGCGGACTTGTTCAATGATTAATTATTCATCACAGAAAGTGGCAGATGTTTTAATTTTAAATAATCGCTCTTATTTATTGAACAAAACTCATGGTTTTTCCATTTTTTCAATTCTGAAGAAGAGCCATATTTGACTGAAACATTAACTATTTCTCACTCCACAAATTCTGTTTAACTGCCACGATTTTCCAGTAATTTAATTTTACCTCTGGTTTGAAGATACTACAGAGTTTTGCTTCTCTTTTAATGTTTTTTTGTTTGACTCTGGCACAATTTTTTAAAATTTGGAGTTCTGTAGTTTAATTCTTTCAGCAACAATTGAGATTTCAGATTTCTTCTTTGTTCAAAAAAAACACTGATCTCGACCAAGATCGTAATGATATTAATGAGTTAGACTGAGGGTACATTTTCAAAATTTGCAGTTAATACCAAAAGGTGGAAGCCTTGTGAAACAGAAAGAGGACAGTGATAGACTATGCAAGAGCTTAGCTTGTACTGCTCAGTATAGTGCTTAGTAATGCTATGAACAGTTTAAAAAGTGTGATGAGGAATTGCAGGAATATTTCACATGCAGAAATGAACTATATAAATCAAGTCTCTCACCTCTGAGGTTTGACTGTCGTTATTTCATCAGTTTTAGGCGGCACGGTGGCTCAGTGGTTAGCACTGCTGCCTCATAGCATCAGGGACGCGGATTCAGTTCCAGCCTCGGGCGACTGTGTGGAGTTTGCACATTCTCCCCATGTCTGCATGGGTTTCCCCCAAGTGCTCCGGTTTCCTCCCACAATCCAAAAGATGTGCAGGTTAGCTAAATTGCCCATAGTGTTCAGGGATGTGTAGGGTAGGTGCATTAGTTAGGAGTACGTAATAGAGTTAGGGGAATGGGTCTAGGTGGGTTACTCTTCGGAGGCTTGATATGGACTTGTTGGGCCGAAGAGCCTGTTTCCACACTGTAGGGATTCTATGATAGTGTTAGAAAAGGGCTCACAGGAATTTCACTAGTGCATGCAGGGAATGAAGGCAGCAGGAATCATCTATTTTTGATATTAAAAAGTAGATCAGAACATTTTAAGAGATGTAGATTGTTGTTAATTATATCTGGGGAGGCAGCAGAGTAGTGGTAATGTCAGCGACTAGTAATCCAGGACTTGAATTCAAATACCATCATAGTGAAGGATTCAGTGATGGTAATGTTAAGTGGGCATTTGTTAGATTCTTTCTTGATGGAGATGGTTCGCCTAAGCCTGATGTCCATTTCAAAGAAAGAGGAAAGCAAGACTAAGTGAAGTTGAGTGGTATTAAGAGCCATGAAACTTTGAGTTCAATACTGGTCAGAAGGTGAAAGGCCACCAAGATGATCAGGAGAATCATCTGATTGGAGTTATTGTAAGAGACAGTATGCATTCACATATATAGTGAGTATTGGAGAGTGACTCCATCATTGTTATGTTGGATCATTTTGCTTGATAAGACAGGAAACCAAAGATTGTTTGGTACAGGTAGTTCTTCTATAATGCAATGGTTGCGTTCTTGTACATCCCTGCATTATAGAAAAATCACGCTTTAGAAACAATGCTTAGTGTTGGCAATGTAATCACATTATAGCCAACTCACATTTTGAAAGTTCATGCTTTCGAAACAGTGTCCCCGATTCATCAATTGCATTACAGCAACTTTGCATGAAAGTGAATTCGTGTTAATGAAATACTTGTAATAGCAGAATGACCTTTTATTACTGAATTCACGGTTCTAGCTGAGTGACTTCAGTCTTTGATTAAGCCGAATCAATCAATGTCCCAACCATAAAAGTGAAGTTAGTAATTAAAGTCAAAGTTCAGGTTTAACAGAAACATAAAAGCTGAGACAGGAGAGTCAAGCTATTGGACATTGAAAGAGGTTCTGAGGCAGAAAGGGAAAGAAACCAGATTAATTGTAACATATAGAAAAGATGAAATAAATTGATATTTTCATTACTTATTGTCAAATGATATGTTTATTAAACATACAGGTTTAAGGAAAAGCAGTTTTGTTTTACATGGAAGTAAACCTGAGAGTTTACTATGGAGCTGGCCAGATGTGATTGGTTGTGATTACGTTAAAAAGAAGTATGTAACTCAACCTTAATTTTGAGGTATTGTTGATGTTGGTTTAGTCATGTTGCATTATGTGAATGTTTTATATAAAACATTTTATATTTTAATAAGTTGTTTAGATAGGGAGGGAGAGTGTACTATATTGCAATAGGCACACATTTTGTGTTTCTGGCAAGGTGTATTGAGCTTGTTTGCTTGCAACACATATGTTCGTCTTGCTGATGCCAAAACACAAGAAATTCTTTTTAAATTATGTTAGAGAAGAAATTCCAGATAAGTTTGAAGGGATTTCTATGTATAGTTATCTACTCCATTGATGTTTTACATGTTTTCTTTGAATTTTACTGAATGAAACTGCCCGAAGTGGAACCCACTGAAACTGTGTTGAGTATTGAAAGGATTTCAGTTCAACTTTTTGTTTCTGATGCAAAATAGGTTTATATTTTTGTCTTCAAAAATAATTATTGAGATAAAGCTGCAAGATCAAAACTAATTTCAACTATCTTCCAAGTTTGTTGCCATCAGTTACCTCCACAAGTTTACATAATTTTAGTTATAAATCTGAAAAGTGTTGAAATCAAATGTGAAGCCATTTTGTTTGTTGAATTCAGGGATGTTGATTGGTCATTAAGCAACAGTTTGTGTTTAAACTTTTTGTAAGCAATAATTATTCCAACATGAGCAGACAGATGAATTCCGACTTCATTAGATAATGACTTGTATTACATTGAGTTGAATGCTCTGACTTTTATTCAAGTCAGTTTTGTCAATCAGATTAAATCCTTTCTTCAAGCTCTAGGTTACAGACTGTATAAATGTAACTTAAACTCTTTAATCCTTGTTTGGTTGCTTACATAATGCTACTAGTGAAAAGTCCTATCTTATACACAGCACATGATTCTCTAACATTCCTGTGTATGTCCAAGTTTGGAAAGATTTAGAGGGATATGGGTCAAATGCAGGCAAATAGGACTAGTTCAGTTTCGAAACCTTGTTAGCATAGATGAGTTGGGCTGAAGGGTCTGTTTTTGTGCTGTGTGACTGTGACTCAGATGTTTTCGGTCTGGTTTTCTGGGATTCACTATCCAGTGGTACACTGGAAAGTTTAATATCTGATACCTGAACTGGTATTATTTTAAACATTCTTCATTCTTGCACAGAACATGTAGAAATGTTCCTGTACTTCTGGCATGCTCAAACATAACCTGGATGATTTTATGTTGCAGGTTACCTACACAGGAGGTAGTAAATGTTTCAGTTGTTCATCTGTTGCCGAGAGAGATAAGTGGATGGAGAATCTACGGAGAGCAGTGCAGCCAAACAAGGTAACTGCATTTGACCAGGAAAATGATAACCAGCTGCATTCAACCAGTTTATTATCCTTCTTGTTATTAAAGCAACTTTGGTAATTGGATTATCAAATCTAGTTTTTTGCAACTTAGATTTTAACCGAATCAATGTGAAGAAGTGTTAAATTACCGAAAGTAAGTTAGCATCATGATGTCCTGTATTTCTGATTTTATCAGTAAATGATTTTCAGAGTTTTTAAGATATTCTGTTTTTATTAGAAGCTGATTGGCAATGTAGGATACCAGTGGTGAACTGGCTTTCCTCTATAACTCACAGATGAAGTTTGAAAAAGATATGCTATTGGAAAAACCAGGAGTCCTGATCAACTTGACGTGATTTTATTTGCCTGCACATGAATTACACAAGCAATCTAGACATTTGTCTGTAGGAGGTGGTCAGGAATCAAGATTCTTTATTACAGAGTTCACTTAATAATGTTTTACATTTTTTAAACACTCACACGATATTATTAGTCAGCAACTGTCACTGATCTTACCTCAATAATATGTTTTGTTGTGACATTGAATGGAGTAAGGAGGTGCAGTGTTTAGTGACATCAGCCCTCAAATTTACTGAGTTATTCCACACCTATTATTCAAGCTGCACTTCACACTAACTGATCTTATTGTTTTATCCAAACCTCCCTTCCTTTTATTCGCCCTCGCTCTAATTATCTGTATATCTCTGCATGCAGCTCATTGTTTCCTGTCCTTAAATGCTAAATACCCTATCATGCTTTATGATTATGCCAAGTCTTTTGGCCCATTTAGAACACAATCCTTCAAAGTCCAAGCAAAGGGAGATGTATCATTTCAAATTTGTTTGATTGTATTCATCTAATATCAACCTCAGATTAGTGTTTGTACTGAATCAACAGAGCTCAGTGACATTTCTATTCCTGAATGTTAATGAAAGCTGAGCCAGTAAATAAATATTTTCAAGTCATGGAACACTGACGTTCAAAAAGAAAATTTCAAATGAAGCTATTATGTGTGTGGAAAGTAACACTGACTCTTTCCAATAATTCATTGCATTATCACTCCACCTACTATAAACAACATTAACTTATTGGATCAGTTTTATCCTGGTACCTGGAAACAGGTGACTAGATATTTGTCATCTTACCTTTTAGGTTAATGTGACATGTATGAAGCAGTAAAATACTGTGTAAGAAGGGGCAGCACGGTTGAAGCTCGCCTGACAATACAGAACAGCAGCTGGGATACAGTAAATATTGAAATTTGGTCTGTCAAGTTTACAGACTGTTCAGAATCTTAAGGGAAATGCTAGTTTCATGGTGAACTTTCTGTGCAGAAGCAAGAGCTTTGAAGTGTTCCTTTATCTGTTCCTGGACTACAGTTTTTGTAACTTTAGTTAATTATGTTATGAAAGAGTGTGTATGTTTGTCATGATGTTGGAAGATGCAGAGTTTAATTAAGCAAATGCTCGTAAGATCTGAATAATCCCATCAGTCTTGCTGATCTAATCTGCATCTTTCCGCTCCTAACAGTAATGCTATTAAACACCTCTCAGCCTTATATAGTGCTGTTAGGATACTGTCTTCTGTCTCCAAGGACTGTAAGGCCTGGAAACGGTGGGTGTACTCTGATTTTGGCAGTGCTCATATCTGTGGCTGACTCCTTGCTTTTATTTTTGTGTGCAGTTCACCGTCACATTCTGTTCTTTTCCCAGGTTTTACCATTGCTGCTTGCCGGCAGTTAGAATGCTGGTGTGTTCCTCAAATAAATATCAGTATGATGTACAGCTTGTTTGGTGTTGTGGGATTGCATGAGGCAAATGTTGCATTGGTGTCAATGGGGCTTTTACATAGCTGCAGCACATTATAGTGTGCCTGGCTGTGTGTACATGGCATTTGTCCCCACCCTGTTCATACTGTCTTGAATGACCATGTGAGCAAACTGAATTGGAATTTTCGGGCCCACAAGCCATTCTTGTGGCAACAGGTTCAAGTTACCTGCCCAATGCAATTAATTTTTAATTCAATTTACCTTATCATTAAATAGTTCCTCACTCCATTTGCCAGCTGCTTGTCACAGTACCTGCTGCAAACTTTCACCAAATCAGAATTTTATGTCAATATTATCAATGGGGCTTGCTCAGCCTGGTCCAGTCCCTACTGGTAATGTATTATATGTCTGTGTATAAAAACAATACTATAATTCTCATGCTCTTTGTGTTTTCCATCACTGTTGAATACTTACTGCAGTCTTCCACCTGTAGTTTTAATTTTTTCTGGACTCACATCTGCAGCTTTATCTGTTACCTTCAAGTGCCTGTTAATATTAATAGTGCTCATATTACACAGTTTTCAATTCTCTGATTATTGAATTGGATGTTTTCTCTTTGGATTTACTGATTACTTGAAGATCTGTTGAATTATTGACTTCACACCAGTCTTCTGACTTGGAAACCAAAGCAACTCAATTGGTTCTGATAATGGGCTGATATGGCTCTGTCTGTTGCACATGCTATAATTGTCATCAATCGCCATTCGGTGAAGTCCTGCTGAACTTTCCCAAGTTCAAATTCCTCTATTTCATTCCTGGCCCATGTATCTACAGTGACCAAGTGACTATTGATTAACCTGCGTTATGGAAGCACTGAGAAATGTGTGCAAACAGTTCAAGTTTGTCACTCCCTCTGGTTAAACATCCTGTTAAGGATCCAACTTCAACTCTGTGCCAACTAGATCATGGCTTCTGGTAGCACAGCAAAGTCATTTGCTCTGTGGAAGACTACAATGCTTTACCACACAATAAAGCTTGTGGCAGTTTAGTCTGCAAAGTTTATAAATTATTTATAATATTTATTTGTTAAACATTTATTGTCATGTCACATTGCTAATATTTATGGGGGATAATTAGATAATTGGGTGAATCAGCAGGAAATGATTTGTAATGTCCTCCGCTTCTGAGCACCATGATTGTTGGAATTCTATTTCCTGAGAGGCTGTCAATCCATAAACTCAATTGGAATGGAGCTTTAATGTTTTAGGGAAGCACATGACTAACTGGTAGATTCTTCAGTTAAATCTTTGTTGACTGTTGCAAGCAGTCATAAAGAAAGGATGGTTTTATTCATGGTAATCAATGTCTTCAGCAGCCACTACTTAAGATTTGTTATTAATTGAAGAAAGTTGTATGATGTATTGATTAACGTGATCACTGCATTTTTTGATAAATTGCTGTGGAATAGAAGATAGGTTGCCCACTTCTGTATTGTCCCTTGAGTCACTGTCTGATTCTAGGTCTGTTGGAAAGGAGAGCTACTAAGCAAAGCTCAATAGAAAAATGGGAAGGCAATGACCCAAACACTGCTTCTTGATCCTCCCATCATGATTACTACCACAATCAATTTAAAAAATGACAAGGCCTTCAAGTTGGTTATCTGGGTGTGTCTTTTGCACGCAAGAAGTAGAAGTTTAATAAAAGAAGAAATAACGAAGCATGCTTTGTTTTACATTTGTAGGACAATTGCCGTCGAGCAGAAAATGTACTCCGTCTCTGGATAATTGAAGCAAAAGACTTAGCCCCAAAGAAAAGGTACTTTTGTGAACTGTGTCTAGATGACACCCTATACGCACGAACTACCAGTAAAATGAAAGCAGATAACCTGTTCTGGGGTGAGCACTTTGAGTTCTACACTCTGCCAATGGTAAGGAACATCACAGTACACATTTACAAGGACATGGATAAGAAGAAAAAGAAAGATAAGAATAATTATGTGGGACTGGTTAATATTCCAATCACCAGTGTCATTGGACGGCAGTTTATTGAGAAATGGTACCCTGTCAGCACACCTAATCCTAACAAAGGCAAAGGTGGAGGTCCTTACATCCGCATCAAGTGTCGCTATCAAACAATTGCCATCCTTCCGATGGAACAGTACAAGGAATTTGCAGAGTTTGTTACCAACAACTACACCATGTTGTGCTCTGTGTTGGAGCCAGTCATCAGTGTGAAGAATAAAGAAGAAATGGCCTGTGCACTTGTTCACATTCTGCAGAGTACTGGTCGGGCAAAGGTAGGCATGGAAATTGGCATTGCAGTAAAATCAGAAACACCTTTATGTCATTCTTATGTGGTAGTAAACTAAATCTATGATCACAACAAAAAGCTAGGTTTTGAAGGATATGAGAAACTATTTTTATTATTTTGCAATTGTTTCTAGCTTTTCTCCAAAGTAAATCTGTCACAAAGAATCTAAACTAATGGATATTATTGGATTCAAATGTTAAGTACTCTTCCCATATTCTTCCTTTGTAAATGCATCTTAAGTGCACCCTTCTCCTGATCATCAGCTTTACTGAGTAAATACACCGTGCTTTTGAGACTTTGGATTTGTAAAACTTAGTGTCTCTCCACTATTTAAAAATGGAGAGAGGGAGGGGGAGGGTGGAATCAAACAACATGACGGTTTAACATAATTTGTGGAGGAATTACCAAAATCTACTCTCAGCTTAACTGTGCATTTAGACAATAATCAGCCAAATAGATTAGTAGGGCATAGGCTCTGTTTGACTGCTTCAGTTAGATTTTTTTGAGGCAATAATTAGCATGGCGAGTTCAGAGAATGTCTATGGGTATTGCCTAACTGGACTTCCAGAGGCCATTTACAGGAGAAATTATCCACTGAAATGAGTGAGTTGTGAATATTATGCCAATAATTGGTTGAGCTATGAGAGTAAGCATAAAAGGAAACACTCTCAATTTAGCAGAATTTGACAAGTGAGGCACCTGTACCAGAGCACAGTCTTTCAGAACATATAACAATGAAAGAAGGAGTAGAGAGTTGTGTGTCCAAGTTTGGAGGTGATGCAATGCATGTAAGTGGCAAATTACTATACAAAGGGGAGTAGGTGACTAAATGAGTCAGATTGCATTAGATGGAGTTTATTGTGGCAGAACTGTGAGGTCATCTAGTTTAAATTAAACAATGAGAATATTTTCTTCAAGGTGAGAAACTGAGCTGTAGAGGATCAAAGGAATATCTTTAAATGTCAATGAACAAAAAGCTAAATAACCAAGTTGAAAGTTTAAAGCAGAGGAAGTCATTTCAGTTGTATAGAAAGTGGAGTTTCAGTATTCCAGCAAATATGTTGACTTTGGAAGGTGTACAGTGCACATATACATTTTTATTCATTAACGTGTAACATTATAGTACCCTATGTCTACTGCTGTTGCCAGTCTGAGTTTGTGCCAGTAAAATCTTAATGAATTTAAATTGTTTAATCCTGTGAATAAATGCACATCTTGTTTTCTTAAGAGTGTTCGCAGTCCTCAAGGGTGGAAGCAAATTGAAAGCTCAGACCGAGGGGTTTCTGGGTGGACCCCTGTTCTGCATCAAGTTCACCATCCTCAGACCAAGTGTCATCAAGGATCTCAAGGAGAATATGTATCAGCCCAGGGTTACTGCACCTGATCAGTGCTCATGGGCTATTGCTGTATAACACACTGTGTGGCAAGAAGTCAAGAATAGATTTGTAAGCCCAACCAATAGTCAATTAATTTTCAAAGCTATGGAGAAAGATTTGGGCAGTGGAATCAATTGGAGAACTCTTCCAAAGAACAAGCATAAATATAGCAAATCAACTGCCCTCCTTCTGTGACATATCATTCTATTACACTAGAATTATACAGGGACTTCAAGAGTTAAATTTTGAGATCAGGTTATTATTCATTGGGTACAACAGTTGGTAACAATTAGGTTTCAAACATTATTACAAAGAAATTATTCCTTATCATGGAGAATCATTCTGAAATTTGAGCTGGGTTATTCAGGAGTGTAATCAAGAGAGAAATCAGGAAGCATTATTCTGTGTAAGGAATAAAATCATAGAAACCCTACAGTATGGACAGTAGCCATTTGGCCCATTGAATCTGCACCAATCATTTGTGGGGCATCCCACTCAGATCCAACCCCCGACCATATCCTTTAACACCATATTTACAATGGCTAACCCATCTCGCCTACCCTGAACAATATGGACAGTTTCAGCATTGCCAATCCACCTAACCTGTATGCCTTTGAACTGTGGGAGGATGTTCAGAGGAAACCCATGCAGACAGGGGGAGAATATCTGAGTGAAGTTTGCACAGTCACCTGAGGCTGGAATTGAACACAGGTTAACGCAGGTTCCTGGTGCTGTGAGACAGCAATGCTCATCACTGACGCAACATGGCAGAAATGTGGCCGCTGCCACACCCTCTCCTCTTAGCACCCTCCCCCCACCTAAAATTGCATGCACACAATAAAACTGCAATGGTGTGGACACCGGGTCAGTCATCCTTTTAAAAAAAAACAGAGTTACGGGCATTTTTGTTTGGCCTGGGGTATTAATGGACATGGAAGAAAGTGTGAGATGTATTTGGAGTACCTCCACAGTTGTTATCTAACAAGAATGCTGAATTGTGCTCTCTTATTCCTGTCCTTTTTGTTTGAACAAGAGGCTAAAATTAGAAATGAAATGTTTTTGTTCTTGTCCCAGAGTTGCCTTGCAGGACTTATTGGCTGACTGCTCATTTTATAATCTGCACCTTGAAGTGCAACGAGTGTTCAAATCCTGACATTGGATGATGGAATTTGAATTTTTTAAAAATTATGGAATTAAGATTCTAATAATGGCCATGTCTAGTTCACTAATGCCCATCAGGGAAGGAAACTGCTATCCTTATCTGATTTGGCCTGCATGTTACTCCAGACTACACAGCAATGTAGTTGACTCTTAACTGCCCTTTGGGCAATTGGAGATGGGTAATAAGTTCTGGCCTAGCCAGTAATGTGCTTATCCCATGAATGAATACAAAAGTCAGTGTAACATATTGAAGTACTGAAGATTGGTGTATCATGTGGAATGCAATGGTGCATGGTTATGTTTCAGCACTAAAAATTCAGAAATGTGCACTGCCAATCCAAAGAAGGAGGTCAACACCAACAATGACAGTTAATTTACATCTATCAATCTTTAAAAATTCATGCAGTCTGATTTTAGCAAATATGCAACTAATTCACGGACACAGATTTCTTTAGGGGAATGAAACTTACTATCCTTGTCTGGTTTAGCCAATTATCATTCTGGCCCCTGTTATTATTCCAGCTGATGTCAGATCCTAGACTGAGGTCTGGCTTGATCGATCGTATTTTGTCTTTTTGCTTTAACAAGTTGGTCCTTCACTGAAACAATGCACAATGCTGTTTTAAAAATGAAACAGAAGTTTATTGCTCAGAAGAAATGAAGGAAAAAATAAAACAAACCAATCCATTAACATGTATAATACAAGTTTAACATTTTGAAGCTCGTGGTAAAATACAATCCCATTAATCCCAAAAGCACAGTACTCAAACAACAGTGATTACTCCATTCTCCATCATATCTATAGAGTTTAAACTAACTGATGCTTCAGTTCTCAGTTTTGAAACTCTGACAGCCTTTTCCTCTAAATGTCATATAACTAAACTTAGTATTTCTCAACATCAAATAACCCCTTCAGGTTTTTAAATAAACATTTCTGGTCTGGACCTTTCAAACTAAACACTGAGGCATCCAATTTCATAATAGTTCTAAACTCCCTTTTCCAAAAGAAATTGTTTTACACATGCAACTTTAACCAAAATGTGCAGGTCTGAATTGCAACCAACACTTCTAATTAAAGCTTAATGCCACACTGTTTACTTTGTTCACTTTAATTCATTTTAAAAACTTTCCCAGTGTAAAATAATTACCTTCAGAATTATCTCATACATTTTTGAACAAACTGGCTTCAGATAGCCTCCCGAGGTTACCATTAAATCTCTTTATTGATATAGACCATGCCAGTCGTTCAAAATTGAAACTCTAGAATAAATTACATTAATACCTCACACTTTACATCACAGTCCAGTAAACTGCAATTAAACCACAGCCAATGCAGTACTCTTTAGCTGTTGCCATGTTGGTAAATGTGGCAGCTAATTCAAGTTTAGCTCTGTTAATGGTGTTTTGTGTCTGGATTGACCTTTTCATGCAGGACTGAGGGGATACACATCAACAGACTATACACCCTTTAAATAATGCTAAATTTCTGTCTTGGGTTGTTCACTTCTTTGATTGAAGTGATTATTAATGGTCCCATTTTGATAGTCAAAGAACACTGTTCTTTTGATATCCGAGCCAACATTCCTCACCCTGTAAATCAGTGAAAATTAAATACTATACGTGGCCTTCTCCATTCAGTTGCTCATTTCACAATGTTAATCACTGTGTTTTAATATTTATTGTTCAAATAACTTCTGAAAAATGTGTAACATGATTAGCTACTGATCTAGTTAGAGGCGAAACAAATAGTTTGGTGATCTCTGAAAGTAGTTGGTGTGTATATGCATTTGGTGTGCATACTATATTGAATAGTTAGCTAGGATTTTCTATCAGGGTCACTGACAAAGTTAGGAAGAATGGGTAAAGTGCACGTGGAATAAGTTTGTAGTTAGAGTTTGTTTGAACCAGATCATTGGGACTGTGAAGGGGAAAGTTTATATTTGCGCTGTGACATGATTTATTGTGGTCCAGGATGCTTAAAGCAGAATATTGGATACCAGTGTACCTTTGTCTGATTCACCCAGACATTGATGGTATTCCTGAGATATGAATAGGTACGTTTTCTCTGGTGTTTTAACTTCTGCCTTTGATTGTTGCTTGTTTTGTCATTTCGGTCATATGTTTCAGAGGTTGAGATTCATAATTCTTGCTTGCTAGTTTTTAAACATGATCTCTTTCTCTGTGCCTATGGGGAGAGGCTGAGATACACATCACAATTGTATCTGCTTTTGTCTACAGACGGGAATTATTGTTAAAACCCAGAAGATAAAGAACCTTCACCAGAATAAGGTCATAGCTATTATGTTCATCATTAAGTGGAATGAGTAATTACAATGGAAACTCTACTGCAGCTGTGTTTCAGAGTCTAGCCGCAGGTCAGGCAACTGTCAGGAGGCTGTGATGAAATATCCATACTCATGCTGTATGTCTTGAGTCTGTGGTACCAATGTCAGTGAAAGCAACCATCTTATCTGCAAGAGTAGCTCTAGTGAGTAAATGCATCTCCTGTGTGATATGAAGTTCAGAAACCAAGCCCATAATTTAGGCTGCCGTACTGAGGAAGTACAGAATTTGAGAAGGTGCCGGTGAGGTGCCTTCCAGAGCCCTTGCAGTCTGTCCAGTGTACAGTGCTGCTAGGGAGTGAGTTCCAGCATTTTCATCCAGCCACGGTGTAGGATTAACACTATTGTTGCACTTAAATACGGCATGTGACAACAGGGGAGATTTCATGTGTGTTAATTAATCTTGTCCTGCTGAATAGTAGAGCTTGTGGGTTTGGCAGGCACCTTCAGATAGATGTAAAAGATTCTACAATACAATTTAGAGAGGGAGGGAATGCTGCCCAGTGTTTCTGCCAATATTTATCCTTCACTTACCAATATTACTAAAACAGATTATCGGGTAGTTTCAACTTGGCTGTCCTGGAGCCTTGCTATTCACAAGTAGGTGCTATGTATTTGGTGTTGCCATCAAACGATACTTGAATAAAAATTGCATATTCAAAGATTGTGAAAGATGCAATATAAATGCAAGTCTTTTGGTTTGGCTTTTTGTACTCTTGAAAGATTGCAAGTTTAATATTGGTCTGTTTTAAGTTTTATAGTTAATCCCACTGGACAAGGAAGATGTAAAATGAGCATGCCTTAAACTGGGATTCATGTCTTAAGAGTGATGTCTATCTTTTTAAATGATTAACCAATGAAAAGCTCCTATTTGAGGCAACTAAACCCCAACACAAATCAAATCTTTAGGAGGACACGCAGAATAAGGAAAAAACTCTTGTAGTGCAAATTTGAATAATATGATTTCATGTTTAATGTATGATACAGTAGAATTTTTGATGTTTTATTATACAAATTGTTGTAGAATCATAATTTTATAATTAGTTAAAACTTCACACAGAAAACTAAAGATCTGCTAAAGTAATGTGTTGAAAGTGCTTGTACATGTTTGGAGGTCATAACATAGGGTGGGCCAGTGAAACACATGCCTGTGGAATTAATCTTTCAAAGCAGGTTATGCGATGGTTATTACACTGGGTTGAGAACATGGTGAGCTTTGGAGTACGCATTTTATTTTGGAACTCCTGCATATTTTCAGTCTTACTCCAGCTCACCCTGTTCCTCACGGTTTCTGGGATCTAGTTTAATTGGTGTCCATTTTGTTTAGAACCTCCATTTTTGTGGTGCGCTTCATGCATAAATTGAAATGCTGAGTTTTTTTATTTTGTTGAGCTGGAAGTAGCCATCACAACCAAGGTCAGTCTTGAATTCACCTGACTCTTTATAAATACACTTGACAGCAGGACAGTTGATGACAGCACATTTTACCATTCTCTGGTGTACCAATCAGTGCATATCTCTCTAGTTTATTATTTTATAGTGTATGCTTCTGTATTGTACTACTATATTCAATATGTGTATATTCTATGTTGTGCTCCAGTATCCTGAATGCATAATTCACTTTCTTAATTGTATTACATATTACCCAGCATCTTGCAACTTTAACATAACCAGAGTGGCAGGTAGGGTAAAGGCCTCTGTTTGCATGTCCATCCTCCAGGAATTTACTTAATTTCATGATACTTATTCTCTATCTTTGTGCTCACTGATTCTAATGTTAGCTTATTTACTGTTTTATGAGACAAAATGTGCACATGTGCAGCAGCTATTTTCACTGTTAGTTAATATAACATAGAACATTAGTGTGCAGTACAGGCCCTTAGCCCCCTCCCTCCCTCCCCCCGCCTGCATATTGCTCCAACCTGCGGAACCAATCTGAAGCCTATTCTACACTATTCCATTTTCATCAAGTCCATTACTGTTGCAAGCAGTGTGCTCCACACCCCTATTGCTGAGTAAAGAAACTACCTCTGACATCTGTCCTATATCTAACACACCTCAATTTAAAGCTATGTCCCCTTGTGCGAGCCATCATCATGAGGGAAAAGACTCTCACTATCCACCCTATCGAACCCTCTGATTATTTCATATGTCTCAATTAAGTCACCTCTCAACCTTCTTCTCTCCAACGAAAATAGCCTCCAGTCCCTCAGCCTTTCCTCATAAGACCTCCCCTCCATACCAGGCAACATCCTGTTAATCTTCTCTGCACCCTTTCCACATTTTCCCCATCCTTCCTGTAATGTGGTAATATAATCGACTGCAACCTTGACTGAGAACACATGATGGGATTTCACTGTTTATATTTTTTAAAAAAATTAAGATCCCTGATAGTAGTGCAGTCTGTTCACGTTTGCAAATACTACCCTTGTTTCTTATCTTTTACTTCATGCACTAAGCACACATGGACACAGTCGTGCAGTGAAATCAACAAATTATCTGGGACCTACTGTTGACCTAGTTGCTCCTGCTTCTTTGTCTTTCCCTTTGGTTGCTTTCATTTAACAATACTCTGATGTGCTCTAACCTCTTAATTAGACCAGTTTTTGTTTAAAATCAAACAGTTGGAACTGTTATCCTTAAAGATTTGAGGCAGTTTGCACACTGCTTAATTTGAAATATAGTCCTTCTGTTTGCAGAGATAAAGTTTAATGAGAATTGAGAAATTTAATCTGTCTAAACCACTCCAGAGATTTCTGACAAAAGGAATTCAGTGATGTAGTTCTAGTAGGTTAATTTTTTTTTTGTTTTGTGATTCCTTATTTTAGAACTTGTGAACTTCTATGGGTGTCACAATGTTTTTTTAGGAGTTCAGGAAACTAAAACACTCCTAATGCATGTAGAATAGGCTAAGAATGAATAACTTGGAGAGTAGATCTAATCACCTAGATTTCTACAACAGACAAAATATGGCTGAGAAGCACTGAGTTTCTTCTTGGGCTCACAGCTGGGTGATGGTTGCAAGCCAGAACAGCTAGCAGAGGAAACTGAACAATACTGTTGCTCCCATATTCAACTAAGTAGCATCTCACTATGTAACAAAAGTATAGAAAAAGCATCCCATCGTTGTGGTACCAACCTGCCTGAAATGCTGCCACATTGGTTTTTAAAACCAATCTCTTGCAAAGTAATTTGTTGCAATGCTGCTTTGTTTTCCTGTCATTTGGTCATTTTGTTTCCATACTACCTATTTGAAATAGTAGCTCAGTGATTGGATTTTTTATAGCTTATTTACTGCTGAAGAATTCTTAGGTTAACTATATCACACTGTTGGCCTCAGTAACTCATTTATAGGTATGTTTGGAGTGAACCCACCCACACCAGCTCATTAGCCAGCCAGACATGCCCAAAAAGAGAAGAAAAATTAATGTTTACCATTTAATTCTTTTTGTTGATGGTGTTTCCAATGCTGCAACTCCAACATCTTTGTATTTCTACATGTTTCACCATAGTCTATGGTGGCTTGTTGAGGTTGTCCCCCTGAGTTATATGAGAGAATCCAAGATTGTGTGCTTATAATGGAATAAATGGTGAAAACCTTGAAATATTAAAGAGTTAATTTTCTCTGCTGACCTCGAAGAAATTGAATGCCCTGAGGGTATGGTGGTGTGTCTTTGTCTTACAAGTGGAATGTGGAATGTGGAAGGTTTGTGTGGCCATTTCCTTGCCATTCAAGGATGATTTACATTTTCATCCAGAAATCAGTAAGAACATTACAGTTAGAATTTGACTACTTCCCTATAGTTACAAAAATCAATTTGGAACAGGTTTGACCATTAAGGGATGATTTGCATTACATTGTTTCTGGAGGTGGGGTAGTCACTGCATTGTATCTTGAGTGGCACATGACTATGAGGGGATGGCTAGAGTTGTCTTGTGTGCATTAATAACTGTGGTGTAAAGATTTTTGTATAAAGGAAAGACTGTTTGCTTTGTTCAGAGAGAGACCCCTGGTCACGACTTGCAAGCATGGCAAAGAGTTTTCAGGGTTTCTTCAAAACTTGTACTGTACTGTGCTTAATAAATTTGGTTGCTTATTCACAGAATATGGTGTGTTGCAGGTGCATCAAGTGTGTAAGAATCTCAAAAGTAAAAGAACTTAAATATCTGGTTGCTCTGTAAATAATGTTAGCTTGAAATTAAACATGAGCAACTAAAGGTGCCGAGAGAAATTAATATTATAAGCCAGTGCAGCAAGCAAGTATTGGACCAGAAAAGAAAACAATATTGTGAGGAACACTATTGAATTAGTATGTGTGTCAAGAAGGTTGGGTGGGAGTAGAGGAGATAACTTTAGTTTCATTCATTTATAAGAATTGTTTTTCTGAATTTTGCATTGGGAAATCTGAAAGCATGTTCGTTTGCATTTTTATGCATTGGTGATGAGGATTTATAACCCTTACAAAGAAGGGAGTTAGCAATTCAGTGTACTAAAAGTACAAAACGATATGTGCTGTTGTCTAATGACAGGGTTCCAGCGATTCCAAGAGTTAAAAAAAAATCATACAACACCAGGTTATAGTCTGACAATCACCTGATGAAGGAGCAGCGCTCCAAAAGCTAGTGCTTCCAATTAAACCTGTCGGACTATAACCTGGTGTTGTGTGATGTTTAACTTTGTCCACCCCAGTCCAACACTGGCATCTCCAAATCATAAATAACTATTGAGAAGTCAGTCTGTAGTGTATCAGAGCAAGCCTATTAGAAGATGCTAAGGGAACAAATTTGTCTGTTCTGAAATTAAAGTAATAGTGACTTTAGTTGCAGCTTGTTTAATTTTTTTTGGAGGGAGAGATGCCAGACAAAGGAAAACCCATCCAAATGAATGTGCAGAAATTTGCCGAAAGGTAACTGTTGCACCTGTGCCAAACTGAGCAAGGTGTGGAGATAGTGAAGATCCATATCTTTATTGGAATTTTTAGTGCTTGTAGGAACATGGCTGAAGTGTACAGATTAATCTGAATTTAAATTGTTTCAAAATGTCTTTCCAACCTTATTGTCTAGTGTAATAAAGTTCACATTTTTCTGACAACTAAACATTTTATTCTTTGTTTAAAAAGTATACTGGCAGTCTGTTGTGAATTTGTTCAGCTTCATAATGAGGTTTGACTTCTCCAGTGTTAACATCAGTTGAGATCACAACCAAGTGAGGGCTTCTTTTCTTCTGTGATCAGAAATTCTTGAATATAAGAGGGATCTGTGATTTTTTTAAAGAAAGGTGGTGGCAGACAAATCTTTTTTTAAAAGTTGCTGTGAATTGTATTACATGGCTTGCAGTTTTAAAATCACTTCGGCTATAGCTAAGACTTTCCTATAACAGAAGATGTAACGGTAGAGTATTTTAATTATTTGACGAAAGCCAAACAGAGAATTAGTGAATAAATTGAAGGTGGAAAAGCAGGATCTCATAAGGATGATATGATTAAAATGATTACCCAGCATATGAAGTTAAAAGGAGAAAAACCTGAAATGATGTATCACAGCCAGAATTAGCAAAAATTCAATTGCAAATTTAAAAGATTATGAAATGGAAGAGACAGAAATGAAAAAAGATGGGAAAGAAAAAGAAGTTGGAAATGAGAGCTTGAATTGACAGAAGACAACAAAGACAAAGCAAAAGAAATATATTTAAGAAGCCGAGAGAGAGAGACAAAACTAGACAATATGATTCGGCTACAGGAGTATTTAAAATAAAGGAAGAGAGAAAAGATAGTTGTTCAGAAGATGATTTGGATTTCACCGAGGTATTGATTTAACTAGAAATCTACATTTAGTGCCTCTGTTTATCCAGGATGCAGTTGAAAGATGTTTGAAATATACTTTGCCTAGTATGATAAAGTTGTGCAGTCGGAGGCCAAAGATGCATGAGATTTAATAGTACAGCTATGAATGTACACAGCCTGTAAAAGAGCTGTCTGCAGACTATAAAGTTATGATACTTAATGTTTATGAGCTGGTTCATGAAGCTTATCAATTAAAACTTAGGACTATGAGAAAGACACCTAATCAGATATTTGTAAAATTTGTAAGTGGAGAAAGAAATGCTCTAGGGTCAGTGATTTATAACTGAAGCAAGAGAGAATTTGAGAAAGTAAGGGAGAGCATGATTATGGAAAAATTCAAAAAACAGTATTTTGGTAACCATTAAGATTTACTTAGATGGGCCATTCTTGTGGATGTGTACAATAGCTCACACAGTTACATGTAGAGAAATGGCTATATGGGATTTGACAAGGAAACTGGGGGAATACGAAATCTATTAGTTTTGGGGAACGAACATAAGGATGCCAAAATAATAAAGAGGAGATGCCAGACCAAAAAATGATGTGAAGAAAGTAATGTGCTTTGTTGAGACAATAGACAGTAGGTGCAGGAGTAGACCATTCTGCCCTTCGAGCCTGCACCACCATTCAATATGATCATGGCTGATCATCCTTAATCAGTATCCTGTTCCTGCCTTATCTTCATAACCCTTGATTCCACTATCCTTGAGAGCTCTATCCAACTCTTTCTTAAACGAATCCAGAGACTGGGCCTCCACTGCCCTCTGGGGCAGAGCATTCCACACAGCCATCACTCTCTGGGTGAAGAAGTTTCTCCTCATCTCTGTCCTAAATGGTCTACCCCGTATTTTTAAGCTGTGTCCTCTGGTTCGGCACTCACCCATCAGCGGAAACATGTTTCCTGCCTCCAGAGTATCTAATCCTTTAATAATCTTGTATGTCTCAATCAGATCCCCTCTCAGTCTTCTGAACTCAAGGGTATACAAGCCCAGTTGCACCGGTCTTTCAGCGTAAGGTAGTCCCGCCATTCCAGGAATTGACCTCGTGAACCTACGCTGCACTCCCTCAATAGCCAGGATGTCTTTCCTCAAATTTGGAGACCAGAACTGCACACAGTACTCCAGGTGTGGTCTCACTAGGGCCCTGTACAGTTTCAGAAGAACCTCTTTGCTTCTATACTCAATTCCTCTTGTTATGAAGGCCAGCACTGTATCTTTTAATTTCACTTTATTTTGATCATAGACTGAATTGTGAAAAAGACTGCTTGACAACAAAGAACTGAGGAAGGAGTTGCTATATTTTTAATTAGCAAGTTGACGTGGCTCATGTTTATGCTGTTGCTTTGCAAGCAGTACCAAAGTGATATTTGGCTAGCAAGAGGCAACTTGTTCATTTGTGGAATTGTGACTAGTAGTAAATATCAAGTATAATCAGATTGCTGAAATCTGTCTGGTTCCTGAGTAGCTGAACAGCTTATGGGTGTGAACGGTTCAGTGAGAAGCCCTTGGACCTCTGGAAGAGAAGATGGTGTCTCTCTGTGAAATGAAAATATCTGAAACATAACAGTTTTTTTTGTCTATATGTGTATGTAGCGGGGCTTTAGTAAGGGGTTAGAGTTATAACTGGTAGTTACCTTTCAACAGTTCATGGTTGTTCACCTTGTTATTTTCCAATAGGTGATATGGCCAAGGTATGATCAGTTATTAAAACTTCAGAGGACTTTATCAATGTACTTAATATAAATATGTCAAATTATATATAAATAGGTTGTAATAGGTTTCATTAAAAACAGAAACCTGCTCCAGGTTTTCAGTTAACTTGAGTCAAACATTTCAGGTAAATGGGTATTTTGATTAAATAAAGTTAACTTTTGTGATAACTCTGATTAACTTTCCAGTATGCCACCCTAGTGAGGTGTAACAGCTTGTTTTGTAGGAGGTCTGGATATAATAAAGCGACTTGTTGTAAATCAAATGAGAAACCTATTCCAGAAATGGGAACCCTTAAGGAATCTGAAAAGAGAAAATGGTTATTAAAATCATTTTTGTGGTACAAGAGAAACGTGCTCCTTCATGCCTGTGAGGATAATTAAGGGAATTCTTCCTGAACTACTGAAGTTTTTGGATATTTGATCTTGAAGGGAGATGTATTCCCTTACTCTTCACTAGAATAAGTAAATCAATTATAGAAGGGTTTAATTTTCTAATTTTTACAATCTAACTTTACCTCCCCTTACTCATCTAATCAAACCAATAAAGATATTGATAGACACTGAACCAAATCAGTTCGTGATGCAGGCTGATGGTGCAATTTGTATATTAAAGAGTTAATGAAGGAAAAGGTACTAATTGAAGATACATAGAGGTGGTCTGTGATCCAAATATATACAATTGGATTAAAGGGTGACTTACTAGTGGAAAGGTTGTAGTTGGAGTAGTGCAACTAATCTCTATGGATGGAATTCAATGAATTTATTATCTTGGAAAAATAGTGGCTGGATCAAAAAATAATAGCTTTACCAAGGTTATTGGAAAATCAGTGGAAATGAATGAACCAGAGATGTCACAGGAGGAACATGCTGTATTATTTCTTGACTGTTGTGACTAAATCTCAGGGCCATAAAATTAGACATGAAGAAGGGAGTTGATATGAAAGTTCAGCTATCTGACACTATTTTCAAAAAAAGTCATTATAAGTGACAAAAGTAAAGAAAATGAGAGATCTTTAGGGCAGCATTAATAGAAATACAACCAACACATCCTGAGGTGAGAGGACTATACAAAACAGCCTACATAAAACTTCAATAAGAATTAAATCAGATTGTTATTGTTTAAAATGCAAAATGCGAATAAGGAAATGGAAACCACCTCAAAGTCCAGATGATAGTAGTCTATTAAGTAGTCATTTCATTTAGGTAACAAAACAAAATTTTGAAAATATTTCTGGTGGCCAGGATTGCAAGGGGCTGTGACTAAATTTTACTAGACATGCCATATATGTCAGGTCATGGGGAAACCCTAACCATGCTATTCTCCCTAGCCAGGAAATCGGAAGGTCTCTCCATCGCTGGAGGTCCTGCCTTATCCTTTCCATTAATTGTACAAAATTAGCCCTATACAGCTGATCAAATACTGGCGTGATAAAAATACCTAAATATAAGAAGCCCTCCAGGGACCAACGGAAGGGAAAAGGGGATCCGTCCATTAAGTGGGGTATCATAGCCAGACCACCCATTGGCATGGCTTCCGATTTTGAAAAATTAATTTTATAGCCTGAGAATGCACTAAATGTATTAATAACTTGAATTAGACGAGGCACTGACATTAAAGGATTACTGAGGAATAAGAGAATGTCATCTGCATAGAGGGTAATTTTGTGTTTACCTGTACCAATCCTCGGGGCCGTTATATTAGGATCAGTCCGGATGGCTTCTGCTAATGGTTCGATTATCAGTGTAAACAACAATGGTGAGAGAGGACATCCTTGACGGCAGCCCCTACCCACACTGAAGCCATCCGATCTTAACCCATTAGTAATAACAGCTGCTTTGGGGTCATTATACAATGTTGAAACCCATTTGGTAAACACTTGTCCAACGCCAAACCTTTCCAATGTGTAAAATAAATATGACCATTCAACCCTATCAAATGCCTTTTCCGCATCCAATGAAATTACTACTCCTGGTATCTTTCCCTGATGACAGGCTTGGATCATATTCAAGACCCTTCTGATATTATTGGATGATCTGCGGCCCTTAATAAATCCCGTCTGGTCCTCCTTTATAATATATGGCAGTACCCTTTCTAGTCTTAGTGCTAACATTTTTGAGAGAATTTTAAAGTCTACATTTAGTAAGGATATTGGTCTGTAAGATGCACAATCTTCTGGGTCTTTTCCTTTTTTGAGGATAAGAGAAATATTTGCTTCTTTCAGCGTGGGCGGGAGACAGACCTGACTATGCGCAAAATTATACATATCCATAAGTGGGTCAACCAATATTCCTGTAAATTCTTTATAGAATTCAGCTTGAAAACCATCCGGGCCCGGTGCTTTTCCGCTCTGAAGTTGCCTAATTGCCTCGAGTATTTCTTGGACTGTTAAAGGGGTATTTAGGGCCGGCACCTGTTCCGGAGTCAGGCCCGGGAAGGTCAAATTTTTAAAAAATGACTGCATCCTCCTAATCCTATCTTCACAATCCTGCGATCTATATAGTTCAGAATAAAATTCTTTAAAGGTCGCATTGATCTTTTTATGATCATGAGTCAGGGTACCTGTACTTTCCTGGATGGTCGGAATAGTTTGAGGGGCTTTCTTTTTCTTTGCAAGAAATGCTAAGTATCTACCCGGTTTGTCGCCATATTCATATAATCTTTGTTTCGCAAATAATATTTCCCTTTTAGCCGTTTGAGTAAGCGCAGTGTTTAAAGCTGTCCTAAGAGCTGTAATCCTCTGCAATTTTGTGATAGAAGGTCTATCAGCGTATGCTGTTTCGGCTGCTTTTAGGCGAGCTTCGAGCAGACGCTGTTGCTCTCCCTTCATTTTCCTCTGGGTCGCTGAATAGGAGATGATCAAACCTCGTGCATAAGCTTTGATGGTCTCCCACATCATTGACGGATTGCTAGCCGTACCAGTATTAATTTCTAAAAAGGTTTTAAGTTCTTGGGAGAAGTACTTTAAAAATTTGCTATCTTTTATCAGGAAGGGGTCCATACGCCAATGTCGAGCAGATGTCCCATTGTTCTTTACCTTAGTTTCCATGTATACAGCGGCATGGTCAGAGATTGCTATAGTACCTATTTTACAGGTTGCTATAGAGTTTAGAAAAATCGATGGGGCAAAAAACATATCAATTCTTGTGTGGCATTTATGTGGATTAGAGTAGAAAGAAAAATCTCTACCCTGTGGATGGAGACATCTCCATACATCTACCAATCCTAATTCTTTATTCAGGTCCGCCAGTTGTCTAGATCTGGGAGATACTCCAGCGGCACTCTTGGGAATCCTGTCTATTTCTGGATCCATAATACAATTAAAGTCTCCCCCTATAATTGTATGACGGGCACCAAAGGCCATCAGTTTTGAAAAAGCTTCCGTTATGAATTTAAAGGGGTGTGCCAGGGGGCAGTATACATTTAAGATCCCATATTCCTCTCCATTTATGAGGGCTTTAATCAAAATATATCGTCCAAATTCGTCTTTTATCTGATTTAGAATTTTCAAAGGGAAGTTCTTCCGGACAAGGATAACGACTCCCCTGCTTTTTGAATTAAAAGAGGAAAAAAAGGCCTGATCAAATCCGCCCTGTCGTAATTTTAAGTGTTCTTTATCCGACAGGTGTGTCTCCTGTAGGAGAGCTATATCAACTCTCTCCTTCTTAAGATTTGATAATATTTTCTTCCTTTTAACTGGCGAATTACTCCCCCTGACATTCCAGGTGCACCACTTAACCGACTGTTCAGCCATAATCATCTGGACAGATCTGAGACCCCCGGAAGGGGAAACCCTATCTAGAACATCCCGAGCATGGAGCATACAAGATTTACAAAAGTAAAGACTCTCTGATACACTCAAAACAATATAACAAAAAACTCTTTCTAAGTATAAAAAATATAAAACATTCCGAATTGGAGATTTTCTCCCTTGTTCCCAGGGAGCGTCACTTCCTCTCCCACAGTCCATCTTACCCTCTTCCAACCAGTGCCCCACCCTTGACCCAGGTGTTCCTCAATAAAATGAGGAGAATTCAAATATAATATAAAGCTAGAGTTAACAGTGAACACCCCGAGATCCAAGATGGCGGCGACTCAGCAAGTCTGAGTCTACAGAGCCCTTCCCAAAACCTGGGAAAAGTGGGTTTCCTGCCCCCACCACACTTGCCAAACCACCCAAAAAATTTCTTTAATCTTAATTAGCTGCTGAATATTATATTTAAATAGTCTAATACTGAGTGGATAATGAGTAAATCAAAGGGACCCCGCAGCTCTCAGAAAACAAAGACCCCTCCCCCACCCTCCTCTCCTCCGGCTGCAGCTGATGTAAAAACAGGCCTTGTAGAGATGATTGCCAGGCTGGAAACGACACTCATCAATTTCAATCGCAGAATCCCGACAGAGATGGAATGCATTCGAAGAAAAGCTGCAGAAACAGAATCACTCTATCGGAGAATTGCGGGGCCGAGTGGAGGGAGCGGAACTAAAGGCCACGACCTCCGAGGCTGCAGCTCAAACAGCTGCAGAACAGGTGCGAGCTCTGGAGCAGAGAGTCCGGGCCTTTGAAATCTACATGGATGATATTGACAACAGAAATCGGAGAAAGAATATTCGGTTGCTGGGCCTTCAAGAGCAAGAGGGGAAAGAACAGTTAGCAGCATTTCTGGAGCGATGGCTGCCCCAGCTTTTAAACCTGGGGGCTGAAACTGACCGGGTAAGGGTGGAGTGGGCCTACCGGGTCGCAGTACGCGGATCTGGCCCAAAGCAGCGCCCACGCCCGGTCCTGTTCCGGCTGCAGAGTTATAGGGAGAGGCAGATACTCCTGGATGCCTCCAGAAAGCTTGGAGGGGATCCAAAAGCTATGATTCATGAAGGATCCAAGATTATGTTATTTCAGGACTTCTCCCCGGCTTTGGCACGAAGGAGGAGGGCGTTTGATGAGGTGAAGAAATGTTTAAGGGACTTGGATGTTCAATACACCTTGCGCTACCCGGCGACGTTGTGCTTTGCCCACGAAGGATCCGAGTATAATTTTAGATCATCGGAAGAGGCCAAGAAACTTTTAGACTCGGTTAAATAAATCGTAAGAGACCATTTATGTTGGCTTGCCTCTCCCACACTCCGTGGGGAGAAATGGATACTTTATTCTACTTTACTTTTGCCTCTGGGAGCGGGGTTGTCTTCCTTGCTATGTTATTATACTTAACTGTAATCTGTTGGAGTTGTAATTTTATAGTTGTGTGTGTTTGTACGTGGCATTGATGCTAGCAGATATACTCAGGTATGGGTGGGGAGGGGTGGGGGTGGGGCGCTCACTGTTAACTCTAGCTCGGTATTATATCTAAATCCTATTAAGGAGCGCCCGGGTTGAGGGTGGGACACTGTTTGGGAGAGGATATGGTGGAACGTTGGAAAGGTAGTAAGGCCCCCTGAGAACAAGGGGGAAGATCTCCATTCAAACATGTTTAATTTTTTTTTGTTCTTATTGTTTGGAAATAACTTCCTTTTTATCATACTGTTATGAGTGTATTAGAGAACCTTTTCTCTTATTTGAAGGATGTAAGCGACTCAACTATACACTCTGGATGATTGTGGATTAGTTGAATTTTGATGATTATATAGTTAAGATCTATTTTTATATTAATGTTTGTGCTTGAAAATTCTGCTTATTTTTGTAAATTTGTCAAAATGTTAAATTCCCAATAAAAATATCTATTAAAAAAAACAGTGAACACCCCACCCCCACCCACACCCACATCTAAATATATTTGGGAATATTAATACCATATATAACTATAAGATTACAATCTCAACATGTAATATTTAAATATAATACCACAAAATAACAGGGGAAAGAAAAACAACCCCGCTCCTAAAAACAGAAGTAAAATAGAATAAGGTAACCACCTCTCCCCATCAACATTAACCAAACGCCCCAACATATATATATATATATATATATATACACACACACACACATAGGGGGAAAGATAAGAAAAGATGAAGGGATGTAAACCAAAATAATGGGAAAGGCAGACCAGCGTCCACAATCTCTTACAGTTTATTTAAGAGAGTCCAAGAATTCCTTAGCCTTCTCCGGTGATCCGAAGTTATATATGGATCCTTCGTGGCTAAGGCGTAGCGTCACTGGATATTTAAGTCCCTTAAACGCTTCTTCGCCTCATCGAATGCCTTCCTCTTTCGGACCAAAGCTGGGGAGAAGTCCTGGAACAGCATGATCCTGGATCCTTTGTGGGTCATAGCTTGGGGATCTTTTCCCAGATTTCTTGAGGCTTCCAGGAGCATCTGCCTCTCCCTATAGCTCTGCAGCTGGAACAGGACCGGGCGTGGGCGCTGGGTTGAGCCGGGCCCACGTACTGTGACCCGGTAGGCCCATTCTACCCTTACCCGGCCTGATCCATTATGCAGATTTAAAAGTTGTGACAGCCAATGCTCTAAGAATGCTGTCAGCTGACCTCCCTCTTCCTGTTCGGGCAGGCCCAACAACCGAATATTTTTTCTACAACATCGATTTTCGAGGTCATCAATGTGGTTTTCTAGGTTCTGGACTCGATTCTCGAGAAAACGGATGTGATCGGCTGTTGATTTTATCCCAGTCTCTGAGGCTGCGGCCTTCGACTCCACCTCTCTGACTCGGCACTCCAATTCCTGAATGTCTCTGCCCTGCTTCTGCAGCTCGGCTGATTGAGTCTCGGCAGAGCAGAGAAGCACTTCGATAAAAGCATCAATCTTTGCCTCCCACCTGGCAAACATCTCCTCAAAGCTCATCTTCATTGGTAAATCTCCTGAAGTAGCTGAAGACACCTTTGTTGCAGATGAAGAGGGAGAGGGTGGGGGAGGGGTCCCTGCTTTCTTAGAGCCGCCTGTTCCCTTCCCTTTACTCATTTTCCAGCTAGTATTAGACTATTTAAATGTACTAATAGGTAACTATTTAAGGTTAACAACTATTATAAATGGTTGAGTGTGGTGGGGGTGGATAGCCCACTTTTCCCAAGTTTTGGGTAGAGCACTGTGGACTCAGTCTTGCTGGGTCGCCGCCATCTTGGATCCCCACTCGGAAACCCTAACCATAAACCTGCCCTTGCATCTGATACCAGGTTTTGAAGAACTGATTAGCAATATTTTAGTAGACCCTACCTAAAACCAGAATGGAAATCAGTATCTTTAACAGTAAGGTATGCTGCAGAGCCTTTGCAAAAATTAGAGGAAAAATGATTGTGGTAAAGTAAGTTCAATTTTTTTTTCACAACATCTAAGTATCCAAGGAAGTACAATCGGATCAAGATTCACACTTTGTCTCAAATATTCAAAATAGTTTGCAAACGAAACAACTTTTGTCTTTAGCTGATCAGCCACAATTTTAAGAAGTTACAGCAAGGTGGTATAAAACTTCAAAGACCATGATTAGAACCTATTGTCTGGAATGTCCTGAACCCGGGTTCAATTCCCGACTCAGGCGACTGACTGTGTGGAGTTTGCACGTTCTCCCCGTGTCTGCGTGAGTTTCCTCCGGGTGCTCCGGTTTCCTCCCACAGTCCAAAGATATGTGCGGGTCAGGTGAATCGGCCATGCTGAATTGCCCGTAGTGTTAGGTAAGGGGTAAATGTAGGGGTATGGGTGGGTTGCGCTTCGGTGGATCAGTGTGGACTTATTGGGCCAAAGGGCCTGTTTCCACACTGTAAGTAATCTAATCTAGTCCTAATGCTTAGGATAAACAGATTCCCCTGCTACTGTTTGGTATTACAAATACTTCTGAGTCCACAGATTCAGTTCTTTTTGACTGATATATCAGCATGTTGTGAGAGGACTACTGAAATTAAGCAAATAAAACTTTATGAACCAAAGCTCAGAGATTACACTTCCAGCCTGGGCCTCAGATTTCAGGGATAAATTACGAAATGTGGGATGATCTAGTGATGTGAAATATGTAGTGAGTATACCAGACAGTAGGGAAAACCAATGGATCATGTTTTAATTATTCATGTGACCAGATGAATGGTCAGGAGAGAAGGAATGTGTTTACAGTAGTAAAAGAAGTAGGAAGTGAATTAAACTTCAGAGCAATTAGGGAGTGACTGAGAAGTTGAAAATTGTAAAGTCGAACCTCCAATAATCAAATTGGAAAATGTAAAGGTGGTTAAGAAGTTGGATATAATATTTCTCAAAACATTGAGGTGACTTTTGAAAGCAGTTTTTCTTTTATTCATTCATGAGATATGGGCATCGCTGGCTAACATTACATTTATTACCCATCCCTAATAGCCAAGTGGGCATTTAACAGTCAATAGTATTGTTATGTGTCTGGAGTTACATGTTGACCAGAACAGGTAGGGACAGCAGATTTACTTCCCTAAAGGACATTACTGATGAGAAGGGGAGTCGGTGTTTCAGGTCGGAACCAGAGTCCTGTTGAAAAGTTCTGACCTGAAACATCAACTCCCTTTCTCCTCTGATGCTAACTGACCTGCTGTGTTTTATCCAGTTCCACTCTTTATCCACTCTCGACTCTCCAGCATCTGCAGTTCTCACTATCACCAAGTAACTAAATATTCAAGAATACACATCTTATCAAAAAGATGAACAGAGGGAACAAGGTTGCCTTGTTAGTAAGAAATTAAATTAAACTAAATTAAATGGATGAGAAGAACTGATATATGGTCTGAAGGCATGTGGGTAAAGTTGAGGAACCACAAAAAAAAGAGACCCGAATGGGAGCTATATACAGTCCCCCCTAGCAGTAGTCAGGATTGGGGGGCCAGAAAATAAATCAGAAGAGAGAAAAGGCCTGTAAGAAAGGCACATTATGATGAAATATAAGGGCAAGCTCGTTAGTAATATAAAAGAAGATTGCAGGAGTTTTTCTTACGTACATAAAAGGTAAGAGAGAGGCGAGAGTGAAAATTGGACTGCTGTAAAGTGTGAAGCAATAGTAATGGGGAACAAAGAAATGGGGGAAGCTTTACATCAGTTTTCACAATAGAGAAAACCAACAGTCTACCAAAACTTCGAGAGTCAGGGCAGAGGTGAGAGTAGTGGTCATTACTAAGGAAATGATGCTAGGGAAACTGAAAGGTCTGAAGGTGTATAAATCACCTGGATCATATGGACAGCACTACAGTTCTAAAAGTGATAGCTGAGGAGATTGGCGATGCATTGGTGGTGATGTTTCAGGTATTACTGGATTCAGGGAGAGTTCTAATGGCTAATGTTTAAGAAGTGAGGGAGGCAGAGATGGGAAGTTGTAGACTGTTCAGCCTGACCTCTTCATTGGTAAGATTTGAGAGTCTATTATTTGGAATGAGATTTGAGTATTTAGAACTGCATAGTAAAATAGTCAGCGCAGCTTCATCAAGGAAGGGTCACGCCTGACAAATATGTTCAAATCCTTTGAGGAGGTTATGACCAGGTTAGACTAAGGAGGGCCAGTGATTTGTTTGGATTTCTGGAAGGCCTTTGACAAGGTGCTGTCCAGAATACTGCTAAATGAAATAAGGGCCCATGGTGTTAGGAGCAAGGTACTGACATTGATAGAGGGTTGACAGACTGGCAGAGGACAGAGAGTGGAGATAAAGGGGTCTTTCTCAGGATGGCAGCTCTTGATTAGTGTAGTTCCGTGTGGATCACAATTATTCAATTTATACATTACTGATCTGGATGAAGAAACTGAGAGCATGGTTGCTAAGTTTGGAGGTGAATCAAAGGTGGCGAGGTGGGTCATTTGAGGCAGGAAGGCTGCAGAAAGACATGGAGAGGCTAGGAGTGGACAAAGAATTGGCAGATGGAATACAGTGTGGTAAAAGTGTGAGGTTGTGCACTTTGGTAGGAAGAATAGAGATGTCAACTATTTTCTAAATGAGGTGAGGCTTCAGAAATCTGAAGCACAAAGGGATTTATGAGTCCTAATTCCAGATTCTGTTAAGGGTTAACATGCAAGTTCAGTTGGCAGTTAGGAAAGCAAATGCAATGTTAACATTCATTTTGAGAGGGCTTGAATAAGAGCGGGGATCTATTTCTGAGGCTGTATGTAAGGCTCTGGTCAGAACTCATTTGGAATATTAGGGGCCCACATCTCAGGAAGGATGTAGTTAGAGGAGGTTCAGAAGACATTCACAAGAACGATCCTGGGAGTGATGGACTTGCCATATGAGGAACTGTTGAGGATTCTGAGTGTGTACTCATTGGAGTTTAGATGGATTAGAGGGCATCTCTTTGAAACTTACAGAATACTGGGACACCTGGATAGAGTGGATGTGGAGAACATAGTAGGAGGAACTAGGATGTGAGGGCACAGCCTCAGAGTGGAGAAGACCATTTCGAACTGAGATGCTGTGGAACTTTTTAAGCCAGAAGGTGGTGGACCTATTGAACTCATTGACAAGGCGGCTGTGGAGGTCAGGTCATTGAGTGTCTTTAAGACACACAGCTTCTTGATTAGGAAGGGGAACAAGCAGGATCGAATGCAGAGCAGACTCGATGGGCTAACTGGCCTAATTCTGCTCCTAATCTTATGGTCTGATATAAAGTCATGCGAGTCAAAATGAAAAATGCACCAGAAACCTTTTAAAGATTGAACACAACCAAATCGTCACAAAATATAATCAATCAAACCTGGAAAGAACATTTATAACACCAAACTGGTTGCAAAAAGCCAAGTAGGTGGCCCAAATACACATTTAAATAAGGGCTATCATGGATTTTCCAGTGTTTAAGACCCAGTAAAAGGTTTGTGGAATATAGACATGAGTAGATTATTTCAGAAATTCATTCAAACTTTCAGCTGTTTTGAGGCTCTACTGCTAAGCTTGTTGAAGAATGCTAATAAACTTGGAAAGACAGACGAGTGTCAGACTGCTTTTGACAGCTTGAAAACTGAACTGACTACCATACCAAATTATGCAAAATCATTTAAGCAATCTTTTGATACTAAAGATGAAGGCATTGTTTTATTACACAAAGATAAAATGGATATTGAAGGTCAGGGAGTCACTTTTCTAGATAGCCAATTCTTGCCATCTGAAATGCTTAACTCAGAAACATTCTTTGAATTTGGTGTTTGTTGTTTTGAAGTCTGCATATCCAGTAATTCTGCAGAAGCTGTTATTGACATTCCTAGCATTTAAATTTGTAGCAAAGTTTCATACCAAGAATCTGAGACTGTTTTTGAGTTTAGTTCGACAACACTACATGTGAAAATCATTTTTGTTGCATGAAGAGAATGTATCATACCTGATGCTTTATCAAGAACACTCATGGTGGTGAATAAATGCCAGGATCAAGTGGAGTTATGTAGAATTACATTTTTATGGGAAGTCCTTGTGAAATATTTGTAAATACATTTCACTAATAGCTTAAAACCTGTATAAGTAATAGAGAGAGAATGGTAAAGGCACATTGTAATAGAAAAGGGGGAAGCAAAAGCCTCGAGGTGTTATCACTCGCTGAGTTTCTGGAAGAGTCGTCTAATGTTCTGGGGACCCAAGTGCAAATCCCACCATGTCAGATGATGGACTTGGAATTTAATAAACATCTGAAATTAAGAGTCTAATGATCATGAAACCATTGAAGATTATCATTAAAAACTCATCTGGTTCACTGATGTCCTTTTAAGAAAGGAAATCACTTTCGAATTTAGCCTACATGTGACTCCAGTTTCACAGCAATTTCATTGACTCTTAACCGTAGGAAATTACATGTATCTAGATTGTGTGATTTGAAGTCCTCCAGTATTATTATTCGCCAAGGTCATTTTAACAATATTTTGTGCACAAACTTTCATCATTGTAATGGCTGTTACTATGCTGCCCAAGCTGCTTCTACAGATTGCCCATAAATCCTCAGGACTGTAGCTGTGGCTGTCTTTTAGTTTATAACAGTACATAACATCTCCAGTGCCTATCATTCAAAACTTTCAATTCTTACCCTTTCAGGACTTCCTTACAGATTTGGTAATGTCTGAAGTGGACCGATGTGGGGAACATGACGTTCTCCTCTTCAGGGAAAACACTTTGGCAACCAAAGCAATTGAGGAGTATTTGAAGCTTGTTGGTCAGAAGTACCTCCACGATGCCTTAGGTAATTATTGACTGTGCTGAATTGGCTGATGGATACTGATTAACTGAGTAAAAGATGTCCAATGTACTGCAATTAATATGTGATGAAGAAAGTATCATTTAAGATCTACAAGCTTTTGCATTTAATGCTACATACAAAACATCCCATCTTGTGACAGTTCTGTTAATGAGATGAGAACTAGCTAATTGGCCAACAATATGAAATGTAACCTTCTGAAGAATGCCAGAATTAACAGAGAGCTTTGTGCTTCATTTTGATTTTGCTGCATGTTTTGCATCTCATAAAGCAGGATTGTTGACTCTTCAATTCAATTAAAATCTGTTGGCTGTTAGCTGGATTTAATTCTGTCACTTTGTATGCCAATGGAGGTGCAACTGTCTTAATCATTATCTCAATGATCCATCGTTGAGTATTGTAGATCCTGATGTTTGGTGAATGAGAGGTCTGTCAAGAGAAGAGTTTGATCCTGTTTGAAAACACATGGTGTCACTATTTATTTTGGTTTTAAGAAATAATGCCCTTACCATCAGTGTTATCAATCATCTCCCATTTAACAAACTGAATTTTATTTTGTCTTGTCCATAAATACCTTACCAATTCATCTTGCTTCTGTCCTAATTCAGGAGAGTTCATAAAGGCACTATATGAATCAGATGAAAATTGTGAAGTGGACCAGAGTAAGTGTTCATCCAGTGAGCTACCAGAACATCAGAGTAACCTGAAAATGTGTTGTGAACTGGCATTCTGCAAAATCATCAACTCCTACTGGTAAGGGGCAGTCTGTAGCATAAACCTCAACTGAAAAATAAGTGTAATATTTTTGAAAAGCAAGTCTAATTTCCTAATCACAGGGGTATACAGGTGTTGTTCAGATACCACCATAATACAGTTACCATAAGGGATGATATTCAGTCTCTCTACACCATCCATATAGCGAGGTATGTGGATGGTGCAGTATGATCCTGTACAATTGCAATTGATTTTTAAATGCTTTTCTTTCTCCCCTACAATCCTACCCATGTAGCGGTCAATTATATGCTGGTCACTCTGTGTGAAATTTCTGATAAAAATCCTAACGTTGCATTCAGAAACTTGCACCTGTCCTCTTAACTTGTTTATTGTCTGCAAATACGGGGAAATATTCAACCAGGCATCCTCTCTGTGGAGAGGGAAATAAAATTAATATTTCAGGTCCATGACATTTTTTCAAAAGTGGAAAGATGTTGAGATTTAACAGGTTTCAAACAAGTCCATATTGATGGGAATGTGGGGAGGGAAAAAGAAAAGTAATAAGGTAGAAGACAGGAGGGATTAAATGACAAAAAGCTTATGGTGCAAGACAAAAGGAGATGGTACAAGCCAAATCATTAAGTAAAATGATACATCAAAAGACCGTGTAAAGATGATATTCTACGTCAACAGCTGCCTGGAAAATTGGGGACAAAAGGTTTATGTCTGAAATTGTTGAACTCTACGTTGAGTCTGAAAAGCTGAGAGTGCATGTTTGAAAGCTGAGGTACTGGTCCCTGAACTTCACTGAAACATTGCAGAGGGCCAAAGACAGAGAATTCAGAAAGAGGTGGAAAATTAAAAATGTCAGATAACCAGACGTTCAGGGTGACATTGCAATCCAAATGGATGTGTTCAACAAAGTGGTCACCCAGTCTTCATCTCCTCAAATAAAAGAGACCATATGTGGGGTGAGTCCTGAACCTGAGGACACAGCTTAAAAATAAGGGGTAGGCCATTTAGGACAGAGATGAGGAGAAACTTCTTCACCCAGAGAGTGGTGGCTGTTTGGAATGCTCTGCCCCAGAGGGCAGTGGAGGCCCAATCTCTGGATTCATTTAAGAAAGAGTTGGATAGAACTCTCAAGGATAGTGGAATCAAGGGTTATGGAGATAAGGCAGGAACAGGATACTGATTGAGGATGTCCAGCCATGATCATATTGAATGGTGGTGCAGGCTCGAAGGGCAGAATGGTCTACTCCTGCACCTATTGTCTATTGTCATACAATGAGCAAAATATTAAATTGAATGCACTCCAAATAAATCACTGTTTGACCTTCGAGTGGTTTGAGTATTTGGATGGTGGCAAGCATCCTATGCTCGTGTGGGAAGATACTTTGGGAAGGATAGGTTGCAGGATTGGAGTGAATAAGGACTAGACTATAGAATTGTAGAAGAAATGTTCCCATTGGAGCAAAAAGGGGAGGGTAAGTTGTGTTTAATGACAAATACTGAAGGATGAACCATTTGTTGTGGCAAACTCACTACTAGTTACCTTTAATTTGGCTACTTATTAAGTAATCTCACAGACAATAACATACTGAAAGAATGATTTAAACTTTATTACATGGAGTGAATGAAGTAAGACCCCTCAAGTTAACAAGTTAAGCCTCACAGCTCAATTTGGCTATTACTCAATTAAAAGTGGACTTGGCCGAAATTCCAACTAACTGTGTCTGTATCTGGAAGTGTCCAGGCTTCATCCTTACGCACTGTTGTTCTTCGAAGTTTTCTCTTGAATTGTTCTGGTGTTGAACAGTTTTCTGTCTTGCAAGTTTGTGGTGTGACATTATTAATGATTCAATAGATTCTTTCATTCCCCCCAGTATTAGCACTGCTGTCTCACAGCGCCTGAGACCCGGGTTCAATTCCCGACTCAGGCGACTGACTGCGTGGAGTTTGCACATTCTCCCCGTGTCTGCGTGGGTTTCTTCTGGGTGCTCCGGTTTCCTCCCACAGTCCAAAGATGTGCAGGCTAGGTGAATTGGCCATGCTAAATTGTCCATAGTGTTAGGTAAAGGGGTAAATGTAGGGGAATGGGTCTGGGTGGGTTGCGCTTCGGCGGGTCGGTGTGGACTTGTTGGGCTGAAGGGCCTGTTTTCACACTGTAAGTAATCTAATCTAATATTCATTACCCTTCTGGAAACTCCAGCCTGTAGCTTGCCACCGTATCAAAAGTTTCCTGTTCCTTGTCACATTCAGTTAGCTCTCTGTTAAAAACATAACTTTTCCTGCAATAACCCCTTTACTTCAGGACATTACTTCTGCAGGCAAACGTAATTGACGATTTCTCATGAAGGACCAGGTTATCAATCAGTTGTTATCCCTTTCTCCCAGGAAACAGCTTGTTTATCTGGTTTCTTCCCAAGGATGGTTAATTCACATATTTCTTTTACTTCCTTTATAACAGTTTCTCCTTACCCCTTTCATCTTGAGAAATAGTTTACTCCAGAAAGAGCTATTGCTGATTCTTTCAATCCATTAAGTTATTAAAGTTGTGAAGATTATTATATCACACATTGAATGAGTAGAAGATGAATCAATATTTTATGTTTCTTAAGATCATAAGAAATAGGAACAGTATTAGGCTGTTCAGCCCCTCAAGCCTGCCCGACTGTTCAAGATTATTATGGCTGATCTGAAATTCTTCTTGTCAACTTTCCTGCCTTTTCCTCACAATGTCTTAATTCCCTTACTGATCAAGTATCTATCTTTCTCCACCTTAAATATGCCACAAGAACTCTGTCCCTACAGCTCCATGTGACAAGAAGTTCAAAGACACTCACCATTGAGAGAAGAAATTCCTCCTTTTCTCAGAATAAAAGGGCGCCAATTTAAGACTAAGGCTATGCCTTCTGGTCTTAGACTTTCCAATGAGGAGAAACATTCAGCATTTACTCAGTTCTTTAAGAATCCTGTATGTTTCAATGAGATCACCTTTCATTCTTATAAACTCTAGTGAGTAGATTCCCAACCTGTTTAGTCTTTACTGATAAGACACTTCCGCCATATCAGGAAAACCATAGATCATCTTCGTGAAATATCTTTTATTATTTTGAAGCACTTTGGTTTGGCTGTAATTTAGCAGTGTTGAATTTAGACTACTTTCCAAGAATAACTACCATTTTTCTCCTTGTAAAGTAAGAATTCTACGGAAATCAGTAATTTTTGGAAGAGGGAGCCGTTGGTTTCTTGATATGTTACTAGAAGATAAACTCAGGTCAAATTACATACAGAAAAATAAAATATAAACTCCGGTTTCCTCCCACAATCCAAAGATGTGCCGGTTAGGTGAATTGGCCATTCTAAATCACCCATAGTTTTTAGGCATGTGTAGGTTAGGTGCAGTAGCCAGGGGTAACTGTAGAGAAATAGGGTAGGGGAATGGGTGAATTACTCTTCGGGGAGTCGATGTGGACTTGTTGGGCCAAGTGGTCTACTTCCACACTGTAGGAATTCTATGGTTCTGTGAAACACTGCAAATCTGAAGTACAAACAAAAAAAGTCATGAATAGCTGAAGAAGGAAGATAGCTTAGTGCTCTCAAACAATGAAGAAACAAAAACCATGTTAATAAGTTATGATGAGATGAGTTCCATTTATTCACCAATCTGATCTAATGGGAATTTATGAATCAAAGCCTGCATGGGCCAAGATCTGGCTGGTCTCTCACTTTTTTTACTTTTTTGCTTTCTTTCTAGTGTATTTCCGCGTGAGCTAAAAGAAGTATTTGCCTCATGGAAACAGCAATGTTTAAACCGTGGGAAACATGATATCAGCGAGCGCCTAATCAGTGCCTCACTTTTCCTGCGTTTCCTTTGCCCTGCCATTATGTCACCCAGTCTCTTTGGCCTGATGCAGGAGTACCCAGATGATCGAACATCTCGCACACTTACCCTCATTGCCAAAGTCATCCAGAATCTTGCCAATTTCACAAAGTATGTGATTCCTTTACTAATTACAACATGTCATTCTGTGTGTTTTTGTCTATTTTTGCTTCTGCACTCTGAGTAGTTGTTGACTTAAATGACAACTGTAGTGTATCAAGTTTATTGTCTTAAATTCTAGAGTCTAAGTTGATTTCAGAAAGTGAGTAATTATATTGGGGGCATCAGACTGCTTACGTATGACAAAATGGATATTGAAGAGATTATTGTAATGATAAACTGAAGTATATAAACTAAAGGGTGATTTCATCAGGTATGATGTTCTGATTGGGAGTACACATTGGATACTTAATTTCAATATTAGGGTGTAATTCATGCAGATCAAAGGAAAGATTGTTTGTCTCGCTTCAGAGGTTGAGGTTGTCACTTTATCCTGCAGGCCACACCAGCAACAAATACTTGAAACCCATCTGTCATGTCTCTCAGACTGCATTTTGTACTTTGATTTCTCCCATTGGTATCTGTAGATTTGGGAATAAAGAGGAATACATGGCGTTCATGAATGATTTTCTGGAACATGAGTGGAGTGGGATGAAACGTTTTCTGGTCGAAATTTCAAACCCAGACACCATTTCTAACACACCAGGGTTTGAAGGATATATTGACCTTGGACGTGAGCTCTCTGTTTTGCATTCACTACTCTGGGAGGTGGTGTCACAGCTTGACAAGGTATCTTTTAGTGTTTGAATTTTGAACTTTTTGTTAAGACGTTAATTGGGTAAGAGAATATCATTTATTAAAATCTGACGTTCTTATTTTTATAAATGGAATTTTTAAAACCTTGTATTTTAAAGAAATTTTAGAACATTGTCGAATTCACTGAAGTTGTATTGAGATTGAACTGTATTACTTCAGGATGTCAGGAAAATTCTGTGCATTGATATTATCCACCGATTGACAGAGAAGCAGATGAGTAGATTAGCTAAAGTATAGAAGTTTAGAAATCAAAAATACCATTCGAGAGACCACAACAGCAAAGGACGGACCATCTTGTCCTGGCAACAGTTGAAGGAGAAATTGAGTAAAAACAGAAGAAGATGAAGAAGGAAGAAAAGAATGACTGGGTGAATATCATTGAGATATGGGCTGAGGAAGGCTTGAAGGAAGTCAAAGATTATGCACTTGCAGTTGTCAGTCCCACTAAGGCTATGGTGAGAATGAAATAACCTTGTCAGATGGTGAAACCCCAACAGAGTAGCTTAGAATGCTGAGGACCTGAACTGAGCTGAATAAATATGAAAAGGCACAGACCTGATTGTTTCCCCATAGAGAAACAAAAATTGGAGATTTTTTATATCTTTAGAGAATTAGTAAACTTTGAAAGGTTTGTACTTTATCATAAATAAAAATTTTAAATCCCACTGAATGTTTGGTTTCACGTGTATGCAGACAATGTCCAATTCTATCTCACCACACCTCTTCCAAATCCTGTTGTTTAAATTATTTGGTTTAGTTAGCTGGCATCCAATGCTAGCTAAACTTTCTCCATTTAAATTAGAGAAGGCTGAAGCTATTGGTTTTGACTTCTGCTCCAAATTCCATTTCCTGACAACAACTCGATCTTTCCTCCGATTAGCTCCCTAGGACTAAATTGTTTGCTACCTTGGTGTTATACTTCCTTTTGGGATGAGCTCCAACTACATGTTCATGCCATCACTTCGACTATTGCCCATTTTTTTGCTTCCATAATTTTGCCCTATCTTGCTTCATTCGGTGTTGAAACTCTCCTTTGTACCTGCTAGCTCTAGATTTGAATATTCTATTTAAAATTTGATCTGCTTAAATCTTGAGATGGTTCAAAATTCTGCTGCCAGCATCTTAACTGCATCAAACATGTTTGCCTGTTACCCATGCTTGCTGACTTATTGTTTAAAATCCTCATTCTGTTTTTTGAATTCCTTCATAGCTTCACCCCTCTGTATCGTTGTAATCCCTGTCATCTCTCAACCTTTCGAGATATCTTCTTGTTTCTGGCCTCTTGAGCATCCTGATCTTAGTTGACCCACCATTGGTTGCCTAACCTTCAGTTGCCTCGGTGCTATACTTAGAATTCTTTCTCTACATGTTCTCAACTCTCAATCTTGCTTTCTTCCTTTATGACACTCAGTAAATTGTACCTTTTTGGTCAAGCTTTTAGATCATCTGATCCAGTATGTGGCTCCGTGTCATATTTTGTTTTGAATACTATTGTGAACTGGAAGTTCTGAAGAAGTATCATATTGGACTTGAAATGTTAACTCCGTTTCTCTCTCTGTAGATGCTGCCAAGCCTTTCTCCAACATTGTTTGTATGTTAATCTCCATGATTCTGCTGATATCAGGGGATTTACATTCTCAGAACCTGCAAAATAGTAGGTCTGAGACACCAACAATCAAACATTTCTTTCTACTAATCCCTCAATGGTACACTTCCAGAGACCTAATTGCTGTATCAATTATTAGCAATCAGTATAGAGGCTGTAGTACACTTCAGCGTGATGCTGAGAATGTAATCCATAGAAGTCCATTGAATCAATTCTTGTCAATGATTTTAAATTGGGTAAGTCCTGTCATGGTTATCAGTATGGTGCAGAATCTAGAACCTTTCTCCCCTCCAATCCCAAGCAGAACATTGTTTTGCCCAACTTGCAAATATCTTGCATGGCACTGAGTAAGATTTGCAATTTTTTGAGTGTGATTGGTTTGAGACAAGTGCAGTTTTTTCACCTCAGTCAATTTCCATAGTTTGCTTTTGAGGAGCAGGAAGGTTGAGGGTTTAAACTTGTTTTCGTTTTCCTATGACAAGCAAAGTAGTTGTAATTTATTCTTGCATTTAAAATTCAGTTCTTGCTTTCACGATGTTTTAAATGAGTAAATAAAGCATATGTACTTAATCGTATAGTGGCTAGGAAGGATATTTATTCATCCCTACTTTGTGCTCTGGGCTAATTTCCACTTGGAGGATTGGGGAATGTCACTGTCCTTTGGCTCCTTGGACATAAGAGTGAATAATTGATTACTCATAATTGTCATCCACGATGTCTAAGAGACCACCCAAAGCTGAATGAATCATTGTACCACATGAGTTTGTGAGGACAGAAGATGCTTCTGATTCTTTGTTTGCTTCCAATACTTAGTTGAAATACATTTTGTATTCTCTCGGTGTCTTCTCACTGAAAGTGCAGAACTTTATTGTAATAAAATTCATGGGTTGATGGTGTTTCACTAAAAGTAGCATTTGTGGTCAGATCTCCAAAGAAATAACTTATTACTGTTGACTGTAATAAGACTAAATAGAGTCTCCTACTATTTTGTTCTATGTTATTAATGTAACAGAAAGTGAACTTTGAAGTGATAGTAAAATGATTCTGCATTCATGAAGAGGTTGGCTTTACTGTCATTTTCAGCACCTAGTCCTTTTCCAGTGAATCTTTCCCAACCATCTACCCCTTCTTGAGCAATGCTACCTTTCTCTTCAATTTAGTTGCTTTGTTTTGAGAAACCATTTAGATGTTTATTTTGCATGGTTTTGTATCTGAATGTTGTGGAACAATTTAAAACCACATTGAGTAACATTAGTTTGGTTTCTAATTTGTTTTGTATCCCGTTTCTGTCTCCTCCCCACCCTGAAACTCCATTTATTCCCAATCTACCCCTGTTCCATATTTGTTCCCTTCTTCATCACGGTCATCATGGTTGTGTTGTTCTGCACTGCTGCATTCTGGCTCGCTCACATCAATCGCCATCCTCCACCCAATAAAATATGGATGTTTCCATGGCATTGTCCAACCAGGGTGAAAATTCATTTCTACAGGCAACAGTAGCGAAGCTTGGTCCACTCCCACGCATTCTCAGCGATATCACCAAATCACTAACTAGCCCCACACCAATTCAGCAGCAGATCCGCCGATTTGGGGATCACATCAGCTCATCCCCAAATGTGAGTGGCAGTGTGTCATCTGGACTACAGCGGATATTTGAAGACCCCAGTGACAGGTAGGAATGGGTCATTTGCTGTCATAGTTTCAACTTTGCTATCCTTACTGTCTTGCAGAGAATCTGGGACACACAAATGTACTTTCCATAGGTATATTTGCTTGAACATTCACTACCATTCAGTATGCAAGGAAGAAGTCACTCAAAATGATCAAATGCACTCTTACTTTTTCATTTGCCGCCTCACGTAGTCACAATACGTGTCAAGGTCAGAAAGAATAAACAAGCATATAGTTTTCAAATCATGCAACTGATCTCAAAGCTTGTAAGTGGTCTCAAAACTTACAAATCAGCCATATCTGGATCTCCAATTGGCTACAAGAGGTGAATATTTTGGACATTACAGTACATGGACTCCACTTGGCATTTCAATATCTATACTTAGAATGAGGAGGTGATGTTGATGATCTCAGGGTTCCTACTCTGGCATTGTTTGTTACTGATTCAAACATTGTATGGTTTAGCACTCATTCTTAAGGAAGATGCATGTCAACGCTGTACATTTCCAGATCATGACCTTGCCATCTTGGATTTCACTCCTAGATTAGACCAATTGTAGCTAAGAGAAGCAGTCAGGTTGCTCTCATGCATTCGTCACTGCTGTTCCAATTAACCCAGTAGAAAATGAGTTGCTTAAGAATGAGATAAAAGTAGAAATTTCTGCAGACCCACAGGTTGGGTGGCAACAATGGAGCGATAAACACTGGGTTAGTATTTCAGATTTATAGACTTTGATCAGAAACTTGGAGAAAGGATAACAAGCGCTTGGCCAACACTGGATCCTATCAGCAGAGTAATTACAACAGGTATGGAAAGATATACTCAAAATATATGTAAATGATAAATATATGTACTTGGACAACAACCTTATCTTGACAACAGAAAACAGTGTTATAAAGGAAAGAAAATGCTCTTTAATGGCTTTTGGAAAAAGAAAAAATCTCAATGTAATTACAGAATTAGTAACAGAACTAATGCCAAATTGCTTTTGGTGTTCTCTTTCTTCTCTCCCTCTAATATAATTCATTCCTGTCTGAAGGCCTGTTACAATTTAGAGGCAGACATATTTCTAGCGTCTCTTTCAAGAAGAATTTATATCCCAGAATTTGTGGGCATTGGGAAAGTGACCTGCATATTGTTGTCTTTAGCATGGTTTCTCCTTTTCCCATGTCAGTTAGAATTTGCCTTCAGATCTCGGTGAATAAACAAGCAAGACAGACAGTCAGTCACATGGAAGTATTTTCTCAGATGGCAAACTAGGGAGGAAAAGGCAATGATTAGCCTTCACTTTATGAAATCTTACAGAAAGCAAAGTAAATGATCGGGGCAGCTCATGGGATTGATAGCTGCATCATCACAAAGAAACTTCTAAAAAATATTTTATCATTGCTGGGCAATTTGGTATCTAATGACGATATTCTATAGTAATTATGAATCTAGTAGCTCACTAAAATTTCACACTTTATTCAACAAGTTAACATTCTCAAGGACTTTACAATGAGAGTAAAGCTATAAAGGGGCAAGTTCACATTAGCCAAATGGTTTCTATTTGTTTGAAGTCTGTGCATGATTTTAACTGTAGAGAAGTATAGAATCACTCACAATAGCTGTGAATTTCCTTGCCTACGCATGTGTGGACTCCAGAATTTGCTGTCCATTTCAGAGACGTAATGAAGAAAAATGCTGACAGTTTCACAGTCATTGCCACTATCAAATATTGGCTAATCGATTCACAATACATTGCAAGAAAATCAGAGATTTTTGTGGGGACATTTCTGCTAAAATTAGTGGCACAAAATGATGTTGCAGTCATCCTATTTACATAGCTTGTCAGTTCTTTTGGGCAACACTAGCCTGGAAAAGCTAACTCAGTCAGAGCATCACTATGCATCTCTTCTCGGCTCCCAGTGACGAGAATAATGGCAGCTTTCCTACTTGCTTGGCTGTGAAAGTAGCAAAGGTTATTGAAACAGGACAACTGTCTGGATTCTTGACCAAGAAATGATTAACACTGTCTGGTCTGAGGGAGTAATAGTTGGGGAGTGAATTTAACTGTAAATAAAAATTGAGAGTGGGAATATTGTTTTTTTAATCAGCATGTTGTACAAAACTATAATTGCTTTTATTTTCAGTGATGTGCAGAAACTGCAGTCTCCAACTCAAGAGAACGTTGAAGCATTTCTCCACACCAAGCAGCACTTTCCAGGTCAACCGACCTCAACACAAAGCATGACTTACTCTGACAGGGATGAAGAAGAATCCATCCAACATAATGGTAGGAGTGTGTCACTTGTAGATCTGCAGAACACTGCAGTGGCTCAAGGGACAAGTAGTGTTCCAGTTCTTTCCAATGTGTCTGGACGGCAAACTGGCAACCAAGCCTTGAGTACCCATACTGCAAACATCAAGCAACTGCGAGAGGTACAGAGTGGGGCACACAGTGCTCCTCAGATCCGCCGGCCTCTACATCCAGCTCTGAGTCAGCAGAGCAGCCTGCAACCTCTGTCTTTCCAAAATCCTGTTTATCAGCTGAACAATCCACCAGTTGGAAGCAGTAAAGCTGGCATGGACTCCAGTTCAGAGAACCTAAGCTCGACAAGCTCCCAGAGCCACACCAATAGTGAGGAGCTAATCAGCAAACTCAGTGGACCCAGTAACAGCAGCATTGAGGACTTTGCTAAACGCAGTGCATACAGTGATGATTACTCTAAGCGAAACACCATGCCAGACAGGAGCAATCTTCCAGTGGCATTACCTCGACAGAATAGCATCGGGCATTCGCAGCTCCGCAGGACAGAGCTGTCAGCTCCCAATAGCCGAGTGAAAGCACCTCATTCATTACCACTTAGTGGATCACAGAGAAGTGCAGGTAGCATGTCAGGGCTACCATCTACATCACCTGAGCCACCACAAACTGAAAACAGGTCTCGGCAACCATCAACCTCATCCAAAGGAGAAAGTCCTGTGCCAAAAGTACGAGCAATACATAGACAGCAGCAGTCGCAACAGGTAAGCAATCCTTTCCAGGCATCATGTAGTGCTGCAATCAAGCAACACATTATTAGATGACTGTACATTCCATATTCTCATGTAGAGTGCAGTTTCAGAGTTCATCATTGGTTCCAGGGTCCTCTTTTGGTCAGTCTGGTCCAGTTTCCATCTTGTTCGTACATCCAGACTTCTAACATGACGCTAAATATGAACGTTTAATCCAGACATTGAAGTGGAAAAGGCCCCTTGCTACTGTGAGGTGTATTGTGATTCAGTGGAAGGAATTTCATTTGCACTTAACCCACACTTGTACTATGTTGATGTAAAAGAGAGATTATTCCTTCCTAATGTAAGCACCTTGATTCTTAACTGAATGGTCACAAAATTGTCCCATCTCTCAAATGTTATTTAAACATATCATTCACTGTATAAAACAGCATAGATATAACATAGCTCTCATAATTTTAATGTGGACTTGTTTTACTTTTTAGCAATTTTCCATACGCTGCAGGTATATGAACATCAATCTCCCATTAGGAATTTTCACATTGATATTGTTTCAGTTTTTTAAAAAAGTGTGCTGAAGTTGCATAGACCTTTGGAACCTGTACGCTGGCCATCACAGATTTGTGGAATTTTGCATACAGTTGCTATTAATTTTTGAATGCAAATAAAGTGAATATACCAGTGTACAGTCCCTGTGTAAAGTGTAGCACTGAGAGAGAAAGTATGCTCAATCCAGTACTTGTTTCTGTTGATCGTGGTGGTGACTGAATATTTATGTTATTGTCTGATTCTAATCATTGAAGGTCCAGTCACCAGTGGAAACTGCTACTATGTCGCCAGTTGAGAGAACAGCTGCTTGGGTTCTGAATAATGGACAATATTTGGAAGATGATGAAACAGAACAAATCCGTGAGGAGAATAAACATGCAGAGAGGGTAAATAAAATGGCTTACTTCTCTCCTATTTGAGTCTTGTACCAAGGATACTGCTTACTCAGCTAAAGTGAACATTGTGCAACTGGGAGTGAGAAGTAAACTGTTTAATGGAGAAAATTTAAAACTATGTTCATTCTAGCATGGGGATCTGAAATTTAGTAATACATAGGCTGTGTTTTTCTGAAATATGCATGATTTTAATTTATTACTTGGGATTGCATCTTCTGCCTGTGACAGATCTGTAAGCACCAGTCATTCACATTGTACTGAACAGATCAAAACTCTGTCAACAGAGGCAGCTTCAGTTAGAAGCAGAAACTCTGGATTTATATTATTGTACATTTTTCACAGTGGTAAAAGTAGACAGAGTATGAACATGTTACACACTTTTTAACAAAGAGGATTGATGAGGGCAGCGATAGATGTGATCTATATGGACATCAGTATGGTGTTCAACAAGGTTCCCCATGGAAGACTGGTTAGCAAGGTTAGATCTCATGGTATAGAGTTAGAACTAGCCATTTCGATACAGAACTAGCTCAAAGGTAGAAGACAGAGGATGGTGGTGGAAGATTGTTTTTCACATTGCAGGCCCGTGACCAGTGGAGTGCCACTAGGATCGGTGCTGGGTCCACTACTTTTTGTCATTTATATAAATGATTTGGATTTGAGCATAAGACGTATAGTTAGTAAGTTTGCAGATGACAGCAAAATTGGAGGTGTAGTGGACAGTGAAGAAATACAGGAGGATTTTGATCAGATGAGCCAATGGACTGAAAAATGGCAGATGGAGTTTAATTTAGATAAATGTGAGGTGCTACATTTTTGGAAAACAAATCTTAGCAGGACTTAGACGCTTATAGGTAAGTTCCTAGGGAGTATTGCTGAACAAAGAGACTTTGGAGTGCAGGTTCATAACTCAAAGGTAGAGCCACAGGTAGATAGGATAGTGAAGAAGGTGTTTAGTCAGCTTTCCTTTATTGGTCAGAGCATTGAGAACAGACGTCATATTGCGGCTGTACAAGACATTAGGCCACTTTTGGAATATTGCGTGCAGTTCTGGTCACCTTCCTATCGGAAGGATGTTGTGAAACTTGAAAGGGTTCTGAAAAGATTTACGAGGATATTGCCAGGGTTGGAGGATTTGAGGTATAGGGAGGGGCTGAATAGGCTGGGGCTGTTTTCTTTGGAGCATTGGAGGCTGAGGAGTGATGTTATAGAGGTTTATAAAATCATGAGGGGCATGGATAGGGTAAATAGACAAAGTCTTTTCCTTGTGGTGGGGGAGTCCAGAACTGGGGGGGCATAGATTTAGGGTGAGAGGGGAATGATATAAGAAAGACCTATGGGCAACTTTTTCACACAGAGGGTGGTATGTGTATGGAATGGGCTGCCAGAGGAAGTGGTGGAGGCTGGTACAATTGCAACATTTAAAAGGCATCTGGAAGAGTTTGGAGGGATATGGGCCAGGTGCTGGCAGGTGGGACGAGATTGGGTTGGGATATCTGGTCAGCATTGACGGGTTGGACCGAAGAGTCTGTTTCTATGCTGTACACCTCTGTGACTCTATGACCAATTAATTAAAGCCTTAAAGTCCCTAGGGGGGGGAGTGGTGATATTAAAAGTTCATGTCCCAATTGGTTGGTAAAATTCTGATGACAATATTGGAAGAAGTTTTATGTTCTATACGAGACAAATACTGTTGTGGTATAGCCACAGTCAGAACTGCAGTGTTAAATGGTTACCATAGCCAGCAAGTGACAGATTATAAGAACAGCAGTGAGCCAGACAATTAAACATTGGCTCTGCAGTGCAGTGGTGCAGTCTTGCTATGCGGAGAATGTTTGCAAGATAAATACCACAGGATGATAGGGTTTTTTTATATTCGTAAGAATACATAATGAGAATAATTGTAGGACCTTAATTTAAGTCCGAATTTTTGATTTTGACTCTGGTCTCCAGCATCTGCAGTCCTCACTTTCTCCTAGTTGATTTTGATTTTTTTCAGTTTAACTTGAATTTGGAAGGTTTTCTTTAACACTGTTGATTCCAATTTTGACAGTGCCAATGGGTATGTTGTTAATTTGCAGCATTCAAATCAGATAGAGGTGGCTTAGAAAAAGCTTTTGAAAGCAAGCAATCTACCTTGTCAGGCAGTTAGTTCAAGCATAATAGCATAGTATTTCATTACGTTCTGCTGCAGCAAAGATGTTTTGATTATTACCAGGGTTCACAACTACCCTAGACAGAGTACCAGCACTGCAAGAGAGTAAGGGGGCAGAGGTCAGTGTAGTGCCCATCACTAAGGAGAAGGTGCTGGGGAAGCTGAAAGGTCTGAAGGTAGATAGATCACCTGAACCAAATAGAATACATCCCAGAGTTATTCAAAGAGATACTAAACAAGTATTTTGCATCAGTGTTTATTATGGAGAAGTTATGGAAGATAGAAATATACGGGGATATCTTTAAAAATATCAGTACTACAGAGGAGGTGGTGCTGGATGTCTTAAAATGCATAAAGGTGGATAAATCTCTGGGACCTCATCAGGTGCTGGGGCAAGTTGTTGGTTGGAATGCTCAGGGATAGGATTTACATATATTTAAAAAGCCAAGGACTGATTAGGGATAGTAAGCATGGCTTTGTATGTGGAAAATCATGTCTCATGAACTTGATAAAGTTTTTTGCAGAAGTAACAAAGAGGATTGATGAGGACAGGGCAGTGGACATGATCTGTATTGACTTCAGTAAAGTGTTCGACAAGGTTCCTCATGGTAGACTGGTTAGCATGGTTAGGTTACGTGGAATTCAAGGAGAATGGGCCATTTGGATACAGAACTGGCTTGAAGGTAGAAGACAGAAGGTGATGGTAGAGAGTTGTTTTCCAGACTGGAAACCTGTGACCAGCAGTGTGCCCAAGGATTGGTGCTGGGTCCGCTGCTTTTCATCAGTAATGGTGTAGTGGACAGCGAAGAAGGTTACCTCAGAGTACAACGGGGTCTTGATCATATGGACCAATAGGACAAGACATGGCAGATGGAATTTAGTTTAGATAAATGTGAGGTGCTACATTTTGTAAAGGCAAATCGGGGATATTAACGGTGTGTTGCTGAATGAAGAGACTTTGAAATACACGTCCGTTGTTGCTTGAAAGTGGATTTGTAGGAAGATAGGATAGTGATGATGATGTTTGGTGAGCTTACCTTTATTGGTCAGTGCATTAAGTATAGGAGTTGGGAAATCATGTTCCAGCTGTACAGAACTTTGATTAGACCATTTTTGGAATACTGCACACAATTCTTGACTTCCTGCTACAGGAAGGATGTTGTGAAACATGAAAGGGTTCAGAAAAGATTTACAAGGATGTTGCCAGGGTTGGAGCGCTTGAGCTCTCGGGAGAGGCTGGGACTATTTTCCCTTGAGCATGAGAGGCTGAAGGGTGACCTTCTAAAGATTTATAAAATCATGAAGGGGATGGATAGGGTGGGTCAGTGGTTAGTACTGCTGCCTCACAACACCAGGGTCCCAAGTTCGATTTCGGCCTCCGGCAACTGTCTGTGTGGAGTTTGCATGTTTTCCCCGTGTCTGCATGGGTTTCCTCCCACAGTCCAAAGATGTGCAAGTCGGGTGAATTGGCCATGCTAAATTGTCCATAGTGATAGGTGCATTAGTATGGAGTGGGGGGAATGGGTCTGGGTTGGTTACTCTTCAGAGGGTCTGTGCGGACTTGTTGGGCTGAAGGGCCTGTTTCCGCATTGTAGGGAATCTAATCTAATCTAAGGTTTTAAATTTAAATAGGGCAATTACGGGAGTGTTAAATAGAACTGGCTAAAGTAAACAGTTTTCCAATTAAAAGATATTTCAATACAAATACAGTGGCAGACATTTAAGAAGGTGTTTCAGAATACACAGGATAAATATATTCCAACGAATATATTCTAGCGGCATTAGAAACCACATTGAAGGACAACAAACTCACGGAAGAAACACAACAAACGATCAGACAGGCAGTTGTATCTATTCTGAGCCGAAAGAGGGAAGGAAACAAACTGAACACACAAGAAAAGAAAGCCCTAGAAAACCTCAAAAAAGACAAAAAATTGTTATACTACCTGCAGACAAAGGTCGGCTCAGTCATCCTGAACAGAAGGGACACAGAGAAAGCCAATGCACTACTTGCAGACACCAACACCTACCGACAGGTGGCGCTAGACCCGACCCCACAACGAGGAAACAAAATTACATATCTCCTAAGAAAATTACACAATTCCGGACAATTAAATAAGACGTCATGCAGCTAGTGGACCTGTGCCTCACCACCCACTTCACCTTCAACACCATAATCTACAAACAAACCAACGGCACACCCATGGGATCTCCGCTATCAGGATTCATAGCAGAAGCGCTAATGCAAAGACTAGAACAAACAGCCCTACCAACCATCAAACCAAAAATCTGGGTCCGCTACGTAGATGACACCTTTGTCAATACAAAACGAAACAAGATAGAAGAGACATTTAACATCATTAACAACACTCTCACAGGCATTAAGTTCACCAAGGAGGAAGAAACCGACAACAAACTGCATTCCTGGATGTCACGGTCGAAAGGACAACGGAGAACTACAAACCTACGTATACAGAAAACCGACAAACACTGACCAAATACTTAACTACATCAGCAACCATCCCAACACACACAAACGAAGCTGTATCAGAACACTATTCCACCGAGCCACCACACACTGCAGCACAGACGAATTTGGAAAACAGAGGAGAACCACCTATACAACGTATTCAAGAAGAACGGATACTCAAAAAATACAGTCCGCAGATTCCTCAAGAACAAACCACGACAAGCAGACCAAACACAGCCAGAAACCCTAACTACCTTACCATACATCAAAGACGTTGCAGAAATGACAGCCAGACTACTAAGACTCCTCGGAATCCTAGTAGCACACAAACCCACCAACACTCTCAAACAAAAACTAACAAACTTAAAAGACCCAGTACAACCCATAGACAAAACCAACATCATCCACAAAATTCCATGCAAGGACTGCCACAAACACTATGTAGGACAAACAGGAAGAAAGTTAGCCGTCAGGATACACGAACACCAGCTAGCCACAAAAAGACACTCTCTCCCTCGTAGCACTACAAACGGATGAAAAAAACCACCATTTCGACTGGGACAACACATCTATCCTGGGACAGGCTAAGTAAAGACATGCCAGAGAATTCGTAGAGGCCTGGCACACCAACCACAATGCCATAAACAAACACATAGATCTAGATGCCATCTATCAACCCCTCAGAAAACGAACAGGAAATGACATCACCACAAACCCCAGGAACCCCATCCAGAAGAAAGATATAAATAGAAAGCAGGAGACAGCTTCGCTTCACTTGGAGGTCGCCACTGATGATATTACCTAGCCAGGTAACAAAACGTCTGGATATCAAACCTACAGCTCAGCAAGCAAACCTACACCCTGAATAAGAAAACATCCCAAGGAACAGATTCAACACTTATGACTGACTAAAACAGTTAAAAATGTAGTTTCTTACAGAAAAAGTATGTAATTGTACAAAGCAAGTTCAGAAATTTTTTTTTTAAAACAGAAAATGATTTTAAGAAAAAGAGAAAAACTAAAAGAAAACTAGCCAGAAATACACAGATAGGAAGAGTTTCTATAAACATTTAATGGGGAAGTTAACAACATGAGCGTTGGTCTTATGGAAAGTGAGTCTGGAGAATTAATATTGACAAATAAGATAAATGATTTGAACAAGTATTTTACATCAGTGTTCACTCCAGAGGATAGAAGTAATATCCCACAATTAGAAAATGGCAGGAATGGTGGAACTCAGAAAAATTACAATCAGTAATTCAATTGTGTCCATAAGTGTGAGCATTTGTAAATTGGATGTTCATAAATCTGCAGCTTTCTGTATTCAAAATATTGTAGTTGGGGACTTGGCTAAATAAAAGGTCATCAGGCAGAGTCAACAAGCTTTTGTGAAAGTGAAATAGTATTTTACTATTCCTGTATATTGGAGTTCTTTGAGAAAGTAATGTGCTGTGGATATAAGGGGAGCTGGTGGATGTATTGTATTTAATCAAATGCCTTCTGTAAATTTAAGTGCCCACATCAGAGGTGCCATGGAAAATACAAGCTCATGGTGTAGGGGTTAGTACATTGATATGGAGAGAAGATTAGCTGGCTATCAATGGAAACAGAAAGGTGGAATAAATTGGTCTTTTTGTTAGCAAGATGTAAACAAGCAATGTTGGCAATTTGTCCTGGGGTAAAGGGACAAGGGGGTATAATTACCAAATTTGATGATGGTAAAGATAGAAAGTAAGTTGTGAAAATGGCATGAGGAAACTGCAAAAAGTATAAAAAATCTGGCAAATGAAGACGTGGAAAAATGTGAAACAGGGAGAATAGAAAAGAAGCATACTACCTTATCTAAATGATGGGAGGTTGCAGAGCTCTGAGACACAGATCTCAGTGTCCTCATGCATGAATCACAGAAGTCTCATTTACAGGTACAGGAAGTAATTAGGAAAACTAATTGAATATCATTTACTGTGAGGGAATTGAATATAATATGAGGAAGGATGTGCAAGGTTATAACAGGTATTGGTAAGAGCACATCTGGAATTCAGTGTAAAGTATTAGTCATCTTAATTAAGGAAGGATGTAAATGCACTGGAAACAGCTCAGAAGTTTGTAAAAGTAATACATGAAAATATGGTTTATCTTATGAGGAAAGGTTGGTTAAGATAGGTTTGTAACTGCTGGAGCTTAGAAGTGTAAGGAGTGACTTCACTGAAACATCTAAGATCTAGGGGGTTTTCACAGGGCAGATGTGGAAGGAATGTTTCTTGTTATGGGAGAATCTAGAACTAGGGGTTACTGGTCAAAAATAAGGGATTGCTAATTTAAAAGGGAGATGAGGCAAAAAAAAATGTTTGGAACAGTCTTCCCCAAAAGGTAGTGGGGGCAAGTTCTTTGGATATTTTTAAGGCAGTGGTGGATAGATTCTTGATCAGCAAGGAAGTGAAAGGTTATCAGAAGTAGACGAGAATGTGGCTGTGTAGTTACAATTAGATCAGCATTATCGTACAAAATGGTCGAGCAGGCTTAAGAGGCTGAATGACTTTCTCCTGCTCCTTGCTTATATGTGCAATAATTATATTACCCCTAGATTGATGTCATTCCATACTGGTATTTGAATTGTTCCTTTGAGAAATGGTATAAAAAGTTGCATCTTTGGTGCCTTGTGTTGAGATGATTCTCACTGGTTTCCCTGACAGTATGAGCAAGAAATTGCAAAGTTAAAGGATCGATTGAAGGTGTCAAGTCGGAGACTGGAGGAATATGAGCGCCGCCTGCTTGCCCAGGAGCAGCAGATGCAGAAGCTCCTGCTTGAATACAAGTCCAGGCTGGAAGATAGTGAGGAGAGGCTTAGGAGGCAGCAGGAGGAGAAGGATAGCCAGATGAAAACGATCATCAGCAGGTAAGCAATACTGTAAGTTGTCAGAGAAGCAAGTCCTCATCCAATTCAGTAAAAATTCAGATATCAAAAAAACAATTTGCTAGGTCCTGTGCAATAAATCTAGTATATCTACGCATCAAGCCAAAATTCAGTCTTGTATAGTGACTTGGGGTACACAACACTGTTGTCCGGTTCATTGAATGAATAATATCCCAGCAGTATAGAAACAGGCCATTCTGCCCAACAAATCAACACTGATGCTCCGAAGACCATCCCACCCAAACTCATCCCGATACCCTATCCTTGTAACCCAGTATTTCCCATGGCTAACACATCTATCCTGTACGTCCCTGACCAATCCACCTAACTTGCATATCTTTGGATTGTGCGAGGGAACCGGAGCACCTGGTGGAAACCCATACAGACAGTGGGTAAACATGCAAACTCCATACAAACAGTCACCCAAGTGTGGAATTGAACCAGTGTCCCTGGTGCTGTGAGGTTGCAGTGTTAACACTGAGCCACTGTGCTGCCCTGTTCAAATACAAGCAGAGCTTCAATGACAGAATCTGTGATAAACTGAAATCAATTCCTTAGAAACTAGTTATTACTGGTCAGTTTATGTCTGTATTTCTGACTGGATAGCCACCCTTTCAAAAGATACAACCCTTATCCTCACTTACTCTGAGCTGGTAATTTACTGGGACAGCTCATTGATTTGACATGCTGCAATGACTCTAGGCTAACCCTCTGTAGAGCAGTCCAGTCAGTCCCAATATATCCTACAGCTCTGTAAGTTAATTTTCTTTAAGTGCTCGTCCAATTTCCTTTTGAAATATTCAATCATCTCCATCATCATTGGCAAAGAGTTCAAGGTCATTACCACTAACTGTGTGAAGAAAGGTTCTCTCTTAAATTATTCCTGTGCCTTTCACCCAGGGGCTATCTCTTCAGAGATAAGTTCAGTTGATCTTATACATCAATCGCTAGGGATAGGCTGTGCCGTCTGTGGAGGACAAGAGACTTAACTGCACAGGGGAAGAAGAATTAGAATAAACAATTCATCTGGACACACCTCAATTAGTGAGTTTAAATCAGCTTTATTGGAATCTGATGGAAGTGTTCAGCTCCTGGCTGACATTTTTGGAGCATCTTGGAATTGGAAGGGATACCGTTGTCACCACTAGTGATATATATCCTGGTGTAAATGGTAGCTACTTCCTTTGTAGTGCAGCTTGCTGCTAGGATTTGGTCATCACACTTTACACCTTTTCTTTATTATTTACAGATTGATGGCAGTGGAAGAAGAGCTGAAGAAAGACCACTCAGAAATGCAGGCAGTGATTGATGCAAAACAGAAGATTATTGAGGCCCAGGTGAGTGTCAGTGCTTGGCTTGCTGATTTGTTTAGGAGATAGTGAGGACTGCAGATGCTGAAGATCAGAGTCGAGAGTGTGGTGCTGGAAAAGCAAAGCAGGTCAGGCAGCATCTGAGGAGCAGGAGAATCGATGGTTCAGGCATAAGGCCTTCATCAGGAATGAGACTTGTGGGCCGGGGGTGCTGAGAGATAAATGGGAGGGGGGTGGGGCTAGAGTGAAGGTAGCGGAGAATGCGATAGGTAGAGGTGGGGGTGAAGGTGATTGATCAGAGAGGAGGGTGCAGTGGAGATAGACAGGAAAAATGGTGGACAGGTCAAGAGGGCGGTGCCGAGTTGGAGATTTGGGACTGATAAGGTGGGGGGGGGGGAGCGGGGGGGAGAAGGAAACTGGTGAAATCCGCATTAATCCTGTGTGAATGCAGGGTCCCAAGGCAGAAGATGAGGTGTTCTTCCTCCAGGCATCAGGTGGTTAGATTATGGCGATGGAGGAGACTCAGCACCTACATGTCCTTGGCGGGGTGGGAGGGGGGAGTTAAAGTTTTCAGCCACGGGGTGGTGGAATTGGTTGGAGTGGGTGTCCCAAAGATGTGATTTGAAACGATCCACAAGTTGCCATCCTGTCTCCCCGATGTAGAGGAGATCATATCGGGTGCAACGGATACAATAGATGACATTTGTGGAGGTACACATAAATTTCTCTCAGATGTGGAAGGATCCTTTGAGGCCTTGGACAGAGGTGAAGGGAGAGGTGTTGGCCCAGGTTTAACACTTTCTGTGATGGCACAGGAAGGTGCCGGGAGTAGGGTGAGGGCTGGTGGATCGTGGATCTGACAAGGGAATCACGGAGGGAATGGTGTCTCCAAAATGCTGATAGGAGAGGGAAGGGAAATATATCTCCAGTGGTGGGGTCTGTTTGTCGGTGGCAGAGATGGTGGGGGATGGTGTGATGTATACGGAGGTTGGTGAGGTAGAAGGTGAGGACTGGGGTGGGTTTCTGTCTTTGTTGTGTTGGGAGGGGTGTGGGTTCAAGACAGAGGTGTGGGAAGTGGAGGAAATGCACTGGAGGGCATCGTTGACCACATGGGAGAGAAAACTGTGGTCTTTGAAGAAGAAGGCCATCTGGGATTTTCTATGGAGGAATTAGTCATCCAGGGAACAGATGCAGCAGAGGCGGATGAATTGGGAATATGGGATTGCATTTTTACAGGAGGTAGAGTGGGAGAAGGTGTACTCCAGATAGCTGTGTGAGTCCGTGGGTTTGTAGTAGATGTCTGTGGTTTGTTGGTTGATGGAGAGGTCCAGGAAAGAGAGGGAGGTGTCCGAGATGGTCCAGGTGAATTTGAGGTCAGGGTGAAAGGTGTTAGTGAAGTTGGTAAACTGTTCAACCTCCTCATGGGAGCACAAGGTAGCACTGATACAGTCATTGATGTAGCAGAGGAAAAGGTGGGGGATGGTGCCAGCGTAACTGCGGAAGATGGACTGTTCCATGTAGCCAACAAAGACACAATCATAGCCGCGGCCTGTGCAGGTTGCCTATGGCTACCTCTGTGGTTTGGTGGAAGTGGGAGGAATTGAAGGAGAAGTTGTTAAGAGTAAGGACCAGTTCAGCCAGACATATGAGGGTGTCCGTGGAAGGGTACTAGTTGGGATGGCGTGAGAGAAGAAACTGAGGGCTTGGAGGCCTTTGTCATGGTGGATATATGTGTACAGGGACTGGAAATAAGGCATGGGGGCTGAGGAAACGAAAGTCTTGAGGAGGTGAAGGGCGTCCCGAACGTAGGTGTGGAGTTCCTGGATTAAAGGGAGCAGGACAGTGTCAAGAGATGAGTTCAGTGGGATAGGAGCAGGCTGAGACAATGGGTCGACTAGGGTAGTCAGGTTTGCGAATCTTCAGTAGAGGTAGAATCGGGCAATAAGGGATTCATAGACAATGAGGTTGGAGGCTGAATGGGAGTGGTGATGAGATTGTGGATGGTCTGGGAGATGGTTTGGTGATGGAAGGTGAGGTCATGGTTAAGGGGGCATTAGGAGGAAGTGTCTGTAAGGTGGTGCCTGGCTTCAGCGTTGTAGAGGTCGGTGTGTCAAACTACCATAGCGCCCCCCTTGTCTGCTGATTTGATGGTGATGTTGGGATTGGAGCGGAGGAAATGGAGGGCTGCATATTGCAAGGGTGGGAGGTTGGAGTGGGTGAGGGGGATGAATAGGTTGAGGTAATCTGTCACGGCAGCAGTTAGAAATGAAGAGGTTAAGGGTGGTCATCGGTCGGGAAGTATGTCCAGGTGGATGGGTACGTTGGATGTGAGAGAAGGGGTCCTCAGTGAGTGAGTGGGTGGGAATCTTGATTGAAAACGTGCACTCGGAGGCAGAGGCAGCAGAAGAAATGTTCATTATCACAACACGTCGATCTTATTAATCCGGGAGCATAGAGAGACAAGGCTGAAGCCTTTGAGGACTGAATGTCCACCTTCAGTGATGGGAGAGGTCCGGGATAATGGTAAAAACATGGCAGGGGTGGGAGCTAGGATCTGGGGTGAGGTGGAGCTGGGTGTGGGGGTGGAGACGGCCACTTGAGTGGATGTGGTTATGGGGTCTGGAGTGACATCACCAATGGAGTAACACCACCGAGTTTTGAGAAGATTTGTAGCTCAGGTTGAGGTTCTGGATGTAGGTTTGCACGCTGAGCTGGTAGATTAGTGTTCAGACGTTTCGTCACCATACTAGGTAAATCTTCAATGAGCCTCCAGACAAAGCATTGCTGATGATTCCTGCTTTCTGTTTATACTTTTGGGTTTCTTTGGATTGGTGATGTCATTTTCTATGGTGACATCATTTCCTGTTCTGTTCCTCAGAGGGTGGTAAATCGGGTCCAAGTCAATGTGTTTATTGATACAGTTCCAGTTGGAATTCCATGCTTCTACGAATTCTCATGCATGTCTCTGTTTGGCTTGTCCCAGGATGGATGAGTTGTCCTAGTCGAAGTGGTGTCCTTCCTCCTCTGTATGTAAGGATATTAGTGAGAGAGGGTCATGTCGTTTTGTGGCTAGTTGACGTTTGTGTATCCTGGTGGCTAGTTTTCTGCCTGTTTGTTACAGTTTTTGCATGGTATTTTGTAAATGACATTAGTTTTGTTCAAGTCTCTGCTAAGGAACCTGATATTGGAGATCCCATGGATGTTACTTTGGTTTGACACATACACCAAACATCACCAACTTCATCAGCAAGGACCGTATCATCAAGTTAGTGGACCTATGCCTTACCGCCCATTTCACCTTCACCTTTAACAACAAAACCTACAGAACACACATGGAATGTCCGATATCAGGGTTCTTAGCAGAGGCAGTAATGCAGAGACTCGAACAAATAGCTCTGCCAACCATCCAACCCAAACTTTGGGTCCACTATGTGGGGAACACCTTTGTCATCGCAAAATGAAACAAATTAGAGGAAACCTTCAAGACCATCAATCGTACCCTTACTGGCATAAAATTCACTGAAGAGGAGGAAAGCAACAACAAACTGCCATTCCTAGATGTCACAGTAGAGCGAACAGCCAATGGGGAACTTCAAACCAGCATCGACAGGAAAGCAACACATACAGACCAAATATTGAACTACAGAAGCAGTCATCCCAACACCCACAAATGAAGCTGCATCAGAACATTATTCCAGCGAGCCCCCACACACTGCAGCACAGAGGAACTGATTTCAAAAAGAACGGGTACCCAGTGAACACAGTCTGCAAATTTCTCAGCAACAAACCCAAACGTGCAGACAAAACACGTCCAGAAACCCTAGCCACTCTGCCCTACGTCAAAGACATCTTGGAAATGACTGTGAGATGACTCAGACCCCTTGGCATCATGGTAGCCCACAAACCCACCAATTCAGTAAAAAGCAGTTAATAAACTTGAAAGCCCCTATACAGACAACAAGCAAAACTAATGTCATTTACAAAATAAAGTGCAAGGACTGTAACAAACACTACATTGGACAAACAGGCAGAAAACTAGCCACCAGGATACATGAACATCAACTAGCCACAAACGACATGACCCTCTCTCACTAGCATCCTTCCATACAGATGAGGAAGAGCACCACATCGTCTGGGACAACACATCCCTCCTAGGACAAGCCAAACAGAGACATGCACGAGAATTCCGAGAAATATAGTATTCCAACCGGAACTCTATCAACAAACACATTAACTTGGACCTGATTTACCACACCCTGATAAACAGAACAGGAAATGACATCACCAACCCAAAGAAACCCACACATATAAATAGAAAGCAGAAATCATCAGCAATGTTTCGCTCGGATGCTAACTGAAGGTGTCACCTACTGTGGAGACGAAACATCTGAACATGAATCTTCCAGCTCTGTGAGCAAACCTACATCTGGAAGTGAAACTCACCATGGGGGCGGAAGTGGGGCCTACGGTGGTGCCGTCGGGTGACAGACATGATGTAACGCGTGACGTCAGCGACGTCAATAGCTGGGTACTGGTAAGTGGCGTCACTGGTGGCGGACTTGACTTCGACGATGGAGTCATCCGTGTTCTGGTGAGTGACGTCTCTGGGGGTGGAAGTGACATGCAGAGTAGGTATTGTGTTGGTGCTGCCAGAGGTGGATCCTGCAGAGGCGATCGTCTTTCCGGCGATCACGGAGGTGATATCCATCTCATCATCCTCTGCCACCTACAAACAGACCCCACCACTAGGGATATATTTCCCTTCCCACCCCTTTTCTGCGTTTCGGAGATACCTATCCCTCAGCGACTCCCTTGCCAGATCCACACCCCCCCCACCAGCCCTCGCCCCATTCCCATCACCTTCCCCTGCCACCACAGGAAGTTCAAAACCTGCATCCCCACCTCCCCCCTCACCTCCATCCAAGGCCTCAAAGGATCCTTCCAAATCTGACAGAAATTTACATGTACCTCCACAAATGTCATCTGTTGTATCCATTGCACTCGACGTGGACTCCTCTACATCAGGGAGACAGGATGTCAACTTGCGGATTGTTTCAACCGACTCCAACGCCCTGTGGCTGAACGCTTCAACTCCCACCCCATGAAGGACATGCAGGTCCTGGGCCTCCTCCATCGCCAAACTCTTACCTCCCAATGCCTGGAGGAAGAATGCCTCATCTTCCGCCTTGGAATCCTGCAACCACACAGGATTAATGTAGATTTCACCAGTTTCCTCATTTCCCCTCTCCCTACCTTATCCCAGTCCCAAGCCTCCAACTCGGCACTGCCCTTTTGACCTGTCCATTGTCTTTCCCATTTATCTGCTCCATCCTCCTATCCAACTTATCACCTTCTCCCCCATCTTAATCTATTTATTGCATTATCAGTTACCTTGCCCCACCAGCCCTACACCCACGCCCCCCCCCCCACTTATCTCACAGCCCCTTTGGTCCACAAGCCTCATTCCTGATCAAGGTCTTATGCCCCGAAATGTTGATTCTCCTGCTGCTGAAGCACCTGCTGTGCTTTTCCAGCACCACACTCTCGATTGCTGTTGTGTTTGTGAAGATTTCAACGGCCTTTATCGCATTTGATCAGATAAAAAGCAAAGCTTTTATAAATATTGATTTAAAGGTAGCCTGGGCAAGATTTTCAACAAACTTCTTTTTACGCAGTTGTTGAGAGTAGAGAGAAACTATTGCACATTTAAACAATTACTTTCAAAAACTAATGATTAATAAATAAAAAGGCTACCTTCTGAGAATTAATAGTTTGGCAACAGAACTGATTGCTCCCATTAGGATGGCAGCGGTTCAAGAAGGTAGCTCATCAACCACCTCCTCTAGGGCAATTAGTGACGAACAATAAATTCTGGCCTAGGTAGCGATGCTCACTTGCTATGCATTATGACTGAAGTTGGAGCATGCAATATTTGCTTTTCTAGCCATTCCTCCAATGGTCACAACAAAACCAGGTTGGTGATATGATCAATTATATATGTCTCCGGTTTAAATAGAGTCACTGTAAAGAACATGTGACACAGGTTTCTTTTGTCAACAACAAATAATTTGTTTATTACCAAAACAAACCTACACGTGCAAAAATCCAAATATTATTGGCCAATAGGTTGGACCACACAAATATATATATATATATATATATGTATATATAAACTCACCTAAAATGCTAATGCATACAGGTTTGATGAAAAACAAAGGAAATTACAAAGATCTACACTAGAAATTTGGAAGTACTTCGACCAAATAATGGTTGTTATCTTCAAAATACTCATTATAAAATTTTGTCAAATTGACCAAAACGGTTTCTTATTCTGTACTCAAGCTGCCGGCACTGGCTTTCTTCCTGGAACAGTTGTACTTGGTTAAATTTAATCTGTTTCAAATGATTGGGTAGATTCAAGAAAATACTCTCCAGGAACTATCCCCTTTTGGTACAGATGGCTTTTGATTGGTTTCAGATTGCACACAATTCTGAGAAGATTTGAAAAGAGAAAGAGGAAGCAACAGGGCATTGCCTCTTGGGCAAGTCTCAAGTTCTCTATCTGACTCAGTTCAAAGATATCATAGTCTTATGCTAACCAAATTTTGAGCCATGTGACCATTCTCTGAAAGTTCTCCAGATTACACAACTATCTGAGCTCAAGTGCTTCTTGCAGGCACAATATGTTGTGGTTGTACACTGTATCTTTTCCTCAACAAATTGCTGTTTGTTTAAAGATTCAAGATGTATTGATACAGGGCCATATAATCATTTTAAAATAGCATTTAGGTCAAGTCTCTTCATGAAAGCATTTTAAGCACGTATTAGTAGATATAATCAGCCTTGCCTAGTTATCATGTTTGCCAAAAATGTACAGTCGGTTGAGTAGAATGGTAATTTCAGTAAGCCATTCGACTATGGAAAGATACTTTTGAGGAAGAGGGGAATTTGATTTTGATAGTTACCCAATCTCCCAATTTCTTGCAGGAATGAAAAAAACAGTCTTAAAGAGGAAGCATATAATCATGAACCAAACCTAAACTGCATTTAGATAGTTAGTTGAATGTGTTAAAATGTCCCAAGCTACAACACATGAATGTTATCAAACAAAATATGGCCAAAACCATTTAAGGAAATGTGAGAGTACGTGCAAATCTTTGAAGACTGTTTCAAGAAGAGGGAGGTTTAAGGAGGGAATTACAGAACCTAGGGCTGCACCGACTGCGGGGGAAAAAAGCTGCCAGTGTAGAGTGGGTAAAATCGAGTGTGCGTAACAGATCAGAATTGGAGGATTCCAGAAATCTGAGCAAGTTGTCAGTGATTCCAGAGTTGGAGATACTAGGCCTTTAGGGGATTTGTAAATAAGGATTTGAATTTGAAAATTAAGATGATGCCCAACCAGGAACCAATGATCAGCAGGCAATAGAATGATACATGTATAGGACTTGGAGCATGTTAGCATACTGGCAACATGGAATTTTGGACAAGTTTAAGTTTATAAAACATGGAAGATGAGAGCTTTGGAATATTTAAGTCTCGAGATAATTACTGAATGGATGACAGTTGTAGCAGCAGTTTAGCCCAGACTGGGCAGAGTTTAGCATTGTTATGGAGGTGGAAGTAGGCAGTCTTCCACATGTGCACAGCATAGTTTTGAATGAACTTATCATAACTTGAACCAAGTCTCAAATCACCTGTCACTTCAGTGTAGTGGATGTCAGTTGTGTTCATGCCTTGATTTTGAACCTCAGGTCCTTTATTGTCCACTCCCTCCATGTCCTTGCCCTTTATTACCTTTATGGGATTGCTGTGCTCTTCCAATTCTGTCTCTTTTAAATCTCCAGTTTTAATTACTCCATCACTGGCAGCTGCGCCTTCAACTGCTGGGACCCTGAGATCTGGAACTCCTTGTCAAACCTTTCTGCTACCTTACCTTGCTTTCTTCCTTAGGTTTAGGTTTTAAGATACATCCTATCATCTATCCTAGTATTTCCTTATGTGGCTCGACACGAGGCTGTGTTTGACCAGACTTATATGAAGAATCTTGTGGTGTTTTACTGTGTTAATGGTGCAATACAAATGCACATTGTTGTTGGATTTAAGACACATGTATGCTTTTAAATATTGTTTTCCACTCAAGTGGAAAATGCTGGATATTTAAACTTGTTCAAATCAATTTTCTTTCCCTCTTCCTCTGACCCATGCAAAGGCATTGACCCATAAAGCTCAATTTGGGATCACAATGACATCCAAGATTTTACAGGAGATGGTTGGGACTCCTGCAGTTGACAAGGAGAGGCATGGGGTTTTCTCAGGAACAAAGTGGATAGTCCAAAAACTGTCCCAGTACTTACCCAGGTGCAATAAATAATTTGCATCTAGCACAATTTTATTGTAATAGAACAATTTCAGTGAGCTTAGCTTATTAAATTGACGTGTTACACATGCATTGCTAAAATCTTAACATTTAACCACACCATGCATTGAATTGTGGGGGAAGGACCTTCACAATTTTAAATAAATCACTGCAAAATCAAAGTAAATGCTTGCATTAAAAAGGAAACTACATGAAAATCTTAAACATTAAAACATCTTAAGCATTCAAAAATGTGCAGGCTTGTTGGATTGGCCATGCTAAATTGCGCATAGTGTCCAGGGATGTGTAGGTTAGGTGGATTAGCAATAGGACATGCAGGGTTACAAGGATAGAGGAGCAGTTGAGTCTGGGTGGAATACTCTTTGGAGGATAGGTGTGGATTCAATGGGCTGAATGGCCTGCTTCCACACTGTAGGGATATATTTGACCATTTCTGAAATAGAAGACCAAACGATCCATTCAGCTTTTCACCCAGACGTGGTGCACCTGATATATCCCGTGCTTGGAAAGTGAGAACAGTCCAGTCTAATTTAGGTAATAATTCAGATTTCTCTCCATTCCTGTAAAAGCCTGCAGCAATTGGTGTCAAATCCCACAACTAACTTTGCACCCAGTCTATTCCTGCTGTACATTGAAACAGTACTGAGTACATAATAAGCACTCTGCAGAGTTTTAATCCACCTCCGGGAGATGAGGGAAGAAAGTAAACTAACGTACAGCTCATGAATCCCTCTTAATGTTCATGTTAATCAGTTGCAGTCTGTGGAAAGGATTTTAGCCCAGGTTTAGTGCCCATTTTAGATTCCATATTTCAGTTCATTTTAAATGTTACAAAAAATTGTTTTGTTGTTTTATGTCACAAAGTTTTGCATTTTATAAATGCCTCACCTCTTGATTGGCCATCCAGTGTTATTTTAATATTTTATGTTCATTTTCATCTTTAGTTGGTGTCCTAGAGACTTGGTCTTCATTTTCCAATTGATTTATCTCTGTTAACTTATTAAGAATGCTCTTAGTTCCTCATTGTTGTGATAAGAATAAAAATCTCCACCCCAAGAACATTGAACCACAATGGGATTCCCTAAAAGATAGATAGGGAAATGCAAAATTGCCGTCAACTGCTAACTATAGTGATGAGACATGGGGAATGAGAAGAAAAATATTTAGTCATTGTCACAGCTGGTCATTGGCAATTTATAAATAATTGGTCTTACAAGCTTATTTCTTTCTGATGCTTCCTTATCATCCTTTATAAAATTATCTTGTATCTTGTGTACACTTTCCTGGATTATTTCTCTTGTTCTCTTAACTCTCTCTATCTCCGTCTCTATAATTTTGTTCCCATCCCATTTCCTGTTCCCTCTAACTTAATTTTTGATTTACTTCCTGTCCTCTTCTCATTTTTTTTTCCCTCTATCTCCAATAATCCTCCTTTCCCTCAGTGGTCCAGAGTAGAACTGGCATAGCTATTTAGGTGAGCTAAAGTTTTAAATCCTGGGCCCTCTGACTGGAAGTAAGGGTCACACAGGCACCATGTATATATTTCCACAGCCATCCTAGTTTGGAATGTATGATAACTATAATTACACTACCTTTGGCTACTATTTCTTTGGTAGCCACTGATGAAATATAATGTTAAGATATGTTTTATTCCCTTAATTTTGTATTTGTCACAAAAGCAACATGTCTCTACAAAAAAGTAGCAAGGTTGCCGAATATTGCCCGTGACATGTTCACTGTATTGATTACAGGTCAATTTTGAGGATGGGATGAGCACAACAGGCAAGTAAGATTCTGTTTCCTAGCAAAGCAGTTCATAGAGATGAGAAAAGCCCCTGGTCCCTCCCTGCTGTCTCCAGCTAGCATTGTGCGGGCTTGTTGTTGCACGTTATGAATGTGTAATTTTTTTTTGTTTGCCCCCACTGCAAACATCAACATCACTTTTTAAAAAATAAGCATAACATTGAAACCAAGGTGTCAAAATAAGAACACTGCATGATAGCTAGTTGATAAATGAGCACCAAGCATTGCTGCACTGTGTGAAGTGATATTACTGAAATCTTTAGGGCTGTGCTAAACCCATAAAAGTTTGAAAAATAATGCACAACTTTTCCTGTCAATTTCCACTTCCCTGTTTATCTTCAGAAAGCAGCGGCTCAATTTGTAGTGACATTCCCTGGGTGCTGGCAACATCTCTACCTGGGTGACTAATGGCCACGTTGTGGAGTTCAGTGAGAGTAACGTCAAATTTAGTTTTGGTAGAATATGATAGCCAAGCTGACTGACATGTAATTAAGCACTTTCAAGTAGTAGTGCCTTTTACTCGCAATGAGGAACGGTGACTATGGGGGAGAAAACGTAATATGCCCACAGAGCATTAAACCATTCTGACCAACAGGGCTATGCATTTGTTCAGTGTGTCTATTAGGGAGTCTCGTTAATTTCATAGGAAAAATTTAAACTATCTGGATTTAACAGAGCTTCAAATTTGTTTAATTTCCTCTGAATTAAATTAGTAGTACAAAAATCTATAATAACTCAAACATTCCATTACTCTTGCAAAGACTTGTCACTGAAACCTCTGGGTTCAATCCCCAAGTTTTTATTAAGTCAACTGTTTTCAGCCAAGGTTGGCAGCAAAAGCACACCAAGTTCCGTCTCAGAAATTCGAGTTTGGAATGGTAAGATCAGACACAGTTCCAGATCTAATAGCTGTTCAGTGTCACCTACTGGTTTTAGTTAATTGTGATTTCTCTTCAGTCAGATAACTTGCCAACTCTGTCTATGCCATGGGGATGAATATGGAAAATTCAAGTTAAATTAAAAGTTAATTTTCTGCCAAATAGATTTTAATCAGGAACTGAATTGCTTTTTAAAAGCTGCCCTTTTCAAACTAATTCATCTGTATGATATCTCTGTAGTGATGTCTGATTCAACAAAAACAGCTGAACTTTTCTCATCTAATAAGAGAGTGCTGAACACATTGTGCAAAGGAATTCTGAACCAGGAGTATATTATTATGTATAAAGGGGTCCTTTCTACTTGTAGGAAAGGGAACCTGCTTTGGTCATTGTTTGATTCTTCTCACTGCCTGTTATTTTATTCTAAAATAGCCATCATCTTTTTGCCATATCAATCATATGTTGGTAAACCTGTGAACATTATCTCTCAAATCCAATTTCTCTCAATATGCAAATAAAAGTGTTAATTTAGCCACATGAATCGCAAGGATAAGAAATCTTTCTTTATATTTGCTATCTTTGGAAGTTTTGCAAAGATTATAATAACAAGGCATATTCTAAAGGCAGATTATTTGACTTGGATTTATATATGGGTTTCTCCAGGAGTCTGCTGTGCTTCTGCTTGTACAAATGAAACTTGACTGCAAAAATAACTGTTGCACAGTTGGGATGGAGTTGGGCCAGAGATCTTCAAAGGCCTTTATTAGACTCCAGCTTGGCCGCTTCCCCCTGCCCACCCCACCTTTCTCAGTGTGTTGTGTCCTTGCTGATAATCTAAGACAATGGTTTACCTATTTGTTACATTTTTATATTATTAAAAACTATTTGTGCAAAGTATTGTCATGAGGAATGCAACCCTATCACTCAGCATCCTACTTGCTTTGCTTTTCTCTCAGGAGAAACGAATCACCTCCCTGGACTCTGCCAACTCTCGGCTGATGAATGCTCTAACACAGGTCAAGGAACGTTACAGCATGCAAACTCGGAATGGGATCTCTCCCACCAATCCCACCAAACTGTCAATAACGGAGAACGGGGAGTTCAAGAACAGCAGCTGTTGAGTGGGAGTCTGAATGTTTCTGACCAGACGCACATGGACTGAATTTTCTGAATTCACTCTTGAGGAGTTGTTTACAGGTGCTGCTAGGACTTTTTTCATGCTTCAGATCATGAGAGATTATTCACAGGACAATGCCTAATATCATCATTGTACACTCTGCAAAAGTCTTACTCCACTGTGGAGAACTGTTGGAAACCTGTACAGAAATGAGCTGTAAGATTATATTGGGGTAAATAATTACTTGTAGAATTTAAAGTAACTTTTTTTTAATTATATCTGTTAGAATTCCTGCTTTAAAAATTGTTGCAAAAGAAAGAGTAGAAAATGGAACATTTATTTTACAAGAAGTGGAATTTTCATGTGTTGTGTAATTTAGAACTTAAATTCTCTGACTAGAGGGTGTACATATTTAACTGAGAAGCACACAGAAAGGAGGTAGTGTGTATAAATAGTAGGAGTATCTAAAGAGACTGGGATTTGGATTGTGGTATTACAGGTTGGCTACTTAGAAGATAAAACATCTCGTATTGAGTGGGTTCCCAGCCAAAGATATTTTACAGATGGTTTTATGTGGCTGAGGAATTTGACATGATCAAAAGGAAACTGTAAATCACAACATCTTAGAAGTAATTGTTTTCAATTCACACTTTTATCAAGTTGAAAAATATTCATCAATATGATCATTGAAGAAATCTCTTAAAAAACTTTATTTTACTGAACTGTAGCTTACTATACATAGTAAGAAACTGCCGTGAGTGTGTGTGTGTGTATGTGAGAGAGACAGACAGACAGAGTGAGTGAGACAACAAGACAGATGGCTAATTTCTGTGGTTGTACAAAATATGGTTTCCTGGAAAAAGCAACTGAATGTAGGGAAATGATAATGCTGCCATACTAGACAAAGGGAACAGTAGTAATGCCGAGTATGAACTTCAAGCACGCTTTTCTTTCATAAACCTATTCATTTTTTGCATGTATCTCAACTGTGTTAACTCAAAGCATCTTATAACTTTATTAGAATAACATTTTGCCAAATTCTGACCAGCCTAACCAATTTGAATGTCTCCTGGAGCTGCTTTGTAGGAATGTTAAAACTGAAATGTGCACCTGTCTTCCCTGCAACTGTATTCAGATTTCTAGCGGTTGCTGCTGTTGCTTTTGTTTATTGAAGGTGTGAAGATTGAAGATGGATTTAATCCAAAACCATTGACTCACTTTTAATGAGAACTGTTAGAACAGAACAAAGAAAATAAAATATTGTGCAAAAACATACTTGAAAATTTGTTTATTTTTCTTTATGATCTGTGTCTCTATCATGTGAATTTGGGGATCTGAACACTGCAAACTGAATGTGATCAGAAATGTAATTCTGTTCTTCTGATTACATAGCCAATGATTGTACTGTGCATCTAACTGATTAGTTCCCCACATCATCTCAGCCAAGCATCTGAAATGTTTCTAAAAATCCAATTAGTCAATCTTAGATGAAGTCACTCTGTCATAATGTTAATGCTGGAATGTTCCATCTCTGACAGAGGTTTGGAAGTCCCTGGGAATTCCTTCAGGATTGACTTTGATTTGGATCTTTTAGTACATCCTAGGACATGGTCATTTTGTTAAAATTTTATCTTGCTCTCAACTCCTTGCCTGTATCTTACTCTGATTGCAAGACCAGATCTATTTTATGGTGTCTCTGACAGATCTGGATTGGACTCTCCGCTTTTCTCGAATGGTACTGACTTAGATTGCAGAATAGAGGGCCATTATAGCCAAGCTGGTAATGAGACTCTGTGACACAGTTAATATAGATGGGAGCAAAGAGCTGCAAAAGGACATTGATATATTGAGTAAGTGAGTAAAAACTGTGACATTAAATTCAATACTGAGGAAAATAAAGTTAGCATCTAAAAGGGGTTGATCGGAAGTGAGAAATTGTCGAATGTGGAAGAACAGGTCTTAGGATCTTAGTTAGTCAATTAAGTATAAAATAATTTAGCAGGTTAATAAAAATGGGATTTTAGTTCAAGGGTTAGAACACAACAGAATACAACATTGTTAAGAGTTGGACTCTACTGAGTGATTGCTGCACCAGTTCACTAAATCGTTATCACCAGATGGAACAGTGCAGCTAGAGAACACAAACTTGGGGGATTTTGACAACAACTGAGTACAGATCTCTTGATTTGCTCAGATTAATACAACCAGGATTAGAGAACTGAGTCTCAAATGAGGCTCTCAGGAGGTTACAGAAAAGGTTCACTGAATTGATACCAAGGGTTACGTGAGAAGGAAAGGTTGTATAGAATGCACTTGTATTCATTTGCATGCAGAAGATTATAGGATGATGTAATTGAGGTGAGCAAAGAGGAGCAACAGACTTGGCTTGGAATGAGTAACAAGTACTCAGAAATTTCATAACGGTGGGATATCTTTCAAGTTTTTCTCAATGCAATTTACATGAACAGCCAGCTTCTAATTTAGAATATTAAAACTGCAAGTTAAGAAACCTAGTTTGAGAAACTGCCTGGCATTTATTGCTCACGTAAATTGAAAGTGATTGCCTGAATAGGTGCTATATTAATGTAATAGAATGCTGACAAAGTAGTCGCAATTTGGAGGTGACCTATCAACTTCTCTAAAGATCCTGTGACTATACAGAATGAGACAAAATCTGAAAGCAACAAGTAATAAGCGCAAGGTTGGAACTACAGTGCAGAACAGGAACAGGTGCTCCATTTTATACCTTATTACAGCCATCATTACTTGGTGAATTTAGACAGATATGTCAGGGATTGTGGTGTGCTGTGACTGCATCATGTGGGACTCTGTGGAATGTATTGCAGTCCTGGACAACCATACATACCTGTGCGAAGTATCTGCAAGCTTAAATAAACCTGGCTCCGAATTGCTGAGCTGGAATCTGAGTTGTGGTGTTGCAGTGTGATGGGAATCACCTGGGAATGTTTATGGCTCCCCACTGCCTTCCCTCCCGTATCCCTGGCCCCTTCACAACTGCAAATTCATTGGTGGGAAACAGTTAAATGCTACTCAAGTAATAGGTAGGAAAGCAGGAGGCTGGAAGAACACAGCAAGTCAAGCAGCATCAGGAGGTGAAGAAGTCAATGTTTCGGGTGTAACCCGTCTTCAGGACTTGGGGATGGGTGTAAGGGGAGCTGCAGATAAAGGAGGGGGGGTTGGGGGACGGTTTTGGGTGGGAAGAAGGACAGTGGTGAGGTAGTGATAGGACAACACAGGTAGAGGATACGACTTGGTTGGTTGATGGGAGGAATGAATCTAGTTTGTAGCTGGAAAGGTCGGTCAGAAGAATGGAAGAGAGGAATTGTGAGGTGCTGGAAAGGGAGTCAGGGAATAGGAAAGGAGGTTATTTGAAATTTGGGAACCTCAATGTTGAGTCCTCTGGGCTGTGGGCTGCCCAGGCAGAAGATGAGGTGTTGGTCCTCCAACTTGCAGTCCAATTTGCTGTGGCAATGGAGGAGATCGAGAATGGTCATGTCAGAAAGGGAATGGGAAGGGGAATTAAAATGGGCATTGAATGGGATGTCAGATCGGCTCCAGCAGACCCGGGTGAGATGCTCGGCGAAACATGTTGAGTTTACGTTTGGGTCTCACCAATCTAGAGAAGACTTTGTCTGCCTTGGATTCTAGCATCTGCAGTTTTTTTTTGTCTCCCTCAAATAATAGGAGCAGGAGTAGACAATCTCCTTTTTGAGCCTACTCCAAGGTTCAGTACTTGCTTGCGCCACCTCTACATTCTTTTATTCCCTAAATATCTAAAAGTCTATCAACCTTCATCTTGTCTTGGAGCAGATAATTCCACAGATTTAAGACCCGATCAGTTATGAAATTCTCCATTAATTCAGTTATCTCTTATTCTGCACTGTCCCCCAAGTTCCAGATTCCCCAACCAGAAAAAACATTTTCTTACAAGGGTTGGACAGAATGCTAAGAATTTTGTGTTTTAGGGAAAAAGACAGGGAAAACCCTCATTGTATAAAAAGTTGCATAAATGGATGTAGGTTTGCTCGCTGAGCTGGAAGGTTCATTTTCAGACGTTTCATCGTACTAGGTAATATCTTCAATGAGCTTTTGGATGAAGCACTGCTGATGTTTCCTGCATCTATTTATATGTTTGGGTTTATTTGAGTTGGTGATCTCATTTCCTATGGTGATCTCATTTCCTGTTCTTTTCAGGGGGTGGTAAATAGCTACTAAGTCAATGCGTTTGTTGATAGAGTTCTGGTTGAAATGCTGTACTTCTAGGAATACAGTGTATTAAAAAATAACGGGTACCCAACGAACACAGTCCACCTATTTCTCAGCAACAAACCCAAACAAGCAGACAAAATGCGTCAAGAAACCTTAGCCACTTTCCCCTACATCAAAGACATCTCAGAAATGGCATCATGGTAGCCCACAAATATACCAATACACTAAAACAGCAGCTAATGAACTTGAAGGACCCTAAACAAGCAAAACTAATGTCATTTACAAAATACCATGCAAGAACTGTAACAAACACTACACTGGACAAACAGGCAGGAAACTAGCCACCAGGATACATGAACATCAACTAGCCATAAAATGACATGACCCTTTCTCACTAGTATCCTTACATACAGACTGGGACAACACATCCGTCCTAGGACAAGCCAAGCAGAGAGATACACAAGAATTCCAACTGGAACTTTATCAACAAACACATTGACTTGGACCCCATTTACCACCCCCGAGAAAAAGAACAGGAAATTATATCACCAACCCAAAGAAATCCAAACATATAAATAGAATGCAGGAAACATCAGCGGTGCTTCGTCTGGAGGCTCACTGAAGATGTTACCTAGTATGGTGATGAAACGTCTGAAAATGAACCTTCCAGCTCAGCGAGCAAACCAACGTCCAGAACCTCAACCTAAGCTACAAATCTTCTCAAAACTCACTAGTTGCAGAAATTTGGTCCATTCTTCCCCCAAATCTGAGATTAATGTTGGGTAAAAGTTTTAAGGATTTCAGAACCAGACAGATAAACAGTTTTGAGATATTTATCAGCTCAAATAATCACAACTGAACAGTGGAATCCACCTGGCAACATCTGTTGACAGAATCAGAGTTGATGTTTTGGGTCCTCGTCAGAACAGTTTGGGCCAGTGGACCCGAAACTTTCACTCTGCCAGATCTGCTGAGTTTTTCCAACAATTTCTTTGTTGTTTCTGATTTCCAGAATCTGCAATTCTTTTGGGTTTTTTTTGTTTTGTGAAATCCATCTGATGGGCTGAAACACCTACTTCTGTTTGAGAGTTTATCAGTTCTCAAACTGCAGCCATTGTCATAAATCATGAGATCTTTTGGACTACATGTTCGATGGTTTGAAGCTGACTGCATATTCATGGTCATACTTAAGCTTAAGTGAGATTTAATAGACTCTGAAAACAACTTCTCAAATGCAGAGTACTACAATATACACCCGCTTAAAGATCAATTTCACATTAAGTAGGCAAGAATTGGATCGGATGGAAATTTCATTTTCAGTTAAAACAAAAGAGATGAGAAGGCCCACACAATCTACCACACTTTATTTGATTGATATTGCAAGCAAGTTGTCACTTGCCCTTCTTACACAACTGTGTGGCAGGAAGGATGCGAGTGCTTGTCACTGCCAGGACATTCCAGCATTCATGCCGTTAGCACTATACAAAAAGTTCAGCCAAACACCATGTCAGACTTTGGAATTCAGGAACTAGCCCTCACACCCTTGATGTGAGTGACCATGAGGCATGGATGAAAGCTTGAATCCTGCTTCATTGACAGGGACCTGAAGGTGCTGGTGAACAGGATAGGGGGAAAAGAGGGCCACCAAGTTTTTTTCTGTGAACTGCCACACAACCAGCCCAAGACCATGCAGCCAGATGATCGCCCAAGTCAGAGCTACATTCTGATTAGAAGGAATGCCAACAGTGCAGGAAAAAGGTAGCTGCAGTTAGCAAATTTAAGTGGCACCATCTCTCTGTTACTTGACACTCACATTGCCATCACTAACTCTAACTCTGCTGTGATAGACACTTCTCACTAGCGCTTTTGGACTGTAATTCTCGGTATTGCATTTAACAGGTCCACTCAAAGACACTCACCCACTTCATCCAGCTAAACTGTTCCTATCTTCTTCACATCCTACATACATCACTTCTTCTGCACATACATCATCACTAACAGCTCTTTCATCCATTCCATCATTCTGAATCCCGTTTTCCTCATTTAGGAGAAATGGGTCCATAATGAGGCTGAGGCAATTATGACTGGTGGGCAGGGGCAAGGGATGGAGATATCAGGCTCCTCACTGTGAACAAGGAAAAGAGCACATCTTAATGTAGCGATTAGAATCCCTTAATGGGAACTGCGCAGAAAGATTCATTGGAGGACATTTGACAGAAGTTTTCAGAATACACAGAATAGATACATCTAAATAGTTTTTTTAAAAAGGCATATATTTGTGCAAAGACAATTGGCAGGTCATAAAATTAAATACAAGAAAAATAATTATTTCCAAACAATTCTAAGTTATCAAATTCCATGCTGTAAGATTATGCAGCCAGCCTTGTAAATCCCTCTTTTTAAAAATTGTTCTTTCTCCTTGCACTCGAATGTTTTTAAAGTCACAAAAATAAAAATAAGTTGTCCTTATTAAGGATATTATAGCAGGGTTTTTGGATAAGTTCATGGTAATCAGGGAGAATCAAGATGGTTTTGTGAAAAGGAAATCATGTCTGACCAATCTGTTGGACAATAATCTATTATTCTTTGAAGAAGTAATGTGTGATACAGTGATAAAGGGGAGTTAATGAATGTACTGTTAAGATTACTAGAGGAATTTGGTTAAGGTGCCACATCAAAGTCTGTTGCATAATAAAAGCTCATGGTGTAGGGGGAGCATACTGGTGTGGATAGAAGATTGGCTGTCTAATGGGAAATAGTAGGAATAAATACGCCTTTTTCAGATGGAAAATATAATGGATGGTGTGCCACAGAGATGAGTCTGGGATTGCAACTTTTTTAATTTATAAAAATGACTTGGATGAAAGGACAGAATATAAAGCTGCCAAATATGCTGATGACATAAAAACTGGTATGAAGTAAGTTGTGGAAGGAACACAAAGAGGCTATAAAACTACTTAGATAGCTTAGATAGATAACTAAGTGAATGGGCAAAGATTTATAGAATGGAATATAATGTGGGAAAATGTGTTATTGTCTAATTTGACAGGAAGAATAAAATAGAAACACGTTACCTCAATGATGAAAACTGCATACAATTGAGATGAAGAGGGATTTGGGTGTCCTCATGTCTGAATTACAAAAGGCCAGTATGCAGGTATAGCTTATGAAAGCTAATAGAATGTTATAATTTATTGAGAGTGTACCAGACTAAAACCTGGAATAGTGGGATGGTATTGTCTTATGGGGAAAGGTTGTACAAGCTAGGCTTGTATCTGCTGAAGTTTAGAAGATTAGGAACTGACTTGATTGAAACTTCTAAAGTCTCAAGGAGCTGTGATAGGGTAGATGTAAAGATGATGTTTCCTCCTTTTCTAAAAGAACCCAGGAGTTAACATTCAAAAATAATGGATCATACTTAAAACAGAGATGAGGCAATTATTTACTCTCAAAGATTTGAGAGTCTTTCTGCCAAGTTGGCCCAGGCAAAATCATTTAATATATATATTTTTAAATATATTTTTATTGAAAAGAACATTTTTGGATATTATAAATACAAAACAAACAATTCAAACCAATACAAAAAAACTCCACTAATTACATAAATAAATAACTAGTAACTAACTAAAAAAAATTTACAGTAATAAAAAAACCTCACAAAGCAAAGTAATAGCCCTCGACCATCAAGAGCATAAGTTTATACATATTCATGTGTTTGTAGTTCCTCCTCTCTGGATACCAGATTCATTTAACAGAATTATTATGTCTATATAAGGGCACTTATTAATGAGGCAGACAAATCTGTACCCAGTTAGTCCAAAAAGGGTCTCCACGTCTTATAAAAATTCTCAGTTTTATGGTGCATCATACTTGCAAGAAAGTCAAAGGGGATGTGTTCCATGACTAGCTTACACCAGCCCAACAACCCCGGGGGTTTTCAGACACCCACCCTAATAGAATGTTCTTTCTGGCACCAAAGAGTGAGGATACTGCGAAGCGTTTTTTTGTGCGTGTTTAATGGAAGTGGATTATCAAGGCCAAGAAGAAAAGGTACCGGGTCCATCTGCACACCTCTGTCCCCAAGACCCTCTCTATTTCGCCTACCACAGTGCTCCGGCAGCCTGTGGCAGGATCCGAGACAATGAGTGAGCGTACTCATCTTGCATTTAGGACACATTGGAGATACTCTTGCTTTAAATTTTGAAAGGCTGTCTGGAGCCAAGTGGACCCTTTGGAGAATCTTTAATTGCAAGGATGGGTCCTGTTGCAAATCAAGATCCTCTTCGCACTTTCCCAGATACCCCCCCATACTTAAGAAGAGATCTCAACGTCCAGCTCTCTCTCCTGTACTTTACGAAGCTGTACGAACTCGTCTGAGGGATCCTCTTCGAATAGGTGATAAACAGAGTGTGTGTTCTTAGCACTCAGCACCCTCTTCTCCGTGTCAGACCTAGAAGAATCAGAAGTGTGGTCTCTTTTTTTGTATGAAATTCCTAATTGAAAAAGAAGTCCCGACTGACAACTCGTATTTCCAAGCCAACGGATCAAAAAACATCAGTATATCCCCTTTGAATAAGTCACCCAGGCAAGACACACCCCCAGCTGTCCATAGTTTAAACCCCGAGTCCAACATCCCTGGCTGAAAACCAGGGCTCTGGAAGCTTCCATGACTCTCTGTTTGTCTTTATAACGATGGAACCATACCAGGACAGGGTGAGGGCACTGCCCATTCCTGGCCTTCATGCTGTGACCCAGTGGGCTCTCTCAATCTTTATCCTTCCCCTTTCAGCCTCCAAACGAAGAAATTCGGGGAACCAATTCTCAAAGAATTCCACTGGCCGCTCACCTTCTGTCCTCTCTGGTATGCCACCAACACAAAGGTCCTTTCTTCTGCCCCTGTTCTCAAGATCATCCACCAGATCCAGCAGAAATGTGTTTCCAGGGCTTCAATCCGACTCTTGGACAAATCAGCCTCTAACCCCACCCCTGTGGCCCGGCACGTGAGATCAGCAGTCCTTTTCCCCAGGTCTTGCAGCAGAGTAGAGACTGGGGCCAGCTTCTCCTTGATTTTCTCTTCAATCTGCCCCCCCCCCTCCCTAGGACCTTTGGCAAGCTCCTCAACCAGGGCCTGGTGAGTAAGCAAGCCCCCCGCCCCCTGTCTCAGTGGGTTGGGCCGTGGCCCTGGCCCCAGGCAAACTCCCTCCTTTCTTCCACATTCTCCTGTAAAAAAAGTGGTAAGTAAAATGTTCAAGTTCTACAGCTCTTTTACTGTGTATTAACTCTCAGCAGCATGGATGGGATGGTTTCTAGCTCTGTCCTGCTGATGTTGTGGCATGTAGCCCAGGAAACGTGATCCTCCTAGGTCGCCGCCATCTTGGATCCCCCTGAATATAGTTTTAAGGCAGAGATTGAGAGATTTGTGATAAGCAAGGGGGTGAAAGGTTATACAGGGATGTAGATTTATGGTTGTAACCAGACCAACCATGATCGTATTGAAAGGTAATGCAGGATCAAGGGGCTGAAAAGCCTACTCTTGTTCTATGTTTGTATGGTGAACCAACTCAATAACTTCACTGTGCTATGCTACTTTACTTTCTCATTAACACCAGTGCTAAATGATTCATAATCTGTACAAGCATTTTTTTCCCTCTTGGGACAACTAATTCTTTCTCTTGACTTGTACAGGCTCTGGTAGCATTTAGAAGAGGCCATAGACTCTCAGTTCCACCTCCATCTCAGAGGAGGAAGCCACTGAACCCCCAGAGAACTCCCACTCTCCATCATTTCAGAGTTTTCTCCTTCAGTGGATAGTCCTTCTAGCTTAGACTCAGGAGCAGAATGCATTGAGCACATCACTGACATGTCTCCCTCAGCTGATCAATGAAGAAATGGCCAGGTCTCTGACACTCCTCTGAGTACCAGACACCTGTTCAGCCTAACACGAATCCCATGGTCTTTGCCATTAATGACTCAAAATATAGAGAAATAGGAATAGTCGGGAGTTTTGTCGAGGCATTTAATCACCTGAACCGAAAGGTGGAGGAGTGCACTAACAGTATCAGTATCACACTGGCTCTGGTATGCATGAGTCTGGCTCTCCATAATATAATGAATCACGGATTAGTGTGCTGGAAATCAAGTCCCAGTACTCCCAGAGTTATCACAAATGTAAAAATGCAATTTAACCACCTAAGTCCTCATTTTTACCTATCTAATTCAGGTTAGAAGAATATGCATACCAGATTTTTACATTAATAAGAAAATAATCATTTATTACAATCAGATGTTTAACCAGTGACAAAAGGTAGAGAAGGTGAATGACAAATCTATAACTGTATCACTTCAGTTTTACCTAATTTTAAAAATTCCTATTCAAACATACAGTCAGACAAAGACAGATATGAATATTGAAGGTGGACAAAAAACCTACAGGGAAACAACTGATAGCACCAGTTTGGATCACATATGTACATAAGTAGTTTTCAGTGGATTCCTTCTGAATTTGTGCTGATGATAAGATTGTGGGTATAATAATTCTCAGTTTTTAATTCATTGATTAAGAAATTGCCCTTTTATTGTCTTTGAAGATGGTGTTCTCATTCGCTTTCAGTAGGGCATCTGCAGCGAGAGCAGCTAACAGAGGAAAGGTTAGAGATGGTAACTCGCTATTTAGGAATTTTCTTTAACTTCTCCACACATATGACAGAGAAAGTGAGATGGTTTTCTTCACAAGATAGATGTTTCTGGTGTATTGCTCTCACACAAGACTCGAGCCACCTGTGCAGGTGCACAGGATTTCATAAAGAAGTTCTTATTAGCTGAGCTCTCCTGCACCTAAAACAACTGATGTCAATTGAAAAGGCAATAAAAAATTGTTTCTGGGCAGAATTACTCCAATAAAGCAACATCGTATATACAAAACTCATTAAGTCTTCCAGTAATTTGACTTTAAAACTGCTTCCATCATCTTCAACAGTCACCTTTGTTTAAAGTAGTATGTTTTTAAATTTTAGTCCACAGGCCAAAAGGAAAGTAGCCTTTATGAGATAGACAGGTGCCAGCATCATGGAGACCCAGATCCAGCACATTAAGCATTTGCTGATATCCACACAATGACATGCATTTCAGCAGCAATGGCAAGACAAGAGGTGGACATAGAACCTCTACCTCATTCCTTTCAGAGAGACAGGGTATTGTCAGTAGGCATCCTTAAAGAAGCAAAACACAGGACTCCTTGAAGATTTTCAGGATACTCCAGAGATCCCTGGCTCTTCTAACAACTCGCCCTCAACCTGTAAGTGCAAAGCCTGCAAATGTTCAAAGTGAACAGGGTTACAGTGCATGTTGGCAGTGCACTCTCAGGAGGCCTAGGTCCTCTAGGCCCACAAGTATTGAGGAATGACCATCCAAGTCATCCAGGCCAGAAGGGCTAACTAACAGAACAGACTTGGAAAATGTTGGAGAAACTCAGCAGGTCTGACAGCATTAGTTCCACTTATCTCAATTGGCTGGACTGCTGGCTGGTGTTACAGAGTGAATTCAACAGGGCAGTTCAATTTCCACACCATCTAAAATTGCCATGAAGGTCCTGCTTTCTCCCTCACCCCTTGATGGAGACCCTGTGACCCTTGGGTTAAACTCATCTATCTCTAATGAGAGAGCAGCCCTATAGTCCTCTGTGACTATGGCTACTATTACAATGATTTGTGTTTGACCTCCATTTTGAAGTGTACAAGATGAATCAGACCAGTTTGTTCAATTCACCAGTCTTACTGATTATCCTCCACGAGGGAGGAAATCTCAAGATAGTGAATGGAATCTGATTTTGGGATGTCAAATTTTTCTCACCGTGAGAAGTGAGCATGCACGCAGCAGTTCCACCATTGGCTACTCCACTGTGGAGTTTGGGTTTGAAATGGAGAATATTTAAGAGCCCAAGCTATTTTCCTACAATGGGGTCTGTTTTATTGGAGATATGGTGTATGGCATCTCATAATCCTCAAGATTCATAAGCAAGTTCCATTCCCAAATATCTGTGGGTTGGGGTGTGTGCCAAGACAAAACTGTCAACTACTCATTGAATTATTTGCTTGGTTTTAAGAATTAAGATGCCATGTTGAGAGGCAGAGATTGTGAGCATATGACAGCCATCACTTGACCAATGCTCCGCTCCTGCTGAGGTAAGTATTTCTGGGTGGAACTCAGCCCCTGCAATCAGAAAAATCCTGGAAAGTGTCGACAAAGGAATCCACTGAAACAGAAGCCCCAAGGGGTCATTTCTTTAACTTGTGGCCAATACTCTATTTCAAAACTGATTGTCAATCAGTCAAGTGTAGCAGGAGCTTGGAATTTTTTTATGTTTAATGGCAGGACTTCTTTTGTTTCAAAGATAATGATTACTGAATATTTAAATAGAGTCGTACAGTTATACAGCACAGAAACGGACCCTTCAGTCCAACTCATCCATGTCAACGAGATATCCTAAACTGACCTAGTCCCATTTGCCAGCATTTGGCCCATATCCCTCCAAACCCTTCCTATTCATATACCCATCCAGATTCCTTTTAAATGATGTAATTGTACCAGCCTTCACCATCTCCTCTGGCAGCTCATTCCATACATACACCACCCTCTGCATGTAAAATTTGCCCCTTAGGTCCCTTTTAAATCTTTCCCCTCCCACCTTAAACTTACGCCCTCTAGTTCTGGACTCCCTATCCTGAGAAAAAGACCGTGGCTATTCACCCTATCCATGTCTTTGTGATTTTATAAATTTCTGTAAGATCACCCCTCAGTCTCAAGATGCTCCAAGGAAAAAAGCTCCAACCTATTCAGCCTCTCCCTATAGCTCAAACCCTTTAAACCTAGCAATATCCTTGTAAATCCTTTCTGAATCCTTTCACGCTTAACAAAATCTTTCATATAGCAGGGAGACCAGATTGAACACTGTATTCTAAAAGTGGGCTAACCAACATCCTGTACAGCCGTGACATGACTTCCCAAATCTTACACTCAATGCGTTCATCAATGAAGGCAAGTGTGCTTAAAGTCTTCTTCACAACTCTGTCTACCAGCACACTTATGCCTCTTTGTTTGGCAACACTCCCCAGAGTCTAGATTAGAGTGGTGCTGGAAAAGGTCAGCAGGTCAGGCAGCATCTGAGGAGCAGAAAAGTCGATGTTTCGGTCAAAAGCCCTTCATCAGGAAAAAAGGCAGGGTGCCTGCAGAGTGGAGAGATAAATGAGAGTGGGGGTGGGGGTGGGGAGAAAGTAGCATCGAGTACAATAGGTGAATGGGGGTGGGGCTGGACGTGATAGGTCAGAGAGGACGGTGGGGGAAGATAGCAAAGAGCCCTACTGTTAACTGTGCAAGGCCTGCCAGTTTACCAAAATGCAACAGTGCATATTTACCTAAATTAAACTCCATCTGCCATTCTTCAGCCCATTGCCCATCTAATCAAGGTCTGCTGTAATCTCAGTGCAAATCAATGCAGTAGAATTCCTAACATGTTTTCATTTTACTATGGTATATTCATGATTGGAAAAAGTGATGTAATGCATGTGAATAAACAATGGTGGTCAATATAATGACCAACCTATCTTTCCAGGTCAGAGCCCTGTGGTTCAATTTCTACAATAAAAACATGTTAACTTACAACACATGCTAGGAAGGAACTAGATATTGGGGTGGACTTCATGAACTAATCTGGGACTCATCCTAGTGGAAAGACTAAACAGAGTGGTCAGAAGGACTTGAAACTAGTATTAAGGTGGGGAGGGGGCAGACAATTCAATTTCAAAATCAGGACAGAGATTAAAGAAACAGCCGTGAATCCTATTTCAAGTATAGCAGATAATGTCAAAACTTGAAGTATATTGGTTAAACCAGAAAAGAAAAATAATGAGCTGGTGAACAAAGCATCAGTGCTGAGGGTCACCTTAGAGCGCCAAGTAAGAGTTTTATATCCAAGTATAATCCAAGTTTTTTTTTAGATTAGATTAGATTACTTACAGTGTGGAAACAGGCCCTTCGGCCCAACAAGTCCACACCGACCCGCCGAAGCGCAACCCACCCATACCCCTACCCCTACATTTACCCCTTACCTAACACTACGGGCAATTTAGCATAGCCAATTCACCTGACCCGCACATCTTTGGACTTTTATATCCAAGTATCCACTGCTGCCTCATAGCGTCAGACACCTGTATTCATTTCAGCCTTGGGTGTCTGTCTGTGTTGAGCCTGTGCATTATCCCTGTGTCTGCGTGGATTTTCTCTATGTGCTCCAGTTTCCTCGCACACTCCAAAGATGTGCAGCTTAGGTGGATTAGCTGTGCTAAATTGCCCATAGCGTCCAGGGATGTGCAGGCTGGGTGGGTTATGGTAAATGTGGGAAACTCTTTGGAGAGTCTATGCAGACTTGATGGGCCAAATGGCCTCTATCTGTACTGTAGGGATTCTATGATGAAATACACAGAGTGTAAGGAATAAATTAAATAAACTACGGGCAAAACTTCAAATCAAATATTGATGCCATTACTGAGGTATGGCTACAGGATGGTCAGGACGGTGAACTAAATCTATCAGATGTAAGATTTACAGGACGGATAATGAAAATGGCGGAAAAGAGGAAAAACAGCCATGGACAAAGAGAAAATGGACAGAATAAAACTAAACTGCATACAAAATTGCAAAAACAGCACAGATCCTGCTGTATGGAAAAGATACAAAGACCAGCAAAGGGCCACAAAACAGATTATAAGAGCTACTGAAAGGGATTATGAAAAGTCTTGCAAGAGGTGTCAAAATCAATAAAGAAATTTTATAGTTAGACAAAGGAAATGAGGGTGGTCAGGATCAATGTTGGCTCACTAAAGACTGAAAGTGGGGATATTGCTAATGACTAGGGAAATGGCAGACATATTGAATAATTTCTTTGCTTCAGTATTTACAATAGAAAAGGAGAGTAGCTTGCTGGAAATGCCAGGGATATTAATAATGGATTGGGGTAGGCACTGAATAAAAGTAACCTAAATAAAACATTAGTAATAAGGACATTAATGGAATTAAAGCATAACAAATCCCCAGAACCTGTCCGATTCCACTTGAGGATGTTAAAGGAAGTAAGAGATTGTACTGTCCAAACTACAATCCTTCAGAGTTCCTTAGATACAGGAGTCATCCTGTTGGGATTGGAAAATTGCACGTTGCTCTGCTTTTTAAGGAAGGTGGAAGATGAAAACCAGGGAATTACAGACCAGTTAGCCAACATCTGTGGTGCAAAATTGTTCCTGGATGGGATAACTGAACAGTTCAAAAATTTTCAGTGCATCGGGGAAAGCCAGATTGAATGCATGACAGGTTGATCATGCCTGACAAACCTCATTGATTTTTTTTTGAGGAGGTGACTAAAACAGTCGACGGGAATGTTTATCCAAGTCGTCAATATGGACCTCCAAAAGACACTTGATGAAGTCCCACTCATACAAGAGACTGTTAACTAAGGTGGATTTGAGGGGTAAATCACTAACATGGCAGGGATATTGGTTGAATGGCAAACAACAGAAAATAGGGAAACTGGGTGGGCACTCAAATTGGCAGAATTTGACCAGTGATGTCCCACAAGGATCTATGTTAGGGTAAAATTATTCACATTATTTATTAACTACTTAGACAGAGATTCATATATATAAATTTACTGATGATACAGTTAGGCAGCATTGTAGATAGTGTAGGTAAAATTACATAGAAATATTGACAGACTAAGTGAATGGGCAAACCTGTGGCAGATGGAACTCAATGAAAGCAAGTGTGAGGTTATCCATTTTGAATCAAAAAAGGACAAATCAGGGCACTTTCTAGATGGTATGAAGTCAAACACAGGGATATCCAAAGAGACTTGTGGATTCAGGGGCATACATCTCTAAAATGCCACAAACAGATGCAGAAAATAATCAAGAAACTTAATGGAATTCTATATATCTAGAAGACAGCAACAGACCCCATTTGGAGTACTGTGAGCAGATCTGGACATCACACCTCACAAAGGATATATTGGCCTTGGAGCAATGATACCTGGACTTCAGAGATTAAGAGAACAGATTATACAAATTAGGCCTGTTTTCTCTAGAATTTATGGGGTAATCTGATCAAAGTCTTCAAGATCTTAACAGGGAAGGACAGGATAAAGATAAACCATTTCCACTGGTTGACAATTCTAGAGCTGGGGGGCGTAGTCTAAAAATTAGGACCAGACCACTGAAGAGAGGTGTTAGGAAACACTTCTACACATAAAAGGTGGTAGAATTTTGGAACTCTTCTATAAACAGCGGTACATCCTACGTCAGTTCATCATTTTAAATCTGAGAGATAATTTTTTGTTAAGCAAAGATATCAAGGAATATGGGGCAAAGGCAGACATAGGGAGTCAGGCCACAGATCACTATGATCTTATTGAAGGGCAGCACAGGCTCAAGGGGCTGAATGGCTTTACTCATGTTCCTAATTGTGCAGAGTGTTTATGAGACCACCCCTGGAAGGCTGCAAACAGTTTTGGTCCCTGTATTTAAGGGACAATATACTGGCATTGGATACAGTTCAAAAAAGATTCAGTAGGCTGAATCCTGGGATGAGGTGGTTGACTTATGAGAACAGCTTAGGCCTTCAATCATCAGAGTTTAGAGGAATGAGGGGTGAGCTTATTGAAACATAAATTAGGCTCACGGTGGCTCAGTGGTTAGCACTGCAGCCTCATAGCATCAAGGTCCCAGGTTCGATTCCATGCCTCGGGTGACTGTCTGCATGGAGTTTGTACGTTCTCCCCGTGTCTGTGTGGGTTTCCTCCAGGTGCTCTGATTTCCTCCCACATTCCAAAGATTTCTGGTCAGGTGAATTGGCCATGCTAAATTGCTCATAGTGTTAGGTGCATTAGGCAGAGGGAAATGGTCCTGGGTGGGTTACTCTTCAAAGGGTTGGTGTGGACTGGTTGGGCTGAAGGGCCTGCTTGCACAAAGGGAAAAATTTCTGGCTGTAAGAGCTGCTCCTTTTTTTGAGGTTTTTTAGGTGTTGGAGGTGATTTCCTCGAATCCCAGGAGCAGCAATTACTGTTTTCTATGCTGTTCCATTGTTTTGGAACTTTGGAAAAAAAAAGTCAAAACACCAGCAGTTTAAAAGGGAGAAGAGCAGACAAAGGAAGCACATGGTGAGGGCAGTGCAGAAGAGAGAGAGAGAAAACCTGCACAGTTTCCGCCTTTGCTGTTTGAATTTGTGTATTGCTGGACATCGGAGTGCATCTGGGAAAAATTAACAAACAGTGACATTCACAACTAATCTTGGAGGAACTGTTGGGCGAAGTTCACAGCACAGAATCAGATAAGTTAATTGTTGTTTTAAGTCTGTCAAATAGAAAGGCTGCAGTAGTGAGTACAGTGGGTTCTTTCTTGATTATATGCTTTTAGAGATAAGACGCTTGATTAAGCTTAAAATATAAGCCATAGCTATTAATTTAACCTGGGGCAGTGTTTGTAGAGGAATAAGACGGTGTTATTTTCTGGGTCTGTGAAGGAGCAAAAGTGGCCTTTGCAGTGATATGTACTTCTTGTCAGATGTGAGAGTTTAAAGAGAGTTTAAGGGTTACTGCGGATTATATCTGCCATAAATGCTGCTGGCTGCGAATCTTATCAGATTGAGTGGATCGGTTGGAGAGACAGGAGAAGCGATGAGGAATTTGCAACAGCAACTGTATGTGATGGATGGCAGTTACAGGAAGGGGTAAAAAGTGAGGTCTGCAGATGCTGGAGATCACAGTTGAAAATGTGTTGCTGGTTAAAGCACAGCAGGTTAGGCAGCATCCAAGGAACAGGAAATTCGACGTTTCGGGCCAGAGCCCTTCATCAGGAATGAGGAGAGGGTGCCAGGCAGGCTAAGATAAAAGGTAGGGAGGAGGGACTTGGGGGAGGGGCGATGGGGATGTGATAGGTGGAAGGAGGTCAAGGTGAGGGTGATAGGCCGGAGTGGGGTGGGGGCGGAGAGGTCAGGAAGAAGATTGCAGGTTAGGAGGGCGGTGCTGAGTTGAGGGAACCGACTGAGACAAGGTGGGGGGAGGGGAAATGAGGAAACTGGAGAAATCTGAGTTCATTCCTTGTGGTTGGAGGGTTCCCAGGCGGAAGATGAGGCGCTCCTCCTCCAGCCATGGACACCCGCATGGGCTCCAGCTATGCCTGTCTCTTTGTAGGATATGTGGAACAGTCCATCTTCCGCAACTACACTGGCACCACCCCCCACCTTTTCCTCTGCTACATCGATGACTGTATCGGCGCTGCCTCGTGCTCCCACGAGGAGGTTGAACAGTTCATCAACTTTACTAACACCTTCCATCCCAACCTCAAATTCACCTGGACTGTCTCAGACTCCTCCTCCCCTTCCTAGACCTTTCCATCTCTATCTCGGGCGACCGACTCAACACAGACATCTACTATAAACCGACTGACTCCCACAGCTACCTGAGCTACACCTCCTCCCAACCTGCCCCCTGTAAAAACTCCATCCCATATTCCCAATTCCTTTGTCTCCGCCTCATCTGCTCCCAGGAGGACCAGTTCCAACACCGCACAGCCCAGATGGCCTCCTTCTTCAAGGACTGCAGATTCCCCCCAGACGTGATCGACGATGCCCTCCACCGCATCTCCTCCACTTCCCGCTCCTCCGCCCTTGAGCCCCGCTCCTCCAACCGCCACCAAGACAGAACCACACTGGTTCTCACCTACCACCCCACCAACCTCCGTATACAATGTATCATCCGCCGTCATTTCCACCACCTCCAAACGGACCCCACCACCAGGGATATATTTCCCTCCCCTCCCCTATCAGCGTTCCGCAAAGACCACTCCCTTCGTGACTCCCTCGTCAGGTCCACACCCCCCACCAACGCAACCTCCACTCCTGGCACCTTCCCCTGCAACCGCAGGAAATGTAAAACTTGCGCCCACACCTCCTCCCTCACTTCCCTCCAAGACCCCAAGGGATCCTTCCATATCCGCCACAAGTTCACCTGTACCTCCACACACATCATCTATTGCATCCGCTGCACCCGATGTGGCCTCCTCTATATTGGGGAGACGGGCCGCTTACTTGTGGGACGCTTCAGAGAACACCTCTGGGACGCTCGGACCAACCAACCCAACCACTCCGTGGCTCAACACTTTAACTCTCCCTCCCACTCCACCGAGGACATGCAGGTGCTTGGACTCCTCCATCGGCAGAACATAACAACACAACGGCTGGAGGAGGAGCGCCTCATCTACCGCCTGGGAACCCTCCAACCACAAGGAATGAACTCAGATTTCTCCAGTTTCCTCATTTCCCCTCCCCCCACCTTGTCTCAGTCGGTTCCCTCAACTCAGCACCACCCTCCTAACCTGCAATCTTCTTCCTGACCTCTCCGCCCCCACCCCACTCCGGCCTATCACCCTCACCTTGACCTCCTTCCACCTATCACATCCCCATCGCCCCTCCCCCAAGTCCCTCCTCCCTACCTTTTATCTTAGCCTGCCTGGCACACTCTCCTCATTCCTGATGAAGGGCTCTGGCCCAAAACGTCGAATTTCCTTTTCCTTGGATGCTGCCTAACCTGCTGTGCTTTAACCAGTTACAGGAAGGGGGCAAAGTCTCAGATACAGTCACATAGATGGGTTAACTCCAGGAAGGGTAAGAGAGGTAGGCAGCTAGAGCAGGAGTCTTTTGTGGATATACCCATTTCAAACAGGTATGCTGTTTTGGAAAATGTAGGGGGTGATGGATTCTCAGGGGAACGTAGCACGAACAGCCAAGTTTCTGGTATTGAGACTGGCTCTAATGCAACGAGGGGTACCAAGAGATCAATTGTGTTTGGGGATTCTGTAGTCTGAGGTACAGACAAGCGTTTCTGTGGCCAGCAGAGAAAAAGCAGAATGGTGTGTTGTTTCCCTGGTGCCAGGATTAAGGATGTCTCAGACAGGGTGCAGAATGTTCTCACGGGTGAGAGGGGCCAGCAGGAGGTCATTGTCCACATTGGAACCAATGACATTGGAAGGGAAAAGTTTGAGACTCTGAAGGGAGATTACAGAGAGTTAGGCAGAAGTTTAAAAAGGAGGTCCTCAAGGGTAGTAATATCCGGATTACACCCAGTGCTACGAGCTAGTGAGGGCGGGAATGGGAGGATAGAGCAGATGAATGCATAGCTGAGGAGCTGGTGTATGGGAGAAGGATTCACATTTTTGGATCATTGGAATCTGTTTTGGGGTAGAACTGCCCTGTACAAGGAGGATGGATTGCACCTAAATTGGAAGGGGACTAATATACTGGCAGGGAAATTTGCTAGAACTGCATGGGAGGATTTAAACTAGTAAGGTGGGAGGGGAGGGGGGACCCAGGGAGATAGTGAGGAAAGAGATCGATCTGAGACGGGTACAGCTGAGAACAGAAGTGAGTCAAACAGACAGGGCAGGCTGGGACAAGGTAGGACTAATAAATTAAACTGCATTTATTTCAATGCAAGGGGCCTTACAGGAAAGGCAGATGAACTCAGGGCATGGTTAGGAACATGGGACTGGGACATCATAGCAATTACAGAAGCATGGCTCAGGGATTGGCAGGACTGGCAGCTTAATGTTCCAGGATACAAAAACTACATGAAGGATAGAAAGGGAGGCAAGAGAGGAGGGAGAGTGGCATTTTTGATAAGGCATAGCATTACAGCTGTACTGAGAGAGGATATTTCCAGAAATACATCCAGGGAAGTTATTTGGGTGGAACTGAGAAATAAGAAAGGGATGATCACCTTATTGAGATTGTATTATAGACCCCCCAGTAGTCAGATGGAAATCGAGAAACAAACTTGTAAGGAGATCTCAGCTATCTGTAAGAATAATAGGGTAGTTATGGCAGGGATTTTAACTTTCCAAACATCGACTGGGACTGCCATAGTGTTAAAGGTTTAGATGGAGAGGAATTTCTTAAGTGTGTACAAGACAATTTTCTGATTCAGTATGTGGATGTACCTACTAGAGAAGGTGCAAAACTTGACCTACTCTTGGGAAATAAGACGGGGCAGGTGACTGAGGTGTCAGTGGGGGAGCACTTTGGGGCCAGCGACCATAATTCTCTTTGTTTTAAAATAGTGACGGAAAAGGATAGACCAGATCTAAAAGTTGAAGTTCTAAATTGGAGAAAGGCCAATTTTGACGGTATTAGGTAAGAACTTTTGAAAGCTGATTAGATTAGATTACTTACAGTGTGGAAACAGGCCCTTCAGTCCAACAAGTCCACACCAACCCGCCGAAGCGCAACCCACACATACCCCTACCCCTACATTTTACCCCTTACCTAACACTACGGGCAATTTAGCATGGCCAATTCACCTGACCCGCACATCTTTGGACTGTGGGAGGAAACCGGAGCACCCGGAGGAAACCCACGCAGACACGGAGAGAACGTGCAAACTCCACACAGTCAATCGCCTGAGTCGGGAATTGAACCCAGGTCTCAGGCGCTGTGAGGCAGCAGTGCTAACCACTGTGCCACTGTGCCGCCCACTTGGAGGCAGATGTTCACAGGTAAGGGGACGGCTGGAAAATGGGAAGCCTTCAGAAATGAGATAACAAGAATCCAGAGAAAGTATATTCCTGTCAGGGTGAAAGGGAAGGCTGTTAGGTATGGGGAATGCTGGATGACTAAAGAAATTGAGGGTTTGGTTAAGAAAAAGGAAGCATAAGTCAGGTATAGACAGGATAGATCGAGTGTATCCTTAAAAGAGTATAAAGGAAGTAGGAGTATACTTATGAGGGAAATCAGGAGGGCAAAACGGGGACGTGAGATAGCTTTGGCAAATAGAATTAAGGAGAATCCAAAGGGTTTTTACAAATATATTAAGAACAAAAGGGTAACTAGGGAGAGAATAGGGCCCCTCAAAGATCAGCAAGGCAGCCTTTGTGTGGAGCCACAGAAAATGGGGGAGATACTAAATGAATATTTTGCATCAGTATTTACTGTGGAAAAGGACATGGTAGATATATACTGTAGAGAAATAGATGGTGACACCTTGCAAAATGTCCAGATTACTGAGGAGGAAGTGCTGGATGTCTTGAAACGGTTAAAGGTGGACAAATCCCCAGGACCTGATCAGGTGTATCCGAGAACTCTGTGGGAAGCTAGAGAAGTGATTGCTGGGCTTCTTGCTGAGAAATTTGTATCATTGATAGTCACAGGTGAGGTGCCGGAAGACTGGAGGTTGGCAAATGTGGTGCCACTGTTTAAGAAGGGCGGTAAAGACAAGCCAGGGAACTATAGACTGGTGAGCCTGACCTCAGTGGTGTGCAAGTTGTTGGAGGGAATCCTGAGGGACAGAATGTACATGTATTTGGAAAGGCAAGGACTGATTCGGGATAGTCAACATGGCTTTGTGCATGGGAAATCATGTCTCACAAACTTGATTGAGTTTTTTGATGAAGTAACAAAGAAGATTGATGAGGGCAGAGCAGTAGATGTGATCTATATGGACTTCAGTAAGGCGTTCGACAAGGTTCCCCATGGGAGACTGATTAGCAAGGTTAGATTTCATGGAATACAGGGAGAACTAGCCACTTGGATACAGAACTGGCTCAAAGGTAGAAGACAGAGAGTGGTGGTGGAGGGTTGTTTTTCCGACTGGAGGCCTATGACCAGTGGAATGCCACAAGGATCGGTGCTGGGTCCTCTACTTTTTGTCATTTACATAAATGATTTGGATGCGAGCATAAAAGGTACAGTTAGTGAGTTTGCAGATGACATCAAAATTGGAGGTGTAGTGGACAACGAAGAGGGTTACCTCAGATTACAACAGGATCTGGACCAGATGGGCCAATGTGCTGAGAAGTGGCAGATGGAGTTTAATTCAGATAAATGCGAGGTGCTGCATTTTGGGAAAGCAAATCTTAGCAGGACTTATACACTTAATGGTAAGGTCCTAGGGAGTGTTGCTGAACAAAGAGACCTTGGAGTGCAGGTTCATAGCTCCTTGAAAGTAGAGTCGCAGGTAGATAAGATAGTGAGAAGGTGTTTGTTATGCTTTCCTTTATTGGTCAGAGTATTGAGTACAGGAGTTCGGAGGTCATGTTGCGGCTGTACAGAACATTGGTTAGACCACTGTTGGAATATTGCTTGCAATTCTGGTCTCCTTCCTATCGGAAAGATGTTGTGAAACTTGAAAGGGTTCAGAAAAGATTTAAAAGGATATTACCAGGGTCGGAGGATTTGAGCTACAGGGAGAGGCTAAACAGGCTGGGGCTGTTTTCCCTGGAGCATTGGAGGCTGAGGGCTGACCTTATAGAGGTTTACAAAATTATGATGGGCATTGATAGGATAAATAGACAAAGTCTTTTCCTTGGGGTCGGGGAATCCAGAACTAGAGGGCATAGGTTTAGGAAGAGAGGGGAAAGATATAAAAGAGACCTAAGGGGCAACCTTTTCATGCAGAGGGTGATACGTCTATGGAATGAGCTGCCAGAGGATGTGGTGGAGACTGGTACTATTGCAACATTTAAGAGACATTTGGATGGGTATATGAAAAGGAAGGGTTTGGAGGGAAATGGGCAGGATGCTGGCAGGTGGGACTAGATTGGGTTGGGATATCTGGTCAGCATGGACAGGTTGGACCGCAGGGTCTGTTTCCATGCTGTACATCTCTATGACTCTATAAATGATTCTGAGGTGGTTTGAAAAGGTTGATTTTGAGGATATGTGTTTGCTTGTGGGGAATCTTGAACTGGGGGCCGTAGTTACTCATTTAAAACAGCGATGTGAAGGAATCATTTATTCCAATTAACGAACATCTGGAATTCTCCAACCCAGAGACTTGTGGAAGCTAGATTGCTGGAAGAATTTATCAAGGAGGCAGATTGATTTTTGAAATATTGGAGAGTTGAGAGTTATGATGAGATGGCATTAAACTGCAGTTAAACCTGGGGTTGATCAGCTATCATCTTGTCGAATGACTGTGTCGACCTGATCCTGATGAAGGGCTTTTGCCTGAAATGTCAATTCTCCTAGTCCTTGGATGCTGCCTGACTTGCTGTGCTTTTCCAGCACCACACTCACTACTCTGATCTCCAGCATCTGCAGTCCTCACTTTCTCCGAGTCCAGTTTTGTTCAAGCTCCTTAATGCAAAACTCAGTCAAATGTGGGCTCAGTTAAGGGCTGTTAATTACCTCACCCCTGGAATTCAGTTCTTTTTCCCATGTTTGAACCAACGCTGTAATGCAATCAGAAGCCGAGTGGCAGTGACAGAACCTAATCTAGGCCTCAGTAAACAAGATAAGCGCTGGCTGCTTCATGACACCTACCAACAGAAATGGAATTCTCTCCCACACAAAGAAGGCCAACTCAATGCAAAATTTCAGTTTGATTGGTTGACTTTTGTTGGAGAGAGATATTTAATGATATGAAGCCAAGACAGGTCTGCCACTGAACTGGGGTGCAGGTACCGCGCAGGATGCATCACCTATTTCTCTTCCAATCAAAGCATTTCTGATGAAGGGTCACTGGACCGGAAACATTGACTTTGTTTCTCTGCAGAGATGCTGCCAGACCTGCTAAGTTTCTCCAACAATTTCTGATTTCCAAAGCAGGTTCTGATTTGTGGGTGGCGATTGGTAGGGGATGTTCTATCAGTACGTAGGCATTCTAGTACCGACCATACCTTTATCCACCCTCCCCCCTAGTCTGTTAAAACAGGAAACTGATGTCTTTTCCCCCAATTCCTTGCTTTTGCAAGGCTTTTTGTTTTGTTTCCGTTAGCGCGAGTACAGAAGTTTTGCAAATCGTTTCCGGAACTATACGTTTTGGGTGGGGAGATCGAATCAGATTAACTTGTTTTGCAGATGACGGTCTACATCCCACACCAGTTCCACAGTCGTTTAACCCGAACAGAAGATTTTCGTAAATGCATTTTGCCCCACAGTCCGTCCCAATGAGAGCTCCCCTCCGCTTTCGCAGGTCACTTTCTGCAAACGCAGGTTCTCGCTCATGTATCCACCGGGCGGAAACGAACACTGTGCCGCTGCGGACGGAGAGGTTTTAGTTGGTTTCAGGGTCGGGGGAGTGTTCGGATGAACATTCTGTGGGTCCACAATCACTGAGAGACTTCTCGCTGACTGGCAGCATGGATCACCAGCTGGAAGGTGAATTGGCAAGTGAAGGGCGTTGAGTGATGTCGGCTGTAGAGGCTGTTTGCATTGTGAGAGTTTTCGGGAAGTGGTTAAGATCACAGAATTGTTACGATGCAGTGCAATGTCTACTCCGGAGGTGGATTTGCCAGGACCTCCGAAGTTAAAAAGCAAAAGAACAGAACTTCAGTTCTGAAAATTTGAAGGTGACTGCTACTCACGAGGTTTTAAAATCCACCCTGCCACCTCCTGTGTTTCGATACTGGGAGCAGCCCTGAGTTCCGTGATAAATTTAGAGTATTGGCTCCACTGGCTGCGTGTTTAGTTTGTTAGCTCATTGAGATCAGATTACACACTCAGGAAAACGAAACCGTGTTTTCATCTATAATCTAAATAACCTTACTTTACATTTGACCATTAGTTGAGTGTATTTTTTTCGTAAATGTGGAAAAATATACACATATATATGTCAGTTGTAAATTGATTAGGATTGACCTGCAAATGCCACAGGTTTTGCTTGCACCGTTAGAGTTTTGACAGTGAATACAATGTCCTATTTTGGATGATAAAACCGTCTCATTAGGCAAGGCAGTGTCAGTCAGACTTTCCTTTCCAGACTCTATTCCATTCTTCCAGGTTCTCCATCATATCTGTTCTGATGGTACAAGCTTCTAAAAGAGGTCCTCCAAAATGTCGTTCTCCTTCAACCAAGATTCCCCACCCTGTTGACAAGGTCCTCAGTTGTGTCGGACCCATCTCCGTCACTTTGGCCCTCATCTCTTCTTTCCTTCCCACAAGTAGGGTGCCCCCGTCCTGACTTATCACCACCAGCATCCATATCCAAAGGATCATTAGCAATAATTTCTGCCACTGCCAGATGCGTATTCCCCTCTCCTCCCTTGAAAAGCCTTCCACAGGGACTGTTCTCTCTGGGACATCTTTATTCGCTCCTCATCTACTCCCAACACCCTCTCATACCCCCACAGTACCTTCCCATACAATCGCAGAAGGTGCAACACCTGCCAGTTTTTCTCCCCTCCCCTAGCTTATCTCTCCACACTTCAGGCTCTCTGCCTTTATTCCTGATGAAGGGCTTTTGCCCAAAATGTTGTTTTCGCTGCTTCTTGGATGCTGCCTGAACTGCTGTGCTCTTCCAGCACCACTGATCCAGAACCTGCCAGTTTATATCCTCCTCACTGTCCAAAGTCCCAGATACACCTACCAGGTGAAACAGCAATTTACCTGCAGTTCTTTCAACCTAGTCTACTGCGTTCGCTGCTCACAATGTAGTCTGGTCTACATTGGGGAGACAAAACACAGACTGGGTGACTGCTCTGCAGAACACCTACATGCTGTCTACAAAAAATGAGCCTGAGCTTCCTGCCGCCTGACACTTCAACACAACACTGTGTTCCCTGGTCAGCATTTGTTTCAGGCTTGCTGCAGTGCTCCAGCAAAGCTCAGTGCAACTTCGAAGAACAGCCCCACGTGGGCACGGTGGCCCAGTGGTTAGCACTGCTGCCTCACAGCACCAGGGACCCGGGTTCAATTCCCGCCTCGGGCGACTGTGTGGAGTTTGCACGTTCTCCCCGTGTCTGCGTGGGTTTCCTCCGGGTGCTCCGGTTTCCTCCCACAGTCACAAAGATGTGCGGGTCAGGTGAATTGGCTATGCTAAATTGCCCGTAGTGTTAGGTAAGGGGTAAATGTAGGGGTTTGGGTGGGTTGCGCTTCGGCGGGTTGGTGTGGACTTGTTGGGCCAAAGGGCCTGTTTCCACACTGTAAGTAATCTAATTTTCCACCTGGGGATGCTGCAGCGTTCAGGACTCAATATCAAGTTCAATAACTTTAGGGCCTTAGCACCTTCCCCCATGCCCTTACCTCAGCCCCCATACACCAGACATGGGCTGCTACCCCAAACAACCCACTGTCATCCACTAATGTTCCCCAACCCTAATTGCCCAGACAGCATTAAAGTCAATCACATTGCTGTGGGGCTGGATTCATGTGTATACCAAACCAGATAAGACGGTAGTTTTTATCCCTATGGAATATTTATGAACCAGATGGGTTTTTACAACAATCAACAATGGTTGCTATTCTGCCAGCTCCCTTTCCCAAATTTTTCCTGAATTCAAATTTCACTGTTGGCTAGTCTAGTGACACTACCGTGACACCATTGCCTCCCTATAATTGTGCATGTGGATGAAAAGTGTTTTGCGCGTTTGAACTTTTATGTGTTTTGGCTAATTTCTGATATGATACTTTTTACTTGGTCTGAATGCTGATTGGTCTTTATTCCATCACTCTAGTTGGCTCAGAAAAGAAACCTGAACAGAGATCTCAGATGCTGGAAGGTAATGAGAAAAACCTGAAGCAGCAGGCAAAGTCGGATAATCAAAGTGAAACTAGTGAGGAAAATGAAAGTAAAAGTGGAGAGAAAACAGATGATGTTTTTTGTGAAATAAGTCCTGTGTTTGACAACAGAGGTTTGCCTTTTATGTCGACCTCATCTTTAGGCAAAAGCTATCAGATATAGGTAATACTGTTCCCTTAACAAACACAATGCATTCTGCCCAGCAGAAGAATGAGGGCATGGAATGTACTCTGAAACCTCTGTCCATTTTATTAAAGGGCTGACAGTTTGGAGCAAACCTCTCCCCTGCTCTCTGCCCACACTTCCCCCAACCTGTTGTATTAATAAAGAGTTTATTATATTTTCCTAGAGAGTGTTAAACATAGTTTATCTTAAAACTTTTGATTTGATCCAGCAGAACTGCTCATGATTCATGTAGGAATGTGAATTTTACAATTAGAAGACTATTTGGCCAATTGAGTCTGTGTAGGCTCTTCAAAACATGATGACTTAATGTGCTTCTCAAGCTTTTCCCCATACCCTTGTACATTGTTTCTCTCTAAATAATAATTTAATGCCCTCAATAGTGCATCAAGTTTACCTCTGCATTGCAGTGCATCCCAGACCCAAACCACTCAATGTGTGAATGAGTTTTTTTTCATATCGTATTTGTTTCTTTCATGAAATATTTTAAATCTGTGTCTTCTAGTTCTTAACACTTTTATGAGTAAAGATAGTTTCTTCCAGTCTGCTCCATTTATTTTGAAATATTTGATCAGATTTCCTGTTAGCCTCCCTCTCTCCAAGGAGAATAATCGTAAACTCTTCCAACCTATCCTAATAACTGGAGTCTCTCAGTCCTGGACCTATTCTTGAAAGTCTCATCGGTACTCTCTTCAAAGGGATCACATCCTTCTTGTAGGTTGGCACCCAGAATGGTAACATAATACTCCATTTGAGGTCTAACAACTGTCTTGTGCAAGTTAAGCATAATAGCCTTGCTCTTGATCTCTATGCCCCTGTTAATAAAGCCCAGAGTAATATTCGTTTCCTAAACTGCTCGATCTGCCATGAACAGGTGCAGAAAATAATCAAGAAAGCTGATACAATGCTGGCCTTTATTTCTAGAGGACTGGAGTATAAGGATGCAGAAGTAATGCTGCAATTATACAAACCCAAGTTAGAGTCCATTTGGAATACGGTGAGCAAATCCGGGGTCAAACCTTAGGAAGGATATATTGGCCTTGGATAAACAATTTACCCTGGTTGGGGATTCTAGAATTATGGGCTTAGTCTGAGAATTAGTGTCAGACTGTTGAACTGAGATGTAAGGCAGCATTTCTGTACACACAGGATGATAGATGTTGGGAACTCTCTTCCAGAGATGGCAGTGGGTGCTAGATCTGTTGAAAACTACTTAAGTCTCATAATTAAAGTTGTGAAGCAATGGTATTAAATAGAGTAGAGTAGCTCTTATTTGTCATTTCTACCATATACAGCTGATACAGTAAAAATGAGACAGCGTTGCTCCAGTACTGAGGGTGATAAATTGACAGCACATGGCATAAAGTGCATAAGAAGTGCAAAATACACAAGTTACAGTGTAACAGAAGAATAATGAATGATAGACATTTTTCAAGCAGCTATATGAAAGAATTTCAGATGGGAAAGAGTCCAGTTATACTGTGTTAAGGAGCCTGATGGCTTGGGGGAAGAAATTGTTGCACAGTCTGACTGTGAGAAACCGTATGTTTTGGTATCTTCTGCCAGATGGCAGGAGGAAGAAGAGTTTGAGTGAGGGGTGTGTGGTGTCTTCCACAATGCACTTAGCCTTTCGGATGCAGCGTGTGAAATAAATGTCTGTAATGGAGGGAAGAGAGACCCTGGTGATCTCAGCTGTACTCACCATCCATTGTAGGGTCTTATGATCCGAGACGGTTCAACTTCCGAACCCTCTGTAGAATGCAGTGAAGATGGGGGGTGGGAGTTGGGCTTTCCCCAGCCTGCGCAGAAAGTAGAGATGCTGCTGGGCTTTCTTGGATATAGAGCTGGTGTTGAGGATCCAAGTGAGATTCTCTGCCAGGTATTTGCCAAGAAATTATGATCTCCACAGGGGAACCGTCGATGTCCAGCAGAAAGTGGTCACTCTGTGCCGTCCTGAAGTCAACAACTATCTCTTTCGTGTTGTCCACATTCAGAGACAGGTTGTTTTTTTTTACAATTATTTTTACATTAATATTAAACTTATTGCATTACTGTTTGATTTGAAGCAAAATAGCTAAACATTCTTTTCCCAACTTTTCAAAATGGAAGATAATTTTAAATAAATACAATGTAGTGCAGTTTTTTCAGCAAATATTTATTACACTCCTGCTTATTTTGTGCAGGTGTGAGACACAGTGAGAGACACAAGCTGTACATATCTTTATTCAATTTCCACCACCAGAAAGAAAGGAAACACTCAAGTGGCCAGTGACAAGCAGTGCCCTTCACATCAAAGGGCAATGCTGTGTGATCAAACAGTGAAGGGGAGGGCAGGGATTATATCAAAATAGCGTTGGAGGGGGAAATAATGCACTCCACTCCCTGCGGCGCCCACCTCTCCCTGAACAACTCCAGAGTGTTGGTGGACACCACGTTCTCCTTCTCCAAGGACCCCCGGGCTCGAACGCAACCGCGGAAGAGGGGCAGGTAGTCGGCCCTAACGACCCCCTCCACGGCCCGCTGCCTGGACCTGTTTATGACCAGTTTATGGCCCAGGAGCAGACCCACGAGGAGGTCTTCAGACCTGCCCTCCCTCTTCCGTACCGGGTGCCCGAAGATCAGGAGCGTGGGACTGAAGTGCAACCAAAAGCAAAGGAGGAGGTTTTTAAGAAAATCAAAAAGGGAGTGCAAATTCCCACACCTAATATACACGTGGTCCACGGACTCCACAGCACCACAGAACAAGCAGTTGGGCTGGAGTCCGTGAACCACCGCAATCTGCGGTTGCAGGGGACTGCTGCATGCAGCACCCTCCACCCTAGATCCCCGAGAGAAAGGGGGAGGACTCCTGCGTAGAGAGCTCTCCACTGGGGATCCCCACCGCCGGTGGCAAATGGGTATGCCAAGGCATGTCCAGACGGTGGATGAGGGAGAAGAGGTGGATGGTGTGCAGCAGCAGTCGATACAGGGCCCACCTTTTAACGTTCTTAAAAGGGACAAAATTAAAATTCCGGAGGCGGCTCAGGTTTGGGGCACAGACTCCCGCGGGAAGTATGGGACCTTGGGGCCAATGTGAAATTCTGTGGGGGTGGGGTGAGCGCGGATGGGATCCCACCGCACACCTGAGCATCCTCCAACTGGTGCATTACGTCGGATCCGAGCACCGCCGTTTTAAGGCGTCGGATGGCGGTGGCCACGTAAAGACAGGTTGTTAGCTGCTGCACCTCGCCTCTGTATGCTGACTCGTCATTCCTGCTGATGAGACCCATTACAGTCGTATCATGAGTGAACTTGATGATGTGATTTGACCTGTGCATTGCTGCACAGTCATGTGTCAGCTGCGTGAACAGTAGTGAACTGAGCACAGAGTCCTGAGGTGGCTCCCCTGCTCAGTGTGATGGTGTTGGAGATGCTGATCCCGATCCGGACTGATTTGAGTTCTTCGCGTCAGAAAGTCCAGGATCCAGTTACACAGGGAGGTATTTAGACCCAGCAGACTCAGCTCTCCAATCATATGCTGAGGAACGATGGTGTTAAATGCAGAATTGAAGTCTATGAACAGTAGTCTGACGGAGGTGTCGTTCTTCTCCAGGTGGGTAAGGGCCAGATGGAAGGTGGTGGAAATGGCATAATCTGTTGAGCGGTTGGGTCAATACGTGAACTGCAGGGTGTTTAGTGAGGGGAGCAGCAAGGTCTTAATATGCCTCACCACAAGCCTCTTGAAGCACTTCATGATGATGGGCATAAGCATAGCAGGGCGGTAATCACTGAGACAGGCTGCTGAAGATGTCTTCAGCATGGGGACGATGGTAGCGGTCTTGAAGTGCATTGGAACTATGGTGCAGCTCAAGGAGATGTTGAAGATGTCTGTGAGAACATCCGTTAGTACACCAGAGCATTCTCTGAACACTCTGCCTGGGATGTTATTTGGTCCAGCAGGCTTACGTGGGTTGACTCTGCATAGGGTTTTCCTCAGATCGGCCGTGGTAAGACACAGCACCTGGTCATTGGCGGGTGGGGGCGGACTTCCTCGCTGCCACATCATTTCTTGCCTCAAACCGTGCATAAAAGTTGTTCAACTCATTCAGGTGGGAGGCATCACCTGCACAAGTGATGCTGTTCTGTAGTTGGTGATGGCCTGGATGTCCTTCCACATGCTCGGCATATCCTGAAAGTGGCTGTGTTTTCTCTGTGCATGTGCATGCTTTGCCTCTTTGATGGTCTGGGTCAGGTTGGCCCTCGCTGTTGTTACGGCCACCTTGTCATCTGCTCTGAAGGTGCAATCATGGGTTCTCAGCTGCACACACACCTTAGAGGTCATCCACGCCTTTTGGTTGTGGTGAGAAGGGATGGTCTTGGATACAGCGACGGCATCAATACACTTGCTAATGTAGCAAATCACCAAATGCTGTGTACTCCTCTAAGTTGATGGAATTGCCATCGGTTGTGGCCTCTCTGAACACACGCCAGTCAGTGTGCTTAAAACAGTCTTGAAGAGCAAAAATGGCTCTTACCAGCCAGGTTTTCACATGTTTCCAAACCAATTTGAAGAGTTATAGACTAAAGGCAGGTACATGGATTCAGGTCACAGATCAGCCATTATCTCATTAAATGGCAGAAGAAATTTGAGGAACTGAATAACAAGTTCCTGTTCCTGTGGTCTGATGTTCTTGCTGTCCTGCCATGTTTGAGGTTCTGTGCACATTTACACCCAGGTACCTCTACTCCTGCGCTACCTTTAGAATTGTACCTCTTATATTTTGTGTCCATATTCTTGCTACAGTAATGCATCAGTTCACATGTCTCTAAATTGAAGCCCATCTGCCACCCATCCACCCACTCCACCAACTTCTTTATGACCTTTTGATATTCTACACTGTCCTCCTCACAGTTTACAACATTTTGTATAAGCTTCAAACTTTGAGTTTCTTGAACCAGCAGTCCAGCAATAATCCACTAGACCATTACTTCCCCATTTTAAATTAATATTTTAAAAAAATAGCCTATTTTTCTAAACAACTTATTCAGAATTGTTATTACACACCTCTGGAGTAGATGGGTCTTGAACCTGAGCTTCCCTGTCCAGGGATAAGGACATTACTACTCCACCATAAGAGGGCTGCAAACTTTGAAACTGCCCCCTGCACAGCAAGATCTAGATCATCAATGTCTGTCAGGCAAAACAAGATCTGCAACACCAACCTCTAGGAAAATCCACTACAAACCTTCTTCCAGACAATATATCTCCATTGACCATCATTCAGTTTCTGATTACTTAGCCAGTTTTTCATCCATATTGCTACTGTCCCTTTTATTCCATGAGCTATAATGTTGCATGGTATTGATTTGACCAATGTACACTACCAACAGCATTACCCTGACTGACTGTTACCAGGACCTCATTAAAAGACTCCAGCAAGTTGGTTCAACATGATTTCCCTTTTGTGTACTGGTTCTTCCAAACCAACCACTATAATCCATGTGGTTACAAATTCTATCCTACACAATTATTTCTAGATGCTTTCGCACCATTGCCACAAAACTGGCTGGTCTATAACTGCTGGGCTTATCCTTAAAACCTTTTCTGAACAAAGTTTAAAAATCACACAACACCAGGTTGTGGTCCAACAGGTTTAATTGGAAGCACACTAGCTTTTGGAGCATCGCTCCTTCATCAGGTGACAGTGGAGGGCTCAATCCTAACACACAGAATTTATAGCAAACATTTACAGTGTGATGTAACTGAAATTATACATTGAAAATTGATTGTTAAGTCTTTCATCTGTTTGAATACCATGATAGTTTCACTTCTTTCACGTGTAAATCACAAAACTTTTTTTTAAAAAGTTGCATTCTCAGGTTAGCTGTTAACAATAGTGATAGCTAGACAATATCTTGAAGGTGTTAGCCCCCTGTGTTCTCTGTCTATGACCTAATGTTTAGATTGATTCTAATCTAAAAAGTGAGATAACAGTGTTTTACATAAATTCATGCAGTTTTTGAGCAAAGTACAATGTAACCCTGCAAGTACAAATTCACCCCACAAAATATATGTGTCTTTGTCTGTCTGTGTGTATGTGTAGTGAGTGTAGAGTGTCTTAAGTCTGTGAGGGGGTGCGTGTGGGAGTGTGTGTGTCTGTAAGGGTGTGTGGGTGTCTGTGTGTAAAGGAGTGCGTGTATGTGTGTAGGAGTATCTTTGTGTGTGTATAGCGCAATGGTGGTCACCTATAATGTGACATGAACCCAAGGTCGTGGTTGAGGCCCTCCCTATGGGTACCAAACTTAGCAATCAGCCTCTGCTCAGCCACATACCGCTGCTGCCTGTCCCGAAGTTCGCCTTGGAAGATGGTCACCCCAAGGTCCGAGGTTGAATGTCCTGGACCACTGAAGTGTTCCCCAATTGGGAGGGAACACTCCTGTCTGTTGATTGTTGTGCGGTGTCCATTCATCCGTTGTCGTAGCCTTTGCTCGGTTTCCCCAATGTACCATGCCTCAGGGCATCCTTCCCTGCAACGTATAAAATAGACCACGTTGGCTGAGTCACATGAGTACCTGCCATGTATAAGGTGGGAGGTGTCTCTACACATAATGGTCGTATCTATGTCCACACTCTGACACGTCTTGCAGTGCCTACCGTGACACACTCACTACACACACATACACTTTCTCACACTCTCAACTCCCAACCCAGACAGACAGACACACACAAAGATCCACATGCACACATATATTTTGTGGAGTGAATTTGTACTTGCAAGGTTGCATTATACTTTGCTCAAAAAGTGCATACATTCATGTAGAACAGTGAGCTCAAAAACTGCATGAATTCATGTAAATCTCTGTTATATCACCTTTTAGACTAGAATCAATCTAAACATCTTGGCATAGATAGAGAACACAGGGGTAAAAACAATGACTGCAGATGCTGGAAACCAGATTCTGGATTAGTGGTGCTGGAAGAGCACAGCAGTTCAGGCAGCATCCAATAATCGCTGCTCCTTGGATGCTGCCTGAACTGCTGTGCTCTTCCAGCACCACTAATCCAGAGAACACAGGGGGCTAGCACCTTCAACATATTGTCTAGCTATCACCATTGTTAACAGCTAACCTGAGAATGCAACTTTTTTAAAAAAAGGTTTTGTGGTTTACACATGAAAGAAGTGAAACTATCACTATATTCAAACAGATGAAAGACTTAACAATCAATTTTTCAATGTATAATTTCAGTTATATCACACTGTAATTGATTGCTATAAATTCTGTGTGGTAGGATTGAGCCCTCCACTATCACCTGATGAAGGAGCGACGCTCTGAAAGCTAGTGTGCTTCCAATTAAACCTGTTGGACTATAACCTGGTGTTGTGTGATTTTTTAACTTTGTACACCCCAGTCCAACACTGACATCTCCAAATCTTTTCTGAACAAGGGTGTGATGTTTGTAATTGTCTATTCTTCTGGCACCACACCTGAACCTAGGGAAGACTGATGTCCAAATGTCTTCCACAATTCTTGGATATACTTCTTGTGGTCTTATCTGGTCCCTGTATCTTGTAAATCTTCAGTAGTGCTATCTTTTCGCCACTTCTTATCAATTTTGAACCCCTCTACTGACAGAGTTCCCTCTTCTGTCACTATGACCTGGGTAGCATCTATCTCCTTGGTAAATGTAGATTAGTGAGTATGAGGAAAAGGAGTGAGCAGACAGTATTGAGAAACTTCAGTCTCAATACCTGTTGGAACCAGATGTCTTACAAGATAAAAGTAGAAATTGCTGAAAAAGCTCAGTAGGTCTGGGAACATCTGTGGAAAAAAATCAAAGTTAATGTTTCGGGTGGAGAAATCCGTCCTCAGAGATTTTACATGGTCACATGTTATGATCACATTCTGACTTTGTTATTTCAGGGTCTCTGGGTACTTAAGATGCTTGCAATAGATTTATGTTCTGTTGAATGATGAATCCAATTAAGCGATGTTCATTCGGAAAATCTTGCATGGTGGCTCGGGGGTTAGCACTGCTGCCTCACAGCCATGGGGAGCCTGGGTCAATTCCAACCTTGGGCAACTGTCTGTGTGGATTTGCACATTCTCCCTGTTCAGTGTGGATTTCTGTCAGGTGCTCCGGTTTCCTCCCACAGTCCAAAGATGTGCAGTTTAGGTGGATTGACTGTTAAATTGTCCTTAGTGTCCCGGGATGTGCAGGCTAAGTGGATTAGCTATGGTAAATGTGGGGATAGGACAGGGGAATGGGATGCTCTTCAGAGGATCAGTGCAGATTTAATGGGCAAAATGGTGTCTTTCTGCACTGTAGGGGTTCTGTTTTGTATTTTAATTAGCTATACAATACAATCGTCATGTTATGAGATTGTGAGAAGCCAGTTGTTCTGAAGTCTCGGTCATCTTCCAAAAAAAATTAGTTAAAGATGTAAGAGTGCAGCAATTACTACCTAACCTGTTTTTTATTTTGCTAACATTGCTGCTGTATGTATGGTTCACAACTTAACTTGCTGGAAAATGTTGGATATTGACTGGTTGGTACAGAACTCCAAATCATCACTCAATTAATGCTTTCAAGTGGGCGGCACGGTGGCACAGTGGTTAGCACTGCTGCCTCACAGCGCCAGAGACCTGGGTTCAATTCACGCCTCAGGCGACTGTGTGGAGTTTGCACGTTCTCCCCGTGTCTGCGTGGGTTTCCTCCAGGTGCTCCGGTTTCCTCCCACAATCACAAAGATGTGCGGATCAGGTGAATTGACCATGCTAAAATTGCCTGTAGTGTTAGGTAAGGGGTAAATGTAGGGGTATGGGTGGGTTGTGCTTCAGCAGGTCGGTGTGGACTTGTTGGGCCGAAGGGCATGTTTCACACTGTAAGCAATCTAATCTAAGTCTGTTGTTGCAGCTCAACATACATTGGCATTGTTGAAATATTCTATCCCTCTCACATTAAAAACATTGTTCCCTACAGGATAATTACTGAGAGACTGAACGTATTTGCCGAGCTCATGGTGGTCAGAACCTTATATGCTATTATCAGAACCACTCTTTGATCACAGTCTGTAGACACTTCCTGCAATACATTAGATGGTATTAGATGGACCATCCATCAGACTTGATTCCAATCTGTCATCTTTCTTTCCAAGACTTATTTTGTAATTATGGATGCAAAGTGTTTTGTGATTCAGAAAGAAGGTTTTTTATGATTAAGAGTCTTTAATTTTTAATAAGACTTTGACTAAATTCTGATGAGATACTTTTGCTTGGTCTGAAAGCTGACTGTTGTTCACTCCATCACTTTTAGTTGTCTCAGAACATAAACCTGAACAGAGATCTCAGGAGCAGAATGGTGATGAGAACAACCTGCAGCAGAAGACCAAGTTGGATAGTCAGTGTGATACTGGTGAGGAAAAGCAAGTTGAAAATGCAGAGAAAATGCTGGTGATGTTTTTGACAAACAAATTTCTGATTCCAACAGTGTGGATATGACATTTAGGTTGCACTCAACTTTGGGCAAAGCAGTCAGATACACATGATACATTCTCTATTTCATTACCAGATGCCATGGACTCTGCCCAGAAGAATAAGGGCACAGAATGTACTATTGCGACATTTGTGTGTGTCCTTAAAAATTTAATAAGTACTACTTTAGTATTATTAAACTTCTTTTAGTGCTCTGTGCCTGTGTTGATTAAGCCCAGAGTATTCTATGCTCTCTCTACCTGTCCTGTCAATGTTCAATGATCTGTGTCCATAGTTCCGTCTTCTGTCAGCATGGCCTGGGTGACATCCAACTCCTTGGTAAAGACAAATAGCAAAGTATTCATTTAATACCTCAGCCACACCCTTTGCTCCATTTTTTGATTTGAATTGGCTCTATTCCACATTTTAATACTGTAATAGAACCATTTTGGATTATCCTAGAATTTGGCTTCTAGTGTTTTCTCATTATTCCTCTTTGCTTTTTTTATACTCCTGTTCACTCCCCTCTGAATTTTTAAAATTTATTTTTGTTGTCAACTTTATTTTATAAATGACACCTGTCATAGGCACACTTTATCTTCTTTCTCTTAATTTCTATCTCCTCTGTTATCCAGGAAATTCTGGAATTGTTTTTGTCCTCCCCTTTGCATTTGAAGGATCATGCCCTGATTGTTAGTCGAACCTTCTCCTCTTAAGACATAGTTTATTTTTGAAATCCATGTATTCACCTCTTACCTTTTGTTCCAGTCTATCTGGCCCAGTCTATTTGCTCCGTTGAAATCAGCTTTCTATAATCAATTCTTCTTACTTTGGATTGATCATTGTCATTCTCCTCCATCATGCTAAACCTTCCAGTACAATGATTACTGTCTCCTAAATGCTGTCCCTACTGACATTTTATGCACTTGGTCCATCTAATTTTTGACAACCACGTCCAACAGTGAATCTCAACTTTTTTGACAGCGTACTGTTGTAGGGAATTCTCAAGAATACAATCTAGGAAGGCTTGCCACTTGCTATTCCTTACATTACCACTATACTACAAGTCTATGTTTGGGTAATTGACATTCCTCATTGTAACTAGTTTATAATGTTAGCATCTCTCTGATTTCCCTCCATATTTGTTTCTGTACATCCTTCCCACTGGTTGATGGTCAGAAAATTCCATTAAACAATTTAGTTGCATCCTTTTTGCTCCTTAACTTTAACCAAATTGATTTCATCGGTGAACCCTTTGGGACTTACTACTTACTTACAGTGTGGAAACAGGCCCTTTGGCCCAACAAGTCCACACCGACCCTCCGAAGAGCAACCCACCCAGACCCATTCCCTACATTTACCCCTTCACCTAACACTATGGGCAATTTAGCATGGCCAGTTCACCTGCACATTTTTGGACTGTGGGAGCAAACCGGAGCACCTGGAAGAAACCCACACAGACACAGGGAGAATGTGCAAACTCCACACAGACAGTTGGCTGAGGCGGGAAATGAACCCGGATCTCTGGCACAGTGAGGTAGCAGTGCTAACCATTGTGCCACGACATCTGCAATGATTTCCTTAATCATTTCTACAAACCCTCTTCCTTTCCTTCATTTTCTGGGCACCTTATACTCAGAATATTTAACACTCAGTGCTACCCTTCTTTAAAGCAGGTCACTGTTTTTGCCACAACATACTTCTACATGTCAACTTGTGCCTCTAACTCCCCAGTCTTTTTAATTATACTCCATGCAGTGACGTGCATGCACAGGAATGCTGATGAAGACTTTATTACTTTCTCCCTTACTACAACTTTACCTATTAAATTACTCTGTCAGTACTGTCTGTCTTTCCAAGTATATTGTGTTCTCTGGTATTATCCTCTGTATTCTCTCTCAGTTCACAGACCCTTGGCACGTAAGTTTAAAGCCCTGCCAACAGGACGAGCAAAAGGTCCCACAAGGACCTCAGTCTCACCTCTGTTGAGTTGCAAAGCATCCTGCTCCTACAGGTACCATCTTCCTCAATGGCTGGCACAATATCCAAGGAATTAAAATCCCTCAGACCTGGACCATGTTTCCACCCATACAATCATCTGCCTTTTTCTTATATTTCTGTTCTCATTTGCACATGGCAAGAGGATTGGGGGTAATCGGGAGAAGGCATCATTTGAAGTCCTGCTCGGTAATTTTCTACCTAATTGCTGAAATCTGATTGCAGGATCACAATCTCTTCCTGCATAGGTCACTGATGCCATTATGGAACGTTATCTTTGGATGTTCATCCTCTCCCAGAAAATGCTTGAAGCCACTCTATGACATTCTTGACCTTGGAGACATTACATGGGTTTAGTGGTTAGCACGGCTGCCTCGCAGCGTCAGGGACCCGGGTTTGATTCCAGCCTCAGGCGACTGTCTGCGTGGAGTTTGTACATTCTCCCCATGTCAGCATGGGTTCCTCTTACAGTCCAAAGATGTGCAAGTCAGGTGAATTGGCCATGCTAAATTGCCCATTGTGCTAAGTGCATTAGTAGAGAGTAGGGAAATGGGTTACTCTTTGGAGGGTTGGTGAGGACTTGTTGGGCCAAAGGGCTCATTCTGTATTGTCGGGATTCTAATCTAATCAAATCCTTGAGTTTTATATACAGCCACAGTGGTGTCTATCTGTCCTTGACTAATGCCAAATGACATTGCTATTTGTGTCTTCTTCCTGGTGTCACATACATGACTGTGACTGCAGTCTTTTGAAGAACCATGCCTTTACCAGTTTACAAAACAGAAAACCAATTTGTGGGCTGACCCCAGAGGACTGTTGCAGTCGGATTGCATTCCAATCTGTCATCTACCTTTTCCAGAACCTATATTGTGATTATTGGTGCATATATTCTGTGTTTGAGAATAAAATATTTTACTGTAAAGAGTCTGATTTTTTATGAGACTTGGCTAATTTCTGATGATATTCATTGCTTGGTCTGAATGCTTATTGTTCTTCGCTCCATCACTTTTAGTTGTCTCAGAACACCAACCTGAACAGAGATCTCAGGTGCAGCAAGGTGATGAGAACAACCTGCAGCAGCAGGCCAAGTTGGATAATCGAAGTGTCACTGGTGAGGGAAAGCAAGGTAAAAAATGTAGAAAAAATATGGATGATGTTTTTGAGAAATAATTCCTGTGTCTGACATTTAGGCATTCATCTTTAGGCACAGCAGTCAGATACACATGAACTCTGTTCCTTCACCAGATACCATGGGCTCTGCGCAGAAGAAGGAGGGCACGGAATGTACTTTGAGACATTTGCAATCTCCAAAATGGAGACAGGATGAACAATTAATTGTGGAAGAAGAGGAAAATCAAGTTGAAAATAGTGAGTCCATGCAGCTTAGAAGTTGAGCAATATCAGTTGTTTTTATAAGAGATTGAAGGCCATTTAGATTCACATTTTGCATACTGTGTTTTCTGTACATTTTGTTTCTGGTACACATATCATTTCCCCTTTCCAGTATAGGAAGGCAAGGACAGCTTACATGGAAATCTCTCCAAATGTTATTCTAAAGCTGACATTTTAGCCGAACAAGCAGTATGCCGTTATCTTCTGTTCCAAATCATGCCTGCATCCTCAGGTTACCAAACAAGCAAAGATTTCAGTGGTGTGTGGTTAATCCACAAATTTATTAATAAGTAACATGCAGAAGTGTTCTTATGTCACATGGATTTGTATAATCTCATTAATATGTTCAGGGATGCGGGTGGGGAAAATGTGGGGTTGAAAATAACATTGGGATGCGATACGAATGTAAAAGTGTGGTGGTATGGCAGAAGGTCATCCAAGGATCCTGAGTGGCATTATAACATAGAAAAAACAGATGAAAAGTATTCAATATCTCAGCTATTATCCTTGCCTGCATGGATAATTTCCATTGCTTTTTTTCCAAAACAGCCCTAATTCTCCTTTTACTACACTCTTACTCTGCCTATCAAAGCCAGTATGATTACCCTTGAAGTTGGCCACCAATCTTTCTCATCGTGGTGAGAATCTTTAACATTCAGTACCTGCTGTCATCAGAACCACTTTTTGACCACAGCCTGTACACACTTTCAGCGATACATTGTTTGATGGACTGTCTGTCAGATTAGATTCCAATTTGTCATCATTCTTTTCCAGAAACTATTTTGTGATTATGGATGTAAAGTATTCTGTGTTTCATAACTATAAAGAATCTTTAACCTTTGAGTGTTTTGATAATTTCTGATCAGATACTTTTTGCTTGGTCTAATTGCTGATTGTTCTTCACTACCTCACTTCTGTTTGTCACAGGACTCAGACCTGAACAGAGATCTGATGTACTCGAAGATAATGAGCCAAACCTACAGCAGCAGGCCAAGTTGGATAATCAAAGTGACACTGATGAGGAAAATCAAGGTTACAGTCATCAGAAAATGCAATGGTGTTTTTGAGAAATAATTCCTGTGTTCGACAGTGTGGAATTACATTGATTTTGTTTTTACGCCAAAGCCATCACATATATGTGATACACCCTTTCTGTTCCCTCACCTGCCTAGGAGAACACTATGGGCTTGGAATATACTCTGATACATTTGTCCATTTAATTTAAAGGTGGACAGATTGGCGCAAACGTCACTCCTAGTCTTGAGCCAGACTCATTTCAACCCCTCACATAACTAAAGAGATGTTCACATTTTCCGAAACAGTATTAATCATACAAGTTACAGAACAACCTCGATTATCCTAACGAGACGGGTGGGGAGTATTTTGTTTAGATAGCTGATTGTTCGCATAACATTTTTATGGCGCACTTGAGATCTTGTTCTAATAATCCGAAATTTGGATAACCGTGTTTGTTCTTTATCTGAAAGCTTTCAATATGATCCAGTTTAACCAGTCGTGATTCATAAAAGGATGCAAATATTATGTTTGGAAGGAGACTGTTTGTCTGTATAGGTTCTCTAAATCAGTGTTATGAGTCTGTGTGATTCTTGTGATTTTCATATCCTTGCTTATTGGCTCTATTTAAATAATCATTTAATACCCTCTTCAATGCCTCAATTGTACCTGCCTCCACCACACTTCCACTGCAGAATATTTCCAGACCCAAACCACCCAGTAAATGCTTTAAGCCACTCTATGACATCCTTGACCTTGGGAGGCAACATTACATCCTCGAGTCATATCTACATCCATAGAAATGTCTACCTGTTCCCTAACTAATGCCAAATAATATTGCTCTGACTTCTTTCTTCTACCTGGTCTCACATATATGACTGTGATTACAATCTTTTGAAGAACCATGCCTTTACCAGCTTCCAAACCAGGAAACCAATTTGTGGGCTGGACCCCAGAGGACTGTTGCTGTCAAGTTGCATTCCAATCTGTCTTCTGTCTTTTCCAGAAGTTATCTTGTGATTATTGGTGCAAAGTATTCTCTGTTTCAGAATAAAAGCTTTTACTATGAAGAGTCTTTGTTTTTTTCAATGACATTTTGGCTAATTTCTGATGGTATTTTTTTGCTTGGTCTGAATGTTGATTGTTGTTTATTCCATCTCTTTTAGTTGTCTCAGAACACAGACCTGAACAGAGATCTCAGGGGCAGAATGGTGATGAGAACAACCTACAGCAGAAGACCAAGTTGGATAGTCAATGTGACACTGGTGAGGAAAAGCAAGTTAAAAATGCACAGAAAATGCTGGTGATGCTTTTGAGAAGTAATTCCTGTGTCCAACATTTAGGCATTTAACTTAGACACAGCAGTCAGATAGACTCTCTGTTCCTTCACCAGAGGCTATGGACTCTGCCCAGCAGAAGAAAGAGGGTGCGCAATGTACTCTGAGACATTTGCAATCTCCAAAGTGGAGGTAAAACAATTACATGAGGAAGAAGAGAAAAATAAAGTTGAAAATAGTGAGTTCATGCAGATTAGTGTTTGAGCAATATTCATTATTTTGTACAAGAAATTGAAGGTCATTAAGATTTACATTTTGCCTGCGGTGTCTTCTGTGCATACTTTGTTCTGGATACAGGAACAATTTTGTATCGTGAGTCCGCATTTGTTTCTTTTGCAAACAATTTAAATATGTTCCCTCTTGTCCACTTCCTCCCTGTCCACTTATAATTTTGAAGACTGGATCAGATCGCCTGTTAACTTTCTCCTCTCCAAGATTTGCCTTTGAGGGAACATGCCTTGATTGTATTCGAACCTTCTCCTCTTAAGACGTTGTTTATTTTTGAAGTCCATGTATTCACCTCTTACCTTTTGTTCCAGTCTATCTGGCCCAGTCTATTTGCTCCTTGAAATCAGCTCTCTACAATCAATTCTTCTTACTTTGGATTGATCATTATTATTCTCCTCCATTATGCTAAACCTTCCAGTACAATGATTACTGTCTCCTAAATGCTGCTTCCACTGACATTTGATGTACTTGGACCATCACAGTTGTGAAAAGCATGTCCAACAGTGAATCCCAACTTTTTTGACAGCATACTGCTGTAGCGAATTCTCACAAATACCATCTAGGAAGACTTCCAATTGCTACTCCTTACATGACTACTACACTGTTCCTTGGATGCTGCCTGACCTGTTGCGCTTTTCCAGCAACACATTTTCAGCCATGACTCCTATACTACAAGTCTATTTTGGGTAATTGACGTTCCCCATTGAGCTTAGTCTGTAATGTTGGCATCTCTCTGTGATTTCCCTCTAGATTTGTTTATCTACATGCTTCCCTCTGGTTGCTGGTCAGTAAATTACATTAAACAGTTTAGTTACATCCTTTTTGCTCTTTAACCTTAATCAAATTGATGTAATCAGTGAATCCTTTGGACATCTTCTTTCTTTAGCTCTGCAATGATTTCTTTAACCATTCTACCAACCCTCCTTCTTTTCTTAATTTTCTAGACACTTTGTACATAGAAATATTTAACCTTTCCTTAAAGCAGGTCTCTGTTTTTGCCACAACATACTTCTACATAATAATTTGCACCTGTAACTCCCCAGTCTTTTTATTATACTCCATGAAATGAAACACTTGCACAGGAACGCTGATCAAGACTTTATTACTTTCTCTCGTACTACGACTTGACATATTAACTTATTCTATTCTATGCCAGTGCTTTGTATATTGTATTCCCTGGCATTCTCCTCCATATTCTCTCTCAGTTCACAGACCCTTTGCATGTTAGTTTAAAGCTTTGCCAATAGCATTAGCACAAGGCTCCAACAGGACCTTAGTCCCAGCTCTGTTTAGCTGCAGTGCATCCAGCTTCTACAGGTGCCATCTTCCCCAGAGGCACTCAGAAAATCCAAGGAATTTACATCCCTTGCACCTGGACCATATTTCCACCCATATATTTATTTGTCTTATTCTCACATTTCAGTAATAATTTGAAGTTGGCATGGGGGAGTAATTGAGAGAAGACGTTATTTGAAGTCCTGCTTGGTCATTTTCTACTTAGCTACTTAAATTCCGATTGCAGGATCACAATCTCTTCCTGCATAGGTCACTGGTACCATTGTGAAACATGACCTTTGAATGTTCGTCCGCTCCCAGAAAATGCTTTAAGCCACTCTATGACATCCTTGACCCTGGAAGGCAACATTACATCCTCGGATCATATAAACTTCCACAGAAGTGTCTGTACCTAACTAATGCTGAATAATACTCCTATTTGTGTCTTCTTCCTGGTGTCACATACATGACTGTGACTGCAGTCTTTTGAAGAACCATGCCTTTACCAGCTTCTAAAACAGAAAACCAATTTGTGGGCTGGACCCCAGAGGACTGTAGCTGTCGGACTGCATTCCAATCTGTCATCTATCTTTTCCAGAACTTATCTTGTGATTATTGGTGCAAAGTATTCTCTGTTTCAGAACAAAAGTTTTTACTATGAAGAATTTATGATTTTTTTTAATGACATTTTGGCTAATTTCTGATGGTATTTTTTGCTGAATGTTGATTGTTGTTTATTCCATCTCTTTTAGTTGTCTCAGAACACAGACCTGAACAGAGATCTCAAGAGCAGGATGGTGATGAGAACAACCTACAGCAGAAGACCAAGTTGGATAGTCAGTGTGGTACTGGTGAGGAAAAGCAAGTTAAAAATGCACAGAAATGCTGGTGATGTTTTTGTGATTATTGGTTCAAAGTGTTCTGTGTTTCAGAATAAAAATTTTGACTGTGAAGAGTCTTTAACTTTTTTATAAGATTTTGGCTAATTTCTGATGATCCTCTTTGCTTGCTCTGAACGCTTATTGTTCTTCACTCCATCACTCTTAGTTATCTCGGAACACAGATTTGAACAGAGATCTCAGGGGCAGGAAGGTGATGAGGACAACCTGCTGCAGCAGGCCATGTTGGATAATCAAAGCATCATTGGTGAGGAAATACAAGGTAAAAATGTAGAGTAAATGCTGGTGATGTTTTTGCGAAATAATTCCTGTGTCATTTAGGCATTCAACTTTAGGCACAGCAGTCAGACACACGGTGAACTCTCTGTTCCTTCACCAGATGCCATGGACTCTGCCCAGCTGCAGAAAGAGGGCACGGAATGTACTCTGAGACATTTGCAGTCTCCAATATGCAGACAGGATGAACAATTAAATGAGGAAGAAGAGGAAATTCATGTCGAAAATAGTGAGTCCATGTAGATTAGTGTTTGAGCGGTATCCATTATTTTGTACAAGAGGTTGAAGGTCATTTAGATTCCCTTTTCGCTTGAGGAGTCTCTGTACACACTCTGTTCCTGGTTCACGAATCATTTCCTGTTCCCAGTATAGGAAGGCAAGGGCAGCTTACATGGAAATCTCTCCAAATGTCATTCTAAAGCTGACATTTTAGCCGAACAAGCAGTATGTCGTTACCTTCTGTTCCAAATCATGCCTGCATCCTCAGGTTACCAAACAAACAAAGATTTCAGTGGTGTGTGGTTAATCCACAAATTTGTTAATAAGTAACATGCAGAAGTGTTCTTATGTCACATTGATTTGTATAATCTCATTAATATGTTCAGGGATGCGGGTTGGGCAAAATGTGGGGTTGAAAATAATATTGGGAAGCAATATGAATGTAAAAGTGTGGTGGTATGGCAGAAGGTCATTCAAGGATCCTGAGTGGCATTATAACATAGAAAAAACAGATGAAAAGTATTCAATATCTCAGCTATTATCCTTGCCTGCATGGATAATTTCCATTGCTTTTTTTCCAAAACAGCCCTAATTCTCCTTTTACTACACTCTTACTCTGCCTATCAAAGCCAGTATGATTACCCTTGAAGTTGGCCACCAATCTTTCTCATCGTGGTGAGAATCTTTAACACTTAGTACCTGCTGTCATCAGAACCACTTTTTGATCACAGCCTGTACACACTTTCAGCGATACATTGTTTGATGGACTGTCTGTCAGATTAGATTCCAATTTGTCATCATTCTTTTCCAGAACATATTTTGTGATTATGGATGTAAAGTATTCTGTGTTTCATAACTATAAAGAATCTTTAATCTTTGAGTGTTTTGATAATTTCTGATCAGATACTTTTTGCTTGGTCTAATTGCTGATTGTTCTTCACTACCTCACTTCTGTTTGTCACAGGACTCAGACCTGAACAGAGATCTGATGTACTCGAAGATAATGAGCCGAAACTACAGCAGCAGGCCAAGTTGGATAATCAAAGTGACACTGATGAGGAAAATCAAGGTTACAGTCATCAGAAAATGCAATGGTGTTTTTGAGAAATAATTCCTGTGTTCGACAGTGTGGAATTACATTGATTTTGTTTTTACGCCAAAGCCATCACATATATGTGATACACCCTTTCTGTTCCCTCACCTGCCTAGGAGAACACTATGGGCTTGGAATATACTCTGATACATTTGTCCATTTAATTTAAAGGTGGACAGATTGGCGCAAACGTCACTCCTAGTCTTGAGCCAGACTCATTTCAACCCCTCACATAACTAAAGAGATGTTCACATTTTCTGAGACAGTATTAATCATACAAGTTACAGAACAACCTCGATTATCCTAACGAGACGGGTGGGGAGTATTTTGTTTAGATAGCTGATTGTTCGCGTAACATTTTTATGGCACACTTGAGATCTTGTTCTAATAATCCGAAATTTGGATAACCGTGTTTGTTCTTTATCTGAAAGCTTTCAATATGATCCAGTTTAACCAGTCGTGATTCATAAAAGGATGCAAATATTATGTTTGGAAGGAGACTGTTTGTCTGTATAGGTTCTCTAAATCAGTGTTATGAGTCTGTGTGATTCTTGTGATTTTCATATCCTTGCTTATTGGCTCTATTTAAATAATCATTTAATACCCTCTTCAATGCCTCAATTGTACCTGCCTCCACCACACTTCCACTGCAGAATATTTCCAGACCCAAACCACCCAGTAAATGCTTTAAGCCACTCTATGACATCCTTGACCTTGGGAGGCAACATTACATCCTCGAGTCATATCTACATCCATAGAAATGTCTACCTGTTCCCTAACTAATGCCAAATAATATTGCTCTGACTTCTTTCTTCTACCTGGTCTCACATATATGACTGTGATTACAATCTTTTGAAGAACCATGCCTTTACCAGCTTCCAAACCAGGAAACCAATTTGTGGGCTGGACCCCAGAGGACTGTTGCTGTCAAGTTGCATTCCAATCTGTCTTCTGTCTTTTCCAGAAGTTATCTTGTGATTATTGGTGCAAAGTATTCTCTGTTTCAGAATAAAAGCTTTTACTATGAAGAGTCTTTGTTTTTTTTAATGACATTTTGGCTAATTTCTGATGGTATTTTTTTGCTTGGTCTGAATGTTGATTGTTGTTTATTCCATCTCTTTTAGTTGTCTCAGAACACAGACCTGAACAGAGATCTCAGGGGCAGAATGGTGATGAGAACAACCTACAGCAGAAGACCAAGTTGGATAGTCAATCTGACACTGGTGAGGAAAAGCAAGTTAAAAATGCACAGAAAATGCTGGTGATGCTTTTGAGAAGTAATTCCTGTGTCCAACATTTAGGCATTTAACTTAGACACAGCAGTCAGATAGACTCTCTGTTCCTTCACCAGAGGCTATGGACTCTGCCCAGCAGAAGAAAGAGGGTGCGCAATGTACTCTGAGACATTTGCAATCTCCAAAGTGGAGATAAAACAATTACATGAGGAAGAAGAGGAAAATAAAGTTGAAAATAGTGAGTTCATGCAGATTAGTGTTTGAGCAATATTCATTATTTTGTACAAGAAATTGAAGGTCATTAAGATTTACATTTTGCCTGCGGTGTCTTCTGTACATACTTTGTTCTGGATACAGGAACAATTTTGTATCGTGAGTCCGCATTTGTTTCTTTTGCAAACAATTTAAATATGTTCCCTCTTGTTCTTGATGCTTTTACAAGCCTGGACACTTCCTCCCTGTCCACTTATAATTTTGAAGACTGGATCAGATCGCCTGTTAACTTTCTCCTCTCCAAGATTCTCCAATCTATCCTTATAATTGGATTCACTCGTTCTTGGAATTGCTGTTATAAACCTCATTGCAAAAGCAATCACATCCTTCGTGCAGTTTGGTACCAGGAAGGTAACATATACTCCAGCTGAGGTCTATCAAATGTCTTATACAAGTTCAACATGACAGCCTTGCTTTTGTACTTTATGCCCTTGTAAATTAAGTCCAGAATATTCCTGTACTTTCCAAACTGCTCTCTCCTCCTGTTCTACCACTTTCAATTATCTCTGTCGATATACACCCAGGTCACTCTGCTCCTGCACCCCCTTTAGAATTTTGCCTCTTCAAAATTGTAATTTTATATCATGAGTCCATGTTCTTGCTACAACAATGCATCAGTTCACACTTCTGCACATTGGACTTCACCTGCTACCTATCCATCCGCTCCACCAACTTGTTGCTGTCCTTTCTGATATTATAGACAGTCTTCCTAATGGTTTACAATGTTTCCAAGTTTCGTATCAAACTGCAAACTTTGAAATTGCCCCTAGTACGGAAAGATCTAAGTCCTTAATATATATCAAGAAAAGTAACTCCAGTTCACCCCTTCTTCCAGCTTAAGAAACATCCACTGACCATTACTCTTTGTTTCTTATTCCTCAGACAACTTTTGAATCTATTGTGCCCTTTATTCCATAATAGTTTCTGGCAAGACCTTTGCATGGCACTGATTCAAACACCCTCATGAAAGATCATTGACACAACCTTGACAGCATTACCCAAATTGACTGTGTCTGGGACCTCTTGAACAGGCTCCAGCAAGTTAGTTAAATAAGATTTCCCCTTTAGAAATCTATGCTGCTCTTCTTTATCAACCTATGATATTCCATGTGTCTGCTAATTCTACGCTGAATAATTGTTTCAAAGTTCTTCCCCAGGCTTGCAACTAAACTGGCTAGTCCATAATCACTGGGTTTAACTGTTTTTTGAGCAAGAGTGTGACATTTGCGATTCTTCAGTCTTCTGCTACCACCCCTGAGTTGAGGGAAGACCGAATAATTATGGCCGGTGCCCAGCAATTTCCATTCACACCTCCTTAAATATACTTTGAGGTGTTTCCTATGATGGTATGATCTTATCTGGTCTTGTGAACTTTGAGCATCAACGTTCTATTCACCACTTTCTCCTTATCAATTTTGAATCCTTCCTGTGACAGAGTTACGTTGTATTCTTTTAAATTTGGCTTAATACTTCCAACCATGTCCCTTGTTTCATTTATAAATTCCCCTTTTCCTTCCAAATGAGCCCAACTCATCCTTTTACCATGCTTTCAGTATTTGTATGCTTTTAGAAGCCTTTAGGATTACTGTTGAAATTGGCTGCCAGTCTTTTCCCATTATTCGCCTTTTGCTTTTCTAATATTCTTGCTCAACTCTTCTCTGAACCTTTTGTATTCTTTTTGGTTCTTAATTGCACTTTTAAACCTGACACCTGACATAAGCACTTAATTTGTACCTTCTTTGTCATTAAGAAGTTCTGGATTTTTTTTGTCATATCTTTGCCTTTTGAGGGAATGTGCTTTGATTGTATCTGAACCATCTCATCTTTTTAAGGTAGCAAGTCCATTATTTCCTCCCAATCTTTCATTCGAATCTATCTGGCCCTCTTCTGTTTTGCCCTATCTAAGTCAGCTCGCCGCTGATATGATTCTTCTTACATTAGATCGATCATTGTCATCCTCCACTGTGCTAAACCTTACAATACAATAATCACTGTTTTCTAAACTGATCCAGTTGGCTGCTTCATTTCTGAGAACCATGTCCAACATTGTTTCCTGCTTTTTGGACTGCACGCATGCTTTATAGGAAATTCTTCTGGCCATGATCTAGGGATGCTTGCCACTTGATTCCACTTACATTACCAGTTTAAATTTGGTTAATTAAAGTTCCACATTATAATTCATATATACTGATGGCCTCTCATTGTGAATTTCCTGCAGATTTGTTCCTCTGCATCCACTTCAAGGTGGTGGTCCATAGATTATGTCCATATATAGTTTTTGTTCCTGAACTCTAAATTGATTCTGTCAGTGAACACTTTGAGACATCTCTCTTTCTCCAGCATTGCAATGATCTCCTCAACCAATTCTGCCACCCCAGCCCCCTTCCTTTCTTTTCCATATTTTCTAGACACACACTACTCAGGAATACTGAACATCCTATCCTACCTTACCTTCAGCCAGGTTTCAGTTTTGCATATTTTTGCCAGGTTAGTTAAAAGACCTTCCAAAACCATTAGCAAAACATTTGCAAGGACTTCAGTTCAAGGTATGTTCGGCTGCAACCCATCTGGCTCTTCCAGGTACTATCGTCTGCAGAGCCGATCCCAATGTGCCAGGAATTTAAATCCCTTGATCCTGCATTCTCTATCCACTGATACATTTTTCTGCCTTATCCTCATATTTCATATCTCATATATACTCTCTTGCACATGGCACTGGGAATAATATAGTGGAAACCTCATTTGAGGTGGTTTTCAACCAATAATCTAAATTCTGATTGCAGGACCACACTCGCTTCCTGCCCAGGTCAATTATACTATTGTCGACCATGACTTCTGGCTGTTCATCCTATCCATAAAGAATGCCTTACAGCTGTGCTGTGACATCCTTGATCATGAGAGGCAACATTATATCCTGGAGTCATGTCTACAATCACAGAAACACCTTACATTGTAAAACTAACCCCGATTACTATTGTTCTATCTTACTTCTTCCTCGTGGTGCCACAAAAATGACAGTGACTGCAGTTAACATTGAAGAATCATAACCTTATCAGCTTCCAAAATGGAAAACCAGGAAGGCTTCAGTGGGCCTCTTGTTAATCTGCCTGTTCTGTTTGAACTGTCCAGCATTCACCCACTCCCTTTCAGCCTCCAGGCCTTTGAAGTGCAATGTGACCATCTCTCTGATTGACTGATTGTTTTTAATGTTCACTCTCATAAATGTGCTACATTAACTCCAGCTGCTGTTTGAACTCAGATACCCTTTTTATGTCTTTCTTTGCAGAGCTTTCTTCCTTTTGGCAGCAATAATCTAACTTGCAATTGTTTGCTACCTACAGGTTTAAAGACAACGATTTCTGATGTCAGAATGTCTTTGTTTGGAATGATTCTTTATAACAGCATGTCTCCTTTTTCTCTTGTGATCCATAGATGAAACATGCGAGGGGATGTCATCATCAAATGTGCAACCTCCAAGGTCCATTCAGGATGCACAGTTACATCAGGATGAAGAGAAAAATCAAGTTGAAAATGGTGAGACAATGCAGATTAGTGTTTGAGCAATATCTATTATGTTGGACTAGAGTTTGTAGGTCATTTACATTCAAATTTTATCTGAGGTTTATCCTGTACTCATTTTCGTGTTGGTACACATGCCATTTCCTTTATCCTTCAGAAGGTAGAGACATAATCTACTTGGAAACCTTTGCAAATGTCAACGGAAAGCTGATGTTTTAACCGAGCAGGCAGCAAGTCGCTACCTCTGTTCCACATCATCCAGCATCCCCAGATTACCAGACAGAAAGATGAAGATTTTAGTGGTGTGTGGGTTGATGCACAAAATGCTCTTGGGCCATGTTGATTTGGTATAATCTGATGAATACATTCAAGGCTACAGGCGCGATAAATGTGGGGTTGAAAATAATATTAGGATGCGATAAAAATATAAACGTGACGTGGTGTGGCAGCATTCGTCCAAGAATCCTGTACTAGACCATGGGATGATATAGGAAATGGTGGAACTGCAGAATCTACCTACATAGAATTCAGATAACAGCAGAGAACTATAGTTATGCTGGAAGTTTAATGTAGCCTGGTGAGTTGGAGTAAAGCAAGTTAGCAGACTATCCTCTCAAAACTTCAATCTCAATATTAGCACCACCAGTTTTACAAGGTCTTGAGGCTACAATCATATTTGGGCTTTGCTGTTCCAGCATCGTTGGATACATATGACACTTGTGACAATTTTTTGTTCTGTTGAATGATAAATTCAATATATCAAGGTTCAGTCTGAAAATCTTAGCTGATACAATACAATCATTGCATTACAAAATTATGGGTACCCACTTATTCTGAACTCTGAGCAAGTCTTCTTCCATAACAAATATTTAAAAGGTCTGAACGTTTAGCAACTACTACCTGACCTGTTTTTGGTCCAACTTAACTTGCTGGGAAAAATTTAATGTTGACTGGTTGGTACAGCACTCCAAACCATCACTACTTCTGTTAATATTTTCAAGTCTGTTGTTGCAGAGGAACATACATTAGCATTGACAGAATATTCTATTCTCACATTAAAAAGAACATTATTCATGAGGATATTATTTGGAGGTTATATTCTTTGCCAAACTCATGGTGAAGAGAACTTGCAACTCTCATTACCTACAGTTATCAAAACCACTTTTTGGTCACAGCCTGTAGATGTTCTCTTCAACACAGTATTCAATGCACGATCTGTCAGATTGGATTCCATTCTGTCATCTTTCTTTTCCAAAACGTATTTTGCAGTTGTGGATGCAAAGTGTTCTATATTTCAGCAGAAACTTTTATAATGAAGAGTCTTTGATCTTTTATGAGATTTTGCCTAATTTGTGATGAGATATTTTTTGTTTGGTCTGAATGCTGATTGTTGTTCACTCCATCACTTTTAGTTGTCTCAGAACACAGACCTGAACAGAGATCTCAGGGACAGGATGCTAATGAAAACAACCTGCAGCAGAAGGCCAAGTTGGATAATCAAAGTGACACTGGTGAGAATAAGCAAGTTAAAAATGCAGAGAAAATGCTGGTGATGTTTTTGAGAAATAATTTCTTATTCCAACAGTGTGGATATGACATTTAGTTTGCATTCATCTTTGGACAAAGCAGTCAGATACATATGATACATTCTCTATTTCATTACCAGCTGCCATGCCCAGAAGAGTAAGAGCGCAAAATGTTCTCTTGAGATGTTTATCTATGTTATTAAAAAATTAATAAGTACTACTTTAGTATTCTAAAACATTTTTGGTACTCTGTACCTGTTGATTAAGCCCAGAGTATTCTATGCTCTCTCTACCTGTCCTGTCAATGTTCAATGATCTATGTCCATAGTTCCCTCTTCTGTCAGCATGGCCTGGGTGACATCCAACTCCTTGGTAAAGACAAATAGCAAAGTAATCATTTAATACCTCAGCCACACCCCTTGCCTCTATGTGTAAAGTCCCAATTTTATTAAGAAGGGGCCTTATTCCACTCCAATACTAGTTATCTGCCGATAGAAATATTTAGAATTATCCTACAATTTGGCTCCCAGCTTTTCCTGTATTTCTCTGTTTTTTTTTATATTCTTGTTCACCTCCTCCCCATGAATGTCCAGAATTCATTTTTTGTTAGTTGCACTTTATAACTGACACCTGTCATATGCACACTTTATCTTCTTTCTCTTAATTTCTATATCCTCTGTATCCAAAAAGTTCTGGAGTTTTTTTTTTGTCCTCCCTTTGCCTTTGAGGGAACATGCCTTGATTGTATTCGAACCTTCTCCTCTTACGACGTTGTTTATTTTTGAAGTCCATGTATTCACCTCTTACCTTTTGTTCCAGTCTATCTGGCCCAGTCTATTTGCTCCTTGAAATCAGCTCTCTACAATCAATTCTTCTTACTTTGGATTGATCATTATTATTCTCCTCCATTATGCTAAACCTTCCAGTACAATGATTACTGTCTCCTAAATGCTGCTTCCACTGACATTTGATGTACTTGGACCATCACAGTTATGAAAAGCATGTCCAACAGTGAATCCCAACTTTTTTGACAGCATACTGCTGTAGCGAATTCTCACAAATACCATCTAGGAAGACTTCCAATTGCTACTCCTTACATGACTACTACACTGTTCCTTGGATGCTGCCTGACCTGTTGCGCTTTTCCAGCAACACATTTTCAGCCATGACTACTATACTACAAGTCTATTTTGGGTAATTGACGTTCCCCATTGAACTTAGTCTGTAATGTTGGCATCTCTCTGTGATTTCCCTCTAGATTTGTTTATCTACATGCTTCCCTCTGGTTGCTGGTCAGTAAATTACATTAAACAGTTTAGTTACATCCTTTTTGCTCTTTAACCTTAATCAAATTGATGTAATCAGTGAATCCTTTGGACATCTTCTTTCTTTAGCTCTGCAATGATTTCTTTAACCATTCTACCAACCCTCCTTCTTTTCTTAATTTTCTAGACACTTTGTACATAGAAATATTTAACCTTTCCTTAAAGCAGGTCTCTGTTTTTGCCACAACATACTTCTACATAATAATTTGCACCTGTAACTCCCCAGTCTTTTTATTATACTCCATGAAATGAAACACTTGCACAGGAACGCTGATCAAGACTTTATTACTTTCTCTCGTACTACGACTTGACATATTAACTTATTCTATTCTATGCCAGTGCTTTGTATATTGTATTCCCTGGTATTCTCCTCCATATTCTCTCTCAGTTCACAGACCCTTTGCATGTTAGTTTAAAGCTTTGCCAATAGCATTAGCACAAGGCTCCAACAGGACCTTAGTCCCAGCTCTGTTTAGCTGCAGTGCATCCAGCTTCTACAGGTGCCATCTTCCCCAGAGGCACTCAGAAAATCCAAGGAATTTACATCCCTTGCACCTGGACCATATTTCCACCCATATATTTATTTGTCTTATTCTCACATTTCAGTAATAATTTGAAGTTGGCATGGGGGAGTAATTGAGAGAAGACGTTATTTGAAGTCCTGCTTGGTCATTTTCTACTTAGCTACTTAAATTCTGATTGCAGGATCACAATCTCTTCCTGCATAGGTCACTGGTACCATTGTGAAACATGACCTTTGAATGTTCGTCCGCTCCCAGAAAATGCTTTAAGCCACTCTATGACATCCTTGACCCTGGAAGGCAACATTACATCCTCGGATCATATAAACTTCCACAGAAGTGTCTGTACCTAACTAATGCTGAATAATACTCCTATTTGTGTCTTCTTCCTGGTGTCACATACATGACTGTGACTGCAGTCTTTTGAAGAACCATGCCTTTACCAGCTTCTAAAACAGAAAACCAATTTGTGGGCTGGACCCCAGAGGACTGTAGCTGTCGGACTGCATTCCAATCTGTCATCTGTCTTTTCCAGAACTTATCTTGTGATTATTGGTGCAAAGTATTCTCTGTTTCAGAACAAAAGTTTTTACTATGAAGAATTTATGATTTTTTTAATGACATTTTGGCTAATTTCTGATGGTATTTTTTGCTGAATGTTGATTGTTGTTTATTCCATCTCTTTTAGTTGTCTCAGAACACAGACCTGAACAGAGATCTCAAGAGCAGGATGGTGATGAGAACAACCTACAGCAGAAGACCAAGTTGGATAGTCAGTGTGGTACTGGTGAGGAAAAGCAAGTTAAAAATGCACAGAAAATGCTGGTGATGTTTTTGTGATTATTGGTTCAAAGTGTTCTGTGTTTCAGAATAAAAATTTTGACTGTGAAGAGTCTTTAACTTTTTTATAAGATTTTGGCTAATTTCTGATGATACTCTTTGCTTGCTCTGAACGCTTATTGTTCTTCACTCCATCACTCTTAGTTATCTCGGAACACAGATTTGAACAGAGATCTCAGGGGCAGGAAGGTGATGAGGACAACCTGCTGCAGCAGGCCATGTTGGATAATCAAAGCATCATTGGTGAGGAAATACAAGGTAAAAATGTAGAGTAAATGCTGGTGATGTTTTTGCGAAATAATTCCTGTGTCATTTAGGCATTCAACTTTAGGCACAGCAGTCAGACACACGGTGAACTCTCTGTTCCTTCACCAGATGCCATGGACTCTGCCCAGCTGCAGAAAGAGGGCACGGAATGTACTCTGAGACATTTGCAGTCTCCAATATGCAGACAGGATGAACAATTAAATGAGGAAGAAGAGGAAATTCATGTCGAAAATAGTGAGTCCATGTAGATTAGTGTTTGAGCGGTATCCATTATTTTGTACAAGAGGTTGAAGGTCATTTAGATTCCCTTTTCGCTTGAGGAGTCTCTGTACACACTCTGTTCCTGGTTCACGAATCATTTCCTGTTCCCAGTATAGGAAGGCAAGGGCAGCTTACATGGAAATCTCTCCAAATGTCATTCTAAAGCTGACATTTTAGCCGAACAAGCAGTATGTCGTTACCTTCTGTTCCAAATCATGCCTGCATCCTCAGGTTACCAAACAAGCAAAGATTTCAGTGGTGTGTGGTTAATCCACAAATTTGTTAATAAGTAACATGCAGAAGTGTTCTTATGTCACATTGATTTGTATAATCTCATTAATATGTTCAGGGATGCGGGTTGGGCAAAATGTGGGGTTGAAAATAATATTGGGAAGCAATATGAATGTAAAAGTGTGGTGGTATGGCAGAAGGTCATTCAAGGATCCTGAGTGGCATTATAACATAGAAAAAACAGATGAAAAGTATTCAATATCTCAGCTATTATCCTTGCCTGCATGGATAATTTCCATTGCTTTTTTTTCCAAAACAGCCCTAATTCTCCTTTTACTACACTCTTACTCTGCCTATCAAAGCCAGTATGATTACCCTTGAAGTTGGCCACCAATCTTTCTCATCGTGGTGAGAATCTTTAACACTTAGTACCTGCTGTCATCAGAACCACTTTTTGATCACAGCCTGTACACACTTTCAGCGATACATTGTTTGATGGACTGTCTGTCAGATTATATTCCAATTTGTCATCATTCTTTTCCAGAACATATTTTGTGATTATGGATGTAAAGTATTCTGTGTTTCATAACTATAAGGAATCTTTAACCTTTGAGTGTTTTGATAATTTCTGATCAGATCTGATGAGATACTTTTTGCTTGGTCTAATTGCTGATTGTTCTTCACTACCTCACTTCTGTTTGTCACAGGACTCAGACCTGAACAGAGCTCTGAAGCACAAGAAGGTTATGAGCCGAACCTACAGCAGCAGGCCAAGTTGGATAATCAAAGTCACACTGATGAGAAAAATCAAGGTTACAGTTGTCAGAAAATGCAGTGTTTTGGAGAAATAACCCCTATGTTCGATAGTGTTTTTACACAAAAGCCATCACACATACGTGATACACTCTCACTGTTCCCTCACATGCCTAGTAGAACAATAAGGGCTTTGAATGTACTCTGATACATTTGTCCATTTTATTTAATGGTTGACAGTTTGGAGGACTCACCCCAGCCCTTCACATAACTGAAGAGATGTTCACATTTTCCTACATAGTACTGATCATACAATTTGACTGAAAACTTTCAATATGGTCCAGTTTAACCACTCATCATGCATAGAAGGATGCAAATATTATGTTTGGAAGGTGACCGTTTGGCCCATTATGTCCACCTAGGCTCTCTAAATTAGTATTATGAGTCAGTGAGATTCTTGAGCTTTTTTGTATCCTTGCTCATTGGTTCTATTTAAATAATCCTTTAATATCCTCTTCAATGTCTCAATTGTAACTGCCTCCAACATTGCAATATATATCACACCCAAAACATTTAATGTGTGATTATGTTTTTCTCACATCACATTTGTTTCTTTTGCAAAACAATTTAAATCTGTTCTCTCTTGCTCTTGGTGCTTTCACAAGCCTGGACAGTTCCTCCCTGTTCACTTGTAATTTTGAAGACTGGATCAGATCTCCTGTTAGCTTTCTCCTCTCCAAGACTCTCCAATCTATCCTCATAATTGGATTCACTCATTCTTGGAACTATTATTGTACATCTCAATGCAAAAGCAATCACACCCTTTGTACAGTTAGGCACCCAGAAGGGTAACATAATACTCAGCTGAGGTCTATCAAAAGTTTTACATAAGTTCAGCATGGTAGCTTTGCTCTTGTACTTTATGCCCTTGTAAATTAAGCCCAGAATATTCCTGTGCTTCCTAAACTGCGCTCTCCTCCAATTTTGCCACCTTCAATGATATATGCACCCAGGTTGCTCTACTCGTGCACCCCCCTTTAGAATATTACCTCTTCAAAGTTGTAATTTTATCATCAGTCCATATTCATGCTACAGCAATGCATCAGCTCACACATCTCGACATTGAACTTCACCTGCTACTTATCCACCCACACCACCTACTTGTCTCTGTTTTTTTTTATATTGTACACAGTCTTCCTAATAGTTTACAATGCTTCCAAGTTTTGTATCATCTGCCAACTATGAAATTCCCACTGGAGTGGGAAACTCTAATACAACCCTCCTTCAAACTTGAGAAACATCCATTCAGCATTACTCTTTGTTTCTTACTGATCAGGCAGATTTTTTTAATCTAATGTGCCCTTTATCCCATAATCTGTGTTGTCTCTTTCAAGACCGGTGCATGACGCTGTTTCGAATTCTTTCATGAAGGTTCATGAACACCACCTCAGCAGCATCACCCTAATTGATTAATTCTGTAACCTATTTTATTAGCTCCAACAAGTTAGTTAAATAAAACTTCCCCTATAGAAATCTGTGTTGGTTCTTCCTTATCAACATCTGAACCTTTTGTATTTTTTTCGGTCCTTAATTGCATTTTCAAATGTGATATCTGTCATAAGCAAATTTGATTTTTATTTAGCTTGTATCTTCTTTGTCATGAGGAAGTTCTGAATTTCCTTTTATCCACTCTTTGCTTTTAGGTGGAATATGCTTTAATTGTATCTGAACCATCTCCTCTTTTAAGATAGCTGATTCTGCAAGTCCATTTTTTTCCTCCCAATCTTTCATTCCATTCTATCTGGCCCACTTCTGTGTTGCCCCATCTAAGTCAGTTCTGCACTGATTTGATTCTTCTTACTCTAGATTGACCATTGTCATTCTCCTCCATCATGCGAAACCTTACAATGATCACTGTTTTCTAAATGATCTCCACTGACACTTGATCCACTTGGCCTACCTCATTTCTGTGAATCATGCATCCTTACGTTTTGAACTGGATCCATACTGTGTAGGAAATTCTTCTGGACACATCAAGTGGCAAGCATCCTTGATTTCCCCTTACATTACCAGTCTATATTTGGAGAATTGAAGTTCCACATTACAAATCATCCATAACGATGGCATCTCATGGTGACTTTCCTGCAGATTTCTTCCTGTGCATCCTTTCCACAAGGTTAGTAGTCTGTAGATTACACTCAGCAATATAGTTTTTATTCCTTACCTCTAAATTGATTCTGTCAGTGAACACTTTAGGATATTTCTCTTTCTTCAAAATTGCAATAATCTCCTTAACCAATCCTGCCAGCCCTCCTTGCTTCCTTCCCCATATTTTCCAGACATATTATACTCAGAAATAATGAACACCTTATGGTACTGTACCTTCAGCCAGATTTACATTTTGCACTCCCTTGCCCAACAGCACTAGCAAAACGCCTGCAAGGACCTTAGTCCAAACTATATTCAGTTGCAACCCATCCAGTTCATTCAGGTGCAATCTTTCCCAGAGACAATCCCAATGTGCGAGGAATCTAAATCCCTCGATCCTGCACCATCTTTGCACCCACATTTATCTGCCTTAGCCTCATATTTCATATCTCATATATACTCATTTGCACACACCACTGGTAATAATCTGGCAAAGACTTCATTTGAGGTGGTGCTTACTACATTTCCAACCAATGACCTAAATTCTGAGTGCAGGACCACACTCGCTTCCTGCCCAGGTCAATTATACCATTGTAGACCATGGCCTCTGGCTGTTCATCCTACTCCTAAAGAATGCCGTACAGCAGTGCTGTGACATCCTTGACCATGGGAGGCAACATTATGTCATAGAGTCATGTCTACAATCACATAAACACATGTTGCCAAACTAATCCCAATTAATATTGCTCTTCCCTTCCTCTTCCTCAAGCCACACATAAGATCATGACTGCAATCCATATTGAAGAACCAACACCCTCATTAGCTTTCAAAATGGAAAACCAATTTGTGAGTAGGATCCAAATGACTCTTGCTATATTCTGCCTGTTTCTTTTGTACTGCCTGGCAGTCACACACTTACTTTCAGCTACCTGGTCCTTGATCTGCGATATGACCACCTCTCTGAACATGCTATCCAACTAATTCTCCATCTCCTGAATGTATTACAATAACTCCAGCCAGTGGTCGAGCTCAAAAGCCCTTCTTAGTTCTTTCTTTGCAGAGCTTTCTACCTCTTGGAAGCAGTAAAGTTGCAGCTGTTTGTCACCCGCAGGTTGAAAGCGAAGGATATCATATCCAGAATGTCTTTGTTTGGTATGATTCTTTCTAACTGCTAATCACCTCTTTCTCTTAATCTGCAGGTGAAACATGTGAGGGGATATTATTATCAAATGTGCAATCTCCAGTATGCAGACAGGATGGACAATTACAACAGGATGAAGCAAAAACTCACGTTGAAAATGGTGAGGCAATGCAGATTAGTGTTTCAGTAATATCCATCATCTTGGACAAATGATTGATGATCATTTACATTCAGGTTTTGCCTGAGGTGTCTTATGAATACACTTTGTTCTTGCTACATGTACAATTTGCTCTTACCAGTATGAAAAAGCAGAGGCACAATTTACCTGGAAGCCTGTCCAAGTAGAGATTTAAAAAAGACATAAAAGGCAATTTTTTTACGAGGGTGAAATGAACTTCCGAGAAAGTGGTAGATGCAATTACAACATTTAAAAGACATTTGGATAGATACATGAATAGGAAAGGTTTGGAGGATTATGAGCCAGGAGCAGGCAAGTGGGACTAGTTTAGTTTGGGATTATGTACTGCATTGGACTGAAGAATCTGTTTCTCTGCAGTATGACTCTAAGTGTCCGTCTAAAGCTGCTGTTTTAGCCAAGCAGGTTATTAGCTGTTACCTTCTGTTCCATGTTATCCCAGCATCCCCAGACTACCAGACAGAAAGACAAAAATTTCATTGGTGACTGGATTGATGCACAAATTTCTTAACAAGATGCACAAAGTGCTCTTGGGGGGTGTTCAGGGCTACATGCCAGGCGAAATGTGGGGTTGCACATAGCATTGAGAGGTGATAACAATACAAAAGAGACATGGAGTTGCATTATTCATCCAAAAATCCTGTTCAGCACTAAAACATGAAATTATACACAAAATGGTGTAAATGTCGAATCTCACTGCTTAAAGTTCAAAATACTACAGTTGTCTTGAAAGTGGAATATGGACTAGCGAGTGGGAAAAAGGAATGTGAAGATCATATTGAGAAATTGCAGTCTCAATACGTGGAAAAATTTAATTTTGATTGATTGTAGAGTAATCCAAAATATCACCTGAATTGACACTTTCAAGTCTGAGAGGTATGATGCAGATACGCAGTGAGACAGCAAGATCCAGCTTTATTAGCATCTAAGATGTAGTAAACCCAATTGCATTTTCAGCCTAAATTTTAAAAAAAAATTCATTTGTGGGATGTGGGCAATGCTGGCTGGCCAACATTTATTGCCCATTCCTGGTTATCCTTAAGAAGATGGTGGTGAGCTGTCATCTTGAACCGCTGCACACTACCTCCTGTTACTTTGTCCTGGGTGGTGTCAAGCTTCTTGAGTGTTGTTGGAGCTGCAGCCATTCAGGCAAGTGGGAGTATTCCTTAACAGTTCTGACTTGTGCCTTGTAGATGATGGACAGGCTTTGGGAGCTGACTTGTTTTATAACCACTGTGCATACTTGTCAGTCCAAGCCTGGATATTGTCCAGATCTGTTGCATTTGAACAAGGACTGCTTGAGTATCTTAGGAGTCGTGAATGGTGCTGAACATTGTGCAATCATCAGTGAACATCCCCACTTCTGACCTTATGATGGAGGGAAGGTCATTGATGAAGCAGCCAAGTATATGGAGCGAATCAAATTGGCTGAAAATTGGTATCTGTAATGCTGTGAACCACTGGAGGATGGTGAGATGAATAATTCACTCGTCACTTCCAGCTGACGTTTGCAGTGAATGCTTCAATCTTATCTTTTGCACTGATATGTTAGGGTCTTCCATCATTGAGGCTGGGGATATTTGCAGAGTGTGGTCCTCAGATGAGTTATTTAATTGTGCACTACTATTTTTAAGTGGATGTGGCAGGAATGCAGAGCTTAGATCTGATCCATTGGTTGTGGATTGCTTAGCTCTGTGTATCCCTTGCTCTTTAGGCTGTTTGGCACACAAGTAGTCCTGTTGGTAGCTTCACCAGGTTGACCATTCCATTTTAAGGTATGCCTGGTGCTGTTCCTGAAATGCCCACCTGAACTCTCCATTAAACCAGGGTGGATCCTCTGGCTTGGTGGTAATGGTTGGGTGGGGTATAGGCTGGGCCATGAGGTTACAGATTGTGCTGGAATACAGTTCTACTGTTGATGACCCACAGCACCTCATGGATTCCCAGTCTTGAGTTGGTAGATCTGTTCAAAGAAAGTGAGGACTGCAGATGCTGGAAATCAGGGTAAAAAATTGTAGTGCTGGAAAAGCACAGCCAATCAAACAGCATCCGAGTAGCAGGAGAGTTGGCATTTCGAGCATAAGTTCGTCAGGAATGTGAGTGGGCCCAAGGGGGAGGGGTGGGGCTGGGGGAAGGTAGCTTGGAATGTGATAGGCAAATGAAGGTAGGGGTGATGGTGATGGGTCAGAGCAGACGGTGTCTGACCTGTCCATCTTCCTTCTCACCTACTCGCTCCATACTCTGCTCCAACCTATCACCATCACTCCCCACCTTCATCTACCTATCGCATTCCCAGCTATCTTGCCGCCTCCCCTCCCACCTCAGCCCCAACACTCAATTACCTTTCAGCCCCTTCCCCCCCCACCACACACACACACACACACACACACATTCCTGATGAAGAGTTTATGCTTGAAATGTTGACTCTCCTGCTTCTCAGATGCTGCCTGACCGGCTTTGCTTTTCCAGCCCCACACTTTTAGATCTTTTTGAAGTCTGTCCCATTTAACACCGTGGTAGTGCCACACAACACAATGGAAGTTATTCTCAATGTGAAGGTGGGACTTTGTTTCCACAGGATTGTGTGGTGATCATTGTTACCAATACTGTCACAGACAGATGCATCTTCAGTCAGCAGATTGGTAAGAATGAAGTCAAATATATTTTTCCTGCTTTTTGGTTTCCTCAGCACCTGCTGCTGACCCAGTCTAGCAGCTGTGTCCTTTAGAATCTGACTAGCTCAATTAGTAATGTTGCTGCTGAGACACTGGATGTTGAAATCCCCCATCCATAGTATATTTGTGCCCTTGCCACCTTCAGTGCTTCCTCCAAGTGTTGTTCAGTATGGACGTGTACTGATTCATCAGCCGAGAGACGACTGTATGTGGTAATCAGCAGGTTTCCTTGCCCGTGTTTAACCTGAAGCCATGAGACTTCAGGGGTCTGGAGTCAATGTTGAGAACTCCCAGGGCAACTCTCTCTCAACTGTTATCACTCTGCTGTAACCATTGCTGAGTCTGTCGAGCTGGTGGGACAGGACATATCCAGGGATGAGGTTATAGTGGTGTCTTGGACATTGTCTGTAAGGTATGATTCTGTGAGTATGACTATGTCAGGCTATAATTTGACTAGTCTGTGTGACAACGCTTCTAATTTTGGCACTAGCCCCCAGATGTTAGTGAGAAGGACTTTGCAGGGGCGACAGGGCTGTTTCTGCCATTGTCTTTTCCAGTGCCTGGGTCAATTCCAGATGATCCTTTTGGTTTAATTTCTTTGAGACATTTTAGCGATTGATACAACTGAAAGACTTGCTAGGCCATTTTAGAGGGCAATTGAGAGTGAACTATATTGTTATGGCTCTGGTGTCACATGTAAATCAAAGTGAGGTGAATTTCCTTCCCTGAAGGTCACTAATGAACAAAAGGAAAAGTGCGCAAAAGGAATAGGCAAACAGAAAAATAAAACTTAAACAAAAAGAAAGAATTAATAGTTTATTACTACAGTGCGTTTTTGAGCGACGTTTGCCATACTTGGAACATTGTGTGCAGTTCTGTTCACCATATTATAAAAAAGGTAACAAGGCACTCAACGTGGTGCAAGAATGAGTTAGAGTGAGGGAATCAGAACTGTGCGGAATTCCATTCAAGAAAGAATGAGCAGACTGTTTTTATTCTGTTGAAAGAGGTTAGAAATCTTGCAGATAATGAAAGATTGTCTTGGATTAAAAAGAGAAAATGTTTCCATTGTGGACAAGAGTTCAACAGATAAAAAGAGGTTCAAATGGAACATAAGTGATAGAATAAACTGGTTAGGCCATATTCCCATTTTCTGTTGTATATGTTCAATAAAAACGAATTTTTAATTGCATTCCCTAGCTCTAAGTCTCTTTTTCTCACTGTCTTGTCAATGCCAAACTTAAGACCAGACTACATTCAAGTATGGAATCAATTCTTTGGATCATCATAGACTTTCTGAGCCTTACTACTACCAATAATATTGCTTTACTGTTTGCTTCATCTTTGTACCTTAATCATGATAATTTTGCTGGTATTATGCTGCCTGCTCTTATATGAAGATTTGTTTGTGCCGCTGAATATTTATTTGACATTACTGTACAAACATTAACCTTGGTACCTGCATATTAATAAAACTTTTCTCTATCCCTGAAGGGCAATGGTCCATTTACTTGGCAGCAGTTTTGTTGGTTCCAGTCGCCTGTATCATGTTGAATTTTCTGAATCAGCAAGAGTCTGAAGTTGTGGAAAATAAGCTCAACATATTCTTACAGAATTTTGACAACGTGCAGAAGAGTTTTCCAAATCAAGATGAACAATTGTGGAAAAAAAGCAGGATAATGTTGCAGAAACATATTAACATGACTGTCCATTCTGAGCCATCCATTTTAATGTTTGCAGCTGCTTGGAATGCAAATGAAACCATGCATTGCCTCACAGACAGAATTGCTGAAGCTTATGCTTCAGCTTTCAATTCCAGGTTTCTGAAAATTGAGGGATCTAGTAAAAAGTTTTTAAACAGCGATAAAGTGAAGCTAGATCTAGATAACCAACTAACTTCTTGGTTTGGTGCGGGTAGCAAGTCAGCTGTTATTCATCACTTCCAGGATCTGCCACCTCCATCTACCCTTCTATTCTACAAATATTGTGATCATGAAAATGCAGCCTTCAAGGATGTATCCCTCTTAATCACAGTTTTAGTGGATGAGGAAAAATTAGACCCAAATTTAAGCTTCAGTCTTCTGGAGGAAAGAGTCTATGATTTTCTTATGACAAAATTTTCTATCTCCAGTCAGACTGGGCAATATAATACCCTGGATATTGACAAATTCAGTGGATTGTGGAGTCGAATTGCACACGTCATATTACCCGTCCTACCTGAAAAAGATATTGAAAAGAATGGCTGCAAACATAAGTGAACATTCTGAGGAGACATCACAAAATTTGCACTGAATTTTATCAAAGAAATAAATTACATGCACAGAGAAGTCCTAAGTCTTGAAAAGGAAATATATTTTTAAAATTAATTACCTAGTATTCAATCTTGTGAATTTTGCTAAAGGATCTCTTCTGAAATTTTAAAGTTTTTTGAGTCATATGCTGACTGGCTTTCTGTAATGTTCCACATTTTCTGTTTTTATTTCAGGCTTCCCGTGTTTAATTTCTAGCTTTCTTCAATTATCACAAATAAATTAATCTCCTGGAAGCTAGAAAATGATATTGCCACTGAATAAATGATGATGGTTTGGACTTTGCTATGGAAGCTTAATTATATTTGCTATTGTATAATCTGTAACTGAATAAAGAAGCTGAATGTCAACATGGTCACAGAAATAGTTGTGAAAATATACTGCAACATAGAGTAAAGGATGTAAATTTGCTGAGCATGGGAATGTTTTGATGATTATAGATGGATATTTCTCAAATTGAAATTTAGTTTGAATTTAACATGGAATTTTAAAAGGGTAAAAAATGAGGTCTGCAGATGCTGGAGATCACAGCTGAAAATGTGTTGCTGGTTAAAGCACAGCAGGTTAGGCAGCATCCAAGGAATAGGAAATTCGACGTTTCGGGCATAAGCCCTTCATCAGGAATGAGGAGAGTGTGCCAAGCAGGCTAAGATAAAAGGTAGGGAGGAGGGATTTGGGGGAGGGGCGATGGAGATGTGATAGGTGGAAGGAGGTCAAGGTGAGGGTGATAGGCCGGAGTGGGGTGGGGGCGGAGAGGTCAGGAAGAAGATTGCAGGTTAGGAGGGCGGTGCTGAGTTGAGGGAACCGACTGAGACAAGGTGGGGGGAGGGGAAATGAGGAAACTGGAGAAATCTGAGTTCATCCCTTGTGGTTGGAGGGTTCCCAGGCGGAAGATGAGGCGCTCCTCCTCCAGCCGTCGTGTTGTTATGTTCTGCCGGTGGAGGAGTCCAAGGACCTGCATGTCCTTGGTGGAGTGGGAGGATGCAATAGATGATGTATTGCATCATCTATGTACATCATCTATTGCATCCGCTGCACCCGATGTGGCCTCCTCTATATTGGGGAGACGGGCCGCTTACTTGCGGAACGCTTCAGAGAACACCTCAGGGACGCCCGAACCAACCAACGCAACCACCCCGTGGCTCAACACTTTAACTCTCCCTCCCACTCCACTGAGGACATGCAGGTCCTTGGACTCCTCCACTGGCAGAACATAACAACACGACGGCTGGAGGAGGAGCGCCTCATCTTCCGCCTGGGAACCCTCCAACCACAAGGGATGAACTCGGATTTCTCCAGTTTCCTCATTTCCCCTCCCCCCACCTTGTCTCAGTCGGTTCCCTCAACTCAGCACTGCCCTCCTAACCTGCAATCTTCTTCCTGACCTCTCCGCCCCCACCCCACTCCGGCCTATCACCCTCACCTTGACCTCCTTCCACCTATCACATCTCCATCGCCCCTCCCCCAAGTCCCTCCTCCCTACCTTTTATCTTAGCCTGCTTGACACACTCTCCTCATTCCTGATGAAGGGATTATGCCCGAAACGTCGAATTTCCTATTCCTTGGATGCTGCCTGACCTGCTGTGCTTTAACCAGCAACACATTTTCAAATGGAATTTTAAAAACTGAATATGTGTTAGTTAACACATTGTCTGTTGATCAATTGAGTGAGTGCATGAATAGATAACTAGTATGCCAATTAGTACGGTCTGAACTTTCTAACTTTCAACTAATTTTATCAATTCACATTTGTGGTGCTAAGTTTGCCACGGCTCATGGTGACTTTTCTGATGTAATCTTCCAGTCTTTAATCACATATCTGGACCCTGTACAATCATGCGGCAGGAGAAGCAGAAGTGATTGTTGCTGCCAGAGTCTTTTGATGTTCGCACCATATTAAAGCCCAGCTGCACACCATTACCAGTGCTGTGAACAAGCCAGGAACAACCATTCATATGGGCATCCTACAACATTATCTTCAAGGATAATCTTCAAGGTGGAGAGGACAGCAGTGTTGTATATTGTTGATTGCCATAGGAGGCCACACCAGCCTGGACCTAGATTGTAGCTCAGGTCAGTGTAGTGTGCCAGTGAATTGCGAATCACAACAGTTTAGAAAGGTCCATTATCTTCATGACACTAAAAGGGTAAGTGTCACCATCTTCTCTCTGCTATCTTACACTCGCAGGGCTATCACTCATTTATAATTCTGCCATTACACATGCCTCTCAACAAGTCTCATGGACTACAATTTACTCTATTGCATGCATTGCATCCACTAATCAACTATTCCCCCACCTCATTCTTCCAAATTATGGATGCTTCTGCCCTCTGAGTTTCGTATTCACTCACTGGCAAAACCTGACATCACAGCTACTTCTTCCATTCATCTCCATCAAACTCAGTCCCTCCTTTTGTCTCTCTGCAGGAAAAGCTGTCTCACAACAGAGCAGAATTGGGCATGTCTGGTGAGGAATGGTAGATACAAGGTTCCTAAAGGCACATGAGGAAACATTCTCAGATTTCACAAGAGAAGAGTGAAACCAACCCACGAAGCTCCATTGTACTGTGCTGCACTGCGTTGCTCTACCGTTTCCACCATTAATTCATTCTTAAGCTGCGCAGTGCTTCTCTGTTTTACACTATTAGTTCCATCTCTTCACTGCAATCACAAGCATCACCCAGCAAAACTTAGGTTAGAGATTACTGATAGAGACTATCAGGTAAATCTACACTTCTGAGGAGGAAGCCACTTAGCTGTCAGAGGATGAATTGACAAGTTTTCACCTACAATCTCCACCAGCTGAGGGACTTTCACCTTGGTGGGTTCTCTTTCTAGACTAGACTCAGAAGCACAATCTGGTGAGTACATTACTAAGATATCTCAACAACTGGTCAAGGAAGAAACAGCCTGACACCTGTTCAGTTTCAAGCAGAAGATGATTCCATGGCCTTGGCTATTAATGACCTTATCAAAATACACAGGCACAAGTACAGCAATCTGATTTGTCAGAAACAATCAGTAACCTGGATTGAAGGATGAATGAAGCCATCGAGATTATCAGTCCTCTGCTGGCTCAGGTATGCACTTGGCTGTCTGTCTGTCTTCATGGAGAAACTGATGACTGACAATGGGAAGCTAGTCTAGCTCATTGCCAGATATGTGCATGTTCATGCACTTCAATGCCAGAGCAACAAGCGACATTGATCTCACTCCAGGTTCCCCTTCTTTATGTCTCATTGGCAAGAAATAAAAGTGATTTTAAGAGAGGTGTACAGGTTGCATCTTAAGTTTCAGCAGAATAGTCAGAGATAAAAGACATATTAAAAACCATTAAGGAACATATTTGGTGGGATGACATCTGGAATTGGGGAGTAATTTTCATAAGACCACTTGTGTTTGTGTTATCTCACATCTTGATTTTGTTTTGTATACTTGGATATATTGTATTATGATTTGATATTGGTGTCAGCAACAAATGCAGCAGCTGAAAAAGAATTAGTTCAGTTAAAGTGTGATAATCTTAAAATTTCAACAAGTGTAGCACACTGCAATTTCACATTAATAGCTTATTTTCTTTATTGGCATACTGGCCAAATATACTACTTTTTGTTCATCATATTAAAAGAATGAACAAATAGAAGGGATGATGACACTTCAGAACTTTAATAACTTTTCAGGAATTAAAAGAATTGGCAAAACCTTTTCTGGAATAAACTGTTTCCTATGATAAAAGGAGAAGGACAAACTGTTATAAAGGAATTGAAAGCAATTAAGCATCCCTGGGAATAAGAAGTCAAAGCAACATAAACAAATTGTTTCCTGGGAGAGGAGGTAACAACTGTTTGGTAACTAGCTGCTTTGTGATAATTGGGCAATTAAGATTGCATGCAGAAGAATTTAAGGAGTTCTGTGTTTTTCACAAGACAGCTTAGTGAAAAAAGAGAACCTATGCCTGATAAGAAAGCAAGCTATAGACTTGGTGACTCCAGAAGTGTCATAAATAATGTCACACACCATGAGCTTAATTTAAGAATTCAACTTTAGAATTCTTTGGCAGCAGAACTACAGAGAATCACACTGCACGAGGATCAATCCCTGGACGTACCCAGAGACAGACACTATTGGTTTGAATCGTATCTAAATCCTGCTTTTAGGGTGTAGGTTTGCTAGCCAGATGTTTCATTACCTGGCTTGGTCACATCATCACTGGCGACCTCCAAGTGAAGCTTCACTTGGAGGTTGCCACTGATGATGTTACCTAGCCAGGTAATGAAACGTCTGGATATCAAACCTACAGCTCAGCCAGCAAACCTACACCCTAAACCTCAACCTGAGCTACAAACCTTGCAAAAATTCTACTTTTAATTGGGTAGTAGCTAAATTGGGCTGTGAGGCTTCACATCCTTAGTTGAGGGGTCTTATTTTGGTTGTGACATGCAATAAAGTTTAAATAATTGTTTAACTATTTGCTTGTCTATGGTATTTCTTAATAAATGGCTGAATTAAAGGTAGCTTGTGGTAATTTACAAATAACTGAAGTTGGCAAACTGGATTTGAAACTGGTTTGTGAGTAGGGGGCGTTTTTGTGATTGGAAGCTTGTGATGACTGGTGTACCACAAAGATTGGTGCTGGGATGCTTGCTGTTATGGATATTACCACTTGGATATAAATGGTGAAGGTATAATTAATAAGTTTGTAGATGACTTGAAAATTGGTTGTGTTGTTGATATTGAGGATAGTCTCAGTTTTCGTTGTGTGAATTGCTACATTTGTAATATCTAATAAGAGAAGGATATACACAATGATTGGTAGTTTCTTAGAGTACTGAGGAACAAAGGGACCTTGGTGTACAAGTCCATAGATCCCTGAAATTCTCAGCAAAGGTAGACATGGTGGTGAAGAAACCATACAGGATGTTTACCTTCATTAATTGTGGCAAAGAAAATAGGAATAAGGAAGTCTTGTTGTAGTCTTTATAAAACATAGATTAGCTACAGATGTAAGACTGTATGTAATTCTGATTGCCACGATATTGGAAGGTAGTTAATACAATTGAAGAAGGAGTAGGGAGGGGTAAACTAGACAATTACAGATCAGTGAGTCCCATGTGTCAGGGAAACTACTGGGGGAAATTCTTAAGGAAAGGATCCATCTTCACTTGTTAAGGCAAAGTTTGATCTTGGATAGTCAACATAGTTTTACTAGAGGGAAGTCATATCTGACATGATCTTGTGATGAGGAGAGAAGGAAGCCTAGAGTTCAGGTGAGACTCCTATCTTCCATCCAAACCACTCAGGAAGGGGGAATAATCCAACAATTTTCAACCACAAATTTTCCCATTTCGTTTTGCGCTGTCCTGCCTCCAACGATAACACAAGGCCCTTTTTTTTTGTGTCTGTTACGCTTTCAACCTCTCCTAGTTCTGACTAGGAAAAATCTCCAACTACCTGAAACTTCATTGGTCTCTCTCCGCTGGCAGGTGGGCTCATTATTTGTAGCTTTATTTTCTGCTGATATTCGATCCAAGGTAAAGGTGCGTTATTGACTTTCGCGGTCTTGGGTCCTGCATAGCTTTGAAGTGATTGAAAACATTAAGAGTTTGGGAGTCTGTCTGCTAAGGTGGAATCTTTCTGGAAGGTTCGATTTGACATTTGCATGAGTTCAGGCTCGGGCACTGGTAACAGTGAAATGGACCTAGAGGCGTCTTTTTAATTCTTTCAAATCTATCATCGTACACAAATAGACTAGTAGTTTTCATCGGGTCATGTTGCTTGAAGACGACAATTTTGGCCGGCGGTCCGTTTAACGGTTCTCAGAACTTGCAGCTCGCGGCGTCAATTCAAATATTTGAATACTAACGGTCAACTATTGTTTTTTTTTCGACGCAAGAGGAGCGAGACCGTCTCCCAGACGACTGCTAAAACTAGTGAAAGGAGAATACCAGTGCTAAAGGGGGCGGGAAATCAAGGAACTGAAAGGCGGACCCATTTTAGATTTGAGCGCCAGACAACTACGGCCCAGGTGGGGGAATTTATCCGACCGGAAATAAGGGCCGCCCCACAAGATGTGAAAAGCGGAAGTTAAGTTTGCCCCGCAGTGAGTCCGTCCGGAATGGGATCCGGGGAGAGGGAGGGAGTGTTGCTCCGTACTGTGTCCGGAAGGAAACGTTAACAGCGGGGAGGGGTTCTTCGCCGGGCGAGAACGACAGCGAAAGAGTCCAAAATGAGCGTGCGGTTGACGAGAAGCGCCAACTCCCGACCCAAGGACTTGAAAGGTAAGAAACCTAGAGGCGAGAGTGGGAGAAAGTTGAGGGCATCTGTATAGTGAGTATCCTTTTGAATTGGTTAAGCGAGACTGTGAGAGGAGGGTAATTAGCTCAGCCTGAGAACAGAAACCAAAAGCGATTCAAACCTGATTCATTTTGTAAGCATCAGTTTATAAACTGCTTCCCGCTAGTCCGAGTTAACGAGGTTGAGATTATTTCACGACTGCCGAATGAATTGGGTGGAGAGTAACTGGTTTCCTGAGGGTGCGCGACCACAAGTGTTTTCTTTTAAATGGTACAGTACTTCCCTTTTTCACCCTCTTCCCCCAAGACGGTGTCTGCCTGGAGCCGAGATTGACTATCACCTCATGTAGGCCGAGAGGACTCTGGCAATGGTCACTGGTGTGACTTTAAATACAGACTAGAGCTCTGCTAAAATTGAAACAGATTATCGCAGCTGGAGGAGATTACTGTGCCAAAGCTGCTATGACAGGGCAATTGGGTGACATTTTAAACCTCCACAGTGTCATTTATTTCCAAATACGGTGTTTTTTTTAATACACAGTGTAAATATTGGATTAAAAATACAGTCTTGCATTGAAAATTTTTGTTTTGTCTCTTTTTTTGACTTGCTTACATAATTGCTAAATAGAAGTTGATGTTTGCAAACCCTGGACAGAAAACCATCTTTTTTTTTCTTTCTTCTGATTTGTGCTGGGTCCACTGCTGTTCGTCATTTATACAAATGTTTTAGATGTAAACATAGGTGGTATAGTTAGTAAACTTGCAGATGACACCGAAATTGGAGGTGTGATGGATAGTTTAGAGGGTTACCTTCAAGTACAATGGGGTATTGAACAGATGGGCAGAGGAGTGTCAGTTAGATTTCAATTTAGATAAGTGAGTTGCTGCATTTTGGAAAGACAAATCATGGCAGAACTTATACACTTTAATGGTAAGGTCTTGTGGAGCGTTGCTGAACAAAGAGACTTTGGAATGCAGGCTCATAATTCCTTGAAAGTAGAGTCAAAGGTAGATAGGATAGTGAAGAAGGTGTTTGGTATGCCTTACTTTATTGGTCAGCACATTGGGTTTGGTTAAATTACCACAAGCTACACTTTTAATCTGCTTTTTTAAAAGCAATCTTATGAACAATCAAGTACTGAAACAATGGTTGTTACAGGCAATAAAGTTTAAATCAAAATAAGACTCCTCAAGTTAGCAAGTTAAACCTCAACTCAGCTTGGCTATTATCCAGTTAACCATAGATTCCAATCAACAGGTGCCTCGACTCTGATGTCCAGGGTTTGATCCTTGTGCAGTGCTGTTCTTTGAAGCCCTTATGCTGAAGGGTTCTGATGTTGGATTCTTCTGCAGTGTTTTCATCCTTCCGGTCTAGAGGCTGCTATTATTGAGTATCTTTTTAGGACTCCCTTTGGCATCAAATCCACAGCTTGCTTCTTTATCAGAAGTAGCTTCTTTCTTGTTACATTTGACATTGGTTTCTCTGCTTGAAGATATGGCTTTCCTGTGATTAACTGCTTAAATTCTTGTACAGGGCAATAATTAATGCTTATGGCATAAGGCAGTCAGTTATCAAGCAGATGCCAAAACAGTTTTGTTCATGTGTTTCTTGATTCCTCTTTTCCCAGGCATGGTTAATTACTTTCAATTCCTATATAAGCTGGTCCTTGTCCCTTAATAGTTTAGACAGCGTTATTGTTGATCCCTTTGTGTGTACCACTTTGTGTTGATTCTTTCAACAGTTATTTAAAAAACAGTTGGGAAGTTTGTAACATACATTTCAGTTGTGTTGCAGGAAATTACAAGGCTCTGCAATGTTTAATTGTACTTTCCTGGAAGTATCATGAACTATTTTGAAGTAGGTCTCCAAACCCCCTAACTGTCTGTTTATCTGCCCCTCCCCACTCCTGCATCATGTGCTTGAATTCCTCACATGCTGGATTTGCCCTTCACAAGAACGGCTCTGCCACAACCTCACTTCCAACCCCAATATGCTTGCTTTGGACTAGCCCCTCCACCATCCTGCGACGCTGGATGAATCTCCCCGCCATGCGTAATTATCTCTATCCTCACTTGCACTTGGCCTTCACATACCTGTACTGGAATCCTCCTCCCTCCTTGCTACACTTGAGAACCTATCTGCAAGGTATCAAGTTCTATCTCTCTTTCTGATCAGTCCTGGGCAGAACCAAATGAAGTCTGTTATCCTGCAGTTCTCACAGAACAAATCAGCAAAGCCTGTGCCTTCACCCACCTCCCGAACACTAACATTTGCAGTTGATCCACAAATTGTGATTTGGTTTAGCATTATTCAAGCGGTGACATCAGCCCAAACAGTGAACAGTTGATCTCGAACAGTGAATGCTGGTCAGTTTTGTTACGGAATAGTAACATTTAAAAATGTACTGCCATCGGTTATACACAGGATCCTCCAGAGTGAAGAGTTATGCTGGAATAGTAGTGACATCCCGTTCTCCAATAAAGAACCAGCGAAAAAGAAACTATGGTAAGATGCTTTAATAATGTGAGATCCGTTTGTCTGTTGACACTTGATTGGGAAGTTTGGGGCAAACTACAGTTATCAAAGCTCTAAGCTTTAATAGGAGTTCAACAGATTTGAAGTACTTGCTGCCTATTGGTGGTTTTATTTTCTGCAGTGTAGGAAGATGAGAAAGTTGTTCCCACTTGGGTAACTTGAAGGAAGTGGACATTTTAATTGAAGCTATTATGGATCCACACCTCTAAATTGAAATACATTAAGAAATTATGGACCTATAGATGACAATATATTTGCCACATTTCCAACATTAATAAGATTGGAAATCTGCTTTGGTGTATAATTGGAGTGATCATGATTTAAGATATTCAATATTTCAGTTTCTTCTTCTCATCTAAAATATTTTGGATCTTTTGGATACAGCAAAAGTTCTGTATTATAATATCACACGTTTTCAGTTGTGTTGCAGGAAATTAATTTGCTCTGCAATGTTTAATTGTACTTTCCTGGATGTATCGTGAACTATTTTGAGGTCTCCAAACTCCCTAGCTGTTTCTTTATCTCTTCTCCACCCCCTCCCCCACATCGTGTGTTTGAATTCCTCACTTCCTGGATTTGCCCTTCCTTTTAACAGAGATTTTGTGTGAGAACAAATTCCTGAGGTGTATTTTTAATCAAACATGCCAATGAGGAAACTCATAGAATGAAAATTAGTATTCCACCCAATACTATTTAATATTACTCTACACTGATGAGTTATATTCGGTTTTGTCAGTTTAAATGCTCCCAAATCCTTTTTGTCTAAGGTAGGCAATGCCAGTTTTGTTTTTCAAAGTGTGGTGATGGGTGCTATGGTATATGTAGCACCCCTCACCACCACAAGCAGGAAAGCCCACTGGCTCTTGTGCCTATTCGGCACTTTATGGGTCACCAGGTAGGCTTCCTGGGACAGCAATGTCTTGCTCCATCTGAAGTTGCTGGCTAATCGGAAGCTGGCTGCCCCTATCAATAGCAGCACTGCTTCAGGTGCTGAGGCTACTGGTGACAGAGCAGAATGAATTTTTGGTGGGTGGTTGTGGGAGGGTTGCAGGACAGGGGTCATGGTAGGGTGAAGTAGGGAAGGGAGTTCAAAGGCAGAGGTGTGGGATTAGCTTTCTTTGGCCACTTTATCTGGCAAAACCCAAACTTGTACCAAATGTCTCCAGGTTTGGGTGGATTGAAACCCAATCCCCTGCAGTTTGGCAGGCAGAATGCTCCATTTTACCAGTTGGGAAGGCTGCTGTCCTTCTCACAGTTAATCATGGCGATAGTGTGAAGATGCTCTTAAGTGGAAGCCACTTGACCCTTTATGACTATATGGTCGCAGGAAGGTGATGGTTATTTCCCCTTCTAACACCTACCGTGCTGGTTCTTGGGAGAGACAGTTCTGCCTTATCATTGTATGCAGCCATGTATAGATTGGTGATTAAACAGAAGTATTTATTTCAGGCAATATGTGGGTGACCTTCCACTGTAACATTTGGGGCAAATTTATAAATAATTTGGAACCACAGGTGGAACTGTCATCAAATGGAGGACTTTTCCATATTTTGTTGGCTCTTTCGACAATGGGGGTGGTGCAGTGTTGTGTGTGCAGAAGCATGTGGGGTAGAAAGGAGACTGCTAATTTGAAAACTTTATTCTCTCTTTCTTTCACCTGGAAGTAATTCTGTTTGTCAAGTGCATGAGCAAGGATAAAGAGAGTAAAATGTAAAAATATTAAGAGGTCTATTTTGCTCTGGTTGTGATGCAAGTGATTTGCTTTCAGATTCTGATTATGGAATTAATGCAGGAGCGCGAGAACCTCCAAAGAAATCTCCTAAAGGTACGTTCTTTCTGATTCAATTTTTAAAAAACTTTTTTTGTTATTCCCATTACTAATGCAATGAGCTGAGATTTGGCCCCAGGCCGAAAATAAAACTTTTTTTTCTCCCCCACCCCCTCCCTCCACTAACTACACTAGCAATTATCTCATCATTCTCATTAAATGGAACATGCTTCATTAAAATAACCTTCCAGTTCAAGTTATGTAAAATAGTAATTTCTGTGGCTCTCTTTCAAGTTCAGCCTCAGAAATGATTTCAACAATCACCATGAACTTCCACTACCTTTTCATCTGGTCTCAACTAAAGGAGTAGCAAGCTGTGTTGTCTTGAACAAGAGGAGTGAGGCTGTTGAAATGTGGAGGCACCCCTACTTCAGCTGTCCAAGAAGTTTTGAAACAAACAAAAAAGCTCAAATTACTGGAGAAATTCAGCAGGTCTGGCAACATTTTTGGAGAGAAATCAGTTGTTATTTCAAGTCCTGTTACCCTTCAGAACCAGGAAGTTTTGTTAGAGTCTTAATAAATCAGCCATCAGTGCCCCATATGGATTCATCAGGATTGATATACGTTGTTGCCCAGCAGCCCTCTGTGGAGTGGGCTTTGTTTTGTCATTAAGTTCAGTCCTCACAGCTGTTTTATTCAGTCCTAAAATAGATGAGCTAATGTACAGCTCTCTTGAAAGTACTAGTTGTACCAACTTGTTGAGTTTTTCTAGTATCTTGGTGTGTGATATTTTGAGGATTACCTACCTCCAGATGGGCAAGGACTTAAAATCTGTGGGAAACACTGACATTTTTACAATAGTTTGATCTATTTTTAATACTGGCTGCTCCTTTCCAGCTACTGTACCAGGACGTGGATCAGGTTCAGAAGTACCAGAATCTCATAAGAAATCCCATAAAGGTATTTTTTCTGATTATTGCTTTGTTCATTTCTAATTTTACAGGGTTTTTAGTGCCACACTAGCTAAGTAAGCTGCCCTTTTACCCTGTGCTGATTGATACCAGTTATAAAGATTTGTTTGGGTTGCCTTGGGTGACCAGTTCCTACTATGCTTTCAACTGCTTCCTTAACCAAGAGCAGGTCCAAGTCTCTGGTCAGCGGTCTTATGGTCTAGAGCAGATACCCACCATCTACTGAACACAACAAGAAGTCTGTGTCCTACCACACTGGCACCTTGTGGCTGCTTTACATCAAAACTACATAACTTGTGAATTTTAAACATAATATGTGTTAGTCTGATCAAAGGCTTACTTGCTCCTGTCTACAGTAAATGCTATACAGAGTTTGCAAGTTTTTAAATTCTAAACAGTTGTTGGATACAAAACCAAAAGTCTGACTCTTTCATCAAGACATTTGGCTGTGCTGGACCCCTGGATTTCCTAGGAATAGCAGTGGGCCATTCAACCCCTTGAGCCTCTTCGGCCATTCTGTTAAATGATGCCTGTATCTTGATTTCATGTAGCCACCTTGGTTCCATTACCTTAATATTCCTGCTTCACAAGAAAACAAAATCTTATCTGTGAACGCATACTGGCTCCAATATTACTACAGAAAGTTATGCAAGCAGGTTTTGAGGAGTTTTTGTTCAGACACCTGAATGTTGTCCTCCTTGCTGTTTTTCTTTTCCCTACTCTTTCACTTCTGGTTTTGTATCTGCTTATTTAATGTTCTGATCAGTTTATATCTTTTTTGCTTTTTGTTTTAAGGCAGGGGCTCTGCTCAGAGACAGTCCCAAGAAAATCCTGTAAAAGAGGATCTGGAGTTACACTCTAGTACAGGTATGGCTCATGTCTGAGTCCCTTAAGTTTTTTTTTTGGGTTGTTTTTGTAAATATGGCAAATCTGCAGAAATTGACATGATATACTTATTCCCAAACACTAATTTCCAGTGTCTAGTTCACAATCTGTTGCTAGCACATAGTGTGCCGTCTGACCAAGAATCAAACCTGATGACATTCACCAGTAGGAATTTGACAGAAATGACTTGAAGATCCCTAATGTATTTCATCTAATCCAGCTACCTTAAATAGAAGGAGCTTGGCTATATCTTTGCCAGGAGTGTACCAGCCTACTTTGTGCTGTGCTGATGAATGGAGAGGGAAATGAGCAGACCAGGAAGAAACAGTTGGGCTGCAAGACTCGGGCAAATAATTTTAATGGAAGGGAAAGGAATATTGTATGTTTTAATAGTTAGGACCTGGGGGGTTGAGTTGTAAACTTCTCAGCTTGGTTTTGTTTGTAGGACTGTCGAAGTGGGGTGTTGGAAGGCGGGGGGGAGGAGGTGAGGTAGTGGGTGGTTTTGTGTTCTGAAAATCTTTGTTCTAAAGGAAAGGGATTAAACCCAGCTCATGTTATTGCATAAACTATATATCAATAAACAGAATGTTAGAACTGAAAACCAACCAATAACTGAACAATTGAGGTATGAGAAGCAGGAGAGATTAAAACAAAAAGCAGCAAACATTAAAAAGGGACCCATTATATTCTTTTTGAAAATCTTGAAATTAACTCTTTGTTCTGGCAATGTGGAAAGCACTGGAAAGGCTGTTCCTATATGCTCTTCAGAAAGTGGTAGAGAGTTAAAAATAGGGTAACATTATAAAGTTTTTTTTCTGAAGCTCTGTCCAAGTCCTTTCCTTTTCTTAACCTTACTGGATTATATATATGCTATGTTTTGATAGTACGGATGACTTTGTTACATGCACCAACTGCATGCAAATACCTTGGTCCACAATATTGACAGTAATAAGAGGTGAATAAAGGAAAAGTTAATATTTCTTCTGAAACAAGGTATAATAATTCCATTCATTTGATGTGGCCTAGAAGCATTCGCAGAGAAAGTGAGGTCAGCAGATGGAGTATCAGAGCTGAAAATGTGTTGCTGGAAAAGCGCAGCAGGTCAGGCAGCATCCAAGGAACAGGAAATTTGACGTTTTGGGCATGAGCCCTGATGAAGGGCTCATGCCCGAAACGTCGAATTTCCTGTTCCTTGGATGCTGCCTGACCTCCTGCGCTTTTCCAGCAACACATTTTCAGCTCTAGAAGCATTCGCATTTTGGTACAGATTATGAATACTACAATGTTTGCGTAATTCCTTGTCACTGAAAATTATCTGCTGTTTTTTGTCTTCAGCCACTGTCATCATGGCTCATTACTGTGGGTCTAGAGTCACAAGATTGAGGAATTATGGCATATTTCCTGCTCTAAAGTTGACATGATACATTTTTTAATGACAATTGCTGATAGTTTCCTGACACGATTACTGAAACAAGCCCTCTATTCCAAATGTATGAATTATGTTTAAGTTCTATTAACTATGACTGTGTGATTTTGACCTATATTCCCATAGAAACAGGCTGAATGTGTGGATTACTGATTGTGACAGTACCTCAAGAGCAGAATTGAAATGGTGGGAAAAGGTGATGTTAAGAGACCAGAGTTGAAGAAAGGTTGTAGATTTGAAAACTGGAAGGTGGGGCAACGCTATTAATAGAAGTGAACATGAATATGAGAGTTTTGCTGCACTTCATTCATTGTTTTCCCTTTAGCTGTTTAGCTGCAATTTGGGTATTTTAGGCTATGCCTACCTTGGTGAAATGTGTTGATTTGCTCTGCTTTAGTTTAAGTGAAGGTGACAAGACAGATGTCCATTATTTCACTTCAGAGAAAGACTCTACACTGCCTTGTTTACTTTGTGAGATTTTACTGTCAGTAAGTTTCAAAAGTTTCCATTTTGTCTTCTATCACAGAACCAGAAGAGATGGACTATTCTTCTGAGACCAACCAAGCATCTCCAGGTGTCATTTTTAAATGATAATATACTTATGAGGATCTTGAAATATTTTACCATGTTAAAAGCACTGTATATAAACACAGGTGGTTGTTCTTGTCAATAATCTATTGTTCACTGAGTTACGTCACAGTAATGGCAGAAGAATCCAAGCAAAACTTTGAAGATGTAGATTGTTTTGAAGGGAGTATAGTTTGATGGTGTTTGGTGACTGGGATCCACAGTACAACTGCATATACCTTGGATAGTTTACCATTGAATCTGTGTTGCACTTGACTTGGGAGTATTGACAGTGGTGTGTGTAATTAGTATGGCTGACATTCTTAATCTACTGATCACCTAACTTGCCTATTTTCCAGTGGCCCACCCCAAGTCTGCTTTTGCTTCTTTCAAGTGTGGTAGAAATTACAATTCCTGACTGCCACCGGGTTACAGACTAAATTTTTTTTTGTTTCATTTGTTTCTGTCACTGTTGCAAAGTTTCATTACAATCGCAGAGGTTGAGTTTGTAAATCAGAATCGGCATCACTCGGTTGATCTTATTATCGGTAGTTCTTCTGAGTTTCCTCCTGCCTCTCATTATAGATATGTGTTCACTCTCAGTTAAGCAAATGAACGTACTCCTTGGTAATACAATGAAGCAATGTATATAATTAGGAGCATAGAAGTGGCTCATTTGTTTCAATCTATCTACTGCCAGAGTTTATGCTCCATAGAAGCCTCTTTCTGCTTGATATCCCTTTCCCCTTTCAACATGATCTTCTATTCCTTTTTCTGTTACATTTATCTCGCTTCTCCTTTTACATCTTTGCTATTCACCTAAATCACTTTTTGTGGTAGCAAGTTCCACACTTCCTCCACTCTGTCAAATGAGGTTTTGTTTGAATTTTTAATTTATTTGTATGTGTCCTTTATGACTCCTGGTTTCGAACATCTCCACAGGCATCTTCTGTATATCTAACCTATCAAACTCCTTCATATCTTCTATCAGGTGGTCCCTCTGGTATTTCTTTCCGATAGAGGACAGCTATAGCCTATTTAGACTTTAATAATTATATCCTTTCTGATCTGATATTATACTTATCCTTTTTATCCCATGTCCCAGATTTGGTATCTTCAAGTTGTATAGCTAACATGATGGCAATTCCTGTCACAGCTTTTCAATAAGGCATGTATATAATGTATTTATTCTATCTATTCTGAACTATCCACTTAAATATAGGGAGTTACATATCAGATTTACAGTGCTTTTGTGAGCCCACATCCAGAATAACACATACATTTGTTTATTTAAGGGAAATGAGAACATATTTGCAGTTCAGAGAAGGCTTATTACACTAATACTTGGAATGGGCGGTTTGCCTTCTAAAGAAAGGTTAAATAGAAGAGACCTGTATCTGCTGGAGTTGAGCAGAATAAGCGGTAACGCGGTTAAAACATACAAGATATAAACATACAGGAAATATGCAATTAAAAGTAGAGCCTTGGATAGTGTTGTAGAACAGAGACTAAGGGGTTTAGGTACAAAGGTGGCTAGGAAGGATTTGTGTGCTTGTCTTCGTTGTTCAGACATTTGTGTATAGGGGTTGGGACGTTATGCTGAGGTTGTACAAAATGTTAGTGAGGCCTCTTCAAAGAGGCAGAGTCCTACAGCACTGATACTGGCACTTTGGCCCACGCTGGTCTATGCCAACCAAAATGTCCATTGGCTCATCTCCTTCTCAACCTCTCCAATGCCTGTATTTGTCCAAATGCCTTGTTAAATGTTGTTAACGTACCCACCTCAAACACTTCCACTGGCAGTTCATTCTGTATGCATACCACCCTCTGTTTAAAACAAAAAAAGTTGTCCCTCAAGTTCCCTTTTATTCCTTCCTGTCTAAGCTTAAATTGATGCCCTCTGGACTTCAACCCTGGAAAAATGACTGAGTACATTCATCTTCTCCATGATGAACTTCATATGCTTTGACAAGATTCCCCACCCCCTTCAATCTCCTCCAGTCTAAAGAACACAGTCCAGCCTGTCCACCCTCTACCTATAACTCAGACCATTGAGTCCTGGCAACATCCTTGTAAATTTGTTCTGCACTCTTTCCAGTTTAATAGCATCCTTCCTATAGCAAGATGACCAAACTGAACTCTCTATACTCCAATTGCGGCCCTACCAACGTGCTGTATTGGTGCAACATAACTTCCCATATTCTGTACTCCAAGCTCTGACTGATGAAGGCCAGTATGCCAAAAGATGACTTCGTTGTCCTGTCTACCTGTGATTCCACTTTCAGTGAACTGTGAACCTGAACTCCAAGGTCCCTCTGTTCCACTATACTCCTTAAGGCCCTACCATTCACTATGAAACTCCTACCTTGATTTGACTTTGTAAAATGCAAGACCTCACATTATATCGAACTCCATTTGCTTCTTCTGGAGTACTATGTCTAGTTCTGGTCACTTTTTGTTATAGGAAGGATATTATTAAGGTGGAGAGTGTTCAGAAAAGATTTACCAGGATGCTACCAGGAATGATAGGTTTCATTTATAACTAGAGGCTATACAGGCTGGGATTTTTTTTCTTTGCTGGAGCATAGGAGGTTGAAGGGTGACCTTTTATAGAGGTTTATAAATACCATGAGGTGTATTGCTGAGGTGAATGGCAGATGTCTTTTCCCTAGGGCAGGGGATTTCAAGGTCTGGGCATATTTTTAAGGTGCCAGAAGAAAGTTTTATGAAAAGACATGAGTGGTTTGTGTGTGGAATGAACTTCCAGAGGAAGTGGTGGATGCGGGTACAGTCACAACATTGAAATGACATTCAGATAAGTGTAGGAATAAGAAATGTTTGGAGGGATATGGACCAAGCACATGCAGGTGAGACTAGTTTAGTTTGAGGTTATGTTTGGCATGGACTGTTTGGACCAAAGGTCTGTTTCCATGCTGATGACTCTGACTCTGAGGGCTCTTGACAGAGTGGATATGAAAAGGGCATTTTCTCTTGAGAAAATCTAGAACTCGGGGTTCTGGATTTAAAAATAAGCGGTCACCCATTTCAGACAGGAGAACTTTTCTATCAGATGATGGAAAATATTTGTATTGATCTCCCTCAAAAAGATGCAAGCATAATCTTGATGTTTTTTAAGGTTCTTGATAAGCAAGCAGGTGATTGATTATTAGGGGTAGTTAGGCCTAAGGTGTTGAGGTTATAATCTGATCAACTATGATCTTTACTGAATGGCGTAGGGGGCCAAGTGGTCTACTGCTCCTAATTCGCATGTATGTAATATTGTTGCATTTTATGTCCATGTACATTGAAATTAATTTGTCAAAGAACATACCATTCTGTTCTTAATGTTGCATTGTATTTTGTTGAAATATTGTTGTTAAACACCTTTTTTCTTATTTATTACCAGTTAATAGCTACTCTTAACCCCTGCATTGTTTTGAAATGAACGTTCTTCTACCTAGCCCCGACTCCATGTGTTCTAAGTGAATCCCAAAACCGGAGTTATACAATACCTTATCAAAAAAGTTTGAGAATACATGTGGATTCTCCATCTCCTGTCTTGCACTTTTGTTGTTTGCTTGACATTAATGATGTCAGACTATTTAGTACATCATTTTGGACTAAGATAAGAAATCCTTTCAGTGAGTCTTGTGAACCTGTGGAATTTTTGACCACAGAAGGCTGTGGAGAAATCATTTGAATATATTTGTGAAATAAACTGATTCCTAGAAGTTAAAGGTGAATGGGAGAGAGAGGGGGAGAACAATATTGAGGTAGGAGATGTGTGAGTATGAGGAATGGACATAGGAGCAAGAATAGGTCATTTCACCCATCATTTTCTATTTCTAAGTTAATCCTGTAACTTTTCTAACACTTATATAAAATGTAAAGAGATGTGTCCCTTCATTCGTTGATTAATTCTGTCATGAAAAGTCTGATTTAAGTGGCATGTGAATATTTCTACAGCCTTCGTTTTAATTATGATGTAACTCAAAGTCGAGTAGCTTGTTGGACCTGTATGAAATGAAGACTTTCATGTTATTTTTCAACTCCAGGTACAATGTACAAGCAGTGTGAGTAGCATTTGGTTATGTGCTTTAAAATGTTACTATGTGCAGGTGGTTTCTTGAATGCAAAATACCTTTTGCATTTTTTTTAATGCAATCATAATGTTCAGTGCAGGACTGGACTTTTTTTGTGGTACCTTCCAATGAATGTACTGTATACAGTACAGCAAAAATATTACGTACATTTCCCCTCAACCCATGTGACAAATGATCCATAGAAACCTCTGCTTGGCTCATACTTGGAGGAATGAACATCTTGGTTGAGATACTAAAAGGCAGGCAGGTGCATTTGGTCCTTAGGTTAGTAAAGTGTTTTAGCAAGCTGTTGATTTTGCTGTATATGAAGGAACAAACCTGTCCCTAGATTTTTTTAGTTTTCAATGTTCGCGATTTGATTTCAGATGGGAACCAATCTGAAGATACAGTGTTGCCTCAGAATTCTGCAGATGAAGGTAATCTGTTCCCACTACTCTCAAATAGTCCTTTAGATTGTTTAACCATAGTAACTTGTCCCAATTGGCAATCATCCCTTTTTCACAAAACTTTTTTTTGTTTTTAAAACAAACAGGGGAATCATCTGGGACTAGATTGGGTTGGGATATCTGGTCGGCATGGACGGGTTGGACCAAAGGGTCTGTTTCCATGCTGTACATCTGACTCTGTCTTCAAGCTCTCTCCAAGTCATTTTTACAATTACAAAGGATTTGCAGAAATGAAAACAAAAGGTTGTTCAACATAAATGCTGCATGTTTTGTACAAATATATTATCATAAATTTGTAAACTGATATCATTCTTATTAATGAAGTTAATAAGTTGCACAGAGATGCTGAAAGGCTAAGGGGTGTAAATTTTAATGCCCCATATCAGTGCTCATAAGTGAATTACTGCTTTTATCACTTTCCTTCTGGTGTTATTTCATTCCCTTGTCTGCACTGCCCAATTTCTCTCACTAATGCTTGGGCATTTTGTGTCTATTCCACATTTTTGGTATAAATGATATAAACACCAAGTCTGACGATCAACAAAATGTACTTTTCAAATATCCTGCAAATCTTTTGTCTCATAATTTGATTGTGCCTGCTTCAAGAAAGTAGTATGGAATGGGATCAGAATTGTTATTTCTTTTTAGTAATTGAAGAGTTTCTTTCATGAGATATAAACTGCAATAAATAATCTCAACTTTCAGATATGGATTCAGACTCTGAGGTGGAAGTTGACTGGTTGCAAGATACCACAACAGTGTCAACACTTCAAACATTTTCTGGTAATGCTTGCTTTAATTTGTAATGTGTAAAATGACACCATGCTTTTCTTTTAGGCAGTTGTCTATCACTCAGAGAAATCCAAGTTTGGACAACTAAATGCTGAACTAGCCAGCACCACCCACATCCTAAGAATGAATATTTGAAAACCGAAAAGGCATTGATGTACTGTCAGGTGGATGATCCACTCAAGCCTAACTTGATTGTTTGTTTTTCTCTTGGTGTTCTGGATTAATGTGATCCATATTGTTCAGTTCTGCACTCTGATAGAGAGCTCCGTTGTAGCCCTGTGAATCTAATGCCTGATTCAAACAACAAATTACATTTTGTTGTTAATTGGAAAAGTGCTGAAATTAAACATGACTTTTACTTAAAGCCCTTTACAGAGTGAGAATTATCACTTTCTCTTTTAAAGGTATTATTAATATTGCTATCTAGCCAGGGAATAATGCAAGAAAGTTATGACCCCACTAATCATTTGGTTGTGTTTCTCCTGTTTGAAATTACTAGGATATTATTATTTATATAGTGTCTCTATTACTGCATTAACAGTAGTTTTCTTTGGTTATGTAATTGAAGGCATGTATGTTCACTTTAACATCTGAATTTTGAAGTAAACTTAGTGTAGGCTCAGCTGCCTGAAGGGAACAGCTGGGAGACCGGCTGTTCCAGAATGGATACATGTAGCAAATGGCTGTTAAATGGAAACAGAGTTTTTGTTGCTATTTTGACAATTCAAATTTAACCAATTACTTTAAATTATGCTCAAGATACTAAAACTCAATTTTGAGTTTGGTCTGATGTTGTCAAAACAATAAATTCAATGACCGGGAACGACATTGGAGGATATAAAGGCAGGGCATTCTGAAAATTTGGTCAGAGAGCAACTGCCACTTATCTGCAGAGCAGCTGCTGTAGAGCCAGAGTGCAAACTGCCCATCTAACATCTTGCTTTCAAAGAAATTAACATACACTGTCTATCAAAAAGGTATCATAAGACCATAAGACACAGGAGTGGAAGTAAAGCCATTCGCCCCATCGGGTCCACTCCACCATTCAATCATGGCTGATGGGCATTTCAACTCCACTTACCAGCGTTCTCCCCGTAGCCCTTAATTCCTTGTGTACCTTCTCCTATAAAGCACATTTGCAGTATAAAGAAAGATGATGACCTAGGGAGATCAGACGGAAGATAAAAGACGGACTGTGTGGACTTGAATTTAAGTTAATGTAATGATTGATTTTTTTTGCTGGAGCAGCATTTTCTGAGTTGAATCAGATAGTAAGTAGTTAAGAAAAAGGGGGCTTGGATCTGTGAATTTTTTTTAGTGTTTACTATTAAAGTTAGGAAAATAAATTGTTTTTCTCTTTAAAAGTGGAAAGTATGAGTTCTGTAACCCACTCACATTTTAACAGATTAAGAAGCAAACTTTTCTGTGTGTTTGCCTTTAATAGAAGAGTTGGACCTCCACATCGTAACACTTTTTTTCTACATGCTTGGCATGAAAAACAAATGTCAAGGATGTGATGGAATGTGGATTTTCACTGTGTTAAGTGTGCAATGTTTATTTTTGAGTGAAGCAGAGCACAACTATTTGCATGAAGAAGAAAATTTGAGGTACTTCAAAAAAGATCAGGTTGACAGAGACACTAAAATTTAGTAGTACTGATCAGCACCATGCTAAACTTCATGTTTCTCTATCTTGTCCTAAAATCCTGTCAACTGAGAGAAAGTACGTGAGAGGGAGAGAGATAAAAATATAATTTTTGGTCAGTGCTAGTTTACTAGAATTTGAGCACAATGGATCAGTGTAGCATAAAGTGCTTGGTTGCAGTCTTTAGGGGAAAAAAAAACAGGTGGTGCTTGGATTTATGTAAGATCTTCATGTTCTTGGGATTTTGCAAATTTTGTTTATGGCTAAATGACTTTTAAAAAAATTTTCAGTTGTGTGGAATTTTTAAAAAAAATCAAACGGAGGAGCAGACAGGAATGCAGATTAGCGATTTGTCTAGTTGTTACAAGTAAATGACAGGAAGGGACAGTGTGTGAGAATGCTAATTTGAATCAATAAATCAAAGAAGTGTAAGGTGAATTGATAAGACAAAATTAACTTTTTGTATCTGAACCCACATAGCATTCACACTACTATTTAATTAGCTAACATTGCAAATAGAGACAAATGGGTATGCATGGGTATCAATTAGTGAGGCTTGGTTACAGGGGGATCAGGACTCTGAGTTGAATATTCACTGATACTCTTTCGGAAGGATAGATAGAAAGGAAAATGAGGAAGTGTAGCTTTGTTAGTAGTGGAAGAGATCAGTGCTGTGTTAAGAAGTGATTATAGTACTGGAAATGAAAACATTGAGCCAGTCTGGGTAGAAAGAAAACCAGGGAAGAAGTATCTGATGTGAGTTATCTAAAGGTTCCCTGCCACTAATTCCACAATAAAAACGAGGAAATACTGGGGTGTTGTCAGAAGAATAATCATGGGTGATTTTAATGTGCATGTAGACTGTTTTAATCAAGTTAGCAAGGGTAGCCTTGAGGGAGAGTTCATGAAGTGTATTAGAGATTCTTTCTCAGCAGTGTTTTGGAGAACCAAACAGGAGCCAGGCTGTTTTTGATTTGATATTGTGTAATAAGAATGGGATTAATTCATGATCTCATAGTGAAGGTAAAGTGGTCCGAACATGCTAGAATTTAAAATTCAGTGGCAAGATGAGAATCTTGAGTCCCCTATTATTGTTCTGGTGTTAAACTAAAGTAATTACATAGGCATCAAAACAGATTTGGCCCTAATGGACTGGGCAGAAAAACCATGGGATAGGAAAGTTAATGAACAGTGGCAGACATTTTAAGGTAATATTTGCTTCTTTGCAGCTAAAATATATTCAAAGAGGATGAAAGATTGTAAGAGGTAAATAAAGCATCCGTGGGTAAGCAAAGAAGTTTAAGCTAACATAAGGGCAAAACTAAGACATACCATCTTAAAGGTCAGTGGCAGGCTGGAGGATTGGAAACTTTTAAAGACCAACAAGGGTTAGCAAAATAGGAATAGAATGAGCTGAGATAAAGTATGAAAGAAGACCAATGCAACATATAAGAACAAATAGCAATTTCTTCTGTTAGTATATAAGTAAAAGAGAGTGTCTAAAATGAATGTTGGTACCTTAGAGGACTGGAGAGTTAATAATAGGGTCTCTGCCATTTGTTTCCTAAATCAATATTTTGCTTCAGCGTTCATGGTGGAGGATACTGAAACTATCCCAAATGTAATAGATAATGTAGACATTATAGAAAAGGAAGATCTTAAAACAATTGTCATCTCTAGGGAAAATGTATTAAGTAAACTATTGAGATTAAAGGCAGACAAGTATCCAGGGCCTGATGGCCTTAAAGGAAGTCTCAGCAGAGATAGTGGTTCTGGAAAAGTTCCTGTGGATAGAAAAATGCTAATGTAATTCCATTTATTCAAAATAGGAGTGAGGCAGAAAGTTGGAAACTATAGGTGAATTAGATTAATATCTGTGGTTGGGAAAATCAAAAATCTCATGTTTGATTAATTTACTAAAGTTCTTCAAAGATAAAACAAGCAAAGTGGATTATTAGGGTCCTGCAGATGTAGAATATCAGGATTTCCAGAATGGGTTCGATAAGGTTAATATGCAAGGTCAGATCACATGGTAATATATTAACTTGTATAGAGGATTGACTAGCCAATGATGGAAGCAAAGAGTTGGAATAATTGAGTTTTTTTTTGTGTGGCAGGTTGGAACTAGTGGGGAGCAGCACAGCTCTAGCCTCGGGGCCCCAACTATTTACAGTCTCTCCACCCTGGAGGCTTTCTGCCTCTTCCTGATGAAAGGCCTTTGCCCGAAATGTTAATTTTCCTGCTCCCTGGACGCTGCCTGACCGGCTGTGCTTTTTCCAGCATCACTGTTCTAAACGCCCCCCCCCCCCCCCTTCCGGTTTACAATCTTACGTTAATGACTTGGATGCAGGGATAGAATGTACAAGAGCCAAATTCGCAGATGAAACTAAAATGCACGGTAAAGTAAGCTACGAAGAAAAACTTTAAGTGGATAAATTAGGTGAATGTGTCAAAAATTGGCAGGTGGAGTTGTATGTGGATAAGTATGAGATTATCGATTAGGTTGCAAGAATAAAAAGGCAACTTGTTATCTAAATGGAGATTAACTTCTGAGTACTTTGGTGCACAGATCTGGTGTCTTTATGCATGAGTCACAAAGTCAACATTCAAGAGAAGCAGGTAATAAGGAAAGAAATGGAATTTAGCACTTATTGCTAAAAGAATAGAATATAAAAGTAGAGATGTTGCTGTAACTCTACAAGCACCTGGAGTATTGTGTACTGTTTCAGTTCTCATACTCGAATATAGAAATAGTTACATTGGAGGCAATTGAGAGGAGATTCATTAGATTCACCAGAGATGAGGGGCTTATCTTAGGAAAATAAATTGCGTTGTTTAGACCTATATTCTCTGGAGTTAGGAAGAATGAAAAGAGATCTAATCGAGGTATATAAGAAGGTAAAGGGGATTGACAAAGATGTAGAAAGAATGTTACTCGTGTGGCAATCTTAAATTAGAGGTCATAGTTTTTTTGGATAAGAGGTAGCTGGCTTAAAACCGAAATAAGGAGAAATAACTTACTTGAATGGATTGTTATTCTGTGGAAATTCACTATCTGAATGCAGTGAATGCCAGGACGTTGAGCAAATTTTAAGGAAGAAATTTTTAATTAGTAATGTGTTGAAGGATTATGGGGAACAGGGAGGAAAGTGGAGTTGAAACCAAAATGAAATCAGCCATGATCGCATTGAATGGTGGTGTTGGCTTGACGGGCTGAATGTCTACTGATCCTCCTAAATTCTTATGCAGACAAGGGACATGAACACCATGATTGTGATATCCATTTTATATTTGTCTGCAATGGATGCCATTATTTATATTTCCTAGAATTTAGAAAAATAAAATTCTTAAACACAAAATTCTTAGAGCTTGATAGGAAAGGTGCTGTGAGTGTATTTCCTCTGGCATATGAAGAACTAGTGATTATAGACTCAGAACAAGAAGCTGGTCATTTAGGACACTAAATGAAAAAATTCTTCACTGAATAGTTGTGAATATTTGGAATTCTGTGCCTACTGTGCTCTAAATTTGGTATATTTAAAACTGAGAGTGATAGAATTTTGATTTCTGAAAGAATCAAGCGATATGGAAAAGTGAAAGAAGTAGAGTTGAGATTAGCGATGATCTTGTTTAATTGGGTAGCAGTCTTGAAGGTTAAATTCCCTAGTCTTGTTTTTATTTCTTGTGTTCTTCAGGGAAAGAGCATTCACATTTATTAAGTGAACATTTTTTATTGTTATTTGAGGAATCTGTGTATGATGAGCTCTTGACATTTTTGATCAAAAGGGCACCTGCAGTTCGTGAAGGTGAACAGATTTTACAATTGGGTATGTATATCTTTTTTTGGCAGAGCCATTTCCTTCAACTGGCAATACGCAACAAATACCTGACAGACAGACGTCACTATATTCGCGCCAAGCCCAAGATAAGCCCAGATCTCCTGCATCTTGTCATACAGGTAGATTGTCATTAGATATAAATGTAAGGTGGTGGTTTCAACTCTGCATGCTATGGAGAAATCAACTTTTTTCAGCCAACATTTTTAATGTCAACATTTTGGCTTTAAGCACAAAGGCACAGGACTTATGTTTGTGCAATTAATTGTGTCCACATTTCATACTTTTCATGAGAACATGAAAAATAGGAGGGGTCATTTTACCCTTAAAGCATGATCTACCATTCAGTAAGATTTCTCCTTTAGCTGAACCTTCCTACATTACCCTACTACCTTCATTATTCATTGAGAATCTATCGATTTCTGCCTTGAAGATACTCAAACTTGAGTATCCTCAAATCTCTGGGGTGGAAAATTTCAAAGGTTAAATAGTGGGTGGAGAGGTTCAGTTGCATGGAAAATTATGGAAAGAATTAAGGGGGAGGCTGGGACTGGGAGGGTGCTTCCTACCAGTAGTCATGATGTGGGGAGGAAAACAAATCAGGAGATAAGAAAGGCACATTAGAAATATCATGTAGATGGCCTGGGAAAATCAGGTGGTAGCAAAAATCAAGCAAAGGAATTTGTGGAATATCTGAGTTTTTTTGGGAGCAGTTTTTAGTAGCGCCCACTAGGGAACAGGCAATTCTGGATTATAGTGATGTGCAATGAAGCAGACTTCATTAGACTTGAAGGAACCCCTCGGGGATAGTGACCATAATATGATTGAATTCATCCTGTAGTTTGAGAGAAAGAAGCTGGAATTGGACGTAACGATATTACAGTTGAGTAAAGGTGACTACAAAGACATGAGGAAGGAGATGGCCAGAGATGACTGAAAGAGAAGGAGGCTGGCATCCTGTCACCATGTCACCTTATTTACACATGCAAAGTACTTGACATTGGTCTGGCTTCCTCAGAGCTGTCTCTGAATCAACAGAACCTCTGTCACTCCTGTTTATATCTGTTAGCCAGGGTGTGTGGATTGAACCAGATTAACAGCCCCAAATGAGGGAACTCCTATGATTTGCCTCTGGCTGACTTCATTACAAGCATTATGGGAAACCTAGCAGGGGAGATGGTAGAACAGCAATGACAAGAGATTCTGGGACTGATTCAGGAGGCGTGTCAGAAAGTCATGCAAAGGAAGAAGAAAGAAATGTGGTAAGGACAAGTCGGGGAATTAGATCAGTAAGCCTGACGTTGATGGTGGGCAAGTTGTTGAAGGGAATCCTGAGGGACAGAATTTACATATATTTGGAAAGGACTGATTATGGATAGTCAACATGGCTTTGTGCGTGAGAAATCATGTCTCACAAACTTGATTGAGTTTTTTTGAATAAGTGACAAAGATGATTTGATAAGGGCAGTGCGGTAGATGGGATCTATATAGACTTCAGTAAGGCGTTTGACAAGGTTCCCCATGGGAGACTGGATAGCAAGATTAGATCTCATGGAATACAGGGCGAACTAGCCATTTGGATACAGAACTGGCTCAAAGGCAGAAGACAGAGGGTGGTGGTGGGGCGGGGTTGTTTTCAGACTAGAGGCTTGTGACCAGTGGAGTGCCACAAGGATTGGTGCTAGGTCCACTACGTTTCTTCATTTTTATAAATGGTTTGGATAGGAGTATGAGGTATAGTTAGTAAGTTTGCTGATGACACAAAAATTGGAGGTGTAGTGGACAGCTAAGAGGGTTACCTCCAAATACAACAGGATCTTGATCAGATGGGCCAGTGGGCTGAGAAATGACATGGAGTTTAATTTAGATAAATGTGAGGTGCTGCATTTTGGGAAAGCAAATCTTAGCAGGATTTGTACACTTAATAGTAAGGTCCTAGGGAGTGGTGTTGAACAAAGAGACCTTGGAGTGCTGGTTCATCACTCCTTGAAAGTGGAATCACAAGTAGATAGGATAGTGAAGTAGTAGTTTTGGTATGCTTTCCTTTATTGGTCAGAGTACTGAGTATAGGAGTTGGGAGGTCATGTTGCGGCTGTACAGGACATTGGTTAGGCCACTGTTGAAATATTGCGTGCAGTTCTGGTCTCCTTCCTATCGAAAAGATGTGAAACTTGAAAGGATTCAGAAAAGATTTACAAGGATGTTGCCAAAATTGGAGGATTTGAGCTACAGGGAGAGGCTGAACAGGCTGGAGCTGGATAATCAAAGATGCTGGACAAGCAAGGACTGTATTTGATGTATTAATACTTAATCAACAACGAATAAACATTTCTTTTGAGATACAAAACTGTGGTCACACTTGGAACTTTCTCTAACAAGGGAAAAAAATAACATTAGATCAAAGAAAGAAGCTTGTAATGCTCCAACAAAGAGGTCAGAAGCCTTAGAATTTGAAGAATTTTATAATTTGGCAAAGGAGTAAGACATTGAGGACAGAGAAGGGAAATAAGCATTTACAGAGGAACCTTGATTATCCAAACAAGATGGGTGGGCACTATTTTGTTCCGTTAATTGATTATTCGATTAATTAATTCAACTTTCCTTTGGGGCTTGGAGTTTTTTTTTGTGAAATCCACTCCCTGTTCAGAAGTCAGGAGACCTCACCCCCATCCACTTATTTATGGTATGTAAATAATTATAACTTTGTTAAAGAAACGAGGATTCTTTGGATGTAGAAACAAATAAATTAAGAAATGACAGACCTTAAAAAAACTTAATACTTCCTCACGTAGAAAAATCAAGACAATCCAGAAATAATAGAGAACTCCAAAATCCATTGAGAAAATACAACTTAAAGAAATTAATTTAAATAAGTGGTAGTGCTGGGGAAATTAATGATGTAAATAGGGCATCCTTTTTATTTTACTTGATTTTCTTTAATGCTGGACTATAATGGAAAAAGATTGGTTTTAAAACCAATGACTGGCAATGAAATTGCTACACTTCTTTCCTTTAAGTGATTTGTGTTTATGCAGTTGCTTTGCAAGAAGTGGTGGAGTTGGACAAAGTCGCTACAGCAAAGGGTGTATGTGCAGAGACTGATTTTGCTGGTAACAGGTAGCTGAATGTTTCTTGCAAATGTTAAGTTCTAGATATCGGAAGTCATCAGCTTCATGGCAGCTCTCTGACTCTTGGACAGATGAACAACTTGAGCATTTACTGTAGTGTCCTTTCTGCTGGAAGAGCAGCTTCAGTGTCTTTCTCTGCAGTAAAAGTACCTGAAGCTTGCAGAAAGCCAATTATTTTCTCCCACCATGGCTTGTAGGCTGTGACCTGTTGCCTGTCACCCGTAACTAAGAGAGTTTGCAAATAGTGTACCAATCAACCTGTGCCTCCCAAGAAGTATTGAAAGAATCTGAAGAAAGGGTCTCAAAGAACCAATCCTATTAAGACTGAAAAGGAATATGTGATTTGACCCTGTGGCTTGGTTCTGTTGAACTGTTTTTCCAGCTGGTTTTCCTTATACCCACGACACCAGTTTTAGTTTGCCCATGTCTGTCTGTATAGACAGTGTGTGTAGGGATTTAAAAGGAGTTTAGAGTTTTAACTGTAAAAATTATCTGGTGATAGTTTTGTTTACCTTGTCTGTAACTTTTATTTATTTGCAATAAACTGTAGTTCTTGCTAAGTATGGGAACATGGGCAGTGTTTTCGGTTAATTGGATTCTATCAGTCAGAGTAAACTGGGAACTGTATGTATTTTTTTTTTGTGTGGTGATCCTGGGTGTACATCATCCTCGAGTGATCACAAAATGAGTAACTGATTACATTTAGCTGTGGTTGATGAGCCAGATCCTTGAATTCCTCCAGATTTCAGGGTAGCTTCCCTGGATTGTCAAGTAGCAAACATAACCATTATGAAAGAAGAGGAGAGAAATAAAGTAACTGTAGACTACCTAACCTAACACCAATAGGAGATAAAATGCTAGAATCTGTTGTTCGGGACATGCTTACAGGGCACTAGGTTAATTATATTATGATTTTGAGTAAATGGTGATTTATGAAAGGGAAATTAGGTTTGTCAAATTCACCAAGTTTGTTTTTTGAAGCTGTAACAGATAAGAAAATAAAAATTTCCCAACCTACCTTGGGTATTATGAGGGGCGAGTTGGTTGTGTAGCTTGGTTTATATTATGTTTAAATCCTTAATTTTGGATGTGACCAATTCATTTTTGTACTAAATTCTGTTGTAATATGGTCATTCTTCTTTCCTTTAACACAAGGCTATTAAGTATCTGTTCCTTATTGCACAGTGCTAGATACAAAATGATCTGTTCAAGTTGACAGGTTTTTGACACATTGATCTAGAAAACTATTTTGTATGTACTCCATGAATTCATACTCCGCCCTTTGTGTACAAATCTGGTTTCCCCAGCCTTATGTAAAGATTGAAGTACCTCATAATTTCAATATTACCCTTTTTTAAAAAAAATTGTCTAATTTGCTGATTTATACTCTATTTATACACCTTGTACATCGCAATGTTCACTACATATTTCTGGCCCAAGCTATTCTTTTGCTCGATCTAAACTAATTCTGCTTCTGAATTTGAGCTGCCTGTCCTTTTTAAAATCAAGGTTCCCCCCTTGTTCATTTTAGCTACATCTTTTAAAAGTTGTGTCCTAGGATATTTAGCTCCCAAGCTTAGTCACTTTATAGCCAAATCTCTGTCATGGTTGTTGGGTCAACCTATTAATTTCTCTATTATTAGATCATCAAATTTGTTGCAGCTGCTTCATTCATTTAGATATGATGCTATTTAGTTTTGGTTTTGTTTCTCATTTTCCCTAGTGGGACCTTAGTCATTAATGCTCAATTAGGAATTTCTTCTAAATAGTGAATCTGCAGAATTGTTTATCATAGAGGGCTGTAAAGGCTGGGTCATTCAAGGTGAATACATGGACTGAAGCAATCCATGTTCAACTGCAAAAAGACTGGACAATATCTAGGCTTGGGCTGACAAGTGGCAAGTAACAGTTGCACCACACTACTGCCAGGTTATGACCATTAACAATAAGAGACAATCTAATCACTGCCACTTGACAGTCAGTGGTGTTACCATCACTGAATCCTCCAGTATCAAGATCCTGCTTGTTACCACTAACCAGAAGCTCAACTGGACTCCTCACACAGACACAATGGCTACAACAGGAAGTCCGAGGCTAGGAATACTGAGGGGAGAACTCACTTCCTGACTCCCCAAAGCCTGACCACCATCTACAAGGCACAAGTCAAGTGTGTGATGGAGTATTCCCCACTTGTGTGGATGGCTGCAGCTGCAACAACACTCAAGGGGATTAACACCATCCAGGAAAAGGCAGCCCACTTGATTGGGACCATGTCCATAAGCATCCACTCCGTCCATCACCAACACTCAGTAGCAGCAGTGGTTTACTATCTACAGGATGCACTGCAGAAATTCACCAAAGGTCCTCAGACAGTACCTTCCAAACTCTCAACCATTTCCATCTAAAAGGACAGGTGCAGCAGATACATGGGAACACCATCCCCTGCAAGTTCTCCTCTCAAGACAATTACTATCCTGACTTAGAAATATATCACCGTTCCTTCACTATCACTGGGTGAAACTCCTGGGCATTCCCTCCCTAATGAGATTGTGGGTCAACCCACAGCAAGTGGCCTGCAGTGGTTCAAGAAGGTAGCTCACTACCACCTTCTCAAGGGCAACTAGGGACAGGTAATTCATGTTGGCCAGCCATTGGCACCATGTCCCACGAATGAATGAAAAAAATCAAGAATGTTGACCGTTTTGAGGAAAAGGAAGAAAAGTAGAGTTATGGATTATCAGATCCTAACAGCTGACTTTTTTTTCCTTTTGAAATTAATGAGAATTGTATAGTTTCCAGCAGTTGACTAGCATTGTTGGAATTGGAATTCAAAATCTGTCTGTATATCATTAACTTGTTTGGACAGATTTATATTCCTCTGTCTTTTCTTCATATAACAACATCTTTAATTCTGAGTCTATGGAGGTGCTGACCAAGCATCACTATATGCTTCTGAAATAGACCATTAGGTTCCTCTTGAAATGGCAGGGTAATAGCTTTCTAGTAACTCGACACGTTGGTATTGTGAGAAGCAAAACCACATAGTCTGATATCAGTTAATCTCAATAAGTAGGTAACAGGTGAGAATTAAAATTGACATTGATTCCTCTGGGTTAGTGAAAATGATGAGAAAAGCAAGCCCTTAGAAAGGCTTTGCACACATTTTGTAAATCAGGGAAGGACATGATGCCCTCTGTTAGTACCTATAACAAAAAACAATCAATGGGAGAAATACCGGCTAATGAATCATGGAAATATAGTCCATCAAAGAGCAAACCTCTTCGGGGAGAAGAGGAAAATGTTTTTGAGGAAAACATTCTGCACTCACTTTTAATGATCGCGCTCATCATATTATAGGCGTACTAGTATTCTTAACTTGACACAAGAATCATTTGATTTTAAATTGGCAAAGAAATGATGATTCAAAAACCATTTACAAACTTGAAGATGGAAATTTTGTGCATTGCTTTAAAGGAGACATTTTGTTATTGATGTAATATGTGGGAAAGGAATATTTTGCTGGGATCCTATCTTTTTCAGTGTTTTATTCTCTATGGAAATATATTAGTTTAACTTTGTGAAAACATTCCACCATAACACATACATTGTTCAGACACTGAATGGGTCCATGTTCAAATGTAGCAAGAACTGGACAATGTCTAGGCTTGGGATGATAAATGGCTGCATTATAATTTCCTATTCATTTTTATTTATAGTTGGCCCTCACCAAGCACAATCTACCAGGTGGAGAGCAGCAGGTAAGTTCAAATAAGATTTTTTTGGAGTGCCTGTCTGCCTGGTTTTGTTGTGCTTAATTAGGCTTCCTATTCATTGAAAGAAAGACTTGTAAACGATACCACTGTGCAGAAATGAAAGTCACTTTTAATGTTTTGGAATTCAAAATGGCCAATAAATGAGACTTAATGCAGCAACCTAAATGCCAACAGGATTTCTCACTCATTGGATCTCACAGTTGAACAGAAAGGAATTAGCACTTGAATTCCCTACATAATCCAATCTTCGGTTACCTAGAATGACCAGAAGCACATGATCAATCTGTTGGACTTAAAGCTGTCATGATCCAAGTCTTATGATGCATAAGGAATTGGAGAAGGGTAGGCTATTCTGGCCATCAAACTTAATCAGCCATTCAATAATGTGTTTTATTCTCATTCTCAATCATTTTCACTCTGCATTTATTATGGTGGGAATGTTAGCTGGTGATTACACAATGTTCCAGATACTGAAGAAATCCATGTTCAAATGTAGAAAGAACTGGACAACGTTTCGGTTTGAACTGATAAGTGGCAAACAACATTTGTACCAAACAAGTACTAGACAATGAATGTCTTCAACAAAGAATTCAAACATCACCCCATTCAATGGCATTACTATTGCTGAATCATCCACTATCAAGAGCAAAGACTAGGAATTCTGCAGAGAGTAACATCCTTTACTCAAAGCCTTTTCATTCTCCACAAGGAACAGTTCAAGAGGGTGATGAAATGCTCCCTGCTTGTCTCGATGAATGTAATTCCAGCAGTACTCTAGAAGCTTGACATCATCCAAGGCACAGCAGTCTGTTTGATTGGCATCCAGTTTAAAATCTTCAACTTTTACACTCTCTATTCCCCACTGGTGGCAACATTCACCATTTACAAGATGCACTGCAACAACTGACCAAGGCTGCTCAGACAGCGCTTTCCAAATACAACCCCTACCACCTATAACGACAAAAGCACCACTGCCTGCACACTTCCCTCCAGGCCACACATCATGTTGACATGGAACTATATCACCGTCCCTTCAATCCCGCTGGGTCAGAATCCTGGATCTCCCCCTCTCTGCACTGTGGGTGGAACTATACTACAGATATCAGCAATTCAAGAAGGAAGCTCATTACCACCCACCTGAAAGAAAGTAGGGATGTATAATGTTCCCATAATCCCATGAATTATTATTTTAATCAAATAAAAATTGCTCTTGTTACAAAGGTTAACTGTACTTTACTTTATATTTGCATTATGTTCTGCTGGCAGGCCATGATTGTAGCTCCAAATTACCAATTGAACTGAATTGAAGTAGCATTGGTATTCACTGAAGATATATTTGGACCAGATAAATTTGATATCAACCGTATTGAATGGTTGTTTGTTTTAGCCATTCAGAAACCAAGGAACTTGTAACTTGGGTTGTACATTGCAGCAGTTGAGACTTTCCTATAAATAGGAGCTGGGAGCGATGTCTCCAATAATCCATGCAACCTTCTTTTTGGTGAGCATATTGGAGATTTTTTAAACACCTATACGTAGTTTGCCATATTATAATTTCTAATTCATCTCTCCTCTTTTTTTAAAGCTGACCTTCAAGCCACAAACTACAGGGAATGCCAGAACTATACTGATGCACAACATAGTGCACTATCTACCAGGTTGAGACCAATAGGTAAGTTGGTTAAAGTCCTTTGGAGTACCTATCTGACTTTGTTGTGTTTAATAGAGTTTCAAATTCGTTGACAAAATAGCTTACAAACTACACCATTGTGCAGAAATGAAGGTCACTTAATGTTATTGGAGTTCAGCTATTGAACAGAATGTGTCTTGGTACTGTCAATAAATGAGATTGCATGTGGCAGTCTAAGTGCCAACAGGAAGAAGCCCTTTTCTAACTAACTGGAACTCCTATCCCAGCGTTTGATGGAAAGGAAGAGTGTTTGACTCCTACACAAATGAATCTTCAGTTACCTAGAATGACCACACAGCTTCTGCTCAATCTGCTGGAACACCTGGACTTGAAGCTGTCATGGAACATAAGAAATTGGAGCAGGGTTTGGCCATTCAGTCCATCAAACTTCGATAAGACCATTCCTGATTTGACAATATTAATTTCGCTTCCCTACCTAAGCCATCACCTTGATTACTGCATAGATCAAAAGCCCTTAGCCTTGAATATATTTGTGCAAAAGAATGCTATAGCCTAACAACCCTCTGAAAGAAGACTTTGGCTCGCCTGTTATAAGACAGAAAATAAGGAGCATTGACTCATAGAGATCTCCAGTAAAGAAAAAAGCCCATTGGCCCATCACATCCACACTGATTAAAAATAACCACCTGACTATTCTAATCCTATTTTCCAGGATTTTTTTTCATAGCCCTGTCATCGCAAGTGCACATCTAAATACTACTAGATTGTTATGAAGGTTTCTGCCCATACCACTGTTACAGGCAATGAATTCCAGATTCCCATCACCCTCTGGCTAAAAAGATTTTCCTCACATTTCCTTCTCCTGTCTTTTGGCTCCTTACCTTCAATCTCTGCCTCCTCCTTGTTGATCCCTGCAAAGTTACTTCCTGTGTAGCATATCTAGGCCCTTCATAATTTTATACATCTCCATGCCCTCTTTCTATCTTCTCTGCTCAAGTAACATCCTGGTAAATCTCTGCACCCTTTCCAGTGCTATCACATCCCTCTTACGATGTGGATTCCAGAACTGCAGATAATATTTTAGCTGTGGCTTAACTAATGTTTTATCTAATTCTAGCATTATCTTCCTGCTCTTTAAACTCTGTCTTGACTAATTAAGGCAAGTATACCATATGTCGCCTTAATTACTTTATCTATCTGCTCTGATACCTTTTTTTTAAGAGACTATTATATCTGCGTACCAAGGTCCTTTTGATCTTTGCTTCCAAGGGTCCTACTGTTATCATGTTTCCCTTGCCTTGTTTGTCTGCCCAAGTATACCTCCCTATATTTGAATTCCATTTGCCACTGATCAACTCGTCAATATCCTCTTGTAATCTAAGGCTATCCTCTTCACTATTTGCCACCCCACCACTTCTGTGAATTGTCTGTGAACATACTGATCAACCCTCTTACTTTCATTTGTATACACCACAAATGACAAAGTCCCCTGCACTGACATCAGTGGACACAGGCTTCCAGTTGGGAAAACACCCCTCAACCTTCACCCTCTGCTTCCTGTCGCTAAGCCAATTGTGGATTCAATTTGCCTAACTTTCCTGGATCTCATGGGCTGTTACCTTTTTGATATCCGTCTCCTTTTTATTATATTCCTGCTTTTCTCTCAGTTAATCCTTTATTTGGTTAAAAAAAAATCACACTTCTTTAAAAATCATAAGCCTGTGAACACACTACTGTTCTGGGTAAATCACTACAAGTGACTTTTAATTTGGCTACTTATTAAGAAATTTCAAAAACGATCAAGTACTGAAATAATTATTTGAATGTTCTTGCATGTAGCAACTAAAATAAGACCCCTCAAATCAGCAAGTTAAGCTTTACAACTCAACTTGGGTATTATCTTATTAATGGTGGAATTTAGTAATGATTCTAACCAAGAGTGTCTGTCTCTGGAAGTGGAGAAAGTGAGGACTGCAGATGCTAGAGATCCGTCAAAAAGCGTGGCACTGGAAAAGTACAGCATCCGAGAAGCAGGAGAATTGACGTTAAGGGCATAAGTCCTTTGTCATACATTCCTGACCTCCTGTGCTTTTCCAGCACCATGTTTTCCGACTCCACTTCTGGAAATGTGCAGGGTTTGATGCTTGTACAGAGTTGTTCTTCAGAGTTCTGCCAAGGAAGAGTTTTGGTGTTAGATTTTTATACAGATTTTATACACATCAGGCCCATGATGTGATATTATTGAGGGTTCTTTTAGATTCTTTCTTTGAAATTATTGCAAGTCCAGAAACTTTCCTCCTTATCAGAAGCATCACCTTTGTTCCCTTTGTTATATTTAGCCTTAACTGTCTGTTTTGACGACGCAGCTTTCCTGCTGTTAACTCCCTAAATTCTTCAGAACAGCAATGAGTTATCCTTTTGACATCTGCTTCATTGTCACGACAGTTTTGTTCTTGTAGCTTCAAATCCTCCTTTTCCCAGAGATGGCTAATTGCTTTCAATTTCTGTATAAGTTTTTATCCTTGTCTGTAATAGTTTATTTCAGCCAAAGTTATTGCTGCTTTTCATCTTTGATTCCGTCAGTCCATGAACAGTTATTAAAGTTCTGAAATCTATAGTATCAGACCATTTGAAAAACAATGAACAGTTTCTTGAAGCTGCAGCTGGGAAACTAGGACTCCCTTCTCTGCTCAATTTAAAGCTAAAGAATATAGACTTACAAATTAAGAACCCTGGAAAAGGACCTTACAAACTATGCAGGAAAAGTTTCCAACTCTAGTTACAGCTTCCTTCAGAAAAGGGAAAACCTCCTCTAAGGATCTATCATTCTCCAAACTTCCAGTGAGTACAGGCTCAATCTTCTCATCCCCTGCTATAAGACAACTCCTACATTACAGGAATTAGCTTCTCTTTTCTACTTCCAGTGCAGGTTTATCTATCCTCCAGGAAGTAAATCAGAACTGTGTATGGTACTTGAGATGCAGTCTCACCAATGCTATGTATAGTTGATTTTCTTACATCTTCTCTTTACATTCTCCTCGCTATAACCTGTATATTTTGTGGTTCTTTTTGCCAAAGTGAACAAACATCACTTTTTTTTTCTCCTTCTGCATATTTTTGCTCATTCACTCACTCAACTTATCTTTCTGAAACCCTGTTCTGTTTCTTCATAACAAAGTTTCCAACTTTTCTTTGCATCATCTACAAATTTAATGATAGTGCCTTCATCGTCTCATCTTGTGAAAAGTTCAGGCTCCACTTATCACATTCTGCCAATCAAGCACAAACATGCACATCTGCCAACCAGTCAGTCTTCTGTTCATGCTAATATGTTGTCCTCCATCATGATCTCTTATTTTCTGTTAGAAACTTTTTGTGGCACCTTTATCAAACGATTTCTTGAAATCTTGTGGTTTCCTGTTCACTGCCTCCTTCCATTGCTGAGGAAAGGGGTTCCATTTGTATTTTCCAGTCTGATGGAACCTTCCTTGAATTGAGGGAATTGGTAAAATTAACACCAAAGCATTACATCATTTAGCCACCTATTTTTAAGACCCTAGGATGCAATCCACTCAAATCCAAAGACTTATTAGATTAGATTACTTAGTGTGGAAACAGGCCCTTCAGCCCAATAAGTCCACACCGACTCACCGAAGCGCAACCCACCCATATCCCTACATTTACCCCTTACCTAACACTATGGGCAATTTAGCATGGCTAATTCACCTGACCCGCACATCTTTGGACTGTGGGAGGAAACCCACGCAGACACTGGGAGAACGTGCAAACTCCTCAGTCAGTCGCCTGAGTCGGGAATTGAACCCGGTCTCTGGCGCTGTGAGGCAGCAGTGCTAACCACTGTGCCGCCCAAAGCTCCATCAATTTGCTTTTGTAGCACTTTATTGTAATTTCATGAAGTTCCTTTCTCCATTCCACCTTTTAATGGGATTTTTTTTTGTATTCTGTATAATGATGACATAAAAATACTTGTTAATGTAAGCCACCATTTCCTCATTATCTACTATTAACTCTCCATTCTTGCTCTCTAGAGGCAAAGATTGACTTTACACACACTATTCCCTTTTAGTGATTGAACAAACTTTTACTATCTCTTACTTTTGTAGCTAGTTTCCCATATACCTTAATTTCCTTGTGATGTAATTATAGAATTTTACTGTATGAAAGGAGGCCATTCTGACCCATTGCATCTGTACCAGCTCCTGAAAGAGCTACCCAGCTAATCCCATTCTCTAGCCCTATATCCATAACACTCAAAATTAATCTCTTTCAAATATATATCCAGCTCACTTTTAAAACTTCCTCTGGAATCCATCTCCACCACTCTCTCGGGCAGAGAGTTCCAAATCCTGACAACTCTAAGTAAAGAAGTTGCTGCTCAATTCAATCCTAGCTCTCTTGCTAACTTTGAAATTATGAGCCCAAGTTACTGACCCACCAACGAGTGGAAATAGTATATCCTCCTTTACCCTGTCGAAATTTTTAATAGTTTTTGAACATCTCTATGAAATCACCTTTTAATCATCTCTGCTTGAAGGAAAGTAAGCCCACTTTCTCTAATCTGACCTTGTATCTAAAATCCCTCATTCCTGGTATGTTTCTGCTCCATGCATATATATTGATTAAGCTCCATGTATACATGTCATAGAAATAGCAAAGGAGTGCTATACTTTGCATTAAAATGAGGTGTATATAATTGCAAAAATGAGAATTAATGATTAAATTGTAGTTATATTGTTCCATTCACTGGAGTTAGTTAGTACAGATATATTTGGTATCCTCTACATGAGAAACAAATCTTCCAGCTCAGCGAGCAAACCTACACCCAGAACCTCAACCTGAGCTACAAATCTTCTCCACTCACAAACCAAATATCATGGTTGTATAATATAACAGTGGCTGTTCAGTACTTAACCATTTGTAAAGCAGGTGAAGTCCATAATACAGTATCGCCATATATCACAATAGTTAAGTCTTTCATGCAATCCACTCATAGGAGCAGCAAATGAGTTTCCGACTAGAAACCTACAAAGTTTAAAAAATTCTTGTTGTTGAACCTATACAGTATTTTAAATGTTCTTTCATTCCTTCCTATAGCTGATACTTACCAGCCCACCAACTACAGGAAACCACATTACCACACAGATTCAGTACGAACTTCACAGTTCATTAGGCCAAGTGCAGACGGTATGTTGTAACAAACTCTTCTGGAGTGATGGTTTCAGCTTCATTACAATTGAGCTTTTCTTTCAATGTGTTATGGCCATTGTTTGGTGTTCTAGGAGTGCAGCCAGGGCATGGACTTTCCTATATACACTTTATTAATGACCACTAAGTCACATTTCACAGGGCATGCCTAATGTTAGCAATTAGGGAAGGCATGCCATTGTCTGTTCTCACTCTTTTTAGTTTCTAGGATTGATGGAGGATAAGTTAGTGTTCAAATTCCCCTCACCATTCAATCCTCAGTCCTCCATTAGAATGAACGGAAGATGAAATTTGTGTCATCCAGGTGGCTATAGACTGTTTTAAAAATTGTGCTTTATAAATTTGCTAAGAACTTATTGTAAAATCAGCAATTCGACATTTAAAAATAAAACTTCAAAACAGCTGCTGAGGAAATAGTAATATTGCTTTGTACTGTTAAAGGGCACAGTATACTGCTAAAATAGGCTTGGAGGTGGGAGAATTGTGTATCATGTTTGTTTTTGCAGATATACTTAATGGTCAAAGGGAAGTTGAGTTGAATACCCTTTACAAAACAGAATATTAACTCTAAAATATCAGACGGATGGAGATTTAAATTATAATTTTACTTGTTACTAAGCTCAAAAGAAGCTCCAAGGATTTGGTACCCAGGGCAATCTGCAGTCTTAGTCAGCGGGGCCCATGGATGTCTATATGGAAGGTAAAAGGAAAACTCCCTTGAATTTGAAGTGATTGGTCATACCTAGGAATGGAGCAGGGGGAGCATTAATTTGTACTCAGCCAACAATTAACTGATATGGCTAACCAGGGTAAACTTGCTGGGTCAAGATTAGAGTAGAGTGATGCTTTTCTAGCCCCAATCTCAACTCTAATCTCCAGCATCTGCAGTACCCACTTTCGCCTAAACTTGCTGAGTGCCCAAACAGGACAATATTCTATTTTCCAACGTTGTGTAAATGTAATCATTTATTTTAGTACTATTATAACAATCATAAAGGATTGTTAACTAAACAGGAATTAATTTATGTACTAGAGGATAGACAGACATTAATGGGTGTGTATTCAATTGACAGGAAGTGAATAGCGGTGTTTCCCAAGATTCTACACTGGGACATGAGCTTTTCACTATATTTCAAAATGACTTGGCACAAGTAATAGAGAACCATCGAGACAAATTTGCTGACAGCAATAATTTAGTTGATTCAGAGAACAGTGTAGATGAGAGCACAAAATTGCAAAAGCTACCTCTAACTAATCTTGTGGGTGGACAAAGCTCTGGCAGCTGGAGTTCAATGTGAGATCATATACTTTTGAACCAAAGAAAAATAAATTGGAATATTTTCTGATTTTGAATTGTGGATGAGTAGAGGATCCAGGGATCCAAGTACAACAATGTATAAATGACTGGACAGGCATAATAAATAACTAAAAGGGCTAATGGTGTGTTGGTCTTTATCTTAAGGGTTGGAATACAAAGAGATGGAAGTTTTATAATAGTTTTTTAAAAAAAGTACAGACACCACAGTCCCAGAGGACCATAAAGATGCTCTCTCATAGGTGAAAATAATATCAGTCATTTCTCTCCAGAGTGTCGTCACACCTCAGGCAAGGGGAGAACTTGATAAGAGGGACCTTCATAGTAACCTCAGCTACTATAGGAATTGAACCCATGCTCTTGGCATCATTTTGTATTGCTATCCAGCTAGCTGAGCTAACGAATTCTGAAGCAGGTCTGCAAGCTATAGCGAAACATTCCTCAATCGGCTGTGTGTTTTTTTTTTCTGCCACTCCAACCACTATACTCCTTCACTCCTATATTTGCTAAATCAAGAATGTAATATGTCACACGAGGGTTGAATGAATTATGGTATTAGCAATACTAAAATATAAATGGAAGCTCAATTAGTGGGCAGGAAGCAGAGAGTAGGTATAAGTGGGGTATGTTTAGTTGACAAATATAATGAGTGGAGTACTGGGATCTTGGCTTCTAAAAACTTGAAAATTAGTGACTTAGTCAAAGACCTAAGAATAATTGATCCCATAGGTTCTGGGTTAGTATTACTGAATTGGGAGTCAGCAAATATAATATTACTGCTCAAGAAAAATAGAAATCAGAGAACCACAGAGCAGTTGCACTAACCTCTCTGATATTGGCAAAATGTTGAAATTTGTTCTTTAGGAGCTCCTAAATAATGAAATTGCAGGGCTGGTCAACTAAGTTGACTAGATGGCTAGTGTGTGGATCAGATTATTATCACCAGCATGTGGTTGAATCCTCACTCTAACTGCTATAGACTTGAGCTTGCCTTCAGTCCCATATTCATAATTTTAGAGTAATATTGGCACTTGGCCATGACTTGGAAAATAATCACCAAGGATCTGTCTCTACTTCAGAGAACTGAGCATTGCACACAGAAAATCATGCTAGGATCAAAGTTGACACTGTTTTGCAAATGGGAAATCATGTGATAATTTTTTGAATTTTATTTAGAAATGGAAATAGACCATTCAGCCCCCTCTTGCATGTAACTAATAAAGCAGATTATAGGAGAAGCAGTAAATGCAGCCTATGTGGATTTCTAAATGTTGCTTGGTAAGGTGTCACACAAAAGGTTGATATGCAAAATAAAGGCTCATGGCTTGAGGGTGAAATATTATTATGGTTAGATAATTGGTTAGCAGTCGAAAAGGAAAGCGGTGATAAATAGGGTACAGGTAGTTTGGGATAACATGCGTTTTGACAGTGCGATATGGCTATAGTGTCACTGAAGAATTTGGGAATGGTCTTTTTCAAGAATGCTTACTTCTATTTGCAATAGTGTGATTCCAGCAGGGATCAGTTCACATGCTTCATTCTGCACATGCATCGATGTCTACGCTGAAATCGCCGTGCCATTCTGTGCATGTGCGATGTCAGTGCCTGTCTTTGTGCCGTTCTGTACATGCGCCGGTGTCAGCTACCAACAGAGCAGCTTTCTGTGAGAGAGTATACAGTGTACATTTTTTTAAATGTACAATGTCAAATTGACTTTCACTTCATTAATAAATACAATTTCAACCATCTATTCGGACTGTGCTATACTTTGCATTAGACTTTTGGGTGATTTTTGAGTGCCTCTAAGCCCACTTTTCCCATAGGCCCCATTATTTCTATTAAATTATTTTCTATTAAGTGAGGTTTCATTGGAATGCAACTACAGCAATGTAGGCGAACTACCTGTGTTTTAACGTTAACAATCTATGATTAACAGAGTACTGTATGGGAGAGTTCTGGGACTTCAGCCATTTATATCTATGTTCATGACCTGGCCAGAATATATTTGTATTTAAGTTTCCTAATTTAACAGAGATAATTGGGAATGCAAGTTGTTTGGAGGGTAGAGGCTGAGAAATGATGGATTAGCTGAGTGGAGAACAAAATGGAAGATGGACTATAATGTGGGGAAGTGAGGTTATTTAATTTGGCTGTTAGAAAAGCAGAATTTTTTTCTAAACCAGTGTGAATCTTGTAAATGTTAATGATTGAGGAGACCTGGATGTACAAGAATCTCAAAAATGTTCCTGCAAGTACAGTAAGCAATTAGGAAGGCAAATAGAAAGTTGTCCTCAATTACAAATGAATTGGAGCACATGATCAAAGAATCTTTCTTTAATTGTACAGGGCTTCAGAGACTGAAATGAGAAATTTCTTCACTAATTCCTCATGTTTGGAATTTGCTAGCCCAGGGATTAAGTTTAGATTACTTCGTGTGGAAACAGGCCCTTCGGCCCAACAAGCCCACACCGACCCTCTGAAGAGCAACCCACCCAAACCCATTCCCCTACATCTAACATCATGGGCAATTTAGCATAGCCAATTCACCTAACCTGCACATTTTTGGACTTTTAAGACTGATTTTTTAACTACTTAGGGAAATAAGGGGGAGTTGGGGAAAGTATATTTTAACAGAGAGATCAGCTATAATCATGTTAAATGGCAAGGCAGGCTTGGTCAGCCCTCTATCCACTTCTGCTATTAGTTCTTATGTTCTTAAAATGTGGTCAGCAATGTGCAAATTAAATCTGGGCTTCCTTAAGAGTCCACAAACAGAGGAGTCGGGTATCTATATGTTTGTGGACCAGGAGGAGATGAGAGGTCGGAAGGGGTGAGGCCAAGGAAGGTTTGGGAAACAAATGATAAAAATTTTAAAGTGAATGTATTGTTTGACTGGAAGCCAGTGTCAGCAAAAAGAGTAATGTCAAAGATTCGGAAGAGGCCTGACAGGGTAGTCATGGAAAGATAGATTCCCATAGCTGGGGAATCTAGCTCAGCTGACACAACCACATGGTAAGGATTGATCATTTCAATCTAAAATACGGAGAAATTTATTTTGACAGAGACTTGTGAATATTTGGAATTCTCTACTACACAGGGTTGTGGATGCTCATCATTGAATATTTTAAAAGGTAGGATGGACAGAATTTTAGTCTTTTGAGGAATTGAGAAAGAAGGGGAATGAGAAGGAAAGTGGAGTTGAGGTATCAGCAGCTGTGATCATATTAAATGGTAGAGAAGGCTTGAGGGACCGTGTGATCTACTTTTGCTCTGATTTCTATATTACATTTCTGTTCGATAGTTTTTGAGAGATTTGACATTGAGTCATGTGAAATGATATTAAAGTGGGTGCTTTGGATTTTAATAAGCATCTTAAAGGTGTGTGGTGGAGAAGTTTGAGGGTTGGGGTTGAAGGGGGGAATGTTTCAGGATGAAGCCCCTCGAAGTGTAATTGCCAATGGTTGAATGATGGAAATTGCAAGTGGCCAGAATATTTTACTAATGTAACTATAATGGATCGCACCAAACCTAAAGCCCTTATTACTATTGAATGGACTTGAGTAGAATTAGTTCTGACAGATTGTGCCCAATCAAATAATATAGCCAAAGGCAATGTACATGCAATCTCGAGTGTGGCATCTGATCTACTTAAAACTTCTGCAATCTACTATTCCTGGAACAAAAAGAATAACTGTGCTTATTTAATCTTCTCTTAGAAACCAAGTCCTTCTTCTGGCAAGTTGTATTTCCACTAATAGGATTGGTTGTGGTCTTGAGCATCTGTGTATTTTATCTTTGGGCATGCAAAAAGCCTGATCACCACCTAATGCTGAGATCGGAGCTCTTCCTAGCCAAGTGGAAGGAGATGAAGACCAAGTTTCCAAATCAGCAAGACGAATTGTGGTTACGGAGCAGTATTCTGTTGAAGAAACATGTGGGCGAGGAAATTCCCACTCAGCCTGTTATTCTCATGTTTACTGCTGCACAGGATGCAAAGAGAACCATGCAATGCCTCACTCGCAGGATAGCTGAGGTGTACGCATCTGCTTTCGATTCAAGTGTACTAGAAATCAATGGATCGGATCAGAAATCACTGGATAGCGATGCGCTGAAGCTGAAACTTGACAACCAACTGACAGCCGGGTTCACGGAAGGGAGGAAGGCTGCTGTAATACATCACTTCCAGGATCTCCCACCCTCTTCTACCTTTCTGTTCTACAAGTACTGTGATCATGAAAATGCTGCATTCAAGGATGTCTCCATTTTGATCACAGTCTTACTGGATGAGCCAAAGTTGAAGCTGGACTTGTCCCTCAAAAATGTGGAGGAGATGGTCCATGACTTTGTCACGAAGAAATTCTGCTCCGATAAACTGCATATGGATACTGATAAACTGAGTGGGCTATGGAGCCGCGTTTCCCATGTGGTGCTCCCAGTCAGTCCGGAGAGAGAGATTGAAACTGGAGACTGCCCTCCATGAAGTTATCTGAATGGTATGCCCTGGATAGAGTTTAAAATTACAAATGAAATATTGATGTTCATTGTACTTTATATGTGAAAGGCCACCTGTTACTGGAATCTCAATCTAGTGAAAGTTTTTGACTGCTTGTTAAAATAATTGTTCAAATTACTTACTGTGGAATATATATTTTTAAGCGTCTGGTTGAGTATTTTTCTGAACCTAAATGTGATGCTTTCTGGGCTAGGGAAGCTCAAAGCAGTTTTTAAAACAAGCCTATCTTCTTTGCTATTAAAAGTTTGTACAATTTTTAATTTTTTTTCTCCACTGAGATACTGTGCGCTTTGGAATATTTGTCTTATCTGCAAGACCCTTTCTCTCACCAAAGGAGGGAGCTGGAAAATGGTCTGTGCAAGGATCCTATGTTTGTGCAGAACATCACTTCACGATCTCCACTTGCTGTTGCTGGGAACTGCCACTTCAAGCCCAAGAGTAAAGACTTAGCATTGTTGGACTGGCCATTTTGCTTGGTCACTGATGTATACTCATCCACTGGCAGAGGAACACTATATGGGTCAAAGCCAAGATCTCCTCAATCTGCTTATCCTTTAGCCTGCAGTGATCTCAAGCTCCAGACTGTGATTTAGAGAATGGAATTCAGAAGTAACTTGGATACTGGAAACAGTGTGTTCAAGTCCACCCAAAACATTTGGACATTCTTGGTGATTTCCATTTGACAAACCCACATTCATATTTTAATGTTACAAAGATTAACTTCCACTCAAAATATTAAGGTAAAATTGGAATTGTATTTATTTCTTAAATGGTTTTATATTGTCTATTTCACCAAGTGCTAAAAAAAATTACAATAAACTTTTTTTTTAGAAAGTCTCAGACATTTCACTTTATTTTTGAAAGTATTAAAAGTTAGGTGAAGGGTCAGCCTTTGTCACTTGATAATGCTTGTCAACATTTTAGAAAATCAACACTACAGAATGAAGAGCAAAGTGATTTCCTGGTGTTATTGGTAAGATTCTTCCTTCAACCAACAACTAAACATTTTCATTGATGTGATGTTTCTCATTTTAGGATGGCTGCTGTGTTAGATTACAATAGTTGCTTATGTGCAGTGCGCTTAATCTAAATGCAAGTATTCCTTTAATGTAATTATTTCCCACTTAAGTGCCTTCCCTGTATTTAATGTCTCTATTTAACAAGCTAAAGAAAAGCATACATCTGTCATCTTCCGTATAGTACATGTAGGGAACATTTATTTTTATATGTGAGGAAATGATAATTTGAATTATCTTTACAAATAGAACTGAACTTTTCCTTTAAGCAAAATGTTTTGTACTATTGCTCCCCATTGAATACTGTTTGTATTTAACATTTAGGATTATTAGTTGGGTTTACAGTGAGATACACTTGCATGTAATGGAAACTGAATAGTAATACAGTGGGCTCTGTTTATTACACACAGAATGAACACGAACAGACACCACCTATTTCAACCCTGCAAAATAGGTGACAGCCATTCACTGATTCAATCCTCAGGCAATGCCTTGAGAAATTAAAGTCAACCTGCCTGGTTTAAAATTCAAACAGAGCTTGGCAATGAACTGTCAATCATCATTAATTGTTGTTTACATTCCAATGCCTCTTCCAATCAGGATCCACTTGCCAAGAAATGTTGGTCCTCCCTTTAAATAGGTATTCTTTCAAATTGTGCTGGTAAGTAAAAGCTGCAACAAAACATCTTTTGTCAGTAATACAAATTACTCTTCCCATTTTTCCCCAAACCTCCCATCTTACCCCATTCTACCCTTCCCCAATTCCTGCAAACCCTCTCTCAATAGAGAACGGACAGCAAAATGGAATTCTAAAGGAATGCTCAAATCTGTGGGATTAGGCTGCGGAAGCAAGGTCTAGTCCTTTAATAATGATTTAATACCAGAATCTTTTTGTAAGTTCAATTGATTGTTTAGTGTCATCCAATGTTTCTTAAAAAAAAATGCAGGACTAACTGGGCACATTAAAATCCTGGTAATAGTAGTTGACAGTCATACATAAGCAATTAATAAAGTAATAAGGGAAGGTATGTCTCAAAAAAAAAGCTTGAACACTATCTATCGTGTCTCTCTCTGTGTGCGCCTCTCTCTCTTTCCCCCTTCCACTGTAATCCTTTGAGTCAAGAATGGTTGAACAGACACATCAAATAATGAGACACTTTTTCAATCAGGGAAGCACATCTAAGGATCAGCAATAACCAATTGTTGAATGGATCTAAAACAAAGGCATGCATAGCTGGTTGCCAACTCACAAGTAAGATCCACAAATATTCAACCAATACTATGATTTAAAAAGGGAAATGTTATTGGGAATGATCCTAGTTATATCTGTGATAACTGACAACATGCAACCTGGAAAGTTGTACATAGTTGTGAATATTCAAGTAATTAAGAGAAAATATAATGTTAGGCATTGTGGCATCATTCGTTCTGGGATGAAAATACAAGGGAAGATATTTAGTTCTACCCTAAAGGGATGCAACAAAAGAAAATCAGTGATTGTGTGTCCCTATCCAATCTGTAAGATACAGGAGGCCAAATGTGACTTTAACACAACTGCTAACTGTACTACACCAGCTGTGTCAGCTGATATGGAGCCTACTTGAGTGGTCAATGTGGAGAATGGCTATTATTGTGTCATCACAGTGCCGACATTGTTCTAGCAAGGAATCAGGCAACATCCACTGGAAAATAGAACAATATGTCTTCTACAACTACCATCTATCGATAGGAAGTGGTCAATCTAAATGTTAAACGCATTCAAGAGGATTGCAATGCGCAGGTCCAAGTGGGATTTGCGTCCCTGTGCAGTCCTATTGCAGCTCCTGTATTATAAAGAAAAACTAATTAATTGAAACAGCAAGAAGACTGGGAAGAAATTCACTGGCCTTAAAGTACAAAGGCTCAAGGATAATGTTTTTTTCGAGACTTTTCAGGAGCCCTAATTGAGAAGGGCATTTGATGAAGTTAAGAAAGAATTAAAGGGCCTGAACGTTCAATATTCCTTGAGGTACCTGGCCGAGTTGCATTTCTCTCATGGAGGGATGGTACATAACTTTGACTCTGCAGATAAGGTGAAGGACTTTGTGAATTCTCTGAATTTAAGGACTCGAGTCGGGGTGGGAGTGGAGGGGGCATAGTTACAGACAATGGTATGGGTTTTTTTAATTGCCCCTTTTTTCTCTTCTATCTCACCTCTTTTTTTGTGGTTCTTGGCTTTATACGGCCTTGATATAAAACCGGAATTATTTTATATGTCAGTCAGTTGGGTATTATCTAGGAACTTTTTTTAATTGCTGTCCTTTTGTTTTTCTGTTGGGGTGGCTATATCTGTGGTTAAGATGGGTGGGAGGGAAGGGGCATCCATTGTTAACTCTCAGAAGGTAAATAACAGGTTTTCTTCATTTGGGGCTCAGGCATATCCTCAGCTAGAGGGAGTTGGGATGGTAACAAGGATTGGGAGCAGTGTTCCTATGGGCATGGGGGAAGATCTCTAGCAAATTGGGGGTTATTTAGGTGTTAAATGTAGTGATTAGTTTTTTAGTTCTAGTTTTTATAGAAATAGTTTTTAAACTTCAAAGAGGTAATGTCTTTGTCGCTCGTCACCCCTCCAATCAGCCGCCTCCTCCTCCTGGGAAACCATAGGCTGCCCTGGATGACCATGGCTAGTGATTTGTTCAGCTAGTGCACCTGAATTGTAAAAGGGAGCCATTAAGGTGCTGTCCAGCTGTAATGGAAAATTAACATTTATCGTGAAATCTATAAAAGCATAGGGAAAACAAAAAAGTAAGGGCCTGACCGAAACTAGGGGCAAGTATTGCAGACAGACAAAAGAAATGTAAAGGCAAGTCGACCTAACAGCAGACATACAAGGCCAGTAAAACTACCCTATCAACAGTCAAGGAATGAGAAAAACAACTCCATATCTGGAAAGGAATTCGAATGTTCCAGGCTCCTGGCTTGAGGTGTTGATAAGAATAAGCAAATTATAGTATAAAGAGAATATGTGAAAGCTATCAGGCACCCCTTACATGAAGCACCTTGCCAATGTATTGGGTCCCTTTGTAAAGGTCTGAAATAAACTTTTTGTTTGCTCTTGCAAGCATTTGAGTCGAGTCAATTTAATTTCCATGACACAAGCCTTCAGAAGGAAAGGGTGGATATCGCCCTACTGCAAGAGATGCATTTAACTGTTAAGGAACATCTGAAACTGCAGCAGGGGGATTATGACAGGGTATTCTTCACCTCCTTCAGCTCTAAGAGTAGAGGAGTGGCTATACTGGTAAGAAGGAACCTCCCTTTCCAGGTAACTGAGCAAATTAAGGATGAACATGACAGTTTATTATTCTTAAAGATCTAATACATAGAGAAGAGTATGGTGTCTTGAATGTGTATTGTTCCCTGACGCACCCTCTTAAATTTCTAATTGATACAGTTGCTAAATTAATTAAACTTCGGATGTGCTGCACGCTCCTAGGAGGGGAACACAGTGTAGTGAGAATACAATCCTTTTTTGAAAACCTGGACCTCCCAGTATAAACATGGAACAGGGTTCCCTGTTGAATGCGCCTATAACGATACAGTAAGTGCAGGAAATAATAAAGCATCTCCAGGGTGGCAAAGTACTGGGGCCAGATGAATTTCCAAGTGAATTCTATAAGGAATTCATACATGTGTTGGTGGAGCCACTTCTGGGAATGTACAACTATTCTTATACATAGGATTGTCTTCCACCCTCTCTTAGGGAGGCTAATATTGCTCTCATTTTAAAGAAGGGGAAAGATCCCAAGAACATGTTTATATAGACTTATTTCACTGTAGCGTTTAAAATTCTATCCAAGACGCTAGCTCTGAGGATGGAAAAGGTCTTGTCCCATATTATAAAAGAAGATCAGATAGGTTTTGTTAAGGGCCATAGCTCCTCTAACAATATCAGGAGGGTACTGAACACAGTGCAGGTATGCCAGCAAAGATTGATCCCAGGGTTGGTGGGCTCCCTAGACGCAGAAAAGGTGTTTAACTGGATAGAACGGCCATATCTGTTTGGGGTCCTACAGTACTTTGGTCTGGCAGGGGTTCCTTTGCCAGGTGGGTGGCGGTGTTGTATAATGGTCCTAAGGCAGCAGTCATCAGAAACGGCACTGTCAGATAACTTTAATATTGGGAGAGGAAGTCGACACGGGTGCCCTCTCTCACCACTGTCATCCAACTTGGCAATTGAGCCGTTAGCTGAGGCTATCAGGAGGGATCTTGAAATAGTGGTGCCAAGGGTGGGAATGGGGGAGCTAAGATCACCCTATATACTGATGACGTCCTTTTGTTCTTGGCCAATCCAGAGAAGTCTGTTCCTCGATTGATTCAAACAATTAATTTATTGGGCGGTTTCTCGAGCTACAGGATCAACTTTACAAAATCGGAAGCCATGCTGATTAGTGGAGGTGCCTGATCTGAAAGATGGAATGCAGTTCCCATTTAGATGATTGTCAAAAGGTTATTTTGTATTTGGGAATTTTTATTACCCCTGCCTTCCACCAGCTGTATAAAACTAACTATGCACAACTATTGGAGAGGATAAAACAGGATTTGCAGCAATGGGAGGGATTACCGTTATCGCTGTTAGGCCAAGTAGCCCTGATTAAAATGAATGTTCTTCCTCGCCTGTTGTACCCCATGAAAATGCTCCCATTGTTGTTACCCAGACGAGTGTTACAGAGGCTCAGTGGTTGGCTAGGATCCTCTATTTGGTGTCACAGGCGCCCTCCAATTAAATTTACCAAATGGCAGCTTTCGCTGGGTGAGGGAGGGGTGGATCTTCTGGGCTTGAAGAAATATCAAATAAGTGCCCTGTTAGCATATGTTAGTGACTGGGTACAGAGGAATTCAGAGTCGATTTGCTTGATGCTGAAGCCTTGCAGTTGAGATGTCCCCTAGTTAATCTATTACTTATGGATAAGATGAAATCCGTGACCGAGCACTGTAAGAATCCAATCATTTTAAATACGGTGAAAGCACGGAGGATAATGATACAAGATAAGGGCTATTGGTTAAAAACCTCACCGTTTACCCCATTGGTGGGAGCCCAAGGATTTAAACCTTGGGCAACGAACTCCGGCTTTAAGTTATGGGACAATAAGGGAATCTCTTGCCTGGGAGATTTGTTCGAGGGGGGAGATCTTGATGTCATTTAGCCAGTTAAGTCAGAAATATTGATTGTCTAATAGGGACCTTTTCCGGTACTTTCAGATAAGGGATTATATAAGAGGAAGACCATGCTCCTGGCTCAGGAGAGACGTGGAGTCAGACATGGAGAAGAGTTCTCTTTCAGTTAGTACTTTGTATCATTTACAGAAAGGTCGTGCCTTGGGGATGTGGAAGGACTGTGTAGGACATGGAATCGAGAGCTAGAAGTTATCTCATTGGGGGTATGGGAAGATATATGGCGAAAGGTAAGGAAAATTTCAGTATGTAACAGAGCGTCAGCCATGCAATTGAAGATCTTACACAGGGCTCATATGGCACCACAGAGGCTAGCTAAGTTCAAGAGAGGAGTGTCACCAGGGCGTCCCTAATGTAAAATTAGTATAGGCACTCTCACACATTGCTATTGGACATAATATCTAGAGATACTGGAGTGCTATAGTAAGGGAGCTAAAGGACATCCTGGGGATTGAAATTAACGTGGATCTGGTATTTCTTCTTCTGGGGTTGCCAAATTTGCACTCTCTGGGGAAACCCGGGAAGAGACTGTGCAACATTCTTACCCACTGTGCAAGGACGAACATCTTAATGAATTGGATGTCGGAAAAACCACCAGGTCTTATGGGGTGGCGTAGGCTGGCGATGGAGCATCTCCCCCAGGACTACTTCACAAATATGATGCACCACAAAACGGAGCAGTTTTATAAGAAGTGGTGGCCCTTTCAAAATTATATTGATGCAGACTTATCAGTAATATTAATCAGGGCCGTGGTATAGCCGTGGGAATCAGTATGGGTGCCCATGGGGCCCTGGGAGGAGGAGGCTGGGGGAAAAAGAATACGAGTACAATGCCTAGTGCTCCCAGGGATGGAAGCCTCAGTGGAGGTGTGATGAGTGAAACAGAATAGTGAGATATAATTTAATTTAATTTGAATTTAGTTTAATTTAATTTTTATTTAATTTGTTTGTAGTTTAGTTTAAGTTGATACATATGTTCTGGAAGAATAGTAGATCGCTCATTACTAATAGTATCGCAATATGACTTGTTGTACTTTTCTGTTTTTTGGTATTTTTTTCGTATATAGATGTTTTGTAAAAGATTTAAAAGGGCTCTAATAAAAATATTTTTAAAAAACATTCAAGATGAATGGAGCAATGTATAAACAAATTCTCATACTCCAGTCCTCTACTACCTGAACATAATGGGTGGCACGGTGGCACAGTGGTTAGCACTGCTGCCTCACAGCGCCAGAGACCCGGGTTCAATTCCCACCTCAGGCGACTGACTGTGTTTGCACATTCTCCCCGTGTCTGCGTGGGTTTCCTCCCACAGCCAGGTGAATTGGCCATGCTAAATTGCCCGTAGTGTTAGGTAAAGGGGTAAATGTAGGCGAATGGGTGGGTTGCGCTTCGGCGGGACAGTGTGGACTTGTTGGGCCGAAAGGCCTGTTTCCACACTGTAAGTAATCTAATCTAATTTGAACACTCTGTGGATTAGAAAGATTACACAAAATATACTATATCCTACAACAGAAAACCAAACACATCAGAAGATAAATTGAACAAATCAAAAATAGCAAATGTTGTCAGGACCTTTGAAACCAATGGTTCAATGTATGGGTACATTTTGGATAACGATAATGTTGCAATAGGAGGTGATAGTGCCTGATTGGGTATGGCTTGTTATTTAGAGAAGATAGTAAAAAAGATACCAGAGAGGAACATACATCACCGTTCAGAACAATGAGTGGGGGAAGAACTAACTGCTCCAGTTATAATACAGTAGGACAGATAGTCATTGCTTGCGTTTGGAATGTTGAGGATTCTGTATTATTCCAGACAATTGGTCATCTGGGGGAAGGAGAAAATTCTCAACAGTTTTTAGTTAGTTGGCCATTGTGGGCATGGCCAAGAGGAGGTGGGTGGCCTGAAAGAGGAAAGCTCATTTTAAATAAAAAAATTATACAATCACAGGATAGTTTTTGGAGCAAGTAATGTAGCTTAGAAAAAAATAGATGATTCAGGGTATTAGCCATGTGTGGTCAGACATGTTAACAGAACAAACAAAGCAAACACAGATGAAAAAGGGTTAAAACAGTCATGTCCCAGAGTTACAAAGAATCACACAGGTCAGTGACACGATAACACTTACATGTGAACAACGCTAGGCCTACAGCAAATGGTTCCTTTCCCATAATAAGAAGTGCCATCCTAAAACATTAACCCATTGTACATGATTATTGGTCCAGTACAATGTTCCAGTCCAGAGTCTAGATTAGAGTGGTGCTGGAAAAGCACAGCAGGTCAGGCAGTATCCGAGGAGCAGGAAAATTGACGTTTTGGGCAAAAGTCCTTCATCAGGAATAGAGCTGATGAAGGGCTTTTACCCGAAACGTTGATTTTCCTGGCTGCCTGGCCTGCTGTGCTTTTCCAGCCCCACTCTAATCTAGTATAAAAATTAATGTTTGGAATACCTCAGGTAGTTAACATTTTTACCATGGGAAGAATAAGTTTCCCTTGTAAATGTGAGAATAAACACTAAAAAATTCTCAAGTATCTCCATCTAATTTTAAGGGTTGAGGAAATGAAAGAAATCTCCCCTTCAAACCCCATATTTTCCTTACACAAATCCCATTCATCCAATTTCTTCTCGTCTCCCACTTCCTCAACTCCAAAACTCTTTTCTTTCTACTTCCCACACTTCAATTCTCGTTGCTTCCCACTCTCTCTCCCTACCCTTTTAACACAAAACCCCTTAATTCTTCATATGCATCCTTTATCTCCCTCCCTTCCCAAATCCCCTCCCTCCGTCTGTCTTCCATTTCAACATTTCCCACGCTTCTCTTTCCTTGAACATATCCCCTCTTTCCTCCCAGAGGTCCAGGGACCCGCTCCCTTTCCCTCTATTTAAACTCCCACGACCCTAGCCTTTCCTGCATTTCCTACCTGCTCTCGATTACCCCTCCCTCCAGCTATCGCTTTGCACTCCCCTCCCTTTCCATGCCCCCCCTTGCTTACTCCCTCTCCTTTCCATTCCGCCTACTCCACCATTCTACCTCCCCTCCACTCCTCTCTTTTCTATTTCCCATCTTCTTTCCATTTCCGCTCACCTTCCCCTCCTTTAACCCATTTCTCCATTATCCCTTTCTCATTCCACTCCCCCATCCCTCTCCATTCACTCTTCTCCCTTTTATTCCCCTTCACACCCTCATTCATTTCGGTCCAATATTTCCCTTCTGATCTTATTCCCTTCTTTCCCCTTTGATCCTCGCTTCTTTCCTTTTTCCTCAACCCTATTCCCTCCTCTCCCCTCTGATCATACGCCCTCCTCTCCCCCTCCCCTCTGATCTTATTCCCTCCTCTCCCCCTCCACTCTGATCCTATGCTCTCATTTTCCCCTCCCCTCTGATCTTATTCCCTCGTCTCCCCCTCCCCTCTGATCCTATGCCCTCCTTTTCCCCCCCCTCTGATCTTATTCCCTCCTCTCCCCCTCCCCTCTGATCCTATGCCCTCCCCTCCCCCTCCCCTCTGATCCTATGCCCTCCTCTCCCCCTCCCCCCAATCTTATTCCCTCCTCTCCCCCTCCCCTCTGATCCTATGCCCTCCCCTCCCCCTCCCCTCTGATCCTATGCCCTCCCCTCCCCTCCCCTTTGATCCTATGCCCTCCTCTCCCCCTCCCCCCAATCTTATTCCCTCCTCTCCCCCTCCCCTCTGATCCTATGCCCTCCCCTCCCCTCCCCCCTGATCCTATGCCCTCCTCTCCCCCTCCCCTCTGATCCTATCCCCTCCTCTCCCCCTCCCCTCTGATCCTATGCCCTCCCCTCCCCCTCCCCTCTGATCCTATCCCCTCCTCTCCCCCTCCCCTCTGATCTTATTCCCTCCTCTCCCCCTCCCCTCTGATCTTATTCCCTCCTCTCCCCCTCCCCCCTGATCCTATGCCCTCCTCTCCCCCTCGCTGCGACTCTGATGTAGGACCGGAAACCGACTCAGTTCCGCCCTCACCAAGATGGCCGCCCGCGGTTACCCGTGTTTCCGGTTCCGCCCGCTCAGACCCCGGATGCTGCGGCGGAGGGGGTTCACTCTGCGGCTGCCCGGAGGCATGAGCGACACCGGCTCCGACAGCGACAGCGACAGCTCCGGGCCCGAGCGCGGGGAGAGAGCCCAAACAGGAGGTGAGGGGAATAGACGACGGAAAGTGGGAGGCCGTTCAGCCCCTCGAAGCAGTTGCTGCCTCACTCAGCCCTGGCTGATGTGTTTCTAGCCTGTTCCTGCCTGTCCCCTATCAGCCATTAACTCCCACTTTATCAGCAATACATTGGTCTGGTTCACCCGTCAATACATTCAATCAGCCAGGCCAGCTCAGTTCCAAACATTAACAAACCTGTGCGGGTAGATAGTCCACCTTAGAGGGACCTTTCCCAGCTCAGGAGCTCGGTCACCCCCATGTTCATATGGTCACCACCATGTTCGGAGGGTCACCACCATGTTCGGAGGGCCACCACCATGTTCATATGGTCACCACCATGTTCATATGGTCACCACCATGTTCGGAGGGTCACCACCATGTTCGGAGGGCCACCACCATGTTCATATGGTCACCACCATGTTCATATGGCCACCACCATGTTCGGAGGGTCACCACCATGTTCATATGGCCACCACCATGTTCATATGGTCACCACCATGTTCATATGGCCACCACCATGTTCATATGGCCACCACCATGTTCATATGGTCACCACCATGTTCGGATGGTCACCACCATGTTCGGATGGTCATCCCCATGTTCGGATGGTCATCCCCATGTTCGGATGGTCACTACCATGTTCAGATGGTCACCACCATGTTCGGATGGCCACCACCATGCTCGGATGGCCACCACCATGCTCGGATGGCCACCACCATGCTCGGATGGCCACCACCATGCTCGGATGGCCACCACCATGCTCGGATGGCCACCACCATGTTCGGAGGGCCACCACATTGTTCAGAGGGCCACCACATTGTTCAGAGGGCCACCACATTGTTCAGAGGGCCACCACATTGTTCAGAGGGCCACCAAATTGTTCAGAGGGCCACCACATTGTTCAGAGGGCCACCACATTGTTCAGAGGGCCACCACATTGTTCAGAGGGCCACCACCATGTTCAGATAGACACCACCATGTTCAGATGGCCACCACCATCACTCTGCAGATGCACCACCAGCATCTCGGTTGCAACAAGGAGTGATGGGATCAGGCGGGCATTCGTTTCAGAGCTCACGGTGTGCTTCCAAAAGATGCAGCTGCCAACACACTACGTGACAGGTGCTAAACAGGTAGGTTTAAGGTTGTGGGCTTCACTGCCTTAGGCCATCATTTATTGTCTATTCCCAGTTGGCCTTGTTGAAGGTGGTAGTGAGCTGCCTTCCTAAACCGCTGCAGTCCGTGGTGCTACAGGTAGAGCCACGATGCTGTTTGGGTGGGGAGTTCCAGGATTTTGCACCAGTGACGCTGAAGGAATGGCGATATATTTCCAACTCACGATGGTGAGTACCTTGGAGGGGAACCTGTACGTGGCGGTATTCCCATTATTATTTTGTCCTTCTAGATTGAAGTGGTCGTGTGTTTGGAAGCAGGTGGTGAGTCACTCGCTGCTGTTTTCCTAGCCTCTGACCTGTACTAGTAGCCACTGTGTTTCTGTGTCGAGTTCAGTTGAGTTTCTGGTCAATGGTAACCCCCAGGATGTTGGCAGTGGGGGATTCGGTGATGGTAAGACCATTGAATTTTAAGGGGCAGTGGTTAAATCGTCTCTTATTGGTCTTATCTGGTAGTTATGTGTCACAAATGCTACTTGCAGCTTGTCAGCCCAAGCCTGAATATTGGCCAGGTCTAGTTGCATCTGCGCAATGGACTGTCAGCATCTGGGAGTCATAGATGGTGTTGAGCATTGTGCAATTATCCATGAATTCCCCATGTTATGATGGAGGGAAAGTCATTGATGAAATTGTCGACGATGGTTGGGCCTCTGTTACTACCCTGAGGAGCGCCTACTATGGTGTCTAGGAGTTGAGATAACTGGCCTCCAACAATTGCAACCATCTTTCTCTGCGCAAGATATGTCTCCAACCATTACAGAGCATTCCCCTGATTCCCGTTGATTTTAGTTTTGGTAGGGGCTCCCATGGTCTTCAAATCATTTATTGTCACGTGTACTCGATCACATTACTTGGTGTAAATGTAGCCTTGATGTCAAGTGCTGTCACCCTCATCTCGCCTCTGGAATTCTGTTCTTCTGTCCATGTTTGAACCAAAGCTGTCATGAGTGGCCTTGGGGGAATCCAAACTGGGTGTCACTGAGCAGATTATTGCTGATCAGGTGCTGCTTGAAAGTACTGTTGCAGACACCTCTATAACTTTACTGATGATCGAAAGTAGACTGATGGGGTGGTAATTGGCTGGGTTGGATGTGCCCTGCTTTTTGGACATACCTGGGCAATTTTCCATGTTGTCAAATAGATGCTAGTATTGTAGCAGTGCTGGAATAGTTTGGTCCTGGGTGTGGCAAGTGGTGGAGCACAAGCCTTCACTTTTTTGGAATGTGTCAGGGCCCGTTGCCTTTGCTGTATCCACTGCCTCCAAACGTTTTGATTCACTCTAGATGATATCAAGAATTGACTGAAGGCTGGGAACTGTGATGTTGGGAACCACTGCAGGAGGATGAGATGAATTATCCACTCAGCACTTTTAACTGAAGATGGTTGTGAATTTTTCAGTCTTATCTTTTGCGCTAATGTGCTGGGTTCCCCCATTATTGAAGGTGGGGATATTTACAGAGGCTCCTCTCCCAGTGAGTTGTTGAATTGTCCACCACCGTCGATGCAATCGGACTGCAGAGCTCAGAGCTCATCTGTTTGTTGTAGGATTGCTTAGCTATGTCTATCACTCCCTGATTAGGGTGTTTGGTGCAGAGCAAACCCTGTTGTGTAGCTTCACAGGGTTGGTACTTCATTTTGAAGTATGTTTATTGCTGTTCCTGGTATGCCCTCCTGCACTCTTCTTTGAACCAGTGCTGATCGCTTGGCCTGAAGGTAATGGTCAAGTGGGGATACACTAAGCAATAGGTTGCAGATTGTGTTGGAGTACAATTCTGCTGCTGTTGGTGGCCCACAAGGCCTCATGGATGCTCCATCCTGAGATGTTGGATTTCTGGTCACCTCTGCTCTCTTGCTGAATTATACTTGCAAATGCATTCTATTTTGCTCAAAAAGCACACAATCTGCAGGCAGAAACGCAGGAAGTAAACCTATGTAATCGTTTATACATTCTTGCTTTGGAAGTAGAACCAGTCTGACTTAAGACTCTGGTACTCTAACCGTACACCTTTAATACATTGTCTAAGCTGAGTTATCTTAAGAATTTGACTTTTTAAAAAAAAAGTTCTGGAATTTACATATTAATGAACCAAAACTTGCAACCCATTCTAAAAGCTGAAAGACTAAATAGCAATCTGGGTTTGTTCAATTTATCACTTCAGTTGCATGACACTGTAATCTTTTGCTATAAATTCTGTGTCTGATGATCCTGTCCCACAGATAGCTAAAGAAAGAGCAGCGCTCTGAAAGCTAGTGCTTCCAAATAAACCTATTGGACTATAATCTGGTGTTGTGATTTTTAACATTGTCCAAATACGCAGGGCTGCCTTCCGCATATGCCCCATTCCCAGCCCTGCGTCACGAATGGTTGTCTCAGAAACTGCAACGTAGCAATGTGGTTCACATAGTTGTTGGATGAAATTTTGAAATGGTGCTTGAGTTTGTGAAAGTGTAAGTAAGAATATTTGGTCATAAATATAGGTGCCAGGGGATGTTATTTGTAGAGGTCAGTGATGACAGCAAATCTGACAAGAAGGGTGACATTACTAGACGAGAGGCAACCGTTACCAATATAAAGGGGCCAAGAAAGAAACTTAATATTTTCTTAGAAATACAGTTGAGAGTGTGGATGATGAGTCAGATGGAATGTAAAGAAGCTGAATGTTTTGAACTTAAGTCAGGTTGATTCTGAATGTGTAATCAAAGAACATGGTTAATGCTTAACAAACCAGGTATAGAAATATTGATGTGAATGTATTCTCAATTCATGCCTGTAGGTGTGTCTAGCTTTGGTATCCTGGTTGTTGGAAGTTCAGAGAACAAAGCTCAGTGGTTTATGGATTCTGCACAAACGCCCTGAGATTAAATCATACCTTTGGTCTGTCTGTTTCTTTAAATGGTAATATAAATTAACCTCAAAATGAGAAAGTCAGTAGTAGAAAGTATTTCCAAAGATTGAGACACATTTGCCAAGAGATAAGATGATCTAGCATTATCCCACTATGAAGTTTTAAAGCAGACTAATGCCTCATCAGTTTCCCACTTTAATGCAATTTTTATTTAATAGCCATCGATCATGTGTGTTGGACTGAATGTTGTGCATTCAGCAGCTGATCAAGTGAACTTTGTATCCAGTCCTTTAATATTCTCCATCTTATCAATTTAACCATCAATAATTCTACTCAGAAGATGAGTGAAAGCAGACTGGTTGAATTAGTTGGATACTGGTTCTTTGAAACCTACTTAGGACCTGTCAAAGTGTTTCAGGATGGTAAACCAAGATTTGTTTCAAAACAATGATGTCTAAACCTTTATTTGCAGTGTGATATTTTGTTCTTTTCTTGACTTGTTATCTTCATTTGCTTTTCCAGATGGAAGTAGACTTTCTCCAAATAAGAGAGTGACAGATGGTGTGGACAGTAGTCCTTTGAGAAGAGGTATGAATTAAATGCTTCAAATTCTTAAATGTGAACTATTTTTTAAAACTACTGGTGTGTTGCTTGAAGTGCAGGTTCATTGGTTCTTTGAAAGTGGAGTCGCAGGTAGATAGGATAATGAAGAAGGTGTTTGGGTATGCTTTCCATTTTTGGTCAGAGCATTGAGTATAGGAGTTGGTAGGTCATGTTGTGGCTGCACAGGACATTGATTATGCTAGTTTTGGGATATTGCGTGTAGTTCTGGTCTCCTTCCTATCGGAAGGTTGTTTGATTAGATTAGATTAGATTACTTACAGTGTGGAAACAGGCCCTTCGGCCCAACAAGTCCACACCGACCCGCCGAAGCGCAACCCACCCATTCCCCTACATTTACCCCTTTTACCTAACACTACGGCTAATTTAGCGTGGCCAATTCACCTGACCCACACATCTTTTTACTGTGGGAGGAAACCGGAGCACCCGGAGGAAACCCACACAGACACGGGGAGAACGCTGCAAACTCCACACAGTCAGTTGCCTGAGTCGGGAATTGAACCCAGGTCTCTGGCGTTGTGAGGCAGCAGTGCTAACCACTGTGCCAGCGTGCCACCCAACCACTGTGCCGCCCTGTGAAACATGAAAGGGTTCAGAAAAGATTTACAAGGATATTGACGTGATTGGAAAATTTGAGCTATAGAGAGAAGTTGAATAGGCTGGAGCTGTTTTCCCTAGAGGGTCGGAAGCTGAGGGGTGACCTTATAGAGGTTTATGAAATCATGAGGGGCATGGATAGAATAAATAGACAAAGTCTTTTCCCTGGGGTCGGGGAGTCCAGAACTAGAGGGCATAGGTTTAGGGTGAGGGGGTAAAAATATAAAAGAGACCTAAGGGCAATGTTTTCACACAGAGGGTGGTATCTTTATGGAATGAGCTGCCAGAGGAAGTGGCAAAGGCTAATACAGTTGCAACATTTAAAAGGCATCTGGATGGGTTTATGAATAGGAAGGATTTGGAGGGATACGGGCTGGGTGCTGGCAGATGGAACTAGATTGGGTTGGGATATCTGGTCGTCATGGACGAGTTGGACCGAAGGGTCTGTTTCTGTGCTGTACATCTCTATGACTCTAATGACCTAGCCTCAACTGCCATCTGCTGTAAAGACAAATTCGTTACCTTCTGAGAGAAGGAATTCTTCCTTGTCTCTGTCCTAAATGGACAATCCCTTATGCTGAGATTGCATGCTCTAGTTGTAGACTTCACTCAAGGGGAAACAACCACTCTACATCTACCTTGTTAAGTCCCCTAAGAATCTTAAATGTATTGGTAAGGACAATTCTCATTCTTCTGAGCTCCAGTCAGTACAGGCCCAACCTAGTCAATCCCTCCTCATAACACTGTCCCTCCATATCTGGGATGAACCTAGTGAATCCGCAGCAGATTATCTGTCATTAAATCTTCTTAGTCTTGCTTTGTTGTAAAAGAAGTCTAATATGTTATTCCACTCCTCCTGTCCAAGGATGAGAGAGTGCTTTATTCCGACTACCCAGGTCCTTACACTGTCTGCAATTATCTAACTTCAGATTGAATAGGCATAGGTTAGTGTAGTTGCTGAAAATGTGTTGCTGGTTAAAGCACAGCAGGTTAGGCAGCATCCAAGGAACAGGAAACTCGACGCCTCGGGCCAGAGCCCTTCATCAGGAATTATGTAGTAGGAATAGGTTAGTGTAGTTGCATGGAACAGCAATTACAGCATGTAACTGAAGCGCTTCTTTTCCTACAGATCACATTCCTAAAGATGAAGTTGATTTTGGCAGAGCAGACACAAGTAAGTGGAGGTACATAAGGTATTGGTACTGTTTTATCTAATCTGGCATCAATAATTTTTCAAGTAATGTGCTTTCAAAACAACTGTTGTTATTATAAATGCTGGTGGAGATCTCCGATAATATCATTGAGATACTTGTGTTCCTTTTTTCCTTAGAAACTAGTGACTCTGAAGGTGATGTGGGGGCAGGCGGTGATTCACCGATCTGTAGCAGGACACGATCTCGGTTTTCATCAGGTACAGAGTTCCCAGAGATTGTACATAGTTAGTTCTATTTGAGGGCGTTTTCCAATTGTCCTTTAACTCACTAGCTGTAAATCAATTCTGCTTGTCCTTCTCAGTTAAACTGCTTGTGCTGGAATAAATACAGTGAAACTGCTAATATCTGTGCATCAGAGCAATGAACCAAATGTTTCAACCGATTTCCCTCCTCACCAGGGGGACCAGCTAGTTTAATATGATTTATTCATTTCCCTGCTGACAAGTGGATTATGTGAATAGTATTAAACTTGATTATTATTTCTATCTCCTTTTTCTCTTTCCCAGTTTCCCTTCACGTCTCCCCTCCCCCCCCCCCCCCCCCACCCCCCTTATTAGTGGGGCATTAAAGCGACACCAATCTTGTGTACATCTGCTCATGCTGGTGAGCTGTCTGGCAAGAGTCACTGGCTTGTCACCTGATCGAGGAGCCTCAGCAATATTTATATTTTTGTCTTTCCGGACTCCAGGCTTGTTGAAGCAGTTTAATATCCCAACCACTGCCCACGATGAGATCAATGAAGGCGAGTTTCGAGATGATTTGTAGCTCAGGTTGAGTTTCTGGATGTAGGTTTGCTTGCTGAGCTGGAAGGTTTGTTTTCAGATGTTTCGTCACCATACTAGGTAACATCATCAGTGAGCCTCCAGATGAAGCACTGGTGGTGTAGCCCAATATTTGTGTGTTTGGGTTTCCTTAGGTTGATGATGTCATTTCCTATGATGACATATTTCCTATGTCATGTCATTTTTTTTGTCAGGAGGTGGTAAATGGGATCCAAGTCAACATGTTTGTTGGAATGCCATGCTTCTAGGAATTCTCGTGCTGATCTCTGTTTGGCTTGTCCTCGGATTGATGTGTTGTCCCAGTCGAAGTGGTGTCCTTCCTCATCTGTATGTAAGGATACTAGCGAGAGTGGGTCATGTCGTTTTGTGGCAAGTTGATGTTCATGTATCCTGGTAGCTAGTTTTCTGCCTGTTTGTCCAATGTACAAAACTAGCCACAAAAAGATATGAGGTAAAAACAATGACAGCAGATGCTGGAAACCTGTTTCTGGATTAGTGGTGCTGGAAGAGCGCAGCAGTTCAGGCAGCATCCTCTCCAATTGCAACTTTCCCCCCACCCCCACCCTCCTCTAGCTTATCTCTCCACGCTTCAGGCTCTCTGCCTTTATTCCTGATGAAGGGCTTTTGCCCGAAATGTCACTTTTACTGCTCCTTGGATGCTGCCTGAACTTCCAGCACCACTAATCCACAAAATGATATGAACCACTCTTGCGAATATCCTTATGTACGGGTGAGGAAGGACACCACTTCGACCACATCCATCCTAGGACAAGCCAAACAGAGACAAGCACAAGAATTCCTAGAATCATGGCATTCCAACTGGAGCTCTATCAACAAACACATTTTCTTGGATCCCATTTACCACCTCCTGAGAAAAAGAAGAGAAAATGACATCATCAACCCACGAAAACCCAAGCACGTAAATAGAAAGCGGGCTACACCACCAGTGCTTCATCCGGACGCTCACTGAAGATGTTACCTAGTATGCTGATGAAATGTCTGAAAATGAACCTTCCAGCTCAGCGAGTAAACCTACATCCAGAAATCAGTGAAGTCACGATGGGGTTGAATCATCATGGCTAATTACTGCTTTTGCTTCTGTCATCTATGTATTACTGTAGACAAAATCAATAACGAGTACTTAACAGTGGTGTTTATACTGAACGACTTAAGCTAAACTTACAGCTGAACTTTGAGTGCTCATAGCCTCTTGTATTTGTTTTTTACAGATCAGGTTCTTCTGCATACACAGCCTAGCCTAAGCCGAAGACCTCTTCGTCCACTCAAAGGTATGACTCTTTCTTGTTTCCGAAACAAGAGGATATGATGGACTACTGAGTTCAGAACTGACTGGCTCAATCTCCTTAGAGTTGTTTGCTTCAGTGATGGGAGTGAATAGGAATGTGGTAATGATTTAAGGACATTCCATCCTAAGTAGAGACAAAGTGGGAGTGCTAACAGCCAGTTATCTGTAATCGTCTACATAGGAATTAATGACAGATGTAAAACAAGGAATAGTGTTCTGCAGAGAATGTTTAAATAAAATTGCTATGACCTTACCAGACTATAATGCTGCTTTCTCACTAGAGCATGACAACTGGAAGTTGTTCAACCTGAGGGTCACCTTTCCTCAACTAAGGGAATAGGTTGAGAAGAAAAATCCTTTTATGGTAGCTTTAGCCGGTGCAGGAATTGAACCCACACTGTTGACGTCACTTTTTGTCACAAACCAGCCATCCAGGCAACTGAGCTAAAACAACATTCCTTGAGAGTGCTTCTTGTGTTGGAGTCAGATTAAAAAGCACAACTTGCAAGATAATCTCTCTATTGATACCTGAGCCATATACAAATTGACACAGGGATAAACATTTTGGAAAGAAATGTAAGTTGAAAGATTGATGAGGAAGTCAGAGGTCTTGCTTCATGAGTAGCTGGCAACAGTATTTAGAGTAAAAGGGAGTTGTTGATTGGAGCAGACTGCATTTAAATCAGATGGGACCTGATGACTTCAGGAAAAGTAAAAGGTTGAGGTGAATTTGCCATCATTTTACCAGAGCATACAGCTGTTGTCTCATTTGAAAAATATGATTGGTTGTGGTTTAACCTGTGGGTTAGCTCAGGAAAGGGGTGAGGTTGGGGACCTTTATGGTAACCTCAGCTGGTGCAAGATTTGAACTCCCACTGTTGGCGTCACTAGAACTAAATCTAACTCCTCCTTGAAACTTTTAATATTTTGGCCTCAAGTACTTACTGTGGCAGAGAATTCCACAGGCTCATTTCTCCCAGGGTGAAAAAATCTCTTCTCATCTTGGTCCTACCCCATACCCTTAACATAAAAATCCCTGATTCTGGATTCCCTGGTCACCAGGAACATTCTTCCATCGTAAATCTAAACAAAGCATTCTTCATTGGTGTGAGGGGTGACCAGGCTATATTCGTTTGGAAACTATTGGAAGTAATAGCTATCTTTTAAAGAGTTGGTGAATATTTGGTGCATGGTGGCTCAGTGGTTAGCACTGCTGCGCCTCAGCAACAGGGTCCCAGGTTCGCTTCCAGCCTTGGGTGACTGTCTGGGTGGAGTTTGCACATTCTCCCCGTGTCTGCGTGGGTTTCCTCCGGGTGCTCCGGTTTCCTCCCACGGTCCAAAGATGTACAGGTCAGATGAGTTGGCCATGCTAAATTGTCCAAAGTGCATTAGTCAGAGGGAAATGGGTCTGGGTGGGTTACCCTTTGGAGGGTCGGTATGGACTTGTTAGGCTGAAGGTCCTGTTTCCACACTGTAGGGAATCTGATCTAAAAATCTAATCGCAAGCATTCCACAGAGAGTGATCTAAATGTAGCTAGCAAGAAAAGTTAACAATAGTGTTAGAGCAAAGATGTGTATTTTGCCAATGATAGTAAGCCTGTGAGTTAGAAGGTTTTTAGAATATGAAGGGAAATGGGGATAGTGCAGGTAGGTAGAATATCCATTATAATCTTGCTGAACTGCAGCATGGACTCATTCTCCATCCTATTTCTTATATTTTTGGGAATGTGTGATTGATAGTAACTTTAATATCTCAGTTTCATGCCTGAACAGAAAATGTGACATTCAGGTAATTAGTTTAATGAACAGCCAAAATGTTTCATTAACTTAGTCATATACTATGTCAAATATTAATCCAATTGTTGTATATATTGTGCATCACAAGCTTTGACTGTCAAAGATTTTTTTCGGGATAGCAATTACCGTGTGACTTAAAATTGTCACACTGGTGACTAAAAGTGTTAACTTGTTAAAGCGTTAAATTTTTTTCACTGTAATGTTGACACCTGCCAACTCTGGCTCCATGTTTAATTGGGTCCTTAGATTCAAACCTCCAGCAGATTGCAGGAGCTCTAAGCATGCAAGAATTCTGCAGCTAAATGTCTTCAGCCCCTACATTGACAGGTTTCCCTGCACGATGGGAAACTGTTGATAAATGTACCCAATGATCTCTGTATTCAAACAGGGCAGAGTGAGTGACATTTTAAACATTGATCCCTTATTTGCTAAAATGTAAAACCTACAAGTGATTCCTTCCCCATAACTTACTGCCTGTGACAGAAACAGCATTTTCACTGATTTCTTTAAAGGAACATGTGTGATTGCTTTTTGTGTTAATTTGTTCCAATTATTCAGAAACATTATGTTTATCACAACAGAGAAGAAAGATGATGTTGAACCAACTTTTGTCGAGTTAATAATTATTGTCATGATCAAACAATGTATTCGTTTATGATTCAGACTGTCAATTTAAATTATCTATCACAGCTTTTTAGCTTCAAGTTTTAATGTTTCAACCAAGTGACTCAGTTATTTCAGTCACAGTCTCATTGTGTACATGTACTTGGAGACAATGGTGATCACTTTACAAATCCTGCTTTCCCATAGGTCGACAGGATGGTGACGCTTCATTACAAACTAAAGCTGATCAAAGGCCTGTAACTTCAGGTAAAGCAGAGCAGCAATGTTGTGTTGTAACACTTGTTTCCTTTTTCTTTTGGCATAGGCAGAATTTAAGGCATATCAGACGTTGGTTGGACAACTGTTTAATTCTTCTAAGGATTTTCTGCAGCGATCACTGATGCATTGGGCCATAAGGTCCAGGAGGAGAAATAGTCTTTTTGACTCATTGAGTCTGCTGCAACTTTCACTGAGTTCATGACATAGTCAAATTCATTTTCCTGCCTTATTTTCATAATCCTTGATTCCCTTAGTAATTAAAAATCTGTCTATCTCACCCTTGAATATACTTAACCAAACCTCAGTGGTAAAGAATTCCACAGGTTGAGAGAAAATTGCCTCCTCGTCTATGTTCCTGTGTTCATTCGGGCCTCCCTTTTCCTTTTACTATATTTTTTAAAAAGTTCTTAATGTACTTTTTTTTATAAACTGTTTCTTTATTGGTCCTCAGTTTATTTTCATGCATTTTTTTCAGTCATCATTTATTGCCTTAAGTTCTGGATGAAGGATTAAGTTCTGGCTGTGTCAGTTAGGCTGTAATAGGATGAGGTTTCTGAAAGGACTAGCAATGAAAGTCAGAGACTATAGTATAAAAGTAGGCCATTTAACCCATCGAGCCTGCAGTGCAATTTCATGGGATCATAACTGATCTGATAATCCTCAACTCTACTTTTCTACCTTTTTACTATAACTCTTGATTCCCTTAAAGATTAAACATATGTATATCTCAACTTTAAATATGCTTATGTTACTGAACAAAGAGACCTTGGAGCGCAGGTTCACAGCTCCTTGAAAGTGGAGTCGCAGGTAGATAGGATAGTGAAGAAGGCGTTTGGTATGCTTTCCTTTATTGGTCAAGAGTATTGAGTACAATTGTTGGGAGGTTATGTTGTGACTGTACAGGACATTGGTTAGGCCAATTTTGGAATATTGTGTGCAATTCTGATCTTCCTATCGGAAAGATGTTGTGAAACTTGAAAGAGTTCAGAAAAGATGACAAAGATGTTACCAGGGTTAGAGGATTTGAGCTATAGGGAAAGGCTGAACAGGCTGGGGTTGTTTTCCCTGGAACGTCGGAGGCTGAGGGGTGACCTTATAGAAGTTAATAAAATCATGAGGGGCACGGATAGGGTAAATAGGCAAAGTTTCTTCCCTGGGTGGGTGAGTCCAGAACTAGAGGGTATAGGTTTAGGATGAAAGGGAAAAGATATAAAAGACACCTAAGGGACAACGTTTTCATGTTGATACATGTATGGAATGAGCTGCCAGAGGAAGTGGTGGAGACTGGTACAATTGTAACATTTAAAAGGCATCTGGATGGTTATTTGAATAGGAAGGGTTTGGAGGGATATGGGCCAAGTGCTGGGAGGTGAGACTAGATTGGTTTGGGATATCTGGTCGGCATGGACGAGTTGGACCGAAGGGTCTGTTTCTGTGCTGTACATCTCTTTGACTCTAATGACCTAGCCTCAACAGCCATCTGTGGTATAGACAGATTCATTACCTTCTGAGAGAAGGAATTCCTCCTTCTCTCTGCCCTAAATGGGCAACCCCTTATTCTGAGATTGCTCACTCTAGTCATAGACTTTACTCAAGGGGAAATAACCTCTCTGTATCTACCTTGTCAAGTTCCCTAAGAATCTTAAATGTATCAAGAAGGACACTTTTCATTCTTCTGAACTCCAATCAGTACAGGCCCAACCTACTCAATCTCTCCTCATAAGATTGTCCCACCATATCTGGGATAAACCTAGTGAATCCGCAGTAGATTATCCCGAATACCAGTATGTTTTCCCTTAAATAAGGGGACCAAAATTGTTCACAGTATTCCAGCTGTGTTGTGACTAGTGCCTTTTATAATTTTAGCAAGGCCTCCCTGTTTTTTTAATTTAATCCACTTGTTTTGAAATAATGGCGAAAATTTCATTTGTATTTCCTATTACTTGATGAGTTTGTGTGTTAGCTTTTTGTGATTCATGCATGAAGACTTATAATCCTGATTTGCTGTAGCTATCTGCAGATCTCTATTTAAATAATATTCAGTTCCTCCACTCTCCTCACGTTCTTTACATGATATTCCATCTGTCAAGTTTTGCCCACTCACTTAAACCTATCTCCCTCTGCAGCCAATATGTGTCATCCTGAACACTTGGCTTTCACTTCCTTCTTCCAAGTCATTAATATATAAAAATACATATTGATTGCTGTGTCACTCAACGTTTTACAGATTGCCAACCTGAAAATGTGACCCTTATCCAACCTCTGTCTTCTGTTAGTTAGCCAATCCTCCATCTATGCTATTCTGACTAATGCAGTCTTAAGATGTGGAAATCACTACTGGGCCAGCATTTATTGTCCATCGCTAGTTGTCTTTGAGAAGGTTCTGGTAAGTTGCCTTCTTGAACCATTGTAGTTCTTGTCTTATAGGTAGATCCGCAATGCTGTTTGGGAAGATTCCTATGATTCTGACCCAATGACATTGAAGGAACGGCAATAGATTTCCAAGTCAGGATGTTGAGTGACGGAGGGAATTGGTAGATGGCAGTGTTCCTGTGTGTCTTGCTGTCTTTCTGTGGTTGTGATCGTGGGTTTGGAAGATGCTATCGAAGGAGCTACAGTGCATTTTGAAGATGGTACACACTGCTGCTTCTTAAACATCAGTGGTGAAGGAAGTGGATGTTTGTGGATGTGGTACCAATCAAATGGATTGCTAGGTTTCAGGGTTCATCTTCTCGAATATTGGTGGAACTATAATTATCCAGGCAGCTGGGAAGTATTCAACCACACTACTGACTTGTGCCTGCTGGAAAGGCTTTGAGGCACAAGGAGATGAGTTACTTAATGCAGAAATCCGAGCCTCTGACCTGCTATAGTAGCTATTCTATGTATATAGATAGTGCTGTTCAATTTCTGTTTAATGGTAATATCCAGGATGTTAACTGCAGGGGATTCAGTGATGATAATAGCATTGGCCATAAGGTGTTTTGGTCAGTTTTCTCTTGTTGGAGGTGGTCATTGCTTGGATTTTAAATGGCATGAATGTTACTTGCCACTTTTCAGCCCAAGCCTGAATATTGTCCCAGTCTTGCTGCATTTGACATGGACTATTTCAGTTACCTGAGCAATCACAAATGGTGTTGCAATCATCAGCAAACATTCCCGCTTCTGACCTTATGATGGAGGTCATTGATCAAGCTGAAGATGGGCCTCAAACGCTATCCTGAAGCTGAGATGACAGTCCTCCAATGAACACAGTCATCTTCATATATGATAAGTATGACTCCAACTAGTGGAGAGTTTTCCCCATTGATACTCATTGATTCCAGTTTAGCGTAGACTTCTTTGACGCCACATTCGGTCAAGTGCAGCTTTGATGTCAGGGACAGTTATTCTCACCTCTCTTCACATTTGGAATTCAGCTGACTTGTCTATTTGAACCAAGACTGGGGAAGATACCAAACGAGTATTCTGCATCAGTATTTACTGTGGAAAAGGATATGGAAGATATAGAATGTAGGGAAATAGATGGTAACATCTTGTAAAATGTCCATATTACAGAGGAGGAAGTGTTGGATGTCTTGAAACGCATGAAGGTGGATAAATCCCCAGGATCTGATCAGATGCCCTAGAACTCTGTGGGAGGCAAGGGAAGTGATTGCTGGGCCCCTTGTTGAGATATTTGTAACTTCGATAGACACAGGTGAGGTGCCGAAAGACTGGAGGTTGGCTAACGTGGTGCCACTATTTAAGGAAGGTGGTAAGGACAAGCCAGGGAACTGTAGACTAGTGAACTTGACATCGATGGTGTGCAAGGTGTGGGAGGGAATCCTGAGGACAGGATGTACGTATTTGGAAAGGCAAAGGCTGATTAGGGATAGTCAACATGACTTTGTGCGTGGGAAATCTTGTCTCACAAACTTGATTGAGTTTTTTTGAAGAAGTAACAAAGAGGATTGATGAGGGCAGAGCGGTAGATGTGATCTATATGGACTTCAGTAAGGCGTTCAACAGGGGTCCCCATGGGAGACTGGTTAGCAAGTTTAGCTCTCATGGAATACAGGGAGAACTAGCCATTTGGATACCAAACTAGCTCAAAGGTAGAAGACAGAGGGTGGTGGTGGAGAGTTGTTTTTCAGACTGGAGGCCTGTAATCAATGGAGCGCCATAAAGATCAGTGCTGGGTCCACTTCTTTTCACCATTTATATAAATGATTTACGTGTGAGCATAAGAGGTATAGTTAGTAAGTTTGCAGATGACACCAAAATTGGAGGTATAGTGGACAGCGGAGAAGGTTACCTCAGATTACAACGGGGTCTTAATCAGATGGGCCAATGGGCTGAGAAGTGGCAGATGGAGTTTAATTCAGATAAATGTGAGGTGCTGCATTTTGGGAAAGCAAATCTTAGCAGGACTTATACACTTAATGGTAAAGTCCTAGGGAGTGTTGCTGAACAAAGAAACCTTGGAGTGCAGGTTCACAGCTCCTTGAAAGTCTCAGGTAGATAGGATTGTAAAGGAGGCAATTGGTATGCTTTCCTTTATTGGTCAGAGTATTGAGAACAGGGGTTGGGAGGTCATATTGCGGCTGTACAGAACATTGGATAGGCCACTGTTGGAATATTGCATGCAATTCTGGACTCCTTCCTATTGGAAAGATGTTGTGAAACTTGAAAGGGTTCAGAAAAGATTTACAAGGACGTTTCCAGGGTTGAAGGATTTGTACTATAGGGAGAGGCTGAACAGGCTGTGGCTGTTTTCCCTGGAGCGCCGGAGGCGGAATGGTGACCTTATAGAGGTTTACAAAATCATGAGGGGCATGGATAGGGTAAATAGGCAAAGTCTTTTTGCTGTGGTGAGGGAGTTCAGAACTAGAGGTCATTGGTTTAGGATGAGAGGGGAAAGATATAAAAGAGACCTAAGGGGCAACGTTTTCACACAGAGCGTGGTGCGTTTATGAAATGAGCTGCCAGAGGGAGTGGTGGAGGCTGGTATAATTGCGACATTTAATAGGCATTTGGATGGGTATATGAATAGGAAGGGTTTGGAGGGATATGGGCTGGGTGCTGGCAGATGGGACTAGATTGGGTTGGACGAATTGGACTAAAGGGTCTGTTTCCATGTTGTACATCTCTAAGACTCTATAACTCTAGGTCAGGAGCTGAGTGACCCTGGCAGAGGTTGGGCGTTAATGAGCAGGTTATTAATGAACAAGGGATGATTGGTAGCACTGTTGATGGCACCTTCCAACACTTTACTGATGATGGAGAGTAGACAGATATGGCTGTAATTGGCCAGGTTGGAATTGCCCTGCTTTTTGTGTACAGGTCATATGTGGGCAATTTTCCACATGGTTAGGTGGATGCTAATGTTGTAACTGTATTGGAACAGCTTAGCTAGAGTTGTGAAAGGTGTGTAACACAACTTTTCAACACTATTGCCAGAATGTTGTCAGGGCCCATTGCCTTTGCAGTATTCGTTGCCTCCAAATGGTATCATGTCGAGTGAATCAAATCAGTTGTAGACTAACACCTGTGACACTGGGGACCACTGGAGCAGGCTGAGATGGATCATCTACTTTGCATGTCTAGTTGAAGATTGTTGTGAATGCTTCAGCCTTATAATTTGCACTGATGTGTTGGACTCTTCTCTCTCTCTCACACACACACACACACACCTCCTCTCTCTCCCCCCCCGCCCCCCCCCCCAACCCCCCACCCCCCCCCCCCCGCCCAGTAATGAATTGTTTCATTGTCCACCACCATTCACGACTATATGTTGCAAGGCTGCAGAGTTTAGATCAGATCTGTAGGTTGTGGAATCACTTAACTCAGTGTGTCATTTGCTGGTTGTGTTGTTTGGCACACAATTAGTGCTGTTGTGTAGCTTCACTAGGTCGAGCCAGTGCTGTTCCTGCCCTCCTGCACTTTCCTTGTTTGAACCAGGATTCATTACCTGGCTTGAGAGTAATGGTAAAATGGGGCATATGCTGGACCATGAGGTTGCAGATCGTGTCGGAGTGTGATTCTGCTGCTGCTGACGATCCACAGTGCCTCATGGGTGTCCTATTTTGATTTGCAAGAACTGTTCAAAATCCATCCCATTTAACTCTGTGATAGTGCCATTTGTAAGCTATTCCCAGTGATGGGGTTTGGGGGGGGGGGTGGGTGGGGGGGTGGGGGGGGGCGGTGGTGGATCATAACAAACAGAAACCAAGGAACAACAGAAGGCTGCTTATCTCTTTAAGTCTGCTTCACCATTCAGTAAGATTGTAAACTTTCTCTGAATTGCTTCCAATATGTTAATATCCTTTCCATAAATGCAGTGACAATACTGTATATAGTACTGCAGATGCAATTGCACAAATTCTCTGTATTATTGAAGCATTACCTCCTTACTCTTGCATTCAGTTCCCCTCACAATAAACCATTACATTTTATTGTCTTTCCTAATTACTTTCTGTACCTTCATAGTAAACTTGTGTGATTCATGCCAGAGGGGATCCTGATCTCTCTCCATGTCAAAGCTCTGCAACCTCTCGCCATTTGAATAATATGCTTCTTCTTTGTGCTTAAATTCACAATTTTGCACTTGGCCAATTTATACTGCATTTGTCGGACGTTTGCTCACGCATCTAATCTATCTACGTTCATTATTAGGCTATGTCCTCTTCTCAACTCACTTTCTACTTATCTTTGTGCCATTCTTTCGTCCTTTCATCCAAATCATTACATAAATTGTTAAGAGTTGAAGTCCCAGCACTAATCTCTGCAACACACCACTTATGTTATTCTGCAAGCCTGTAACAGACCCATTTCTTCTTATTTTCTGCTTCCTGTTAGCCAGACATTCTGGTGATCTTGCCAAAAGTCATGTCCAATATCGTGAGCTTTTATTTTTTGTCATAACTTTTGATGTGGTATCTTACCAAATGCCTTCTGGAAATCCAAATACAATACATCCATTGATTTCCCCTATATTCACAATGCATTACTTTCTCAAAGAACTCCAATAAGTTAGTTCAACATGATTTCCATTAACAAATCCCTGCCTGATTACCTTGAACTGATCCAAGTGCCCTGTTATAACATCTTTAAAAGTTTCGAATGTTTTCTCTATGACACGTATTGAGCTAACTGATCTGTAGTTTCCTGCTAATATTTTGTTAAATTAACAAAGGCATTCCACTATTCTTCCTTAGTTTTCTTTCCTTCCTAAATGTCACATACCCTTCGATATTCAGGTACCAATCTGGGCATCCTGCAGCCACATCTCCGTTATGGCCACTAGATCATACTTATTTTTCTTAATTTGTACGACTAGTTCATCTGTTTTGTTTTGAATGTTATGTATACTCAAATGAAGTCCCTTAAGTTTTGTCATCTTATCATTTTTGTAGCCTATTGTATTATTTGTTGATTTACTCTTACATCTGCGTTCTCTCCTTTCTTGTCCTTGCCTGTTTATTGTTTCCCTCATTAACCCCTTCCTGTGTTGCATTTTCCCCATTCTGGTTTACTGCAACTGCTCAGATTTGGGCCATTGGCCCCACAAGGACTGTTTGGTGATCATTCTTACCAATCCGTCATGTATACATCGGTAGTAGGCAGAGGTCAAGGATGTTTTGCCCTCCTGTTGGTTCCCTTACCACCTACCGCAATCCCAGTCCAGCAAGTATGTCCTTTAGGACTCTGTTGGCTTGATCAGTACCATTCCCTGTCCACTGCCCCACCAAGAGTACATTCTGTACCTTTGCCACCCACAATGCATCCTGCAAGTGGTGTTCAACATAGAAGAGTACTGAATTACAAAATATTAAACTGGGACAGTGAGATTAAAAAGGTGTATAGCACCTTACATGATTTCAGGCCATCACAACATTCTACCACCTGATCAGCACTATATTGGCACTGTTGGTTGGAGGTTGTACTATTGCTCAGGGCAAAGGAATTATTTATCCAGAGGGTGAGCTATGAGATGTTGAGGACAATTTTCCATTATTGAATGTTTCTTAATGTACATGCGCTAAGCGGAATGATTTGCATTTACTGAATAAGTGAGAATTAGGGGTTATTCTCTGCCTATGCATTATGTGTGATAGTTTTCATTTTATCTAAATGACCAACATTCCAACTAGCTGAATGAAATTTCTGATCCTGTGTTCATCATTCAGCAGACTGGATTATATTTGCTGACTGAATTTAAACCTGTATTGATGTTAGTGTGGTGGTAATGACATTTCACAAAGGTTAGGTTTATTTTTTAATTTATTAGTCTTGGTTTGTTTCAACCCAACAGTATTGCCTCACCGTGAACCTTTGCCCAGGAAAGGAGAAAGGAACAGAAGACCTGCCGGAAAAGGTACAAACCAAACATGGCTTAAAATTTAAACCAAAAGGATTGCGGATGCTGTGAATCTGAAACAGAAATGGAAATTGCTGGAAAAGCTCAGCATGTCTGGAGGCATCTGTGAAGTGAAATCAGAGTTAACATTTCCAAATCCAAAACATTAATTCTGATTTCTCGTCACAAATGCTGCCTGACCTGCTCAGCTTTTCCAGCAATTTCTACTTTTGTTGTTGGTGCTTAAAATTTATCCAGTTGCTTTTAATCAACTTTATGCCAAAGGGAAATTTTATAAATGATGCAGGTATAAACCAACTGGCGGCAACTCAAACTTTCTGAGCTCTTGGAATTCACAGAGGAGAGTAATATGTTGAGCCCCCCCAAAACTGTGTATTGGAAAGTGGGAGTCTGGTGTCATACCTCACTTGGCTAGTGTGCTGGAAGTCAAGCCATGCTTTTCTTAGGGTTGTCACAAAGGTTAAGGGCAGACACGAAAAGAATTCTGAAGGGTCACTGGCACCGAAACATTAACTCTGCTTTCTCTCCATGGATGCTGCCAGACCTGCTGAGTGGTTCCAGCAATTTCTGTTTTCGTTTCTGATTTCCAGTGTGCATAATTCTTTCAGGCTTCTTTTGACAAAGACAACATTGAGAGAGAAAAACTGGAAAGGCAGTCCAATGGTCTTTGTCCAAAGGGTTCGCTGAGATTATCCTTTTGGCTTGCTGCTTGTCAATCCCATCCTCTCTAAGTGTTTTTCACTTACTTGCAGAGACACCTGGTTCACAATTTATAAGGTCTTTGACTTTTTGGTTAAAATCAACAGCTTACAGCCATTGGTGAGGGAAGCTAAACTGGCTTTCTTCACATTTTAGTTCTTTTTACTGCAGAGGCAAAGATAGTACCTTTATGACTGGAGGTCTGAAGGCTTCTCCCTGTCCTGTTCACACCCACAAGCTGTTCAGCCATTTGGAATCCAATCACATCATGTTGGCAGGCAGAAAGCTTCAGTCATCGATATCTGGTCATCACTCTTCAAATCAATCAACTACATGTTAATGACCAAATTTCATTTTGTATAGACTCCCTGGCTTCAGCTGATTTGCAGCTAAATGTGTCCCACTGGTTGAACAAACAACGGTGTAAACAGCACTTACAATGAGTGCTGGAAGCCTGTTTTTAAAAAAGTGCAGCAATTTCTTCCACAGTCCCTGGTGTTTAAAACAGTCCTTTTCTCACTTCAGCTCTTAATTAGAAATACAGAAAAGTAAAAAGATGCAGTCTGTTCACTGGGTGTCTTGCATGCAAATATAAAGAGATGTGAAAGTTGTTAGAGCAAACTTGATTAAGTGTGAATCCAATTTTACTTAGTTGGCCACTACCTTTGGCATCATGCAATGGCTAAAGGAGTTTTGTTTGATCCAACATTCTAGTTCTGTTTCAAAACACCTTCAAATGTTCTTTTCTAAAAGACCCGGAGCATACTAAACCATTCTGTACTAGATTAAGATCTACACCATTTCCATTATCAAATGTTTAACAATTCCAATGTATGCATCTCTTAAATGAGGGCTTCCCAAAGTAGGGATCAGGACCCCAAATTTTGGCAGCAGTGGTCATGTGGATGTTTGCCCCCCACCACCCACCTCTCAGATTGTCACTCCCAAACTCTCCATTCCCCTTAAGCTTTCTCATTTTTCTCTCTCCAGAACCCCACCTCCTTTCTCCTCTCCCATTGCACATACATACACACCTTCTCCCTAATCTCAGCTCTCATTAGGGCATGATGACAATCTTCAAGCTCAAAGTGGAGTCATGCTCAAAGTGGAGTCATGATGGGGAAATGTTTAGAAAGTTCTGTTGTCAGAGTTATACTTTCCTGCAGCTTTAATGTGTGAAAGTACAGAGTTTGTTTTTTGATGGAGTAAGAAAGAAAATGTAGCCACAGTAGATATGCCGAACAGGGGATTCAGTGAAAGAATCGAGAAGCAAGGAACATAAAGGTCATGCAAACCACCCTGCCATTTGGCTAAAGAGGGAAGCATTGACGCAATAAGGCACAGTTAAGTTGTAGAGGTACACATCTAGGAACAAGCATAATGTGATATTGAGTGTAAAATACTTGGGCAAAGACAGGACAGACACCTTTGTATTGGCTTCATCCCAATTCTGCCAAAAATTATCTTATTGGTGGTTAGTTCTTAGACATGAAACCAGTTGTGGAGAGTTGTCATTTGTATTCAATATTACTCAGGGTAATTTCCTTTTGAGAGCAATATGAGGCACATGATTGCTTTCAGATAGTGATTTGTACTAATGTATTTAATAAATTGTGATTGCATCATGTGTATTTAGAGTATCGTTTACTATCATGTCCACAGAGACTGTTTTGACACATGTAGAAATTGCCCTAACTATTGACGATGGAGCTGTGCATTAATATTCTAGTTGGGGGCTAATGTTGAAATGGTGTTTAATCAGTGATACTGTGTATTAGCATATAATTCTGTCAGTAGGATTTTAAATACAAAAGAATGAAAGATAACAAAGCAAGCAGGTGTTGGGAATTAATTAGTTGTATTAAAATGTATACAGTATGCCCTTAACAGTCTTTGCATTCAAATATTTAATTGATTGCACAGGTAATTTAAAACACTTGTGCAGTGGCAGTTTCTGTACTTGGGGCGCTCAGTGGTTAGCACAGAGCCAGAGACCCCAGGTCTGATTCCAGCCTCTCACGTCTATCTATGTGCAGGTTGCACATTCTCCTGGTGTCTGCGTGGGTTTCCTCCAGGTGCTCCAGTTTCCTCACACAGTCCAAAGATGTGCAAGTTTGGTGGCTTGGCCGTGCTAAATTGCCAGTTGTGTCCGGGGATGTGCTGGCTATGTGGATTAGCCATGGATGATATAAGGTTACAGGGATAGGGTAGGGGGTTGGTCTGGATAGGATACTCTTCAGAAGGTGTGGATTCAATGGACTGAATAGCCAGCTAGCATATTGTAGGGAATCTATGATTCTGGACCAGGAGACCCTGCTTCAAGTCTCACCTGTTCCAGAGGTGTTTCATAATATCTCTGAATAGGCTGATTAGAAAATAGTGAAATGTAAGCAGGTGGTGGATAATGATTGGAAGCTAACATTGGTGGGAGGGGAAAACAAATATTCAATCATGTGAGATAGTGCTTCTGGATATAGAAAGGGAAAAGAAACAGAACGTATGCAGCAAACAGGTTGCTCAAAAAATGAATGCAGGATGGTGCTGATGGACACATCTCTGAAATAGAAACTCAGAAAGTCAGACCAATGCTCTGGTTCAAATCCCACAGCAACAAATAGTGAAATTTGGGGAATTCATGGTGCACAGTTGGTTAAGCTACATCTCTGACTAGAAAGTGCTGAATTCTGTACAGCTCTGCAACTATTTGCTGCTTACTGTAGTATTCCACAACTGTTTTGCTGCTATTCCAGTCAGCTGACCAGCTGCTTCTTGAAGACTGAGGCCTAGAAGGAAAGAAAAAGCCTGAACATCTGGTAAGCCCCCCCAACTCCCCCACCCCTTGCTTCCCTGCCTGCTGCCTTCGGCTGAAGCTATCCCTGCCTGCAGCTTTTTACAAACTTGCTGATGTTGCTGCTGTTTCTCACTTTTTGTTCTGAACTGACTGGTTGCTGCACAGAGTTGAGGCCGAGGAGGAGGAGGAGAAGCTGAATATTGGCTGGGCCCTCTGCTTCTTCCTGCCTATTGACAGAATCATCTCCAGCTATAGACAATCTAATGCACCTGGTGACTGAGCTGTTTCTGCCATTAGTCTGCCAAACTGAGCTGTTTCTTCCACTGGTCTACCCAGCTGAACTACTTTGAAGAGACTGAGGTCTGGGATGGGTAAAAGCCTCAACACCAACTAAATGAAGGGAGATGAAACTTTTGTCTCTTAAAGGGACATTAACGTCAGTTCCTTGCATACCCTTGGGATCCTGTCTGTTCAAATCCCTGAGTGTTTTACAATCATTCTTCTCACACCGCTTTCTTTGTTCTACAAGTAGTGGACTCAACTTCTTTAGGAAAATTAAAATGGTGTCTACAACATGATCAATGGCAAGAAAATCTGCACAGGCTGTTACTTTCCTTCTTCTGCTGATTTTAGAAATGAACCTGGAGTGAAAATTTACATTCAACCTACTGTTAGCATAGGGAATGCATGAAAGCCACAGCCGGTATTGTCGGTCATGGCTGTCACTTGCCAGTGATCACTGTTACATGTAAGATTTATGGGACGACTGTGTTTTTCCTTGGTGGCAGTGCATTTGGCCATGGACAAGGAGCTAATGGTTGGCAGGACTTTTCACCCAACAGATCCTCTGAACACTGAAGCCCAGAGGGTCATCCTGTCCAATGCCCCATCCCTCATAACAGCAGTGTTCCTTGTCCCTGATCTGCAACAGTTGGGGAAGGATAGGCCAGGTGTACAGCTATTCCCTCGTGGCCTGGAGGAAGCCAGGTTTAAATATATTAGATGTCTGGCAGCGTCTGTGGCGGGAGAAACAGGGTTAATATTTTGAGTCTGGTATGACCTTTCTTCAGAATTGAAAGGCATGGTAAATGCTTCTGTTGTACTTTTGACAATGGCAGAGGAGGAACAAGGAGGCAGATGTAGAGGTTCAGTACAAAAGATAAAGGAGTTCTTAGTGTTGGTGAAAGAAAAAGAGATGCAAAATCAATGTGAATTACAATGTGAAAGAGAGATCCTCTCCACTATGAACAACTTAAATAAATGACAAACAAAAGAAGAATGGTGAGGGGTGTGCAGTGAAGAAACTAAGAAAAAATGGAGAACAGACATAATACAGCCAGTTTCTGAACTTACTGAATTCAATATTGAGACCTCAAGTTAGTTAAGTGCCGAAAACAGAACTCAACATATTGTTCCTTGAGCTGAAAGTGTGTTGCTGGAAAAGCGCAGCAGGGCAGGCAGCATCCGAGGAACAGGAGATTCGACGTTTCGGGCATAAGCCCTTCTTCATTCCTGAAGAAGGGCTTATGCCCGAAACGTCGAATCTCCTGTTCCTTGGATGCTGCCTGACCTGTGCTTTTCCAGCAACACATTTTCAGCTCTGATCTCCAGCATCTGCAGTCCTCACCTTTTCCTCGAAGATATTGTTCCTTGAGCTTGCATTGTGCCTCAGTGTGACATTGCAGCAAGCCTAGGATATAATTGTTAACATAAGAGAAGGTAGTCAATGAAATAGAGAGTAAATGGGAGATCAGGATCATTCCTGCAGATGAAGTGGAAGTGTTCTGGGAAGCAGTCACTCAATCTGCATTTGGTAAGGCAGTCAGCATTGAGCAGAATTATATTGTCTTGGTTTAAGGCTGTTAGGCTCTTTTCAATTGGTTCAATTTGGTTTTTGTTTTCACAAAGAGTAATAAAATGTGTATGTGGGTCTTGTGGCACAGTGGTAGTGTCCCTGGCCAGAAGGTCCATGTTCAAGTTCTACTTGCCATGGGGTGTCATGTCTGAACAGGTAGGTTTAAAACAATTATCAAAATATATTCAAAGAAAATCTAGCCAAGTGGAGAACTGAGTATTTGACTGGAGTAACAAGCTCTGGATGCGAACTGAAGAAGCTGTTCCAAAATTTATTGGTCTGTGTACGTGGTTCATAAATTAACTCCAACCACAATGAGAGGTCATGCATTTGTCGTGGCTAAACAAGACGAAAGAATATCTAATAAATAGAGTGGCAAAAAAGGATGGAGGAAGGGAAAGATCCTCAAGTGTACGCACACAGATGCCTGAAGAAAGCAGGATAGGTATATAAGCTGGTTAAGAACCCATGTGGGATACTCTCTGGTCACTGCATAATACAGGAAGGATGTGATGACTCACAAAAGGGGGCAGAGGCAATTTACAAGAATGTTTCCAGGAGTGGTGAATCTGAGTTGAGTTTGGGTAAGTTGGGGTCATCTTTGGAACAATGAATTTAAGTGTATGAAAATCGAGGCGCCTAAGTGAAGTTAAAACAAAGGACCCATTTTCCTGAAAGTCAGTACCTGAGGAAAATAGATTTGAAACACTTGACGGAAGTATTAAAGCAGTGTTGATTTTTGTTTCCCACCCAGAGGACGGTTGGGATTTAGAACTGATTGCTGGAAAAAAACATGGTAGAGGCAGAAACTCTCATCAAATTTAAAGTTACTTCGACTTCTACTTGAAGTGGCATAATTGAATGGTCCTATTGTGGAAAGTGGGACGAGGCTGGATAGTTCTTGTTCAGAAGGCACAGACACGATGCGTGAATAGTTTCCGTCTGCATCATAAACTTTCTACGTTCTATGCTGCATTATTGCGTAGGAAATTTCCTGCACTGGGTTTGCTCCAGAACTTACCAAATCCCAATCTGCTTGGAAAAGTTAGAGCTTTTTAAAAAAATTCTCATTGCTAAATTTTTAAGGTCTGATTGTCATTGGTTTGCAATTCTCCTGGTTCAAAATAGCACCGTTTTGAGAATCATTTGCAGCACCGAAAGTTTGTAATAACTTTAGTCCGTATTTGAGTGTATGGGTGTAGTTCAGTGCTCAGATACCACTTACAGTGAGCTCCTGCAATGGTGTCAGTACTCAAATGTCCCATGTTGTGGGATATTGGTTGTGATTTTGCTGCTGGCATATTCCACACATTGGTACTGATTTACTGAACGTAGTGCAAAGTGAAATTTCAATAACTGTAGGGGGCGGGCATGGTGGCACAGTGGTGAGCACTGCTGCTTCTCAGCACCAGGTTCAATTCCCGCCTCAGGCGACTGACGTGGAGTTTGCACAATCTCCCCGTGTCTGCGTGGGTTTCCTCCGGGTGCTCCCGTTTCCTCCCACAGTCCAAAAATGTGCAGGTTAGGTGAATTGGCCATGCTAAGTTACCCATAGTGTTAGGGGTAGGGGTAAATGTAGGGGAATGGGTCTGGATGGGTTGCGCATCAGTGGGTCGGTGTGGACTTGTTGGGCCGAAGGGCCTGTTTCCACACTGTAAGTAATCTAAACAGTCAGTGATTTTTCTATCTTTTTCATTCCTCCACAGGCACCACAGACGCCTCAAACAAGAACGTGGCCTTGATTATGGCGCTTGTAGTCATGGTTTGTTTAATAATGTTCCTCTTTGTGAGGAATGAATCGCCAGCTGTGACAGTGGGGGAAGTAACGGCACTGACGGCATTTTCAAACCAATTTGATCAGGTTGAAGCACTGTTTAATGGTCAGCAGTCAGTGTTGTGGAGGAGAAGTAAGATCACCCTGCGCAACCATATCAATCTGACCCGGCACATGAAACCTGCCATCCTGATGTTTGCAGCCGCGTGGAACGGAGAGCAGACCATGAGGTGCCTCGCTAATCGGATTGCTGGAGTTTATACCTCGGCCCTCAATGCCACCTCCACAGTGGAGATTGATGCTTCTGACAGAAGCAGGCAGAACAGTGATGCTGTGAAGCTAGAGGTGGACACATTGCTCTCATCTGGATTTGAGAAAGGCAGCAAGGCAGCAGTGGTTCACCATTTCCAGGACCTGCCCCCGCCCTCCACCCTGATATTCTACAAGTATTGTGACCACGAGAACGCAGCCTATAAAGATATCGCCTTGTTGATCACCATCCTGCTGGATGAGGAGATGCTGCCTGCGGGTGTTAGCCTGGGAGCCGTGGAAGTGAAAGTCCGCGACTTTCTGAAGCGGAAGTTCGCTGCCTCTCAAGGAAGAGAGGGAATGGACACAGACAAGCTGAGTGGACTGTGGAGTCGCATCGCGCACGTTGTGCTCCCGGTGGTGCCTGTGCGAGAGATTGAAGAGAGGGGCTGCAAAGAAGATGGGCAGTGATCTGGGGAAAGGGTGAAGTTTAGCCACCTGCACTAATTTCCCCTTTTCTCTGCATCTCCCACACCATTATACTTAGCTGTCCCAAGTGTGTTTTTCTAGCCTCCTTGAATAATAATGGGTGAAAGATACCCTGATTTAAGATATGATCTTTCACCCACTCAGAAGAACAAACCTCTTTTATTTGTCAATTGACCTGCTTTGTGGAAATTTGAAAATCGAACATACCAGCAAAATATTTTTTAATATGTTGTCAAATGAAATTTTAGTAAAATATTGATGCCTGGATATCTTGAGACACTCTGTGCTCATCATTTATCTTCCCCTTTAGTTTTTTAATGTGCTGTTTAGCATGAAGTGCCATTAGCTGAACTCAGGTGATTTCTTAGTAGCATCTTTGTGAGGGAAACTTGACATCATGATGAGCAACATCCTTCTCTTTTTTTTGTTTCATTGAGGCACAGATTCCAAATGCTGTGATCAATAGCCCGCTTTACAGCATCAAATCATTATCCATACGCCCACCCTCAAACGTGCTTCTGATCTTGGCTGTGTTGGCAAGTTAAAGATAACAGCTGGATCCAAGCAGTTAGCATGAATTTAGCACTGATTGCCAGTGAGATAACAGACTTGGCACCCCGTGGAGGATTTAGAGTGGGCCAACCACTGTTTGGCTTGGGCATTATGGCTGTCCAAGAAAAAGGATGCCAAGTCATTTGGGGAAAGTTCTCCCCTGCCACTGGCAGCAGAACCAGCCAGCATACACTGGTGGCTCAAATTTGGAGTATGTCCCTGGGTCAGATTGACTTGGATGCCAAATGTATTTGGGGCTGATCAGCAACTACTGCCATTAAACTGTTGCCAGTTCAGTTATACAGGCATCTGAAGGGAAATATGTAACACTATCCAAGCATAAAGCTGATGCCATCGACTGACCACCTTTACTGAGAAAACCCAGTTTTCTGTTTCCTTGAAATTGAAGGATGTGCAAATCAAGCAACCCCTGAAAGATGTGTTTGATTACTCGTGATGATTCTTGCTCCAAAGCAGAAAGCTGTCATCTTTGAACCAAATCTTGATCTCGTTTTGTGGTTTTTGTTTTGTCATGTGACCTTTGGTCACTTGGATGCATGTTTTGTTCGGGTTGGGTGGTACAGACTAGGAATAATTTTTATTTTTGAACCACACTAATTAGTGATATAATCCAGAGACAATCGATGAATGACTAGTTACTATTCTACCCACTTCCAAGGGAAAGGTGGTAGCTTCACAGTCAGATTTGTTGTTGTATTGTGATTGTGTCTCTTTGTTTGGTCTTGTGTAATGTCACACTGGAACCAGCATCGAATTTTGTTGCTTTTATTTTCTGTTCCAGCTAAACATCCTGATTAACCAACTGCTGGAAAAAAAGTGACAAAAACAATGCTAACTCTGCACAATTTATTTAATACAGGTAGCAGTTGAAGAAAGTTGAACAGATCTAAACTTACAAAATCGAATGAAAACATACTGGCTGTGCTACTCAATTTGGGAAAAGTGTCTAACTCTCTGTTTAGGAAAAACATTCTCAACAGAATTATATTTCACTAGAAACGCAATTATGGTTGTGTAGTAAAGATTCTTGAACATTGTAACACAACTTTGACATAAATAATGTCCACGGTAGAACATTATGCTCACAGAGTTCCCTAATCTTTTTTTTTAAAAGGAGAGAATTCACATTGATAACACTTCCGTACTTTAGGTAAGGTTAAGCAAAATATTATGGTAGAGTACCCCTTTCCAGTACTGATTCTGTTCAGAATAGTGGGAACCAGTGATGGTTATCCCTTTCACGAAGGGGAGATTAGCTTGTCCTCTGTTCCTGATAGAGTCCAATATTAAACTTGGACTATGGTGAATGAGCCATTCCTGTAGGATGTTTTGTTTAATTATAGGCTTTACTACTTGTCTTGTTTTTGTTGTCAAGCCTATTTTCTGTAGTAGAACAAATGGGAAATCAATGTAACTTCCTTATCAGTAAAAGAGCATTTGAGAAATTTACTTCTCATAGCCTTGCAGCTGTAGGTATTGGGGACGTGACCAACTGTGAGAGCTATATGCACCATGCAATACCTGTTGGCTGCTGCTGTAATATTTCCGAAATGTGTACCTTTTAATCACTCAATTAAAAAAAATGCTTTAAAATTTAAAGATACTGAAAATGAAAGCACAAAGAGTAGAAGCACATATTTTACATGTAGTTTCAGTTCCACAGTACACTTGTTCCAGGAGGATCACAGATACATGCAGCAAGCCTATCAGTGCCTGAAAAAGGAAAGTGGATTTAACTACGGTTCCACCAAAATATTCTCTTTCAGCAATATTTCAAAAACCTGTGTGTTGCTTTGGGGTGTCCAGCGGTCATGAAAGACACTACACAAATGCAAATTCTTTTTTAATTGATTTAAGAGCTCAGCATTTCTGATATTGTCTGTTCACACTAATGTACAAGTTAAAGACTTGAGTGCTTTGATTATGCAAGTTTTTTTTTTAAAACAATGTTTTGGCTTTCACATTTCTATGGTCTCTCAACAAGAATTTATTTGTGACAATTTTGTGTCATGAGTTTCTTTAATGCTGTGAAGGAAAATAAAAATTGCATATTTTTCAGACTAATTTTTCTCCATAAATTGAGCATTTACCTTGTCTGCTGAAACCTTTATTCCATTGTCCACCTTTGTACATAAATGTGCAGCCAGTTTTGGATTACTGCAGACTTTTTTTTAAAAAGGATACCATCTGGTGGGGAGAAATGACAGCATACCTTAAGGGAACATTATCCCCATTGCTATCATCATCCAAGTTTGGGGCATCTGTCACTGCTCCTTTGTTGTTACTGAATCAACTTCCTGGAGCTGCTGACCTGGAGGCATCTTTAAGGCAACCTGGGAGGACAATAGATATCGAACTTGCTAATGATGCTCATCTTCTAACAATGAATTATAATCAAAAAGAAAAATGATGTGCTTAACATTTTTTACATACATAAATGTTATCTTTAGGACACAGGCTTTTACAATGGCTTGTCCTGAGAAAGACTGCCTGAAATTTCTTCCAATGCCATACTGTGAAGATTGGAATACTTTGTACCTTTGATTCCCTGTCAAGCTAGAAATTCAATTATTTTTCATGTCATTGTGTCAGGCTGATCAATATTTGTTTACCACCTCAGATAAGACCATAAGAAATTTTTTAAAAGTCAGCCGTTTGGCCTGTCAAACCTGCTCTACCATTCAATAGGATCGTGGCTGATCAGGAATCTATCTAACTTAGCCTTAAATAGACACCAGAACTCTGCTCCCATGGCTGTCTGTGGCAATGAGTTCCAAAGATTCTTAATTGTTCGAGAGGAAATTTGTCCTCATCTGAGTTTTAAATTGACACCTCTTTATTGTGAGACTGTGCCCTCTGGTCACAAACTCTCCCATGAGGGGACTTAGTACATGCCCTGGCAAATCCCTCAAGAATCCTACATGTTTCAAAGAAATCACCTCTCATTCTTCTAATCTCCAGCGAATAAAGTCACACACTGTTGAACCTTTGCTTCTAAGAGAATTCTTCCATACCAGGTATCAACCTAGTGAACCTTTTCTAAAATGCCTCTAATGTAATGGTAACTTCCTTAAATAATAGTCAAAAATGCTCATAGTAATCTAGAGGTATTCTCACCAGCACTTGTACAATTGCAGGAAGACTTCCCTCCTCTAATACATCAACCTCCTTGAAATCAGAGCCGACATTCCATTAACCTTGCTGATTACCTGCTGCAGGTATGTGCTGGTTTGATGTTTTGTGCACAAGTACCCTTGTGTTGCAGTTTTTCTCAATGTAAATAGTTTTCCATTTTTTGTTCTCCCTCCCAAACTGACCAACTTCACATTTTCCCACATCGTATTCCATTTTTCTACTTATTTAACCTATCCATGTCTCTCTGTAAACTGTTTCCATTCCCCTCAGCCTGCCTTTTCACCAATTCCAGTGTCACCTGCTAATTTGGCTTTACTTCCTCTAAATCATTAATATTTATTGTTAACAGCTGCAATCCCAGTACTGATCCCTGCGGAACTCCACTGCTCATTGGTCACCAACCTGAAAAAGCCCCTTATCCCCACTCACTGTTTCCTGCACATCAGCCAATTCTCTCTACATGTCAATGATCTACCTCTAATACCATGGGCTTGTGTAACAACCTTTTGTGAGGTACCTTGTTGAATATCTGGAAGTCTAAATACCACACATCTGGTTCCTTTCTATCTACTTCGGTTGAGTTTTCCTCAAATACTCTAATAAATTAGGCAACCATGATTTCCCTGTTATGAAGCCAGGCCGATTCCGCTTGATTAGATCATGATAAAAGCAGAAGATACTGGAACTGCTCAACAGGTCTGAAAATATCATGGTGGCGACCTTTCATTAACCTGAAACATTGACTTTGTTTTCTCACAGATGCTGCCTGAAACACCGAGTATTTCCAGCAATTTGTGTTTTCATTTCAGATCCAGCATCCTCAGTTTAATAACCCTACGTGACCCTGAGCTGAGTTTCCACCACCTTATCCTGTCCTTCAGCATCATTGCCTATTTTCACTTCTCGCATGTCTCCATTCTTGTCCCCACCTCCAACTATCTGTTGCTGAAACTCTGTCATTCCTTAATTGACTACAATGTTTCTCATCTCCCTAAACCGCCGCTGAACCACAGCTCAGCCACCCATACCATAAGATAAATTAGAACCCCTTGCCAACACCCAAAGACCCACCATGAAGCTTGACGATGTAACTTCATAACCTACAGCTGAAACTTTTTCAGTGCAGTTGCAAGAGTGTGCTATCTTGTCATAGAGCTGTACAACATGGAAACAGACCTTGAGGAACAACAGGTGATGCTGACCAAATATCCTAAATTAATTTAGTCCCATTTGCCAGCATTTGGCCCATATCCCTCTCAACCCTTCCTATTTACGTACCCACCCAGATGCTTTTTAAATGTTGCAACGACCAGCCTCCACTACTACCTTTGGCACCTCATTCCATATACATGCCACCCTATGCGTGAAAAAGCTACTCCTTAGGTCCTTTTTAAATCTTTCCCCTCTCACCTTAAACCTACACTCTCTAGTTTTGGACTCCCCCCATCCTGGGGAAAAGACCTTGGCTATTCACCACATCAATTCACCTCATGATTCTATAAACACCAATGAGGTCACCCCTCAGCCTTTGACACTTTAGGGAAAATAGCCTCAGTCTATTCAGCCTCTCCCTATAGCTCAAACCCTCCGATCCTGGCAACATCCTTGTCAATCGTTTCTGAACCCTTTCAAGTTTCATAACATCCTTCCAATGGCAGGGAAACCTGAATTGAACACATTATTCCAAAAGTGGCCTAACCAATGTCCTGTACAGCCGCAACATGGCCTCCCAACTCCTATACTCAAATGCACTAAACAGTATAGGAAAGCATATTGAAAGCTTTCTTCACTATCCTGTCTACCTGCAACTCTAGTCATAGAGTCGTACAGCACAGAAACAGATCCTTTGGTCCGACCAGTCCATACTGAACATAATCCCAATATAAATAAGTCCCACCTACCTGCTCCTGGCCCATATTACTCCAAAGCTTTCCTATTCACGTTGACCCAAATGTCTTTACACTGTTGTAATTGTAGCTGCATCCACAAGTTTCTCAGTTCATTCCACACACGAACCACCCTCCCAAGTAAATAACCACCCTCTCGAGTCTTTTATAAATCTCTCTTTTCTCACCTTAAAATTTGCCCCCAAGTTTTGAAATCCCTCATCCTAGAAGAAATGACAATTACCATTAACTCTATTGATATCTCTCATTATTTTATAAACTTCTATCAGATCACCTCTCAACCTCCTACGCTCCAGTGAAAAATGTCTCAGCCGATTCAGGCTTTCTTTATAACTCAAACCTTCCATACCCAGCAACATCCTGGTAAATCTCTTCTGGCCCCTCTCCAGCTTGATATTTGAAGGAACTATGAAACCTGTACTCCCAGGTGTCTTTGTTCAGCAGAATCATACCATTAAGTGCATAAATCCTACTCTCATTTGCCTTTGCAAAATGCAGCATCTTACATTTATCTAAATTAAACTCCATCTGCCACCCCTCTGCCCATCTAATCAAGGTCCTGTTGTACTTTGAGCTAACCTTCTTGGCTGTCCACTACACCACCAATGTTGGTGTCATCTGCACCTTACTAACCATACCTACTATGTCCACATCCAAATCATTATAGATGATAAAAAGCAGCGGACCCTGCACTGATATTGTGGCACACTGCTGGTGACAGGCCAACTGATACTCCAGGACATGGAATGAAGAATCAGCGCCCCAATCCCGACTATCTTCAGCTACTTCAGTGACTTTCTCTTTATAAGGTCAGACATTGGGCTGTCTGTTGATGATTGAACAACGTTCAGCACTATCCAAATTTCTCAGAAACTGAAAGAGTCCATGTCCTTATCAGCATGGGGGTGGAGTGTATGGGTTTGTGCATGCGTGGAGGTGTGCATGTGGGGTCGGTTGGCACGTGCACAGTGGGTGCAATATGCGAGTTCAATTTGATAAGTGCACTCACACTGCACAATTACCAGGGAATGATAATCTCCTCTTAATATGCAATGACATCACTGCTGAATTCCCCAACTATCTACATCACAGAGAGGGGAGCAGTTATCATTGGCCAGAAATTGAAATGTAAATGCTGTATAAATACAATGGCACCAAGAACAGGCTGGAATTTTGCAGCAAGTATTTTATTAGCTGACACACCTACAAGGCACAAGCCAGGTGAATATCAACATATTTTCCATTCTGAATGAGTGACAAAATACCTGAGAAGCTTGACACCATCTGGAACAGTGCAGCCCATTTGATTGGCATTGTATCCACCACCTTAAACACTCATTCCCTTCACTGATGCATAAGGCAGCAGTGTGTATCATTTACAAGGTGCACTGCAATAACTTACCAAGGCTCCTTCAACCACACCTTCTGAACTATGATCTCCATCACCTACCACCACCTGCTGGTTTCTCTCCCAGCGATAGCACAGTCCTGACTTGGAACTATATTGCTGCTCTTTCACCATCATTGAACCAAAGTCCTGGAACCTCCTTCCCAACAACACTGTGAGTGTACCTACACCACAACAACTGCAGCAGTTCAAGAAGGTGCTTCACCATCTTAAGGACAACAAAAGCAGAAATTGCTGGAAGACCTCAGCAGGTCTGAGAGCACCCATAGAGAGAAAGTCGAGGCCACGCCCCAGGTCCAGTGAGTCTTCCTCAGAACAGTCACTGGACCCGAAACATCAACTCTGATTCCTCTCCACAAAAAACGCCAGACCCGCTGAGCCCCTCTAGCAATCTCTGTCTCTGTTTCTGATCTCCAGCATCCACAACTCTTTCGCTTTGTAAGGACAACCAGGGATGGGCAAGAAATGGAGGTGCAATCTTATGTACTAATTTTTTTAAAAAGCAAAATATTATGAAAAATACATTAGGCCAATGTTTCAGTCGATTACTGTTCTGGACACTTTCCAGGAGCCTGATGATTATCGAATGGTTTGCTTGCCAATCTTAATATAGTTGAAGATGCTTTACTTTGAACATGATTTGGAGATGCCGGTGTTGGATTGGGGTTACAAAGTTAAAAATCACACAACACCAAGTTATAGTCCAACAGGTTTAATTGGAAGCACACTAGCTTTCAGAACGACGCTCCTTCATCGGGTGATTGTGGAGGGCTCGTTCGTAACTAAATCAATCAGACAATCAATTAACAGACAATCAATTTTTCAATGTATAATTTCAGTTACATCACACTGCAAATTTTTGCTATAAATTCTGTGTTACGATCGAGCCCTCCACTATCACCTGATGAAGGAGCGTTGCTCTGACAGCTAATGTGCTTCCAATTAAACCTGTTGGACTATAACCTAGTGTTGTGTGATTTTTAACTTTACTTTGAACAGGCGGTGATATGTTTGGGTTGGTGAAGGTGGTAAGAGGTAGAGAAATCATAGGTTGTAGCATTCTGAATGCAGTTCCCAATTTCAGCTAGTTTCCATGACTAACATGGCAGTAATTTGGACTAAATTTGCAAACCAGTAAAAACAGTTCTTACTCTTGAACCATACCATTCTTAAAATACTGGTCATTGCAACTGAAGGTAAACATTCCAGAGTTTACTAAGATTTGCAAAAGAGATAATCATTATATTTTTAGCAGCGAGTCTTCCAAATCACAAGCTCTACTGAACCCTGGCAAGCTTATCTGCAGATTTGCTGTCAGTTGTTAAATGTTTGTTGAGAACTCATTGTGGGGTAGTGTGTCAACCCTGGTTTAATTAAAATCCAATAGATCAACATTACCAAAAACAATATTCAAATTCCCAAATAAAGCAGTCAATTAGCTGTGACTTTACAATCAATAATGTTTATGTGACAGTGGTCAAAATATAAACATTGATCATAACATCAGGGAAAACTATTGTGCTCCTTTTTAAAGTGTGTCATGGGATCTTTTATATCCATTCAGGCAGTTAGAACTTATGATTAATATCCCTCTGAAAGATATCTCCTCGAGCAGTGCAGCACTTACTACTGCACTACAACACAACCGGGAAAAAAATACATTGTTCTGGAGTGGGACTTGAACCTATGACCTGTTGACCCTGTAATAGCGCTCATGCTTCCAAGCCTAAGCTGATATATTGACTGCAATGAGAGTACAACTTAAATTTTAGGGGACATTACCTGTTTTGTTTCAACAGTACAGAAAAATCAGATGCTCTGATCATCCTTGTACATGTTTTTTAGCAGGGTTGGATTTTGCATTATAGATTAAATGTGTTGATTTGGATTGGTAGTGGCAATTCTTTCACACAGCTCAGTAAGCAATAAACTTTACCATGTTGTTCCTAATCATACTTGCCTCTACCAATACCAGTGAACATATATGTGAAACCTCGATTCCTAGTTGTTTAATGGGACTTTGTGGTATGCAAAATGGTTGCCCACATTTGCCCACTACGAGCCCGTGTTCTTAATGTAATTACAAAAATTTAAGAGAGAACTGATTTGACTTGCAGTTTTCTGGATATATAGTAACGCCTCGACTTACGAACTTAATCTGTTCCGGGACCGGGTTCACGAACCAAAAAGTTCGCAAACTGAATCAATTTTCCCATTGTTCGGATAATCAAAGCGCGCATAGCAAAGCAGAACAATGACAATGAAACCACGGGCTTTTTGCGTTTGTACCTTCGATCGTACCCTGAATTTTGTACGTACGTTGAAGCAGAATTTTATGTACAATCCTGTTTGTAAACCGATTTGTTCGTGAATGTATGTCGAGGCGCTACTGTCTAAAAAATAAGTACATCACCTGTTCAGTCCCTAGATGATTTTTATTCAAAGACAAAAACAATATTAATGAAAAGAAGGTCAAATAAAGTATTGTACACGTTCTCCATAAAGAATCTGAACAGTGGTTAAAATGATTGGGGTTGGATGGATTGTGGCATGTTCAATATAATTTCTGATGCCAGATTTTCAACAATATGATGTTCAATAGCATTCCTTGCTGGATCAAATCCTATTACATTAACTTATCCTCACATTGTAATGTTGGCAAATTCAAAGTAACTGTAGTGGCAAGATTTCTACAATGCAGTGCAAGTTCTTTCTTTCAAGTGGACATTTTTTTCAGCAAACGTGATTGAATGTTAACCAATTTTATTCATGCTTTGAGAAAGATAAGAAAAATGTGTTTAATACTGATAGAACCAGGGTAACCATCCTGGGGTTTGTACCTTTTTGTGATTGTTCGTGCTTCTGCTGCTGTTAAACCTCAACAGAACGATGCATCTCCAGCACTAACATATCCCCCTGTAGCCCTTTGGCATAATAAAAACATCCAAGATGTTTCACAGGCAAAACATTTAATGCCTGGCAATCTAAGGTGATATTAGGACTGAAGTTTGGTTAAAGACATGGATTTTAGGTATTAGCTGAAAGAGAGGTAGAGCAGCAAAAAGGCTAAGAAAGTAATTCCAGAATAAAAGGTCAGCCACTTATGACTGAGTTAAGGAAACATTTGACCTAGATTCCCTACAGTGTGGGAACAGGCCATTAGGCCCAACACATTCACGTTGACCCTCCAAAGAGGATCCCACCCAGACCCATTCCCCTATTACTCTACATTTACCCCTGGCTAATGCACCTAGCCAACACATCCCTGAATACTATGGGTAATTTAGTACAGCCAATTCACCTGACCTGTACATCTTTGGACTGTGAGAGGAAACTGGAGGAAACCCATGCAGACAACATGCAAACTCCACACAGACAGTCGCCCAAGACTGGAATCAAATCTGGGTCCCTGGCACTATGAGGCAGCAGTGTTAACCACTGAGCCACCATGTTGCCTTAAACAAGGTTTCATAAGGTTGTGAATCTTTTGAATTCTCTGCCTCAACAGTTGTGGATATTCAGTCATCAAGTATATTCAATTAAGATATGGATAGATGTTTAGGTACCAAAGGATAAAACGATATTGGTCAAGGTAGGAAGGTACTGCTGAGGTAGAAGATCAACTGTGATCTTGAATGATAGAATAAGTTTGAAGAGGTGAATGCGCTGCTGCTCCCATTCCTTCTGGTAGACATTGTTATCCAAATGAGAGAATGGCCAATTAGAGGAATGCAGAGATGTAGGAGGGTTTCAGAGTTGTTCAAGGTTATAATGGTGGAGAGTGCAAGCCATGGAGTGAGTTAAAATTGAATTGCAGCTGTACCACAACCAATGTAGATCATCACGGGCAGGACTCAGGAGTTAGGAAGTGTTTTGGATGAACTTAAGCTTGTGGAGCAACTTGATTGAAATTTTAATGGTTTGGCTACTGTGAATGAGAAATTGCATCTTAAAATTGTACTTTTTGTCAACTTTGTGTGACAAATCAATGAGCATTGCTACTTTTCCATTCTATGCGCATTGGGACAGTGGCATGCATGAGCTGATCAACTGATGACGTATGTCATACTTAAGTCACAGACAAAAGTTAGTAGTCACACAACACTAGGTTATAGTCCAACAGGTTTATTTGAAATCACGAGTTTTCAGAGTGCAGCCCCTTTGTCAGGTGGAGTGAGAGAGGAGAGAACACAAACACACAATTTATACGTAGAGAGATCAAGGCCAGAGAGATGAAAAGATCACACAACTGGTGTGAGGGGAGTGTTGAATGATAAGTCTCTTCAGATGACCAAGAGTGTTATACTGTGCAAGTAAAGTGTCAACAGCTGAATAACCAATGAAGGGATGACCTATAATTGGATTAAATGAGGCAGAGAGATTTTGGAGACAAACTAAATGGCAGGTATTAGATTCGCATGCCAAGGGTCTAACCAAGGGTCAAAACTGTACAAATTAATTAAGGTAGAGAGATCATAACAATTTATCAAGTTGATGGTGTCTAAACAAGAAGTATGGAAAGATTTTACAGATACAGAACAGTATGGTGAGATCACATGTAACACGACATGACCCAATATCACAGCTGATTTGGACTTCATGGGTATGGAACTTGGCTATCAGTTTCTGCTCAATGATTCTGCAGCGTTGTTTATCTCGAAGTCCACCTCAGAAGATGCTTACCTGAAGATCGGAGGCGGAATATCCTTGACCCTGAAGTGTTCGCCAACTGGGGAAACACAACAACTCAGAATCCGCCGAACAGAAACTGATAGCCAAGTTCTGTACTCATGAAGACGGCCTCAGCCGTGATCTTGAGTTCATGTCACGCTACATGTGATCCCACCACACTTCCAGATCTTTAAAATCTTCCATACTGTCCTGCTTAGGTACCATCACCTTGATAAATTGTCATGATCTCTCTATCTTAATTAGTTTGTACAGTTTTGGAAATTAATTATTATCTTGGTTAGACTCTTGGCATGCGACTCTGATACCTATCATGTTATTCCAGTCATTTAGTTTGTCTCCAACATCACCTTACTTTTAATTTGTTGTAATTATCTCTCTGCCTCATTTAATCGGATTATAGATAATCCCTTCGCTTGTAATTCAGCTGTTGACACTTTACTCACACCATCTGCAGAGACTTATTAATCAACATTCCACTCGCACCAGTTGTATGATCTTTTGCCCTCTCTGCCCTTGATCTCTCTACCTATAGATTCTGTGATGTGGAGGTGCCGGTGTTGGACTGGGCTGGACAAATTTAAAAATCACACCATACCAGGTTGTAGTCCAACAGGTTTATTTGGAAGTACTAGCTTTCAGAGTGCTGTTCCTTCATCGGGTAACTAGGTAGTGTAGGTATAGTATGACTTAAAATTTCGGTGTCTGCGTGCACTTCTCTCTCACTTCACCTGATGAAGGAGCTGTACTCTGAAAGCTTGTGATTTCAGTTGTTGGACTATAACCTGGTTTCCTGTGACTTCTGACTTTGCCTCAACACCTGCACTTCCACATGATGCTTACAAGTAACCACCAGATGGTGCAAGTGAGTTATAATTGTCTGAATCTAAGTCACTTTTTGAACATTACTTTTGCTTTCTTTATATTATCTGTTGACATAATGTTAAGCACGTGCACATTGTATTTTTGATTTGCAATTTATTTAGCTTTTGCCAAACTGTCCACAAAGATGTTGTGGCATTGTTATAGGCCTTATTAGATGCAACATGAACATTTGGAATTTGAAGACAGTTTATTCCATCAAGCAGCCAGTAATGATTTTTTCTTCAGTTTTGCATTCTAATCACTTTGAGTAAAGAAATGCAGATGATGTTTCCATTTTCCCTAGCAAATTACCTCACATTATCTATGTCCAGCCCACACATTCTTTTGAATGCCTTGTGGAAAAATTTGCATTCTTTCTCTCTGTTTCCAAGTTACATACAATTTGCCAATTTTTGTACTAACTTATTCCAAATTCTTAGCTCTTAACTTAAATTAATGATGACTGTAATCCCGATATTGATGCTTGTGAAACATTTCTTTCTCCCTTCCTCCCTTACCTTACCTCTCTGCTTTGTAATTTTCTGCCAATTTTATATCCAGAGTCCATGTGCTTTGTCATGAACCTACCCTGAATTACCTTAACAAACAGCTTTTCAGAATGCAAGTAGAGGACATTGATTGTAAAAGTCTGGCACTGCTTTATACCATGTGCTATTCCTTCCAACTTATGGTCAAATACCCAACCCTATGCAATAATTGTGATTTCTCTAGTTTGTCTTCCATAATGAGGAAATTGGTGCAATTTCTAGTAAAAATGAACATAAGTACAATGATTTTTTAAACATCAGCCTAATATGTTATCTATTTTAAAATTATATGATATAGCCAGAATATATATCCGAATTCTAATTTCTAAATTGTGGTTAGAAATTAAAATGAATTGAATTAATTAAAATAACCTGGCAAAGCTTCAGCATTGGACTATATGCATTTTGTATATTGCTTAAAAGTGACACAAAGTCAAACCTATTCATCTCCTGCTCAAAACGACTAGGATGGAAGAATCAGACTTGGGAAAGGTACACTGATATCGAGACAGTATGTGAAGAGAGGGTGCTGATTGATGTAGCCATTGTTGGCATGGATATGCAGCAGGAGCAGTTAACCCTCAAATTTGGTTCTGAGACCAAACGGGTACGATCTGATTAGTCAGCATTGTGACTTACTGAATCTGCTCCACTGTTGTCTTCAACCCTGAGTCCAAATTCCTGGATTATTCCCGTATTTCTTAATTCCCTTAGTACCCGAGTCTGTTTTGCATAGATTGAAATCCCAGGGTTTAGACGTGGCATCGCTGAAGGAATGACAACGATCAAACAGGGTTGCTGAGCATCTGCAGCTTCTCGGGGTAGAGATTTCCAAAGATTTTCGACTGACCAAAGACATTTTTCTCATCTCAATACTAAATAACTGACCCCTTATTCGGCAAGTGTGACCTTGTGCTCTAAAATCCCAGGCCCCATAAGAATTTCATCTCATGTGCTTCCAAACTACTACAGCATCTGCAGTCCTCACTTTCTCCGACAGGGGAGAAAGGCCTTGTTTACTTAGTCTTGCCTCACGGGACAATCCTCTTCTTGATGAACAAGTCCAGAGCACCTTTGTTGTCCTCCCTCTTTGTCAAATATTTCCTTACTAAGGTAAAGAGACTAAAATGATGTGCAAAAGTTCAGTTGTGGCAACATATATGCCCTGTACAAATTGCGGTAAGACTCCAGTGGTTAGATTACTTACAGTGTGGAAACAGGCCCTTCGGCCCAACAAGTCCACGCCAACCTGCCAAAGCGCAACCCACCCATACCCCTAACCCAACACTATGGGCAATTTAGCATGGCCAATTCACCTGACCCGCGCATCTTTGGATTGTGAGAGGAAACCGGAGCAAACCCATGCAGACACGGGGAGAACGTGCAAACTCCACACAGTCAGTCACCTGAGTCGGGAATTGAACCCGGGTCTCTGGCGCTGTGAGACAGCAGTGCTAACCACTGTGCCACCGTGCCACCCATGGCACTCTTCCTTTGTAACAAAAGCCCTTGCCTTCTTAACAAAACAGCTACTTTAGTTCTGTCTTCACAAAAGACGCAAATTCCCAGGAATGCTCAGAAAGCAAGGGCCTGTTGGGAAGGAGGTATTAAAGGAAATTAGTACTGATTAGAAAGAAAGTGCTGGCAAAATTAATGGGGTTGAAAGCTGATAAATCCGCAGAGCTTGATAGTGGGCCATGAGGAATGGTGACAGAGGTGGTCAGCAGCAGTGTGTTGGTCAGGGCCAAAGCCTTGCGAGTGGTAGCCAAACCCAGCATACCTGGGCAGATGTTAGCCCAGCACAGGGGAGAATGAGCCCGATTCGGGAGGCCCAGCTTGGAGCATCTGAAGGCCCGTGCCTCCGTAAAGGAGTGTGCTGTTTGACGGTTTTAACTTTATTTCTCTACATTTCTACTTCTACGCTGAGAAGACTACAGTGCTGAACTTTTTAACTTATTTCTTTATCTTTTGTACCCAAGATGGTGCCGTGTGTGGCGACATTGTAAACCTTTCACTGTATTCTTGTACCTTGTGCTTCAGTACACGTGATAATAGAATCTAAACTTAAATCTAACTCTAATCTTCACCCCAGGGTACTGAAGGATGTAGCCAACACGATTGTTGATACATCAGTTTTTGTTTTCCAAAGGGACAGCCCGGTGGCTCAGTGGTTAGCACTGCTGCCTCACAGCACCAGGGTCCCAGGTTTGATTCCTGCCTCAGAACTCCTGTCTGTGTGGAATTTACACATTCTCCCCGTGTCTGCGTGAGGTTTCTTCTGGGTGCTCCGGTTTCCTCCCACAATCCAAAAAAGAGATGTGCAGGTCAGGTGAATTGGCCATGCTAAATTGCCCATAGCGTTAGGTGCATTAGTTAGAAGGAAATTGGTCTGGATAGGTTACACTTCGGAGGGTCGGTGTGGACTGGTTGGGCCAAAGGGCCTGTTTCCACACTGTAGGGAATCTAATCAAAATTCTGTCAATTCTGGAATAGACCTAGCAGATTGGAGGGTGATAAGTGTAACCTTGCTTTTTAAAAAGGTTGGAGGAGGGAAATCAAGAATTACAGATAATTAGCCGAACATCATGGTATGGATGAGACCAAATCCTCTCAAAAAATATGAAGAATGTCTAGATCATAAGTTATTCTTATTTTAAAGGTAAGGTGTTGGTTAGTTACTTAATTGTCCACCACCATTCACAGTGAGATGGGACAGGACTATTGAGCATTTCATTGTGGAATTGTTTAGTTCCGTCTACCACGTTATGCTTCCGCTATTTGGCTTGCACGTATTCCTGTGATGTAGCTCGACCAGGTTGACACCTTATTTCTGAGAAGGCTTGGTGCTGATCCTGGCATTCCAACCCGCACTGTTGATTCCCCATCTTGGCAGTAATGAGAGAATGGGGGAATAAGCCAGTCCTTGAGATTATTGGCTGTGGTTGAATACAATCCTGCTGTTGCTGCTGGCTCACAGTGCCTCGTAGACAGCTAGTTTTGAGTTGCTTGGTGCATTCAAAATCAATTCCATTTAGTGCAGTGATAGTGCCCATTGACCCAATGGATGGTGTCATCAATGTGGAGAAGGGACTTTGTTCCCAAAAGGAATCTGCAGTGTTGACTCCAATGATTTTGTTAATCTCAGATGCGCCTGTGATAGATTGGTAGGGATGAAGTGATGTAGTTTCTTCCTTTTGATTAGTTTGTTTACTATCTACCGCAGATCCAGTCCAGAGGCACTGTCTTTTAGGACCCAGTCAGTTTGGTCAGTACTCAGCCAGTCTTGGTGATGGGTGTTTAAGTCGTTCATTCAAAATACATCCTATGCCCTTGGCATGATCAAAGCTTCTTTCAAATGATGCACAACATATATCGACTAAGGTGGTGGTGGCCAAAAGTGGTTAACAGCAGGAGGTTGCCTTGCCTGTGTTTGACCTGATGTCATGAGACTTCATGGTGTTCAGAGTCATTGTTGAAAACTCCCAGGGCATCTGCCTCCTGAGTGTACAATACTGTGTCAGCACGTCTGGTGGTTCCTGTCAGTGGAACAGAACATACCTGAGGATGTTGGTGCTTGAGATACAGGGGAAAGTGAGGACAGCAGATGCTGGAGATCAGAGTCAAAAGATGTGGTGCTGGAAAAGGACAGGCAGCATCCGAGGAGCAGGAGAGTCGATGTTTCAAGCTTGAGCTTTTCATCAGGAATCTGACATTCCTGACAAAGAGCTTATGCTCGAAACATCCACTCTCCTGCTCCTCGGATGCTGCCTGACCGGCTGTGCTTTTCCAGCACCATACTTTTTTGACTTTGTGTTTGAGATATAGTCATACTAACTGAATCATAGTTCACAGTGGCAGACTATCAGTTCACAAATCTGTGGGACAGTTATCCCAATTTTATGCGACTCCTTGGATGTTAGTCACAAGGATTTTGCAGGATTGTCAGAGCAGGTGTGCCGTTGTTGGGACATAGGTTGATGCTGGGTGATCCATCCAGTTTTAACCCTATTATTTGGCTTTATAGTGGTTTAATACAAGTGAGTGGCTTCATAGGCCATTTCAGAAGTCTATCACATTGCTGTAATCATGTGCCTCATACATTACAGAGCAGCTGGGGTTAGCAGATTACCTTCCTTCAGGGGCATTAGTGACCCTGATGAATTTTTACAACAACCGATAATGGTCTTGTGTTCATTATTCATTCCAGATTTGAGTGGCACAGTGGCTCAGTGGTCAGCCTCACAGTGCCAGGCACCTGGGTTTGATTCCAGCTTCTGTCTGTGTGGAGTTTGAATGCTTTCCCTGGGTCTGTGTGGGTTTCCTCTGGCTGCTCCAGTTTTCTCCCATGTCCAAACATGTGCAAGTTAGGTGGATTGGCCATGCTAGATTGCCCGGTGTCCAGGGATGTGCAGGCTAGGTCATTAGCCCATGGGGAAAAACCCCTATGCAGGGTCATAGATATGGGATGGGACTGGGTGGGATGCTCTTTGGAGAGTCAGTGATGGGCCGAGTGTTCTCTTTCTGCACTGTAGGGATTCTATTTATTAGCTTAGATCAATGTACACCAACTAGAATAACAGGGTTTGAACCCATCTGCTCCGAACAAAAGTCTGGGCCTTTTGTTTACTGCCCCAGTGACATTAACACCGTACCGCCAACCTTGCCTCCTAAGTACCTGGATAGTGAGCCTTAATGATAGCTAGTGTCCTTTTAATGCTAGACGTATTGAGAAGTATTGAGAACAATACTTGTTCTGAACTTTGTCATTCTGTGTGTATGAGCCTTTTTTTCACACTCATGGTTTATATGCTGGTGGACAGGCAGGGGACAAGCTTTTATAATTGGAGCTGTGGTGAGTTTGAACAGTGATATCAGAGTGTTATCAACCATGAGTCAGAGAATTATAAGAACACTGAATGGGGCCATTTGATCCATCATGTGTGCACCCATTCTCCACAGAAGCAATTTACCTAGTAAATTATATAATCACCTATACGTTACAGTCAGAGAAAGACTAAAGTGGAATTCGTTTTAGTCCAGAGATTCCTATGAATATGTATAAAAACACTTTGTCCATCAGCTGGCTAAGTGGGATTGAAACTACATGAGGGCGTTCTAGTGGAATTTTGCCTGGCTGAAATGGTGGATATCTTCTTCAACCATGTTTTGTTTTGGATTCAGTCAGGGAATGTGAGCTCTGCTGGATCAACACGTATACCTGTATTGCCTATCCCTGGTTCCCCTTGATGAAAGTGATACTAAGCTGCCTCCTGGAGCTGCTGGTGTCCATCTGCTGTAGGTCAATCCACAATTCCATTAGAGAGGGAATTCCATGATTTTGACCAGTGACAGTGCAAGAACAGGAATATAGCTCCAAGTCAGGATGGCGAGTGGCTTGGAGGCGAATTTGCAGATGGTGATATTTACATGTATCTGCTGCCCTTGACCTTCCAGATGGAAAGGGTCATAGGCTCACCTAATGAGCTTTGATGAATTTTGGCAGTATATATCTTGCATATAGTAGACACTGCTGCTACTGAGCGTTGGTGGTGGAGGGAGTGAATGCTTGTGGATGTGGTGCCAATCAGGTGTCTGTTTTGTCCTGGATGGTGTCAAACTTCTTGAGTATTGTTGGAGCTATCCCCATTCAGGCAAGTTGGGAGTATTCCACCTCACTCCTGATTGGTGTGTTTTAGGTGGTGGATGGTTTGTGGAGTCAGGAGGTCAGTCACCCGTCGCAGGATTCCTAGCCCCTGATCTTCTCTGGTAGCCACTATACTGATATAGTTAGACTGGTTAATGATAACCTTCAAGATGTTGATATGTTGAGGTGGGGGGTGGTGGAGGTGGGGGGGGGGGGTGGTGGGGGTGGTGGTGTTGGGGGATGGAATTCAATGACAGTAATGCCTTTGAATGTCAAGAGGTGATGGTTGGATTGTGTCTTATTGTGAATGGCCATTGCCTGCATTTGAATGGTATATACATTACCTGCCATTTTCAACCCACCTGGATATTAGCTAGGTCTTACTATATTTGCACATAGACTGCTTCAGTGTTTAAGGTATTGTGAATGTTGCTGGAACATTGTGCAAACATCAATGAAGACTCCCACTTCTGACTTTATGATGGAAGGAAGGTCATTTGATGAAGCAGCTGACGATGGTTGAGCCTAGAACACTATCTTGATGAACTCTTGCAGAGATGTCCTGGTGGTGAGGTGACTGACTTCCAACAACTACAACCATCTTCAGGTATGACCCTAACTAGTGGAGAGTTTGCTGTCTGATACCTATTGATTCCAGTTTCTCTAGGGCTCCTTGATGCCACACTCAGTCAAATGTATCCTTGATGTTAGGGACTATCACTCTAACCTCACCTCTGGAATTCATCACTTTTGTCCATGTTTGAACCAAGGCTGTAATGACGTCAGGAGCTGGTTGGCCCTGGTGGAACCCAACTAGGTGTCACTGAGTAGGTGCTGCTTGATAGCAATGTTGATGACACTTTCCATCACTTTACTGATGATCAACAGTAAACTGATAGGACTATAATTGACTGGATTGGATTTGTCCTGCACTTTGTAAACAAGACATACCTTGGCAATTTTCGACATGCCACTGGGTAGATGCTAGTATTGTAGCTTTACTGGAATAGCTTAGCTAGGAGTGTGGCACAAATCTTTACGGTACTATTGCTGGAATCTTTTCAGGGCCTATGCCCTTTGAAATATCTATATCGCCAACCATTTCTTGAGTCAGGTGAATTGGCTGAGGACTGGCATCTGTGATGCTTGGGATACTCATGATGCATGTGGCAAGGCAGTGAGAGGTAGAGGCAGTCTAGGAAAGGTTAGAACTCCACACTTGTCACTAATGCCAGATATAAAAAAAGCTGTGGATTCCAAAAATCTGAAAAAGATACAGAAATTACTTGAGAAACTCTTTGAATAGAAAGCACATTTAACATTTCAGATCTAGTGATGCTGAAGTGAAGAAGGGTCCCTGGACCAAAAATATTGACTCTGTTTGTCTCTCAGATCTGCTGAATTTCTCCATAATTTCTATTTTTGTCACTGATGCTATCATTAGTTATCTCATTGCTAACTGCTGTGGAAAAGTTGGTGGAGGTTGTACTGATTGTAATGAGGTCAGTAGGTGGACCTCATTGAATATGAGTTCCCTAGTGCAATCAGGGAGCCCTGGCTGACAAATAAAAAAAAACAAGGTCAGACATTTTGACACTCTGAGATCTGACTGTGAGGGAGCTGGATCAGTGTCAAGGGCTCTCCATGTGTAACTAAAGGGTCATTTGGTGGCAGGATATTGACCTCTGATGAGAGTTAAGCATATTCCTGAAGAAACTCCTTTGCAACATTCGTCTTTGAGTTGGGGTTAGCGTTCTGGCATCATGCCATCGTTTGACCCTGCTGTCAAAGATGGGCCCAGAATGTAGAAAGAATGCATTATTTTTTCTGAGCAAATGACATTGGGACAGATGAAAAATTAATAATTCTCCTGACAGCTTGCGGACCCACAGCTTTTCTAGTTATTAGGAGCCTAACACTCCCTGAGGCACCCAATGCTAAAATCTTTCAAGAGTTGACGTATTTAGTTCAGGAATATTATGACCTCAAATCTCCTCTAAATCGAAGATGTTATTGGTTTTACTCAGCAATTCAAGTACCATGGAAGTCCGTACTGGGATTTTTGATTAGGTTAAGAGGCATGTGACTTTGGTTTAACCCTTAATGAGATGCTGAGAGACCGTTTGGTACTGGGATTTTTGATTAGGTTAAGAGGCATGTGACTTTGGTTTAACCCTTAACGAGATGCTGAGAGACCGTTTGGTATGTGGGATTAATGATGTAACTGTGGAAAAGCGCCTACTAGCTGAAGACCAACTGGACTTCAAACAGGCACTGCAACTGGCTTTATCATCGGAAAATGTGGCAAGCGGAGCATAAGATTTTCGGAAGGGACTTCAGTAAGTAGATGGATGTAGAGCTGGGATGAAAGAGACAAGTGGAACTGATAACTGGAGGCATTGTTGAAGACATTATGAGCTTTTTGGAGAGAGTGTGAGAAAGAGCAAGGGTTGGCTGACAGACCAGTCCTTCACAGATAACAAGAAAACGTTTAAAGAAAACATTAGAAGATAATGGAAATTAAAATTTTGAAATATTTGTAACTTTTGATGCATGGAGGGGGGGGGTGTGGGTGGTGATGTGGATTCTGGCTAGCTGAAGCAAAAGTGAATGTAATCTTTTGTTTTTATTCCTGAGGTTTTGATATTACTGATAAATGAATAAGAGCTTATTTTTCCTGTCACAATCTGCTGATTTTTGTCTCTAGGCTTAAGCAGAGCTGGATTTCCACCCCCCCCACCCCCCGGAATCCTCACCTTTCAATGGGTTGTTAAGAGATCACATAGCAACATATTATCAGTTGCTTTTGTTAAAAAGGAGTTGTGTGATGAGTTTACTAACTGTTAATACAAAGACGACTATCAAAATGCACCTTCTGAAATGCTGGGCTCGTGATGTATAATTTGACAATGTGCATCCTTCCTCTGTGCCCTCCTGGGAGAGCTATGTCTCTCACTATTCCACTCTGGTGAAATACATGTGTGGACCAAATCTCCAGGGGAAAGTGGGGAGAAAAAAGAGATGACTCACAGAATCACAGAATTTTTACAGCACTGAAGAAAGCCTTTAGTTCTCTAGGTCTCAAGCTCTGGTATTCCCTTCCTTTGCCTTTCCACCTCTTGACCTCACTTTCAGCCTTTAAGACGTGTGTTAAAATTATGTCTTTCACTAAACCTGTGGTCATGTGAAGCTGTATCTCCTTATGAAGATCAGTGCATACAGGTTGTTCTCCTTACACTATAGAAGATTGTGCTATGAAAACCCGCTATAGAAAATCATGCTGTAGAAGATCGCTCATAGAAAATCGCGATACCCATTCAGTAGAAAGTTGGCGTTATCTTACCAATGTCCACAATTCGTCAATCACGTTATTGCCAATTTGTGCTGATGATATGCGCGTTATAGCAAAACGACTTGTACTTTGTTTTATGTTGCGTCTGTGAAATACCTTGGTATGTTTCATTACATTATATAAATAAATGACTTGTAATATTGTACTTTTCCTAAAATCTATCTGATCCTATTCCAGACTTAAGGTCCATACCTACATTATTCCTCTTTGCTTCCAGTAATAATGTTGAGTGTGTCCACTTTAGCTGCATTGCAAGGCAAGAAAGAACTGGTATGTTTAGTATATTTTATCCAGGAGTGTTTCCTACTCAAAAAGCCATGAAATGCTCTGTTCCCTTCTTACCAATTGCCACTCACGTAGAGACCAACTCAAGCAACCTTTTAGGATGTGAAGGTGGAATGATAGCAGTGAGGCAAATGAAGTCCAAATCAATGAAGAATACACACAGAGCAATTGAAACAAAGATTTAGAAGTATTTTAAGATGGATTTCAAGCAGGTTTTAGATGTGTAGAGCTAAGTGGAGAAGGGAAGGTTTTAGTAACCAGAGCCAAGGCTAAAGTGTGATGTACAAATAGCAGGAGTGAGAAAATTGAAGGGTGCATGAGTGATTAAAGGTTGGAGGAGCCTCACCAAGCAAAATATAGCAGTAAATCACATAAACAGGCATTAAGTCAAATTTGGAAGGATATTAGTAAATTGAAGAGGGTGCAGAAAAGATTTACAAGGATGTTGCTGGGACTGGAGGGTTTGATTTATAAGGAGACGCTGGATAGGCTGGGACTTTTTTCACTGAAGTGCAGGAGGCTGAGGGGGTGATCTTACAGACGTTTATAAAATCATGAGGGACATAGATAAGGTGAATAGCTAAAGTCTGTTCCCTAGAGTAGGAGAATTCAAACTGGGGGGTATAATTTTATGGTGAGAGGGGAAAGATTTAAAAGGGACCTGAGGGGCAACGTTTTCACACAGAGGGTGGTTCATATCTGGAATGAACTGCCAGATGAAATGGTAGATACAGGTGCCGTTACAATATTTAAAAGACATTTAGACAGCTACATGAATAGGAAAGGTTTAAAGGGATATGGACAAAATGCAGGCAGGTGGGACTAGTTTAGTTTGGGAAAACTCGTCAACATGAATGAAACGGACTGTGCTGTGTGACTCTATAAATAACCAAAATCTTGGTCACACGTAGGTTTTATGGACTGTTTGAAAGAATGGAAAGTGAGGGAGAGATGGGGAGAGGTGTGGTAGGGAATCCCAGATCTTGTGGAGATCGGCAGGTATAGGTGCCAATGATGGAATGATTAAAATCAGGGATGCTGAAGAGGCCAGAATTGAAGGAGTGCAGTTGTCTATGCCATTTGTATGGCTGGAAGAGGTTGGTAAGCTCAAAGGGACAGGGTGTAAGACCATGATAAAAGTTTTTAAAGAGAGGCTTGACTTAATCAAGAATCATACATAGGTCAATGAGCACAGGCTTAATGGGAATTGGTGCAAGGCAGTTAACAAACACAGAGTGTTGCATGATCTCATGTTAATGGAGAGTACAGTGTGTGATGCCAGCCAGAGAAATGCAGTAGGCTCAAGCCTAGTGTTAATAAAGGCATGCATTCGGGTTTCAGCAGCTATTGAGCTGTGTGTTTCATCCTTGGTGAACAATGAAGAGTATTTTATATGTATAAATGTACAGTCTGATGTTGGACAAATCTTGACCTGATGCCTTGAATAAGATGTACCAGGTTGTGGGTGTACGTTAGTGTATTAGTGTTTGAAGAGGGTATTATTTGTATATGAGCATGGAAACTGGTGGACAAAACAAGCGTCTAGTTCAGCGCTGACTTCACGTTATGATGATACTGTTCTGATCCCCTCGAGCTCTTTGTTCAAATGATCAAGTGTGGGAATGTAGTGAATGTTGACAGGCTGTTCAACTGTGATGGCAGCACAGTTGCATCCTGAGGCAAACCTCCTCTGACATCCATCCCACAAAGTAATCAGTATTGGGTATGTGGGAAGTGATTAAAACCAATAACCTTTCCAGATTTTTGTTAACAAAAAACATCTTTTCTGTCTCCGTTCAGGCATGTTGGGTTAAATCACAGTGTTCCAGTTCCTGTCTGGCTTTAGAATAGAGCTGGAACCTGAAATAAAAACAGAAAACATTGCAGGTACTCAGCAAGTCTTGCAGCATCTGTGGAATGAGAAACATAGTAGTATTTCTGATAGGTGATCCTTCTCCAGAACTGAGAGCGCTTAGAGGTGTAACAGTGTCTCAGCAAGACAGCTAGGATCATAAGGCACAGAATTTATAGCACAAGGTCATAGTGTCATGCAACTGATACAACATATTGATCAAACCTAAATTGCTGTTAAGTTTTTCACCTTTTAAAATGGGTTGCAGGTTTTGATTCATTAATATGTAAATCCTGGAACTTCTTTCAAGTCACATTCCCGAGATAACTTAAGGCTTTATAAAAAAAAGCTGACATCTCAGCTCAGACAATGCATTAGTGGCGTGAGGTTAGAGTCTGTCTGTATTCCAGTCTTGAGTCAGACTGGTTCTTTTTCCAAAGTAGGAATTTATAAAATGTTACATAGATTGACTGCCTGCAGATCATGTGCTTTTTGAGCAAATTAGAATGTACCTGCAAATAGATTTCTGCAAATGCAAATTCACTCCATAGACAGACGTGTGTGTGCGTGCATGTGAGGGGGAGAGACAGAGAGAGAGAGAGAATGATGTGTGTGCCAAGGCGGTCTTTGGGATAGGCAAAAAGGCAGAGTGGCCGAACAGAGGCTGACAGTCAAGTTCAATACCCATGAGGATGGCCACATCTGGGATCTTGGGTTCATGTTACACTACAGGTGATACCACTACACCATATACTCACACACACACTCACACCCAAGCACACATATGCACACACCCTAACATACTCTCACACTCACACAGACCCATTCTCATACACAGGCTGTCTCTCAGACACACACACACACACACACACACACACATATACCCCCACACTGACACACACACTCTCTCACAGGCTTATACGCCATCATACTCGTGCACACACTCTACCAAACACGCACGCACACACACACAAGAACACACTCACATGCACATACACCCAAAACCCCACTGTCACCCATACACACTCACACACTCATAGACCCACAATCCCACTCTCTCCCATACACACTAATACGCACATACACCTACAATGCCACTAACTCCCATACAGACTCACATACAACCAAAATCCAACTCTCCCATATACACTCACACGCACATACTCCCAAAATTCCACTCTCTCCCATACACACTCACACTCACACTCACATACACAGACAATCCCACTCTCTCCCATACTCACACACGCGCATAAACCAACAATCCCACTCTCTCCCACACACACTCACATGCACATACACCCACAATACCACTCTCTACCATACACCGACAAACCCACTCTCTCCCGTACCCACACACACTCACATACATCCACAATCGCACTCTCTGCCATACCCACACACACTCACAAACATCCACAATCCCACTCTCTCCCATACACACTCGCATGCATATATACCAACAATCCCACTCTCTCCCTTACACACACATCCACCCAAAATCCCACTCTCTCCCGTTCACACTCAAAGGCACATACATCCACAATTCCACTCTCTCCCAGACACACTCACAGGCACATACATCCACAATCCCACTTTCCTCCATACTCCCACAATCCCACTCTCTCCCATACACACTCACAAGCACATACACCCACCATCCCACTCACTCACATACACCAACAATCCCACATTCACCCACACACACTCGCACACACGTACACCCACAATCCCACTCGCTCCCACACATGCAGCCACAATCCCACTCTCTCCGATTAACACTCACATGCACATACATCCACAATTCCATTCCCGCCCATACACATTCACAGATACATTTATCACCATCCCACTCACTCCCATACACCCACAATCACACTGTCTCCCATACACACTCACACGCACATACACCAACAATCCCACTCTCTCCCATTCACACTCACACGCACATACACCCAGAATCCAACTCTCACCCATACACACTCACATGCACATACACCCACAATCCCACTATCTTCCACACACTCACACACCCTTACACCCACAATCCCACTCTCTAACATACACCCACAATCCCACTCTCTCCCATACACACACACAAACACCCACAATCCCATTCCTTCCATACACACTCACACGCACATACACTCACAATCCCACCCTCTCCCAGAGACACTCACACGCACGTACACCCACAATCCCACTCTCTCCCATACGTACTCGCACGCATGTACACCCACAATCCCACACTCTCCCATACACACTCACACGCATGGACACCCAGAATCCCACTCCCTCCCATACACAATCACACTTTCTCCCATACACACTCACACACACGTACACCCACAATCCCACTCTCTCCCATACACACTCACACGCACATACACCCGCAATCCCACTCTCTCCCATACACACTCACACTCACATACACGCACAATCACATTCCTCCCATACACACTCACACACACAAGCACCCACAATCCCATCCTCTCCCAGAGGCACTCACACACATGTACACCCACACTCCCACTCTCTCCCATACGTACTTGCACGCACGGACACCCACAATCCCACACTCTCCCACACACACTCACACGCACGGACACCCAGAATCCTACTCTCTCCCATACACAATCACATGCACATACACCCTCAATCCCATTTTCTCCCAAGCACACTCACACTCACATACACCCACAATCCCACTCTCACCCATACACCCACAATCCCACTCTCACCCATACACCCACAATCCCACTCTCACCCATACATACTCACACTCACATACACCCACAATCCCACTCCCCCCAAACGCATTCACAAGCACATACATCCACAATGCCACTCACTCACATACATCAACAATTCAACTTTCACCCACACACAATCACACACACCCAGTATCGCACTCTCTCCCATACACACGCACACACACATACAGCCACAATCCCACACTCTCCCACACACACACTCTCACATTCACATACACCCACAATCCCACTCTCTCCCATACAAACTCACACGCACATACACCCACAATCCCACTCTCTCCCATACACACTCGCACTCACATATACCAACAATCCCACTCTCTCCCACATACACACACACACGCACATACACCCAAATCCCACTCTATCCAATACACACTCACACGCACATACACCTGCAAACCCACTCTCTCTCATACAAACTCACACGCAAATACACCGACAATCCCACTCTCTCCCATACACATTCACTCTCACATACACCCACAATCCCGCTCTCTTCCATACATACTCACATTCACATACACTTGGAATCCTTCTCTCTCCCATATACACTCACAAACACACAGACTCACAATCCCACTGTCGCCCATTCACACTCACACGCACAAACACCCACAATCCCACTCTCTCCCATACAACCACAATCCCACTTTCTCGCATACACACTCACACGCACTTACACCCACGATCCCACTCTCTCCCATACATACTCACACTGACATACACCCATAATCCCACTGTCTCCCATACATACTCACATGCACATACACCCACAATCCCACTCCCTATCATACACCCACAATCCCACTCTTTCCCACATACAGTCAAACGCACAGACAAGCACAATGTCATTCTCTCCCATACACACACACCCACAATCCCACTCTCTCCTATACACACTCACACTCACATGTACCCACAATCCCACTCTCTAACATACACCCACAATCCCACTCTCTAACATACACACACACACGCACACACACCCACAATCCCACTCTCTCCCATACAAACTCACACGCACACACACCCACAATCCCACTGTCTCCCATACAAACTCACACGCACATACACCCACAATCCCACTCTCTCCCATACACACTCACACACACATACACCCACAACCCCACTGTCTCCCATAAATACTCACACGCACATACACCCACAATCCCACTCTCTCCCTAACACACTCACACTGACATACACCCACAATCCCACTGTCTCCCATACACACTCACATGCACATACACCCACAATCCCACTCTCTCCCATACACCCACAATCCCAATCTGTCCCATACACACTCACATGCACATACACCCACAATCCCACTCTCTCCCATACACACTCACACTCACATACACGCACGATCACATTCCTCCCATACACACTCACACACACAAACACCCACAATCCCATCCTCTCCCTGAGGCACTCACACGCATGTACACCCACACTCCCACTCTCTCCCATACGTACTCGCACGCATGTACACCCACAATCCCACTCTCTCCCATACGTACTCGCACGCATGTACACCCACAATCCCACACTCTCCCATACACACTCACACGCATGGACACCCAGAATCCCACTCCCTCCCATACACAATCACACTTTCTCCCATACACACTCGCACACACGTACACCCACAATCCCAATCTCTCCCATACACACTCACACGCACATACACCCACAATCCCACTCTCTACCATACACACTCACACTCACATACACGCACATTCACATTCCTCCCATACACACTCACACACACAAACACCCACAATCCCATCCTCTCCCAGAGGCACTCACACGCATGTACACCCACACTCCCACTCTCTCCCATACGTACTCGCACGCACGGACACCCACAATCCCACTCTCTCCCATACACACTCACACGCACGGACACCCAGAATCCTACTCTCTCCCATACACAATCACATGCACATACACCCTCAATCCCACTCTCTTCTTACACAATCAGACGCTCTTGCACCCACAATCCCACTCTCACCCATACACCCACAATCCCGCTCTCTTCCATACATACTCACATTCACATACACTTGGAATCCTTCTCTCTCCCATATACACTCACAAACACACAGACTCACAATCCCACTGTCGCCCATTCACACTCACACGCACAAACACCCACAATCCCACTCCCTATCATACACCCACAATCCCACTCACTCCCATACACACCCACACACACACATATACCCACAAACCCGCTCTCTCCCATACACACGCACATACACCCACAATCCCACTCTCTCCCACACACACTCACACGCACAGACAAGCACAATGCCACTCTCTCCCTTACTCACTCACATGCACATACACCCACAAACCCACTCTCTAACATTCACCCACAATCCCACTCTCTCCCATACATACTCATACGCACATACACACACAATCACACTCTCTCCCTAACACACTCACACTGACATACACACACAATCCCACTGTCTCCCATACACACTCACACACACATAACCCCACAATCACACTCACTATCATACACCCACAATCCCACTCACTCCCATACACACCCACACACACATATACCCACAAACCCGCTCTCTCCCATACACACTCACACGCACAGCCAAGCACAATGCCACTCTCTCCCATACACACTCACACACACATACACCCACAATCCCTCTCTCTCCCAAACACACTCACACGCACATACACCCACAATCCCACTGTTTCGCACACACACTCACACGCACGTAACCACACAATCCCACTCTCTCCCATACACTCACACTCACATTCACATACACCCGCAATCCTTCTCTCTCCCATACACACTCACAAGCACACAGACTCACAATCCCACTCTCTCCCATACACACTCACAAGCACATACACCCGCAATCACACTCTCTACCATACACACTCACACTCACATACACGCACAATCATATTCCTCCCATACACACTCGCACGCACATACACCCACAATCCCACCCTCTCCCAGAGACACTCACACGCATGTACACCCACAATCCCACACTCACCCATACACACTCACACGCACGGACACCCAGAATCCTACTCTCTCCCATACACAATCACACGCACATACACCCTCAATCCCATTTTCTCCCAAGCACACTCACACTCACATACACCCACAATCCCACTGTCTCCCATACACACTCACATGCACATACACCCACAATCCCACTCTCTCCCATACACACTCAGACGCACTTGCACCCACAATCCCACTCTCTCCCACACACCCACAATCCCACTCTCACCCATACATACTCACACTCACATACACCCACAATCGCACTCTCTCCCAAACACACTCACAAGCACATACACCCACCATCCCACTCACTCACATACATCAACAATCCCACTTTCACCCACACACAAACACACCCAGTATCCCACTCAGTCCCATACACACTCACACGCACATACACCCACAATGCCACTCACTCCCATACACACTCACACACACAATCCCACTCTCTCCCAAACACACTCACACGGACATACACCCACAATCCCACTGTTTCGCACACACACTCACACGCACATAACCACACAATCCCACTCTCTCCCATACACTCACACTCACATTCACATACACCCGCAATCCTTCTCTCTCTCATACACACTCACAAGCACACAGACTCACAATCCCACTCTCTCCCATACACACTCACACGCACATACACCCGCAACCCCACTCTCCAGCATACACACTCACACTCACATACACACACAATCACATTCCTCCTATACACACTCACACGCACATACACACACAATCCCACCCTCTCCCAGAGACACTCACACGCATGTACACCAACACTCCCACTCTCTCCCATACGTACTCGCATGTACACCCACAATCCCACACTCTCCCATACACACTCACACGCACGGACACCCAGAATCATACTCTCTCCCATACATTCTTACACTCACATACTCCCACAATCCCACTGTCTCCCATACACACTCACACGCACATACACCTACAAACCCACTCTCTCTCATACAAACTCACACGCACATACACCAACAATCCCACTCTCTCCCAAACACAGTCAACATCACATACACCCACATCCCACTCACTCACATATACACTCACACACACGTACACCCACAATGCCACTTTCTACCATACACACTCAAACTCACATACACCCACAATCCCACTCACTCACATATACAGTCACACTCACATACACCCACAATCCCACTCTCTCCCATACAACCACAATCCCACTTTCTCGCATACACACTCACACGCACATACACCCACGATCCCACTCTCTCCCATACATACTCACACACACATACACCCACAATCCCACTGTCTCCCATACATACTCACATGCACATACACCCACAATCCCACTCCCTATCATACACCCACAAACCCACTCACTCCCATACACATGCTCATACACCCACAATCCCACTCTTTCCCACATACAGTCAAACGCACAGACAAGCACAATGTCATTCTCTCCCATACACACACACCCACAATCCCACTCTCTCCTATACACACTCACACTCACATGTACCCACAATCCCACTCTCTAACATACACCCACAATCCCACTCTCTAACATACAAACTCACACGCACACACACCCACAATCCCACTCTCTCCCATACAAACTCACACGCACACACACCCACAATCCCACTGTCTCCCATACAAACTCACACGCACATACACCAACAATCCCACTCTTTCCCATACACACTCACACACACATACACCCACAACCCCACTGTCTCCCATAAATACTCACACGCACATAGACCCACAATCCCACTCTCTCCCTAACACACTCACACTGACATACACCCACAATCCCACTGTCTCCCATACACACTCACATGCACATACACCCACAATCCCACTCTCTCCCATACACCCACAATCCCAATCTGTCCCATACACACTCACATGCACATACACCCACAATCCCACTCTCTACCATACACACTCACACTCACATACACGCACGATCACATTCCTCCCATACACACTCACACACACAAACACCCACAATCCCATCCTCTCCCTGAGGCACTCACACGCATGTACACCCACACTCCCACTATCTCCCATACGTACTCGCACGCATGTACACCCACAATCCCACACTCTCCCATACGTACTCGCACGCATGTACACCCACAATCCCACACTCTCCCATACACACTCACACGCATGGACACCCAGAATCCCACTCCCTCCCATACACAATCACACTTTCTCCCATACACACTCGCACACACGTACACCCACAATCCCACTCTCTCCCATACACACTCACACGCACATACACCCGCAATCCCACTCTCTACCATACACACTCACACTCACATACACGCACGATCACATTCCTCCCATACACACTCACACACACAAACACCCACAATCCCATCCTCTCCCAGAGGCACTCACACGCATGTACACCCACACTCCCACTCTCTCCCATACGTACTCGCACGCACGGACACCCACAATCCCACACTCACCCATACACACTCACACGCACGGACACCCAGAATCCTACTCTCTCCCATACACAATCACACGCACATACACCCTCAATCCCACTCTCTTCCTTACACAATCAGACGCTCTTGCACCCACAATCCCACTCTCACCCATACACCCACAATCCCACTCTCACCCATACATACTCACACTCACATCCACCCACAATCCCACTCCCCCCCAAACGCATTCACAAGCACATACATCCACAATCCCACTCACTCACATACATCAACAATTCCACTTTCACCCACACCCAGTATCGCACTCTCTCCCATACACACGCACACACACATACAGCCACAATCCCACACTCTCCCACACACACACTCTCACATTCACATACACCCACAAACCCACTCTCTCCCATAAATACTCACACGCACATACAGCCACAATCCCACTAACATACAACCACAATCCCACTCTCTCCCATACACACTCGCACTCACATAAACCACCAATCCCACTCTCTCCCACATACACACACACACGCACATACACCTACAAACCCACTCTCTCCCATACACCCACAATCCCGCTCTCTTCCACACATACTCACATTCACATACACCCGGAATCCTTCTCTCTCCCATACACACTCACAAGCACACAGACTCACAATCCCACTCTCTCCATAACACAATCACACTGTCATACACCCACAATCCCACTCTCTCCCATTCACACTCACACGCACAAACACCCACAATCCCACTCCCTATCATACACCCACAATCCCACTCACTCCCATACACACCCACACACACACATATACCCACAAACCCGCTCTCTCCCATACACACGCACATACACCCACAATCCCACTCTCTCCCACACACACTCACACGCACAGACAAGCACAATGCCACTCTCTCCTTTACTCACTCACATGCACATACACCCACAAACCCACTCTCTAACATTCACCCACAATCCCACTCTCTAACATTCACCCACAATCCCACTCTCTCCCATACATACTCATACTCACATACACACACAATCACACTCTCTCCCTAACACACTCACACTGACATACACACACAATCCCACTCACTCCCATACACACTCACACACACATACACCCACAGTCCCACTCTCTCCCAAACACACTCACAAGGACATACACCCACAATCTCACTCTCTCCCATACACACTCACACTGACATACACCCACAATCCCACTGTTTCGCACACACACTCACAAGCACATACACCCACAATCCCACTCTCTCCCATACACTCACACTCACATTCACATACACCCGCAATCCTTCTCTCTCCCATACACACTCACAAGCACACAGACTCACAATCCCTCTCTCTCCCATACACACTCACACGCACATACACCTGCAATCCCACTCTCTACCATACACACTCACACGCACATACACGCACAATCACATTCCTCCCATACACACTCACACGCACATACACCCACAATCCCACCCTCTCCCAGAGGCACTCACACGCATGTACACCCACAATCCCACAATCTCCCATACACACTCACACACACGGACACCCAGAATCCTACTCTCTCCCATACACAATCACATGCACATACACCCTCAATCCCATTTTCTCCCAAGCACACTCACACTCACATACACCCACAATCCCACTCTCACCCGTACACCCACAATCCCACTCTCTCCCATACACTCACACACACGTACACCCACAATGCCACTTTCTACCATGCACACTCAAACTCACATACACCCACAATCCCACTCACTCACATACACACCCACACACACATACACCCACAATCCCACTCACTCCCATACACACCCACACACACATACACCCACAAACCCACTCACTCCCATACACATGCACATACACCCACAATCCCACTCTCACCCACATACAGTCAAACGCACAGACAAGCACAATCCCACTCTCTCCCACACACACTCACACTCACATGTACCCACAATCCCACTCTCTCCCATACAAACTCACACTCACATACACCAACAATCCCACTCTTTCCCATACACACTCACACACACATACACCCACAACCCCACTGTCTCCCATAAATACTCACATGCACATACACCCACAATCCCACTCTCTCTCTAACACACTCACACTGACATACACCCACAATCCCACTGTCTCCCATACACACTCACACGCACACACACCCACAATCCCACTCTCTTCCATACACACACACATACACCTACAAACCCACTCTCTCTCATACAAACTCACACGCACATACACCCACAATCCCACTCTCTCCCATACACACTCACACGCACATACACCCACAACCCCACTCTCTCCTATACAAACTCACACGCACATAAACCAACAATCCCAATCTCTCCCAAACACACACACACACATGTACACCCACAATCCCACTCTCTCCCACACATACTCACACGCACATACACCCACAATTGCACTCTCTCCCTAACACACTCACACTGACATACACCCACAATCCCACTGTCTCCCATACACACTCACATGCACATACACCCACAAACCCACTCACTCCCATACACACGCACATACACCCAAATCCCACTCTATCCAATACACACTCACACGCACATACACCTGCAAACCCACTCTCTCTCATACAAACTCACACGCAAATACACCGACAATCCCACTCTCTCCCATACACATTCACTCTCACATACACCCACAATCCCGCTCTCTTCCATACATACTCACATTCACATACACTTGGAATCCTTCTCTCTCCCATATACACTCACAAACACACAGACTCACAATCCCACTGTCGCCCATTCACACTCACACGCACAAACACCCACAATCCCACTCTCTCCCATACACCCACAATCCCACTTTCTCGCATACACACTCACACGCACATACACCCACGATCCCACTCTCTCCCATACATACTCACACTGACATACACCCATAATCCCACTGTCTCCCATACATACTCACATGCACATACACCCACAATCCCACTCCCTATCATACACCCACAAACCCACTCACTCCCATACACACGCTCATACACCCACAATCCCACTCTTTCCCACATACAGTCAAACGCACAGACAAGCACAATGTCATTCTCTCCCATACACACACACCCACAATCCCACTCTCTCCTATACACACTCACACTCACATGTACCCACAATCCCACTCTCTAACATACACCCACAATCCCACTCTCTAACATACAAACTCACACGCACACACACCCACAATCCCACTCTCTCCCATACAAACTCACATGCACACACACCCACAATCCCACTGTCTCCCATACAAACTCACACGCACATACACCAACAATCCCACTCTTTCCCATACACACTCACACACACATACACCCACAACCCCACTGTCTCCCATAAATACTCACACGCACACACACCCACAATCCCACTCTCTCCCTAACACACTCACACTGACATACACCCACAATCCCACTGTCTCTCATACACACTCACATGCACATACACCCACAATCCCACTCTCTCCCATACACCCACAATCCCACTCTGTCCCATACACACTCACATGCACATACACCCACAATCCCACTCTCTACCATACACACTCACACTCACATACACGCACGATCACATTCCTCCCATACACACTCACACACACAAACACCCACAATCCCATCCTCTCCCTGAGGCACTCACACGCATGTACACCCACACTCCCACTCTCTCCCATACGTACTCGCACGCATGTACACCCACAATCCCACTCTCTCCCATACGTACTCGCACGCATGTACACCCACAATCCCACACTCTCCCATACACACTCACACGCATGGACACCCAGAATCCCACTCCCTCCCATACACAATCACACTTTCTCCCATACACACTCGCACACACGTACACCCACAATCCCAATCTCTCCCATACACACTCACACGCACATACACCCGCAATCCCACTCTCTACCATACACACTCACACTCACATACACCCACAATCACATTCCTCCCATACACACTCACACACACAAACACCCACAATCCCATCCTCTCCCAGAGGCACTCACACGCATGTACACCCACACTCCCACTCTCTCCCATACGTACTCGCACGCACGGACACCCACAATCCCACACTCACCCATACACACTCACACGCACGGACACCCAGAATCCTACTCTCTCCCATACACAATCACATGCACATACACCCTCAATCCCACTCTCTTCTTACACAATCAGACGCTCTTGCACCCACAATCCCACTCTCACCCATACACCCACAATCCCGCTCTCTTCCATACATACTCACATTCACATACACTTGGAATCCTTCTCTCTCCCATATACACTCACAAACACACAGACTCACAATCCCACTGTCGCCCATTCACACTCACACGCACAAACACCCACAATCCCACTCCCTATCATACACCCACAATCCCACTCACTCCCATACACACCCACACACACACATATACCCACAAACCCACTCTCTCCCATACACACGCACATACACCCACAATCCCACTCTCTCCCACACACACTCACACGCACAGACAAGCACAATGCCACTCTCTCCCTTACTCACTCACATGCACATACACCCACAAACCCACTCTCTAACATTCACCCACAATCCCACTCTCTCCCATACATACTCATATGCACATACACACACAATCACACTCTCTCCCTAACACACTCACACTGACATACACACACAATCCCACTGTCTCCCATACACACACACACACACATAACCCCACAATCACACTCACTATCATACACCCACAATCCCACTCACTCCCATACACACCCACACACACATATACCCACAAACCCGCTCTCTCCCATACACACTCACACGCACAGCCAAGCACAATGCCACTCTCTTCCATACACACTCACACACACATACACCCACAATCCCACTCTCTCCCAAACACACTCACACGGACATACACCCACAATCTCACTCTCTCCCATACACACTCACACTGACATACACCCACAATCCCACTGTTTCGCACACACACTCACACGCACGTAACCACACAATCCCACTCTCTCCCATACACTCACACTCACATTCACATACACCCGCAATCCTTCTCTCTCCCATACACACTCACACACACACAGACTCACAATCCCACTCTCTCCCATACACACTCACAAGCACATACACCCACAATCCCACTCTCTACCATACACACTCACACTCACATACACGCACAATCACATTCCTCCCATACACACTCGCACGCACATACACCCACAATCCCACCCTCTCCTAGAGACACTCACACGCATGTACACCCACAATCCCACACTCACCCATACACACTCACACGCACGGACACCCAGAATCCTACTCTCTCCCATACACAATCACACGCACATACACCCTCAATCCCATTTTCTCCCAAGCACACTCACACTCACATACACCCACAATCCCACTCTCTCCCATACACACTCACATGCACATACACCCACAATCCCACTCTCTTCCATACACACTCAGACGCACTTGCACCCACAATCCCACTCTCTCCCACACACCCACAATCCCACTCTCACCCATACATACTCACACTCACATACACCCACAATCGCACTCTCTCCCAAACACACTCACAAGCACATACACCCACCATCCCACTCACTCACATACATCAACAATCCCACTTTCACCCACACACAAACACACCCAGTATCCCACTCAGTCCCATACACACTCACACGCACATACACCCACAATGCCACTCACTCCCATACACACTCACACACACAATCCCACTCTCTCCCAAACACACTCACACGGACATACACCCACAATCCCACTGTTTCGCACACACACTCACACACACATAACCACACAATCCCACTCTCTCCCATACACTCACACTCACATTCACATACACCCGCAATCCTTCTCTCTCTCATACACACTCACAAGCACACAGACTCACAATCTCACTCTCTCCCATACACACTCACACGCACATACACCCGCAACCCCACTCTCCAGCATACACACTCACACTCACATACACACACAATCACATTCCTCCTATACACACTCACACGCACATACACACACAATCCCACCCTCTCCCAGAGACACTCACACGCATGTACACCAACACTCCCACTCTCTCCCATACGTACTCGCATGTACACCCACAATCCCACACTCTCCCATACACACTCACACGCACGGACACCCAGAATCATACTCTCTCCCATACATTCTTACACTCACATACTCCCACAATCCCAATGTCTCCCATACACACTCACACGCACATACACCTACAAACCCACTCTCTCTCATACAAACTCACACGCACATACACCAACAATCCCACTCTCTCCCAAACACAGTCAACATCACATACACCCACATCCCACTCACTCACATATACACTCACACACACGTACACCCACAATGCCACTTTCTACCATACACACTCACACTCACATACACCCACAATCCCACTCACTCACATATACACTCACACTCACATACACCCACAATCCCACTCTCTCCCATACAACCACAATCCCACTTTCTCGCATACACACTCACACGCACTTACACCCACGATCCCACTCTCTCCCATACATACTCACACTGACATACACCCACAATCCCACTGTCTCCCATACATACTCACATGCACATACACCCACAATCCCACTCCCTATCATACACCCACAAACCCACTCACTCCCATACACATGCTCATACACCCACAATCCCACTCTTTCCCACATACAGTCAAACGCACAGACAAGCACAATGTCATTCTCTCCCATACACACACACCCACAATCCCACTCTCTCCTATACACACTCACACTCACATGTACCCACAATCCCACTCTCTAACATACACCCACAATCCCACTCTCTAACATACACACTCACACGCACACACACCCACAATCCCACTCTCTCCCATACAAACTCACACTCACACACACCCACAATCCCACTCTCTCCCATACAAACTCACACGCACATACACCAACAATCCCACTCTTTCCCATACACACTCACACACACATACACCCACAACCCCACTGTCTCCCATAAATACACACACGCACATAGACCCACAATCCCACTCTCTCCCTAACACACTCACACTGACATACACCCACACTCCCACTGTCTCTCATACACACTCACATGCACATACACCCACAATCCCACTCTCTCCCATACACCCACAATCCCAATCTGTCCCATACACACTCACATGCACATACACCCACAATCCCACTCTCTACCATACACACTCACACTCACATACACGCACGATCACATTCCTCCCATACACACTCACACACACAAACACCCACAATCCCATCCTCTCCCATACGTACTCGCACGCATGTACACCCACAATCCCACACTCTCCCATACGTACTCGCACGCATGTACACCCACAATCCCACACTCTCCCATACACACTCACACGCATGGACACCCAGAATCCCACTCCCTCCCATACACAATCACACTTTCTCCCATACACACTCGCACACACGTACACCCACAATCCCACTCTCTTCCATACACACTCACACGCACATACACCCGCAATCCCACTCTCTACCATACACACTCACACTCACATACACGCACATTCACATTCCTCCCATACACACTCACACACACAAACACCCACAATCCCATCCTCTCCCAGAGGCACTCACACGCATGTACACCCACACTCCCACTCTCTCCCATACGTACTCGCACGCACGGACACCCACAATCCCACACTCTCCCATACACACTCACACGCACGGACACCCAGAATCCTACTCTCTCCCATACACAATCACACGCACATACACCCTCAATCCCACTCTCTTCCTTACACAATCAGACGCTCTTGCACCCACAATCCCACTCTCACCCATACACCCACAATCCCACTCTCACCCATACATACTCACACTCACATCCACCCACAATCCCACTCCCCCCCAAACGCATTCACAAGCACATACATCCACAATCCCACTCACTCACATACATCAACAATTCCACTTTCACCCACACCCAGTATCGCACTCTCTCCCATACACACTCACACACACATACAGCCACAATCCCACACTCTCCCACACACACACTCTCACATTCACATACACCCACAAACCCACTCTCTCCCATAAATACTCACACGCACATACAGCCACAATCCCACTAACATACAACCACAATCCCACTCTCTCCCATACACACTCACACTCACATAAACCACCAATCCCACTCTCTCCCACATACACACACACACGCACATACACCTACAAACCCACTCTCTCCCATACACCCACAATCCCGCTCTCTTCCACACATACTCACATTCACATACACCCGGAATCCTTCTCTCTCCCATACACACTCACAAGCACACAGACTCACAATCCCACTCTCTCCATAACACAATCACACTGTCATACACCCACAATCCCACTGTCGCCCATTCACACTCACACGCACAAACACCCACAATCCCACTCCCTATCATACACCCACAATCCCACTCACTCCCATACACACCCACACACACACATATACCCACAAACCCGCTCTCTCCCATACACACGCACATACACCCACAATCCCACTCTCTCCCACACACACACACGCACAGACAAGCACAATGCCACTCTCTCCCTTACTCACTCACATGCACATACACCCACAAACCCACTCTCTAACATTCACCCACAATCCCACTCTCTAACATTCACCCACAATCCCACTCTCTCCCATACATACTCATACTCACATACACACACAATCACACTCTCTCCCTAACACACTCACACTGACATACACACACAATCCCACTGTCTCCCATACACACTCACACACACATAACCCCACAATCACACTCACTATCATACACCCACAATCCCACACTATCCCATACACACCCACACGCACATACACCCAAATACCCACTCTCTCCCATACACACGCACATACACCCACAATCCCACTCTCTCCCATACACACACACAATCCCACTCACTCCCATACACACTCACACACACATACACCCACAGTCCCACTCTCTCCCAAACACACTCACAAGGACATACACCCACAATCTCACTCTCTCCCATACACACTCACACTGACATACACCCACAATCCCACTGTTTCGCACACACACTCACAAGCACATACACCCGC